>NC_057862.1:211000486-212343611 GCF_019393635.1 Dromiciops gliroides
TCAGGTCCTTCTGGATCTAGGGTCAGTGCTTTATCCAGTGCACCACCTAGTTGCCCCTATAATCTATTCTTGGCAAGGATATGCTGGCTCTTTGTTATCACTGCTTCCTTTTCTAGGTTTTACTAACCATTTCCTTAATGATTTATTCTAAAAATTTCCCAGGAATCGAAGTGAAGCTCACTAGTTTATGGTTTGCTGATTCTGTGTTCTTCCCTTTTAAAATGAAATATTTGCTTCCCCCGCCCCCCACAAGCATTTAGCATTAAAAAATATTTTCAGATCTGCATTTACTACTACCTTCCCTCTCTACTCTGCCATAATAAGAAAGCAAAAAAAGCAAAACTCTTGTTAACATGTATAGTCAAACAAAACAAATTCTTATACTGGTCATGTCTGAAAAAATAGTGTCTCAATCTGTATTCTGAGTCCATCATTTCTCTATTTGGAGGTAGGTAGTAGGTTTCATTTTGAATCTTCTTGAATTGTGGCAAGTCATTGTGTTGATAATAGTTCCTTAATCTTTCAAAGTTGTTTTTTTAAATAATATTGCTGTTATGTAAATTGTTCTCTGGTTATGTTTACTTCATTTTTCATTAATTCACACAAGTCTTTCAATGTTTCTCTGAAACCACCCCCTTCACCATTTCTTATAGCACAATAGTATTCCATCATACCCTCTCTTTCCTTTCTCTTAAGATTATCAATATATAACAAAATCACCCCCAAGGCCTGTCTATTTAGACTCCCAATTCCTCATCTTAGTGCTGGAGAGTAGGGTTCAGAGGGGACACATTTATCATCTCCCTATATTTGTATGTAAATATTTTATCCTTATTTAGTCCTGTGTGATTGTTTATATGTCTCTTAACTCCTGTGTTTGAACTTTAAAGTTCCTATGCAAATTCTGGTCTTTTCATCAGGAATGCTTGGAATCCCTCTATTTCATTAAAGATCCATTTTTCTGCCTGTAGGATTATAGTTAATTTTGTTCTAAGTTGTTCTTGGCTGTAAGCCTATGTCTTTTGCCTTCTGCGATAAATTATTCTTTTCACTTCTTTATATTATTAATGGTTGCTAAATTATATGTGATCTTGACTATGGCTCCTGAATATTTGGCTTTTTTTCCTCTCTGGCTGTTTTTAGTATTTTTCTTTGATTGGAAGGTCTGGATTTTGGCCCTAATATCCTTCCTTCCTTCCTTTACCCCCTCCTTCCTTTCTTCCCTCCCTCCCTCCTTCCTTCCTTCCTTTCAGGATGAGATGGTTTTAAATGTTGTTTGTTTGTTTTTCATTTTTCTGCTTTGCCCTATGACTGTAAGAGATTGGTGTCTTTATTTTTTATTTTTTTGAGTTTTTGAAATACGATGTCAAGGTTCTTCTCTGCAACATGGGTTTCAAGCAATCTAATGATTCTTAAATTATCTCTCCTAGACCTGTTTTCCCAGTTCAGTTGTATTTGTTATGAGATGCCTTATCTTTTTTTTTTTAGCAACAAACATTTATTTTATTTTTTTCCAGTTACATGTAAGGGTAGTTTTCAACATTCATTTTCATCAGATTTAAAGTTCCAATTTTTTCTCCCTCCCTCCCTCCCTTTCCTCCCCCCTCCACAAGACTGCAACCAGGTTACATATGTACAATCCACAAGTGTTCTTTATATCAGTTCTTTCTATGGGGGTAGATAGTAAGCTTCCTCATTAGTTCCTTGGGATTGTCTTGGATCATTGTATTGCTGAGAGTAGTTAAGTCATTCACAATTGCTCATTGAACAATACTGCTGTCACTATGCACAATGTCCTCCTAGCTCTGCTCACTTCACTATACATTGATGTTCATTAGTCCTTCCAGGTTTTTCTGGGATCATCCTGTTTGTCATTTCCTATAGCACAAGACCATTCCACCACAATCATATAGCACAGCTTTTTCCATTGTTCCTTAATTGATGGACATTCTCTTGATTCTCAATTCTTAGCCTCCACCAAGAGTTTCTATAAATATTTTTTGTACAATTTTCCCCTTTTCTCTTTTTCATGATTACTATTGTTAACTGTTTCCTTTCCATCCTATTCCCTTCCCCATGATATTTATTCTATTATCCATCTTCTTTCATCATATCCCTCTTCAAAAGGGATTTGCTTTTGTCTGTCCCCTCCCCCACTCTGCCCTTCCTTCTTTTGCCCCTCTCTCTTTATCCCTTTCCCCTCCTGTTTTCCTGCAGGGTTAGAGAGATTCTTCCACCCAATTGAGTGTGTACATTATTCCCTCCTTGAGCCAATTCTAATGAGATTGAGGTCTTTGAGCCAATTCTGATGAGTGTTAGGCTCATTTACTACCCAGATTAAATAGATTACTCCACCCAGTTTGGTGTGTGTGTTAGTCCCTCCTTGAGGCAGCTCTGATGAGTTTAAGGTCTTTGAGCCTTTTCTGATGAGTGTAAAATTCATTTACTGCCTTGCTCCTCTCCCATCTCTTCCCCAACTCCATAGGCCTTTTCCTGTTTCTTTCATGTAGGATTTCACCTCAGCCCTTCCCCCTCCCCCAGTGCATTCCCCTCACCACTCAATTTAACCCTAAGGATGTCATCATGGGGCAGCTAGGTAACACAGTGGACAAAGCACCACCCCTGGACCCAGGGGGATACCAGTCTCAGACACAAGACAGTCACCCACTGTATGACCCCAGGCATGTCCCCCAACTCCAATTTTTTATAGTTCTCTAGGGTCTTGTATTTGAAAGTCAAATTTGCCATTCAGTTCAGGTCTTTTCATCATGGATACCCGAAAGTCCTCTTTTTCATTAAAGTCCCATTTTTTTCCTCTGAAAGATTATGCTGAGTTTTGCTGGGTAGGTGATTCTTGGTTGTAATCCCAATTCCTTTGCCCTCTGGAATATCATATTCCATGCCCTCTGGTCCTTTAATGTAGAGAAGCTGCTAGATTTTGTGCTATCCTGACTG
Source organism: Dromiciops gliroides (assembly GCF_019393635.1). Classification (NCBI taxonomy): domain Eukaryota; kingdom Metazoa; phylum Chordata; class Mammalia; order Microbiotheria; family Microbiotheriidae; genus Dromiciops; species Dromiciops gliroides. The sequence continues at coordinate 211,003,442 of NC_057862.1, forward strand.
GGGCTCCACAGTACTTGAATTCTTTCTTTTTGGCAGCTTACAATTTTTTCTCCTTGACCTGAGAGCTCTGGAATTTGGCTATAATATTCCTAGGAGTTTTCCTTTTGGGATCTCTTTCTGGAGGTCATCAATGGATTCTTTCAATTTCTATTTTAACTTTTGCTTCTAGAATTTCAGGGCAATTTCCCCTGAGAATATCTTGGAAGATGGTGTCTAAGCTCTTTCCTTGATCATGGTTTTGAGGTAGACCAATAATTTTCAAGTTATCTCTCCTGGACCTATTTTTCAGGTCAGCAGTTTTTCCCAGAAGATATTTCACATTGCCCTCTATTGTTTTATTCATTTGGATTTGCTTTATTGTGTCTTGGTTTCTCATAAAGTCACTGGCTTCCATTTGTTCAATCCTCATTCTTAGGCAATTATTTTCATCAGAGAGCTTTTCCATTTGGCTTTTCAAGCTGCTGACTTTTTTCTCATGTCTTTCCTGCATCCCCTTCATTTCTCTTTCTATTTTTTCCTCTACCTCTCTAACTTTATCTTCAAAGTCCTTTTTGAACACCTCTATGGCTTGAGACTAATTCATATTTTTTCTTGGAAGCTTTAGATATGGGGGCCCTGATGTTGACATCTTCCTCTGAGGGTGCACCTCAGTCTTCCTTGTTACTGAAGAAACTTTCTATGGTCCTCACCTTTCTGTGTCTGCTCATCTTGCCTTTCTTTTACTTGACTTTTAGCTCCTTAAAGTGGGGCACTGTTTCCAGGCTGCAGTATCCCAAGCTTAAGAAGTCTCAGGTGGTATGATTTAAGGAGGATCAGGTTCTTCACTCACCTGGCCTATTCCCTGGTCCTAGATGACCCCAGACCAACTTGCTAATCAGCCACCTTTGTGTGTTGTGGTTGTCAGCTCAGACGAGCCTGTGCTCCTCCCCCACCTGGGCCACTGCTACTCAAGCCTACTGCCTGGTTCTCAGCAGGGGTGAAAAACCCAAGTTCTGCCTTAGCACCAGCCTAGACCCCTGTAGTCTCTCCCCTGCCCAGGGCTCAGCCCTCTCACCAGACTGTGAGCTTAGTTCCAGACAATACTGGCACTTCAGCTGATTCAGAGGCTCTGGGGGGGGGGTCTCCTTCTCTGGTGAGGCCTTCCTGGGACTGGATCTGTGTCAGGGTGACTGTGGGGTTGGGCTCGACTCCTGTATCAGCACAGCAGCTCCCTCCTTCTGACCTTCCAAGCTGTTTTTGGTTAGAAGATGATTTCAGCACATTCTTCTGCAAGTTTTGCTGCTTCAGGCATTTTCCTATGGCATTATTTGGATATTTTTGGAGTGATTGTGTCATGAGTTCAAGAGCTCACTGCCTTTCCTCTGCCATCTTCACCTTTTCTTTTTTTAAGTCACTTGACATTATTTTAGTATTTCTTGTTGTCTCATGGAATCATTAGCTTCTATTTAGTCCATTCTAATTTTCCAGAACTTTTATGCTTGGGTAGGGTTTTGTTCCAAGCTGTAAATTCTCTTTCCAAATCTTTCTTTTATAGCTCTCATTTCTTTTCCCATTTTTCCCTGTCTAACACTCTCACTTGGTTTTTTTGAAAGAATTTTTAGCTCTCAAAAAAACCCAAACACCTCTTGCTTCATCTCTTCCAGGATGTCTTTTTGGATTTGTATCCAAGCTATGTTTTACACTAAAGCTTTGCTTGTAGATATTTTAGTCACTTTCTTCTTCTGGCTTGTGTCTTGAACTTCCCTGTCACCATATTGTCTTTTCATGTTGAAATTCTTTTTGTTTGTTTACTCATTCTTCTAGCCTCCTTCCTGACTATGGACTTTATGTTTAGGGTTGAACTCTGTACATTTCTGGAGAAAATTTCTGAACTGATCTTGCTACTGCTTTCTTGGAATATTGAATGTTATACTAATCGAGGATCTCAGGGGTAGCTCAAGCTGGGCACCTATAAGCTTTCAGTACCCTGAAAGTGGTTACATCCAAAAAATAGTCTAACTGTTGCTCTCCTGGGAGCTCTACAAATTCCTGATTTGGGTTGGGGTCTGAGCATCATGCCTATGGGGTTGCACCTGGTTGGAGTTCCAGTAGATTGCTACTGGACTAGACCATTATCAGTCAGCTGAAAAGCTCTGCTGGTTCGGAGTGACAAAAATGTAGACTCCATTTTGGCCTGGTCTTGCTGCCCTGGTTATTTTCCTACAAGCTTCAGACTGGGTTGGGAGCCAGAACTAAGACCTTCCCCCTGCTTCCTTCCCACCCCCAGCTTCTGGGAGCAGAAAAACATTGCTGCTGCTTGCTTCAGAACTTGTTCTTTACTTGGTACACAGCCTAGGGCTCATGATTGCCCTTCACCTTAGAATAATACCTCTAGGTTTAGGTCCCCTCCTCAGTCTGCCATGCATTTGTGTCCTACGACTGGGTAGTAAGCAGCAGTCCTGCCATTCGGCAGCTATTCCTATGACCTGCACAAGTTTAGGCCCCTTTCTGTTGGATTTGGAACCCCTTCTTGCCCTGAAGCACATATTTTTCTCTGTGCTGGAATGCTCATACAGCGTGCACACTCCTGGCTAGATCCCAGTGTCTGCAGACCTCTCTTTCCCTAAGGCAACCTAGGTTGGGGAAAATGACTAACTGTTATTTTTTTCTTGGATTTCCCAATCAGGACTCAGCCTGGTACATTTACTAGATCAGTTTGGTACAGTTGTGGGGGAGCACTTGGCTATATATCTTCCTGCTGCTCTGCCATCTATGATAGTGTATTTTCAAATATTCAATTCTAAAATGCCAAAGAAACAGCTTGTATCATAAAGGGTAGAATGATAGATGTGCATACAGGATGTGCCATGTGTGCCCAGGCACACTATAATGTCTTGAAAATGTTATTTATTTCACTTTTGACTTGTTAAATGTGGTTGTTCATTTTTTTAAAATTAAGTTTAATTTTTTGGTTTGATGAATAAAAATAATGGCTTTTATGATTGAATATTCAATAAATGCTTGCTTTAAAACACTTCCCTAAATGTATACTCTCATGAAATACATTGTACAGTCTTCTGGGTCAAATTTTGGCCTTGGATTTAGAAAGACCTTGGTTCAAGCCTCACCTCCAATGCTTATTAGCTATGTGATCATTGGTACCTCACCTAATCTTTTTTTGATTTAAAAATTTTTTTTTTCACCTAATCTTTCTGAGCCTGGGTTTACTTATCTAACAAATGAGGAGTAATAATGCCCTGTATTGTCTACCTCACAAAGTTGTTAGGAAGCTTAGATGAGACAATATAAGTAAAGCATTATATAAATACAAACCATTATTGCCTGATAAAGAATTCAGTTTCTATATCTCTCCCCCTTCTTCCTTTTGCTCATTTGCAATTAACTTAATGTTTCCTGTGCCCTGCCTATACTATGGGATGGAAATTTAATATTGGAATTAAATTTCTGCCTAATTTTAGAATAGTTTCTTCATTGACACATGGGACTAGTCATTTTATGTACTTTTACTGAATATTTTGAACATTTTCTCACTGGAATGTGGTGATAGAGCAGACTCCCTGACTTTCAGATCTGTATCTAGAGAAAATTCAAATCACTTGGGGTCTCTGAGATTGATTTTTAATGGCAAAAGAAAAAAGGGGACAAAGATTTTTTTCCATTCTTTTTCCTGAAACCCAGTACTAACCTATGGCTCTAGATCTGTGTTCCTAAGACATTCTGATTGATTTAAGTTCCAGAGACAAAATAGCAGTGATCAATAGGCTCTGCTCCTGAGTAGGAGTGGGAGTGGTGGGTAAGGCTAGAGAAATCAGCAGGAGTCAGCCATTTTTCTTTCTGAGAGTGGACTGTGGCAGAAGTGGCTTCAAATGGTAAAGATGCTAAATTTGCCTTTTGTAAAGGGATATGGGGATATAGAGGTGTGAAGTAAGTATAGGTAACTGTGTGGCAAAGGGTAGGTGGGAAGAGGAACAAAAATTTGCCTGTTATAAGGGGATCAGAGTGCTACATTGCTGGGAGGTCAGGTATAGGTATATAGTATGGGTAACTGTGTGGCATGGTTATGTGTGTGGAGATTCCTTCATTGATTTCCTTGCAATGGAGCATGTTAGAACTGTGCCTGAAAAAAACTTATTTGGAAACCAAACTATGTGTGTATATATATATATATATATATATATATATATATATATATATATATATATATAGAGAGAGAGAGAGAGAGAGAGAGAGAGAGAGAGATTTATACATACCCCCCCCCCACACACACACAGTATGGAGGTGTTGCAATCTTCATCAATAGAGGAAGGACCTATAATAATGAAACCATGGCTGACTGATTCAAAATAAAATAAAGTTAACTTTTTTAACTATAAAAAGAATATTCCTTTGGCTGAGGTTTGCAGGGTAGATTAGATGGGTTAGATCCTGGAGGCTAATGAGGAGCTGAACTAGGCTGAGTAACCATGGAAATGGAAAGGAGAGGCAGTGCAGGATAATGGAAAGAGCATTCAACTTATGTGCCTTGGAGCAAATCATTTCAATGCTTTCTGCCTCAATTTTCTTGTAAATTGAGGGGGGATGGGCTATATGGTCTTTCAAGTGTCTTCCATAACTAGGTGGCACAGTGGATAGAACACTGAGCCTGGAGTCAGGAAGATCTGAGTTCAAATTTGGTCTCAGATATTTGCTGTGTGACCCTGGGTAAGTTATTAAAAACAAAAATGTCTGTTTGCCTCTGTTTTTTTCAGCTGTGAAATGGAAACAATACCACCACCTGCCTCCCAGGGTTATTGTGAGGATCAAATGAGATAATGTTGTGCCTGGCACATAGTAGGCAGTGTATAAGCCCTTATTCCTTTCCCCTTCCCCAATGTTCTATGGTTTCATGAGATTAGCTAGCTTGAGGAATGCTTCATAGACTGATAGAATCATAGATGTAGAACTAGAAGGGACCTGAGAGTCCATCTAACCCTTATCCTTCGTTTTACAGGAAAGGAAGCTGAGGTGCAAGGAGTTTGATTTTCCCGGGGTCACACAAGTAGGAAGTATCTATGAGAAGCGGAGTTTGACTTTACCCAAATACAAAAACCGTGCGCCTTCCATGGTGCTATAATTGCCAGAGCGTTATGCCAAGGCATTTTGGGGTGTCCAAGAATAAGAAGAATCCTGGTGTACAGGTGATGTAGTGCTGGCAGAAGCAGGGCTTTGTGGTGAAAGAGTGCGCTATATGATAAAGGACTTGGTGAGGCAAGAACGGTATTGCTGAGAAAGGTAGAGGCTGGGAGCTTTGGTCTTTCAGTCTCAGCTCTCCTCCCTTGGCATCATCAATCAATCATCAATCAATCACTCAACATTTATTAAATTTTGTTTTGTTTTTCATTTTTTGCAGGGCAATGAGGGTTAAGTGACTTGCCCAGGGTCACACAACTAGTAAGTGTCAAGTGTCTGAGGCCGGATTTGAACTCAGGTCCTCCTGAATTCAGGGCCGGTGTTTTATCCACTGCACCACCTAGCTGCCCCCATTCAACATTTATTAAGTGCCTGCTTTGTGCCAGGAGCTGTACTAAGTTCTGGATTCACAATAAGACATAAAAGAAAAAAGTCCTTCCTCTCAAGGAGCTTAGAGTCTAATGGGGGAGACAACATGCAAGCAAATGTATCCAAAGCAAGCTATAAACAGGATAAATAGTAAATAATGAACAGAGGGAAGACGCTCGAATTAAGAGGGATTGGGGTGTGGATGTGGGATCACTGTCATGTGTATGTGAGGCCATTTAATCAGCAAACACCTGTTAAGTGCCTACAGTGTGTCAGGTACTGGGAATACAAAAGCCAGACCAGAATCTTCTTATCTTTTTGGAGTTTATGTTCTGTTATGATTCTATTCTTTCTATGATGATTATGGTTTCTTGGGTCAGACCAGATTCTTAGTTTATATTGCTTCAATACCCATAGAAAGTATGCACTGGGGCAGTGGATAAAGCACCGGCCCTGGATTCAGGAGGACCTGAGTTCAAATCCGGCCTCAGACACTTGACACTTACTAACTGTGTGACCCTGGACAAGTCTCATTGTCCCACAAAAAAAAAAGTATACACCAGTACTGGGGAATCAATCAGTGATGAAAGTTAAAATCAGAAATAGCCTAAAGTATGTCAACTGGATCAGCTGAGTTTGCTTCCCACTCTTTGTCCTAAGAAATGAGTGCCTTAGAACACTTGGCAACCTGTGACTGTTATCCCCCACTTCCCTGCCTTCCCAATCTCTGTCCTTTCCCCTGACCTTTCTGTCTCTAAGAAACTAGGACTTTCCTGATTTTTTGGCAGAAGGTGAAGGGTCAGGACTCCTTGAACCATGAGACACATGTAAGGATTCTCTCTCTTCCCTCATATAAGGATTCAAGTCTAGGCAATAATTTAACAATATTTAACAAACAGTTCATTGTGCCAAGAGCACTGGGCTGTGACCTGTAAGGGATTTACAAAGGGAGAAGACATGATCCTTTTTCTCAATTGGTGCCTCTTCTGAGACTGCCAGCATGGATGCTAAGCAGTGCCAAATGACTTGGTTTGGGATAGGGAGGATCCTCAAACTACCATGCCAGCCAGCTTCAACCATCTGGTCCTCCAATCTGAAGACATTCTAATTCTGTCTTCAATGCATCAATACCATTGTTGGACCATCTCACGCCTAAGTAGGTTGGAACCATCATCTTTCATTACCGCTACCCATCCCTGTGTCTAAACTGCTGACCAGGTAAAGGAGACAGATAGAAGTGGTTCTCTCATTTCTAATCTTGTGGGTAAGTGAGAATGCTTTCTTTTTTCTGTTGTTTGACTGGTGTTTATTTTTCCTTTTTTTTAAAAGCAGGAAATCAGAACTCAGCCAACGATGTAAAATCAGTTCGTTAAATGAGCTTGAACTGGGGGAAAATTTGGAATAAAAAACCCATTCCCTGAACAAATGAAATGAAGAGGCAACCAGGCAAAGCAGGGTAAAAGATGGTTCTCCTTCCCATCCATAGAAAACCCTGACCCTTTAACCCTGATCCAAATGAAACTCATTTTTCCATTTCTTCAGGCCAACAGCTTCTCAGTCTTCATTAAGTTTGAGTGAAACAAGGCATTTTCCTACTTAATACTAAGGGAACCTGGGGGATGGTAGCCAGGGTGTCAGTTTCTATTGGGAAGAGCTTTCAAGCTATTTAAACTCCTGGAAAGACGTGCATCCATATTTATAGAGCTATGACTATACATACATGTTATACATATAAGCCGCTGTCAGAGCAGATAGTACTAAGAAAAAGAATGTGATACAAATGAATCAGACGAAAGAAGACCGTATGTCAGGAAACTGTAAGATTAGAATTTTTTAGAGTGAAACATTGAGTGAGAAAAAGTAATTCGCCCAAATTCATGAAGTCTGATGAACTTACCTGTTTTTTAGCCTTTTTATGTTTTATCTGTCTGAAATCTAGATCCAGAATCATAACCTCAGCCATGAAGCTTGGACCCAAGACCACTGGCTCCTTTCTAGAGGTCATCAGCTAAATGAGTTTGGAAATGGAAGAAAATAGCATGTGTAAACTACTCCAAGAGCCATGTTGATAAGAAATGTGAGGCAATACAGCCTCCAGCAGGGCCAACTCCACCCCCCCCCCCAACCCACCCCATCAAGGCAGCACCAGACACAAAGGTCTCCTATGGTTCTAAGGGTACCATTAGTGAAGCACCAGGTAAACGACCAGGGCCTGTAGCCACTGGAATAAGAAACCAGAGACAGTGCCCCTTACACCTTGGGAGCAGAGCTCAAATTTAAAAGAAAGGAAAAGGGCCCCCCAAAAGATGAGCAAAAAACAATGAAAAAAGTCTAGTCATAGAAAGTTATTATGGTGACAGGGAAGACACAAACTCAGAAGAGGACAAAAATGTCAAAGCACCTATGGGCAAAATCCCAAAGAAAAAAGGAATTAGTCTCAAGCCCAGAAAGAGCACATGGAAGAGCTCAAAAAGGAGCTTAAAATAATTTAAGAGAGTTAAAAGAAAAATTGGGGAAAGAAATTAGAATGTTGCAAGAGAATTATGAAAAAAGAATCAACAGCTTGAAAAAAGAAAGCAATTGCTTAAAAAGTAGAACCGGCCAAATGGAAAATGAAATATACACAAAGGCATCCCCCAAAAGAAAAAAGACCTATTTGTACAAAAATTTTGATAGCAGCTCTTTTTCTGGTAGCTAAGAATTGGAATTCAAAGGAATGCCCATAAATTGGGGAATGGCTAAACAAGCTGTGGTATATGATGGTGGTGGAATATCATTGTGCTATAAGAAATGACAAGCAGGATGACTTCAGAAAGGCCTGAAAGACATATATGAAATGATGTATTGTTAAGTGAGCAGAACCAAGACAACATTGTACACAGAGACAGCAATATTGTTTGATGAAAAACTGTGAACGACTTGATTATTCACAACAATACAATGAACCAAGACAATCCCAAAGGACTAATGATTAAGCATATGATCCACCTCCAAAGAAAGAACTGATATTGATTGAACACAGACTAAAGCATGCTATTTTTTACTTTATTTCATTTTTCTTTTATTCAAGTTTCCTTATATGAAATGACTAATATGGTAATGTTTTACATAAATTCACATGTATAACTCACATCTGGTTGCTTACCATCTCAGAGAGGGGGTAAGGGAGGGAGGGAAGGAGGGATAAAATTTGGAACTAAAAACTATAAATACAAATATTAATTATTAGAAAATGAAAAAGAAAAGGAGATATAAAAATCCACTGAAGAAAACAACTCCTTAAAAAGTACAGTTCGTCAAATGGAAAAGGAAGTACTAAAACTAATCAAAGAAAAGACCTCCTCAAAAATTAGACTTGGGCAAATGAAAGCTAATGACTCTATGAGATATCAAGTCAATCACACAAATTCAAAAGCAGAAAAAATAGAAGAAAATGTAAAATATCTCCTTGGAAAAACAACTAACCTGGAAAATAGATCCAGGCAAGACTATGTTAGAATCATTGGACTATCTGAAAGCCATAATCAAAAATAGGATCTGGAGAGACAAGAAATTATTAAGGAAAACTGCCCAAATAACCTGGAACCAGTGGGCAAAATAGGCATTGAAAGAATCCACTGATCACCTCCTGAAAGAGATCCCAAAATGAAAACTCTAAGGAACATTATAACCAAATAACCATCAGGTCAAGGAAAAAATATTGCAAGTGGACAGAAAGAAACAATTCAAATAGTGAGGAACCACAATCAGAATTACACAGAACTTAGCAGTTGAAACTTTAAAAGACCAGAGATCTTTGAACATGATATTCCAGAAGGCAAAGTAGCTATAGATACAACCAAGAATGACCTACCTGGTGAAATTAATCATAATATGTCAAGGGAAAAAATGGTCATTCAATGAAATAGAAGGATTTCAAGATTTCATAAGAGTACCAGAATTGAACAAAAAAATTGATCTTCAAAATCAAGACCCAAGGGAAGCCTAAAAAGGGATAAAGGGAAAAGGGGGAAAGAAAACATAAGGGATTCAATGGAACCAAATTGTTTATATCCCCACATTGGAAGAGGATTCTTGTAATTCTTAAAAATTGTGCCACTAATAGCACAGCTAGAAGGAATATACATAGACAGAAAGTATGGGTATCAAGTGAATTTAAGGGAATGACATGAAAATAATTAAGGAATGAGAAAGAGGAGTACACTGGTTATAGAAAGAAGGAATAGGTAGAATGAAGAGGCATGAAAAACCTATAATAGTGGAGGGAAAGATGGGAGGGTGGGTGATGGGCATCACTTGAACCTTACTTTCATTAGTATTTGCTTGAAGAGAGAATAAAATGCACAGTTGAATATAGGAATCTATCTTACCCAAAAGGAAAGTATGAGGTGAGGAGATTAAGTAAAGTGGAAGAGGGTGGGGGACTGATAGAAGAGAGGGAAGATGGGGAGAGGAAGTAGACAGAAGCAAAATACTGTTGAGGAAGGAAAGGGTGAAAGGAGAGAGATGACAAACAGGAGGAAAAATAGGATGGAGGGAAATACACAGTAGTCATAACTGTGAATGTGAATGAGATGAACTCTCCCATAAAACAGAAGCCAATAGTAGAGGGGAGCAAAAATCAGAATTCCACAACATGTTGTTTATAAAAAACACAATTGAAGCAGAGAGACACACACAGAATAAAGGTATGGGGCTAGAGCAGAATTTGCTATGCTTCGGCTGAAGTAAAAAAAAAAAAAAAGCAGAGGGTGCACTCCTGATCTCAGAAAAAGCAAAAACAAAAATGGACCTAATTAAAAGAGATAAGGAAGGAAATTATATCTTGCTAAAAGGTACCATAGACAATGAAGTAATATCAATACTAAACAACCATGCAACAAGTGGTATAGCATCCATATTCATGACCAAACTAGAGATAGAGAATATTACTAAATGTAAAAAAGATAATTTTTATTAAGTTAAAAGGCTTTTGCACAAACAAAACAACTGCGACAAAGATTAGAAGGAAAGCAGAAAGCTGGGAAATAATCTTTATAGCAAGTGTCTCTAATGAAGGCCTCATTCCTCAAATACATAGAGAACAGAGTCAAATTTATAAGAATACAAGCCATTCCCTAATTGATAAATGGTCAAAGGATATGAACAGGCAATTTTCAGATGAAAAAATCAAAGTTATCTATAAACATATGAAGAAGTTCTAAATCACTTTTGATTAGAAAAATGCAAATTAAAACAACTCTGAGGTACCATTCCACCCCTATCGGATTGGCTAATATGACCAAAAATGAAAATGATAAATGTTGGAAAGGATGTGGGAAAATTGGGACACCAATGCACTGTTGGAAGAGTTGTGAACTGATACAACCATTCTGGAGAGCAATTTGGAACTATGCCAAAAGGGCAACCAAACTGTATATGCCCTTTGATCCAGTAATACCACTACTAGATGTGTATCCCAAAGAGATGTTTAAAAAATGAAAAGAACTTACATGTGCAAAAATATTTATAGTGCTCTTTTCAGGGTGGTAGACTACTGAAAATTGAGGGGATGCCCATCAATTGTGGAATGGCTGAATAAGATGTGGTACATGATTGTAATGGAACACTATTGTGCAATAAGAAATGATGAACAGGCAGATTTCAGAAAAACTTGGAAAGAATTACATGAACTGATGCAAAGTGAAATGAGCAGAACCAGGAAAATATTTTACTCAGTATCAGCAACATTGTGTGATGATCAACTATGAATGACTCAGCTCTTCTCAGCAACACAATGATCCAAGATAAATACAAAGGACTCAAGAAGGAAAATGTTATCCACATCCAGATAAAGAACTAATGGACTCTGAATTAAGATTGAAACATACTTTTTCCACTTTATTTTTTTTTCATGTTTTTTTCCTTTTGTTCTATTTCTTCTTTCACAACTGTGACTAATATGGAAATATTACATATTACATGATAAAAATATTACATATTTTACATGATTGCACATGTATAATCTATATCAAATTGTCTACCATTTTAGGAATGGGGGAGGTGAGGGAGGGAGAAAAATTTGGAACTCAAAATCTTGTAAAAATGAATGCTAAAAATTGTCTTGACATGTAATTGGGGGAAAGTGCTATTTAAAAAAGAATTATAAAAAAGAGAAAAAAAGAAATGTGAGGAGAAAGTTAAGCACTTGAATTATCATCTGTATCCCCAAAGATATTAGCTTGGGGGAAGAGAAGACAGCAGAGGGAATGTCATAGTGTGAAACTTACTGATGAATACTCTTAAGCATGAGCTCCATATATACCTTTTATCGACATAATTGTTTCCATGTTGTCTCCATGTAAGTTCTCTGATATCAGAGACTATTTTTCACCTTTTTTGTATTTCTTACTAAGTTCAGAGTAGATATTAAGCATGTAGAAAGTACTTGATAAATGTTTACTGAGTTGACACAAACCTTTTTTAATCTGCTTGGTTTTGGGGAAGGATTTCTATGGACCAGATCTTTGATTTTATTGGAATAGGAAACTCTATCAATGTAGAATAATATTTTCCCTTTTTCCTTTTTTTTGGGGGGGGGAGGGGGGCAAGGAGGGTTAAGTGACTTGCCTAGGATCACACAGCTAGTAAGTGTCAAGTGTCTGAGGTCACATTTGAACTGAGGTCCTCCTGAATCCAGGGCCGGTGCTTTATCCATTGTACCACCTAGCTGTCTGATATAGAATAATATATAGTCTTAGATAGTTTCCTAGGCCACTGAGAAGTGAGATGATTTTCTCAGTTTCACACAGTCTATATATGTTGGAGATGGGAGCTCAAACCCAGGTCTTCCTGATTTCAAATCTATCACTCTTTCTACTATCTCCAAAATACTCAATCTTAACACTTATCCCCCAGGTGGAAAGGCCTCCCTTTCTTTCAACCTACAGAAGTACTGACCACCCTTTAAAGTCCAGTTCAAATCTCACATCTTCCAAAAAGCTTCATGAGGCCAGCATAGCTCACTCTGATCTTTATTCTTCTATTGTTTTATGTCTGAATCACTGCGTTGGATGGGAAGGGAAGGAGAAGGGAGTAAGCATTTATATAATATATAAATATATTATTATAAATATATAAATACATATGTGCCAGGCACTATGCTAAACACCTCAAGAATAATATCTCATTTGATCCTTGCAACAACCCTGCAAGGTAGGTGCTTATCCCCATTTTACAATTGAGACAAACAGGTTAAATGACTTACCCAGGATCACTCAGCTAGTAAGTATCTGAGGCCAAATTTGTTTTCTGGGTTGGTTTTTTTTGGTGAGGCAATTGGGGTTAAGTGACTTGCCCAGGGTCACACAGCTAGTAAGTGTTAAGTGTCTGAGGCCGGATTTGAACTCAGGTCCTCCTGACTCCAGGGCTGGTGCTCTATCCACTGTGCCACCTAGCAGCCCCCTGAGGCCAAATTTAAACTCAGGACCACCTGACTCCTGGACCAGCACTCTATTCACTGAGTCTAGCTACCTTTGAAAACTATGTCATCCTGCTTTGCATTGATATTTGTTTGTTTCATGTGCATCCTCAGTCTTGGCTCCTCAGTTTGACTGGGAGTTCCCAGAAGGGAGGGACTATATCTAACATTTCTTTTGTATCACTCTGAGTGCCCAGTTGAGACATACACACAACAACTGCTTAATATGTACTTACTGAATAATTAAATATTCAACTCATGTTGCTGTGCCCTTAATTCAAACAGTGAAATAGGGCTACTTGCTATAGGCTTGGTCACCAGATCATCAAGTTGGTTAGATTTGCTAGAATCAATAGGTCTGGTGAGTGCCTGGAGTGTTCTCCTCTGAATAAAGCATATAAGTTATAGTGCATGGATTTTGTGATCTATCTTTTGGCTCCTGGAGGAGAGATAGAAATAGCATTAAGAGAACAAGATTGGGAAAAGCCAATATATTATACAAAATGTACACAGAAGAGGCCTATGTTGAAGGCAACATAGGTGTGAGGGCATTGAGGAACCCTTTCACAAGAAATGGGAAAGAGGAGAAGATACTAAAGACACTGAAAAATTTCTCCAATCCTATTAATACCAAAAGAAGGGGCCCAAGTTAACATCCAAAACCACTATCCTATATTCCCATTTTCCAATCTATATGTACTTTTTATGAAAATGATATATACTTTGAGGAAGGTATTAGTAGGGAATAGGAAGATTTTTGCATGCAGTATCCCACAGGAGACTATGTCTTTGCCAACATACCATTGACTGAAAGATAAAGGAAATACAAGATCCCACTGTGCTCATTATTTGTTGACTATGAAGAGTTTTTGACCCAGTAGAGGAAAATGCTACCTTAAGTGATCTCTGAAATAAGATGTCTCATATCTATCCTTGAAAGACATTAACAATAGAATGACTTTGGTTGATGATCCTGATAATTAATGTTGGTCAAGTCATAAAGCAAGGAGATCTATATTTGCCAAATGTGTGTTTGAGAAGATTCAGTTTGGAATCCAAATTGAACAGGGATTCCCTATAGATGGTGGTATCCTCTAGATCCTTATGTTTGTGGATGACATCATACTGGCTGCATCAAGTCTCAAAATATTGTGGTGCTTCCTAGACAAGGTAACATAACCACTTAAAAGAGATTGGCCTAACCATCCACATAGGAAAAAAACAAGTGGATGAAGAATGCCCATTGTCCAGATTATAACATGCCATTAGATTGACAACCTCTAGAGCACATCCATCATCAGTTTTGATTCTTGGGCAGATAGTATAAATGGACAATAAGGTGGACCCAAAATTATACATGAGAAAAGAAGACCAGATTGCCTCTGGGAAATTGCAAACTCCTTTAATGACCCCCAAATTTTCCCTTAAACAAAGATCTATCTTTTTGAAACCTATATTCTATTGATTTTGACTCACTCAAAGCTAATCTACTCATGGTTTTGAGTCATGGAATACTGCCCTCTCCAAAGAATTAAAAGTGATTCTCCCCCAAGCTAATAGAAAGGTTCATCGTATATATGAGCGGATTGTGAAACAAAACAAATAAGGAAATCCTCAGAAGGACTGAAGTAATGGATGTCATCAAAGAAATGTATGATTAAAAAAAGACGGGCTGGTCTTGTGGAAAGAATGACAGAAACCTGATGAATAGCCCATGTTATTCTCACAGTGTAAGAAGTGTTTGAGGAAGGTTCACATTTTGTCAGCTACAAACCTATGAAGGACGTGGGCATGAGTCACAAAGAATGCATAGCCTTGATTGAGTTGCAATCTGAATCTCTGAAGGTAATTTCCATATTCTATTAAAAGACCACAGATCCACTCGAATATTTTAGTATACTGCCTGCTATTTTTTAAATAGTAGAGGTCGCCAGATGAGTAAACTCTTGATAAGTGACATGTTAACTGTACTTATGTAATACTTTCCTCTTTTCTCTTTTAAAACAAATATTTATAGTTAAAAGGGATGGGCACAGTGAAAATTATGGAAATTGTTCCCAGTTGCCTTAGGTAACAGGCAGACTCCCAGAGATTCCCAGCTACAACCTGAAGTGTGATCCCTTCTCTGACAGAGACTTTGAAAACTTGATAAGAGTAATTGAACAGTGGTTGAACAATTTCACTTTTTACTTTTGGCAAACAGTCATTCATACCTCTTTAAATGCTTTGACTAAGCCTTCAGAGAGTGGTTCTTGCTATGTTTAACAGAGCTTAATAATCCCATCAAAGATATATTAGAATTATGAAATGTAAAAATATGCAATCGTTTTGTGGGATTCCCCAGAGAGGTCTTGGCTTTGGAAAGATGGAGTTAAATGAGAGAGATTCATATGTAAAGCAGAAACCTAAGACCCACCAATAACTTACATTATTTCAAAAAATAAATTATATATATATACATATATATGTATGTATGTGTGTATATATATATGTGTGTGTGTGTGTATATATATATATATATATATATATATATGAAACAGGGAGGGAGAGAGGCAGAGATAGAAAGACAGAGATAAAGACACAAAGAGTCAGAAAACTAGAGACAGAGGTAGAGAGATGGACAGAAGAGACAAAAACAAAGAGAGACAGCAAAAGAGATGGAGACAGAAGACTGAGACAGAGAGACAGAGTGGAGATAGAGAATAAGAGGCAGAAGAAGCTTTGAGGAGTATCATCTCTGGTATCAGAGAGAAAAACAAATTATGGGTTCAAGAAAGAACTTGCACTGGTAGTTAAGAACCAAGCTGTGGAGAGGAACAGGTACAAAGAGCATAGCTGAGCAACCTACCCAGAAGAGACATTACACCCAGGGGGATGCAGTGTGAGGACCACATCAGAACAAAAAGTACATTAAAATTCCAAACTTCCCTATTCAGACACTTACTAACTGTATCACCCTGGGCAAATCACTTAACCCTGTTTGCCTCAGTTTCCTCATTTGTAAAATGAGCTGGAGAAGGAAATGGCAAACCACTTCAATATCTCCACCAAGAAAACCCCAAATGGGGTCATGAAAAATCAGACAGGACTGAACAACAAAAATATATGCTACATATGGTTTGTATATATTTGTTTCCTTTTTGTCTCCCTCATGAGATTGTGAACTCCTTGAGGGCAAGGACTGTCTTCCCTCTTATTGTATTACCAGTGCTTAGCATGGTGCCTGGCACATAGTAGACACTTGATAAACACTTATTGACTGACTGGCTGGCCCTTCAGTAGCAGAGGGATGAGTTTTCTGGGCTACATGTGTTTACTATGTGTGTGCCTCACTATCAGTACACTCTGATAAATTTGTGTCCAATCCTTCCACCAATGTTGCAACTATTTGTGGGTGAGGCCATCCTAGGTTTATGGGGAAATAGGTTTAAAGCTACTATTCTTACCATGCCATTTGAGTAAATGTCTTTTCTCAAAGTTAATTTTGTCTCCTGGCTGACTATCAAAGGTAAGCTCTCCGTTAGGGTCTTGTGAGTTACAGTGCTAGGGGGTATGAACCTTCATGTAGTAGTCACCTGAATGGGGACCCAAACTGTGACAGTGTCTAAGTTCCTCTAAATGCCAAAGTGTAAAGAGATTCCCAAGGGATACTGCAGATACTTTCAGAAAATGTATATGAAATTTGAGTAGGGTGAGAAGATAGGAAATAGAAAAGAATATACATGATAAAAATAGTAATAATATGACACTTCTATAAATATCATATTATTACTGTTAAAGTTTGCAAGGTGATTTTTCTCTTAAAATCCCTATAAGGTACTTAATATAATTGCTAATATTCCCAATTGTTACCTATGATGAAACTGAGATCCAGAGAGGTTAAGTGATTTGCCCACGGTCACACATCTTGCAAATGTCAGAGCTAGGATTTAAACCCAAGTTTCATTCTAAGTCCAGTACTTTCTATACTACGCCATAGGAGAAGGACCTGATTTTTTCTGTCTCTTTTTCAGTTGTGCCTGATTCTTCGTGACCCCATTTCAGGTTTTCTTGGCAGAAATACTGGAATGGTTTTGTCATTTCCTTCTCTAACTCATTTTACAGATGAGGAAACTGAGGCAAGAAGAATTGCCTAGAGTCACACAGCTAGTAAATATCTGAGGCCAGATTTGAACTATGGAATATGAATCTTCCTGACTCCAGTCTCAGAGCTCTATGTACTGCACCACCTAGCTGCCCTAGATCTGCTGTTCATCTAGCAGTATTTTCATTCTTTCTTTCTTTTTTTTTTTTTTTGCTGGGCAATGAGGGTTAAGTGACTTGCCCAAGGTCACACAGCTAGTAAGTGTCAAGTGTCTGAGGAAGGCTTTGAACTCAGGTCCTCTTGAATCCAGGGCCGGTACTTTATCCACTTCGCCATCTAGCTGCCCCCCTAGCAGTATTTTCTATTGGTTGTTTTGAGATGAAATTATCATTATATGTGATATCTTGGTTCTTACATTCTAGTAGGAATATGCTAAAGAACAGTTAAATCTTACTCATTTGAATTAATTGAAGGGACTGCTAGTTTGAAGGAATGAAATAGAATAAAGAACTGTTGTTTTTCATCTTTGTAGCCTCAGTGCCCCAGGGCACATGGTCTTGCCAATTATAGATACTTCATAAATGATCATTGACTTAAGTTTGTTAAATTGGACTGGAAAATCTGTGTTGTAGTGGAGAGGGTACAGAATTTGGAGTCAAAGGACCTGGGCTTAGACTCCCAGCTCTGCTATTTAATATTTGTGACCTTGGACAAATCACTTCCCCTGCCTAGATCCACATTTCCTGCTCTGTAAAATGAGGTTTTGACTTAGAAGCCTTCTGAGTTCTTCATCAGTTCTAAGTAATACATCCTGCATTTAAAGAAATGCAACTTTAGTGGATTTAGGAATACCCAATAACTGGAACTACAATCACAAAGTATTACCAAGTAGAGCTACTGCTGGGCCAATTTTAATGACTAAATGGGATGAATTTTTAATTAACACATTGTTTGAAAGCCAATAGATGTTGCTCATGGACTTGAAAAGTGTTTTTTCTTCAGTTGGTTAAATATCCCCTTGGCCTGTATGTTTACACTGATAAGAATATGTGTTTATGTGTATGTATGTATAATTTTTCATATATGATGAAAAAGTAAATAGCATCTTAGCTTTCATCTAAAAGATTACAAATCCTGAGGAAGCATAATAAAAAAGGGGGGGGTACTATATATGTCCAGGAATATAGGCACATTGTTAAGACTAATGAAATCATGAAGAGCTCCCTATTAGAGTAGATGCTTCATCAATGACAACATCTGAATTGTTCATTTCAAAGAATGTTACTGAGTTTGGGATTTTTCATAACTATTACCTACCAAGACAGTCTTTTTTTGTATGTCTCATGGTGGTAGTGGTGATGGGTGTATATATTTGTATATGTTTTGGATGCTGGGCTTGTATATGAACCCTCTAGAAATGGGAATACTGAGGGAAGACTCTTTTCCTCAGCCAATCTGTAAATATAACAGCCAGATTCATAGATTACTAGAGTTTCTGAGCTGGAAGTCATCCAATTTAAGCCATGCAGGAACAAGTTTTGAACTTAACCTATGTTCAGATACTAATTATCATCTCTGGCTCTCCTCCCATGACATCACTAAAAAGGATGATCTAGTCTATGCTCGAAGACTTCAAGTGATAGAAACTCACTACTTCCTGAGACAGCCCTCTGTTACTTTTCCATCACTCTAATTCTTAGGAATTCTTCATTTCAAGCCTGAAATCTCTCTGCAACTGGCATACATTGGAAGAGAAGCTACAAAAAGGAATGGAAAGCACCCCTGGCTTTTAATCGGCATTAAATTGTTTAATTTTTTCCAATTATATATAAAAATAGTTTTAACATTCCTTTTTAAAAATCTTGATTTCTAAATTCTTTCCATTCTTGCCTCCCAAGCCAACTCATTCAGAAGGCAAATAATTTGATAAAGGTTATACATGTTGTAACGATTGGAATGATGCCACCTGCTGGAGCCTTACTGTAGAAAAGCTGCGCCATGAGGTGAATGTTTCTGAGGACAAGACCATGCGTCTTTTCTTTGGCGTCAGGAAGTGACGTTTGCTGGTGGGAGGAAGAAGGGGGAGCCTGGCACTCTGACTCACTCTCTTTTTCCTGAGGACTCTGGTGGAGAGTGGAGCTAGAAATGCGCTCTCCCTTTAATAGATAGATGAATGTAGGCCTTTCTCTCTCTACCAAATTCTTATTCTCCTTAATAAATGCTTAAAAGCCTAACTCTTGCTAAAGCTTATAATTTATTGGCGACCACTCATTAGATATTTTAGACAGACTAGCTAGAATTTTAGCCCTTAACAGATGGCTGACCACAAAGAGGAAAGCTGAAACCTCCATCTTCTGATCTTCCAGTTGGGTAAGAAATTTCCCCTACCCTGTCCCTTTAAATCCAAAGTACTGCTGAATTTCGGGTGTTTTCCCTTTAAATTTTTTCAAATGGACCTTTTAAAATCCCTAATTACCCTATTTGTGATTTTAGTCTGTTTAACCAGACAAATGGAAGTTAAGATCATGTTAATGCTTTGTTTTTGTGGATTTTCTATTTTTATTTTTATTTTTGTTGGAGGAGCCAGCAAGGTGCTCACACAAGGGAATATAAATATCCCCCCTCTCTCAGCCATGCTTTTTCAGAGAAACCTCGAATTCCTGCATTTTTTCAAATTCTAATGCTGAGAGGTTCTCTAATTTTGCATGTCTGGAGGCTAGGACCCAACCTCTAGAAGCCTTTAATCCCTTAGCTGTGGAGGAAGTGGCAGAAGGGGAACCCAGGCCTGAGTTCAAAATCAAGTCTGATTCAAATTGCCCTGGTCCCTCCCCTCCTCTCCACACCCCACCTTCTACTCCTCCCATGGCCAAGCCCATGGATTCCCCTGCCGGAAGTCCAGAGATCTGATGCACATGTTCAGATTTCTCTACCTGCATTTGCAGCTTCAGGTTCAGCCTTTCCCCAGCCTGGCTGTGCTTCTGACTCAACCTTAGAAAACCCTTTAAATTCCAGATATGCTTATTTTGTTCATAATTTTGCTTATCTGCTTTTGTCTTTAATTAGTAACCTTCTAAAGCATTTGTATTATGAAAGGACTGACAGACAATATAGAGGGGTTAAAGAAAATAACCTTAAGCTGAATAAGAATGACAATCATCAACATAGTTCAAGACTCCACTTCTTTTGCCATGGAAGGGTATATATTTTACAGAAATGTAGACGTAAGCAGCAAGGTATTGATATGAGTATTGGAGATTTTAGATATCGGAATCAAAAGTGTTCTGAATTCACTCAGAGTAATAGTATCAATTCAGAGGTCACATAGGATTTCTATGCTATTACATCTACATTTTGAAATTAATGGTATGGGTTTATTTTCATAGAGATTTTCATGCTTTTGAGATTGTGTTTTATACTTAGTTTTTTAAAACAAAGAATATTGGTAAAAGCTTTTTATAGTCATGTGATCAAGTTTATGTTTTATAATACTCTTATTAATATTAAGTTCATATTCATTTAGATTTCCCTAGTTTGAATTTCATTGTCTTTTATTGTTCCCATGTGTATTTTCTTCTATTTATTCATCTATCTAATTTAGAAACAATGCAAGATGGTTTTGATTTCATAATACAATGTTAATTCTAGGAGTATTGTGCTCCCATATTCTGAGTTGTTTGTTTTTGCTATTTTTTTTTCCTCTCAACTGATTTGATCAAACTCTTTAAAGCATTTCCCTGGCAAATTGGTTGCCATGGTAAGTGTAAATTGAGTCTAGAAGTATTATTTTTGATAAGCATATTCCAAAAAAAAAAAGAGGGTAACATTTGTAAAAGTTTTCTTTTTTCAAAAAAAAGTTTTCTTTGAGATTGTGTTGTGCTTTAACTTATATTTGAATATGTTTCACTTTTTCACAAAAGTAATTGTATACTAAGTAAAAAAGGGGTATTATTTGAAATTGTTGCATAATTATGTATTCTGAATCAAGCTACATTCACATTTTTTGCGATCACTTATTACCCTCAATTTTTAAATCCATATGAGACTTGAATTATGGGAACTTATCATTTAAGACATTCATTGCCTTTATTCTGAGTTATCAGATGCCAATTGGCCAAGATGCCATCCAATCACAAGAGGAATACATGCAAAAGCAGACACTGAACTGTCACATGAGGGGAGACATGCATGAAGTCAAGATATGGCCGAGGGAATGGCTTTTGACAAATGTTGAGGTTGGATTCTCTTGGTTTAATATTTTATTCTCTTTTCCCCCACAATATTGTAGAGATGGCTGGAAGTATTGATCCCACCCATCTCACTTCTACACCTGGCTTCTATGCCCCCTCCTATACGCCTGATACCATGGACATCTCAATCCCATGCATCTGGTTAAGTCTGACTCAGTTTCCTCCAATATGTTCAGTGGCATGGACATATATTCCATCCACCTATTTTAAGTCTGGCATACTGCATGGGCAGTACATATTGCTCAATTGTGGGAATGCTCATATCCTATCATTTCTCTGCTCTTTTATGGTAAACCCCCATAATTATCTCAGGTGTCATGATAAATACACTGTTGAATTTGGCCTTGACATCTGTTACCAATTATATTAGATTTTTAAATTTCTCATAATGGCATGAGGATAATTAGGCAGATGATGCAAAAAGTGATGAACAAAGAAAAAAATTATTTTAAAAAATTAATATCACAGCAATTGTCTTCTCAATTAACCTTCTACAAGGGGGGACTATAGTAATATTAAGTTTTAGAGAATGTTTCAATTTTTGTTTTATTATATGTTTCATGTGTAACAGCTAAGATTCTGAATTCCCTTAGATGTGTTTTTGAGAACTTTCATTGTTTGAGTTGATTATTGACAAAGCTATTTTAAAGTTGTGTTAAGCTCAATTTTGTAGGAAATGTTCCTAGCTGATTACCAGCATCCACACATCAACTCCCGAAAAGATTTCCATTCCAAGACTACACCTAGAGGACATCTGAGAAAAGACTTTCAGAGACTTTAAATCAACAGTTTTGTTTTGTTGTTGTTATTGTTTTTTCTCTTTCTGTTATAATATACACCATCTGTAACATGTACTCTCTGCAGAGGCCCTCCCTTTGCAAGACCAATGTCCAAGCACCAGTTCATGAGGACAAAAAATCGCCCCTCTGGACAAAACTTTCCTCTCTCCCTTTTCTATATTGTTATTAAAATATTGTTAGTTAGCGCAGGTTATTATATTCTGTTATTTTTGACTGTTTCATCAAGGAAACGCCCCGTTTCTTGAAGAAACAAAGCAGGGACTGTAATGATTGGAATGATGCTGCCTGCTGGAGACATACTGTAGAAAAGTTGCACCATAAGGTGAACATCTCTGAGGGCAAGACCATGCGTCTTTTCTTTGGCGTCAGGAAGTAACGTTTGCTGGTGGGAGGAAGAAGGGGGAGCCTGGCACTCTGACTCACTCTCTTTTTCCTGAGGACTCCATAAAGAGCTAGAAATGCGCTCTCCCTTTAATAGATAGATGAATGTAGGCTTTTCTCTCTCTCTTTACCAAATTCTTATTCTCCTTAATAAATGCTTAAAAGCCTAACTCTTGCTAAAGCTTATAATTTATTGGCGACCAGTTATTAGATATTTTAGACAGACTAGCTAGAATGTGCAGTCTTGCAAAATATATTTCCATATTAGTAATGTTGTGAAAGAAAACACAGACCAAAAAAGAAAACAAGGAAAACAAAGTTTTAAAAAGTGTGCTTTAGGGGCAGCTAGGTGGCACAGTGGATAGAGCACGAGCCCTGGATTCAGGAGGACCTGAGTTCAAATCCAGCCTCAGACACTTGACACTTACTAGCTGTGTGACCCTGGGCAAGTCACTTAAGCCTTATTGCCCTGAAAAAGAAAAAGAAAAAGAAAGTGTGCTTTGATCTTTATTCAGACTCCATCAGTTCTTTCGCTGGAGATGAATAGCATTTTTCATCATAAGTCCTTCAGAATTGTCTTAGATCATTGTATTGCTGAGAATAGCTAGGTCATTCACAACTGATCATTGTACAATATTGCCGTTCTTAGGTACAATATATGGTTGTGCCTACTTCACTTTGCATCAGCTCATGTAAGTCTTTCCAGGTTTTTCCAAAAGCATGCTGCTTATTCTTTCTTTCTTTTTTTTTGGGAGGGGGGGGCAAGGCAATTGGGGTTAAGTGACTTGCCCAGGGTCACACAGCTAGTAAGTGTCTAAGGCTGGATTTGAACTCAGGTCCTCCTGACTCCAGGGCTGGTGCTCTATCCACTGCGCCACCTAGCTGCCCCTGTTCTTTCTTATAGTACAATAATATTCCATCACAATCATATGCCACAACTTGTTTAGCCATTCCCCAATTTATGAGCATCCCCTCAATTTCCAATTCCTTGCCACCTCAGAAAAGGCTGCTATAAATATTTATGTACATATAGCTCCTTTTCCTTTTTTTAAAAAAAAAATCTCTTTGGGATACAGACCTAGTAGGGTTATTGCTGGGTCAAAGGAAGCAGTAACATTAATATTATAAATATGAGCAATTTAAAAGATTTTAATAAACAATTTATGTAATACTATAAAGACAAACAACTTTGAAAGCTAAAATAACTATGATCTATGTAGTGACTATCTAAGATTCCAGAGGACTGATGATGAAGCATGCTATCTACTTCTTGGCTGAGAGGTGATGGATGCAGGGCACAGACTGAGACATCTATTTTTTTTTTTGCAGGGCAATTGGGGTTAAGTGACTTGCCCAGGGTCACACAGCTAGTAAGTGTTAAGCTTCTGAGGCTAGATTTGAACTCAGGTCCTCCTGAATCCAGGACTGGTGGTCTATCCACCTCACCATCTAGCTGCCCCTGACACAACTATTTTTGAATACAGCCAATTAGGGAATTTGCTTAAATATGCATATTTATTACAAGAAATTTGTCTCTTTTTTCAATGGGGTAAAGGGTGGGAAAGAGGGAAAACAGATGTATTTTTATTTTTTAAATTAATTTAAAAATGAGTATTGTAGCCAAACATTTTTCTTCATCTGCAAAATGAGAATAATAATAGCTAATAGCGATAGAGCACCTGAAGGTTTTAAAAGTGCTTTAAAAATATTATCTACAGCTCTCCTTAAATCATACCACTTTGGAAGAACTAAAAACTTAAAAATTCCTAGAAGTATCTCTGAAAGCAGCTACACAACCCCCAGGAATCTTGGGACAGTGCACCCTCCACTCTGGAAGCAGTGCCCCACTTTAACAAATAGTTAAAAGTCAAGAAATAGGCTGGAAAAATGAGCAAACAGAAAAAAATGCTGACCATAGAAAGTTTTGGTGACAAAGAAGATCAAAATATACCCTCAGAAAAAGATAAGGCTTCTCAAAAAATATCAATTGGTCTCAGGCCATAGAATCGCTGAAAAAGGACTTTGAAAATAAAGTAAAAGAGGTAGAAGAAAAATGGAAAGAGAAATGAGAGTGATGCAAGAAAATCATGAAAAAAGTCAACAGCTTGGTAAAGGAGACACAAGAAATACTGAAGAAAATAATACCTAAAATATTATCTAATATAGTTCAAACCTCATGGCAACCCTGTGAAGTAGGTACTATTAGTATCCTCATTTTGTGAATAAAAAAAAACAGGCTAAGAGAGGTTAAGTGACTTACCTAGAGTCACACAGTGAATAGATATCTGAAGCAGAACTAGAAGTCAGGTCTTTCAGAATAAAAATCCAGTACTCTATGCACTGTGGCAGCAACTGCAAGCAAGCAACCAGTAGAATCAACAGCAGCAGCAGCATTGCTACCACTATGAACCTCAAAGTACCATCATTACTATCACCACTAACAATAACCACAGCCATCACCACCAACAAAACAATCACAAACCACCACCAGAAACAACCACAAACCACCACCACCAAACAATAACAAAAAAAAATCACAAAGCACCATCGATGGCAACCCTAAATAACCACACCACCAATAGCCATCACCAACCACAAACCACTACCAAAAACAATCAAACCCACCACCAACAGTAAACACAAATCACCACCACCAGCAACAACCACAAATCACCAATAACAAAAACAATCACAAATTACCACCAACAGCAATCCAACCATAAATCAGCAACAGCAACCATCCACCCAGCCACCACCAAAAACAACAATCACAGACCATCATCACCACTACCACCATCACCAATAACCACAAACCAACAGCAGCAGCAGCAGCAACAACAACAACAACATCTATTTCCCAGGATTCTTGTGGGGATCAAAATGATCCAACAGATATAAGTCATTTTGTAAAACTTAAAACACAGATCTCCCCTTTGGAACCAAGCAGAACAAAGTCAGAGAATCACCAAACACAAGAGCTTAAAGGCACTTCAGAGGTCATTTAGTCTAATCCCTAAATAGAATTCCTCCTAAGATACTTAACTTTCAGATATTTAAAGACAGCTATTGCATTGCTCCTAAAAGTCTTCTCGTTAAGTATACTAAGTTCATTCAAATTATTTTTATGGCATGGTTTCCAGTTTCCTTATTATTCTGGTCATTCTTCTCTAAGCATGCTTTAGATTGTCAAAATCCTTCTTAAAATGTGACTTGTCATCTTCCTCAGACCCCAGGACACCTGTCTCAACCCAAACTCTCTGAATCATTCATATTCTGTGTAGTGGTTGGAGCAAAACAATTTTGCATTTTCCTTAATAAATAATGAGTCACCATGTCTTACCAAAAGAAATAACTTAAAATTCATTACAGACCAGTGTGTGTGTGTGTGTGTGTGTGTGTGTGTGTGTGTGTGTGAAGAGGTGTCATGGAAATTCCATTATAATGAATAGGAAATAGCCGGAGAAAATGGTTTTAATGTATGCTACTAATTAACAGTGCCATAAATTAACCAAGGCATAGGTTAATTTGATGGTCTCTGAAAATACACTGGAATTGGTTCATTATGTTTCTTAGTCATTGCTTCATAAAAACACAATAGAGAAATTGCAGGGACAAGGCATGTGCCTTATTCCCTGGAAGTACCTGGCAGGTCTCTTCAGGTTTTTTCCTCTACTAAATACACTTAGGGCCTATTACTTTAATCAGCAGGGAAATAATTTGATCCCTCTTTAGAGTTGTGGGTTTGTTTGATTTTTGTATTAGTTCTTTCAGCCCATAAGGAAATTACACTTCTGAATAGGATTTTCTACTTTTTTCAAATTATTTTAATACCCATTTTCTAGTTTTGAGAATCAGTTCTTGAGGAATAGGCAGGGAAGGTGTCATTATTCCTATTTGACAGGAAAAGAAACTGAGTCACAGAGAGAATATTTTACTTCTAAACAGTTTGTATATCTATGATATTTATCACACGTATAAAGAGCCTAGAGCTTACTCAGGACATTGAGATATCATATAGCCCCTCCCTCGTAGTGAATTCTCTTCTAATGGTTACAAAAGCATAAATCTAGACAGCCTTCAGGAAGTTAAGGTATTGTTATCCCTATTTTATCTCAGTTCAGGGTTGGGGCCCAGAGAGGTAAGTCTACTTGCCTAGGGTCACACAGATACTAACTAGAGAATGTGGAGTCCTAACATGACACTTTTTCCAACTTCCAGTACTGCACTTTCTTCACAAGAAAAATATGGTAAACATCATACCAATTAATCACCCATCCCAATGTTTTCTTTATCTGACAATCAGGAAATCTTTCCTTATGTCTACTTTATGGAGCACATTTTCCTTAGTGTCTGCCATTTGGCTTTTGCTATGGACAGTGCTGAAAGTGGCAGTAGCAGAAGATCTCTAGCTGATGAGAACTCAAAGGAAGTTGGAGGTCAGGCCTAGTTGCAAAGGGTAGGATGTAAAAGGACCCCCACATCTGTATAACATTTACTTGGAAACAAACAGAGAACTATTTGTCTACCTCAGCACCTTATTGCTTAAC
Source organism: Dromiciops gliroides (assembly GCF_019393635.1). Taxonomy (NCBI): domain Eukaryota; kingdom Metazoa; phylum Chordata; class Mammalia; order Microbiotheria; family Microbiotheriidae; genus Dromiciops; species Dromiciops gliroides. The sequence goes on from NC_057862.1 coordinate 211,030,498, forward strand.
TTAGCACCAAACTAGAGAAGTCTGATCCCATTGACCTTGATTCTTATTTACCTCCTTGGACTTATTTGGGGCTTCTGATTTTAACACTGGCTTCTATTCAGATATTAATTGCCTCCTAGGGCCCTCATAGTACTGTTGCAAATGTCAGCACCATGGTCAGCAGTTGTGGCAAAGCTGAGAGAGGCTGATGAATTCAGCACTAAGGCTGGGGATAGCAACATTATTGCCACTATTCACTTTGGGGACCGTATTCCTGGGAGGAGCCTATTAGGAGAACTTCCATTTCAGTAGTTGTAGTGAGTGACCTTAATGCAGTTGTGAATCACTTCCCCTCAGCCATGGTGTACCAGAAGGTAGCATATAGCTAGGATAAGAACACATTTTCTCTTTGATTTAGTCTCTCCTTTACTGTATCCTCAGATTTCCTCAATGTACCTCTCACCTAACTTACATCAGAATCCAATTGCAATTTTTAGTTGTTATCATATTTCCCTGGCTGAGGCAAGTATCCACAGGTATTTCTTTAAACATGAAAAGAAAAATAACTATATGACACTGTGGTGAGGAAATTTCACTTTTTCCATCTTGCCTCTCTGCTCCATGCATATCCCACTTCTTCCCGTAAACAAATTGCAATGTGGTCTCTGATTACTCTACATATTCAAGAGGAATATGAAGTCAGAGAGGTTAAATGATTTGTTTACTGTCATGCAGAGAGTAAGCAATAAAGCCAGAATTTGAACCCAGTTCTCTGCATCCAAATCTAGTATTTTTACACCAAACCACTCTTTTTCACACCATGCCTGGAGCACCCCAAACAGCTATCTTGTCTGTGCCTATTCCTTAACTGCTTAATGGAGTCATAATATTGTGCCAAATGTGTCCATTATGAAATCACATTTCAATAGTTTTCACTGCTGCAGTACAATCATTTAGTCTTCCCTGGATTACTATCATATCACACTCACCCAACACTTAGACCAAACCTCTTTCTCTCTGCTCAGATTCCAGAACCACTCCCAAATGCCTGCCTCACTGCAAATGATCTCTGCTCCTGCTAAACTGAGAAAATCATGGTCATATATCATGAGCTTCCTCTGCATTTCTTCCTCTGAGAATCTCTGGTTTTCTTCAAAATTCAACTCAAATGCCACCTTTTACAAGAAAACTTCAGATCCCTCGAACTCCACTTTGTATTCATTTTGCAGATCAAGAAATGATATGAGGTGAAGAATGCTGACTGGTGAGCAGTGCTTGTTGCTCCATATTGACTGGCCCCCATGTTTGTACTCAAACTTCCTCAGTTCGTCCATTGAGCCATGAATTTCTCCCTAGTCAATACCTTTTGTTCCACCCTTGGGGGAATGTTTCCTTTCAAATATGAAGAACAAGGAGAATAGGAAGTGAGATCCTGTTAATATCTTCTCCCTTTTCTGCCCACTTCCTGGTACTCCTCCTCCACCCACCCACCCTCAGGCCAAGGCAGACTGATGACTCATTGGTTCTAGGTATTGGTCTAGATTAATTTGTTCCCTTCCTTGGGAAGGCTATAAAGTAAGAATCAATAGAATCTCATTTGTTCACTCTAAATCCCCAGTTTTGCCGGGGAAGGTTCTAGCAGTAGTAATATTTCTTTCTCTCTCTTCATTAGGAATCTCACCATCCATTGGCTTTTTCCTATTCCTGATGAGCTTTCTTGCACTACCTACCAACTCTACATCTCTAAACCTTTCTACTACATCACCCATCCTCTCCCATTTTGCTCAAGTTTCAGAAGATGAGATGTTTTCCAAATTGCTATGGTATGACCTAGATTCCATCTTTTCCCATTTCCTTCATAAAGTAACCCATTTAATTATTCTTTTTAATTCCTATATATTGGCTCCTTTCCCACTGTTCACAAGCATGATCAGGTCTCCTTTTTTTGTGGGGCAGTGGGGGTTAAGTGACTTGCCCAGGGTCACACAGCTACTAAGTGTCAAGTGTCTGAGGCCGGATTTGAACTCAGGTCTTTCTGACTAGAGCTTTATCTACTGCGCCACCTAGCTGCCCCCATGATCAGGTCTCTAATGCCTTAATTCACTTGACCCAATGATCCCCTCAAGCTATTATTTTATATATTCTCTCTTTTTTGCTGTCAATTTCCTAGTCATCATGGGCAGCTAGATGGCGCAGTAGATAGAGCACCAGCCCTGGATTCAGGAGTACCTGAATTCAGATCCAACCTCGGACACTTAACACTTACTAGTTGTGTGACCCTGGGCAAGTCACTTAACTCCAATTGCCTCACCAAAAAAAAAAAAGAAAAAAAATTCCTAGTCATCTGTTCTTCAACTTCCTCAACAATCCCTCACCCCTTACAATGAAGCTGCTGACTTTACCATTCCACTGAAATTGGAGAAGAAAATGAAATGAAGGAGGATTTATTTAGTGCTTATTACATGTACCATGCTAAGTATAAGTACAATGCTAAGTACTGAGGATACAAAGAGAAAAGTAAGTGGTCCCAACTCTCAAGGAGCTGGCATACTAATTGGAAAACACATAAAGGACGATTCCATTATTAGTAGATGGAAAGGCCAGGGAGTATTTAGATTATAGTAGGTTCTGTGGGAAGGCCTCAGTGACTTGGGAAGCAATGGCAAGACAGATGGATCAGCATTTTTCTGAGAGTTGTGTCTAGTGTCTAGTGGCAACTGGGCACTGGGACAATGGATGTATGGTTGGAGGAGAGGATCCATAGCTCCCTGTCATGGAATCTGGTGGCATTGGATCTTCTGGTTGTCACTGATCCTGGTCCTAATGGTCGAGTCTCTTACTAGCAAACAGGTGGAAGAAGGGGAGATCTACTAAGTAACAGCAAGAAAGTACCAAACTTGGACAACAGCTTTAAGAGTCCTCTTGGCTGGAGGATTCATGCAAGAAATCCAACTTTTACTTCTGCTTCTTTGTGGTATCTTGATTCCTCTGGGGAGAGGTCCAGGGACCAACAATCTTACTAAATCCATTAGTCTTTTCTCAGTCCTTCCCTTTCTCTTTACTTATATTATAACTGCCTTAATTCAGGCCCTCATCATTTACCATCCTGATAATTCCAATAAACTCCTAATAACCCCCCCCCCACACACACACAAACACATCTAGGTTCTGATTATATTTGTGTAAAAAGTGTTTTGTAATTGTGTTCATATGGTTCCTGGGTTTGTCTTGGCAAGTAGACTCCTGAATATTTTATATTACCTACAGTTATTTTATTTTTTTACCATATTAGTCATTTTATATAAAAAGACTCAAGTGAAAAAAAAGAAGAAAATGCAAAGTAGCAGGCTTCAATCTGTGTTCATTCAATATCAGTTCTTCCTCTGGAGGTGGATAGTATGCTTTATCATTAGTCCTTTGGGATTGTCTCGGATCATTGTATTGCTGAGAGTAGTTAAGTCATTCACAGTTACTCATAGAACACTAATGTTGTCACCATGCACAATGTTCTCTTGGTTCTGTTCACTTCACTATACATCAGTTCATATAAGTCTTTCCAGGTTTTTCCTGAAATCATCCTGCTCGTCATTTCCCACAGCACAATAATATTCCACCACAATTACATAGCACAGCTTTTTCAGTCATTCCCCAACTGATGGGCATTCCCTTGATCTCTATTTTTTTCTTAGCCACCATAAAGAGTTGCCATAAAAATTTTTGAACAATTTTTTTCCTTTTCCCTTTTTCACAGTTACTATTAACTGTTTCCCTTCATCCTATTCCCTTCCCCATGTACAGTTATTTTAAGTGGAATTTCTCTTTCTATCTCTTGCTGCTGGACTTTGGACTAGTCTTTTTATTAATAAAATGCTGGCATTATTAATAAAAGTATTAATTACCAATAAACTGTCTCAGGAACTTTTTATTTTGTTTTTCTTTTGTGGGGCAATGAAGGTTAAGTGACTTGCCCAGGGTCACACAGCTAGCAAGTATCAAGAGTCGGAGGCCAGATTTGAACTCAGGTCCTCCTGAATCCAGGGCTGGTGCTTTATCCACTGTACCACCTAGCTGTCCCCTTATCTATCTCTTTTATCTTTCTCTAATTTTTTATCTTCTTAAAAATCTCATCCCACAAGTCCTTGACAGAGGACCTTACTACGATAGGTTCTTAACAAATGCTCATTGCCTGGAACAGAATTAAATCAGAGGCCTCCAGTAACTATTTCTTCAATAAATGAATGGATGAATGAATGAACATCTGGGTTGCAGTCCTGATTTCCGCACTTACTAGCTCAGATTTCTCTCTGCTACTTTCTGTTTATATGCCTTCAAGCAAACCACTTTCCTTTCTCTGGGTCTCAGTCTCCTCATCTATAAAATGGGGTTATCCTTTCACCACCTAAATTATAGGTTTGTAATTTGGCAAGCACTATAGAAATATGAGTTATTTATAAAGGAAGTAGTGTCTTCTTATATTGCCTTCAAGATTTAGTCCAGGGGGCAGCTAGGTGGTACAGTGGATAAAGCACTGCCCCTGGATTCAGGAGAACCTGAGTTCAAATCCGACCTCAGACACTTGACACTTACTAGCTGTGTGACCCTGGGCAAGTCACTTAACCCTCATTGCCCTGCCAAAAAAAAAGATTTAGTCTAGCATTGGGCTTCTGGCAGTTGCCCAGTAAGTACTCACTGGTTGATAGGGGAATAATTGAGAGGGGAAACCTACACCCTGCAATATGAGTTGTTGTGGATTGACTACTCATAGCCCCAGTTGCTTTGCCATCTGATATGCTGAAATGCGCAATTTTCTTTAAAAAATAAATGAAGTCATGATTAAAGACAATTCCAAAAGACTCATGATGGAAAATGCTCTCCACATCCAGAGAAAGAACTATGGGGTCTGAATGCAGATCGAAGCATACTATTTTCACTTTTTTTGTATTTTTTTTTCTTTCTCATGGTTTTTCCATTTTGTTCTGATTCTTCTTTCACAGCATAACTAGTGTGGAAGTATGTTTAACATGATTGTACATCTATAACCTGTATCAGATTGCTTGCTGTCTTGGGAGGAAGTGGGAGAGGGAGAAAAATTTGGAACTCAAAATCTTATAAAAATAAATGTTGTTGTGTGTTGATCAACTGTGATAGACTTGACTCTTCTCAGAAATACGATAGTCCAAGATAGTTCCAAAGGACTCATGATGGAAAATGCTCTCTAAATCCAGAAAAAAAAAAGAACTATGGAATCTAGATGCAGATTGAACCATACTATCTCTTTTTTTGTTTTTCTTTTTTGAGTTTTTTCCTTTTTGCTCTGATTCTTCTTGCACAGCATGACTAATGCAGAAATGTGTTTAATGTGATTGTACATATACAACCTGTATCAGATTGCTTGATGTCTTGGGGGGAGGGGAGGGAGGGAAAAAATTGAAACTAGAAATCTTCTAAAAACAAATGTTGAAAACTAACTCTACATGTAACTGGAAAATAAAATACTTTTATGGAAAAAATAAATGTTGAAAACTAATTTTAAAAACCTAGTAATTTAAAAAAAATAAGTGAACTCTGCCATGTGTCCACTGCATGCTTCAGAAGGAATACCTAATTACATATTTAAGTGTAAGTCCGGAACCACCTCCCTCTCTTGGGCAAATAATAACCTGCCTAATTGTGTATTGATCTAAGATACATTTTCTCAAGTAAATAGCAAATAGTTCAGAAGCATCCTAATTAGATCTTTACCTCTGAGATAGTAATGGCCTTGCTCTGCTCCCTGGGGTGAATATTAGGCTCTGTATAAGCTCAGACAGAGGATGAAAAACAAAGAGGAACACCCCCCCCAAAAAAAAAATCTCAGTAAATGAACTGTAAGGATGATTCCCATGGGCCAGCCCAGAATATATGGTCAGGTGCCTCGACTCAGGAGGAGCAAGAAGACTGGCCATCCCATTCTGAGCAGGGCAATCCCTGAAGGAAAGTCCCCTGGAGAAAATGAACTGTTGGACTGTTTTTTTGTCTTAAATCTTGCTTGGGCAGAAGTACAAATTTAGAAAAAGACCAGTGGCCTCAAGGGGAGGTGTTTTTTTCTACCCAACTAGCTTTCGCCTGATAGCTTTGTATAAATGGAGAAACCTCATCCAACTTATTCGTTGATGGGGAACTGCAAGTCCCATTGTCTGGAAGGAAGGTAAAGAGGGGGTAGTTAGGTTCACATAGTCAATTCGATTTCTTTTTTTCTCTTCTGTACTTCTTTAAAAAACAACAACCCACTTACTAGCTGTGTGACCCAGGGCAAGTCACTTAACCCCCATTGCCCCACAAAAACCCCACAAAAAACCAAAAACCAAAAACAACAACCTAACAACTCTTGTTTTTATATTACCTTCATTTCCAAATATATCTCCTTCCCTCTTCAACCCATTCCTTGTAATAAAAGGAAGGAAGGAATGAAGGAAATAAGTATTCATTAAACACCAAATATATTCCAGGCACTCCATAAAGCATTTTACAAATATTATCTCATTTGATCTTCACAACAACCCTGGGAGGTAAGTGCTATTATTTGTTCCCCATTTTACAATTGAGAAAACTGAGGCAAACAGAGGCTAAGTGGCTTGCCCAGGTCATAAACCTAGTAAGTGTCTGAGGATTGATTTGAACTGAGGTCTTTCTACCTCTAGCTGTTCAGTTGTTTCAGTCATGTCCAATTCTTCATGATGCCATTTGGAATTTTCTTGGCAAAAATATTAGAGTCATTTGCCATTTTCTGCTCCAACTCAATTTACAGAGGGGGAAACTGAAGTAAACAGGGTAAAGTGATTTGGCCAGGGTCACATAGCTAATAAGTGTCTGAGGCTGGATTTGAACTCAGGTCCTCCTGACACCAAGGCTGGTACTCTATCCACCTAGCTACTGCTTTTTCTTATCTATCTATCTACCTATCTATCTATCTGTCTGTCTGTCTGTCTATCCATTCATTCATTCATTTATTTGTCTATCCATCTATCTGTCAGTTTGTTTTGGAGACAATTAGGCATTCTAAATAAAGACAGAGGCTGCTACAAACTATGACATCCAACTCCTTCTTCTCCAATTTGTGTTGAAGAAATGGTATTTCAGAGTGGGAAGGGACTGTAAAGATAAATAAAGTCCAGCCCTTACCTACTCTGGAATCCTCTCTACATTATCCCAAATAAATTGCTATCTAGCAACTGTGTGAATACCTCCAAAGATGAGAAGGGAAGGGAAGGATTAAGGGGAAGAAATACTCATTTACTGAGCACCTACTATGTGCTAGGCATTGAGCTGTGCCAAGTACTTTGCAAGGAAAAAAATCGTTTAATCCTTACAACAACCCTGTGAGATAGAGGCTATTATCATTCCCATTTTGGTGTATGGAATATGCAGGGAGGACTAGCCTTCTGAGCTCTTTTCAGGGCTGCTCATCCAACCCGTCATCCAGCTCTCATCTGTGACTCCAAGAGGCTATAGCATGTGCAGTAGCCACACCCCTGTAAAACCATCTCAGCAGATGGGCTAAACCAGGTGGAGGGTAACTGACGGGCCTCAAACCTATTGGTGAGTTAGGAGGATGTGTACCCCAAGCATGTAAAGATGTCCCCTGTTAGAATGAGTGGATGAGAAACAATTTGTTTCAGTGGCCATGAAGGCAGTTGAAGCAGGCACTGTGGAGAGACTAGAGCTCGGTCCAATATCAAAGACACCAAGGTCAACCACTGCATCCCAGGCTATCAGCAGTTGTCCTGACTGTTGTTCTGACATTCATCCTGCCAATGGACTTTGATGACTCTGGAAGAGAGAGTGAGACTTATGATTTTGTGTAACTCTGCCTCACTTAAATCCAATTCACAGGGAACTGAAATCATCACTCTGATGTCATTGATCCCCTTCAAAAACGAAGGACAAACAACACAATAATACCCATTTGACAGTTGAAGAAAATGAGGCAGGCAGAAGTTAAGTGACTTGCCCAGGGTCACATAGCTAGTATGTGAGACAGAACTCAAATTCAGATTTTCCTGATTCTGTGCCCATCACTCTATCTATTAAGTCACCTAGTTGTCTATGAGTAATTTACTACTACCTACAGAGGCAACCCCATTCCATTTTTGGACACTTCTAGTTATTAGGAAGCTTTTTATTACCTCAGCATAAGAACTACTTTCTGTAGAACACTTTCTCTAATCCTCCCACCACTCCACATAGCTGTTAGCAACCCCCTCGAATGTGTGTGTGTGTGTGTGTGTGTGTGTGTGTGTGTGTTTACTAGGTGATACAGTGAATACAGAACTAGCCCTGGAATCAGAAAGATCTGAGTTCAAATTCTGCCTCAGGCACTTACTAGCTACATGATCCTGGGCAAGTCACTTGACCCATATTTGCCTCAGTTCTGCAACTGTAAAATGGGTCATATTGGAGAAGGAAATGGCAAACCACTCCATTATCTTTGCCAAGAAAACCATATGGAAAAAGTTCATGGGATCATGTAGAGTCAGACACAACTGAATAACTGAAAAAACAACACACATATATTTAATTTGTGTACATTGGATCATGTTGTCCTTCCCCATAGAAGGTAAATTCCTCAAGATCAGGGACTGTTACATTTTTTTTTCTTGGCATCCTAAACACTAACCCAGTACCTGTTATATAGTAGGCACCTAATAAATACTTGATTGAATAACTGATTACCTTGAGCTGAAGTCCTGTAAGATAGAAATTGTTCTTCCTTAACACCGCTGTCTACTACTTCTAGCTTTATTCTCTAGGACCAAACAGAATCAATCTCCCATAGGAGAGCCCTTCAAATAATGGGAGACAGCAATTAAGCTGGCCCCCCAGTCCCCAAACTAAATATCTCTAACCCAAACTAAATATCCCCAACTCCTTCAACTGACTTATAAGAAATCAAGTCTATCATTTTGATCAAAAGTCAGCAACTCACAAATAGAACTACTTTAAAATGCCCAGTTCTGACTTCTTTCCCAGGTAACCCAGTGCAACCACTCACATTTGAAGCCTTGGGATCCATCAACCCTCTAAGGGGAGGACAGAGCCCCAATGCTGAGACCTGTGGGGATCAGGGCAGCTTAGACCCGGCCAGCTTAGGGAGTAACCCAAAGGCAGAGGCGCCTACTAACCTGCTCCTCCCCTTTTCTCCCTCTAAGGGCAGGAGACTCCTTGTGCATGTGCAGTGGATTCTTAATGAAATGAATTTCCAATAGCATCTTTTTGCAGCAAGTACCTGCTTTCTTCTAAAGGGAAAGAGTTGCTGCTGTTAGGCAGGCTTTGAGCTGCCCTTGGCTAGAAACTCCTTTCTACTCTTTACTTAAAGGCAGTTAGGTGGCATTGTGGATAGAGTGGACTGAGAATTAGAAAGATGAGTTTAGGGGCAGCTAGGTGGCGCAGTGGATAGAGCAGCGGCCCTGGACTCAGGAGTACCTGAGTTCAAATCCGGCCTCAGACACTTAACACTTACTAGCTGTGGACTTCTCTGCAAATACTGCACCTTCTGTAAAAACCAGCCAATGGAAGATTGGGAGGAGGGTTTTTTGACTTGGATGTAGGGTATAAAAGTAGCTGGAGGTGCCTCACCCATAAAGACACCCTTTCTTGCAAGATTGTTCAATAAACTGCATTCCTGCTTATGACATAAGTCGGGTCAAGTGCAACGGTGAGGACCATTGTTTCTCACACTACGTTTCCTTTGTAACTTTATGCATTTTATTCATTTCAAAACATGATTTAGAGAAAGCATTCATAGGTTGTTGCTGGGGTTTTTTCCCCCAGATTGCCCAGAGTGTCTATGTAGGGGTGCGCTAGAGCCTGCTTGAACCAGCTCTCCTGTTAATTGTTAAATTTTCAGTGTGAGCATTTATACCCTAGAAATCAATAAATGCTACAAATTAGAGCTTGATTTATTGTTTTGTTGATTTCTAAACTTAAGAAAGTGTTAATAACACAGATTAAACTGAAAAATGTTTTAGGCATGAGGTTTTTTTTTTTTTTTTTGGAGAACTGGTTATTAAACATTTACTAGAACACCACTGAATTAACCATGACACAAAAAGAGGATAAAAAATCTGAGATAGGGATGGAGTTCAGGGATCCCAAATTATCCCCATCTCCCACCCCCAAATTCCATAAACAACAAACACCTATTCCCTCAATGCCCTGTTGTCAACTTTACTATCTTTTTTTTTTTTGAGGGCCAATGGGGGTTAATTGACTTGCCCAGGGTCACACAGCTAGTAAGTGTCAAGTGTCTGAGGCCGGATTTGAACTCAGGTACTCCTGAATCCAGGGCCGGTGCTTTATCCACTGCGCCACCTAGCTGCCCCCTACTATCTTTTCAAAAATATCTTTTTTTTAGCTTTACTATTTTAAAGGAAATTGAGCTGGCAAACTAATTTATAGTAAGGTATGAATGACTAATAAAAGCTTATAGTCTGATATAATGAAAAGAATATTGGATAATAAAGCTCCATTCTGGTTTTGGACACTTCTAGTTATTAGAAAGCTTTGAGATCTTGTCCAAGCTTTATCACAAACTTACTCTTTGCCCTTGGGTAAGTCACTCTTAGGGCTTTGGGTTCCTCCGTAAAACAGGAAGGTTACCACTGGCCCTCCCTACCTTATAGGGCTGCTGTGAGCATGAAATAGAATAATGTATATGAGGCATTTTTATTCTTACAATTGTATGCAAAATGATGGAATTAAGATGATTTCTTTCAGGTAACATTTCATGGTTTACTTTATGGCTGGCTCACCCTCTCTGGGGAATAGTTGAAAAAAGAGGAAAAATGGAGAAGAAATCCTGACGCATAGACTAATCTATTATGGAAAGAAGCTCTTTATTATAGTGGAAAGATCACTGGTCTGAGAATCTGGAGGACTGGTCTCAAGCTCTGAGTTCTCTCTCAGGTGATTTTGGGTTTAGTCTCTCACCCTCAGTTTCTGATTATTCTACATTTAAAAACTCCAGGAAATAGAGTATGTGTGTATGTGTGTGTATGTTTGTGCATGTAGGGAATGCATTACATGCATACATGTATGTATGTGTGCCTATGCATGTGTGGAATGTAATACATGTGTGTATGTATGCATATGCGTGAGTGTTTGTGTGTGTATGTGTGTATAGCTTTCTGGTAGCCATCATTAAAGGCAACTCTGCTTATGAGTGAGGCCAACCTTCCCCCTAAAGGGTGACCTTATTTCTTAGAAACTGCCCATTGACCAAGAATCATGTATTTTTCCCATCAGTTATTCTACCCCAGGGACTATGTCTGAGTCAATGGAAAAGGGACGGGAAGTGCTAACTTTGAAGATCTCCCTTACAGGAAGCTAAGAACCTCTGGTGCTTTGACCAACATCCTGGTTACTAATAGCAGTGGAGGTAGAGAATATTACAACAAAAAAGTCAAACACTTCTCAGTCAACAGTTTTAACTTCCTCCCTCAGTTTAGCAAACCTAAGCTTATTTGACTTTGGCCTCCCCCACCTCCTACATACCCTGTACCTTGGCCTCTCCTGGTCACTCTCTGAAGGGTGGGAATAAGCTTTAAGGGAAAGCTAGGGCCCACTAATCCCTAAACTGGTTAATCAGGCCAGGAATAATGAAGGGTTGACAACATGGGGTTATGTAGGAGTTTATCTATCCAAAGCCAAACTCAGGGACAACCCTTGGCAAAATTGTGAAGGAAGAGGGATTTTTCTTGGGACAAAATTTTCCTATAATGTCTTTCCCTCTTCTCTCCAGTTTCTACCTCCACTCCCACCTCATCCTCAACAACTTCAGGTATGTAAGTTTCTATCCAAACCTGTTCTCAGAGCCATTATTCACATGAGGTCATATGTAAGGTAAGGAAACTTAGCCAATCAGTTAAGAAATATTTATTTAGCACTTTCTATGTGCCACACACTGTGTTAAGCACTGAGGATACAGAGAAAGGTATAAGATAACCCCCATTCTCAACGGGTTCACAATCTAATGGAGAAGACAACATGCAAATAGCCATGTACAAGCAAGTTATATACAGGATAAATTGGAGATATCAATAGAGAATTAAGAGGGGTTAGGAAATACATTGTTGGTGGAGCTGTGAAATGGTACAACCATTTTAGAAAGCAATTTGGAATTGTGCAAGTAAAGTACCTAAAATTTCTATACCCTTTGAACCCCCTTGTATATAAGTCTAAGTCTCTATAAATATGTCTACTCATGTATTGATTGTCTACTGTGTGAAAAATACCATATTAGACACTGGGGAGATACAACATTTGAATGAGGCATGAGTTCCTGTCTGCATGGAGCTTACAGTCTGGTAGAGGATATGACACATCTAGAAGTGACTATGGTATAATACATGACAAACTTGTATGAGAACTTAGTGGGAACATATATACATATATGTATATGTATCTATCTATCTATCTCTCTATATCTATCTATATCTATAATGCTATATGATAAGCCACAGTTTCTATACTTATGTTGCTTACATTTGTGCTTTAAAGGATAGTTAGTAATTCAACCATATAGGTAAGCTAAATTGAGGTAGGGTAGGGAATGTCAGACTCTCCAGGTATATAAAACAGCATAAGCAAAGGTCCAGAGGTATAGAGAAAAAGGCAAGCCATGTTCAAGGGATAGAAAGCTGTTCAGTTTGGCAGGAACATAGAGTGTGGAGGGGGATAATAAAGCTGGAATAGTAGGATGGAGAGTAGGTGGGGAGCCCTGAATGCCAGATTAAGGGACTTACATCTTATTTGGTAATCAATGGAGAGCCATTGAAAGGTTTTGAGCAGAGCAGAATGCAATGACTAGATTCATGTATTAGAAAGATAAAGAAAGATCAATTGGTGAGGTGAGAGGTGGCCAATCATCTGTGTAGATGCTAATGATGGTCCGGCAGTGGGAGTTGAGAAGGGATGGAGGTGAGAGATATTACAGTGATAGATATACTATTTTAGCTATAATAGATAGACTACATATAATATATTACTTATAATAATGTAATTTATAATTTCAATTTATAATTTACAAATATTTATAATAACAGAAATAATATAATATTTTTTATGTAACATAGGTGCTAATGGGTAGATACTAATGAGATTCTGGCGGTGGGAGAGTAGATAAAGGATGGATGCAAGAGATATTACAGTGATAGATTTAATATATTAGATATACAGTTATCCCTTCCACATTATGGCTTTCCCCATCACAATTTCGATATACCACAGGTAAGCATAAAAAATTAAATGAGAAGGGGCAGCTAGGTGGTGCAGTGGATAGAGCACCGGCCCTGGAATCAGGAGGACCTGAGTTCAAATTTGACCTCAGACACTTGACACTTAATACCTATGTGACCCTGGTCAAGTCACTTAACCCCAATTGCCTTACCAAAGAGAGAGAGAGAGAGAGAGAGAGAGTTTTGGGGGAGTTTTGCAGAAGCCACAGATGACCGACAAAGAACAGCAGATGACACACAAAAAGTTTAGAAACTTAGAAATGCACAAAATATATGCATAGTATTGTATAACATCAACATTTTATCTTTTAATACCATAATAATTCAGACATCTTCTCTGGTACAAAGGGATGGACAAAAAAATTTTACATGAATTTTCCTGATTGTGGGGACACTGTGCCCCTCACCCCCAAAATGTGGAAGGAATAACTTTAATAAATATATATGTACACATATTATAAATTTAATAATATAAATAATAGAATATATTATGTGCATGTGTTATATATAAATATGTGATGTTATAAATAATATATTATGTACCTATTATATATAATATATTACATCCATCTCTGTAATATCTCACGCCCATCCCTTCTCTACCCCAGATCTCATTAGCACCTACTTGAATGATTGTAGTAGCCTCCTTACAGATTTTCCTATCTCAAATCCATCCTCCACCCCACCAATCCAGCCTTCTTATGCTGTTAGACATCACATATATATGTATATATATGCATACATACATATATAATATATATAAAAACATAAGAGATATTAGAATTAGTGATCAATTGGATCTAAGAGGTGAATCAGAGGTAACACTTGGATTCCTAGCACAGAGAGGCATGTCTTGGAGGAAGATGATAAACTTGGTTTTGGCCATGGTGAGTCTGAGCATTGAGTGGAATATTCATGAAGATTTAAATAGGAGTCATGGACTTTAATGAAAAGTGTGACACTTTAGACTTGAGATGAAGGGGAATGAATGGTTTGGGGAAGTATTGGCAGCTACAGGGTTTTTCACTATTCCATGTCTGGGCTCAGGCCCTAAACAGCTTAAGCCTAAACCATTAGCAGTTCTGAATGTCCCAAGAAAGATTTTTACATGTTACTGTTAATGGTTGATGAAGAAAGGAGCATTCTGTTAATTGGAGGAAAAACTCACTAACTTTCAACAGCCAAAAGGTATTAATTACTTCTGGATTGGGTAAGAAAAGGGAGAGATGCCCCTAGCAATGAAGTTAAAGACATGATCCCCAAGCTGCCCGTCCAAAGGAATCTCTCCCAGCAGGATTTACTGCCTCATTCATGAAGCTTGTCAGCATATGGAGCTAACAATCCCTGACCTGCCTCCTTCCCTCATAAGGTTTTTGTGAGGAATAAATGAGATAATAAGTGAGAATACTTTATAAACTGTAAAGCAAAATACAAAAAATGAGAAGATGATTTGTTCATTCAGCAAACATTTATACGCACCTAATAGCAATAGAGCATTGTGAAGGTACTAAGGAAGATGCTAAACATAGATAAGAATTAGTCCCTACCCTCATGAACTTATAGTTAAGTCGTAATTGTGAGTGGGAAGAAATAAAAACATACAATTAAGATTCATCATATTACATAATAGGATAATAGATCCAGAACTGGAAGGAATCTCTGAGGTTAACCCCCTCACTTTTCAGATGAGGACACTAAGTTCAAAGAGGTTAAGTGATTTGCCCATGGTCATACATCTAGTAAACTGGGGGCAGCTAGGCAATGCAGTGGATAGAGCACTGGCTCTAGAGTCAAGAGGTCCTGAGTTTGAATCTCACCTTGGACACTTAGTAGATGTGTGACCCTGGACAAGTCACTTAACCCCAATTGCCTTAAAAACATCTGGGGCCGTCTCCAGTCATCCTGAAATGTATATTTTGCCACTGGATTCAGAAGACTCTGGAGGAGAAAGTGAGGGTTGATGACCTCACACAACCGTGCTTCACTTAAATCCAATTCAGTGCAAGTCATGACATCATCCAATGTCATGGTCCTATTTGAGAATGAAGGACAAACAACAACATGCTAGTAAGCATGAGAGGCAGTCTTAAGTCAGGATCCTTGACTTCACAGCCAGGGCTCATAGGCTTACAGCTATAGATCTGGAAGGCACCTCAAAGGGCAAATAGCCCAATCCTCTCATTTTACAAATGAGGAAATTACATATGAGAAGGTAAGTGACTTGTCTAAGGTGACATAGGTTCTAAGTGTCAGGGGTATGATTTTAACATGAGCCAGTGCTCATTCACTATACCTCACTTCTTCCAGCTACATTGTTGTTCGGTAGTTCAGTCATGTTTGATTCTTCATGACCCACTAGACAATATCATGCCAGTATTATCCATGGGGTTTACATGGCAGAGATACTGGAGTGGTCTGCCATTTCTTACTTCAGCTCATTTTATAAATGAGGTAACAGGCAAACAGAGATTAAATGACTGGCCCAGGCTCAAACAGCTACTAAGTGTCTGAGGCTGGATTTGAACTCAGGTCTTCCTGACTCCAGACCCAGCACACTATTCACTGTGCCACCTAGAAGTTTGCAAATCAAAGTGTCATGTAAGGTCCAAAGGGGGAGAGTTATGAACTACTGGGGGACCAGGGAAGGATACATGGAAGTGGTGGGATTTGAGCTGGGCTTTGAAGTATGGATAGGAATTCAACAGGTAAAAAAAAAAAGAGAGAGGTCATTCTAGGCATTAAGTATAATGAGTGAGGCAATCAATCAACAGGCATTTTGTAGTTCTTGCTGTTCTAGGTGTTGAGCATACAAAGACAAAAATGAAACTGTTTTTCCCCCAAGAGGTTTAGATTCTATTGGGGAGACAATATGTTACAAAAGATACTTGAGATAAATTCCAGGTTAAATAAAATAGAAGGTTAGAGGTAGGGAGAGAGGTAGGGAAGAAACAGGAAAGACTTCATGCAGAAAGAAGTGCTAGAGCAGAGTTCTGGAGGAAACAAGGTATACCAAAAGGCAAAAGTGAGAAGTGCATGCACTCAAGGCTTCCATGGCAGAATGGACAGTGTTGGACTAGAAATCAGTATGGCTAGATAGAGGAACATGGGTTCACTCATTCCTACTGAACTTGATGCTTTAAAGCAGCTGATCATTGGATTCATGCTCATTTGTTATCTGATAAGGAGAATGATTGATTACACTTTAGGTTTGTGGTAGAGCCAGCTTGGGCAAGAGCTGATTGTTAACAAATTTCTACTTCAGTGTGAGCATTTACACCTCTGAAATCAGCAAATACTATATATGAGGGCTTGATATATGAAGAAAGTGATGGGGAAATGTCAGTAATGCAGATTAAGTGTAAAAGTGTGTCCTGACTACATGTTTTTCCTTTACCAGAGATCCAGTTTTTAAATCAACATTTACCAGCACCCTTCGATATCATTTTTCAAGAGTATTTAATATTAGTGTGGGGACCATAGTCAACTAAGCCAGATTTCAACAATAGTTATTTGGGGTTTGCTATGTCCAAGGTGTTGGTACTGTGTCCAACTAATGAGGTTTCAGGGGCTTTGTGGTGCTTCAGTTGTTTCATTCTCAAAATTGCCCTCAAGTATTCCTTTTTCAAGGTAAAGCATCCTGAACTGCCTATGGATTTACATGCATTCTGACATCCCCTTACATGTAAAAAAAAAACCCCAATTTTTTCACATTGATTTTTATAAATGATTCTTAGCTTTTGAAGTGAATTGGACCCCTTTATCAGCCCAATGAAGTTTTTGGAGTCTCTTCTCAGAATAAGAGTTTTAAATAATTGAAAGAAAGGCTGCACTTTAGTTAGAGGTTAGGAAAATAATGATTCTTTTCCCCTTCCAAATTCATACATTTTGTGAAATCTCTCCACAGTCCCCTTAAGGATCTTAGGGACCCCAGGTTAAAGACCCCTGCACTAGGTTAATGGAAAAATACCTGAGCTGGATTGCCCCACTTAGACTGATCAGGTAGGTGATCAAGACTTCCATTTCTCCACAAGTCCATCAGAGAAAAAAACATAAGGGAAATGAGTCATGTCTCAAAGTTCTTTGTCTCCATAAGGTTATGGAAACATTTACTTGAGGGCAGCCTGTAGATCCTGGGACCTCGGGATAGATAAATACTGCCTGAGTGTCCAATGACCACGGAGTCTTACTGCAATTGGGCCCCTTTGTCATCCATGGCCTCTGCCACCCACTCTCAGGTGGGTACAGACTGAGAAGCTGATGGATTAATTGTAATGGTATATGTTGAATAGTGGTGGATCAAAGAGACCCGACTTCAGAGAGAGCCAATAGTTGTGGGATGGGAAGTGTATAAGAAGAGAAGATCCTGTGGAAGAGTGAGAGGAGGCTTTCTTAGTAGAGGCTAGAAGGTATTGTGTTGCAGGAGGGGATGGGGAGGGGCAGTGTATTGCAATGGAAAGATAGCTGACTCACAGAAGCAAAACACTTTTGTGGAGGGACAGGGTGAAAGGAGATAGAGTAAATGTCATGGGAAGGGAATAGGATGGAGGGAAATACAGTTAGCAATAGTAACTACAAAAAAAATTTGAAGCAAGTTTGTCACACAAAGGCCTCATTTCTCAAACACATAGAGAACTGAGTCAAATTTATTAAAATAAGAGCTATTCCCCAATTGATAATCAAAAGATATGAAGAGTTTTCAGATGAAATAATCAAAGCTATCTATAGCTACATGAAAAAAATGCTCTAATTCACTATTTTTTAATTTTTTAAAATTTTTTTGGCAGGGCAATGAGGGTTAAGTGACTTGCCCAGGGTCACACAGCTAGTAAGTGTCTGAGGCCAGATTTGAACTCAGGTCTTCCTGAATCCAGAGTCAGTGCTTTATCCACTGTGCCACCTAGCTGCCCCCTCTAATTCACTATTGATTAGAAAGATGCAAGTCAAAATAATTCAGGGTACTACCTCATACCTATTGGATTGGATAATAGGAGAGCAGAGGGAAATGACAAATGTTGTAGGGGATGTGAGGAAAATGAGACATTAATACAATACATTCATTGTAAACTAATTCAAACATTCTGTAGAGCATTTTGGAAGTATGGCCAAGGGGCTATAAAATCATGCATACTCTTTGACTGTGACAATTGGAGTGATGCCCCCTGCTGGAGAGATACTATAGGAAAGCTCCACCATGAGGAGAAGGCATCTGAGGGCAAGCCATGTGGCTTGGAAGATCAGTTCCTTGGTGTCAGGAAGTGATGTTTGATGTTTCCGGTTTAGACAGAAGGCTTATGGGACAAAGAAGGAATGAGACTCTCTCTCTCTCTCTCTCTCTCTCTCTCTCTCTCTCTCTCTCTCTCTCTCTCTCTCTCTCTCTCTCTCTCTCTCTCGTTCACCAGGACCTCATGGGGAGTGGAGCAAAAATGCTGGCTCCCTGAAATAGATAGATAAGCCTCTTTCTCCTTACCAAATTCTTATGCTCCTTAATAAATGCTTAAAAGTTTAAACTCTTGCTAAAGCTTCTAATTTATTGGTGACCACTCATTAGATTTTTAGACAATATAGCTAGAATTTTAGCCACATAACAGACAGCAACAATTCAGATGGTGACCATGAAGTATTCATTGACCTAGTCACTACTAGGTCGCTATCCAAAAAGAGATTAAAAACCAAAAAGTTAAAGGACCTATATGTACAAAAATATTTGACAGCCCTTTTCTGGTGCAAAGAATTTGAAATTTGAGGAGATGCCCATCAATTGGGGAATGGCTGAACAAACTGTAGGATAAGATTATGATGGAACACTATTGTGCTGTAAGAAATGGTGAGCAGGATGCTCTCAGAAAAACCTGGAAAGACACCAGCTGATGCAAATTGAAATGTACTGATAACAAAGTAACAGCAATATTGTAAGATGATCAGCTGTGAATGATTTAGCTATTCTCATCGACACAATGATCCAAGATAACTCTGAAGGACTTTTGAAAAATGCAATACATCTAACAGAGAAAGAACTGATGGTGTCTGAATACAGATTGAAGCATAATTTTTTAAGTTTCTTTTTCTTAATTTTTTTTTGTCAATTTTCTTTCACAACCTAATATGGAAATGTTTTGCATGACTACACATGTACAACTTATATTGAATTGCTTGTGTTCTTAAGGGGTGCAGTGAGGGAGGGAGGAAGAGAATTTGGAACGCAAAATTTTTAAAATGGATGTTTTGGGCACCTAGGTGGCACAGTGGATAGAGCACTGACCCTGTAGTCAGGAGGACCTGAGTTCAAATGTGGTCTCAGACACTTGACACTTACTGGCTATGTGACCCTGGGCAAGTCACTTAACCATAATTGCCCTGCCCCCCCCCCACAAAAAAAGGATGTTAAAAATTGTTTTTTACATATAATTGGGGAAAAATTCTAAATAAATGGAAAAAAAAAGGAAAGAAAGATAGCTGACTCAGAAACCAACAGAGCTGGGTTCAAATCCTACCTCTGATGTTCATTCCTTGTGTAACTTTGTCAAGTCACTTAATCAGTTTTCTCATATGTAAACTGAGTGATCGGAACTAGACAGCCTCTGAGGTCCTTTCTGAGGTCACCTCCCATCTATTTACATACATACCACAAACCTGCCAAATCGATATTTCTGAGACACAGGTCTGACCACACCACTTCCCTAATCAAGAAAGTCCAGCTACTTCCTTTTGCCTCTAGCATAAAATACAAACTCTTTTCTTGACCATTTCAGGCCTTTCACAGTCTGGCTCCTGGTTTTTTGTTCATTGCTCCTTCACTCAGTCTACTTTCTACTGTTTTACTTGCCGTTCCCTGCCCAAAACATTTCATTTCACATCTCTCTGTATCTTTGCAATAGCCGGTCCCTGTAACCTGAAATAATATTCTCCCTCCTTATTTCTGCCTCAGAGAATTCCTATCTTTAAATCAGCTCAAGTGCTACCTTCTACAGGACATCTATCCTGCTAATCCCTGTCCTTCCCCACCCTCCCACACTCCTCCACTCCCCTCCCCCCCCCACTCCCACTGAAATTACTTTATATGCATATGGTATTGATTTTGCTAGGCCCCTGGGGAGAGGTGGCGTGGGAAGAGGAAGAAGGAAACCAGAGCACTTTCCATCTTTTTCCCCACCAAGGACCCCCTCTCAGCTTTGGATCGAAGCATTTGTGACCTATATCTCCACCCCAGAGCCCCAGAGAAAAGTACTTAAAGCTGAAGTTTAGCCTATGTTTCCTTATCTGTGAAATGAGGGGGTTCCCTTCCAGCTCTAACTGTATGATCCATTGGAAGAAATAAAGAAAAAAAATCCTATCCTTTCAAAGGGGCAGCTAGGTGGTACAGTGGTTAGAGCACTGGGACTAGAATCAGGAAGAGTCATCTTCATGAGTTTGAACCCAGCCTCAGACACTTAGTAGCTGCATGATCCTGGGCAAGCCACTTAACCCTGTTTGCTTTTGTTTCCTTATCTGCAAAATGAGCTGGAAAAGGAAATGGCAAACCACTACAGTATCTTTGCCAAGAAAACCCCAAATAGGGTCACAAAGAGTCAGACATGATGGAAATAGCTGACCAATAACATTCCTTCAAAAGCTACTTTTCTGATTCCCACTTTTTTGTTTGTTTGTTTGCTTTTTAGTGAGGCAATTGGGGTTAAGTGACTTGCCCAGGGTCACACAGCTAGTAGGTGTTAAGTGTCTGAGGCCAGATTTAAACTCAGGTACTCCTGACTCCAGGGTCGGTGCTCTGTCCACTGCGCCACCTAGCTGCCCCGTGATTCCCACTTTTAAAAGTGATTTCTCCATCATCAAATTTTCCAAGAAGGTTTTGGGTCAATCTTCCTCTTTATCCCTATCACGCTGTGCTTTGTTCCATACTTGTTAGTATTCATGTAATGTTCTCCCTCTTAGAGTGTAAGTGCTTTGTAGGGTGAGTAGATAGGCTGGAGGATATATTTGTGGCTTTATTTACAGTTTCATTGGGATGGAGAAAACATTTAAGAAGTTGTACACTAGGTATTATCTCAGGCAAGCTTAATGTGTCATATTTATGACTTAGATTTTCTAAGCCAAAGGCAGTGACCACTATTAGGTGAAGCTATTAAATTTTGGTTGATATTTTTATAGCTGCTTTATGTTTGGAGAAGCCACACTTAGGAGATTCTCAGGTTACTGTAGATTCTGATGTCCCATTGTATCTTGGTAAAGGGTCAGAGTCAAATTGTCAGCAGCTCAGCCTGAAGATAGTACTGAAAACCTCTGTTCTCTGCAATATCAGGGGGTGGGGGCTCGAGGTGGAGGAGGGACAGGGAAGCAGGAATATACAGCCATAGGCAGATAGAAGGCACTTGACATGAGGAGGAAATATCTAGTACCCTCTATAAAGCTTTAGAAAATTCTTTTATATTACTTTAAAAGATCTGTGTCCCTGTTGGTGTAGGGACCCTGGACAACTACGCCAGACTTTAACAATAGCTATTGGATGCCTGCTATGTACAGAAGCCTGTGCTAGGTTGTAGGAGACAAACAATATTTAGATGATCCAGTGATCTGTGCTCCCTTTCCTTATGGAAATTACGGTCTGATAGAGGGATGATATATCAACTTTGTTCTTAAAAGATCTGTCATATTTTAGCAGAGCTGGTACTCCTTCCATCAGTTCAGGCCTCAACACCTCCTATATATAGTCTTTGTGAGTTGCTATGGCCAAAAAATCCATTTCTCTGCATGTAGCCTGGTAATGAGCTTCTCATGACTTAGTCCCGTCCTTAGGCATTGGGCCTTTGGTAGGACCTGCCTGCTGGTGTGGCCTTGGAGAACCTGGGCCCCAGGATGAGGCATCTGACTGGGACTTTGGTAGAGGAAGACACCTAAGTAAATACAATAACATATGGTAAGTGCATTAGAGAGATTCAAAACAAAGTGTGGAAAGCTGGGAACTGACAGGGACAATCAGAGAAGGAGGGAGGCAGTACAGCATAGAATCTGGGACCGGCCAGCAGAAAGCCTTGGTTAAAGCTCTGCCAGGTGTCATCACAAATGCCTTGGCCTTCGTGAACTCTGGCTTTCTGAGCGGTAAAACAGTAGGAGTGTGCTAGATGATCTATCTCTAAGATGTTTTCCAGCTCTAACATTTTATTTTCAATTAAACAAACATTCATTTTCTCTCCCTCCTACTGTACCTCCTCCACTGGAAAAAAAAAGAGAAAGAAAAACACAACTCATCTAACAAATATGCAGAAATGAAGTAAAATAAATTCCCACATTGGCCATGTCAAAAATCTATGCCATTCTATCTTGTGAGTCTGTCATCTCTTGGTCAGGACTCAGGTAGTCAGCCAACAGTCAATAAACACTTATTAAGCACCAGCTGTATGCCAGTCACTTTGTTAAGTTCTTAGGATACAAAAAGGGGCAAAAAATAGTCCCTTCCCTCAAGGATCTCATAATTTATGCTAATGAGTAGCATGTTTGGTGATTGCATTGATTAGATTCTTAAGTATTTCAAAGTTATCTTTACAAAGTTATTATTGTATAAATTGTTCTTCTGATGCTGCTCACTTTACTCTGTATCAGTTCATGCAAGTTGTCTTGGGTTTCTCTAAATCCCTCATTTTCATCTTCTTCTAATAGTATTCCATTATATTATTATACCATGATTTGTTCAGCTGTGCTTCAGTTGGTGGACACCTCCTTGGTTTCTAGTTCTTTGACATAAGACATATCCACCATTTTCTTTTTCTTTTCTTTTCTTTTCTTTTCTTTTCTTTTTTTTTTTTTTTTGGTGAGGCAATTGGGTCACACAGCTAGTAAGTGTCAAATGTCTGAGGTCGGATTTGAACTCAGGTCCTTCTGAATCCAGGGCCGGTGCTCTATCCACTGTGCCACCTAGCTGCCCCATATCTACCATTTTCAAGAGCAGCTAGGTGACACAGCAGATGGAACACTGGATTTAGAATCAGGAAGACTTATCTTCTTAAGTGCAAATCTGGCTTCAGACACTTATTATCTGTGTGACCCTGGGCAAGTCACTTAACCCTATTTGCCTCAGTTCCTCATTTATAAAATGAGCTAGAGAAGGAAATGGCAAACCACTCCAGTATCTCTGCCAAGAAAATCCCAAATGGGGTCAACATAGAATCAGACACGACTGAAATGACTGAACAATTAAAAAGATTTTTCCTGTGAGATATGTGTGTGTATGTGTAAATATATATATAGCATATTTATACACAGGTGTATATGTGTGTGTACATACACACATATGCATCAACTTTCTAGTGATAGGACTCTCTGTACCGAGCTAGACTGATCCTTTGGTGACAGGCATAGTCCATTATTGGCTCTACACTGAAAGCCAAGGACCTGCCAGGGATTATGCTCTGCTAGCATAACCCTTGAGAACCCAGGGTCACCTCTAGGCCACACTGAGGCACTAGAAGAGGATGTTAATGGAGGGAAGTGTTTGAAGACTTCTAATGACATTAAATGCAAGCTTTCAGCTAGTCGATTTACAGACATTGTGACTAGGTTTCATTTAAAAATCCTAGGTACACTGTCCCAGGAAGGTATGGCATTCCCTAAGGTGACGATCTCCTAGGCATGAAGTGATTGGGAAAAGCAAGTCTAGCTTGAATAACATGTCAAAAATAACGATCTTGTTATTTAAAGCTGAATTGAAGTGAAAATCCTATAGAAGCACTTCTGGCATCCCCATTAATACCATGTGGGCTCATTATGATGGATGGTGCTAATAAACACCCAGGGAATAAGAAATGATTGATTAGGCCATTACTTTAAAGTGTTGCTGAAAACTGCCTTGCAAAGTGTACTTGCGTCTCTGTAAATGAAAAATGTATGTTCAAATAGTGTCAGTCGTATTAAATTATCTCCCTTCTGTCAGAGTATATGTAAATTTATGTGCACATCCACAGCGCAAGAGTAAGGTGGGGTATTTTATATGAGCATGCATTTACATGGTTAGGGATGCATCCCTATTTATAGTTACTATGAATAAAGCTGGTGAGCTCAGTTTGTTAGCACACAGTACTTATGAGACCAGTATCTTAGGTTGAGTCCCATATGGACCCTTTAGCTATGCTTTATTTAGTGGCCACAGGGTGTAACCTAATCTCAAACAGCTGTCGTGCAAAAACATGTTCTTAGTCACAAGTGAAAATGAGCAATGGTCTAGGTAGGTCTGTGTCAGCCCTTCAGCACTACCGGAAAAACACCAAAACACCCTAAAGGGCATGTCCTATAGGCAATGGGATATCATCTTTGAAATCAGTAATGTTTAATACACATATTAATGTAATTCAATGGTAAAGACTCACCACAGTGCCTGGTATGTTGTAGGCACTTAATAAATGCTTGCTGACAATAACATCAACTAATGTTTGCTATAGGTAGGAATAATCAATAAAGTGATCAAATATGATTTTATTTACACCACCATTTTTTAAGGCTAACTAGGTTTTTTTAGACTAACCAGGTTTATTTTAAATACGGTTTTCTATCTTGATTAATGAAAACAATGGCCATGTAAATGACAACATATTTAAATGCATATACCCTGCATTTCATACCAACAGGCCAGCAAGACACCAGACAGCCAAACCTTTCATATCATAAGGTTTTTAATATACTATTACCTGTCACAATAAACAAAAGTATTAAAAAACAAAAGCATAATCATTTGTTATTTGATTTTTATGTGAACATTAATTATAATTATAATATGATTCATTAGTTATATTTAGTTACAATTTATATACAGGGTGACTCTGAAGTAAGTCTCATTAGATAATATGTGAGCTGTTCTTAATAGGGCAATATAGTAAGATAACAATAGCAATAATAAGAAGAAAATAATAAAAATAATACAAATATAGTAAGATATCTATTTTCTGTAGACTTAGAAGGGCCCCAAAATTTCTTTATCAATGGAAATGGTATTTTTTTCTTATTCTAGTGACTCCTCCTCTAAGATGGGGGCAATGCCCCTATATTTATTGCTCAGAAATGCTTTGAGGCTAAGTCGAGGAAGAATTTCACATAAGTTGCTAATTGGATGATTAAATTCTAAGGCAGCTAGGTGATACAGTGGATAGAGCGTCAGGCCTGGAGTCAGGAAGACTCATCATATTAGTTGTATGACCCTGAGGAAGTCACTTAACCCTGTTTGCCTCAGTCTTTCCATCTGCAAAATGAGCTCAAGAAGGAAATGACAAACCACTCCAGTATCTTTGCCAAAAAAACAAATAAAACAAAACAAAAACGCAAAAAAACCCAAATGTGGTCATACAGAGTCAGACACAAATGAAAAGAACAACAAAATCTTCTGGGGTTTAGGACATCTGGCTGGTTAGAATCATTTATATGATTGGATTAAGTAGACTTTGTATGAGGACCAATATAAGTAAAGCTAATGAACACTAGCAAGTGAACTTCTTGATAATATTTTGATTCCTCAGAGTCTGGAATTGTATCCATTTTTATCTAAAATGCTTGGTTTTGATTGGGTTTGGATAGGTAAGTTTGATAGACAGACAAGGGGATTCTGGATAAGTGAGGCATTTCTAGATTTATTTTCTAACTGGAAAATGCGATTTCATGTCTCCTTGCAGTACACCATTTCTGTTTAGTTGCAAGAATAACTCATTTCTAAGGCAAGCTAAATGCTGCCTCTCTGGAGTCTTGCTGGGTATATCTAAGCAGTTTCCGGGCTTCACACCAGAAGCATCCGTTCTAAATGTAACACGTTTTACATAACCAGTAAGCTCCAATAGACAACTGGTGCTTTCCTTGGTTCTGGTTCATGGACACTCATACTGAGAACAGGCAGAAAGTACAAGAAAATATAGATTTTAGGATAATTGCTATAATTTATGTATAAAGGTAATAAAACACATGTTTCATGATTAGCTAGGACAGAATGTGAAAAAAAGGAGGTATTTTTAACTTGGACACTGAATGAGCCAATTTGGACCCAGAGAATAATAAAGGTATGAATATGGCAATACACAGGTAGAGTATGATGATGCAATGTGGCATGGTGGATAGGGAGCTGACCTTGAAGACAGGAAGATCTGGGTTCAAGTACTTCCCCTAAAACACATTGACTATGTGACCCTGGGTCACAACCTCTCAGTAGTCTAGGCAGCTCTCTATATTGGTGTAAGGAATGTACTAACCTGGGAGTTCCCTCTCCAAATGAGTCACAGATCTAGTGCCTATTGTTACATAGGTAGGGTATGTGTTCTCTTGGTATGTGGGAAATACTACTTCTCTCCCACCTCTGAATTAACAGGCTTATCTTGGTTAATTCCCCACTCTTCAAAGCCCAGTTCATATGCCATCTTCTCTCTGAAGCCTTGATTGAGGTTCCAACCTGTAAGTAATCTTTCCCTTATCTGATCTCTTAATACTTGGTCTTCATCTTATACACTTCTCCTCCTATAATCATCATCATTTTCTTTACCTGAATTATTTTTATATTTCATGAAAACAAAAGTATATAATTATAGTACCTAGTGCACTGGGATTAAGTGATTTCCAGTCACACATGCACTATGTGTCAGAGGCAAGATTTGAACCTATGTCTTTCTGACTCATAGGTCAGTTTTCCACCAACTACTCCTGCCATCCTTGAAAGGTAGCATGTAGCTGGGCATGGTGCCACACCCATATGATTCTTGCTACTGGGGAGGCTGAAGCTGGTGGACCAGATGAACTTGGGAGTTTTGAGCTACAGTAGGGCTAAAGATGATGGGGTTGCTACACTAAATCTGGCAACAATATAATGAGTCCACCAGGGGTGGAAACTGCTGAAGGAGGGATGAACCAGACCAGGTCAGAAATGGAGGAGAGTAAAGCTTCCTCAGCAATCAGCAGTGGGATCAAGCTCAAGAGTTGGTTATTGCACTTCAAGTCAGGATGAGATGGAGAGAAAGAAGGAAGGAAGGAAAAAAAAGAAAAGAAGAAAGAAAAAAGAAACAAAGAAAGAAAGGTGTGACGAGTAAAATCTAATGTGTGTGTTCTTACCTGCTCCCCCCTCCCTGCCCAGTGTGGGAAGGAAACTAGCTAAGATTTACTTTTTTTTTTTAATTTTTTAATTTAATGGGGCAATGGGGTTAAGTGACTTGCCCAGGGTCACACAGCTAGTAAGTGTCAAGTGTCTGAGGCCGGATTTGAACTCAGGAACTCCTGAATTCAGGGCCGGTGCTTTATCCACTGTGCCACCTAGCCGCCCCTAAGATTTACTTATAAATTAGAAACTTCAGCAATAGTGTTAGGATCTTAAGCATTTATTAAAGAATATTAGAAGTTAGTAAAGATAGAACACGTGGAGTTCAGAAAGATAGCCAAAACCTATCTACTCTAGGGTTCAGAATTGACTCCTTCTTCTTCTTCCCTCAGCCACCAACCTGAGGTTCTGGAAAGAAAGAGGCCTGAGCCAGGGAGCCAGCCTCTCTTCCTACTTCCTGTCTCCCTCCCCCAGAAGGGGAGGTCCTTCAAGCTGATTGGTTGAGGGTGGTCTCCTGTTGAGGTTGTAGTCCACAGCCTCTGAGAACAACACCCCACTCAGGGCTGACCAGGTGTAGTCTTGATTTAATCAACCTTAAGTAGGTTCTCAGTCAGTCTCATCTAATTCAATCAGTTCTAAATCTATCTTCAGGTGGGGCGCCGGCTGCAAAATCCCATTATTTTCTCACAAAGGACAAAAGGAGGGAGGGAAGGAAGGAAGGAAACAAGGAAGGAAAGAAAAAAGGAAAGAAGAAAGGAAGAAAGAAAAAAGAAAGGAAAGAAAGGAAAGGAAAAGGAAAAAAAACCACACAAATGAAGCACTCCAGACGTCCTGTTAATCTCTTGCTCACTGTACAACTCCTTTTTCTAGGTGTATATATCCTGGATGATGTCTTTGATGTTATTTCTTTCTTTCTTTCTCTCTTTTTTCTTTCCTTCTGTTTTGTTTTTTGGTGAGGCAATCAGGGTTAAGTGACTTGTCCAGGGTCACACAGCTAGTAAGTGTCAAGTGTCTGCGGCTGGATTTGAACTTAGGTCCTCCTGACTCCAGAGCCAGTACTCTATCCACTGTGCTACCTAGCTGCCTTGATGCTATTTCTTAAACATAAGTCATTTTTGATGCATTGTAGTTTATTTATTTTTATGTTGCTTTTTGGAGGATTTACAGAAAGACATGGACAAAAGTCATACTAGTGAGCAGGTGTAGATTGGTTGCAATCTGGTCCTGGATCCTTTTACAGTTTTGTCATGCACTTTACTCATAACAACACTGAAAGATATGTCATGCAAATGTCATCACCCCTATTTTGCAGATGAGAAAGCTGAGGCTTAAAGTAGTTAAGCAATTTGCTTCTGGTCACAGAGCCAGTAATTGTCAGAGCTGAATTTAAATTGAGATCTCTTGCTCTAGATAAAGAAGTTGTGCCACAAGAGCTTGCAGTCTAATTTTATTTTCTAATTTTATTTATGCAAGAATTTGTTTACTTATTTATTAATCCATTTTGTTTATTTATTCATACAAGAATAATATAGGCAGAGCAGATGTAGAAGGGCTGCAATCCAGAGGCAATGGCCTGTAGCTAATGGAGAGCATGGCTTGGGGTTAAGAAAATGGAGGTTCAAGTGCTGATTCTAACAAGTGCTGATTCTAACAAGTATTGATGGTGAGTCTAGATAAGACACTTGATATTTCAGGCAACTCTCTTATGACTACAAATTGCAAAGCAGTTGCCAATGTGTGTTGGTAGAGGGAGTTTCCACACCAAGAATTCCCTAAAACAATGGGCCTATTTAAAAAAAACGCATAAGCCTAGTTTTTTAAAAAGCATATCTTTTGCCTTACTAGAACTTATACATGCTTCAAGGGCAGGGGCTGTGGCTTATTCAGCTTTGCATTTTCAGTAGGGTCTCAGACAGTGCATTACATACAGGAGGATGCCAAGTGAATTTGGTTTGTCCTTCTTTTAAATACTGGAGTGCTAACAACCATAGGTAAAAACTATCAATGTAGCTAAATTAGACTTATCTTAAATTCTCTAGTTCTTGTATACTTTGAAAATTATTTCCCCATTCATTAGCTCATTTAATCCTCCCACTAACGCTGGGATAAAGGCTGAGCATGTACTATTTAACAGATGGGGAAAGGGAGGCCCAGAAAGGGCAGAATGACTTGCAACAAAGTGAATTCATGGTAGACCTTTAACTGGAGAGATAATGTGTGACCTGACTCTAGCACATTTTGTACTCTACTGCCCACCCCCCCCCCTCTCTCTCTCTCACACACACACACACACACACACACACACACACACACACACACACACACACACTGATATGCTGTGATGATTGATGATCCAAATGGCAGGTGAACAATAGAGAAGGCACTTTGGCACTTGACGCAGTGCCACCCGAGTTCCAGCAGACCACCTATGGGGAGCAAGCCTTTTCTGCCTCATTCTATGAGCTCTTTGTGGATCAGCTATTGTGCCTGCTTCCCAACAGTTGAGATTAAACCAAGTCCCTCTTCTCATACCTGAGGTAGGGATAGACAATTGGCAATGACAGATCATAGGAAGCATAAAAACAATAGCATTTATATAGCACCTACTCTGTGCCAGGCACTGTGCTAAGCATTTTTACAAGTGTTATCGCATTTGATCCTCACAATAATCCTGGGAAGTAGGTGCTATTATTATCACCATTTTATAAATAGAGAAACTTAGGCAAATAGAGGTTAAGTGACTTGCCCAAGATCACACAACCAGTATCCAAGGCCATATTTTCCTAACTTTGGACTCAGAGCTCTATCCACTGTGCCACCTAGCTGCCCCCATGTCACCTAGCTGCCATTTTATAGATGATTAAACTGAAGCATCTCGATGTGTTCTGCCAAGTCCAGGGGATTGGTCTCACTTGACTCTCTACTGTAGGTATGAAATTGATGTATAGTTAACTCTAAGGAAGACAGATATCTTTGTTGTTATGTCAGGAATTCCAAGAAGAAATTGCCAGCTTTGCCTCTTGCTTCCAATGTTTTTGGTGTCACTGGAACTTTAGGACCACTCACATAACTGACTATGGGTTGTTGGAGACTTGATAGGAGTTGGTAGGATGAATGAAAATTGGTGCAAGTATTTATCCCGCTATGTCAGAGAAATCCTTTATTTTTTTGGAAGGGGATGGATGGACAGATGCTGCCTGTGCCCTGAAGGAAGAGTAAATGAAATTGTTATCCTAATTCAACTAGGAGAAAAGGCTGTCTGGGCATGGTGGTACACACCTGTAGTTCCTATTTCTGGAGAGGCTGATGCTGGTGGATTGCTTGAGTTCAGGAGTCTGGAGCTGTAGTGGGGCTAAAGCCAATCAGGTGTTTGCACAAAGACTGACCGGCACCAGTACAGTCAGCTCCTGGGAGTGGAGGGATGTTAGGCTGTCTAACTAGTCCTGGTTAGATAAGCAGAGCAGTTTAAAGTTTTTGGTGCTGATCATTTTGGGGGTTGGGCTCATGAGTGACCACTGCAATTCCAGCCTAGGCAAAATAGGGGAGACTGAGTCTCCAAGAAAAAAAAGGGACCAAAAAAAAGGACTTGAGGAAATGCTAGTGAACTTCCACAGGGAAGAGTGAGTCAGAGAAGTCCCATAGCTGCAAGAAACACCCCTTTTGCATACCTGTGGGGCTTCTTAATGGGTAAGCTGAAGAGCGTTACTAGCCTGGAGAAAGGTTATGATCCTTTATATAATATATGATAATATAATATATTATATTTAATATGTTATATATTATGTCATAATATAATATATACGGTTATATCTATACATATATGTATAGATACAAACATCCATGTGGTTATAATGCGCGCGCACACACACACACACACACATAAGACATCCTAAGCCAATAGCAATAGTGATGGAAGCCTCAGGGTCAGGGTGGAGACTCACAGGAATGGTCCAGTGTCCAGAGTCCCTGGACCATGCAAAAGTACTTTGTTCTTAAAGATTTCTGGAAATCTATTTCACCTCTCAACAACCAGTGTGGAATGTCATACCTATTTGTGTAGTAGGGACAGGGATACCAAAATGACTCCATTTTAAATTTCCCCCTGTTATTTACCTTGCTATCCTGTTCCACTTAAATTTTTTTTTGCTATTTGACTGAAGACTCTTGCCTGGTTTGTCAAAACCGTTTGCACTAGGATGGGGGCATCAGTCTAATTTTATCACCACAGCTGCTGTGGAACCTGAGTTACAGAGGAATTTCAAAAGTGAGAGAACTACCCATTACACAATCTTTTTTTCCTCCATGCCTATTTGAATTAAAATCCAGTTTACTATCTCAGTTTGGGCCTTTGGCACTTCCCACCTGTGTTACTATAACACAAGAGCAATTAATAATTTTTTCCCAAACTCAGGCATCTCATTTGCTGAGTTCCAAATTGGGTGTAAGAGGCGTGAAATCACATCCTATACTAGAGAGAGAATTTGTTCATATAATTGCTTTGAACTCCTAACCATTCTTGATTTTCTTTGTTTTTAAAAATGTTTGTTTTATTATTTTTTCAAATAACAAGCCTTCATTTTCTCTCTTCCCATCTTTTCTCTCCCAAGTAAACAAACAAAAAACGGCAAGAAAACCCTCACAGAAAACAGAAACTTAAACCAAAGCAAATTGTCACATTGACCCTGTCCAAACACCCTACCCATTTTTTCTGGTAAAAGTATTTTATTATTTTCCAGTTACATGTAGAGATAGTTTTCAACATTTGTTTATATAAGATTTCCAATTTCAAATTTTTCTCCCTCCCTCCCCCCTCCCCTAGACAGCAGGTAATCTGATATAGGATATATATATAACATTAAACATATTTCTGCATTAGTCATGTTATAAGAGAAGAATCAGAGCAAAAAAGGAAAAACCTCAAAAAACAACAGCACCAAAAACAAAAGAAGTAGCATCCATATTCCATAGTTCTTCTTTTTTCCTGGATTTGGAGAGCCTTTTCCATCATGAATCCTTTGGAACTATCTTGTACCATTGTATTGGTGAGAAGAATCCAGTCTATCACAGTTGATCAACACATAATGTTGATGATACTGTGCATAATGTTCTTCTGGTTCTGCTCATCTCACTCATCATCAGTTCATGCAAGTCCTTCCAGGTTTCTCTGAACTCCTCCTGTTCATCATTTCTTATAGCACAATAGAAGTCCATTACATTCATATACCACAACTTGTTCAGCCATTCCCCAATTGATGGGCAACCCCTCAATTTCCAATTCCTTCCCACCACAAAAAGAGCAGCTATAAATATTTTTGTACATGTGGGTCCTTTTCCCTTTTTTATGGTCTCTTTGGGAAAAAGACCCAAAAGTGGTATTGCTAGGTCAAAGGGTATGCACATCTTTATAGCCCTTTGGGCATAATTCCAAATTGTTCTCCAGAACTGTTGGATCAGTTCACAGCTCCACCAACAATGCATTAGTGTTCCAATTTTCCCACAGCTTCTTCAACATTCATTATTTTCTTTTTTTGTCATTTTAGCCAATCTGATAGTGTCAGGTGGTATCTCAGAGTTGTTTTAATTTGCATCTCTCTAATCAATAGTGATTTAGAGCATTTTTTCATATGGAAATAGATAGCTTTGATTTCTTCATCAGAAAACTGCCTGTTCATATCCTTTGACCATTTCTCAATTGGGGAATGACTTGGATTCTTATAAATTTGATTTAGTTCCCTATATATTTTTAAAATAAGGCCTTTATCAGAAGTACGGGCCATAAAAATTGTTTCCCAGCTTTCTGCATCCCTTCTAATTTTGGATGCATTGCTTCTGTTTGTACAAAACCTTTTTAATTTAATGTAATCAAAATCATCCATTTTGCATTTCATAATATTCTCTATCTCTTGTTTGGTCATAAACTGTTCTCCTTTCACCCTACCCATTTTTAAAGGCCACCTCACCTGCCCATTAGGGCCTCACTTAGCCCTTTGCTCCTTTCTAATAGACTTAGCATCTAATTATTGTATACTATCCTTGTTTGTGTCTGTTTTTTTACTCCTCTGTTAGTTCTCTCCAAAAGATCAGTGACCCCAGTTTATCTGTCATATCTTTTGCAGGGTCTTGCATACATTGGGCATTTTATTTTTTTATTACTTTTTTCAATTGACAGGCATTTATTTTCTCTCCTCAATTCCCCCTCTACTGAAAAAAAAGAAAACCAAAATTCTTGTAATACATACATATGGAAAAGCAAAACAAATTTTTACATTGGCCGTGTTCAAGAGTCTATGTCACATCCTGCACCCTGAATGCCTCACCTTTCTGTCAGAAGGTAGAATGCTTTATTATTGATCCTCTAGAATCATAGTTGTTCATTACATTGATTCAAGTTCTTTAGTTTTTCACATGTTTGTCTTTATAATGTTATTTTTTAAATTACTTTAAAATTATGTTATTTTAAAAGTACAAATTATTCATGTTTGGCTTGTTTCACTCTGCATCAGTTTACACAAATCTTCCCAGCTTTCTCTGCAATTATCCCTTTCATCATTTCTTATGGCACAATAGTATTCTCTTATATTCGTATACCATACTTTGCTCAGTCATTCCCCATTTGATAGGAACCCCATGGTAGGCATTATACAAAGTTTGTTAGACAAAACCTTCTCTAAGCCTCTTTGATGTATGATATCTCATTTAATCTTCATGACAACTCTCTGAGATAGCCAGGTATTATCTTCTCCTTTGGACAGTAGAAGAAACCAAGGTGCAAAGAAATAATATGAATTGTCCAGAGGTACACAATGATTTAGTAGTGTTTAGAACTATAAACAAGATCTCACTGAAAACCTGAGACCCATTAGTTATCACTGATTTCAATCTCTTCGTCCTCTTACTCATATAAGATTCCTTTGATTCTTATATGGAATGAATGAATGAGCAAATTAATGAACGAACTAATGAATAAATGAATGAATGAATGAATGAATGAATGAATGAATGAATGAATGAATGAATGAAAAAGTATTAGTTATGCACTTAAAGGCATTAGGCTGGTAGGTGTTGCAGTAGATAGAGAACCAGGCCTGCAATTAGGAAGATGTGAGTTAAAATCTGGCCCCAGACTCTTACTAGTTGTGTGACACTGGGCAAGTCACTTAACCCTGTTTGCCTCAGTTTCTTCATGTAAGGGCCATATTTAATATGGGGAGAGTTAATTGGGAGGCTAGTTGTAATATTAGGGTAAGAGAGGAGATTAACAGCCTCTTTTCAATAAACAAAACAGGGTTTATTAATTGGAACAAATTTAAAACACAAGTGAGGTTAATATAGCTAGGGACAATGAAAAAGGGAATAGGGGAAGAGCCCAGCTAGCCTTGCTTCAACACAGACTCACCACCACCCAGAATTCGTAGTTCCAAAGAGAAACAGCTGCACAGTGTTCCCCAGGTGCATTCTGAAGAATCCCCCAGACCATCATCTCTCTCCCTCTCTCATTCTTGCAAGAGTGAGTGTCTCCTTCCCAGCTTCCTCCCAGAAACCCCCACGCAACTGAAAAACAGGGCTGACCCCTCCCCTCCTCCCCGCACAGAGCCCCAAGCTAATTGGCTAGCAATTTTGATTGACAAAACTAACAGACCGTTCTACAGCTTCAAGCCGACCAGCTTCTGGATGCTAAAGTCACCTGACTTGTCCTCACCAGGCCCCTCAACATGGCAGGGCCTCCCCACAGCACAATCTGGCCAAGCCCATGCAGGCATGCAGGTGTCTGGCACAAGGTCAGCATGCACGGGCACGCCCCAGTGCTTCTCATTTTAGCCAAAGATGGGGTCATAGAAACCCCAAATCACAATCAATTCTCCACACTCATCTGTAAAATGAGCAGGAGAAGCAAATATCAAACCATTCCACTATCTTTGCCAAGAAAACCTCAAATGGGGTCACAAAGAGTCAGGCATGACTGAAACAAATGAACACCAACAAGGCATTGGACTAAGTAGTGGAGATACAAATTAAAAAAGCAAAATAGTTCCTTCCCTCAAGGAGTTTGCATTCAAATAGGAGAATATTATACATATGAGGGGTGGCCAGGGGAATCACAGGGATGATGAGATGATCCATAGGATGGTAAATGAAATAACCCTTTCCAAAAGCAATGGTACCTACTGTTGATTTGATTACTATGCCCAGAGTAAGATGTGGAAAAAGAAAATTGTTACAGGAGAGGAAGGGCAGATGGCAAGATGGCCTGGGTGGGCGGCTGGGTGGGATATAAAGCATAGTCTGGTCTGCTTAGGGACCAGCTAGATATAGTATACTAGATAAGTTATGACTCAGGAGGAATTTGAAAGTCAAGTAGATTAACATGAACATAGATTCAGTCAGTGCACTAATCCAGGTGGGGAGAGGCAGGGCAAGAGACTAGATCAATATGTGACTGGAATGTGAAGCAAAGATCCACACTGAGGAGCAGCTAAGTGGCATAGTGGATAGGGTATTGGACTTGGAGTCAGGAAGACCTGGGTTCAAATCTTGCCTCAGGCATTTATTTGCTATAAGGCCCTACCTAAGCAAGTCACTTAAATTTCTCTGTGCCTCAGGTTACAACCTGTTCCTCCCAAGGATCTCAAGGTGAGATGTGGAGATGGTGGTTGTTGGAGGGACAAGCAGCACACCACTTGGGTTTTGGAATCTTGTTCACCCAGGGGTAGCTACAGCTCCAAGTGCAATGCTCAAGTTGTCCAACTGTTACCCGTACTAGATTTGAGAAGTGGCAATGGTTTAATGCAAAGTTTCTTAAACTGTGGGTCACAATTGTGGGGCCTGCAAAAAATTTGGCAATGGTAAAATGTTATGGATTCCTATTTTATATACCTTTTATATATGTAAAAATTTTATATATGTAAAAATTTCTTAGGTGAAAAGGGTTCATGAGTGGAA
This sequence comes from Dromiciops gliroides, assembly GCF_019393635.1. Lineage (NCBI taxonomy): Eukaryota > Metazoa > Chordata > Mammalia > Microbiotheria > Microbiotheriidae > Dromiciops > Dromiciops gliroides. Next base: position 211,066,735 of record NC_057862.1, read on the forward strand.
AAAGTTTAGGAAGCTCTGGTTTAGTTGATAGAACCTTGGAGTCAAGAAGAGCTGGGTTCAAGTTTTACCTCTGACATATGCCAGCTGGGTAACTTGGGGCAAGTCATTTGCCCTCCCTGGGCTTCTGTTTCCTTATCTGTAAAATGAAAGGGTCATCTTAAATGGTCTCAGGGTTTTCTTCTAGATCTAAATCTATGCTCCAATGATCCTAAAATAACATTTTCAGCATGCCATATCCTTACTAAGGTGCCCCAATCACCTACAGAATTAAAAATAAGACTCCTCTACCCGACTGTCAAGAGTACACATCTACCATAATTTGGGCCAACTCTATATATGCAATCTCCTTTCCTACTATTTACTTATAAGTCTCTCTCTAAACCAGTCAATCTGGTTTCACCAATGGTCTCCGATAGACATACTTACCCCTGCTTGGGTATCTTTGTTCATGTGTCTGGTCCAGCCTAGACTGCCCTTCCACCTCCTTTCCACCTAACAAAGTTCTTTCCAGTTTTCAAGACCTATTTCAAGTTCCAGCTCCTTCTGTGGCAGTCACTGTGAATTCTCCCTTCTCTATTGCATTTACAATTTGAACTTTACCAGGTAGTACTTGATTATAAAGTCTTATATTAAGCTCTAATTACTTTTAATGCACTAATTTAAACTTTTCCAGTTAGGCCATAAGCTCTTTAAGTGTAAAAACCATGTCTCTACTTCCCTTGTGTGCCTCACAACCCCTAACCTAGTGCTGGGCACATGGTAGGAGCTCAGTAAATACAACTTAATTCATTGACTGAATTCTTTCCCCATTAATTAAGATTTCTCTGTTTCATCCTTTCTGGCTCTGACTCTTTAATGACTAATATCTATATAATGCTCTGTGATTTAGTAAAGTCAAGTCAAGCATTTATTAAGTGTTTACTATGTATGGGCCAGGCATGGTTGCTAAACAATGAGGATACAAATACAAGCTGAAAGATAGTCACCGCCCTCAAAGAGCTTATGGTCTAATATGGGAAGACAACACATAAGAGAAAACTGAAAAGGCAGGGGGGGACCTGGTAGAGAAAGTTCAGACAGTCAGGAGTACAGCCTAGAGTTGAAATTTATAAGCCTAATTAAAACATAGCTGGCATGGGCACCCCCTAGAAAATGGAGAGCCTGAAAAAAGGAAAATAATAAATGTTGGGGAAGCTGTAGAAAAATTGGACCACTAATGCATTGTTGGTGGAGCTGTGAACTGATCCAACCATTCTGGAGAGCAATTTGGAATTATGCCCAAAGGGCTATAAAAGATGTGTATACCCTTTGACGCAACAATACCACTATTAGGTCTTTTTCCCAAAGAGATCATAAAAAAGGGAAAAGGACCCACATGTACAAAAAATATAGCTGCTCTTTTTGTGGTGGCAAGGAATTGAAAATTGAGGGATTGCCCATCAATTGGGGAATGGCTGAATAAGTTGTGGTATATGAATGTAATGGAATTCTATTGTGCTGTAAGAAACGATGAGCAGGAGTTCAGAGAAACCCAGAAGGGTTTATATCAACTGATGCTGAGTGAGATGAGTAGAGCCAGGAGAACATTGTACACAGTATCATCAACATTATGTGTTGATCAACTGTGATAGACTTGATTCTTCTCACCAATACAATGGTACAAGATAGTTCCAAAGGACTCACAATGGAAAATGCTCTACAAATCCAGAGGGAAAAAAAAAAGAACTGTGGAATATGGATGCAGATTGAACCATACTATTTCTTTTGTTTTGGTGCTGTTGTTTTTCTTTTTTGAGGTTTTTCCCTTTTGCTCTGATTCTTCTCTTATAACATGACTAATGCAGAAATATGTTTAAGGTTATTTTATATATTTATATATATATATATGTATATGTATATATATATATAAAACCTATATCAGATTACCTGCTGTCTGGGGCGGGGGAGGGCAGGGAGGGAGGGAGAAATATTTGAAACTAGAAATCTTATAAAAACAAATGTTGAAAACTATCTTTAAATGTAACTGGAAAAAATAAAATACTTTTACAATTAAAAAAATTTTAAATTAAATTAAATTTTAAAAAGAAAAGAAAAAAAATGGAGAGCCTGAGAGGAGGAACCATGCAATCAGAAGGAGAGGCTGAAGGAGTGGAGGGTACTTCCAATATGAGAAGGCCAGGAATGAAGTAAAACTTACTGGGTGAAGAGGTTTCTGTGATATATAGTAGAGAAAATCCTGGGTGGCATCAGGAGTTACTGCCTCAAGTGGGATGAAAACAACTGACAAAGGACTGTCCTTGAAACAATCCTGTGAGGTATGTAGTGCATGTATCCTGCCGCCGCCCCCCCCCGCCCCCCCCCCCCCCCCGTTTTACAGGTTATATTTTAAAAGGGAAACTGAGGTCCAGAGAGATCAAGGGACCTGTTGATGGTCACATGGCTTGCAAGGGTAAGAGATGGTGTTCCAGCCCAAGTCAGAAGACATAGGATTTAGAACCAGAAAGGATCTTAGAGATCTTGAAGTCCAACAACCTTATCTCTTTTTTGCCGGACAATGAGGGTTAAGTGACTTGCCCAGGGTCACACAGCTAGTGTCAAGTGTCTGAGGCCAGATTTGAACTCAGGTCCTCCTGAATCCAGGGCTAGTGCTCCATCCACTGCACCACCCAGCTTCCCCCCAACAACCTTATCTTAAAGCTGAAGAAATAGCCTCAGAGAATTTAGACAACACCAAGGTCACACAGCTAGTAAGTAGCAGAGCTAGAAATCAAACTCAGCTCTTTGACTCCAAGTCCAGAGCTCTTTGGGTGACACCATGCTGCTTCTTTAATAATATATGACTTCAGATTCCCCCACCCCCAGCTGCTAGAATAAGTGTCTATGTCAGTGGTTTTTACCTAGAGTGAAAGAGAAGCTTCAACCAGACAGGCAGAAAATGTTGATTCAGGGCTGGGCAGAGGCTGGATAAAGCCCTGGTGACCTCAGACTCATAACCATCCCTCCAGAGTGACCGCCTCATTCCCAGGGCCCCTGCACATCACAGAAGCCAGTTAAGCATAGGGGGCCCCTTCTAATCTCGAGAATCTCCCTGCCCCCTTTGCTACCCTTTTTTTTTTTTTTTCATTTCAGCTCAAAGCCTGCGCCGAGTTGGCAATTAGCTCACAATAGCTTTTGGGGACTGAATGGTAAATGCTGTCTTAGCTCTTAATAACAGGTCAATAATAATGATAATCAGAGCTGACATTTATATAGCTCTTTAAAGTTTGAAAAGGGCTTTACAGGCATTTTCTCGTGTGACCCTCATAGCAACCCCGTGAGACAGGTATGGCAAGTGTTCTTATACCTTTTTGGAGAAGTGAGGAAACATGCCTCAGAGACATTAAGTGACCGGCCCCTGCTCACACAGATGGAAATGCTGGGGGCATGAGATGCCTAGATCTTCCTGACTTCCAGACTGTCTAGAACTCTATACACTGCCTCTTTTTTTTAAGTAAGGCGATTGGGCTTAAGTGACTTGCCCAGGGTCACACAGCTAGTAAGTGTTGTGTCTGAGGCTGGATTTGAACTCAGGTACTACTGACTCCAGGGCCAGTGCTCTATCCACTGCCACCTAGCTGCCCCTATCCACTGCCTCTTAAATAAGGTCAGTCATCCTTACTCTTGCTTAATGTGTGCTTCCAAAGGATCCTGTTGAAAATTAAATATAGTTTTTTGTACCCATCCTCCTACAAGATAATAAACAGGTCAGAGACAGCAATTATATTTCCTACAATTTGTTCACCTAGATCAGAGAAGGCTATGTCTGCCTCTCCTACCAGAAGTAGGTACCTCACAGAAACCAGATCAGAGAATGGATAGGAAAAACATAAATAACAATTTATTTTGTCCCAAGAAGAAATCATGATCATATGGAGACCCTTCCCAAAAGGGCTCAGGGACTCCTTCTTTCTGAGGGTATATAAGGTTTTCTTTGTCCATGGGTTACAGTGTTATCGGTCTCAATAGTATGATAAATTCAACCCAGAAGCAAAGCAGTTTAACAATTTCAGTTATAACAAGTATGGAGGAAATACAGAAGCATCATGATAAGATTCCAGGATTCCAAAAAAGAAAAGGGTTTGGCAAGGATGAGAACGCCCAGATGTCCCCATAAGATAGGGACTTACTATCCTGAGAGAAAAGAAATTACCAGGTAGGGAGTACTAATCTGCTATCCGTCTGGAGTCAGTTTGGAGTTCAACTGAAGGACATTTTGCTCCTATTAATCCTATGAATCCAGGGTTTCATAAAACTCCCTTGGATAATAAGGCACCTCCATCAAATCCAGGTGATCCATACATTCATATTGCCAATCCCTTCTCAGTTTCCCAAGGGCCTGGTTCACCATTCAGTGCCTTTACAAGACTGTTGGATTTTGAGATAGAAAGAATCTCAAAGCTCAATTAGACCAAGCCCTCTCATTCTACACATGTGGAAACAGACCCAGAGGCATGAAGTAATTTTTCCCAAGTCACACAGAGTTGGCATTAGAACCTAGGTCCTCCTATTACAAATCCAATGTTCTTCCCACTAAACCACGGCTTCTTATCTCTCTTAGGGAAGCACTGTGATATAAGGGGAACGACATCAACCTGGATAGATGGGAGAGCTGGGCTCTAATCCTAGTTCTGCCCTTTTCCTTCTCTGGGTCTCAGTTTCCTCATTGATAAAATAGTGGGTGAACTGACTAGATGAATTCTAAGGTCCCTTTCAGATCTAAGATTCTAAAATCTATGACCTTACTTTTCTTTGAATTCTGTTCCTTTCCTTGCTCTTTAAATACTTTCCCTGGAGGATAATAACCAGGTAGGAGCTAAGCACTAACTCATACCTTACTATTTTGCTACTCTGAGAAAAGGTTGATAGGAGTATGGGTGGAAATCATTGGTAGTAATGGGTATTTCTGATTATCTCTTGGTTTCAAATCTCCATGCCACTTGGTCTGGCATCATGCCTCGAATTACCATAGATATTTGCAAGTTGGGTGTAATTCACGACTAGCTAGAGGACTATACAGAAACACCACCAACAACAACATAATTTTAAGGTATACACAGAGGGAGGTGGGGGAGAAAATGAAGATAGGGTTAAGTTTCTATTAAGTATGCTTCATCTGACTTCCAGTGCCCTTCCTTGGAGTTACTATTAGACACAAGTTGGAGACATAATTGGGTCTTTTTTTTCTCCACTCCAGTGTACAACAGTGAAAGAAAGAATAGGCCTGGGAAAGACACCAAGAATGGGCACTTTCTTGTTCAAGTTCTTGCTACACTACTATGGGCTAAAAGCCATTTTGTAGGTCATACTAACAAAAATGCCCTTGAAGAAGGGAAAATAAGACAGACTTGTTTTTAGGTATCAGGTTTGGAGATTTTTTTTTCTCCCCTGACAACCTTTTCTTTTCTCACTGGTGTGAGAGTTCTCTCCACAAATACAAATTGCCATCCCTCCACATTCATGAAAACATAGCGATATAGAGGAAAGAGCAATGAAGTGGGAGTCAGGAGATCTAGTTTCAAATGATGACTCTGATATCTCATAGATGTGTGATTCTGACCTAGTGACTGACTGAAGCCCATATCAGCCTCACCGTATACATTTGTAAAATGGTAATAATAACATTTAGATTGTATTCCTTACAGTGTTGCCATGAGGAAAAGGTTTCAAAAACCTTAAAGCACTATATGAATATGTGAGTTCTTTTCCTTTTCATGAGTGGCTGGTTCCTCCCCAATTCATCATCTGGTAGTTAAGTTTCCAATAATGAGCCTCTCTTAATTTAGCTGTTCTTTAGACCAGAAACACATGATCGAGACTCTTTTTCAATGCCTTCCTAGCTTGTTAGGTCCTGGGAGAGCTTCCCTTCCACAAGCCTTTGACACCTCTGTCCTTAATCATTCTAGCAGAACTGGATGTATAGGTAGATTCTATTACACAATGGGGCAGATGGGAAAGGAATTTTAGAGGAAGCTAATGTCACTCATTGAGAGAGATAGAGACAGAGACACAGAGACACAGACAGAGGCAGAGACAGAGACAGAGAGATAGAGACAGAGAACAGAGACAGAGACAGAAACAGAGACAGAGACAAACAGAGACAGAGAGACAGAGACAGAGACAGAGAACAGAGACAGAAACAGAGACAGAGACAAACAGAGACAGAGAGAGACAGAGACAGAGAGAAGAAATCAAAGGATTCCAGATTTAGGGCTGGAAGAGACTTTTAGAATGATCAGAAAAATGATACCCAAACAGGGAAGTGACTTATCCAGGGAGACACAAATAATAAGTATCTGAGTCAGAATTCAAATCCAGGTCCTCTGGCTTCAAATTCAGTGCTCTTTTCAACTACATTGTGGCAACTTTTTTTAAAAAAATAGGAGGGGGAAGTTGTAGTAAAAAGCCCCTGATGGTATATGTAAAGAGTTCATAGGTATGAGGATGTATGCCACAATTTATTATGCATGAAATAAAGAAAGATTTTTGTTGCAGTACAACCAAACATTACCCTTTGCTTTTTATTATCGTGAACTAGAGACTACCAATGTCTGCCAAGGAATTTTAATGTCAAAATTTTAATGTCAAACCAAGACAGAATAGCAGTTGATTTCAGAAAAGCAATTGTGTGGAACTTATGAAGAAGCTTATCAGCAAAAAATTCCCTGTAGAGACAAATCTACAAATATAAATCCTTCACAGAAGCCCATCAATTATTTTTGTTCATTTCCCAACAGTGGCCTTATGGAGTATGTGCAGTAGAGGTCTAAGACTTCTATCCAACTGGGGTGTAAAGAATAGCTAATATAATTATCATTATCAGTTACTAGGTTTTTTATACTCCAGCATAGGTAAGCTGGAGTGGTACTACCATGGGTACCACTGAGTAATCCTCATTTATGAATGACATCTTAACACAGTCTATCTGGTATACTTCCTTTTCTCTTCTCCTACCTACCTTTCCCTTTCCTTTTTCCCCATTATCCCTTATCTTTGCCTGTGCCTCAGGCAGCTATGCTGTGTAGTGGATAGAGGGCTGGGTCTGGAGTAAGGAGGCCTAGAATTCAAATCTGGCTTCAGATACTGACTAGCTGTGTGACCCTAGGCAAGTCACTTAACCTCTGTCTGCTACTCTTGTAAAATGGTGATAATAACAGGATCTACCTCCCAGGGTGATTGTGGTGATCAGATGAGATGCTTGTCTCCTTCCCTAGACTGGCCAGTAGTGGCTGATGATTCTTGGGCATTATGCTTAGCCCCACTAGTGATACTACAAGCCTAAAACATTATTATATCTGAATAGCTACCAAACTCCAATTTTCTTTCAAGCCTAGGCATGCTGATTCCCCAGCTGCCTCATTGAAAAATCATGCCCACTCCTCCATCCTGCCCTCAAGTGCCACCACCTACAATTCTCTTAACCCCATCCTCTTCAGCTCTATTCCTCTCAGATCTCAGCTCTGCTCATCCTTTCCATCATGCCTTCTGGAAAATATCCTAATTTCTTTATTTTTAAAATGGAGTTAATACTAGTTGTAGCTAGGTGGTACAGTGGATAGAGTGCTGGGTCTGGAGTCAGGAAGGCCCATCTTCCTGAGTACAAATCTGGCCTCAGACACTTATTAGTCATGTGACCCTGGGCAAGTCCCTTAGTCCTGTTTGTCTCAGTGTTCTCATCTGTAAAATGAGCTGGAGAAGGAAATGGCAAACCACTCCAGTACCTTTGCCAAGAAAACTCCAGATGGGGTCACAAAGAGTTAGACATGACTGAAAATGACTGAACGACAACAAATACGGGTTGTATTAATGTCTTCATTAGGTTGTTGTGAGGATCAAATGAAATAATGTATATGACTACTTTATTTTTTTTTATGACTACTTTATAACAATAAAATACAAGTAACTTCACATTTCTGAATCTTCATTTCCTCATTTGTAAAATAAGGATAGTAATACATATACTATCTTTCAAGATTGTCACAAAGAACCTATTTTATAGACCATCCTTTGAAATGCAGGCGGGTATAATGAAAGGAACCCCAGATTTGGAATCTGGAGACCTGAGTTAAAATCTCAGCTCAGTCTTGTACAAAATGACTAATATGGAAATGTTTTACATAATTGCACATGTGTAACCTATATCTGATTGCTCACTGCCTCAGGGAGGGGGGAGGCAAGGAAGGGCAGGAGGGATAAAATTTGGGATTCAAAACTATAAATAAAAATGTTTATTATTTTAAAAAAATAAATGTGACCAGTAAGAAAAAAAAACTCAACTCAGACTCAGCTCTATGTCCACGAACAAGTCATTTATATTCACATATCATAATTGGGTCAACCATTTCCCAATTGTTGGATATCCAGTTTTTTGCCAAAAGAGAGAGAGAGAGAGAGAGAGAGAGAGAGAGAGAGAGAGATGCTATAAATATTTTTGTACATATAGGACTTTTCCCCTTTTTTCAATCTCCTTGTGGGTAGAGGCCTAATAGTGATTATTGGGTAAAAGGGTATGCACAGTTTAGTAATTTGGGGGGGGGGGCTGTGGTTCCAAATTGCTTAATTGGGTTTTTTCTTTTGTTACAAGGGAAGTATCACTGCCAATGGGAGGGTAGGCATTTGGAAATTGCTGTGATGGAAAAATAAAAGGCATCATTAAAAATTAAGAAAACATCTTTTTTTTTTAGGAATGCACATTACAAAACAAAATACTATAGAAATATGAGCTGGGAGATACTGCTGCCGAATAAAGTACCTATTAATGTACCTGAATGAGTTGTGGGAAACAGTGGTCTGGGAAGACTGAACCAAACCCTAGGTCAAGGAAAAGAGGACTTATGCTAAAGAGTCGAGGTGAGGGCCCCTGTTAAAGAGTTGAAGTGACCAATAGTAAGCAAGAGAAATAGCTCTCAAAGGGTTGAACCATATGGAATGTCCACCTCATCAACATCCAGGGGATTTAGATTGTTGCCAGAGTAGATCAAGACAAATGGTCAAAGGGCCAGGCAAATACAACTGGGGGACCAATGAAACTGAGAGAGCAGGGGCAAAGCAGGAAGGAGAACACACACACACACACACACACACACACACACACACACACACACCAGCAACAGAAAAGGAAGGGCTTCAATACTGAGTCGATTCCTTTCCTCAACCTCAACTACCTTTATACTCCTTTCATCCTGGTTAGAACTCATCCTCAATGGGCCTTACCTGGAGACTTGAAGGTGAGGATGTTGGCACACCTGGTTGTCCGGGCACTGGGCATTGAACACAGAGGTGGAAACAAGCAGAAATGTTCTTACTATGTGACCTTGGACATAATATCATAGATTTAGAGCCGAAAGGGACCTTCAAGTCCAACCCCCTCATTTTATAGGTAAGGAAGCAGACTGAGCAAGTTTAAGTGATTTGAGTCAGTAAGCACGTGAGGAAGGTTTTTAACTGAGGCCTTCCTGAATCCAAGTCCAGCCCTCTAATCACTGTATCACCTAGCTACTTCCACATGAGATAGTCATGTATCTTCATAGGCCTCAGTTTCCTCATCTGTAAAAGAAGGAGGCCTTTGAGGTCACATCTAGACCTAAATCTTTTCTCCCATGACAGCATTCATTCTCTTAGTAATCCCTGGGCTGCTCTTTTCCCCCTTTTCTTTGGACATCCTCAAAAGCTAAGCCGTCGGGGCTGACAAAGAGAATATCCTCTTAGAACCTCAGAATCATGACCTTGACGGTTATATTGTCCATTCCCCACTGAAATACTCTTGGGTCGAGTACCAAACAAGGCATATATGAAATAAGGACATCTGTGTGTGAGCACCATCTTGTTACTATTCTAGAGACCCACAGAACCGCAGTCCTCAGGCTCTGCCTCCAAAGTTCCATTTCTTGCCTAACTCAATGTGATAACATTATGAGAAAGTAGAGTTTCTCATTGAGAATGCATTGGGGGAAAAAAAAAGAGAATGCATTGGGGAGATCCTTTCAGAAAGTTTATTCTAGCAGGATCCATAACTTCTCTCCTTTGTACCTATAGGATACAATGACTCCTATGTTTTTTTTTTCGTTTTTTTTTTGCAGAGCAATGAGAGTTAAGTGACTTACTCAGGGTCACACATCTAGTAAGTGTAAAGTGTCTGAGGCTGGATTTGAACTCAGGTCCTCCTGAATCCAGGGCCGTTGCTTTATCCACTGCACCACCTAGCTGCCCCCGACACCAATGTTTTAATGGACATAGGAATAGAGAGAAGCAGTATGAGATAGTGGACAGAGAGTTATCCTGGCACCTAGATTCAAGTCTCACCTCTAACACTTGGGTGATGGTAGGCAACTTAACCCCTCAGTGCCCAGGGCAGCTCTCTCAAACTATAAGTTGCAGAGGTGTCAGTCTACATGGGTAGAAAGGATCTCCTTATTAGAAATTCTCTATACTAATGAGGCCATAGAGCTGGTCCTCTTCCCCACTCCACTCCCAATAAATAAGCCTTTTCTTTGGGTAAAAAGTGTGTAGGAACGATGGTGGCATCCACAGCTCTTTTCAAGAGCAGTAGTCATCTGTTCTGCTACCTTAACACCCCCAAGAAAATCCCCAGCATTGTTGAGTTGAGGCAACATCCAAACCCAATGGTGATAGGCAGGACTAGACCCAGGAAAAATTGTGAGGCAGTTGGGGTGAATTTTTAGGGCTTTTCCATTCATATGAGAGCCCCCCTCCCCTTCTTCCCTTTCAGCACCCATCCATCCCCAGGTATACAACCCTTTCTCCCATTCAGAACTTCATCCCATGTTGGTGCTCAATACTTTGATGCTTCTTTAAAATTATTTAGGTATAGAAATATGTTTTGCATGACTCCACAAGTATAACTTATATCAAATTACTTGCCTTCTCAGTGCAGAGAAGGTAGGGAGAGAATCTGGAACTCAAAATTTTAAAAACCATTGTTAAAAATTATTTTGACATGTAATTGGGGGAAAATAAAAAAAACCTAAATAAATAATTTTAAATTATTTAGTCTCTCCTTTGCCCTCCCCGAAGCCATTCTTTTTTCCTGTTGTTTTTCTCTACTCCATTAACATTTACTAATCCTGTGTCACTTTTCCTGGGGGCTGATAGGTGATATGCTAAATGAATAATAATTTGAGATAAGATTTTAATTATTATAACAGTTTATTCTAAAACCATAGAATACTAGGGAACATTTAGTCCAGCCCCTTCATTTTATATTAAATTCCAGAGGTGCAGAGACTTGTCCAAGGCCAAATAGTTAATAAAATGGTAGTCATAGTAATTAATTTATTCAATAAGCATTTATTAAGTACTGTAATGATTGGAATGATGCCACCTGCTGGAGACTTACTGTAGGAAAGCTCTGCCATGAGGAGAAGGACTCTGAGGGCAAGCCATGTGGTCAAGGTCCTTGGCATCAGGAAGTGACATTTGCTGGTGGGTACTATCTATCAAGGCTACCAGCCAATCAACTTGAGGAGCCTCCCATTTCTGGGAGGAGGACACGAAGTAGGAAGTGGACTCTGGCAGAGGGCTTTTTCCTCTTTTGGTTCCTGACCTCACCATGGCAGGTCAGATGATGGGATCTCTTAGAAATAGTTAGGTTTTTGCCTTTCTCTCTGATCCTAATGCTCTTTAATAAATACTTAAACATTTAAATACTCTTGCTAAAGCTTATAATTTATTGGCAACCACTCATTAGATTTTAAAATAGTATAGCTAGAATTTTAGCCCCTTACAGTACCTATTAATCAAATGAGATATCTATAAAGCACAGTGTTTGGTACATAGTAAGTGTTTAATAAATCCTTTCCTTCCATATTGTGTGCCAGGCACTGTGTCAAGTTCTAGGTTCATCCCCACATATGCTCCAGGGAAAGTGCTCCAATCCAAACATAGCTACAAAGACAAAAATGAGTAGTCCCTGCCTTCAAGGACAGAAGAAGGTGGTCAATGGTGAGGAACAGTGGAGGTGGAGTAGAGGAGAAAAACTGTTCTGTAGTAGAAAAAGCATTGACTCTAAATCTTCCTTCATTTTGTGTAGATTGTCAGTTTTACTGTCATGGAGTTGTGAAATAAATAGCTCCTAATCATTGCTTTTATTTAATCTTCATTGGTTGTGAATTCACCTTTTATTTTTATTTTTTGTGGGGCAATGAGAGTTAAGTGACTTGCCCAGGACCACACAGCTAGTAAGTGTCAAGTGTCTGAGGCTGAATTTGAACTCAAGTCCTCCTGAATCCAGGGCTGCCCACTCATCTTTTCATTTTTGATATTGATAAATTGGTTTCTTCTTTTTTTAATCAAATTAGCCAATGTTTTATTTTATCATTTTATTTTTCAATAAAACAGCTCCTAGTCTTATTTATTAGTTCAATTGTTTTTTGTTTAGTTTCAATTTTGTAAATCTCCTTTGATTTGGGGGATTTTTATTTTGTTATTTAGTTGGAGATTTTAATTAGTTTTCTAATTTTTTAGGTGTATACCCAATTCTTTGATACACTCCTTCTCTCTTTTGTTGAGAAGAAGCTGAGGGTTCATATGCTACCTCTAACACTATCCTTGTCACCTTGGGCAAGTCATTTAACCTCTCTGAGCCTCAGGCTCCTTATCTGTAAAATGAAGAAATTGGACTAGATTAGAGGTTCTTAACCTTTTTGTGACATTGACCTCTCTGGCAGTCTAGTGAAGCCTATGGACACTTTCTCGGAATTATTTTTAAATGAATAAAATAAAATACATAGGATTACAAATAATCAAATTACATTGACAAAACTACCTATTTATATCTATCTAGTTATCTATGTTTATATCTATCTATCTATATCTATTTATCTATAGATAGATAGATAGATAGATAGATATAACTAAATGCATGTTTAAAATTCACAGACTTCAGGTAAAGAATCCCTAGACTAAAATAGTTTCTGGGATCTCTCCCAGATCTAAAACCATGACCCTATGAGAGGTACAAAATACATACAAAGTAAATGAGAGCCAGTCTTGAGTCAAGAGAGTTCAAATTTTGCCTTGGACACATACATACTGTCTGTGGGACCTTGTATAAGCCTGTTTAAGGCTACAAATTATACAGTCATCACAAATCTGCACTGGTAGATAGAATTCTGAACATCAATGTAATAATAGCTCTACACACACACTTGGAAGAGAGAGAGAGGGAGAGAGACAGAGACAGACAGAGGGAGGGAGGGAGGGAGAGAGAAAGAGTGAGAGAGAGGGAGGGAGAGACAGAGAGAGAGAGAGAGGAGGAGGGAAGGGGGGAGTAAATACACAGTAAATCGTAGCAGTTGAGCTGTACCTTAAAAGGAGTCAGGATTCAAACCCATGTCTTCTATCTCTGTTCCCATTGTGCTCCCTGTACTGTCACATTGCACCATCTAATAAAAATGAAGTTCCCAGGGCAGCTAGGTGGCGCAGTGGATAGAGCACCACACCGGCCCTGGATTCAGGAGGATCTGAGTTCAAATCCGGCCTCAGACACTTAACACTTACTAGCTGTGTGACCCTGGGCAAGTCACTTAACCCCAATTGTCCTGAAAAAAAAAACAATTAAAATAAAGATCCCAGCTGATAATTACTCATTAGTGTAATCTGAATACCAGGCTCCTAGGGCAGTGGTTTGTTCAAAGGATTTCCTCTAAAGATCCTTTAATTGTGTCTTAAGCAGTAAATAATTATAAAGAATACGTTAATTCTTTCCCTACTACAAAGTATAATATATTAAATTACCCTAGGGGTTCATGATGAATTTTTGTTGTTGTTGTTCAAAGGGGTTTGTCAGGAACCACTGCCTTAGGGCTTATTTACTAGAGATCATAGAATGGCAGAACTCAGAGGAATTTGTGAGATAATCTAGTCCCTAGTTTCTTAAACTGTGAGTCTCCACCCCATATGGAATCGCATAACTGAATGTGGGGGTGGAGAAAAATATGGCAACAATAAAAGGTTATGTATACCTATTTTATATACCTATATATCTGGGGTGATGTAAAAATTTCTTGGGGAAAAATGGTAGTGGAAAAAGTTTAAGAAACCCTGATCTAGTCCAACCATTCCTACCCTCTGCCCATTTTACATATGGAGAAAATGAAGTTTCCCAAGGTCCTAACTGCTAAGTGACTGTTGTTCAATCATATACAATTCTTCATGACCCCATTTGAGCTTTTCTTGGCAAAGATACTGAAATTGTTTGCCGTTTAATCTCTAATTCATTTTATGGATGAGGAACTAATGTAAACAGGGTTAAGTGACTTGCCCAAGGCCATGCGGTAAATGTTTGAGGCTGGGTTTGACCTCAGAAAGATTAATCTTCCTGATGCAGGCTCAGCATTCTATCCATTGTACTACCTAACTGCTCCTAAGTGGCTGAGCCAGGACCAAAATCCTGGTCTCCTATTTGCCAGTCCTAGCACATTTTATCAATCCACTATTCCACACTAGGATGTAGAGTTAGGGGGAAATACATGTGCCTTCAACAAGGTTTAAAATTATACCCTCTGTCCACTGAAGACTTTGAGCCTTTATTCTAAATAGGGGACTGCATTTATCAAAGTACCACGAAGAGGGAAGAATTTCTTGGCATGTCATATATATGGGCACTTAAAAAAGTCATATCACAAAGTGTCTTTCATTGCACCCCTTGTGGCATCCTAAAAATTTCTCCAGCCTGCCTAGCTGGCACCTCTTTTTTTTTTTTTTAGTGAGGCAATTGGGGTCAAGTGACTTGCCCAGGGTCACACAGCTAGTAAGTGTCAAGGGTCTGAGGCCGGATTTGAACTCAGGTCCTCCTGAATCCAGGGCCGGTGCTCTATCCACTGTGCCACCTAGCTGCCCCTAGCTGGCACCTCTTAAGTGGCTGTCTTCCTTGCTTAACTTAGATCCTAGCTCTGGTAGAATGATTTAGGGCATAGATGTCAAATATGTGGCTGAGAGTTCACACATGGGCCACAACACTACTGACTACTCCAAAGCAGATTAAAATGTAATTGGGAAATGCCTAACAAAATAAGCAAAAATACAACAAAACATAGATAATGTTAATATATGGTTTCCTAAGTCAATATGCAGCTCACATGCATCCTTATGAATATTTTAGCGGTCCCTTTGACACCACTGGGTCAGGGCACTGTCAATTCCTACATCACCTGCTTGTGTCATTGCCTGGGTTGACAGCAGAGTTGGGGGGAGAGGGGAGGGACCTAAGGAACTCCTCTGAGTCAGGGTACCCGTCTTAGACAGGCTAGAGAAATTCTCAGATGCCAGGTCACTGAATACAGCTGGCAAGGGTGTGACTCCTGGGGATTGGTGATGTCTCAGGTCAGGTCACAGTGGCAGAGATGGAACTTTTGGTGTTAGAAAAGGGTAGGCTGTCTTCCTGGGACAGATGCCTGAGTCCTTCCCTGGGGACTCCTCTCTCTCTGCTTGTTTGTGTTCCCTGCTTCACTTGAGGCCTCTGTGAAAGCTGCTAGGTTAATTAGCAGAACAACATATAAACGAGGCCCAGCTCCCTTGAGGATGCTCATTTTCCCTTAGAGTCAGAGGCTGAGTAGACTCCATCTCATGCTCAAGTATTCCTCCTCAGTTGCTGTTACTTTTCCTGGTTTAGTGCCCTAGTCAGCAGTGTAATTGTTCCATTGCCAACAGTCATTTCCCCTCTTATTCCCTGGGAATGCCTCAACTTGAGTATTTCCTATATCGCCTGTTTGCAAAAGAACGATAACCTTGCTCCACTGTCACTTCCATACAAATTAGAACTTTAAAAGGTCTGTTGAAGGGAATTTAGAACACAGAATGTCACAGCATAGAATATTAGCAATGGAAAAAAACTTAGAAAATACATGCCAGAACTTAGGACATTGAAATGTTAGTCGGAAAAGAACTTAGGACTAAGAATTTTTAAAAATCTAACTAGAATGAAACATAAGGGATCATCTTAACCCAACTCCCTTATTTTGCTGATCGGGAAACTGAGGCATAGGGAATTTAAATTCAGCCCCTTCTTTAAATTTGATCCTTTTCTCCTTTTGCTAATGGGCCTTCTTTGGAAACTAGTTTTCATTTAGGCCTTTGTTAATTGCAAAGCAGGTCGACAGTTCGCTGTTCAAGTTCAGCCAATCAGATTTATTTCTTCAATCAAATACACTTCCAAAAGTGTCTCCCTCTTGGATGGGAGGGAGGCAAGAAGACCTTACACCATCATAAGGGGCATCTTTTCTTCCCTGCCTTCCCTGTGTTCCCATCTGGAGGCTACTCACATGTCTTGGATGAGATGGGAGTCATAAACTGTATTCTTTCTGTTGAGATGTGGAACCATGAGGCCTTACCATCTGCCCTGCCTTTACTGCCTCCCCTCTTTCCCTGAGTAAGGGCTCCTAAGCCTCACCATTCTTCAATCCTTTCACCCTTAGGACTTTAACTCTTTCCATCTGCCAGACAATTGATCTTCCTTTTAATGTGTTCTCTTCCCCAGTTAAAGCTCCCAGAGAGTGAGGGACTCTTTCTGCTTTTTTATTCATATCTCCAGAGTTTAGCACAGTACTTGGTACATGGTGAACATTTAATAAATGATTTTCTATTTCTTAATTCATTCATTCACTCTTGAAACAGCTGCAGACATTGTCTCTTCCTACTGCAAAATGAAAGACAGGCACAGGGTAGATCTTAAGTCCCTCTTAACAAATATAGGAAAAGGAGCATAGAACTTCAGTATGGGCTCTTATTCAAGATTATGAAAGTGAATTTTATTGATGTATGCTTTTTTTTCTTGTCTTCTGCAAATGCAGGGTTAAGGACATATGCGTATGTGTTTATATACATGTGCAGTGTATATATAAAATTATAATAATAACTAACATTTATATAGCACTTGCTATGTGTCAAACACTGTGCTAAACGCTTTACATTATCTCATCTGATCCTCATAACAACTCTAGGATGTAGGAATTATTATTATCCTCCTTTTACAGATGAAGAAATGGAGGCAAAGGGGTTGTGACTTGTCCAGGGTTACATAGTATCTGAGTCTAGATTTGAACTCAGATCTTCCTGACTCCAAGTCTAACACTCTGTCCATTGTACCACCTAATAATCATTCTAGCTGCCTAGATAGATAGAGATAGAGATAGAGATAGAGATAGAGATAGAGATAGAGATAGAGATAGAGATAGAGATAGAGATAGAGATAGATGGATGATAGAAATAGAGATAGATGATAGAGATAAAAATAGAGACAGAGACAGAGATAGAGACAGAGACAGAGACAGAGACAGAGATAGAGATAGAGATAGAGATAGAGATAGAGATAGAGATAGAGATAGAGATAGAGATAGAGATAGAGATAGAGATAGAGATAGAGACAGAGACAGAGACAGAAATAGAGACAGATAGATAGAGTCTGGGATTGGGACTTGACCTCTGATTTCATTGATATTGGAAACTCCCTCTCCAATGTAGTTTAATACTTTTTCTATAATTTGTAGTCTTAGAGAGTTGCCTAGGCTAGGGTTTCTCAAACTTTTCCCACTCACAATCCCTTTTCACCCAAGACATTTTTATGCAACCCCAGGTATATAGGGATACAAAATAGGTATACATAACCTTATACTGTTGCCAAATTTTTCATTACCCCCACATTCAGTTATGTGACCTCATATGGGGTCACAACCCAGTTTAAGAAGCTTTGGCCTACACTACTGAGAGGTGCTTTCCCAGGGTTGCACAGACAATACATATAAGGGGCCTAATTTGAATACAGAACTTTCCAACTTTAAGGCTGGCTCTCAATCCACTGCCATGTTACTTATACTTTCCCCTCCCCTCTTCAATGTATGTTTACAAGTTACAGAGCAGTCTTTCATTTGTCCTTTTGAAGGGTTTAATTTTTAATACTAAAAAATGGAGCATTTTTCTATTACTGTGCATCAAAAGACTAACCACTGAGCTAGGAAATGAGAGGGTACAACGGGAACAGCTATTAGAAAAAGCACATCTCTATCCAGGTTCCAAACTAGCTGTCTGGCTCCTATCCATTAGCTAGCTCCAAATGCACAGACTGGGCATGTCGAGGATTTCCCAGGGTCTGGTGGCAGATAAATGTGCCTTAGAACTACAGGACGATAATATGAACTCCTGGCAAATTTCCATCTTAGATAACAGGCCTGGAACTTCTTCTCAGAGGCAAGAATTTTAATCCCCTCTTCAATTCCTCCTGACCAGCGCCACCCCAGTATTCCTGCAGCTAAACTATTTTCACAGAAGCAAACCCAATCATCTCAATGCAAAGGCTAATATATTTGCCCTTGGCTGAATTTCTTGAATGAGACTTAGATCATAAACAGCAAATGAGTGTCTCTTTATCACTGCCCCAAGCCTAACTCCTGTGAACTGAACCACCTTTGTAAGTTAAAGTTGTTGTTGAGATGTTTAAGTCATGTCAAACTCTCCGTGACCCCATTTGGGGTTTTCTTGGCAAAGATAACTTGGAGTGGTTTGCCATTTCCTTTCCCAGATCATTTTATAGATGAGGAAAATTAGGTAAATAGGGTTAAGTGACTTGCCCAGGGTCACACAGCTAGTTATGTGTCTGAGGCCAGATTTGATTTCATGAGGATGAGCCTTCTTGATTTCAAGCCCAGTACTCTATCCACTGTGTTACCCAGCCACTTTTGCAAGTTCCAGACACATTATTTTCACCTTTCTCCAAAGGTAGGTACTGCCTTACAAAGAGCCAAAGTGATCACTGTGAGAACCCCTAAGGATAGATTTATTTACATCTTTTTAGGTTGGGCATTTGACTAAGCCACTAGGATCCAAGGACAAGTTTTTGAAACTGCGTTGTCAGGGACCGCCACTGGTCCTGACTGTGTAATGCCTTTTCCTAATTAAACACTGTGCCCTTCCTTCTGCTGGACCTTTTATTCTAGATGCCAAGGGCCATACCACTAAGGAAAACAAAACAAAACAAAACAAAAACAAACTAGAAATCCTGTCTAATGAGAAATGATGTAGTGAAGAGTATAGCAAAGTACTCAAAAGATACCAGGGAAAAAGAAATGATGAGGCAGCCAGGTGCCTCAGTGGATAGAGCACTGGGCCTGAGATCAGGAAGACCTGAATTCAAATTCAACCTCAGGCACCTAATAGCTGTGTGACCCTGGGCAAGTCACTTAACCTCCAATTGCCTTAATCCACTGGAGAGGGAAATGGCAAATTACTCCAGTATCTTTGCCAAGAAAATCCCACAAACAGTATTGGCATGTCCACATGGTCGTGAAGATGTGGACACCACTGAACAACAACAAAAAGATATAATAGAATTAAAATCTGGAAGTGAGGAACTTAAGAGATCTGCTTGTTCAATTTCCTCTTTTTATATATGAGGAAACCGAGAACCAGAAAGGAGACTTGCCCCAGGTCACAAAGTGGCAAAGACAGGATTCAAATCTAGGTCATTTAACTCATATGTAAACCAGGAAGAAATAGCAATTGAAATAAACCAATTGATCATTTATTAAGCACCTACTGCATTCAGAGCACACAGCTCTACATTAAGAGAAAAGAAAAAAGTTTAGACAAGGCAACTCTTTCTCTCTGGTAACTGACTGCCCAAGACCCTCAAACAGAGAACTATAATATACAATATTACTTTAGTAGCACTAGGAGGTGATGATGAAAGCCAGGCTCATTAATCTTACCATCCAAACAGTCATTCCACATCAGTGTATTCATTAGAGAGGTATATAACAAAGTGCTGTGGACAGAGGGTCTAGGAAAGGGAGAATCAAGAAAAGTTTCAGAGATAAGGAATCATTTGAGAAGGGCTTCAAAGGATGGGAAATGGGCAAAGATGAAGAAGGGACATTCTAGGCATAGGAAATATTCTGAGCAAAGGCATGGAGTTAAGGGACCACAGTGAATGTTCAGAGATTCATAGAGCTATTTAATTTGTCTAGAATATGGCATGCCGGGGGCAGCTAGGTAGTACAATGGATAAAGCACTGGCCCTGGATTCAGGAGGACCTGAGCTCAAACCCGGCCTCAGACACTTCACACTTACTAGCTGAGTGACCCTGGGCAAGTCATTTAACCCCTACTGCCCTGCAAAAATAAAATAGAATATGGCATGCCTGGAGAGTAGTAATATGAAATAAGCCTGGAAAATTATCATGATAGATTATTATTATTATTATTCAGTGAAAATTAACCTTTATTCAGAAAGCAATCAGAAGCCAGTGAAAATTTTTTAAGCAGAAAATCTATTCAGATAAAGGGTTCTAAATCCTTGTAATATGAAATAGCTCTCTAGAAGATGAGGGGGAGAGGATGTAGTAGGGGAATTTAGATCATATAAAAACAAAAGATATCAATAAAACTTTATTTTAAAAAAAACTTCTAGCAGTAGCGTAGAAGATAAATTGGCACAACATGAAAAAAAGATAAGACTTGTAAAGAAACTAGGAGGATGGTAATAAAAGCCTGAACTAGGGTGCTAGTAATGGCATAGAGAGGTGGGAACAGATTCCAGAGATGTTGTAGAGAAGAAACTAACCAAATTCAGTTTTCATAGTATCCAGAAACTTCTTGATAGGTTAGAAGGATTAGCCAAATCTAATGAGATGGCATTTGATAGCTATAAAAGTGCAGTGCTATGCTTGAATCCCAATATCTACTTGACAAGTGTAGAATGGAGGAAGGATGACTAGACAACAGTATATGAAAGCGTAAAGAGGATTTTAGTGGAATGTAAGTTCAAAACGAGTCCCCAATGTGAAATGGTAGCTAATGTGGGCTGCATTAGGTGAGGCTTAGCATTCAAACTGATAATCCTGCTATATTCTGAGCTGGGCAGACCACAACTGGAGTATCATGTTCGTCTCTTGGCATCATATTTGAGGAATGACTTTGATAAACTGGAGTAAGTCCAGAGGAGGATGACCATGATGTCAAGGACACTGGAGACCATGACACAAGAGGAATATGTGAAAGAAATGAGGACCCTACCATCCTCCTAGCCAACAGATCTTGCCCATTGAGTCTGGTCTCATTTTTATCTTTGTATTATTCATCCTGAAGAAGAACAGACTTAATGGAGGCAAATATAGCCATCTTCAAGTGCTTGAAGGTTTTCAGGGGGAAGATGGATTAGGTTTGTTCTGCTTGGGCCCAGAGGGCCCAGAACTAGAAGCAAAGGATTGAAGTAACAGAGAGATGATTTGGACTTAATTCCTTACAATTGGAGCTCTCCAAAAGAGCCTGCCTCAGGAGATGGTGAGGTTCCAAGATTTTTAGATGGAGGTCAAATAACCCACTTATGGGAAAGGTTACAGAAGAGATTCTTGCTCAGGCACAGGTGAACTTCTGAGGTGATTCTGTGGGAGAAATGAAAAATGGTGGAGAAGAAAGACCCGAAAATAACCCCAAGGTTATGGACAAGGGTGAAAAAATGTCACTGGTGACTTTAGAGAGTTGTCTCACTATTGATGGAGGCGGTAACCCAATTTCAAGGGAATGAAGAGAGAGTAGACAGTGGGCAAGTAGAAGCATTAGGTGAAGAGGACTTTTAAGCAATTTATCAGTGAATGGGAAGAAAAAGCTTATTTTTCTAAAGTATAAATCTGACCATGTTACTTTCCTTGCTAAATGACCTCTGGTGGCTCCCTATTGACACCAGGATCAAACAAAAAACTTCTCTGTATGGCATTTAAAGCTCTTAGTAAGCTGGCCCCTTCCTACCTTTCCAGTCTTTTCTTTTCTTTTCTTTTCTTTTCTTTTCTTTTCTTTTCTTTTCTTTTCTTTTCTTTTCTTTTCTTTTCTTTTGTGGGACAATGGGGGTTGAGTGACTTGCCCAGGGTCACATAGCTAGTAAGTGTCAAGTGTCTGAGGCCACATTTGAACTCAGGTCTTCCTGACTCCAGGGCCAGTGCTTTATCCACTGTGCCACCTAGCTGCCCCCTCCAGTCTTTTTTATACTTGACTCCCTTCCACACTTTCTGTGATTCAGGCATGCTGGTCATCCTGCTATTGCACACACAGGACACTCCACCTCCATCTAGTCTCTGGGCTTTTTCACTGGCTGTAACACATGCCTGGAATTGTCTTCTTCTCATCCCTCCCTCTTAGTTCCTCTGGCTTTCTTAAAGACTCAACTCAAGGAGGTCTTTCCCAGCTCAACCTCTCTTCCTGTACCTATGTCTTTTCTTCTGAGTTTTCCTTCCTTCTACTATATATACCTGGTTATTTACAAGTTGTCTTCTCTGTTGGAATATAAACTCATTTACTTTTATTTTTGGTTGTTTTTAATTTTTGCCTTTATTTTTGTCCATAGTGCTTGGCACATAGTAGAACTTAATAAATGCTTCTGGACTGACTAATGGATAGACTAGAAGGATGAAGGGAAAGATTATTTTTTATTTCTTAGATGACCTGAACATGTCTGGGGAGGAGTCAGTAGGAAGAAAGAGACTGAAGATGCATGACAGAGAGGGGATGACTTCTAGAATGAAATTCTAGAAGACAGTGATAGTTCAAGGCTTGAGTAGAGTAAGTAGAGATGTCTTCTATAACCAGAGGGAAGGTGAACAGTGGTGATGCTGAGAGATATTTAGCAATGGAGGAGGGGTGCTGAGGAAGCTCATGGCAGATGGCCTCAATCTTCTTAGTGAAGCAAGGGTGCAGTTGGTAGCACCCAAAAGATTTGGAACAGTCACTGTGGGAGAAGACAGAAGGATTCAATAGGGGTAGAGGAGAAGGCTTGTTGAGCAGCAGGGAGGGCCCAGATGTATTTATGTAGTGTGAATTTGTACTAGCTTGATTTGGTGATTTTCTCCATCAATGCTCAGCGGCCCTGGAACAGGAACAGAGAAACCAAATCTTGGTTGTTACTCAGAGATGACGGTTTTAAGAATATCAGAAGTTTAAGGGATTTTGGGATATAAGCCACTGAGGCATTTAAGCTGTCAAGAATGGATATAGAGGAAAGAGAATCCAGGCCAGAGAAGATGGACTAGGAGAATAGATATTATTTAAGGGACCGAATGTCGTGACAAGGGCAAATAGTAGCTTTAGGGTGACAGTAAATAGGAGGTTAATATGAGTGAGGGAGAGAAAGAGGAAAGGCGGTTATAAAGACTTCAGCGCAGAGTTTATTTGTGAATTTCAAAGTAGAGCTTCTCTTTCCCAAAGCCTGTCCTTCATTTAGACTTCCTTATTTCTATTAAGGGCACTCTTATCCTCCTAATCGCCCTGGTCTGTGACCTCAACTCTTCCCTCCCCTCCAGTTGCCTTGTTGATTGAAGGAGCAAAAACCCTTCACTTCATTCTGAAACCAAAAAGAAACTCCAAATACTGACCATTTCACTCAAAGCCATCCTTTCATTGCGGTGACTGGAGGCAGAGTTCCAGAGCACAGCACCAGGTTGATGTGAGCCCCCTCAGTTGCATATGGGCCAGCAAAGAGTGCTGGTAGCTCACCTCTTGCTAGAGGGGAAATTGGGGAGGGCCAAAGCAGTAAATGCAAGTTGTATGTCAGCTTTGTGTAGGAGAAATGGCATTGGATTTGGAATTGGAAAATTAGGGTTTGAATTCGGCTCTACCATTTGCTAACTGTGTGACCATTTGTAAAAGGAAGAGGTTTGGAAAAAGTGGCTCTAAAATGTCATGTACCTATATACAGCTAAAGAGGGCATCGAAGGACCTAAGTGTAGGTCAATCAGAGGTTGAGAATGTAGCTGGGATATAAAGCAGAAGTGGAGGAATCAGGCAGACAGGACCTGGGAAGCCCCACCTGACTGCATGGGAGCTGATCTGCAGAACTTATCCAGGTCAAATCTACACAGAAGCTGAGGGATACAGGAATAATTGATGAATTTTCCTTCTGTTATTTATCTTTTGTTCTCAGCTAGATCATAAGCTCCCAGAGGGCAAAGATCACATCTTCTACTTTTTGGTATCCTCAGCACTAGGCACAATGGCAGGCATGCTCAATCAATATTTGTCCAATGAATAAATGAATATGATTTATATCATTCCAACTGGTTGACCCATCAACAATTATTAAGAAACTTCTAAGTGCTGATGCCATGGAGGAGTGGAAGTAGCAGATAGAGTCTAGGTGGTACTGTGACATCCAACCCTTCCTTTGAGGCTCAGCTCAAACTCCATCTTCTCTAGAAGAGTCTTTTCTGATCCTGCCAGTGGGTGATCTCCTGCCCCTCCCCCATTTCCACTGTACCTTTCACAGCACTAAGTTGATGTCTCTGTAATAGACTTAGACGTTTTTGTGCCCTATCTTGTTATCTCTACTAAAATGTTAACTCCTTAAAGACAGAGACAATGCCTTATTCATCTTTGTGGCCCCTTTCACTCTAGGACCTTCAATATAGAATGACCTATTTTAAAATCTTTTTTTTTTTTTAATGAATGAATTTACAATTTTTTGACATTTACCTTGACTAGTACTCTTGGTTGGGTTAAACATGAATGGGGGCGGGGGGGGGGAGTGCAGGTGTGGGTGTGGGTGTGTGTATGAGATAGATTGTCAAAAGAAATGGTTGCCTCAGGATAAAGTGTTGAATTTTGTAAGTGATTTGAAAGTCTCAGTGTTCTTTTTTTTTTTTTGGTCAGGCAATTGGGGTTAAGTGACTTGCCCAGGGTCACACAGCTAGTAAGTGTTAAGTGTCTGAGGCCAGATTTGAACTCAAGTACTCCTGACTCCAGGGCCAGTGCTCTATCCACTGCACCACCTAGCTGCCCCCGTAAGTCTCAGTGTTCTTAATCTAAGAGCCTCAAAAATCTCAATTTAGGAGTCATTAACATGTGAAGGCCAAACACTGTTGAAAACTAAATATGGACTTGAAGTTACCCATGATGAATTTTCAGTAGCTGTTCTGCTCTTGGTTTGCAGACATAGTAGGAAAAGCTTATAAACTACCTGAACACTTACAGTACTAATAAATAAGGAACACAATTGCCACTGTCAGAAATGCTGATGGAAGTTGGAGGGGGCCAAGGAAATAATTTGTGCAATAAATCCTGTGAATTCTCATTAAGGTTTTCAGACAGCCTAAAAATAGAAATTCCCAATAATAGCAAGTATACATCATATGTGGAAAACAGAAAGGATAATGTAGAAATTTGTCAGCTAGGAACCCAAAGTTATCTATAAAGTAACAAGCAAAAAGAGGCTATGTGCAGCAATGTTTCCCAGCATACATGGCCGTGTAGGCCAAAGAGCCAAATTTAATTAGACAAACATTTTAAAGTGGAAGTACTGAAAAATTTCCCCAACTTCCTTCTATTTTGAAACATAATTAAAGTCAGTAGGAGAAAGGTCAGGTGGGATTTAATTGTTAGTCATATTCTATATCTATATTATTACATAATAGATGCATAATTTCATTACATATTTTATTATTAGTCCTGTTTTCTATAGCTGCATTTAAATCTATATAACAGTATATAGATATAGTATCATAATATATGTCATTATTATATTATATAATAATTGTGTTATATATCATAGCATAGATATATTATTATATGAAATAGCATACAACAATATTATATGACATAGAATATAATAAAGACATAGTTATAAATGTAGATACAGAGGAACTAATGATCAAATTCTACCTGACCTTTCTCCTACTTACACATACACACATATGTATGTATTATATAGTTGTTGTTCAATTGTTTCAGTTGTGTCCAACTCTTTGTGATCCCATTTGGGGACTGGTTTACAATTTCCTCCTCCAGCTCATTTTACAGAGGAGGAACTGAGGAAAACAGGGTTAAGTGACTTGCCCAGGGACATACAGCTAGTAAGTGCCTGAGGCCAGATTTGAACTCAGGAAAATTAGTCTTCCTGACCCTAATTCTGGCACTCAATACACTGTGCCACCCAGCTGCCCCAAATATATACATATATAAACAAATGCATGCATACATGCATATGTATATGTATGTAATATCCTATTAGATGAAGTGACTATTAGAATATGATTACATATAAACAAAATGAGATATTTGTAAAGCACTTAGCACAGTGCCTGGCACATAGTAGGTACTATTTAAATGCTTCTTCCTTTCTTTCCTTTCCCTTTTCTCCTGAAAGAAATAATGTCTGCCCTGTTCAAATGACTTTGGGGAAGGCTTTTCAGAAGAAACTTTACACGCCCTGGCCTTGTCTCTTCTTTATGATCATTAATGATCTCAGAGGAATATTGTATAACAGAGGAGGTATGTGTGTGTTGGTGTCCTTGGCAAGGTCTCTGGGAGCCAGTTACCATATTTACTGTATTACGTCTCCTACACTTTCCCCTGACATTTTCCATATAAGATAGGGGAATTGTACAAGTGTCTAGAACCTGCTGTATGCACCCTTAACTGAGAGTAAAGGAGACAAAGTAATTTGCTTTAAGTTCTCTGTGTGAAGGTGCCTATGTGTTACCATTTTTTTTTTGTTAAAAAGAGAAAGAGGGATAAAAGAAGAGAGGGATGGGAAAGGGGTCATTTCCAAAGTAAATGGGAAGGAGGGTTACATACAGAATTTCCTTTCCTTTCAAGTTTCAGGCTTTAGACTTAAGTATTTTTAGTTCAAGGAAGGAAGGACCAGTCAAGTGTAGCAGTTCCAATTCATTGTTCTGTCTCCCAGAAAAATTAAAGGTACCTTGTTTCCTCTCTGGTAGTTATCACAGTATATCTGATCCAGTTCAGCATAGCAGCTAAGGGAAAGTAGGTGAGGGGGGAAATACAAAGGAATGGAGCAGAGAGGCAGTTTGGAGAGTGAAAATTAATGAATACCAACTCATTCTCCATTCCCCTGACCTAAGTTATTATTAAATATATTGTCCTCTTTCTTTTTCTTTTTTTTTACAGGGAAAATAATTTTATTAGCATCTGCAGAATAATGAACTTCTCTAGGGTAAATAGTTCCCTTCGACACCCTAAGCCCTCTCCACCCTCAACAGCAGGAATTTGTTGACCATGACTGTACATGTATAACCTATATCAGATTGGTTGCAGTTTTGGGGTCAGGGAAAGGAGAGTGGCAGAAGAGAGGGAGAAAAATTTGGAACTCAAAATCTTATAAAAATGAATGTTGAAAACTATCTTTACATGGAATTGGAAAAAATGAAATACTATTAAGTTTCATTTAAAAAGAAATGTGTTGACATAGTGGCAAAAAGAATCGTTTTCTCAGAGGGCCCCATCTGAAAGACCCCCTCAAAATCCATTTTAGGCTACAAATGAAATTTTAAATAAAAAGTTGTCTTTGGAAGATGTCCCTTGGGACTGAGTTGACTCACTGGTCCCAGGCCAATGGCTGTACCGTCCACTTTCTTGCTGCTGACTGAACCTGGTCTGGACCACTTGAGTGGGTTCAGAGTCAGGGGTCCTTTAGTGTAGAAAGGAGGGGATCCAGTGTCCCAGCCCCTTGGCCCAGGTGGGGTTTTTAATTTTAGACTCCTCAACTCAAATTTTCTTGTTGTTGTTTAGTCATTTTCAGTCATGTACCGAGTCTTCATAACCCCATTTGGGGTTTTCTTGACAAAAATACTGGACTAGTTTGCCATTTCCTTTTCCAACTCATTTTACATATGTAGAAACTGAGGCAAATAGGGTTAAGTGACTTGCCCAGGATCACACAGCTAGTAAGTGTCTGAGATCAGATTTGAACTCAGGTCTTCCTGACTCCAGAACAGGCATTCTATCCACTGTGACACCTACTTGCCAATTCAAACTAAAATTAAGGTACATTCTGCATTATGGGAAGTGTAGTCTTTGTTACTAGATGTTAAATGGATTGATGTTACTAAAATCTCCAAGGAGTATTTGGCAGAAGGGGAAAAAGTGTGTTCCCAGGAATGAATTTCTTTGTACATGTGTATTGGAAAAGGTAAATTACCATTAGATGGGGGCAGGATAGACACAGTCAGATTACCCAACAGGGACATTCAAATCACAGATTTAGAGCTGGAAGAGACCTTAAAAATCACTTGGTCCAGCCCCCTAATATAACAACAAAGAAACTAAGGCTTCAGAAGGTTAGTTGACTAAGCTATAGTCACACAGCTAGGAAGAGAGAGGAAGAAACCAGGAATTAATTTATTTAGTCACTCAATCAGTAAGTCAATATATCCTGACAACCCATGACATTCAGAGCACTGAACGAGGTATTGTAGGTAACATCCAGAAAAAAACAAACAAACCCCAAAACAACAAAGAATAAAATGCTAAGTCCTTCACCACCTTAGAATTTATAATTCCAATTTTACTGTGAGCATGTAGACAGACCTTTGTGTTCTTAGATGAGTCTGTCCAGTGGCAAATGTATGGTGCACAAGATGGGTATAATTCAATATCTCATCTATAAAATGGGCCAGGATGATCTCTAAAGTGTCCTTATTATAAGGACCAAATGCCAACATTTTATAGAATCAAATAATTCAAATTTATCAAATGACACAAAGAGTGATTTCCTCTCAATAACTCCATGAAGTAAGCTGTATAAGTATCATTATCACCACTTTATAGTGGAAAAGCTATGACAGAATCCACACTCTGACACTTATTAGCCCTGTGATGGGAAAATCAGTTCTCTGAGCCTCAGTTTCTTCATTTGTTAAACTGGGATAGTTGTACTAGCTCTGCCTACTTTATAGTGTTATTGTGAGAAAATACTTTGTAAGCCTTAAAGCACTCCAGAAATGGGAAGCATTAAACATGAATTCTGGGAAAACTGAAACTATAAGGAATTAAGCGATTTGCCTGTGGATACACAGCAAATAGGAGCCAGCCGGCAATTGAGAGGAGTTATCAAATTCCTCCCAATGCCTTCCTTTATAGAGGGCAGAAATGGAACTTTTCGGCTTTCCTGCCTCCTCTGGTGTGTTTCCACTTCCAACCCCACCATTAAATTGTAAGCTCCTTGAAGGCAGGGACTGTCTTTTCTTTTTTCTTTTCAGTGAGGTAATTGGGGTTAAGTGACTTGCCCAGGGTCACACAGCTAGTGAGTTGTCAAGTGTCTGAGGCCAGATTTGAACTCAGATCCTCCTGACTCCAGGGTCTGTGTTCTATCCACTGTACCATCTAGCAGCCCCAGTCTTTTTATTAATTGTATCCCCAACCCTTAGCACAGTGCCTGGCTCATAGTAGTTTCTTAATAAATGTTTATTGGAGTAGATTGGATTGGATCCTGTGATTACAAAAGTCTGGTGATCTATATCACTATATCATATTGCCTCTATTCAAAGAACACAGCCACTTTGTATTATAGTATATGATTATACTTCCTGACTCCAGCCCCAGCATTCAGTGTGCTACCTAGCTGCTTAAATGGACAATCTCCTCTCTCTCCACTCCAGGGACCTGTGCTATGGAAACCACCTTTATTTCCTTTGAGAAAGCTGAGATGTTCAAACCATCCCTCCCCTAGTGTATGCTTGTGTGGCTCTACTCAAGAGGAAGGGTCACCTACCATCACTCCTCGAGGTGCCTCTAGTCCTGTCTGGTGCTATCTCTTGCCCTCCTAGCCAGCATCCTGGTCTTTTCCACAGCTGCCCTGATCTCAGTTTTGCCTCATCTTTATCCCTCTTGATGTTTACATTCCTTTGCTCAATGCTTCCTAGCATTTGCCACTTCTCCTCAGGAGATAGGGCCCACTCTGAAACAGATTGCTATGGCAAACCTAACTTGGATGGCAGATAACAATGCTATAGTTCTTTAACACCTCTGGGATCTGACTGGCTCTGAACTATTTATACCTTCTGTTATTTTACACCAATAATCCAGAAACCACTGGAAACCACCAAAAAAAATAGGCTCTGGAAACCACCTTTATTTCTTCCCCCTACCCAAGATGGTTAAACCATCCTTCCCTCCTGCTTGGTAAAAACCTTCCACCAAATCTTTCTTAGAATATGGAAATGAGCTGTTCCCTTTCTATATGCCTATCTGGCTCCTATAATCTCCTAAATGAATGCTCTAAGCCATACAACTGATTCCTGAAACTTCTTTGAGAATCTTGGAGAGAAGACCCTCTTGTAAGAAGCTAGCGACTGTTCTCAGTACTTACATTTGTGATTCTTAACAATGCTGTGAAAAATATGTCTATATTACGCAGAAAGGAAGGCACAATCCTGCCCTAAGAGCAGAGATTCATGCTCCCACTACAATAGCTATCTGTCTTGTATCCCCACCTAGTCTCTAAGTATGAGGTCAGGGACCATATAATCCCTGTATCTCCTCTGGTACCTAGCACAACAATATGCACCCATTGTGCTCTTAATACATATCTCCTAAGTGAATGAATAATGCAATTCTAGGCCTGTCTCCACAAAGTCCTACTCCAATGGTTTCATCACATTGAAGATGTGACCTGAGTTTTTTAAAGCAATGACAATGGAATGCAAGATTGGCGGGTCCTATTATGTTGGAAAGACTTCAAATGTGATACTGGTAACATATTGTATCTGCTATTTGAGAATCAGCCTAGTTTTGCACAGAGGGGCTCATCACTACTAGGCAAGGCATTTAGTGATAAATTGTTCAGCCATGGCAACCCACGAAACAAAGAAAAATAGAAAATGACCTATGTAGCCTCTTCCAACATCTGTTTTGATGGTGGTAGAATAATAGAAATAGATAAGATAGTTCTGACAATCATACTACTTTTACACCTTCTATAAATATTAATTCACTTGTTGGCACTCTAAATATGAGATAAGCCTTGTCCCATGATAAAGAAAGGCATATACTAATGAAGTACCCAAATCCTATTGATTTTGACATTCTTGTTGTAAATGAAAGATAAAGTTGCAACCAAATGAAAGAATGGGATCTTGTAACAATAAATAAAGGAGTGTGTGAAGTTGATTTTAACACGTTTCCAAATTCCATGGGATACTTGATTAGAGTGCTCATAATCAGCATTTGCAAAGAGATGACCATGAAAACAATTTCAGCTTCTGGGCTACCATCTGTTGCAGAAAATGAAGTGATAGAAAAACTCCACGAAAAATTCTTTACCACACACTCCAAATTAAGTCAACATATGCTTTAATACTTGGTTACTTCAATGAAAAGATTGGCCAAAGGGAGAGAAAACTAGGAAGAAGAGCTGGACTAAACAGAAGATAAAGGGAGCTTGAGTCTCTGGTAACAAAATATTGAGGAGGTTGGCAGATTGATTTTCAAGACATCTGTATGAAGGGTGGGTACCAAAAGCTTAGAAAAAAAATCATTAGTATTATAATGCCCCCTTACAAAAAAGAGACCAAAAATATGTTAAAAACTACCAGCTCTAGTGCATGCTCTCCTATCTATGTAAAATCTTTGAGATTTTACACACAAGCACACAAATGTGTGCAAAAGTATACACACTGAGGGCATCTCTTTCAAAGAGAATAGGGAGGCATTTACAAATGAAATTTGACAAAAAAAAAATCCCATCTTTACAATCACATAGTTAACTGTTAGACTCTAGAAAATAAAAGGTAGTACCATTTTTCTTGTTTGTTGACTATTTTTTAAAAAGCCATTTGTTTCAGTAGAGCAAACTGGTGCCTTAAATTTCCTCCTCTGACATCAAATCAATCAATGAGCACTTATTAAATGATGTTATGTGCCAAGCATTATATTAAGTGCTGGGGGCATTTGTTGTTATCTAGTAGTTTCAGTCATATCTGATTCTTCATGATCCCATTTTGGGGTTTCTTGTGAAAGATATCGAAGTGGTTTGCTAATTCCTTCTCCAGTTCATTTTACAGATGATGAAACTGAGGCAAACAGGGTTAAGTGACTTGCCCAGAATCATACAGCTAATAAGTGTCTGAGGCTGGATTTGAACTCAGATTTTCCTGACTCTAAGCCCAGAGCTCTGTCCACTGCACCATCTATATGGGAGCATAAAGAAAGGCAAAAATGATCCCTGCACTCAAGGAATTCACAATATAATGGGGAAGACAATATGTAAATAAATGTAAGATATATACAGAGTAGAGGAAAAGCAATATGGGAAAGGAAGGTAATCACAGCTGGAGGCACTGAGAAAGACCTCCTGAAGAAGAAATTTGAATTAAGTACTGAAGAAAGCTAAGGAAACTGAGAGACAGAGGGGAGGGGTAGAGCATTCTAGGCATGGGGAATGGCCAGTGGAAAGGCAAAGCTATGGGAGGCACAGTGTCACATCTGAGGAGTTGTGTGTGGACTATTCTGGTTGGATAATATAAAATGTTAAGGGGAATAATGTATAAGAAAACTGGAAAGGTAGGAAGGGGACCAGGTTATAAAGAGCTTTAAATGCCAGAGGAATTTATATTTTAGCTTAGAAATAATAGGAAGCCGGGGCAGCTAGGTGGCACAGTGGATAGAGCACCAGACCTGGATTCAGGAGGACCTGAGTTCAAATCCAACCTCAGACACTTAACACTTATAAGCTGTGTGACTCTGGGCAAGTCACTTAACCCCAATTGCCTCACACCCCCCCAAAAAAAGAAAGAAAGCAATAATAGGAAGCCACTGGAGATCATTGATCAGGGGTGTGACATGGTCAGAACTAATGCTTTCCAAAAATCCCCTTGACAACTGGAAGATGATGTGAAATGAGGAGACACTTGAAGCAGAGAACAACCCACTGGGTCCAGATCTCCCGGTGATCCAGGAGATGGCTTGGGCTTTCTTAGGCCTTCTTGCCACATCCTCGTTTGTGCTGTTTCTCCTCTGAGAAGTGTGTGATGAAGTGAGAAACTGTGTGATGGCAGGGGTCATCTGAATAGCTAGCGCCCAGCTCAGAAATTCTTCATTTCTTCCCTATTCTCTCATGTACTGAAGCAGGTGCAGTGGAGCGATTAGAGATTGGCCAGACATAGAAGACACCAAGGTCGTCCACTGCATCCCAGGCCATTTCCTGTCATCTTGACTTTTGTCCTGACACTAGACTTCAATGACTCTGGAAGACAGAATGAGGCTGACACCTTTGCACAACTCTACCTCACTTAAATTCAATTAATGCATAAGTCAAGACATAACCTGGGACATCACCAGACCTCTTCAAAAAGGATGAGCAACAAAACAAACTCACAAGGTTACCACCAGACTTGGAACTATCCCTTTCTCAGGATTGCTGGCCCCTGGCCCCTGCGTTCAGGGAAGAAAATGAAATGCAGAAGAAGGCAGCCAAGGACTCAGGCTCACCAAGGCAAGTACATGTACTCACTGCCAAGTGTTTGCTGCCATGGCTGCTGGGGAGGGAAGGTAGAAGATTTCCCTCCCTTTTCACACCTCCTTCACTGGATTAGAAATCGAAAGGAGAGGAAGTGATGCTGAAGTTCCAAAAAGAAAGAAAGAGCTGTTTCTCCTTAGATTTTCTTATAGCGCATGGAGCGAGTAACTCCTCCTGATAGCATTTACAATGCAATCCCCATCACTGCTGACCTATCAGGAGCTGCTGCATCACCTCAACAAGGCATATTCTCACCCAGAGCAAATGAAAAGTTCTGTGGGTGGTTCCCATTCCATGAGATCAAGGAGTTTCTCTGACTACTCATATTTTAAAAGCAATGTATAAAACAATAATACCAGAAGATGTTTGGTAGTGCCAGGAAGGATAACCAATGTAGAGTCCAAATGGAAAGGGGATTAACTACAGATACTGAAGTCTTCCTGTATTCCTGTTTGAAAAGAAGATGGTTCTTATTGCATGAATCTTCAGAATGATACAGATCCTCCTATTTTTTTTTTTTTTAGTGAGGCAATTGGGGTTAAGTGACTTGCCCAGGGTCACACAGCTAGTAAGTGTTAAGTGTCTGAGGCCGGATTTGAACTCAGGTATTCCTGACTCCAGGGCCGGTGCTCTATCCACTGTGCCACCTAGCTGCCCCAAAATTTTTTTTTTATTTTTTTTTTTTGGTGAGGCAATTGGGGTTAAGTGACTTGCCCAGGGTCACACAGCTAGTAAGTGGTAAGTGTCTGAGGCCGGATTTGAACTCAGGCACTCCTGACTCCAGGGCCAGTGCTCTACCACTGCGCCACCTAGCTGCCCCCGATACAGATCCTCCTAAATGAGAGTCATGGTCTTTCAAAAGAGTTCATCCCAGCTATCCACTTGGGATGCCTAAAGTGGATGAAGCATGCCTCTTGCCCAGACTATGATATACAACTGGATTGGAAAACCATAGACCTAATAGTGTATCATACTTGGACAGACATTGCAGATAAACAATGATCTGGGGGTAAAATCAAATGTGAAGAAAGAATAAGATGGAATGCCTTTGGGAAATTTTGCAGTATTTTAATGAAGCCAAGTTTCTCCCTGAAACAAAGACCCATCTTTTTAACATCAACATTCTTCTGACAGAGCTGCATGACTGTGAGTCACAGAATGCTACAGCTTCTGAAGAATTAAAGTCTGAAGTATAAAGGTTACCCAGAGGGCAACAGAGATGTGCATGGTGGGTATGAGAAGGCTAAAGCATATTACTAAGGAAAAAAGTTACATGTATGTACATACATATATGTGCATATATATGTATGCTTGTATACAGCTGATCAAGGAATTTGTTTTGTTTGATTATGCACATTTCTTACAAGATTTTTGTTTTCCTTTTTTTTTTAATAAGTGTGGATGGAAAGGACTGAAAATAGATTTCTAATATAAAAAGTTTTAAATGGGGGAGGGAGATTGGAATGTTGGGATACAATTATAGAATGTTGCCTGCGCTTTCAGAAGAGGTTACTGCATTGTCAATTTGGCTTAAATGTTTTTTATTAGTGTAAGAGATTTCTTGTGGAAAGGGGCACTATGTAAATATTTGCTATGTAAAAACTTAATGTATCAATAAAACTTAAAAAAAGTTAACATCTCACTCTTTATCTTAGATTATAGATCATAGGTTGGAACTGGAAAGGACCTGAGAGACCATCTAATCCAACCACTCCACTTTACAGAGAGGAAACTGAGACTCTAGGAGATTATTAATTCAATTACCTGAGGTCACCCAGGTAGAAAATCAGAAGGAAGATTTGAAGTCAGGTCTTTCCTGAGCCAAGATTTATTCTACTGTACCAGGTTGCTTCCCCCAGATAATGAATGGATTTTCTGTTGAGGGCTCCTGCTGAATAAAACAAGGACTGAAAATTCAAGCCTTTGGTCTCCAACTTTGAATTATTTGGCTTCTAATCCTATTGCCTCAATTTAAGGCATTAAAGGGGCACCTAGGTGGTGCAGTGTATAGAAGGCTAGGCCTGAAGTCCAGAAAATCTAAGCTCAAATCTGGCTTCAGACACTTAGTAGTTCTGTGACTTTGGTCAAGTCACTTAACCCTATTTGCCTCAGTTTCCTCATCTGTCAAATGAATTGGAGAAGAAAATGGCAAACCATACCAGTATCTTTACCAAGAAAATCCCAAATGGATTTTCTTTTTCAGACAAGACCAAAACAACTGAATAATAACAGCAAAAGCATTACAGCTAGGTCCCAATTAGTAAGAACAATAAATGCTGTGAAATAGTCACATCTGAATTCATACTATTGGAAGTTATAATTGTGAAACTGGTTCTAGCTCAATGGAAATATACAATCAAAATTTGAATAATTATGACCACTTCACAGGATGTATTATTCACAGTAATCCTAGCTACATTTTTTTTTTCTTTTGAACTCCTTAAAATCCCTTAACTGGCACAATGTGTGTTTTGTCTCTGTCTCACAGAATGAGGATTTTAGGGTTGGAAAGGACCTTATGAGCATTGAATCCAATCTCCTCATTTTATTTAATTTATAAAAATCTTAGCACAGTGCCTGCACATAGTAGGCCCTTAATAAATTCTAGCTTATTTCCCCTCTCCTTATTAAAAAAAGGTTTTATTGATGACTTTTGTTTTTATATCAGTTATTTCTTAATTTTTCCTTCTTCTTGGCAGCTTGAAATATTTTCTCCTTGACCTGGGAGCTCTGGAATTTGGCTATAATATTCCTGGGAGTTTTCCTTTTGGGATCTCTTTCTGTAGGTGATCAATGGATTCTTTCAATTTCTATTTTAGCTTCTGCTTCAAGAATATCAGGGCAATTTTCCCTGAGAATATCTTGGAAGATGATGTCTAAGCTCTTTCCTTGATCATGGTTATCAGGTAGACCAATAATTTTCAAATTATCTCTCCTGGATCTATTTTCCAGGTCAGCAGTTTTTCCCAGAAGAAATTTCATATTGCCCTCTATTTTTTTATTCATTTGGATTTGATTTATTGTGTCTTGGTTTCTCATAAAGTCACTAGCTTCCATTTGTTCAATCCTAATTCTTACAATTATTTTCATCAGAGAGCTTTTGTATCACCTTTTCCATTTGGCTTTTCGAGTTGTTGACTTTTTTCTTATGTCTTTCCTGCATCTCCCTCATTTCTCTTTCCATTTTTTCCTCTACCTCTCTAACTTTATCTTCAAAATCCTTTTTGAGCTCCTTTATGGTCTGAGACCCATTCATATTTTTCTTGGGAGCTTTAGATATAGGGGCCCTGACGTTGACATCTTCCTCTGAGGGTGCACTTCAATCTTCCTTGTCACTAAAGAAACTTTCCATGGTCCTCACCTTTCTCTGTCTGCTCATCTTGTCTTTCTTTAACTTGATTTTTAGTTCCTTAAAGTGGGGCACTGTTTCCAGGCTGCACTGTCCCAAGCTTCAGAAGGTCCCAGGTAGTATGATTTAAGGAGGAGCAGGTTCTTCACTCACCTGGCCTGTTCCCTGGTCCATAGATAACCCCAGGCCAACTTGCTAATCAACCAGACAGCAAAACTTTGTGTGCTATGGCTGTCAGCTTCGACGAGCCTGTGCCCTTCCCCCACCTGGGCCACTGCTACTCATACCTCCTGGTTCCCAGCCAGCAGGGGTGAAAAACCCAAGTTCCACCTCAGCACCAGCAGAGAGGCCCCTGTAATCTCCCCCCTGCCAAGGGCTCAGACCTCTCACTAGACTGTGACCCTAGAGATGGCTCTAGCACTGCAGCTGATTCAGAGGCTCTGGGGGGTCCCTTTCTCTGGTGAGGCCTTCCTGGGACTGGATCTGTGTCAGGGTGACTGTGGGGTTGGGCTCCATTCCTATCTCGGCCCAGCAGCTCCCTCATGCTGACCTTCCAAGGCATCCTTGGTTGGAAAATGATCTTAGCACATTCTTCTGTGGATTTTGCTGCTTCAGGAATTGTCCTATGGCATTATTTGGAGGGGTTTTTTTGGAGTGATTGTGTTGTGAGTCCAAGAGCTCACTGTCTTTCCTTCACCATCTTGGCTTCTCCCCAGAACTCCACTCCTAGAAAATTATATGGATCTATATCAGTTATTTCTTAATTTACTCACTTCTTCCCAAGTCATCAAATTTTTCCTTTTAATACAGAAACACAGTTAAGCAAAACCACCCCTTGAAGTGACTATATCTGACAGTGTATGCAAAATTCTGCAGCCACAGTCCTCTACCTTTGTACAAAGAGAACCAAAGACTAACAAATTTAGAGATAGGAAGGGACCTTAAAAGTTGTCTAGTCTAACCCCTTCATTTTACTGATGAGGGAATCGAGGCCCAGAGAAGTGATATGACTTGTTCAAGGTAGCAACACCTGGATTTGGATCCAGGTCTTCAGATTACAAATTCGAAGTACTTTCCCCCGTGTCATCTCCCAGTATCAAATAGGTGCTCCAGTGGGTAGATTTCTGGGTCTGGAGTCAGGAGTTCAAATCCAGCCTCAGACATTTACTAGCTGTGTGATCCTTGGTCTGCTTTTGTTTTCTCATCTTAAAGATGGCAATAATAATAATAACAACATTTTCACAGGGTTCTTCTAAGTATCAGATGAGATAATTTTTGTAAAGCATTTATCACAATGCACGGCACGTTGTTAGCCAGTTGTTCAGTCACATCCCACTCTTGGTGACCCTATGAACCATACCATGTTAATACTGTCCATGGGGTTTTCTTGGCAAAGATACTGGACCAATTTGCCATTTCCATTTCCTTTTCCAGTGGATGAAGACAAACAGAGGTTAAATGATTTGACATGGGTTACACATCTAGTAAGTAAGTATCTGAAGCCAGATTTGAACTCAGGTCTTCCTAACCCCATCCCCAGTGCTCGATCCACTGAGCCACCTAGCTGCACATAGTAAGCACTTAATAAATGTTTGCTATCTTCCCTTCCTCACCCCTCCCTTTCCCAATGTGAGCTATTTGATCTTTCTCTAAGAATCCATTAATTACCACATTTTGGGCCCAGTTGGTCAATCAATTCTAAATCAATTAACTATACTATCATTCAGTCCACATTTTCCAATTTATCTGATTTTATATTATGACAGTTTTGTCAAGAAATATCTCACTAGGGAGCGACTAGGTGTCACAGTGGATAAAGCACCAGCCCTGGATTCAGGAGTACCTGAGTTCAAATCCAGCCACAGACACTTGACACTTACTAGCTGTGTGACCCTGGGCAAGTCACTTAACCCCCATTGCCCTGCAAAAAAAGAAAGAAAGGAAGGAAGGAAGGAAGGAAGAAAGAAAGAAAGAAAGAAAGAAATATCTCACTAAAATCTAGATATTCTCTGAGACTAAGATTCAACCATCTTAAGCTACAGATAAAGGAAACCGAGGCTGAAAAGGGGGTGTGACTTACCTTACAAATCTCACAGGTTAAGCAAGTAATTTGTACCTAGGTTTTCTGATTCCTTTGTTATTTCTATTGCTCACTCACTCTGTTAATGTTCCCAGATTTACTTTGGAAAGTTTCCTGGAGGATGAATTCAATATTCTTAGTCCAAATTTTAGCAAAAAAACAATTAAAAATCCACTATACACTCTAAAGAAAATTATCTCCCTTGAAGAATATATCCTTTAATCTCTTCCAAGGCAGAGTTTTGTGGTGCTATAACATAATGACATAATACTCTTCATACCAACAGCCTTATTCAGTAGCATTCAAAAATCTTGCAACTTCCTGTTCTTACCTTTCTTATAATTGGAGACTTAATTAATTAGGTAGGTTTAAATGATTTAAATAGCATTTGGTTATTACAGCTAATCAAATATTCCAGAATAATTGCCTCAACCATTTTTATGGGCTATTATCATCTCTAGCATTGTTATGATAAAAATTCCTAGCTCAGATAAAACATTGTTCTATATTATGCACATCTCAATATGGTCAGAGTCAAAATGTACCCGAACCAAAATAGCTTTTTTTGGGAGATTTAGTCACAGCATGTAATCACAGCCAGAAAGAGTGAACCTGCTCTGAAAAGTTCTCCTCTTGTTGATTTGGTTCTACTTGAGAAAATGAAAAGCAAGACTGGGTCTATGGGAACAGCTTCTAAGACAGAAAGTCAGGCCCTCCACTGAGCTGATGTTTGTCCTTCATTCTCGAAGAGGACCAATGGCATCAGGAGAGTAATGTCTTGACTTGCAAGTGAATTGAATTTAAATGAGGCAGGGCTGTGCAAAGTCATCAGCTTCACTCTCTCCTCCAGAGTCATCAGAGTCCAGTGGCAAAACATAGGTCAGGATAGTGGGAGACCTTGGTCTTTTTTTGTTTGTTTTGTTTTTTGGGTGTTTTTTTTGCAGGGAAATGGGGGCTAGGTGACTTTCCCAGGGTCACACAGCTAGTAAGTGTCAAGTGTCTGAGGCCAGATTTGAATTCAGGTCCTCCTGAATCCAAGGCTAGTGCTTCATCCACTGCACCACCCAGCTGCCCCAGACCTTAGTCTTTTTAAGCTAAGGTCTTTCCCAGGTCTCAGTTTGTCTGAGAGAACACACATTCAGTAGTTAAAGGCTAGGTAAGAATTGAGGTAAGAGATTTTGCCTTCACAAAAGAATCAATCAGGACAGGAAGACCCTCAGAGTTTCTGGCCAGAACAGAAATAATTGCTATTTACACTCACTCAGCCATCAAAACCCAAACAATGAGCAAGGGAGGCTTGGGCTGGGGCCTATTATCCACTAATCAGTGAGAGCCAGAGCGAGTTGGCTTTCAAGGCATAGTCAAGTAGCTCTATTTGAATCCCAATGAGCTTTATCAAAGCCTGGCTTTTTAGAGCTATATTTCAAGAAATCATAAATGAAAACTACATGAGACAAAAGTGCTAATTGTCCCAGATTTTTAAAATGATAGAATAAATAAATAGGGAAGAAGAAAATCTAGTCCCCCCAAGATACCTTGCAAACTATAAGCCATAAAAATGTATATTCCTTTGGACAGAAGACTCACATATAAGGGTATGACTCCCCACATCGAGAGAGGAAGAGGAGCCCATGAACTATGCTCTGGTAGAAAAAGGACCAGATGGGGCCTTAGAAAATGTAGGTTCCAGTCCTCACTATGCCACTAACTCACTATGTAACCTTGGACAAGTTATGACGCCTCTCTGCCTTTAAGTTTCCTCAATTTGTTAAAATGAAAAAGTTGGACCAGGTGCACTCCAAAGGTCCATTTTTAGCTCTAAGGGTCTATATCCTAATAATCTGTGTTTTAAGGTTTCTTCCAGTGCTAATATTCTATATTCTAAGTTGATACAGTTAGTGTTCTAAAAATCCCTTTTAATTTTAAGGTCCTGTGGTCTAATCATGTAGTGAAAACAGCTTTGAAATAAAAAAGACTGAAGCTTGAATCCTTTTTCCCCCCTTTCCCTTATTAGTTAAGAGATCTTGGACAAGTTACAATAAAAAACTCATAGCTGACTATTCTGTAGCATTTTAAGGATTTCAGCTAGCAAAGGGACAGCTGATCAACACCTTGTTCTTATGTATCCATATAATAAATGTCATTTTACTCTGCAAAAAACAAAACCCCAAACCTTTAAGCCTCCACTTAAACCTTTCTGTGCTTCATTTTTCTCATCTAGAAACAAAAAGGAGATAATAATACCTGTATTACCTATATCACAGGACTGTTGTAAGAATCCAGCTATATTTATTAGCACCTACTAATAGGCATTGATAGGTGCTAGGGCAAAATAAAACATTCCCTGCTTTCAAGTAGTTTATATTCTATAGGGAAGAGTAACCAATACACTTAAGAGTACACTATAAGGACACACAAAATATCTGCAAAGTGACCTTCAGAGAGAATTCAGGTTTAATAGGAAGGTCAGCTTTTAAATAATAGAACAGGGAATACATAGAACAACAAAAAAGGGTAAAGAAATGTAGATCAGAGATCTATGGCTGGCAGGAGACCTTAGAGATCATTAGTCCAACCCCTTCATTTTACAGATGAGCAAACTGAGGCATAGTTAAGTGCTCTCTCCAACATCCCAAAGGTAGTAGGTATCAAAGCCTGGATTCAAATTTAGATCCTGTGAATCCAAGTTCAACGTCCTTTATATTGTACCATGATGACTCTCTTGAGCAAGATAGGAATGCTAGGAGAGCACAAGTATGAATGGATATGAATCAAATTATATAATATAAATAAAGTACTTAGCCAACCATAAAGTAATACATAAATGTCAGGTATTATTAATTATATATAAATTATATATCACTGTTAATTAACTGACTAATTAATATTAAGGTGGGCATCTAAGTGGCACAGAAGATAGAGTGTTGGGCCTGGAGTCAGAAAAATTCATCTTCCTGAGTTCAAATATGGTCACAGGTACTACCTGTATGACCCTGGGCAAGTCACTTAACCCTTTTTTGCCTCAGTTTCCTCATCTGTAAAACATGCTGGAGAAAGAAAGAGCAAACCACTTTATCTTTGCCAGGAAAACCCCAAATGAGGTCACAAAGAGTCAGAACGTGACTGAACAACAAAAATATTAAGGTC
Organism: Dromiciops gliroides; assembly: GCF_019393635.1. Lineage (NCBI taxonomy): Eukaryota > Metazoa > Chordata > Mammalia > Microbiotheria > Microbiotheriidae > Dromiciops > Dromiciops gliroides. The sequence goes on from NC_057862.1 coordinate 211,108,594, forward strand.
TCTTCCAGTTCTAATAGTCAATGGTTTTGATTCAGGCCCATATCCAGAAAATAGATGTAAGGTTTTATTTTACTTCCTCACTTCACAACATATCTCTGCTTACAGGAAAAATTCTTGGCATTCCTACAGCCTAGAGATCAGTATCTCGCAGGGAGGACGCTGGTAGAAACAAATTGGGAGACTCTTACAGGATATTTTGAAGGCAGGATAGGTTTCGAGTGGCATTTGACACAATGGTATACCTGTTGTTGTGTGGTGACCAGGAAATCAGCATGCTGTGTTCAGTAGACTTCCAGCATTCATTAGAGCTGTGTAGAGAATGATGTGTCAGCTAACAGCTTGCTAGGTTTTGATACCGGAAGACAGTAGTAGACTGTATGGTTATTTCCCCATGGTCTCTTGACAAAGACAGCTGGACCAAAAGAAGGTAATCTTTCATCCACTGAAAGATCATAGGATTTAAATCTGTAAGAGACCTCAGAGATCATCTAGTCAAACTATCAATAAGTAGCAGCATACCCACAACAGGGAATTTTCCTGAGGAGCCCAAATAATAAAGAAATGGATTTTCTAATAGGATGATGGATTGAAGGAACTGGAAATGTTTAGCCTAGAGAGGAGAAGACTCTTTATACTTTCTCAATTTATGTATTGGTAAACTGAGGCCTAGAGAAGGGAATTAACTTGCCCAAAGTCACACAGATAGTCAATGGCAAAGCTAGGGTTTAAAATCCTCAACCTCCACCTTGAAATCCAGGGTTAATTTCCCTTTTCCTTATTGTGTCTATCTTTAAAAACTGTCCACCTCTCTTAGCCACTCTTGGACATCCATCATGTAGGGCTGTCATTACATCTTAGTTGAAAGTTAGGCTCCAAGAGATAGCGTTTAAGATCTGCCAGATTGCAGCAGACATATTTTCTCACTAGTGGGAAAGAAAATCAGAAAGGAAAGCCAGATATTTGGAAGCACTTAATGCACCTGGATATGAAATGCAGAGTGACTTCACAGAAGCATCCATATATCCATCTGCAAGGGTAAGTGACCCCCTTCTGGGGCTCAGTTTCATCATCTATAAAATTACAGAATTGGAGTAGATGATTTTTAAATTCTCTTCCAAACCTAGCTTCTATGTTCCATTGAGTACAATGAACTCTTGATACTTAGTATGTTGTTAATCAGAATTTGACATTTATTGGCACTTCCACAGTCTTACTACATGTTGATAAATGATGTTCATAAGGACAATCTAGAGGTATGAGGTGGTTTTAAATAATAAAGAAGGACTAATATATATTCAGTACAGGTTTCATTGTGAATGTTCATTTAAAAGTTAAAAGAACCACAGCATTAGAAATAATTTTACCTGAGTGTTGAGTGCAGTTTTTCTTGTATATGTTCTAATTCTTTGAAAAATGGTGATCCAGGGGGGGTGGCTAGGTGGCACAGTGGATAAAGCACTAGCCCTGGATTCAGGAGTACCTGAGTTCAAATCCAGCCTCAGACACTTGACTTACTAGCTGTGTGACCCCGGGCAAGTCACTTAACCCCCATTGCCCGGCAAAAAAAAGAAAAAAAGAAAAATGGTGATCCAGCCATGGAATATATGCTAATACCAAATTGGTAAATGCTAAATTAGATAACACTTAATTTTGGATTAATGTCAATTCTCAATCCTGCCTTATCTCAGGCTGCCTAATAAATAGATCAAGGTCAGAAATGCAACAACTTAAAGCTCAGGAGTAGATGAGGGTCTATTCGTGGTTGATAATAAAACACAATAACAAACAAACAAAAAACATCTCCTGAAGCAGCTTTGTTGTTGCTCCATTCTGAAGATGAGGTGAAACAAACATTCAGTTACTATATCTTGTTTAAATATTTGCGGAACTTTCTCAGTGTATAAGGTATTGCTCTTACTTTTGCCTTAGGACCAACCAATAGTGACTTACTTAGCCATGTAGTGGCACCTGACTAATACTTTGATTCCTATCTGTATTTTGTAGGAAATAAATGGGCCTAATAGCTAGGTGGCACAGTGGATAGAGTGCCTGGAGTCAGTAAGACTCATCTTCCTGAGTTCAAATCTGGCCTCAGACACTTACTAGCTGTGTGACCCTGGGCAAATCACTTAATCCTGTTTGCCTCGGTTTCCTCATCTGTAAAATGAGCTGGAGAAGAAAATGGCAAACCACTCCAGTATCTCTACCAAAAAAAACCCCAAATAGGGTCAAAAAGAGTTGGTCATAGGGGCAGCTAGGTGGCACAGTGGATAGAGCAGCGACCCTGAAGTCAGGAGTACCTGAGTTCAAATCTGGCCTCAGACACTTAACATTTACTAGCTGTGTGACCCTGGGCAAGTCACTTAACCCCAATTGCCTCACTAAAAAAAAAAAAAAAGAGTTGGTCATGACTGAAAACAACTGAACAACAATAACAACTTCAACATTTGAGTTGAGAATTCTAAAATGAAGATATCCTAGCTGGGTCAAAATGCTGTGAACTGAAATTAGAGAATTAAAGGGACTTAATCCATATGTGGCCTTCCTTGTATTATTACTTGTGAAAATGCCAAGAATTGGGAGATGGGGCATCTTGTGACACAAGACAGGACAGAATGCTCTTTGAATATGTTTCTTTATACTATTCTTGTAGTTTAACTATATCTTTGTTTCAGCCCTCATCTTCACTATCCCCCTATACCTTTCAGCCTGATTTTTCAGGCTAACAGTATCTTCCTCCTAACAGTGAAATTTGTATTTGGGGTCCCATTCATCTATTTCCACTTATCACCAGCTGCAGTTACAAGATTCACATGATGAAAAGAGGTAAGGTAAAATCATCTTCTTCTTGGGGAAGTAATTTGTGTGCCTGCCATTTAGGAATTATTCTGAGTTCGTGATTTGTGTAAGGGTAGAAAGTGCTCACTGAAATGGAGCTAACATGTCTGATGGAGTCAATTCAATTCATCTAACTTATAACATGCAAGGCCATCTCCAAACTGGAGGGCTGTTTCATAGGGAATAATACCATGCTTCCCCCTGACTTCTAGTTGGGTCCTGACCCAGGAACATCTGGGCAATAAGGAGGAGCATTGCAGGGAATGACCAGACCCTTTCCCCAAGTCTCCTTTCTCTCCCCAGGCTTCCAGGGCCCTGTCCAAGGGTCATCTCCAGTGGGGCCTTTCCCTGTAAGAACAAGATCTCCTCCCTCTCCTTGATGGGTATTCATACCTTCCTCTTCTCCTACTTGTTTTGACGTGGGCCTTCAGGGGGCCTCACGTGACACATCACCACCTTCCACCTCAATAGAAGAAACAATGCAATCATGTGCATTTTTCAATGAACCTCTCACCAAAACCTAATATTCTGCCTGGACTCATTCCTCAGTGATTAGTGTAGTACATGTGTACTCTGCAGGGTCCTTATCCTAATTCACATTCACATTGATGAATCATGTCACGAGACTTTCTACTGTGTCTCCTGAGCAGCCTAGTTGTAGCTCTGAGAGGATGGGAATATCTTTCTAGTGCTAAAATTCACAAGCCCCCACTAGTGCACCTCCTACCATAATTATCAATTGATATCATTGAGTCGGCCCAGACTAAATTAACTTTTTTGGGGGGGGGAGGGCAATGAGGGTTGAGCGACTTGCCCAGGGTCATACAGCTAGTAAGTGTCAAGTGTCTGAGACTGGATTTGAACTCAGGTTCTCCTGAATCCAGGGCCAGTGCTTTATCCACAGCCCCACCTAGCTGCCCCCTAAATTAACTTTTATAAAGGAGTGTTTACTAAGATGGTAGAATGAGTATAGTTGGTATAAAATATCCTCCACAAACTCCACAAATATTTGACAAACTCTCTTGCCAATACTATAAAATACAAGGAAAAGTGAACCCAGGTTTAGAGAGCAAATATGTTAAAAGGGTAATTAACATCTCCTGGAAGTCCTCTTGCTAGAGTCCTTAAATGAGGAGTATTACTCCCTTTATGTATGGTACAATATTTATACCAGGCTCTCTGGAAAGCTTATCTCTTGCATCTGCCTTTCTTCAGTGTATCTTGTTTGTTTCTAGCTCCCAACGCAGAAACTGTAAATTGTTCTTGTATGCTGCTATGACTACGAAGCTGATAGGAAAATCTAAATCTTCTGACTTCTAAAGTTCATTAGGATTTCCTCCAGCCAAGGATGGAGGAACAAAGGTTGGGGATAGGAAGGAGAACAAGGAAAACTAGGTTAAGGCTGGGGAGCTCTCCTTGACTCCCAACCCCAACCAATTCTTCTCTCTACCAAATATTTGAATCCTTGGGTTTTGAACTAGCTTCTGGCATGATGAAGTTTCTCAACCAATCTGAATATACTTCCTTTCATACCTAAGGAGATGTTCAGGTCTTGTTCACACCAAATGCATAGTTCTTCCTCACCTGATAAATGTATCAAGTTTTAACATCTAGATACTTATTTTAAATGAGGTGGGGGATTTGATTTGATTTACTCATTTGACACCCCCCCTTATACTATCATAATCCCATCTCCTTATAATTGCCTCATCTGCATGATTCTGATCCCCTGGTGACTATGGAAAACCCATCCCTAACCTCAAGTTCCCTTATTCCTATCTTCTGTTGTTGTTGTTGTTGTTGTTTAGTCATTTCACTCATATTTGACTCTTCATGACCCCATTTGGAGTTTTCTTGGCAAAGATACTGGAGTGGTTTGCCATTTCCTTCTCCAGCTCACTTTACAGATAAGGAAACTGAGGCAAACATGGTTAAGTGACTTGCCCAGAGTCATACTGCTAGTAAGTGTCTGAGGCCAGATTTGAACACAGGAAGATGAGTCTTATTGACTCCAGGCTCAGCACTCTATTCACTACCTGCCCCTACTCCTATCTACCTCAACCCTAACCCCAAATTTTTCACTCTAGATTTGCCCACCCTTCTACTGTGCCCTCTGTAATGCCTGCTCCAAAATGATCAAGCTTCCTTTCATCTTAAAACTTTTCCCTACTCACTCATCTCATCTTCTGACACTAAGATCTGGCTCTCTCCTGAAGACATTGCTTTCTTTACTGCCTTGTCCAGCACTGGCCATGCTTTCTCTCATACTCTCTGACTCACTTGGTTGCAGTGATGCAGTTAGAATTGTTCCCCATTACCACTTCCAAACTCTCTCTAATTCCTTCACTAAGTAATCTCTTCCCCTTTGAGGTTGCACTATCCAAATTTATCATTGAATCCAGATCCTAGTTGCTGTTAACCATTGACCCTCCAAACAATTTCCTTCTATCACAAGTCCAGTGCCTGGTTCTTGCCCCAACCCATTTTCTGCTCTAATAATAGTGGACTTCAACAACACATTGAAGCTCCCTTAAATATCTCAATTTCCCATTTTCTCAATCAACTCAGTTCCCATTACCTAGTCCTCCCATATGCCTCAGCATATAGGAGATGGTCATATTCTTGATCCTGTTATCATTTGTAAGTGTTCCATTTTCACATTCACAAAGTAACTGATCATATGCTCTTATCATTCCATCTCTTCTTATTCCTTACTTCTCCTAAGATCTTTGTTCTCACCATGACCTCCAAATCCTTCACCCCTCTTTTATTTCCAAGGTCATCACACTGCACTGGTTACTGTCTGCTCTGTTCTTATCGTGAACCTTTGGTAAGCCAACTTAACTATTCTTCCTCTACTTTTGAATTCATTATGCTTGCTTCCTATTGTTTCTCACACCTTAGCAAACCCATCATGTTCTACTCCCAACATGTACTCCTTCACTCTGAATAGAACTAGAAGAAATCACAAAACCATACTAACTGGGTCCACTACAAATTTGTTAACTAATTTTATGGGCTCTCACTATAGTAAGGCAATCATCCTATTCCTGCCTAATCCATTTGCTATTCTACTCCACAGCAACTATGCCAGCCCTTGTTGTCTCTCTTCAAGTCTGTAATGTCACCTTCCTCCCCATCCTCTCAGTAGAGAACCTGATACTTCACTGGAAAAAAAAAACACAAACTTAAGCCAATTAGAAAGACTTTCCTCTTTTCTCTTCCTCTCATATCACTCAGATGTCTCCTCCTTCCCTCCTATGTCTGATGAGGAGGTGGCTGCTTCTTACTCAGGCAAAAATCTCCAGATCCCATCTCCTCTTAGAGGGGTATATTGGAGCCAGCTCTAACTAGGTAATGTGAGCCAATTGTTACATTTTGAATATGAGCATTTACACCTTAGAAACGGGCATCACTCTAGATCAGGGCTTGATTTATTATTTTGTTGATTAACTAGATGTAACAAAGTATTAATAAAGCAGATTAAACTTTAAAATGTGGGGGCATTCCCCTCCTAGACCCTAGTTGTTAAACATTTACCAACATACCCCTATATTGCTCTATAAACTTTAATTGAGCTCAGAAAGAGAAATCATCACCAGACTGGAGGCCTATTGACTGACTGGGGGCTATTGTAGTAGCAATAGTAGTAGTAGCAGCAGCAGCAGCAGTAGTAAAAGAAGAAGTAACAGCAGTAGTAATGGTATCAATATTAATAATTAATAATAATAATAACTGGCATTTATATAGCCCTTTTAGATTTGCAAAGTGTTTTACATTCATTATTTCAGTTGAACCGTCCTGAACAGAACTGTGCTCTCCTGCCAATAATGCAATTTCTTCCATCTGAGCCAGGGAATTTGGTGTTCAAAGCTGGAGGGGGAAAAAGCAGTGTGTCCAGACACTCAGGGGGCCTGAGTTTAAATTTCAACTCTGCTTATTACTATTTACGTGACCTTGAGCAAGTCACCATTTCCTTGGGCCTCAGTTTTCTCATCCATAATATGAAATACTTGGGTCTATGAACTTATGTTTTTAAGTCACTTGCTTGCTTGGTTTCTTCCAGAATTAAATGTGGGAGACTATACATGTATAACCTATATCTTATTGCTTGCTTTCCCAAAGAGGGGTGGGGAGGAAAAAAGGGATAAAATTTGTTATTCAAAGTTTTAAAAATGGATGTTAAAAATTGTTTTTACAGGTAATTTGGGGAAAATGCTAAATAAAATATTAAGAAGTAAATGGCGGTTAGCTAGGTAGTACAGTGGATAAAGCACAGGCCCTGGATTCAAGAGGACCTGAGTTCAAATCCGGCCTCAGACACTTGACACTTACTAGCTGTGTGACCCTGGGTAAGTCACTTAACCTTCATTGCCCTGCCCCCCCCAAAAAAAAAGTAAATTAAGGGGTTGGGCTTTATGAGAATTGGTTGAAGGAGCTGATGATATTTAACTTAGAAGAATCTAGTGATTAGACTTATTCTTGGTTACATGTGACAAAAGTAGGGCAGAAGTTGTAGGGAAATAGATCTAGGTTAAGCATGAGGAAGGTCTTCTTGATGGTCAAAACTGTCTGATAACAGTAGTGTTTCTCACAACACCTGGCATATAGTAGGCACTTAATAAATAAGTGTTAACTGATTAATTGACTAGCCCCTTTTTTCACCTCATTACCACAAAGGATTTTCAAGCAGAAGATGAATAACCACTTCTTAAGGAAGTAAAAGGGATAATTCATACTCAGGCACAGGATGAATCAAGTGACCCCTTGAAGACCCTTTCAAATATGAGATTACATAATTCTATGATTTTTCTACTCAATGTTTATTCAACAGTATCCATTCCACAAACAAGTTAATTTTTTGGCTTCTATAAAAGATACACATTTATTTTCTTCTCCCAACTCTGATGAGAACTTAAAATATCTCCAGGCAAATTCCAGCCCAGTTAGTAATGTTCAAGGGAATTTTTAAGGTAAGTTTTTTTTTTAATCTATCACCCTTAGTGAATGGATAGAGACTGGACCTGTGATTTCATTGGCATGGGAAACTACCTCTATACCTCCTCTTCCATTTTTAGTCTTAGAGAGTTTCCCAGAACACTCAAGAGATTAAATGGTGCTTAATGTCACCCATTCAGTATGTGTCAAAGACAGGATTTGACCTCAAGTTTTCCTGGATTTGAGACCAGGTCTCTAACTACTACAGCATGCAGTATCTCTTAGTGAATGGAACCTCAATCAATCAGATCTGCCAAGAACTTTTTTTTTTTTGGCAGGGCAATAAGGGTTAAGTGTCTTGCCCAGGGTCACACAGCTAGTAAGTGTCAAGTGTCTGAGATCAGATTTGAACTCAGGTCCTCCTGAATCCAGGGCCGGTGCTTTATCCACTGCGCTACCTAGCTGCCCCAAGAACTATATTAAAGCAAAGAGAACATGTTCTTTTTTCCTAGTCAGGATGTCACACTGTTTCACAGAGAGTTGGTCATAACCATAGGTGGATTGGTACCAACATTGTTCTTTTGTCTTTGACCTGAGTTTTGTGCCTCACAGTATTGTCCTAATTTGTACTATTATAGTCATTTAACATGTTGTTTCTTTCTTCCTGTATTTTTCTGAGTTCTTTATATTTATTATTTCCTTAAGGGTATAGTGTTCTTCCATCATGTCCATGGGCCACAGTTTATTTAACCATTCATCGATCACTGGACACACATTTTGCTTCATTTTTTTTTTGTTATTACAGATAATGCTGCTTTGAAAAAAATGTAGGAGGATCCCACTTTTGGAGTGATATATGTAGCCTGATATAGTAGAGAGAGCATTGTACCTGGAATTCAGTCCTAACTCTGAGTGAGCATATAAGTATGTACATATAAGTGTATCTATATACACATAAGTACATACCTATGTACATATAAATATACATGCTCAACCTCCATGACCTTCAGTTTTGTCATCTCTTAAATGGAGATGATAAATGCTTGCATTTCTGACTTCACAGGGTTGCTGTGGGTAAAAAAACTCTAAAAATGATAAAGCCAATAAGGAAATGTTATCTGTTCTTGTACTTAACAGTAGTTATGGAACTTAAGGGATTTCACAAAAGAATTGGGCAGGTCAGTAAGTCATAAAGCAATAGGTTTTTCATTACAGCATGTTTTAATTGAAATGAGAGAAGGCTCGGGATCTAAAATAAAACAAGCGTATCAGGGAGCTAATATGAGCAGAGGGATTTAGGGTAAAATATACAAATGGGTCTCAGTCTCTTTAGCCTCTGAGAGCCTAGAGTGAAATTGTCTTCAGGTCACAGCAAGAAGAGGAGGTTTAACAGTGGTTCTCAGAGAGGCCTTCCCAGGATTTGGCACACCCAGCTTGGCCAAGCTCTGACACTCCTCCAGAGTATGTGGGATGCTGTGTCTGGTTAGCAATCACCTTCATTCCAAGGAAACTTACTGAGGCAACCCAAGGTTATGAGTTTTATAAAAAGAGGCAGGTGCCCACTCAGGCTCCTCTGATGTCACAGGCAACAAGATGCCAGGAACTGGCTGGTATTGGGGGTGGGGTGCAAGCAAGGATTATGGAAGTTTCCAGAAAATGTTAGGGAGAAGGGTGCTAGGCAAGAAGGGGGTAAAAGCCAAGTGTTCAAAGACGGTCTGCCATAAATGAGTCCTGTGAGTCTAAGAGAGGCCCATAAGCCTATCCAATGCTCTATTTTTTTTATTATCATTAAAGCCTTCATGTTTCAAAATATCTCCCCCACCAGCATTCCTTGTTTGAAAAAAATAAAGACAATCTTTTGAGCTGATGTTCTAGAATTATAGATAAAAGGAAATTCAGTAAATCTAACATTTCTAACCTAAGAAATATTTGTGGAAAAGGCAAAGTTTATTTTTGTTGTTGTTTCCTCCAGTCTCCCCAAAGGATGTTGCACCCCCTCTCTGCAGCAGTGGCTGGGAATGGTAGCTTAAGGAGACATAAGGCATTCATTCTCAGCAGTCCCCACCCTCCTTTGGGGGGAACCATTCTTTCCCAGGTCCTCCTAGGCTCCCCTGTAAAAGTGGCTTTTCCTCAGTCTGCAAGAGCTGAGTGAGGTGCTCTTTAACCTGCTGGGGGTAGGATAGTGAAAACAATAGAACTAAATTTGCCTGGGGCCACTGCCTCAGAGGATCTTTCTTGTGCTTCTACTTTCACCAGAACTTTGAGGATCAGTGATCCAAAATTATTTAATGATCAATGAATCCAAAATGATCTAGATTCACTTAATTCCCATCCTCCCCCACCCCCCACCCCCTGCTTTGGGGAGTGATGATGATACTGATAATAATAAATAACAACAGTAATAATAATATAATATCTGAGACATACATCACTTTAACATTTGCAATGGACTTTACAAATATCATCTCATTTGATCTTCACCTTGTAAGGTAGGTAATACTATTATTCTCATTTTACAGATGAAAATTGAGGCTAGAAGGTTACATGACTAGCCCAGGACCACAGAGATAAGTAAATATCCAAAGCTGGATTTGAACTTGGGTCTTTCTGACTCCAAGTCAAGCCCAGATGGGCTTGGAAAGTTTCCTGAAAGATAGTCCTGTGACTCCCTAATGTGACTTCAGATTGGTTGGTTGAAGATTTAAGATAGGGGGGAGAGAGAGAGAGAGGGAGAGAGAGAGAGAGAGAGAGAGAGAGAGAGAGAGAGAGAGAGAGAGAGAGAGAGAGAGAGAGAGAGAGAGAGAATATGCCCTGGAGTCACAGGCATGTGGGGAAAGCTGGCACTTCCCAAGTGTCCCTTGATTTCCAGTCCCTGTTTCCTCAGTGACTGTTAAAAACAGATTTCTGGGGTAAGGTTGTCCTATAACTATTTGAGAGGTTGGGCCACAAGACACTGTAGAGGCAGGGTTTATCCCAGGACCAAGACCAAAATCTCTTCCTTACAGTGAACATTCTTAGAACTGCAAGGCTTTGAAGAAACTTTCAACATTCTAAGGATGCCCAGCACAATAATAACCGTCAATGAACGGGGATCCCTAAATGTTTCTTATAGGCTGCTGACTCCTGGGACTCCTGCAAGAACACTGCCTGTTGTAAGTAGCCCTCAGTAACAACAGCTATACTTTGGGGACAGCATGTTATTCTGCTGAATGCAAATACGTGATGGGCTCTCCTTGTCAGCACCATGGCCAGGGGCTCACTCCAACCCACAGCTGCTGACAAAGTTCATCTCCAAAGTTGTATAAAACTACATGTAACTGGGACAAGGTAACACACTATGCATAGAACTACTTATCAGATTAGCAGACCATCACCTAGTGTGATCCTACACCTGAGCTAATATATGCAGCACAGGTAAATTTTTTTTCAGCAATAAACATTTATTTTATTTTCTAGTTACATGTAAGGGTACTTTTCTTTTTTTCTTTTTTTTTTTTTTGAGATATTTTATTTTTTCCGTTACATGTAAAGATAGTTCTCAACTTTTGTTTATACATGCTTTACAATTTCAGATTTTTCTCCCTCCCTCCCCTCCCTCCCCCCTCCCCTAGACAGCAGGTAATCTGATATAGGTTATATCTATATATCTCTATACATATACATATAGATATATATATACACACACATATATATATACACATAATAACATTAATCCTATTTCTGCATTAATCCTGTTACAAGAGAAAGAATCAGAGCAGTGATGCAAAACCTCAAAATAGAAAAAAAAAACAACAGCACCCAAAACAAAAGAAATAATATGGTTCAATCAGCATCTATACTCCACAGTTCTTTCTTTCTTTTTTTTTTTCTTGGATTTGGAGATCCTCTTCTATCATGAGTTCCCTGGAACTCTTCTGTGCCATTGCATTGGTGAGAAGAATATAGTCCATCACAGTAGGTCAACACTCAATGTTGATGATACTGTGTACAATGTTCTTCTGGTTCTGCTCATCTCACTCATCATCAGCTCACGTAAGACCCTCCAGGTTTCTCTGGACTCTTCCTGCTCATCATTTCTTACAGCACAATAGTATTCCATTGTATTCATATACCACAACTTGTCCAGCCATTCCCCAATTGATGGGCACCCCCTCAACTTCCAATTCCTTGCTACCACGTAAAGAGCAGCTATAAATATTTTTGTACATGTGGGTCCCTTTCCCCCTTCCATGATTTCTTTGGGCAAAAGACCTAAAAGTGGGATTGCTGGGTCAAAGGGTATGCACAGCTTTATCGCCCTTTGGGCATAATTCCAAATTGCTCTCCAGAATGGTTGGATCAGCTCACAGCTCCACCAACAATGCATTAGTGTTCCAATTTTCCCACAGCCTCTCCAACATTTATTATCTTCCTTTTTTGTCATTTTAGCCAATCTGATAGGTGTCAGGTGGTACCTCAGAGTTGTTTTAATTTGCATCTCTCTAATCATTAGAGATTTAGAGCATTTTTTCATATGGGAATAGATAGCTTTGGTTTCTTCATCAGAAAACTGCCTGTTCATATCCTTTGACCATTTCTCAATTGGGGAATGACTTGGATTCTTATAAATTTGATTTAATTCCCTATATATTTTAGAGATGAGGCCTTTATCAGAAGCACTGGCCTCAAAAATTGTTTCCCAGCTTTCTGCCTCCCTTCCAATTTTGGATGCATTGCTTCTGTTTGTACAAAAATTTTTTAATTTAATATAATCAAAATCATCCACTTTGCATTTTATAATATACTCTATCTCATGTTTGGTCAAAAACTGTTCTCCTTTCCAAAGATCTGATAGGTACACTATTCCTTTCTCTCCTAATTTACCTATGGTATCACCTCTTATGTCTAAATCATGTATCCATTTTGACCTTATTTTAGTATAAGGTGTAAGATGTTGGTCTAAGCCTAATTTCTGCCATACTATCTTCCAGTTTTCCCAGCAGTTTTTGTCAAATACTGAGTTCCTATCCCAGAATCTGGAGTCTTTGGGTTTATCAAACACTACATTACTAGTGTCATTTACTACTGCATTTCCTGAGCCTAGCCTATTCCATTGATCTACCACTCTATTTTTTAGCCAGTACCAGATAGTTTTGATGACTGCCGCTTTATAGTAAAGCTCCAGGTTTGGTACCGCTAACCCACCTTCCTGTGAATTTTTTTTCATTATTTCCCTGGATATTCTTGATTTTTTGTTTTTCCAGATGAATTTTGTTATTATTTTTTCTAGCTGTATAAAATAGTTTTTAGGTAGCCTGATTGGTATGGCACTGAATAAGTAAATTAATTTAGGCAGTATTGTCATTTTTACTATATTAGCTCTGCCTATCCATGAGCAATTGATATCTTTCCAATTATTTAGATCTGATTTGATTTGTGTGAAGAGTGTTTGGTAGTTGTGTTCATAGAGTTCCTGGGTTTGTCTTGGCAAGTAGACTCCCAAGTATTTTATATTACCTACCGTTACTTTAAATGGAATTTCTCTTTCTATCTCTTGCTGCTGGACTTTGTTGGTCATGTATAGAAATGCTGATGATTTATGTGGTTTTATTTTATATCCTGCTACTTTGCTAAAGTTGTTAATTGTTTCAAGTAATTTTTGACTTGATTCTCGAGGATTCCTTAAGTATACCATCATATCATCTGCAAAGAGTGATAGTTTTGTTTCCTCCTTGCCTATTCTAATTCCTTTAATTCCTTTCTCTTCTCTGATTGCTAAAGCTAACATTTCTAGAACAATATTAAATAATAGGGGTGATAATGGACATCCCTGTTTCACCCCTGATCTTATTGGGAAGGCCTCTAATTTATCTCCATTGCATATAACACTTGCTGATGGCTTTAGGTAGATACTGTTTATTATTCTAAGGAAAGCTCCCCCTATTCCTAAACTCTCTAGTGTTTTTATTAGGAATGGGTGCTATACTTTGTCAAAAGCTTTCTCTGCATCTATTGAGATAATCATATGATTTTGGTTGGTATTCTTATTGATGTGGTTGATTATGTTAATAGTTTTCCTAATGTTGAACCAGCCCTGCATTCCTGGTATAAATCCCACCTGGTCATAGTGTATTATCCTGGTGATCACTTGCTGTAATCTCCTTGCTAATATCTTATTTAAGATTTTAGCATCAATATTCATTAGGGAAATTGGTCTATAATTTTCTTTCTCTGTTTTTGCTTTGCCTGGTTTGGGTATCACCACCATATTTGTGTCATAAAACGAATTTGGTAGAACTCCTTCACCTATTTTTCCAAATAATTTGTATAATATTGGAATTAATTGTTCTTTAAATGTTTGGTAAAATTCACCCGTAAACCCATCTGGCCCTGGGGATTTTTTCTTAGGGAGTTCATTAATAGCTTGTTCAATTTCTTTTTCTAATATGGGTTTATTTAAGGATTTTATTTCCTCTTCAGTTAACCTGGGCAGTTTGTATTTTTGTAAATATTCATCCATTTCATTTAGATTGTCAAATTTATTGGCATACAGTTGGGCAAAATATTTCCTAATTATTGCTTTAATTTCCACTTCATTGGTGGTAACATCACCCTTTTCATTTTTGATACTGGTAATTTGGTTTTCTTCTTTCTTTTTTTTAATCAAATTAACCAATATTTTATCTATTTTATTGGTTTTTTCATAAAACCAGCTCTTAGTTTTATTGATTAATTCTATAGTTTTTTTGCTTTCAATCTTATTGATTTCTCCTTTAATTTTCAGGATCTCTAATTTAGTGTCTAATTGGGGATTTCTAATTTGTTCTTTTTCTAGCTTTTTAAGTTGCATGCCCAATTCATTAATCTCCTCTTTCTCTTTCTTATTCATGTAAGCATTTAGAGCTATAAATTTTCCCCTAAGCACTGCTTTGGCTGCATCCCATAGATTTTGGTATGTTGTCTCATTATTGTCATTCTCTTGGATAAAGTTATTGATTGTTTCTATGATTTCTTGTTTGGCCCATTCATTCTTTAGAATGAAATTATTTAGTTTCCAATTGATTTTCATTCTACTTTTCCCTGGCTCTTTCTTACATGTCATTTTTATTGTATCATGATTTGAGAAGGATGCATTTACTATTTCTGCCTTTCTACATTTGACTATGATGTTTTTGTGCCCTAATACATGGTCAATTTTTGAAAATGTGCCATGTACTGCTGAGAAAAAGGTATATTCCTTTCTATCCCCATTCAATTTTCTCCAGACATCTATCATGTCTAACTTTTCTAGTAATCTATTCACCTCTTTCACTTCTTTCTTATTTATTTTTTGGCTAGATTTATCTAATTCTGAGAGGGGGAGATTCAGATCCCCCACTAGTATAGTATTACTATCTAATTCCTCTTGTAACTCATTTAACTTCTCCTCTAAGAACTTGGATGCTATACCACTTGGCACATACATATTCAATATTGATATTACTTCATTATCTATAGTACCTTTAAGTAAGATGTAATTTCCTTCCTTATCTCTTTTAATGAGATCTATTTTTGCCTGCACTTTGTCTGAGATAAGGATTGCTACCCCTGCCTTTTTTACTTTAGCTGAGGCATAATATATTCTGCTCCAGCCTTTTACCTTTACTCTGTGTGTATCTCTCTGCTTCAAATGTGTTTCTTGTAAACAGCATATTGTAGGGTTCTGGTTTTTAATCCACTCTGCAATTCGCTTCCGTTTTATAGCAGAGTTCATCCCATTCACATTCACAGTTATTATTACTGACTGTCTATTCCCCTCCATTCTATTTACCCCCTTTGTACTTTTCCCCCCTTCTTTCACCCTATTCCTCCTCACCGACGTTTTACTTCTTACCCCTGCCTCCCCCAATCTGCCCTCCCTTTTTATCACCCCCCTCTCTTTTCTTTACCCTTTTCTCCCTTGCTTTTGTCCTCCCTTCTATCAGTCCCCCCCCTTTCCCTTCCCCTTTTGTTTCCCTAAAGAATGAGTTAAGTTTCTTTATCCCAATGAACGTATATGTTATTCCCTCTTTGAGTCAAATCTAATGAGAATAGGGTTGAAACCATGTTCCCCCCTCCTTTCTTTCCCTCTATTATAATAGGTTTTTTTCCACCTCTTCATATGATATAATTCATCGTAAGGGTACTTTTCAACATTCATTTTCATAAGATTTAGAGTTCCAAATTTTTCTCCCTCCCTCCCTTTCTTCCCCCCTCCACAAGATCGCAATCAGGTTATATATGTACAATCCACAAGTGTTCTTTTTATCAGTTCTTTCTATAGGGGTGCCTAGTAAGCTTCCTCATTAGTTCCTTGGGATTGTCTTGGATCATTGCATTGCTGAGAGTAGTTAAGTCATTCACAATTGCTCATTGAACAATACTGCTGTCACTATGCACAATGTCCTCCCAGCTCTGCTCACTTCACTATACATGGATGTTCATTAGTCTTTCCAGGTTTTTCTAGGATCATCCTGTTTGTCGTTTCCTGTAGCACAAGACCATTCCACCACAATCATATAGCACAGCTTTTTCCATTGTTCCTTAATTGATGGACGTTCTCTTGATTCTCAATTCTTAGCCTCCATCAAGAGTTGCTATAAATATTTTTGTACATTTTCCCCCTTTTCTCCTTTTCATGATTACTATTGTTAACTGTTTCCCTTCCATCCTAGTCCCTTCCCCATGATATTTATTCTATTATCCATCTTCTTTCATCCTATCACTCTTCAAAAGGGATTTGCTTCTGTCTGTCCCCTCCCCCACTCTGCCCTTCCTTCTTTTGCCCCTCTCTCTTTATCTCCTTCCCCTCCTATTTTCCTACAGGGTTAGAGAGATCCCTCCACCCAATTAAGTGTGTACATTATTCCTTCCTTGAGCCAATTCTAATGAGATTGAGGTCTTTGAGCCAAATATGATGAGTGTTAGGCTCATTTACTGCCCAGATTAAACAGATTACTCCACCCAGTTGGGTGTGTCTGTTAGTCCCTCCTTGAGGCAGCTCTGATGAGTGTAAAATTCATTTACTGCCCTGTTCCTCTCCCATCTCTTCCCCAACTCCATAAGCCTTTTCCTGTTACTTTCATGTAGGATTTCACTTCTGCTCTTCCCCCTCCCCCAGTGAATTCCCTTCACCCCTCAATTTAACCCTAAAGATGTCATCACCTAGCTAAGTGACACAGTGGACAAAGCATCACCCCTGGACCCAGGGGGATCCCAGCCAAAACCTGGCCTCAGACACAAGACAGTCGCCCACTGTACAACCCCAGGTATGTCCCCCAGCTCCAATTTTTTATGGTTCTCTAGGGTCTTGTATTTGAAAGTCAAATTTGCCATTCAGTTCAGGTCTTTTCATCACAAATATCTGAAAGTCTTCTTTTTCATTAAAGTCCCATTTTTTCCTCTGAAAGATAATGCTGAGTTTTGCTGGGTAGGTGATTCTTGGTTGTAATCGCATTTCCTTTGTCCTTTGGAATATCATATCCCATGCCCTATGGTCCTTTAATGTAGAAGCTGCTAGATTTTGTGCTGTCTATCCTAACTGGGGCTCCACAGTACTTTAATTCTTTCTTTTTGGCACCTTGCAATATTTTCTCCTTGACCTGAGAGCTTTGAAATTTGGCTATAATATTCCTAGGAGTTTTCCTTTTGGGATCTCTTTCTGGAGGTGATCAGTGGATTCTTTCAATTTCTATTTTAGCTTCTTCTTCTAGAATTTCAAGGACATTTTCTCTGAGAATATCTTGGAAGATGGTGTCTAAGCTCTTTCCTTGGTCATGGTTTTCAGGTAGACCAATAATTTTCAAATTATCTCTCCTGGACCTATTTTTTTGAAAACTATTGGTCTATTTGTTGTTGATTATTCAGTCCTTCAAGGCCCAATGTATGTTTCATAATGCCTTTCTTGATCTCTCCTCTTGCAGAGCTCCCAGGAGTGAAAATTATCTTTCTCTCCTCAAACTTTTCTTTGAACTTTGCATAGACTTTTTCTTTTCACTTATCATACCCCTCCTTTTTATCATATTTATTTATATGCACACCATTATCCTCTATAAGATGAAAGCAGAGTCTGTGTGGGTTTCCATCTCTATCCCCAGTGCAAAGCATAAGTTCTTACACATAGTAGCTACTCAACAAATCTTCCTTGAATTAAACTAGACTCCCAGAGTCAAGGATAAACCAGGTTTAAAATTTCTAGAGAAGTTAATCAAGTATGGGAGCCCAAGGTTGTTAATTAATTTGAAAGTTTGCTGTGCTCAGCACATGCTAAGTCATCCTTTTAGGGGCCGACTTCCCTTTGCTGTTATACTCTCTTCTTTTTTTTACACATTAGGAAACAGGCATAGAGTATTAAGTGAATTATCTATGGTCACTCAATTCAGTCCTGGAGTCAGGATTTGAAATCATATCTTCTGATTCCAAGTTTTTGCATCTTATATATCATTTGTTATATTCGCTTCTTGAAAGGGCAGACCTGTCAGATGTTAAGATCTATTTTTAAAAGATTACAAAAACCTTGCCTTGCAAAAGCTTTGACACTTAATATTAACTAAATAATCAAAGAAAAAATTAAAATTAAAGGGGTAGAATAGTACTCCATAGACAGTCTTCATACCTTCACAATCTCATTAAAGAACAGTTTCCTAAGTTAGAAAATGTCGGAATTTACTTGAAGTTCCTTCTCATAAGTAAGTGTTATTGTTTTTAATCAACTGGTAATCAAGAAGTAGTCTTCTCCATTTTCAAAAGAAGGGCCATGTATGGATATTGGTAGCCTGCCCAAGAGCATGATTTTTTTCATGGAAAGAAGCCCAAGAGTATATTTCATGTTTAATATTGGATAGTTTCCCTTCCTACTGAGTTACCATCTCGCTTCACTGTTTCTATGGCAACATTCCTCAAACATTACTTTATACTCTGAATACACAAAGTAAACACAATCTGCAGAAAGGAATGCTTGCCTAGTTAGTTGACTAAAACCAAAGCCTGCAGGCATTACAGCACATACATCCAGCACCTGGAAATAGGTTCAGAGACTATTCGCTCATCGGATGCTATCTCCTTCTATATGTAGTTGAGGATCCAATGTTTAAACTGTGGGATTGTGAGATTTAAAATTGGATATTAGATCATAAATCTCCCCTACTTAACCCTTCCCTTAATTTATCTCCCAGACTAGTAAATGGAAGAAGCTTCTGGTTTTCTAGATAGAGCCTTTATTGTATACAAGGTGTTGTTGATTAGAAGGATAGGAAAATAGAAATACAGTACAAATCGTCTTAAATCTAGGCTTAGTCTATATTCCTTATAAAAACTCACCAAACCGATTTAGGCCACCTTTGGAGTGAGTCAGACCGTCTGTGCCGCGCCGCCAGGAGTCCCGTCAAGCCGGTAAAAAAAAGCTACTCCTTCCCAAGCTGTTTTTGGAAGCTTATTTATAGATCTGGAACAGAGGCGGTCCTTACACACTGCTTCAAGGTTATTGGTTGGCATCATCCAAATCCATTGTCTTTGAAGGTGTTCTCAAGTTGAGTTCACAGTCTAGTTTCTGAGAATTACACCTTCTTAAGGGATAGCCAGGTATGATCACAATCCAATTAACTTGATACAATCCAATTAACTTGAAGTAGGCTTAATCAGCAGTCAATCACTCTCACTTGATTTAATCAGTCTTGATTAATCTCCAGGTGGGTCTTTGAGTATCTGCTAAATCCCATTATTTCATCACATTCCCCCCTTTGTTTCTTCTAGGAACAGGTGTTCCTTGATGAAACAGTAAAAAATAATTAAGTCTTTGGAAGTCTTTTCTCAGTTCTCTTGTCTTCTTGGAGTGGTAAGATGTCATCAGGAGGAAGCTGGATTCTGGTCTGGAAAGCTGGATTCTTCTTCTTTAACTGAATTGCTGGATTTTTTACTAAACCTTAGCATAGCGTTGTCAATGATCAAATTTAGTACATTCCATTACAGGATGAAATATGACCTTATGCTTTTAAAACAATAACTGGACCACAGAGTCATGGAATGTTGATTTAGAATCATAGCCCACAGACTGTTAGAGTTAGTGAGAAGGGACCATAGAATATAGAATGTTAGCACTTAACATATTAGAACTGAAAGGGACCTTTGGAGAACCAACCCCCTCATTTTACAGAGGTGGAAAATGAGTCCTAGATAAGACAAGTTAGTACATAGGGGCATACAACCTAATTAGTGGTAAGGGCAGAGCTTGGATGAGGATCTTTGACTCCCAAATACTATCCTGAGGCTGAAAACTGAAAAACATTTGAATTACTTCGAATTAGAAGAAATGGGGGTGGATTTAGATTTTTAATATAAGAGCTCAAAGCACTTTAAATATCATGGACTTTCACCATGTATAGGTAGTTTTGGTTGATATACAGCAGGTTCTTAATTGTTCATGCTAATGAGTAATTTTTAAAAAATTTGATAATTCAAATGATCAGAACTATTTTTTTTTTTTTTTGCTTTTTAGAGCTGTGTACTTCCAGAGTGTCCCTGTAAAGATATATATTTTTTTCAGGACAATGAGGGTTAAGTGACTTGCCCAGGGTCACACAGCTAGTAAGTGTCAAGTGTCTGAGGCTGAATTTGAACTCAGGTCCTCCTGAATCCAGGGCTGGTGCTCTATCCACCTAGTTGCCCTCCAAGATATTCCTCTTTTCATGATAGATTTAAATGTCAGCACCCCCAAATGTGCTAGCATAAATTACTATATTTCATTCAGTTAAACATTTATTAAATGGTGCAAGGCAGGAGGTACAAATTTTAGATACAATATGATCTCTGCCCCTTGGGAGTTTATAATCTAGTAGCTGGTAAATACCTAGTGAAAATAGCCCAACATAGTACAAAGATGGCTAGATTTCGAGTCAGGAATCCTGGGTTCAACTCATTTATTACTTATTAATAAAAAGCTTTATAAGTAATAACACAGGGGCAGCTAGGTGGCGCAGTGGATAGAGCACCGGCTCTGGATTCAGGAGGACCTGAGTTCAAATCCAGCCTCAGATGCTTGACACTTACTAGCTGTGTGACCCTGGGCAAGTCACTTAACCCCAACTGCCTCACTAAAAAAAAAAAAAAAAAAGTAATAACACACATTATTGCAGAGATGTGGTTGAACATTTACACCTCAAAACCCAGAAAATGCCAGAAATCAGAGCTTGATTTATTGTTTTGTTGACTGTCTAGACTTAAAGTTACGGAGAAAATGTTAATGATGCAAAATAAATTTAGAAGTGTGTCCTCCTGGGGCAGCTAGGTGGCACAGTGAATAAATCGTTGGCCCTGGATTCAGGAGGACCTGAGTTCAAATCCAGCCTCAGACACTTGACACTACCTGTGTGACCCTGGTCAAGTCATTTAACCCTCATTGCCCCCCAAAAAAATTAATAAAAAAGAAGTGTGTCCTCCTGCCTTCATTTCCCCCCCCTAGAGAACTGGTTGCTATATTTACCAACATGCTACTGCTAAGGAAGTCAATAACCTTCACTGAGCCTCAGTTTCCTCAGCTGTAAAATAGTGAAAATGCTTTCACCACACAGATGTTAGCCATGTGAACACGAGTATGTCAACCACCTTTACTGAGCATTAGTTTCCTCAGCTATAGGATGATAATAATGCTTGTACTACCTAATTCACACAATATTTTTTTGATCAAAGCACTGTATAAACTTTAGAGAATTATACAAATGTTAGATTTTGTAGTTGTTGTCATTGCTACTACTGTTTGAGGGCAAGGTCCATGCTTTAGTTATCTTGTATCTTCCATATCTCAGTACATGCCTTTCACAAAGAGAATTCTCATTCAGCGTTGAATTTATTTGATTTAGTATCATAGAGGGGGCAGCCAGGTGGATCAGTCAGAAGTTCAAATCAGACCTCAGATGTTTACTAGTTGTGTGTGCCTGGGCAAGTCACATAATCCTGTTTGCCTTAGTTTCCTCATCTGTCAAATGTACTGGAGAAGGAAATGGCAAATCACTCTAGTATCTTTGCCAAGAAAACCCCAAATGGAGTCACAAAGAGTTGGACACTACTGAAAAATTACTGCACTGACTGGTTATCACAGTAATTCACAAAGTGGATAATGCATACCCCCAGGGTTGAGGTGACTTACTCCCCTCAGACTCTATTCCAAACCTCTTTTCTTGTCAGTCCCCCAGTTCTGCTCTCATATTGTCCCTTGCTGAGCAGATCACTTACTACTTTGCTCATGTGGAGGCCATTCCTAGTGAGAGCCTTCATCTAACCCTTCCTTTGAGTATTCTAACCTCTCTGGGATTTTAGGACACTGCTCTTTTCAATTTCATTGATCTCATTTAACTCTATAAGTATAAAGATCCTCCAAGGCTCTGTCTTAGACCTTCTCATCTTCTTCTACATTTCTTCCCTTGATAATCTCATTCATTCCCCTTGGTTCAATTATTATCTCTATGCAGATGAACAGCAAATCCATAAGGCACTTAATACATGGTTATAGATTTGAATTCGCTATACATCCAAGCTATTAAAGTCATGATGGAAAAAAAGAATCAGCTCTGCAATACTCACCAGTGACAAAAACATGGAGAACTCGATATGATGCGGAGAGGTAGAAGAAAGATGAGTGAGAAAGGAAGAAAATGGGGATATATTGAAGAAAGAAAGGAGAGAAAGGTGGGAGAAAAAAGAATTAAGAAGGAAGGGAAGAATTAATTCAAAATTACCACAAGAAGAGAAAGAAAGAATGAAGTTTAGGGGCAATTAGGTGGCACAGTGGATAAAGCACCAGCCCTGGAGTCAGGAGGACCTGAGTTCAAATTCAGCCTCAGACACTTGACACTTACTAGTTGTGTGACCCTGGGCAAGTCACTTAACCCCAATTGACTCATAAAAAAAAAAAGAACGAAGTTTGGAGGATCTGCGTTTAAATTCTGCCTCTGACTGACTACAAGTGTGACTCTGGACAAATCATTTAACCTCTCTGGGGCTAGTTTCCTCATCTTTAAAATGAGGGAATTGAACCAGATGGCCTCAGAGACCCCTTCCAGCTGTGAAGCTGTGATACTATCATAAACTCATAGAATTTTAGAACTCTTTAGAACTCATAGAACTGTAGAACAGAGACCTTGAGGATGTTAGAGCTGAAAGGGACTTTAGAAGATGAAATCTTAGAACATAGAATGACAGAATATTATAGTTACAAAGACATTAGAATATGGACTATTAAAAGTAAAAAGAAACTTTAGGACCTGAGCTAATAAAACAGAGAATCCTAGGTGTATCTTTACCCTTCTAATATCTTGCTTCAAGTAGTCTGCCTATACTACTCCCTTCAGTTTTACAGGGACATGACCGGATTTTCCAGGGTGGAGTCAAGATGGTGGAGGAAAGGCAGTAAGGTCTCAGAACTCATGACAGCATCTCTCCAAAAAACCTCCAAATGATGCCATAGGACAATTCCTGGAGCAGCGGAACCCACAAAAGAACGGGCTGAGACCATTTTCCAGCAAAAGATAGTTTAAGTGGGTATACATGATTTGGCAGGACTCTACTTTCAAAGGAGACTCAGAAAGTGTGTCCTTGGAAGTTCAAAAGAAGGAGATGATGTTTCATTAAAAAAAAAAATCCTGAATCATTTTTGTAACTATTATACTTGTGCATAGCTTGTAAATAAGGAGGAAATTATAAAGTCTAAAAACCTTCATGTATAATTTCATGCTAATTTCATTGGGTTTTGGTTAGCAAAAATTAACTTCCTGTCCATTGCAGAAAAAATAATGACAAACAGGCCCAAGTGAGGGACCGTAGGGTAGTGGAAAGTGCATTGAAATAGGAGGTAGGAACCGTGGGTTCTAATCACAGTTCTGTCACCAACCAACCAGCTGTGTGCAGGGGAGTGCTGGAGCTACTTTGAACTGGCTATCAGGAGCCAGTTGCTGAACTTTCAGCATTAGCATAATTGAAATGGGCAAACTACAGATCAATCAGGGTTTGAGTTATTGTTTTGTTGATAGACTTGCCTTCAGAAAATTGTGGAGCAAATGTTAATAATGCAGATTAAACTTAAAAGTATGTCCTGAGGAAATTTTTTCCCTGAAAGCTGGTCATTAAATATTTACCAACACACTCCTGGCTTCATCCCAATTTACCAGATCTCTCCCTCTTCTGAATTCCTGTAGCAAAGATATCAATACAATTCACTTGTCAGTTAAGCCTTTTGGCCTCAGAGCTGCTCTTCTGTTGCTTTCTTGGATTGTTATTGAAACATTTTGTGGTTGTTTAACTTTCCATAAAAAAGCAATGTGGAGTAGTGGATAGAGACCTGGCTTCAGAGTCAGAAAAGGTAAATTGAGTCCTGCCCCTGACACTTATTAATTCTGTGCCCCTGGATAATTTGCTTGACTTTCCTGTGCTAAAGACAACTTTCTAAGACTTGAATGTGCCAAGCAAGTGTTTATCTGTATCAGTAAAAGGAATGTCCTCACCTGGGAATTTCCTACAGAAAATCACAGGCCCAGCCACCATTCCTACTTTTTTTCCTGTGGATGTGTTTTATTTCCTAATTTGTAACTGGTCTGTAAGCTCCTTGAGGTATGTAGCCACATACCCTTGTGTCTGCCACAGCACCTAGCACTGGAGGCTGCTTTTAGCAGGTGTTTTGTGGATATTTGCTGATTTGATTACATCCATCTGAAGGGTTCACTTTCTTCCTATTGAACTGCCTCAAGGTAATGCTGATGCAGCAGCAACAGTAGCAGCCAAGGCTCACTAGAATAAAAAAACACCTTCTTGGGCAAGGAAATTGCTTAAGTAAAACAAACTATCCTTTTGCCCACTACCAAAACACCACTCTCTTCTGTAGCATGTCTTCCCTGAAAGTGTGAACGTCCCAGCTTTATAAGGCTGCTTTGTCTCTGTGTCTTCTTCCTGCTTCTCTTGTCAGATTTAATGATCCTGGTGAACTTTTGGCTTGACTTGGCATGACTTCATGTTTATTTTCCTTCAAATAATGCCCTGGACCTTTTATCCTTTTTAATATCAGGAGGATTTTTTTCCCCTCAGGTCCTGGTAATTA
Organism: Dromiciops gliroides; assembly: GCF_019393635.1. Classification (NCBI taxonomy): domain Eukaryota; kingdom Metazoa; phylum Chordata; class Mammalia; order Microbiotheria; family Microbiotheriidae; genus Dromiciops; species Dromiciops gliroides. Next base: position 211,133,447 of record NC_057862.1, read on the forward strand.
CCTTAATTCACATGTGGGCCCCATTTCAATCTTTAGCATTATTCATTCATTGCATGCCCACTCTCGACCAAGAAAAGTCACTCTCTAAAGTTGGACTGAGTCACCAAAAAAGATTATGATATCCCTTCTCTGGCTTTCCCCTCAGATCACACAGGCCCCTGGAGATCTTTTTAAAATAATGAATTAGGGGCAGCTAGATGGCACAGTGGATAGAGCACCGGCCCTGGAGTCAGGAGGACCTGAGTTCAAATCCGGCCTCAGATACTTAACACTTACTAGCTGTGTGACCCTAGGCAAGTCACTTAACCCCAATTGCCTCACCCCCCCCCAAAAAAAATGAATTAGAGACAAAAAGCAAATAAATTATCAACTCAATTTAGGTCAGGTATAAATACATTTCCCCCTTTTCTTGTCTAATATGGACCTGTGATTTCATGAGCATGAGAAACTCCCAGTGAGGTACTCCCTCTACCAATGCTGATAGCCACTTGCTCTGTAACTTAGAGTCTTAAAGAGAGGTACTTTGAAGTTATGTGACTTGACTAGGTTCACACAGTCAGTTTATGTCTGAAACGAGACTGAACTCAGGTCTTTCTCTCTCTCTCTCTCTCTCTCTCTCTCTCTCTCTCTCTCTCTCGTGTGTGTGTGTGTGTGTGTGTGTGTGTGTGTGTGTGTGTGTGTGTGTGTGTGTGTATGTGTGTGCATGTGCATGTGCATGTGCATGTGCGTGCATGCATGCAATTGTGCTGGGAAGCAGTGTCAACTAATTGGCATGGAACAGGGTCTTAGGAAAAGCTAGCTCAGCTATTCTGGTAGGGGATTCTAGTAGGTAATATTGCTCCTATCACGAGGAGAAAGACATGTCTATAAATAGACTATGATACATAGGATCACTATATACATATGTGTGTGCATCACCGTATTATTAATTGGCTAGAATGCAGATTTATTATTATTATTATGTGGCTGGAATGCAAATTTGTCATCCCTTCATCCTCAGTATAACCATGAGATTTTTAAAAGATTTTTTTAATTAATAATACTCGTTATTGTTTGTTACTTTCTTAGAAATGAACTGATCCTATAAGTTTTGTAGACATTTTACTAATATTTTGTTCAATGCTTGCATCAACCTTTTTTATATATTGAGGACATGTCTGATGAAGGCTGTGGATCCTTTCTCAGAAAAAATGTTTTTAAATGCATAAAATAAAATACATAATATTATAAAGAAAACCAATTATGTTAAAATAGTTATAAAAATGTTTTTAATTCACAGATCCTGGGTTAAGAACCTCTGGTCTATGTATTCTTTCTTTGAATTATCTCTCCCTGGTGTAAGTCTCTGAACCATACTCATCACATAGGAAGAGTTTGGTAGTATACCTTCTTCCCTTCCCCCTACAATTTATGTAATATTATAGTTAATGGTTCTTTGAATGTTTGATGGAATTAAGTTATAATTTTATCTGATGCTAAGTTTTTTCCCTTGGGAAATTTCTTTATGACTTCTTTTATTTTTTTCCCCAAAATTGGGTTATTTAAATTATGCATTTCCTGTTCTGTTGTTCTTGTGTGTTTTATATTTTATAAATATTCATCCATCTCATTGAAATATCAATTTTGCTAGCATTTACTTGGGTGAAATAGGTTCTGGTAATTTTCCTTGTTTCCTTTTGTTGTAAATTGTCCTTTTCGATATTGCCAATTTGATTTTCTTCCCTTTTATTTGATAAGCTTAGTTAATGGTTTGTCTAATTAATGTTTATTTCTTCAAGAAAACAGTTTTATTAATCAATTTAATAAATTTTTGTTTTAATTTTTAAAATCTCTTTTTTGATTTTCAGAATTTCTATCTTTTGTGTTTGGTTGGCTTGTTGTTGTTTTTTTTCTGCTGCTGCATTTCTGGTGTTTTTAGTTACATACCCAATAAATTTAATGTTTTCTTTCTCTCTTTTGTTGAAGTATTTAGAGATATACATTTTTCTGTAAGGACTATTTCAATTATATCACAAATATTTTGGTGTGTTGTTTCATTGTATCATTTAAATGAAATTATCTTTTGTTTACATAACTTTTGATACACTGTTTCTTTTTCTTTCTTTCTTTCTTTCTTTCTTTCTTCCTTTCTTTCTTTCTTTCTTCCTTCCTTCCTTTCTTTCTTTCTTTCTTTCTTCCTTCCTTCCTTCCTTCCTTTCTTTCTTTCTTTCTTTCTTTCTTTCTTTCTTTCTTTCTTTCTTTCTTTCTTTCTTTCTTTCTTTCTTTCTTTCTTTCTTTCTTTCTTCCTTCCTTTCTTTCTTTCTTTTTCTTTCTTTCTTTCTTTCTTTCTTTCTTTCTTTCTTTCTTTCTTTCTTTCTTTCTTTCCTTCTTTCTTTCTTTCCTTCTTTCTTTCTTTTTTTTTTTTGCAGGGCAATGAGGGTTAAGCCCAGGGTCACACAGCTAGTAAGTGTCAAGTGTCTAAGGTCAGATTTGAACTCAGGTCCTCCTGAATCCAGGGCCAGTGCTTTATCTACTGTGCCACCTAGCTGGCCCTGATGCACTGTTTCTCTAGTATTAAATAATTTGTTCTCCATTTAAGTTTGATTCCTTTCAGATTCCCTTTATTAATTAAATTTCTTATATTTTTGCTTTTCTGCAACTGTTTATGTGGTTTTTGTGCCCTAGCACATGTGCGATTTTTGTAAAGGTGCCACACATTGCTGAACAAATGCCATAGAACTATCATAGCCAACTTTTTAAAAATTCTACTCAGGTCCTTAATTTCTTTCTTTGTCTTCTTATTATACTTGTCTATGTCTTAAAAGAATACATCAAGATCCCTAACTATCATAGTTTTGCTATTTATTTCTTCCTAATTTAATATTTTCTTTTAGTAGTTAGACACTATGCCATCCCATGAATATATGTTAAGGAGTGATGTTGTTTCATTATCTTTGAATTACCTTACACATAATGCCACATTCTTCTTTATCTCCTTTAATCATTCTATTTTTATGAGTGCTATATTTTAGAAAGAACTTTGACATACTAGACCTTGTTCAAAGGACGATAAACAGGCTATTGAGTACTCTAGAAACCATTGTGTCATTATACATGGATAAGTGGAAAGAACTTATGAATGCTTAACTTGAAGAAGAAAAATGGTGGAGAGATCATAGCTGTGCTCAAGTGTTTGAAGACTTTTCATATAGAAAAGGGATTGGATTTGTTCTACTTAGCCCAAGAGGACATAACTAAGTACTATGTATAGAAGATGCAGAGACAGAATTTGGCACAATATAAAGAAACATTTCCTAATCATTTGAGCTACCCAATTTCATTCAACTTCATTGTTAGTAAACTAGCTAGTGAGTTTCTTGTCACTGGAAATCTTCAAATAGAGGCTGAATAACCATTTTTTGAGTATGGTATAGTGGGGGAGAGGGGGTTCTATTCAGGCATGAGTTGGAATGGGTGACTACAAAGGTACCTTTCAACTCTGAGAGTCTGGTGTATTTTGGGTTTGCTTGTTTTTTCAGAGACAAAATGCTATGATTATTATGCCCTTCCCTAAAAGAAGGCAATGAAGATGAGAGTAGTAAGGAGCATAACCTTTGGTCTTTTTTACCTTAAGGTATGAATACTATTTAGCTTTAAGAATTTCCTATATATTATGACAATGGTAGTTAAGCATCACATGTGTAGAGAACTCTCTGGAAGGTCCTCACAAAGCTCATTGTAGAATTTGATGTCAGTGATACCAGGAAGGCTTCACTCAGACCTTGCCCTTGGTCAGACCAATTTGGGTTGCAGTGAAAACTTGCAGGTCCCCAGCCTGAGCTGTTCCTGAGATCCTGGAATAACACAACACTCAATGCCCTAAGAAAGCAGCAGCAAGAACCAAGAGGATGAAGCAATGCCCAGCCATTCCTCCCAAAAGTGCACAGAGCCTGGCACTAACATGAAGTCCAAAGTTAGGAAATAAGACTGGAAGAATGGACAAACAAAAAAATAATCCAACTATAAAGGGTTATTATGGTGACAGAGTGCCTCAAGAGACAAACCCAGATAAAGATATCCAAAACATCTACACGCAAAGCCTCAAAGAAAAACAGAACATGGGCAAAAGTCAAACTGGTATTTCCAGAAAATATGAAGCAGGAATTTTTTTAAAAGGAGCTCAGAATTATTTTACAAATTATATGAAAGTGCTAGAATAAACAAGTGGCAAATAAATGAACACTAGTGGAAAATGAAAGCTTTCAAAGAATGAATTGGAAAGACGATTAATAGCTTGGCACAAGAGGTACAAAACCATGTCCAAGCAATTGAATCCTTGAAAAAAAGAATGGATCAAATAGAACTTGACTCCATAAGATAAGAAATATTAAAATGAAAGTCTAAAAATGAAAGAAAGTAAGATAAATTGTTTTAAATTGGCATGGAAAACAAATTAAAGAAAGATCATTTAAGAATCATTGGACTATATGAAAGCCATGACCACAAAAAGAGCTTAGACATACCATTTCAAGAGATCATAAAAGAAAACTGCCTAGAAACTCTTAGAACTAGAGGACAAAGTGAAAATAAAAACATTCCACTGATCACTTTCTGAAAGAAATCCCAGAATGAAAACTCCCAGAAACATTATAGCCAAAACCCAGAGCTTCCAAATCAAAGAAAAATATTGCAAGTAGTCAGAAAGAAAGAATTCAAGTACCAAAGGAGCTAGAAGCTAGTCAGGATCACACAAAATTTAGCAGCCACCACTTTAAATGAATAAAAAATAAGAAAGCAATATTTCAGAAGTCAAAAGAGAGAGGCTTATAACCAAGAATGTCTTATCTAGTAGAACTGTGTGTAATCCTTTGGTGGGGAGGGAAGGGATGAATTTTTAATGAAATAGAGGACTTCTAAACATTTTTGATTAAAAGACCAGAGCTATGTAGAAACTTTGAAATACAAACATAGGAGTTAAATGAAACATAAAAAGGTAAATATGATTGAGCAATCATAAGGGACTAAATGGGGACAAACTGGTTACATTCTAATATGAGGAGATAATACAAGTGTCCCCTCAGAATCATCATCAGGGTCATGGAGGGAGTTGATACAAAAGGACTGGGGGTGGTATTTTTCTTATGTGTAGATGACATTAAAAGAAGAATGGATAGTGAAGGATAAAGGAATACATTGGAGGGAGGAAGAATGAGGGTGGGGAAAATGATCTCACATAATTTGGGTGTATAAGTAGAAGACTATACAAACAAGAAAGAAGGGGTTGGGATTGTGGGCAACATTTGAACTTCACTTTTGTCTGACTGGTATGAACTGCTCTTTCATCTGAAAGGAGAAAAGACTACATGTACACATAGTTGGATGTAGAATTACATTCACTAAATTGGGAAACAGGAGGGAAAGGGGAAAGGGGGTGAAGAGGGTAAAAAGAGTGAGGATAGGTTAAGAGAGGGATTAGTGCTAGGGAAAACAAACTCTAACCATGGAGGATGATGGATTGAGAAGATGGGTTTTTCTTTCTCTTTTTTGTTTTTGTTTTTTTGGTGAGGCAGTTGGGGTTAAGTGACTTGCCTAGGGTCACACAGCTAGTTAGTGTAAAGTGTCTGAGGTCGAATTTGAACTCAGATCCTCCTGAATCCAGGGCCAGTGCTCTATCCACTGTGCCACCTAGCTGCCCCGAGAAGATGGTTTTAGAAGAAAAGAAAGGATAAGAACCTGTGATTGGGCTCTGGGTGAGGGAAAGAGAAGAGGAGCAGGGAAACAGAAGCAGATTGCAGAAAACCTGGTGCCTTGACATTCCTTTCTCACCATCTGAAGTGTAAATAGCAATTCCCCTCTGGCCAGAACTCTGAGGTTCTCCCCACCCCACCCCACCCTCTAGACTGCTTCCTTTAAGAAAGCAAACTAGGCCATCCTTTGACTCATTTCTTACCTACCTTTTAATTACTGAATGGGCATTACTTGAGACAAACTGTGACCTGGGAAAGACCTTAGCTTAAAAAGGCCTACTACAGGGGCAGCTAGGTGGCACAGTGGATAAAGCACCGGCCCTGGATTCAGGAGGACCTGAGTTCAAGTCCAGCCTCAGACACTTGACACTTACTAGCTGTGTGACCCTGGGCAAGTCACTTAACCCCCATTGCCCCGCCAAAAAAGAAAAAAAGGGCTACTGCATCCTACAGCATCCAGAGTCATGGCCAGTCATCCTGACCTGTGTCTTGCCAATGAACTTAGATGACTCTGGAGAAGGGAGTGAGTCTGATGACTTTACACAGCCCTGCCTCACTTAAATCCAATTCACTTGCAAATCAAGACATCACCTTCTAGGTGCAGCTAGGTGTCGCAATGGATAGAGCACTGGCCCTGGATTCAGGAGGACCTGAGTTCAAATCCAGTCTCAGACACTTGACACTTACTAGCTGTGTGACCCTGGGCAAGTCACTTAATCCCAATTCACACACACACACACACACACACACACACACACACACATACAAAGACATCATCCTTTTGATGTCACTGGTCCTCTTCGAGAATGAAGGACAAACAACAACCTCACCACCCCCTTCTTTATTAAGAGGGGACAGGGAACTCTGATCAACACAATGACTAACCACAATCCCAGAGGATTCATGACGAGACGTGTTGCACCCACCAGCTCACAAAGAGTTGATGAACTCTGGATGCAGTTTGAGACATGTCTATTTTTGGACATGGCCAATGTGAGAGTTTGTTTTGCTTAACCATGTATATTTTTACAAGCATTTTGTTTTCCTCTTTCAATGGAGGTAGGAGGAGGTGAGAAGAAGAAAAGCTAGATTTCCATTAATTTAAAAAAATTAAATTAAATAAAAAGAACAATGGCAAAATGAAATTGGGTTGGTTTATATAATTAGAGAAATGGATTTACCTTCCTCTTCCTCTCTCCATGCTTTGCTTCCCCCTCCCCTGAGAAGAGAAAGCCTAACAGCCAAGAAAGTACATGTAGGTATCTAAATATTCATGGTAAGATTTTTACATTTTTTAAAAAGCATATGGATTTAGATAACAGATCCAGTTAGCTAACTGGATTTCGACTTGTGAATCAGATTTTATTTGCTCCAGTTTTGTTTTCTATATTGAGGTTACAGTCTGATAAGCAAATTAAACTCCCAGGTAAAGATAGACAGCTTAGACAAGGGAAGAATAGAGAGATCGCCGGAAATCAGTGGCAATAATAATAATAATAATAATAATAATAATGTGAGTAGATCTAATTATACAAGATAACTGGATTACTGTTTGTGGATCAGCTTCTGTTTGTTCCTGTCTGCAGTAATGTGTGTATTGCCAATTAAAGGCACTGAACATACTGCATCATGTAAACTTCCAGGAAAGGGACAAAACTTGCCCTTTGTATCAAGTATCCTTATTCAGGAACCCCCTGAAACTGAACCCTTTAATGTAGGGGAAAAACCGAATGAGGAGAAGGAAGTTTGTCACAGTAGTTAGCTCTAGGGATTAGCCAAGAGAACTACCTCCCCCCCCCCAAAAAAAAAAGACAAAAATTCCTGTGGAACTTGTTTTGAGCGGTTATTGATGGGAAGAGAATTTGCTGAGAGTATTTGTAATAAGTAATTCTTATGTAGGCACACAGTGAAAGCTGGTCTCCAAACTAGAAGAGAAAGTGAAAGGGCTTAAGGAATGCACCTCTACTTTTCAAGCTAATAAAGTGCTCCTTGAAGGAATGGGAGAAGAGCTCAAAGAAGACAAAAAGGAGGAAAAAAATATAGGAAAAAGGCAGAGGGAAATTCTATACTATATCAGCAGATTGATAAGAAGGAAAGGTAGGTGGTGCAGTGGGTAGAATGCTGGGCCTGGAGTCAGGAAGACCTCTTTCCCTGAGTCGAAATCTGGCCTTTGACACTTACTATCTGTGTGACCCTGGGCAAGTCACTTAGCCCCTTTTGCCTTAGTTTCCTCATTTGTAAAATGAGCTAGAGAAGGAAATGCAAATCACTCCAGTATCTTTGCCAGGAACATCTCAAATAGAGTCACAAAGAGTCAGACATGACTGAAAATGACTGAACAACAACCACAAAGGAGCAGGGATACCTCTTCATGTGAGACAGAGGTGAGGGAGTGTACAAGTCCAAAACTGAACTCATAATCCTTTCCCCAAAACCCTCCCAACTTCCAAACAAAGCAAGGAATAAGTGGATAGATCTGGAGAGGAGCACTGAAAGAGTAGAATTGACACAGGAGAAGAAGAGCAGGCAGTAGGGGACAGTGAACTGAGATTTGTACAATGACTTGTGGGGGCTCAGGATCACTGGGACGGGGAGAGTATGACAGATGTGGGAGTGTTCCCCTTGAGTAATGAGCTCATTCATTTATTTTAATGGTATACAACTGCTTTATTCCAAATTTCAGAAACACATGACAAGTGGCACAACTTTCTCTGAGGACCAACTTTAGAGGTTTTTGATTGACTGGCGGGATGAATAAAGGAAACTCCTTATCTAGTTTGGTTTGAGAGAAAGCTTCCTTCAAATCCTCAGTGGTCATCTGTTCAAATGGAATTATATCACTGATCTGGTCCAGCTATTTCTCAAGTTCTACAATCCTAGCATTTGAAGCCTCTGGGAAAGCAGAGTCATTTTTCCCTCTGTCTTCTTGTTTTTCAGCATTCCCTAGGGCAGTGAATTTCTCCTCTGGCAAAGAAACCTACAGAGCACTGTACTTCTTAGACTCATTCAGGACCCCAACCTTTGTTACATCATCCTTGTAGAAAGACCAGTTGCTGATTAGCAGTTTCTCAATCAGGGAAGCTAACCCAATGGTAAGATATTCATGATGGGATTTCAAGCTGTGAACTCCCCAAATGCTAGCCAGTCATTATTTTTTAGAATATGTTTTAGCCCAGCCATTTTGGAACTCTTCCCTTATGCTATCAGTGCAAAGCTCTGCTATTTTATGCATTTTAAAATATTCTAAGAAGGGGAAAGTATCCATCACCAGACTGCTATGGGAATACATGACCCCCTCCAAAAAAAAAAAAAAAGATGAAAAACCCTTATTCTAGAAAGTAGGCTTTATTCAAAAAGAACAGAATATGTTTATTACATACAATAACAACTTCAAATAGTGCTACTTCAAATACATGCTACCACTTCATAGGATTCATTATCTGCCCTAATCAAGACGTATTCTATAGATAGAGGTGGATATGTAACATGGTCTATAAGAAGATATATTCCTGTGATGAAATCCAAGAACCTGAAGAGGGCAACATAAGATAATAGGATTAGAGATTTAATTTTTTAAAAAAAGAAACCTAAAGGTCATTTCTTCCAACCCTTTAATTTTATGAATGTGAAAACTTAGATATTGAGAGGTGCAGTGACCTCCCAAGGTCATTCCATATATACAGGTAAGTAGGTGGCAGGGCTTAGGTGTGAATTCATGCCCTCTATAGAAAAGGAGGAGTATGAATGGAGAGAATAGCAGAAGCAATATTCTCATGGGGGTATACTATAGACAACCTGGACAGAAGGAGGAATTAGATGAGGAGTTTGGGGACCAATTCAAACACCTAGAAAAGAAGCATAATACTGTAGTAATGAGATATTTCAACTAGGCATTTGTTAGAGTACTCTTTCTGTGAAAAGCAGAATGGTCAGTAAATATATGACTTCCTGAAGTGATAATTTCATATTTTTAAAGGTGGAAGATGCAACATGGAAAATTGCTATTCTGGACCTGATGCTGAATAGCAAGGAAGAATGATTTGCTGACACAGAAATAATGGGAGCCTTGTGGGTGAATAACTCTTTGATCATGGAGTTTGAAACATAGAAAAAAGCCAGGCTTTCTTCATAGGGAAGAGAGTAACTATATGTCATAGTCTGACATATTCCCAAGATTTTGGCAGAGCAGATTTTAAAAGAGTTCTGGAAAAAATTGGATCCGTGGCCTAAATTTTATAGAGAAATTTGACCCAACAAATATGCGAAACTTTCAAGAATAAAATTGCTGAAGACAAAACTGCAAATAATTTTATGGTGAAGAGGGATGATTAAAAATAGTAATATGATTCCTTCACAAATTCAGATTTTAAAAAAGACATTTATAGAAGATAGACATAAGGAGAAATAACTGAAAAAATGCAAATAATAGCATGGTCCTCTGTGAGAATAGAGTCAGGAACACAGAACCTCAGAAAGAGCTGAGGTTGGTAATGAATACTAAGCATGATGGAAAGGTATTTTGGATTTATTTGGGCATTTAAAAAAGCTATTTTCAAGACTAAAAGGATCCCCAAAAAGGGAATAAGAAAGGACTGCTGCTGGATGGATAGGATGGTAATATATGAGCTTACATTCCAATAGAATGTAAGTTCTTAAAGTCAATGGAAGATTTCATTTTGTCTTTGTGTCACCAACACCAGGCATAAAGCCTTTTATAGAATAAATGTTTAATATGTATTGGTTGAGTTGAATTAGGTGGCAGGATGTCTACAGCATTGAACTTGGAGTCAAGAAAACCTTAGTCTGAATCCTGTGTCAGACACTTGCTATTCATGTAACCCTGAGCAAATCACCCAAACTCATTGTTTCCTCATGTGTTAAAAAAAAATGTATAATACCACCTATCTCATAGGATTGTTGTGAGGACCAATTGCAATGATATATGTAAAATGCTTTGCAAACCAGAAATCACTATGTAAATAATTATAATTATTATTATTTCACTTCTATGGTTTCTTCCAAGGGGAATTATCTTTGAAGTGAGAAAGGGAGATAAAAATGGCAGCAGGGAATGAAAACTGAGGATAAAGTGATGGGAAGACAAAACACTATCTCTCTTCCCTTGGTGAGTACATTCCTCAGGTCTGGACAAACTATATCCTAGAGGAATGAGAGAACTGACAGAAACCATTATTGAGCCACTGTGGGTGATCTTTGAGAGATCTTAGGGAATGTGGGAGGTGTCATAGTCCTGGAGAAGGGGAAATATTTTGTTTAAATTGTCAAAATATGAAGTCTTCTAGCTATAGTTTGTGAGCTTGATTTAGATTCCTGGAACAATTCTAGAACACATTATAAAAAAGGAGGGGGAATAAATTAGGTGGTACAGTCAATAGAATGATGGACCTGGAGTTAGGAATTCCTGAGTTCCAATCTAGTCTCAAAATTTACTAACTGTATGACTTTGGGCAAGTTACTTAATCTCTGTTTGAGTTTCCTCATCTGTAAAATGGGGATAATTACAGCACCTAATCCTCAGGATTGTTGAGAGGAACAAATGAAATAATAATTGTAAAGCACTTAGCACAGTGTCTAGCACATAGTAGATGCTATATTAAAAATGTTAGCTATTATTATTGCCTGCTATGTCCTCAGTACTATGCCAAGTTCATTATTTCATTTGATCCTCGAAACAACTCTGCAAGATAAATTCTTTATGCCGATTTTTACAGTTGAGGAAACTGAGACCACTTTTGTCCCGATCACACAGCTACTAAGTGTCTTCAGCTGGATTTGAATTCAGGTTTTCCTGATTCCAAACCCAATGTGCTATCAGTTGCCTCAGGGATAATTTGTGAGTATTTATAAAGGGGAACAATGATCAATAAAAAATTAGAATGGTTTCAGTGAGAACAGAAAGTGTTCAACAGTTTCGTTGATGAATTAGATGAAGACATAGAAGGTATGCTTGTTAAATTTGTAGATGACTCCCTAATTCCCCCAGTTGTTTGTCAGTGTCCTCCTTTATCACTGTATATTTAGTGTGTGTGTGTATTGTTGTTCAGTCATTTTTCAGTCATTTCTGACTTTTCATTACCCCATTTTCTGTTTTCTTGGAAAAGAGACTAGAATGGTTTGCCATCTCCTTATACAGATGGGGAACTGAGGCCAACAGGATTAAGTGACTTGCCCAGGGTCACACAGCTATCATGTGTGTGAGGCCAGGTTTGAATTCAGGAAGATGAGTCTTCCTGACTCCAGACCTTAGTGGAACCTAGCTGCCCCTGTATGTATATATAAGTATATACATATCTATGTGTACATACAGAGAGAGAGAGGGATACTTATTTAATTTATACAAGCATTGTAGTAGAATGTAAACTTGTGGGAAGGGACAGTTGGAGTTCTATATTTGTAACCTTAGCACCTAGCATAGGGCCTGGCACAAAATAGGTCATAAAATATTTGTTGACTAATGCCATGAAGCTGGGAAGTATGAATAAAGTATCTGATAATATATTAAATGTTTTAAATGTCTTCGAGAGGCTATGATGATAGCTCACATCAGATAAGATGAAATTTTAACATGGTTAATTGTAAAGGTCTATATTTGATTTTTTTTTAATCACCTGCAAAAGTACAGGATGGAGAAATTTTGACTAGAAATCAATTCTAGTGAAAAGATCTGGAGCTAGTGAAAAGAATGGGGGAGGGTCAGATTTTTAAGGGTCTCAAATTGGCATCCCTGCCTCCAGAATCTACTGATTCCTATATATCTTCCTCACAGATGCCAGTGATTTTCATAAAGCATGCACCTCTCAATGAACTCTAGGAACTCTTTTAAATCTACAGTCAAATACAATCTCCTCTGTTTGGCATTTAAAGCTCTTCACAACCCAGTCCCAAACTACTTTTCCAAGCTTATAGATACAAAATTCCCCTTTCACCTACACAGTGATCCAGCCACACTGACATGGTATTCCATCTCCTCTATTCTGGCCTTTGCACTCGTTGTCCCTCATACTCAGAATACATTTCCTTCCTCCTCAACTTCAGCCCCTCAGACTCCCTCATTTTCTTCAAGACTCAACTCACGCATCACCTTTCCCAACATTCTTAAATCTGAGTCCATAGCCCTTCAGGTGGATAGATTTCAGGATGTCCATGAATCCTTGGATAGGAAAAAATGAGATTTTTATCTTCACTAATTTTTTTTTAAGTGAGGCAATTGGGGTTAAGTGACTTGCCTAGGGTCACACAGCTAGTAAGTGTTAAGTGTCTGAGGCCGGATTTGAACTCAGGTACTCCTGACTCCAGGGCCGGTGCTCTATCCACTGCACCATCTAGCTGCCCCCTTCACTAACTTTTAACTGAAATTTAACCATTTCCTTCAGTTATTTAAGAGCATAATTCTGAGAAGGTCATAGGCTTCACAAGTCTGCCCCAAAAAGGTTCAGAACCCCTGTTCTACAAGAAGCCTTTCCTTCTTCCCTGAGTGCAATGGTTCTCAAAGTATGGGAATCCTCAAAGCCCTTTTAGGGGATCTACAAAGGGTAAGGCTATTTTTATAATAATATTAAGACATTTTAATTTATAATACAGTAAATATTGACAGGGCAGTTAGATGGCACAGTGGATGGAAAGCTGGGCCTGGAATCAGGAAGACTTCTCTTCCTGGGTTCAAATCTGGGCACTTTTTAGCTGTGTGACCCTGGGCAAATCACTTATAACCCTGTTTGCCTCAGTTTTCTCATCTCTAAAATGATCTGGAGAAGAAAATGGCAAAACACTCCAGGGTCTTTGCCAAGAGGACTCCAAATGGGGTCACGAAGAGTTGTACACAAATGAAAAATGACTGAGAAACAACAAAATATGGATAGATACAACTCACCCCCCCGGGTGTCAATAATTTTTGTGTAAAGGTGTTCTAAGTATAAAGGTATTCTAAGACAAGTCTGAGAACCACTGCGCTGGCTGCTATTGCCTTTGACCCCAGTTTCTTATTTATCTATTTTGCATAAACTTATCTATGTACATGCAACCTTTCCCACTCTGTCCTTGCCTAGTTTGTTCTACATATCCCCAGCACTTCGCAAGTACCTGGCCCATAGAAGGTGATTAATAAATGTTTGCTTGATTCAATTCATTTAATGAACCATTCGGATGGTTCATTGATTGAATGCCAGGTTAAAGAGTTTCTCTAATTTTTTTAGTGATCAATAAACACCTTACCAGCAGAGATTAGGAGGAATGAGAGCCTAGATAGGGCCTCTGTTGTGGAAGGATGCTTAGGAAGAAGGAATAGAGTTCTGGGAGATGGGGAGACACCACAGAAATACACAGGTCAGAGTGATCTGCTTCTGACGCCCACAGTGCCTCCAAATCCCTTCCCCCTCTCCTCATCTCTCCCACTAGAAATCATCTCCTGCGGTGCCGCAGGTTGCCAGCCCCTGGTAGAGAATATGAATGCCAGGGAGCAGGTAGGAAATTGCTGACACTTTAGAAATGTTTTATCTTTTTCAGGTCACTAGGGTCCCATTTATTAAGTTACTGCTTGAGGGCACTGTTGTTTTGAAAGAAAAAAATATATCTCCCCAAATGTCAGCAGTTTTCTCTCTGCGATGCCAGGAGAAAGGTGCTTTTAAGCTGAGAAATGTGTGCCAGGTTTAACTTTGTAGTTGTTAATAATAATATCTCACATTTGTATGAGGCTTCAAGGCATATTCACATAACATCACATCTCATGGAATGTTGGATTTGAAATCAGGAATACTCCTCTAATCCATACCTCTCTGTACCGGATAGCTGTGTGATCACAGGCAAGTCATGTATCTCTCTGAGCCTGAGTTTCCTTATCTGTAAAATGGGAATAATAACACCTGTTTTATCTGCCTCAAAGGGTAGGGATGGATGTCTCCATTTTACAGATGAAGTAACTGAGTTTGAGACAGGTGAACTGAATGACTCAGGATCACCTAGTTAATAAGTGGAGGAGACAGCACTCGAACCCCATTCTGACTATGGTTCCAACTACATCAGTTGCTTCAGTTAAGGAATCCAGACAGTACACATGATAATCTTTCATTAAATCATCAGAGTATTTATGAGGTGCCCAAGAAGAACCAAATGCATTATTCCTCAAACTAAAAAGAAAAGAGTGTCTAGAGAAAGTTATTCAATCGATATATAAATCCAAAATGTAGAAGGAAAGTTCCAAAGTTCATGATTCTGGCCATTTAAGAAGTGACTTTTCATTGCTGGCCTTTGAAACAGAATACTAATCATATGTTTATACATTGGTATTTACTAGAAGCCTGAGGGATTAAAGGGAGACCAGGCTTTGAACTGCCCCATGACTGCTTCTTACACATGATTGAGGGGAGGTTGGTTTCAGCAGCTGGTCCTGGAGTATGTGTTTAAATCACAAAAGAGCTCTTCATTCCACCCTCTGAGTCCCTTCTCTCTCTTCATTTTCCCTCCCCTCATCCTTTCTCCCTTCTCTGTTCCTTTCTTATTCCCTTTTTTCCTTCTCCCCCCCTCTCCCTCCCTCTCTGCATCTTTTTTCTCCCTTTCTCTCCCACCCTCCTTTCCTCTGTCTCTGTTTTTGTCCCACTCTCCTTCCCCGGTCCCTTTCCTGTACCCCTCTTCTGCCCCCTCTGCTTCTCTCTCTCCTTCTCCCTTTCCTTCCTTCCTTCCTTCTTTCCTTCCTCCCTTCTCTCCTCCTTTTTCTTGCCTTCCATCCTTCTCTCCTCCTTTTTCTTCCTTCCTTCCTTCCTACCCTCCTCCTCCTCTTCTCTCTCTCCCTCTCTCTCTCTGTCTCTCTCTCCTCCCCTCTTCTCTTTCATTTTTCTATTACTTTACTGCTTCATTTACTTCACACTACCCTATGTATCTCTACTATTCACCTCAGTCAGTATTCTAGAAAGTTTGAATTTAAAACCTTTTTTTGAGAGAGAGAGAGAACAAAATAACAACACAAATCCAACCACCAATCCCCACCAAAATAAAAAATCCTTTAAATTAATTTTAAACGCTGAGTCATTCAGAACACACCAACATTACATAACCACCATTAAAGCATTAGTATTACTACTGGGGGCACTTGATTATGCAACTGAATAGTAAATCTCCTATGGGGGACTCTTTTTCAAAAAGAGTTTCAATTCACCAATTTATTTTCAGGCTGCTAGCGATCATTTCAGACTCCCTTTTAGCTTTTTTGCTTCAGGGAGAAGGTGGGTAGGCCATCCTTTGAGATAATACCAAGAGGCTGAAGTTTCAAGGAAGTCATACATAATAAGTTTTTTTTTTCTTTCTTTCCAAAGCACTTGAGAGCCAACCCCATTTTCAGGGCTGTGCTGGCTGAGAGTAGAGTGACCCTAGCTGAGACCACCTGAAAGCAGGCCGAGCCTTCAGCTCTCTTGCCCCCTTCAGATGTTAGCTGGATATCTGGGCCAAAGGACACAGTGTTCTTTGCTTGTATGTCCAAGGAAGGCCTACCTGGCATTGAGGCAAACTCCCTGTGGGCAGCTGCCCAGAGCTGGCACTGCTGTTCCTGTTGCCCTCTGACCTCTAGACAATGGTCCATGGTAGTTCTACCCAGATGCCAAAGGGCCTTTCTGAGGATTCCTGGGCAGCTGTCCATGTTCAAAAGACATTAGTTCAGTCCTCTGTTCCCTCTCTTCCTCCTCCCCCCCAAAAAAGTTTCAGCCTTCAGACTACCAAGAAAGCTGGAATTTGTAGGAACATTTTATAGCTACTTCTAAAATAAAGTAGAACCTCTTTTCATTATCTGCACCTCCTCCCACCCCCTACCACTCGACCTCCAAGCTCTCCAAGTTTAGGATGTACTAGAGAAATTCCTGCCACACGTAGTTTCTGGGAGGGAGTTTAATTATAGACTCATGATTTCCAGTAGTCCTGGTGTTGTTAGATAATCTCATGTGGCAAGGGGAAAATTTTCATTTGTCAATAGGCCAGTCTTTTGAAAGAAAAGAACCTGGAAAAGTAGTTGTAAAAATTATACAAGGCCCCTTCCAGCTCCCACATGTCTGTAAACATAACAGTTTACATTTGCATGGTGCTTTAATGCTATAAAGAACTTTTATTTGTATGTTAATTTTTGAATGATAAATGTTATTGATGAGACAACATAGTATAGTGGACAGAAAGCCGTCCTTTTATTCAAATCCTACTACTAAAATCTACTGCTATATAATCCTGGATTTAATCTCTCAATACCTCCAGGTAACTCTCTAAAACCCTAAATTTCAGATATCGATCAGCATTAATAAAGAAAATTCCTCACAGGGTCCTCCCTACAAAATCTGGCAAAATCTCAGCCCCAGTCAAATACAACAACAAATTGATGCATAGTCCCCTAACTCTCCAACAAAAGGAGCAAAGTACATTTCATTTCCATAGTTTTTAGAGCCAGAGATAGGTTGAACAGCTCAGGCAGGGACCATATCACCAATGCTATCTTCTAGTTTTCTTTTTTATTTAAATTTTCAATTAAAGTCAACAAACATTTATTAAGTGGTTACTGGTGCCAAGCTAGAAATATAAATAAGGCAGTGAGGTCAGGGAGGAGTTAGCAGTTGATTAAGAGGTAAGGCCCTATTAACCTATCTCGTAAGTACGGTATATTTTCAAAGCATAATGCATTTTTCTAGTCATCTAAGAGTAATTAAAAAGCAGTTCTGAGGTCAAAATTTAAATGGCCACAAGGGAGCAATCCAAGGAACTCATGAGCAAAATGAAGTCTGGGTTTCAGAACAGCAAATCCAAAACTGGGGGTGGCCCATACAGAGCTAGGTCAATTAAACACCATGGAGAAGGAAACTAATGAAAACAATTTTCATCAGTTAACTAGTTCCCCATCCAGCTAATGCATCATAGCCATGGGTTCTCTTGCAGGATAAGTCAAATATACAAAAAACTATAATATAAGTGATGGTAAGTGCATTCAAGAAATCCAAACAAAAATGAGAATAGATAGATTGTATAAAACTAGGGAAATCTTGGAAGGCTTCCTGGAGAAGGTGGCATCTGAGTTGAGCCTTGAAGAAAGAGGATTCCAACAAGCAAAAATGTTGCCAAATGTATTATTCATAAAACTGAGAATAAAAGAAAAGTGTCTAGAGGAGTGATTAATCAATGTATAAAATCCAAAATCTGAAAGATAAGTTCTAAAATTCATTTCTAAAATAGGGGAAATAAAAAATATCTTTACATGTAATTGAGAAAAGTTAAAAATAAAATAAAATAGGGGAAATAACATAACGAAGAGGCAAAGATGTGATGGGGGGACAAAAAACGATGAGGTTATGGCAAATATTAGTTTGGATGGAAGAAAGAATATGTCAAGGATAGTAGTATTATGAGACAAGGAAAGAAAGTTAGGTTGAGACTAGATTGCACAGGACCCTGAATGCTAGGTTAAAAAGTTGGTATTTTATCCTACTGTCAATGAGGAGTCATGGATCTTTGTGGGGGGAGGTGTTTGCATATGTGTGAATGGGGTGGGGTGGAGTGGTTAGAGCTTCAGGAAGATTAGTAGGGCAACAATATGAAGTTCAGAGTGTAGAAGAGACTGGAAACTAGTACACTATAGTTATCCCTTCCATATCACAGGGCAGGGGGGTTAGTGACATGGTACCCCCATGATCTGGAAAATCCCTTTGTACTAGAGAAGTCTGAATTTTTATATTTTTCTTTTATGGGGTGTTTACATTACAGTACCTTATTGTAAAATTTGGGTTCAGCATTTGGTCATAGCCCTCTGTGTCATCTTCTGGTCTTCGTGGGTTGTCTGTGGCTTCCGCAAAACTCCCCCCAAATTCCCATTAATTTCTCATGCCAACCAGAGAAATATTGAAACCACAGTGGGGAAAGTCACAATGTAGAAGGGATAACTGTAGTTAGCCTATTAAAATACTCCAAGTGGGAGATGCAGGCCTAAAGTGCATGGTAACAGAGTGAATGGAGAGAAGAGGAAGGATGCAAGAAATATTACAAAAATGTACTACTTTCCAGGAATAGTTTTGAGCCTGGGTGAGCTTACCATTAAAAAAAAAGAATTAATAGAGTAGATGAACTAGTTGACATTCAGTTCTGATGGGATGAGATGAGTAAATGAAGGAAAAATAGCTTCTATTAAATGTTCAAATCTAGGCAGCTAGATGACAGTGGACAGAGGCGTGGAGTCAGAAGACTTTGCTTGCCAGACTGCCTGTGACACTTTGTTGCTGTTCAGATGTGTGTGACTTTCCAGAACTCCATTTGGGGTTTTCTTGGCAAATATACTGGAGTGGTTTGCCATTTCCTTCTCCAGATCATTTTACAGATGAGGAAACAGAGGCTAAAGGGGTTAAGTAACTTTCCCAGGGTCACACAGTTAGAAAGTGTCTGAGGTCAGATTAGAACTCAAGAAGATGAGTCTTCCTAATTCTGGGCCCCTTCCTCACTGCCCTACCTCTGACATAAGTTAGGGTAAGCTAGATGGTGCAGTGGAATAGAGTACTGGCCCTGGAGTCAGAAGGACTTGAGTGCAAATTTGATCTCAGATACTTACTACCTGTGTGACCCTGGGTAAGTCACTTAACCTCATTTGCCTCAAAATATGTGGGGCCATCTTCAGTCATCCTGATATATATCTTACCACTGGACCCAGATGGCTTTGTAGGAGAGTGAGGTTGGTGACTTTGCACATCCCTTCCTGACTTAAATCCAATTCAGTGCAAGTCATGACATCACCTCTTGATGTCATGGTCCTCTTCAAGAATGAAGGACAAAACAACCACCACCACCACCACCAGGTCATTCTACATTTGCAAGTATTGAGTTCAGTTCTGGGCCTTACAGTTTAAGAGACATTCCCAAGATGGAACATATCCAGAGGAGAGAGACTTGGATGGTTGAGGGCCTTGAGGTCATGTTATATGAGGGCTGGTGGAAGTGACATGGAATGGTGTCTAGATAAAAGAATAAGGGAGGATATGGCATCTGTCTTCAAGCATGTGAAAAGCTGTCACATGGAAGAGGACTTAGGCTTGGTTTGGCCATGGTGAGGAAAAACTGGAATAATATGTGGAAGTAGAAAAGAAGATAGGAGGACCTGAGTTCAAAGCTCACTTCAGACACCTACTAGCTGTGTGACCCTGGGCATGTCACTTAACCCCAATTGCCTTAAACATGCTGGGCCATCTCCAGTCATTCTGATCTATATCTCACCATTGGACCCAGATGGCTCTGGAGGAGAGAGTGAGGTTGGTGACCTTGCACAGCCCTCCCTCACTTGAATCCAATTCAGTGCAAATCATGATGTCACCCTGATGTCACGGTTCTCTTCGAGAAGGAAGGACACACAACAACAGCAAGTCAACCTCAACCCCAGTTTTTCATCTATAAAACTGGTATCATACCAGCACCTATTTCCTAAGGTTGTTGTGAGTATAAAATGGGATAATGTATGAAAGCACTGAGCAAACCTTAAAACACCGTGTGAGTGAGCTATTATTAATATATTATGTATTAACCACTGTGTTTAATTCTGGGGATATAAATGAAAAAGCAAACCAGTCTCTGCCTTCAGGGATCTTTCATTCCAAGGAGAAGGAGACAACACATGTAAAAGTGAGTAGTGACCTCAGAAGGATACTTTGATTTATGAAGACACAGGGATAGTGATCCACAGAGGAGTTGTTTCCAGAAGCAGAAGTATGCATCTGATTAATCCTCATGGAACAAGAGGCAGAATGGAAAGACGGCAGAAGGATGGCCTGGTGGACTAGGAAGGATGGTCTGGGGTCTAGAGGTCTAGAGTTGGTTTGTGATAACTGACTTACTAATGAGTACAGCACAATCCTATTAGTGGTGGTTACAAAGCTGAGTAGGGATGGGGTTCAGGCTGTCTTGGACTGTGGGCAGTTTTCAGGTAATCGAGGGCTACCTGGATTAAAAGGGACCTTTGGGTGAATGTCTGGTCATGCTGGTGGTAACGGAGAGGCACCAAAAGAGGAGTGAAGACTGATCTCACCAATTCCACAGTTTTGCCAATGGCCACCCACCCCTTCAGGCCAAATAAGAAATTATCTCTGCCTGGCTACTCTTTGTATTAGAAAGATAATTTTTAAAGTAATACGAGATAAATATAATAATAGCTAATTGGTAGCTAGCATTTCTATACAGCTTTAAGGTTTGCAACACACTTTACAAATATTGTCTCATCCTCACAACAACCCTGGGAGGCGGGTGATATCATTATCCCCATACTGCAAGGTAAACGCCCATTTTACAGTTGAGTAAATCGAGGCCAACAAAGGTCAAGTGACTTGTTCAGGATCACACAGCTAATAGGTATCTGAGATGGCATTTGAATTTAGGTTCTACTGATTCCAGGTCCACTGCTCTATACACTATGCCACCTAAGACTGTTATTTCATTATAAAAATTAATAGATATCCATTATTGCCAACCCACCAGGAAAGTAAAGTGATAGGTATACAGAACTGTAATGAACCTGGGAATTGATGAAGTTTTTTTTTTTTTGGTGAGGCAATTGGGGTTAAGTGACTTGCCCAGGGTCACACAGCTAGCTAGTAAGTGTGTAAAGTGTCTGAGGCCACATTTGAACTCAGGTCCTTCTGAATCCAGGGCCGGTGCTCTATCCACTGTGCCATGTAGCTGTCCCTGAATTGAAGAATTTTTTAAAATGTTATTCTGAGAGATATCATCAACCTGTAGATGAGTCCATTCTCGCCCAATGGATGAAGTTTAGCCTAGAAATATTGCTTAATAATGGTCTGGGATTCATCAACAATTTTGACTCATACTCTAAATCAGCTTTTCATTTGTATTTATCTTATTTCCCCAACAAAATGGTATGCTTTTTGAGGGCAGGGAGTCTTAGTTTTATATAAAATTCTCCCCTTTACCCTTCAGCTGACCAGCACAATGTAGTAGGGTCTCAGCTATTATTTGTTGGAGGAAAATAAGTATAAGACTAAGTGAGTGCGAAGGCCCCTTCCAGCTCTGACAATTTGCATTTTTGTGAAGGAAGGATGACTAAAGATGGTTGATACCGACATTGTAGGATTAAACAGGATCTTGGTTTGGTAACTTTCTCCACCCAGGCTAGGCAGTGGAAGATGACCTGTGAACAACTTCAAGCTGAAATAAAATTGGGACTGGTAATAATTTTTTAAAATTGCCTCTAAATAAAAATAAACTCCAAACAAATTAGCAAAAGAAGAATAAAATCATACAAAAATAAATTATAAACAATGTGCCAATTGTTTTTAAAATGTATGTATTAACTTTAGCAAAATTATGATATTGTTGTTTAGTCATTTCAGTCATGTCTGACTTTTTGTGACTCCATTTGGGGTTTTCTTGGCAAAGATACTGGAGTGATTTGCTATTCCTTTTCCAGATCATTTTACAGATGAAGAATTAAGGCCAACAGGGTTAAGTGACTTGCCCAGGGTCATATAGCTAAAAAGTGTCTGAGGCCAGATTTGAACTCAGGAAGTCTTCCTGACTCCAGGCCCAGCACTCAATCCACTATGTTACTTAGCCAGTAAAATAGCTGTAAAATAATTGTAAAATAGCAAAATTATTTTTAAAACAAAATAATTGTAATGATATATTTAGCTTTATTATTTTTCCCTTCTGTGGATGTCTATTTTATCTCTCTCTCTCTCTCTCTCTCTCTCTTTCTCTCTCCATCTCTTCATCTATCTATCATCTATCAAGAGATACTTAGGCTTCCAACTGCCACCCTCCCTTAATACCTCATTGTTGTATAGAGGAGAGCTAAGTTCTCAAAAGCTATGTTAAAGAAGTACAGGCCTTGGCAGCTTCTACTAATCCAGAAAGACTTGGAGTATGGAACCAGAGATGGAATGTCTCATCTGTAACCCAAGAAGCAGCCTAGCTAAGTCTGGAGAAACTCATCCCTCCTTCTCAAGTTTTCAGACTTGGCAAAAAACTATGGAAAATTATTTTCCAGATGCTAGAGGGGGTGCAATCTATATGATGGAGGGAGCATCCACATGGAAGGAGACAGCTCTCTAAAGCAGTAAAGCAGCCGTAGTATGTGTAGATGTGTTTGCTCTGGTTCTGCTTTCTTGTCTCATCATTACTTCATGCTAAGTCTTCACACATTTCTTTATGTTCTTCATATTTGCTGCTAGAAGGTCAATATCTAGCTTGGTCCCATATGTCAGTTCTTCAGCAGGGAACCTGTGACTTTCCCCTAGCAGGTAATCCAAGATACCCACCCAGAAACTCAAGAAGGGAGTTTCTATGAAAATGGCGGCAAGCCATAGTAAATCATAAATCTTCACTGGCATCCAATAATGGAAAAAGATGAAAATTGGAAACAAGAGAAATTCTTTTAAAAAATTCTTTTCATCCAAGCTTTCATACACATCAGAACTGAACAAACTCCCTTCAGATGATTAGTTACATTGGGTGCAAAAGGTAGGCCTTTAGAGTCATTTATTATTGGGCCTGTGATGTATACTGTCTTCAAACTTTAGTTTTTGGAGTGGAACGGAAATGACCTTTTTTAAGCACTTTGCTACATGCCAAACATTGCACTAAGTTCTAGGGATACAAATAGAAAAGCAAGACAGTTCCTACTTTCAAGGAACTCACATTCTAATTTGGGGAGACACATACAGGGAGTCGCAGCTGCAAAGGAGATGGAAAAGCCCAGGGGTCCTTAGGATGGTATGGCAGAACAGATTTCAAAGCCCAGGAGAATGCAATGGTAGGTCAGATGCAATGTCCAGGGGTCCAAAGGGCAGATGGCAAGGTCCAGTAATGCATGGTCTTACAGAAAGGATGACAGATGGGGATGTCATACTCATTTAAGTGGTGTGGGCAGCCTTGTCTCTAACAATTGTTGGAAAGAGAGTGGTGGCCTAATGGGGGTAGAGCAGAGCCTTGGGGTACCCAGGTGGAAAAGAAGAGATGATCAGCATCTATTTAGGAGTCACCCTCTTTGGGCCTCAATTTCCGTATCTATAAAATGAAAGAGTTGGATCGGATGGTCCCCTCCAGTTCTTAGTCTATGATCCTCTGATTTCAGCTAAAAGAGTCAGTACAATTTAGGAAGAGAGAGCCCCAAAGTTCAGGGTCAATAGCCTTCAATGTTATGTAACAAGAAGTTCTAGATCTAAACAGATTTAATCATGTACATAACCCAAGATGGCCTAGGAACTACTTTTCCATGTTTCCAGGTTCATGGGTTCAGAAAAGGCTTTTGCATTCCTTGAACCTGAGAAGTACTGAAAGTCAAATTCTGTTCTGCTGCACTGAGTCCTTAGAACTTCTGATGATCCTTAAATGAAGCAAAATATACAGTTTCAAATAAATTGCTTTTTAAACTGTCAGATAACATGACTCCATTTGTGCATGTGAAGTGATTTAGAGGATTTTTACTATTAGCTGAAAGCAAGCAAGCAAGCAAAAAAAAAAAATCTAAGAACAGGGAAACACTCCTGAAAGGAATGTGAATAATAGTGACTTTCACTTCCATTATTTGTTTAAGATTTTGCTGAAGCACTTTCCTCACAACAACCTTCTATGATGGGGTTAGAATGAACTAATGGGGAGAAATGATTTCTCTTCATTTTGCAGGATGAGAAAACTGAGGATCAGAGAGGGGAAGTCATTTGTTCAGGGTTACACAAAGAGTGTTATGGGCCAAGAGTCAAATTCATGTCTTCTGACTCCAGGCCCTACTTTCTGGAAATTTTTTGGTAAAAAGTGTAGTCTAGAACATGGACCACAAAGAATATAAACTCTGAACTTCCTATTCATAAGACCCTAGAAATTCTTTTTCTCTCTCTCCTTTCTCCTCTCTTCTCTCTGTTTGTCTGTCTGTCTCTGTCCCTCCCTCCTTCTGTCTCCCCTCCCCCCAAAATGCAGATATTTTCCCACATGATTATACCCAGGCCCCAATCACAAGTGTTTTTACCGTCTTCCTTACACAATCCCAACCTCCCTAGTTGTGCATGTATATGTGTGTACACACATACATGGATATATATACATCTACACACAACTAACATATACACAAATGTATATGTGGAGAGAAAGAAGGAGAGAGGAAGGGGGAGAAGGAAGAGGAGGAGGAAAGACGGAGGGAGGGAGAGAGAGAGAGAAAAAAAAGAGAGAGAGATCCTTTTCTCGCTTCCTCCTCCATGCAATTTTTCATAGATGAGGCATTTTGTTTTGCAATCCCCAGCACCTAACCTTGTGTCTTGTGCATAGTAACCACGCAATAACTATTTGGTGGGATGAATTGATTTGAATGGATTATAAGGGATTCCCCAAGATGATTTCTGAAGTCCTTTCTAGCTCTGAGATTCCACAAAACATTGTGGTTACTTTCCTTTGGCCTAAAAGTTGTTGCCAAGATCTGCCTGCTAGCCTTCCAGATGGCTTTCTGTCTGTTGCCCTGTGATTTTCTAGTTCCTCTTCTTTAAAGGAATTACTGAATAGAAGACTGAAGAGAAAAGTCTTCAAAAGGTATAAGTAGATGAAGGCCATTTATTCCATTTCCACAAGAATTTATTAAGTGCCTTTTATGTCCAAAGCTTTGTTTTTGGAATATGTGTTTAATATATGCAGAGAGATAGCCAAGTGGCACAGTGGATAGAGCAATGCACCTGGAGTCAGAAAGACCAGAGTTCAAATTCATTTTCAGCCACTTACTATGTGACATCTGTTTCAGTTTCTTCATCTCTAACACAGGGATAATAATATCACCTATCTCCCAGAGATGTTTTGAGGATCAAATAAGATTTTTGTAAAGCGCTTTTGCAAACCTTAAAGAATTATATAAACAACAGTTATAATAATAATAATAATATGTATCATGAGTGAAGGCTATTTGTACAAAGGAATGCATTTTAGACCAAAGGAAATGAATTCATTTTGTAGGGTAAATAACAGATGACCCCATAACCAATTAATTGGCAAGTGTTGTTTTTTTAAACACTGCTTCTCTCATTGTTTCTTATCTGGATCGTTTTAATAGCCTCATAATTGATCCCCCTGCTTCCAGGCTTTCTTTTTTCCAATCCATCCTCTACACAGTTGCTAAAATACATTTGATTCTCCAATTTAAGAAGTTTCAACGTCACAAGGATTCAAAGTCTCTATTCCCCCTAGGATTAAAATATATGTAAAGTGGAAGATCAGATGGATTCACTGAATCGTTTTTGATGAATTCTCCACTCAACCTAATGAGATTCAATGAAACTATTCCCCAATCAATTTAATGGGATCTATGGGGTACAGAGGTGGGCATGGCTACTGGTACCTTGTCGATGTGGTTTCAGAAACCCTAGGTGAGGGGCAACTAGGTGGTGCAGTGGATAAAGCACCGGCCCTGGATTCAGGAGGACCTGAGTTCAAATCTGGCCTCAAACACTTGACACTTACTAGCTGTGTGACCCTGGGTAAGTCACTTAACCCTCATTGACCCCCCCTCCCCCAAAAATCCATTAACCAACAAACAGAAACCCTAGGTGCCTACAAGATGATTGTCTGTCTGAGACTCGGGAGACTCTCATCACAGGAGCAAGCCTCCACTTGACATAGGCAGTTTCTCTCTATGCCCCTCTGTCTCTGTCTTTCTTTCTCTTTGTGTGCCTATGTACACTGTCCTCCCTCCTGGGTTCAATTGACCATGACTTTTGAGTGAAACCTAGCCAGCAGTGCACCGACCAAACAGCTGGCTCAAGAGGGGAGTTTCTAGCTAACATCTTCTTTTCTATTTCTTCTGGGTACATTACAGACCAGAGATGTGAAAGTAGCTCAAGAGCTGGGGAACCGAGAGATTTCCTTTGGAAGCAAATGGCAGAAACAGATATGGACATGCTTTTTCTCCCCTTTGATGGCCCTGTGATCCCCATGATGTCGGTACTTCCCCCATCAGTTCAGGCTGTAACCCATCTATGTCTTTTCATTTTATGTGACTCTTGTCATTGCTTTTCTATGTATCTCAAAGGATATCTATTAAATGTACTAGTCTTCCTCTGGCTCTCTGAACATTTATACTGCCAGTATAGCATTTAAACCATCTAATTACTACTCCTAGCTCTCACTATGTAATGAGCCTATGCCCTTTTCTAGTTATACATGTCTAAAATATGTACACACACAAATATCTCATACATATATACAAATAGTTGATACATATAAGTGTGTTAAGTACATAGGAGAACTCGGGGGGAAAAGCCCACAAGAAATTTGAATATAAGATTTCTTCCAGATGTAGAGAGTTAAGGGTATTTGTTATGGGGTGGGGGGAAAGGGGCAGTGAAAGAGAAGCCAAGGAAGACTTCATGGAGGAAGTGGTACCTGGCTCCTTCTTTTTTTTATGTGCATGTGATCACATAATCTTCTTCTTCTTCTTCTTTTCAGGGCAATGAGGGTTAAGTGATTTGCCCAGGGTTACACAGCTAGTAAGTGTCAAGTGTTTGAGGTCGGATTTGAATTCAGGTCCTTCTGAATCCAGAGATGGTGCTTTATCCACTGCGCCACCTAGCGGCCACCCACATAATCTTTTATGCATTTGTGTTTGTATATCCTTGGCCCTTGGTGAGAAATACCTACAGAAGGTATCTAAGTAATTTGTCTATTCACGAAATAGAATACAGTGGCCCACAAACACAAGGTCAGGTTTAGAAATAAATCCTGATTCTACATATGACTAGACCTTTATGTTGAGATTACAATCTGAATGGCAAGCCATCATTAAGATGAAAGAAAAAACGAAAATTTTAAAAAGATGTGAAAGAAACATCATTGTATGTTTCTTTTTGGGATAATTTTTTAAAATACCATACAAAAATATTTTTAATAATTTTAAGAAAAAGAAATTAATAAATGTAGCATATTAGTTGCTCTAGAATTTTCTGTGAACACAACTAATTTTCCACGGCATTAGGTTTGAAGAAATATTTTAAAAACTGAACTTGTGGAATTCAAAGACTACATTTCAATGTACATACATTCAGGTCTGGGAACTCATAGGCTTCTAATAGTGTGGGCTCTTTTAATGATGGGCACTATTACTACACTCATTCGTTTCTGTGTTTAATATAAAATAAGTCAAATGGAAGAGGAGTTTCTATTGGACATTATGTCTATGCTAATGACATGGATGCTACTTTTTCTTTTCTTTTTCATGGAGTTTTTCTGATCTATTCACTTGTATGTCAGTAAATCCAGTATTTTTTGTAGGCTACTAAAGAAGTTTTGTGCTACTGCAAATAATTATGGCCTCTGTTATATGCACCAGTGAAATCGCCTCAAGGAAATTGTGGAAAATGGGTAAATTCCTGCAGATAACCAGCATGGTATACTAAGAAGGACACTAGAGTTGGTGTCAGAGGGTCCCAGTTTGAGTTTAGCTTTTGCCACCTCACAGCTCTGTAATCGTAGGCAAGTCATTAAACCACTTAGAGACTCATTTTCTTCCTCTGTAATATGAAAGTTATATTCACATGTTCTACCTCAAAGAGCTGCTGAGAGGAAAGCACTTTGTAAACCTGAGAGTACTATGTAAATGTGAGTTATTTTTCTGGGTTTCAAATGAGACAGTATATATAAATCAGATATAAAGGTGAGTTATTATGAAAATCTGAATTGTTAACTACCTTGCATTATAAATATAGGATCTTGGACCTTTCCATTAAATTAGGGGGGAAAGGACCTTATTGTGAAAACTCTTCTGCAGAAATTTTGCTGCACCATTGTTTACAATAATACCACTGATTGAATGAAAACATGTGATCAGAGATGCTGTTTTGTAATTATCTCCCCTTCCCCTCCCTACCCCTTGGCATTTTTTTCCTCAGTCATTTAAGATTTAGAAGTTTGGGTCTATCACTGAAAACACACAGGCTTGTGAGCACACACATACAACCCTTGAGAAATAGAAAGACTCAGAAGCTTGAGAAATCTTCGGGCTTTCTCTCAGTGGAGTATGTAAAACTGAGTCCCAGGGACATTTTAGCCAGATCTGTGCATTGGCTTAACTCAGCTTCACCAACAGAGTATCCCTTTGGGAGAATGCCTTAGGAGGCCAGTGCTGATGTTTTCTTGATGGAGTGCTGTTTGTTAGCAAAGTTCATATCATTTATTTTCACTTCTTCCTCTTGTACTCCACTCTACTCCTACATTGTGTTATAGTAGAAAGAATCCTGAATTTGAAGGCAGAAGACCTGGGTTCAATTCTGTGTGACCATAGCAAGTCATCTATCCTCCCTAGCACTCTGCTTTATCTGTAAAAACAAGGGGGTTATATTAGATAGGTATCTTCCAAGTCTTAACCTTATAATCCTAAATAAGAGGGAAGCAATGGAAACTGAATTTGAGAATACCAGACATAGGAGTCACAAGTTTGGGTTGGAGTTTTTGTTATTGTTTTTGTTATTTTGTCTGACTCTTTGTGACCCCATTTAGGGTTTTCTTGGCAGAGATACTGGAGTGATTTACCATTTCCTTCTCCGGCTCATTTTACAGATGAGAAAACTGAGGAAAAAAGGGTTAAGTGACTTGCCCAGGGTCACACAGCTAGGAAGTGTCTGAGGCCAAATTTGAACCTAGGTCTTCCTGACTCCAGGATCCACTGAGCCACACTAGTTGGCAAATTTACTAGTTGGTTCATTTATCTTCTCTGGGTCTCAGCATCCCTATGCATAAGTAAATGGGTTGAATCATAGTATTTAAAGCCTGAAGGGACCATAGGTTTCATCTAATCCACTCATTTTACAGATGAGGACAATGGGGCACAGAAAAGTGATTTTCTTAAGGTCATGCAGATTTAAGTAGTAGAGCCAGGGATTTAAGACAATGTCTTCTGATTCTAAACTCAGTGCTTTTTCTAGAGTATCTAAATGACAGCTAAGATCCCTTGCAGCTCTAATGGTCTATGATATTTTCCTCATCAACTTCACTAGGCTGCTGCAAAAATAGTATAGTGAAAAGAGCTTGAATTTGGGAGTTAAAGAGCATTTAGCTTCGTATCTCAGCCCTACTATTTACTACCTTAAGCCAACTGAGACTAATCGCTCACCAGCTCTGAGCCTCAGTTTCCTTATCTGTAAAATGAGGGTTCTGGACTAGAATATTTCCAAGGTTCAAATTCTATGACCGCCCCCTAAGATGATCCCTCGTAAAGGGGTTTGCTCTAAAACCTTAAAAATTATCCTAATATAAACTAAATAGGTCCGGGGTTTGGGGGTGGGGAGCACTGCTAGTGGTAAGAATGAGTCCCTGGGAGTGAGAGCTACTCTGCAGAAATCTCAAATTCGAGATCTACTTAAGGTTAAAAAAAAAAGAAAAAGCTGCAGCAGCCGAGGATTGCACAGAAACATTTCATTCCTTTACCAGGGGGCGGGGGAGGGGGGGGGGGAAGGAGGTGAGGGGGGGGGAAATGAGAGGGAGATTATTTACATTGGTCACTAGCTAATCCTGGGGGCGGGGGTATGGGGGAGGGGGCGGAGAGAAGCGAGAGGGAGCCCTAAGGGAGTACACACGTGTGTGTGTGTGTGTGTGTGTGTGTGTGTGTGTGTGTGTGTGTGTGTGTGTGTGTGTGTGTGTGTGTATGTGTGTATAGACACAGGGAGAGGGAGGGGAAGAAGAGGGAGGGAGGCGCTGAAGCATCTCAGACGCAGGCGCGAGGAGTCGGGGAACCTTGTGAGAAAGTTACCGGGGGGAGAGCAGGGGCCGGAGGCAGGAGCTTGTCACCTCCCACCCCTCCCCGAAGAAAGCCGCTCGCGGGGTTGCCAGGCAGGAATCGTGCTCCGTCCATCAGGCCCGGGTCTTGTTACGGGCGCCAGACCGAGCCCCTCACCCCCAACCACCCAGTCCCCCGGGCCATTTTGCCACCTGCGCTTTGCACACAGGAGGCAAGCAGGAGGAAGCACGGGCGAGCTGGTGGCTAAACTTGGAAGAAGGATGCTGACCGCCAGAGGGGGGACTCCCGGGCGGTGAGCCTCGGGCACCCCTTAGGGCCGCCAGCCCCAGGACCCCTCCCCTCCCGGAGCAGGCTGCGGGGGCCGTAAGCTAGCTGCGATCGCGCCCTCCGGCTGAAGCCCGAGCTCCCCGGGGGAAACCAGCGCGCTCCCCTCTGCAGCTTGGCAGCTCCGGAGCGGCAGCGCCAGCGGGGCCAAGCTAACGGGAGGCGGAAGGTTGGGTCGGGCAGGGCAGGTAGCTGGGGGCGCCGGAGTGAACCCCAAGGGCTCTCTGGGGAGCCGCCGGTGCCGCCGCCGCGGGTGGCGACTCCTCCTTTTCGTCCCGGGGCCATGGCTTGCGTAGGGCGCAAGGTGGCAGCTGGGCTCTGAGCGCTCTTCGCGCTCGCCTCTTTCCCTTTTGGACTCCTCTACGGACTTCGCCTCCGGGCCATGAAGACCTTCCCGAGAGCTGCTAGCCTCTGAGACCTCCCTCTCCCTCTTCTTCCTTTCCCCGAATCCGCGGTTTGGCCTCAAGGGTCCCTCCCCATCTCCGACCCGCTCCGGACCGCGTGTGCCCAGGCGAGGCGCTCGCTCGGGGATGGCGCCGCTGCCGCTGCCTCCTGCGCGCCGGCTCCAGGGGCTTCTCCAATCCCGGAAAGTTCACAGGAGGAGAGAGATGTGGCTGCAGCAAGTTGGCTTCATCTGCGGGGTCCTGTCCTTGGTGTGCTGCGCGACCAGTCTGCTCAGCAGCCTCGGTAGGTGGAGGAAATAGGAAAGTGGTCGGGGGTCCGTGTGAGTGAGGGGGCCGTGCGAGGGGGGCGGAGTTTGGATCCCTGAAAGGGCATCCCCGAGGTCACCCCTTGCCTTAGTCAAGGTGTTCATCCACTCCTCCCTCCTGGGTTTGTAAACCGTGGGAGTGCATGGGATTTAAAAGATATGAAAGGGATGATCTTGTCTAACGGGGGCATTTGTTTTTTGTTTTAATTTTTTTTCTTGAACAAAAGGGGAAACAGAGGCTGACAAATTGAGGGACTAGCCCAAGGTCATACAGGTAGATCGAAACTAAGGTCTTTCAACTCCAACGTCCCTTCCACTATAGCAAGCCCTAGTTTGGCGTTGCTGAGTTTGCCTGCTTCTGTCTAAGCACCACCTCCCATCGCCCACCACCATTTGATATCCTAGTGTCTATGTTTACCTTGAAAGGCAAACCTAAAAGCCTCTCAGATGCCCAAACCCAGACGTCGTTGAGGTTCAAGCAGATGTGTCCTGGTGGTTGTGATCCTAGCTAGGGTAGTATCCAGATGTGAGAATCTTCTTCAGGGAAAAGTCAAGGTGAAGGTTTCAGACATCGCATTTATTGCAGGATCACCTTTCCTTTTTGCTCTACCAAATAAAGAGAACCAAAGGGACCCTTGCCACCTTCCCCATTAAAGTGCACGACCAAAGGGAGATAGACGGTCTTGGAAACTGTCATATTTAATTCCAGAAGTTGGTCATCAATTTGGAGTTGGAGGTGTGGGGAAGGGACAAAAGAAATCAGGCAGGGGCAAGGAAGGGTGTATAGATAACTAAATTAATGAAATATTTCAAAGTCCCTGAAAGCCATGCCCCAATGCTTCTGTCCCTATTGTTCAATGTTCAAGAAAGGCGGAGTGATATAGCCATTGCCAAGAAGTGTAGGTCAGTCACCTAGAATTTATTAAGCACCTACTATGTGCAAGACACTGAAAAGCTCTAGAGAAACAAGTCTTGTCTGCTTTTCAGAGAAGATAAGTCACAGGGATCATAAGACTGGGGGAGAGAGTGAAATAAGGTGGGACACACACTAAGCTGTTATGGCTAGACCCTATTTTAAACTACCTGTACTAGATAATTTGAGGACACTTAGTAAAAAGTGGTTTTCTCAACTGCAGACAAAAAACCAATTGTTTGTCTTCTACTGGAGTAATCTATTAAGTACATTGACAACTGCTTTGCAGTTGGATGCACGTGATGCCTTTTCCATCGAGTTATAAACCAGAAATAATAAAACACGAAGGGCAGTTAGACATTAATATTTATTCTGTATCCTCACATTTAACTTAACAGTATTGAATCAAAGATGCTTAAAACTGAAGATCTTAGATATTGTTTAGCCCATCTGTTCATTTTACAGATGAGAAAATTGAGACCCATAAAGAAGAAATTACTTACCCAGGGTAATACAGTTAGTTAGCTAATGGCAAAAACAAGGCTGAAATACAGATTTCGTAACAGTTGGTCCAATACTTTTGTCCCCCACTTATCCACCTAGAGAGAAAAGATGAGCATTTTACATTAAAGAGAGAATGATGTTAAATGGTCATTTTAAATATAGATCAGGAGTAACTCAATATGCTTAAGAACATTTATACAATTACTTCCATGTATATAGACTAGTTGTTATAAATCAATGACTATGGGCATATTCTATGCATAATTGTTTTAAAAGAATGTACTACTGGTAGACCAAAGCAATAAAACCATATTATATTTGCAAGAGAAGTAGCTATGAGTCAATGGAAAGAATACTTTTAACTAGAGTAGAAAGACCCAGGCTTGACTCTTGTCTCTGCCATTTTACTAGCGTTGTGATTGATTTGTGGCAGTTCACAAGAGTGCTCTCTGAATCTCACTTTCTTCTCTTTTAAAATGGGAATGATCATCCTCAAGATGTCTATCTCCAAAGGAATGATGGGAGAAAAGGACTTTGTAAATTGTAAAGTACTGTAGAAATGTGAGTGGTTATTCTACAGATGAGATTATAAATGACCAAATTTTGTGACTCTAGGGACCATGCTGAGACGTGAAAACGGAGCTTGGTGGCACACTGCATAGTGCCAGGTCTGGGATCAAGAAGAACTGAGTTCATATCCAGCCTTAGACAATTATTGGTTGTATGACTCTGGGCAAGTCACTTAACCTTTGTTTGCCTCAATTTCTTCATCTATAAAAGGAAGATAATAAGAGCACCTGCTTCTCAGAGTTATTGTGAGAATCAAATAAGATAATAACTGTTTAATACTTAGCACAGTACCTGGAACATAGTAAGCACTATGTAAATATTAGCTATTATTAATATTATTATTTGTAAATAGGAAATGAAACAGCTTCCAAAGGCAAACATCGATTACCTGAAGTATGGAGGAACAGAAAGCTGATGGCATCAGTTAATGGAACTCAGGCAGCTAAGAACTGCACAGATCCTGGTAAGAAACCAAAAATCAACCGCAAGGCATTTAATCCCTTGGAAAGACCATATATGGTATAGTTATGGTGAATAACCACAACATCGAGTTGTGGTAAAAGATTTTTTAAGAGTCAAACGGTACCTCTTTGAAAGGTAATCTATAAAGAGTATAATTCCGTGTGCTGCTAAGCAACTCAGATACCTTATTCAGCAAGTGAAAAGGTCATATGCAAGAGCACAAAAAAATTGTATTTATTCTCACAATGCGTCTAAAGGCTGTGTTTTCTCCATCCTCTTGGATTTACTCTTGTGTGTGTCTGTGTGAGTGTGTGGTGGTTTTGCCTTTTGTTCATCCTGTCCATTTGCCCTTCTCTCCAGGGGCATCCAAGCAGACAATATTCATTTCAGAAGCTAAACTGTTCCCTTCTCTTGTCACTGCCTCTGTGAATATGTATGAGCCTAATGCCTGGAGTGAACTCCATCTTCCTCTGTTGAAATTTCTTTTTTTTTTTCATGGTACAGTTCGGGTGTTAATTCTTCTGTGAAACCTTCCTTGACTCTCCAAGGCACTCAGTTCCCTCACCCATCACTCTGTCCTTGCTCCACAAAACAGAGAGAGAGAGAGAGAGAGAGAGAGAGAGAGAGAGAGAGAGAGAGAGAGAGAGAGAGAGAGAGAGAGAGAGAGAGAGAAATAGTATAGGATGATAAGATTTAGAACTGGAAAGGACCTTTAGAGATTATGAAGTTCAACTCTGTTTTAAAAATGAGGAATCCTGTGTCCCAGAGAAGGGAAGCAATTTACCCAGTTACAAAGAGCTGGGATTTGATTGACTATAGCTGCGACTATAAATACAGTCCACCATCCTGGGACTTCTCTACTTCTCTCCTCAATTTCTAGAGAACTTTGACTCTCTCCTTTGTCCCTGTCACGTTCTGTGTGATGTGGTACAGTAGAAATATTGTCAAATTTGGATTCATAAGAACTGGATTCAGATACCAACTCGGCTACTTACTAGCTGTGTAACTTTGGCACTTAACCTCTTTAGGCCCCGGTATGGGGGTGAGAGGCTTGGACCAGATGGTCCTATGGGGGTCCCTTCTAGCTCTAAATCTAGGATTCTCTGGTTTCTTACTCCTGCTTACACCATCCTTATTTGTGTGTATATACAGTGTATATACCATATCCTCCCTAGTATATTGAGAAGAGGCCCAGTTTCATTATTGGGACTGACTTGTTATTCTCTGGCAGCTAGTATAGGGCCTGGTATATATAGTGGATTCTTATTAAGTATTTGCTGAATGCCACGTCAGAGTGACCATGGCATCCTCTATGAAGGACTGGGTGTTTTGGGTGAGGATAGTTTCTGTCTCTTAAACAATTTAATTCGTGTATAATGAAACTTAAAAATTGATCTCTTCATCTCATACTATTAGACTGGCTCCATTATTAAGGCAACGGCTGATTATTTTAAAAAATAATTATAGGGGCAGCTAGGTGGCGCAGTGGATAAAGCACCAGCCCTGGAGTCGGGAGTACCTGGGTTCAAATCCGGCCTCAGACACTTAACACTTACTAGCTGTGTGACCCTGGGCAAGTCACTTAACCCCAATTGCCTCACTTAAAAAAACAAACAAAAACAATAATAATTATAGTCCAAATTTTAAAGAGTACTTTAT
This sequence comes from Dromiciops gliroides, assembly GCF_019393635.1. NCBI lineage: Eukaryota > Metazoa > Chordata > Mammalia > Microbiotheria > Microbiotheriidae > Dromiciops > Dromiciops gliroides. The sequence continues at coordinate 211,169,044 of NC_057862.1, forward strand.
GGTTTACAAAGTGCTTTCCTAAATAGAGGCAACATCAAAGAATCAAGAAAATAATGGTGATCAACAGCATGTGTCAAGTTTGGTATAAGGAAGGCCTGGGTTCAAATCCTATCTCCAAGGCTGGTGACTATTGGCAAGTAATGTAGAATTCTCTGACCCTTAATTTCTCATCCTTCAAATAGGGTTAATAATACTTGTAGTATCTGTCCCAGAGAGGGTTATTGTGAGGTTTAAATGAGATAATACATGTAAAGCTCTTTGTAGAATTTATAGTGCTATACAAATGTCTATTATTAGTAGTAATAATATTTTCTCTGAGGCAGGCTTTACCTAAACTACCTTAAGACAGAAGGTATCCTATTTTTCATATAGAAGGATTCTTGTTGTTGTTGTTGTTGTTGGGGGTTTTTTGTTTGTTTGTTGATTTGGTTTGGTTTTTTTGCAGGGCAATGAGGGATAAGTGACTTGCCTAGAGTCACACAGCCAGTAAGTGTCTGAGGCCGGATTTGAACTCAGGTCCTCCTGAATCCAGGGCTGCTGCTTTATACACTGTGCCACCTAGCTACTCCCCATATAGAAGGATTATACCAGGAAACAGTGTGGTATAATTAAAAGAGCACCAGAATAGGAGTCAGGAGTCTTGGGTTGTAATCCTGGCAAAGTCACTACCTTGATGTCATATCAAGATAGGCTAGGTGCCCAGTGGATAGGAATCAGGAAGATCTGAGTTCAAATTCTGCCTTAATCACTTATTTTGTATGATTCTGGACAAGTTACTTAACCTCTGCTTTCCCAAGTTTCCTTAACTTTAAAATGGGGATTATAAGAGCACCTGCCTCTCAGAGTTATTGTAAGATCAGATGCAATAATTTTTTTTAAAGATCTTAGCATAATGCTAGACACATAGTAGGTAGGCTCTATATAAACTCTTGGGGGCTGCTAGGTAGTGCTAGTGGATAGAACACCAGGCCTGAGGTCACAAAGACTCATCTCAGTTCAAATCTGGACTCTGATAGTTAATAGCGGTGTGACCCTGGGCAAGTCACTTTAATCCTGTTTGCCTCAGTTTCCTCATCTGTAAAATGAGCTGTAGAAGGAAATGTCAAACCACTCTAGTATCTCTGCCAAAAAAAACCCCAAAAGGAGTCACGTCAAGCATGACTAAAACAACTCACCAACAAAAACAACAGAGCTATTCCCTCCCCTTCTCTCATATTGAACAAGTCACTTTCACTTCTTTTGGATCTTGGTTTGCCCATCTGTGCAACTAGGGGAAGAGTATAACACCTGCCCAATCACTCTGTGAGTGTGTGTCAAGGGATAAAGAAAGAGAAAGAACCCACAAAATTGCTTTCATTGTTATTCGGTTGTTTCAGTCACATCTGACTCTTCATGGCCCCATTTGCGACCTGCCCAGGCTCACACAGCTTTGACGTGGCACAGCTAGTAAGTGTCTGAAGTTAGATTTGAACTCAAGAAGATGAATCTTCCTGACTTCAGGCCCAGCACTCTATCCACTCTGGCTGGCCCTACCCAAAAAACTATAAAAATGCTATAAGAATAAACATCAGGCATATTATTCTATAACCTTTCATAGCCCTGGCCAGAACATTTGTGCTTCATTTGATGTTCTAAGTAGATAGCTTTCCTTGCCCACTGCCAACCCTCTGTGGGTGAGGAAGGGAGGGAAAGATATCAAAGAAGATAAGCCCTGAGAGAGGCTACTGGGCCACCCCAGAGTGTGTGTACTCTCCTGTCTGTTCAGGGCCCTCTATTTCCCCCAATTATCCTATTGCCTCCTTATGACTTAGTCAGCTGTAGCTCTGATTCTGTCACCTGATTTTCCCCAATGCGTGTTTCTTCGCCAGCCATGAGTTGGTGGGTGTATGTGCAGAAGGGAGAGGCATACTGCTGAGGGCGTCAGCTCTGCAACAGTGAGAGCCCCAGCTTGGAAGGAGGGGGATGAGGGAGTGCCGGAGCCTTGCTGAATCACAAACCCCCTTTCCTAGTATCATACCCCAGGGCCAAGAGCATGAGATGTCTATTCCTTCAAAATCTAAGTGGGGAAATTCTTGCCGGACTCAATAAGAGGAGATGTGAGCAAGGCCAGTGCTCTTCAGAGTTTACATGGGAGTGGGTGAATGGGGTTGACAAAGTGGCCTATTAACTTTTCTTCCTTTTGTCTGATTTTTTTATAATTGGCAAAATACTTTCACAAACCATACCTTTGTATCTCTTGATCTTTACAACAACCCTACGAGGTAGGTAGGACGTGGATTCTTCTTTTTCTCATTTTTACAGAAGAGGAAACTGAGGCTCAAAGATGCAATAGACTTGTGCAGAGTACATAGTGGGCAAGTGGCAGACCTGAGGCTTCATGCCTGATCCTCTGTTTTCTGTTTCAGTATTCTTCCTACCAAACTTTCCATCCTTCCCTCTGGCCTAAATCCAATCTGTAATGTGTTTGGGGAGGGGGTATGGAAAGAAATCTACTTCTGTGCCTCTTTGGTTTCTCCTTTCTGGCTCATTATTACCTCCTGAGCTGGGCAAAATGAGCTTTTCTCAAGTGACAAATGTAGTATATATCCCTGTAGTTTAGCTTGAGCATGTCCATTCATAATGGGCATATCTGGGGGCAGCTAGGTGGCACAGTGGATAAAGCACCGGCCCTGGATTCAGGAGTACCTGAGTTCAAATCCGGCCTCGGACACTTGACACTTACTAGCTGTGTGACCCTGGGCAAGTCACTTAACCCCCATTGCCCCGCAAAAAACAAAAAAACAAAAACATAATGGGCATATCTGAAGAGCATTGTTATTGTGAGCCTTTGTTCCTATATCCATGGTTCTCGGTGCAATTTTCAATCAAGTTCAATCAATTTACTAGCTCTTAAAACACTGACACTAGGCAGATAAAAGGCATTAATTCTTTCCTTTTTATGTTGGGGAAACCAAGGTAGCAGAGGGGTGAGTGAACAGTTGCATAGCCCAATCACAACCTGCTGTCTACCCTCCCAAGTCTTGCTTGCACCAGTGCCAGGAGAGACAGCATAGGCTAGAGGAATGTAATTGGTCCTTAGAGTCAGAAGATTAAGGTACAAGCTAACTTTGTGACCCTGACCAAGTCCCTCTACTTTTGAGATTCCTCTTCTGTATTATTAGTGCAAATTTTAGCTACCTTCAGAGGATGATTGTGGGGGGAAAGTACTTTACAAACTCTATAGTCCCAAAGAAACATATTAGTGATATTATTAGTGATTAATAGTGATTATTATTAGATGATATCTATTGGTTGAATTGATTCAATAAGTTAATTACTTATTGTTGATCTGATCAGGGAGAACTAGGACATTGTCCCTGCCTGCTAGGAGTTTATTGTTGTTCAGTCATTTCAGTCATGTCTGACTCTTCATGACCCCATTTTGGGTGTTCTTGGCAAAGATACTGGAGTGGTTTCCTTGTCCAGCTCATTTTACAGATGAGGAACTGAGGCAAATAGGGTTAAGTGACTTACCTAGGGTCACACAGCTAATACATGTCTGAGGCTAGATTTGAACTCAGAAAAATGAGTCTTCCTGACTCCAGGCCTAGCAATCTATCCACTGTGCCACTTAACTGCCCCAGGAGTTTAAAATCTACCATATTAGGCTGAATAAAGATTGTACTTTTCTCCCCAAATCTGACTTGCATAAAGCCTGAATGTAGCTTATTATTGATTTTTTTTTCAGTGTATACTTTTATTATGCCCCTTTCAAATAGATCTCATTTTAGAAAAGAGCTAAAGGCAGGATAGGAGTATCGGGCAATTAGGGACACAGCTAGGTGATTCAGTGGATAGAGCTCTGGGCCTGGAGTCAGGAAGACCTGAGTTCAAATGTAGCCTCAGATAGTTAATGGCTGTTTGACCCAAGGCAAGTCACTTAAACTCTGTTTGCCCCTGGAGAAGGAAATGGCAAACCAGTCCAGTATCATTGCTAAGAAAACCCCACGGACAGGATTGGCATGGTGTGGTCCACAGGGTCAAGAAGAGTCAAACACTACTCAACAACAACAACAAAGGCAATATAGTTATTGCTTATATTTGAAAAGCCAATGGGTATTGCCTCTATTTGAACTAGCAGTGGAGTTAGGAAGACATATATAGTAAATTAAATAATAAGGAAGATGTTAATGATTGATTAGACCAGATGATAAATGCTGTAGGAGTTCAGAAATGGGGAGAGATCAGTGTGGGCCACCTCCGATAGCCCCCTTTCTGAGTAGTCACCATGGGGTTTCTTGCTTTACATATGAGTCATTTATAAAGATGAAGAGAGAAAACCATAGGACCAGAAACATCCAATGAGTATACTAAGGGACCTTAGAGGTTATCTAGTCCAATCCTTTAATTTTACAAATGAGAAAACTGAGGCTCAGGGAGGTTAAGTGGGTTAAATGATTTGCCCAAGGTCACAGAGATAGTATCAATGGTGGGATTTGAATCCAGATCCTTTTTACTCCAGGACCAGTGTTATTTCCTCTGTAGCACATTAATGAAACCACTCACAGAGCTATACCCAGGGTTGTACATCATAGAGTTTGCTACCTTTTTATCATTTGAATTCCCAGCCATCCAGGGGTGTCTGGAGCCAGCTTCTACCAGCTCATTAGATCCAGTGGTTAAATTTTTAGGGTGAGTATTGACAGAGAAAATGCTACAAATCAGGACTTGCTTTATTGCCTTCTTAATTGTCTAGATTTAAGAAAGTAATGTAGAAAAATCTTAATGATGCAGATTAAACCTAAAATTGTGTCATTGGCTCATTTTTTTCAGGGGAGCTTTTAAACATTTACTAGCACATCCTTGTAACTGTCCTTCAAGGATGGGTGACTCAAAGGCCACTTCTATGTAGCCCACTCTGAATCCTCCCCTCCCCATTAGAAATGATCCTTTTCCTTGAACTCTCAGGGTATTTTGTATCTCTTCTTATGCAGTCACACTTTTAATTATATTTTGCATATGTCTTATCCCCCAATTTAGACTGCTAACCCTTTTAGGGAAGGGATCATGTCTTATTTTACTTTGAATTTCCCCTCTGTGCCTAGCTTAATGCCTTGCCCATTGGAGGGTAGGGAGTAGAGAGCATTCAGCAACTCTTACTCCTGCCTTTCCATCCATCCCTTATGTATTTCTCTAGCAAAGCAGGAATAGTTTTTTGCTTTGCTTTGTTTTGTTTTGTTTAGTGAGGCAATTGGGGTTAAGTGACTTGCCCAGGGTCACACAGCTAGTAAGTGTTAAGTGTCTGAGGCCGGATTTGAACTCAGGTAACTCCTGACTGACTCCAGGGCCGGTACTCTATACACTGCTCCACCTAGCTGCCCTTTTTTTCTTTTTTAAAAGCAGGAATAGTTTTAACGCCTTCCTGTGGATAGAGGGCTGGACCTGGAGTCAGGAAGACCTGAGTTCAAATCCATCTTAAAGACATGTGACCCTGGGCAAGTCGTTTAACTCCTTTTTTGCCTCAATTTCTTCATCTGTAAAATGGGGGTAATACTAGCATCTACCTCTCAGCATTGTTGTGAGGATCTTATGAGATAATTGTAAAGTGCTTAGCACAGTGCCTAGCGCATTGGAAGCACTGTGTAAATGTTTGCTATTGTTATTAGTCACTGCTTGACAGCATTTGTACCTGGATGTTCCTGCTGGTCCCTCAGATTCCAGCTCTCCATTGGATTGTAGATTTAGAACTAGGAAGAATTTTAGAGATCATCTAGTCTGGCCCTCTTAGTTTGAACAGATAAAGAAATTGAGTCTCAGACAGTCTGAGTAATATACCCAAGATTACACAGATAACAACTCAGAACCAGGATTTTAATGTCCTTCAATTCTCTTCAACCACCCTGTTCTTCCTCCCTAACACTGAAGTCATAGCCTCTCCTCCTAAACTCAACTTTCTTCCTATTTTCCCTGTTTCTGTATAAGGGAAATCATCATCCTTGAGCCAGTTTCCCAGGCTCAGAATCTCAGAGTCCTCTCTGGCCTTTGCCTCTCCCCCAACATCTAATTGATTCGTTCTGTCATATTTGACCTCCATAGCTTTAAAGGGGAGCAAACCATGTGGAGACAGGGCCTGTCATCCCTATACTGCAACACCAACTACTGGCAACTGTCACTGATGAGCATTTATTCAGCATTTCCTCTGTTCCAGGATGCATACATATATGCCAGGTAAGCTCAGAAACCCCAGGAATAGCAATCCCCGCCCAGACCTTCAGCTCTGCTACCAGCCCAATGCTCTCAGCCATGGTCCAGGGGAGCTGCTCTCATGGAGAGGTGACCTGTTGCAGTCCCTGTCTCCTCAGCAGCCACGGAGCTACTGATGATCAGGGGAAAAAAGTTCTCACCCCCAAGTACATGCAATTTTTTTTTCTGCTTCTCACCTACCTAGGTTAAAGCTTAATCACCTCTGGCATTGAATATTGTGAAGCCACTTAATTTGTCTTCTTGCCACCAATCTCTCCCTTCTCCAATCCATCCCTCAAATAGATGTCAAAATAACCTTCTTAATTGAGGGTGGAGTGGGAAGATAATGGATATGGGAATAATCTCACTACCTGCCCCTCCGTATTCTGCAACAGAGTTGTTATGGGGAAAACACGCTGGTGGTCCTCAATCGCCGTATAAACCTGAGGAATTGGCTGTTCTTCATTTTCAGGTATTCTCCAGAGGAATTAGCATTCCCCTGTTCAAAAACTCTCAATGAATGAGTAAATATATAAAAAAGCATTTATTAAGTGCTTACGATGTGTCCAGCGCTGCGCTAACTTTTGGGGATACAAATAGAAAAACAAGGCAGTCCCTGCTTGCACAGAGCTCACACCAACTGTGGGAAATTGGGGAAATGACACACAGAGGAAATTTGAACAGCAAGTCAGATGGGAGAGCCCCACAGTCCTTAGGGTACAACAACAAAGCCGATGGTAATGTCTCCTCTTCTATGTGACATCTATAGATAAAGCCATATGTATTTCTGAAGTTCAGTCCCTTGACGATTCCTGTGCCCCCTCAGCAGCTCCCACTACTAAAGAGTTGGACAAGAAAATCCTCACCTTGCAACAGGCATCATCAAGGTCAATTCTCCTTAAGGATTCCTCCCCTAGGTCATGGCTGAGAGAGTTGGGCTAGTAGCAGAATTGATGGTCTGGTGGCGGGGGGGGGGGGGGGGGGGGGGGGGCTGCTATTCCCAGGGTTCTTGGGTTTACTTGCCCGATGGTGACAGTTGGTCAGTGGTAAATGTTGGTGGAAGCAGGGATGGCAGGGTCCTCCATAGGGGATTCATCCCCTTCATAATACCTGTGGGGGTCAGGCTAGAAGCAGGTTTGGAAGTGGGGACTGCAGTTCCTAGGGCTTTGGGGCTCTGGGTCCTGGCATTATTTTATACCTTTTCCCTTAATGAACTGATTTGAGGCCATGGTGTGTGTGTGTGTGTGTGTGTGTGTGTGTTAGATTGTTCCTTCCAGGAGTGTCTTTCTAGTAAACACTGATAAAGATGTTTTGTACAAAAGCATACAAAAGGGCAGTGACATCAAGCCACATTCTGTTATTTGGAACCTCTCATCAAGTGCATCTTCTTTTGGGGGCTGGCAGCAGCTTTAGAAGAAAATGAAGAGGCCTTAAAAGATGTAGGGTTAAAAGCATCTCCTAACAGATCTGGAGTGCTTTCGGGAACACACTTGTGAGGTCACGGTAAGAGCTAAGCATCCTGTTGAAACATTTCTTTCTCTCCCTACCTGGAAATGTTTCAAGGTTCTGGTTTTGTCTGAAGGGAAGGGGATGGCAGAATTCACTAAATTTTAAGAACTGGCTGTAGGCACCAGTGTTCAAAAGAGAAACGATAAACTGTGTTCAAAAGAGAAATGATGAACTGGGGGTGTGTGATTTAGAGGTGGTAGGAACCTCAGAGACCATCTAGTTCAACCTTCCCTCTCATTGTTATAGAGGAAGAAACAGTCACAAAGAAGTTCAGTGACTGGCCTCAAATGCCTCAGATCACACAGGTCATAGTAGCAGAGCCAGGACTCGACCCCAAGTTCAAACCTCTTTCCTCTGTGCCACATTGATGGTGATTCTGGTTGGAGCTAGAAAGGAAGTTGTTGGGTTTTTGCCTTTCCAATAATCTGAGAGGTTGGAGAAAACTAAACTCACCAGAAAAGGTCCATGATCTGATACCTAGATCGTTGAGTCAATTGATATCGTGAAACAAGTCCATCTCTAAGCCCAATTTATGCAATGCAGGTGTAAAATCATAAAATATCATAGCTGGAAGGGACCTTAGAGATCAATTTCTTAGCTTGTGTGTGTGTGTGTGTGTACTCACGCATGCATGAGATGGACCCCTTTGTCAGTCTGATAAAGTCTGTAGACTCCTCAGATTAACACATAAATAAAATATACAAGATTACCAAAGGAAACCCATTATATTGAGATACAGGTAATAAATTGTTTTCACTTCACAGACCCCCAGGTTAAGAACCACTAGTACCTAATCCAATCCTGTCATTTTACAAGTGAGGAACTGGAGGCCCAGAGAGAGGAGGTAACTTATCCAAGGTCACCCAAGGACTAAGTAGAAGAGCCAGGACAGGGATAGCATCACTCAAAAAAGGAGGCTAACCTGAAAGGAGTAGAAGTATAATTTAATTGATTCTGCTATGGTAAACCTATTGAAATATATATGCCCGGGAGAGTATTGAGAAGTAGGTGGGGAAGAGATGTTAAGAATGAATGAACTTGGGTAACAGTGAAGTGTAAGGCATGGATATGGAGGTAAGGAGGAATGGTCAGGGGCAGCTAGGTGGCACAGTGGATAAAGCACCAGCCCTGCATTCAGGAGGACCTGAGTTCAAATCTGGCCTCAGACACTTGACACTTACTAGCTGTGTGACCCTGGGCAAGTCACTTAACCCCAACTGCCTCACCAAAAAAAAAAAAAAAGGAGGAATGGTCAGAAAGGTCAACTTTTTACTACTTCTTATGACTTATGAGGGGCCTGATTCTGGAGGATTTATAGATCCAAATCTGAAAGAAGCAGTTAAAGGTGACCCCCTCATTTTAGCAATAACAGATGAAGCCCAGAAAGGCCAAGGAACTTGTCCAAAGTCATGCAAGTAGGTCAGAGGCGGGATTTGAAGCCAGGCCCTGTAAATCTAGAATCAATTGTCTTTCCATTCCCCCACTTGGAAAGTCCTAGTTTGGGCATGTCAACTGTTAGGCCATGGTCCTGGCCAGCTCTCTCTTGATTGTTACATGAGAGCAAAGCCTGATGTACAAGAGGAGGGTGAAATGTAGCTACCCCAGAGTGACCTGAAGCTGCCCTCCCTGAGGAAACTCTCTTTTTGTTTTTGGTTTTGGTTTTTTTTGCAGGGCAGTGAGGGTTAAGTGACTTGCCCAGGGTCACACAGCTAGTAAGTGTCAAGTGTCTGAGGTCGGATTTGAACTCAGGTCCTCCTGAATCCAGGACCGGTGCTCTATCCACTGTGCCACCTAGTTGCCCCCCACGCCCCCAGCTGAGGAAATTCTGAAGGAAGGAAAGTTATTTCAACTAAAACTTGGGCAATTCTGGATCAGAAAAGTACCATGTTTGGTGGGGCACCCTATGCCGTTCTCTGATTATATGCCATATTTCATCTCAGGAAAGGTATCACATAGATACCTTGAAAATTCATAGACCATAGCATTAAGAGCTGGAAGGTACCTTAGAGATTAGGGCCAATTCTATTATTTTACAGAGCATAAAAATGAAAGCCAGTGAGTGGAAGTGATTTGCTAGGATCACACAGCTTATTAAGGGGCAAAGCAGGGATATGGATCGAGGTCTTTTGAATCCAGATTTCCTGCTGTACCTCTTGATATGGGAGATTTTAAAATGACCGTGACCCCGTAAGAACCATCATCAATAGGAGGGGGCTATCTTCAGTCGTCCTGATGTGTGACTTGCCATCTGACCCAGGTGACTCTGGAGGACAGAGTGAGGCTGGTGACTTTGCCCAGCCCTCCTTTACTTAAATCCAATTCACTTACAAGTCCTGGCATCACCCCAATGTCATGGTCCTCTTCTAGAACAAAGGACAAACAACGTGAATAGAAAATATTTTCCCTGGTCAACTAAAATGAAAAAATGGGTAGTCAAATTTTTTCCTTGGAATGTTGTCTTAATTGGGATGAAATCAACTGTAAGTCAAGAGATATGGCCTCCGGTCCTGGCTCTGTCACAGATTTGCTATATTAACTTGGGCGGGTCATTTCCCTTCCTCATTTTCTTAATATATGAAATAGAGGGGCCAGAGAAGTAATATGGAATATTGAAGAGGGGATCTGCAGTTAGAAGTTGTAGGTTTGAATCCCTTCTCTGCCACTCACTACTTTGGATGCTTTGGAACAAGTGGGTTAATTGCTCTAACTCTTCCTCGTCTGTAAAATGTGGAGATTAGAGTAGACCATTTTAAGATACCTTCCAATTCCAAACTTCATGACTCGATAGTCTCTTCACCTTTCAAAGCTGACATGCAATAGTTCTAACTAGATTGGGGGGTCGGGAGACCTGGGTTCTTGTCTTGACCTTCCCCTCTCTGGGTCTCCATTTTTCTCATCTCTGAAATGAGTTTGGACTATATGAACCTCCAAGGTCCCTTCCTGCTCTTTAACAGTCTATGGTCCTAACCCAAGGTAGAGGAAAGGAAGGCTATACAAACAAGTTTCAGTCCCTAAAACTTTCCTAGGTGCTTGTCTCATGTGTGTGAAATGCCTGTCCATTATAGCAGTGAAAGCATCCGCGTGGGTTGGGTTTCTTAGTATGTTTCTAATACCGATTTGTTTGCAATCAAAAGTTTTTTGCCTTATCCAAACTATCAGTGCCATCTGCTAGCAATCTCCCCAGCTTACAGGCCCATCTGCTAACCACCAACTTACAGATTCCCTGCTCCGACTGCCATGTTGCTTACCTCCCTAGATTCTGAGCTCACCCACTCTGTTTGCTGCAGAACTCTGAGGAGCGGTTCTCACAAAGCTAAAAATGGAAATCATTAAATATTACCATGTGTTGTCTTAGGTGGACCTGATCCAGGCCTGATCTGAGTACTATTAGAAAAGTAAAACAATGGAAGGAGGATCTCTTATTAAGTCATCGCCCATTATTAATTAAATTGGCTGCTTGGGCATGATATTTGACGTATTTGAAGTGTGAAGCATATTTGAAGTATGAAAAATAAATGGACCAGGATAATTTGCTGTTCCTGATGAAAGAGCAGATGCCACTTTTTGAAATGTAAGGAACCTGAAGGTCACTGGAAAGCCTGGAGATTCAGAAGAATAGCCATAGTCTGGGTAAGAGCCCATTGCAGATAATTGAATCATTTAGCTTACATTTATTTAGTACCTTCTAGGCACTGTGCTAGGAAGAAATCGGCAAAATGCTTCCTGCAGGAGGGGGCATTTGAGCGGAGTCAAGGAGGGAGTACATTCCAATTATGAAAAGAGCCTCTGCAAAGAATGGGGATAGGAGACAGGATGTCATATACGAGAGACAGCAAGGAGGCCATGTTAGCTTCAACACAGAACGTGAGGGGGCAGCTAGGTGGCACAGTAGATAAAGCACTGGCCTTGGATTCAGGAGGACCTGAGTTCAAATCCAACCTCAGACACTTGACACTAGCTGTGTGACCCTGGGCAAGTCACTTAACCCTCATTGCCCCACAAAAATAAAAAACAAAAACAAAGAATATGAGAAAAGGAATAATATATCAGAAATCTAAAAAGATAGATTGGAGCCAGTATTTAAGACTGTATGTGCCAGAGAAATTTCTATTTTCTCATGGAGGTAATTGGGAGCCACAGTAGCTTTCTGAGCAGGGGCATAATACGTTCAGGACTGAGCTCCAGGAATATCAATTTGGCAGCTGTGTTAAAGAGGGATTGGATGAAGGGAGAGACCCAAGAACCTCAAACATTGGTGATGCCTCATAAATAGTTGTTTTTTGGTTATATCTGACTCTTCGAGATGCCTTTTGGGGTTTTCCTAGCAAGATACTGGAAAGGTTAGCCATTTCCTTCTACAGCTCATTTTACAGAGGAGAAAACTGGGGGGCAGGTAGGTGGTGCAGTAGATAGAGCACCAGCCTTGGAGTCAGGAGGACCTCAGTTCAAATCCGGCCTCAGACATTTAACACTTACTAGCTATGTGACCCTAGGCAAGTCATTTAACCCTAATTGCCTCACCAGAGAGAGAGAGAGAACGAGAGAACGAGAACTGAGGCAAACAGGGTTAAGTGATTTGCCTAAGGTCACATAGTAGTAAGTGTCTGAGGCCAAATTTGAATTCAGGAAGATGAATCTTTCTGACTCCATGCCTGTTGCTCTATCCACTGATCTACCTACTTTCGCTGAAGCTGAAGGGACTGAGGATTAAAGAGAAATAGTAATTTGAGCAGACCTATTGTGGGAGGGGAAAAAAAACCTCACTAAGCAATAGCAGAATCATTCCCAGTACCTGGAGGAATGCTTACTAGCAACCAATGCGTCTTACTCATTGACTATCCAGGGGTAAAGAGAAAACAAAACATCTCCTAAGATCACTGCTGCACAAGTGTGAATAATTAGGCTTTGGGGACTTAGTGAAGAGTTCAGTTCTCAGCCAATGGAGAAATCTCAGAGCTACAAAATGAATCAGATTGCTTTGATGCTTGGGAGAAGGAAAATGAATTTGGTCCTGTGGATGAGGTGGTCCATGTGGCTAGCCTGTTAAAATGTGTTTACGAGAAGCCAGCTAATTCAGATTCTTTCTTTATTTAGTATTTTTTCCTAATTACACATAACAATTTTTAACATTTTTTTATAACTTTGGGTTCTAAATTTTCTCCTTTCCTCCTTCCTCTCCCCCCTCATTGAGAAGGCAGACAGTTTTGATATAGGTTATACATGTGCAGTCATGCAAAACATACTTCCATATTAGTCATGTTGTAAAAGAAAACACAGATAAAAAAACAAGCAAGAGGGCAGCTAGGTGGCACAGTGGATAGAGCACCAGCCCTGGAGTCAGGAGTACCTGAGTTCAAATCCAGCCTCAGACACTTAACACTTAGTAGCTGTATGACCCTGGGCAAGTCACTTAACCCAAATTGCCTCAGTAAAAAAAAAAAAAAAAAAACAAGAAAGAAAAATTTTTTAAAAGTGTTCTTCGGGAAAGCTAGTTGGCAAAGTGGTAGAGCACCGGCCCTGGATTCAGGAGAACCTGAGTTCAAATCTGGCCTCAGACATTTAAGGAGCTGATATATATTTTTTCCTTTTTGTTTTTTATCTCAGTGGAATAAAGACCTGTTTGTGGTATTTCTGGGTCAAAGGTTACATATGGTTTTATAGCCCTTTGGGTAATTGCTCTCAGAATGGTTGAATCAGGGGGGCAGCTAGGTGATGCAGTGGATAAAACACCAGCCTTGGATTCAGGATCTAAGTTCAAATCCAGCTTCAGACACTTGACACTTACTAGCTGTGTGACCCTGAGCAAGTCACTTAACCCTCATCGCCCCACCAAAAAAAAAAAAAAAAAAAAGAATGGTTGAATCAGTTTATAACTCTACTGACAATGCATCTGTGTCTTGGTTTTCCCCATATCCTCTCCAATATTTGTCATTTTCCTTTTCTGCCATATTAGCCAGACTGATAGATATGGAGTGATAGAGATGTTTTAATTTTCATTTCTATAATCAATTTAGTGTATTTTCTCATATAACTGCAGGTTTAGGTAATTTGGGTTGTTATCCTTCTAAAAGAAATTATGTTCCCTCGTCAGAGGGTATTTTTTTCATTGCAAAGAGACCTTGTGGGTCGTGTAATTTAGGGTGTTAACTAGAAATAGGGACCCTTAATCCATATATAAGGGTCCCTGCTGGCTGCATATTACCTTAGTTTTAAAATATGTTATCTGTGTTTTATTGTATTTTTATTTATTTTGTTAGCTACTTCCTAATAAATCTGGTTCAGGCTGCACTTGAGAGTATTGTGGGTTTCTATGTTTGACATTCCTAATGTAGTCCATCACCATCATACATACTTACTTTTACATATGAGGAAATTTAGGAATGAATACCCAAGGTTAAACAGGTAGAAGTAGCCAAACCAGGATTCCAACCTAGGTATTCCAATTGTAAATCTAGCAACCAATGACCATTTATTAAGCACCTACTATGTGCCTGTCTATCAAAGAAGCATTTATTAAGAGCCTACTATGTACACAAGGTTAAAGTCTTGTTTCTCACCCAGATTAGTTGTGTGACCCTGGGCATGTCACTTGAAATCCCTCGGTCACCTAGATAACTCTATAAGACTATTAAGTTGCAGAGAAGTCCCAACCTAAATTGATAGAGTCAAGTTTCCTCCATTGGGAGTTACTTAAACCAATGAAATCACAGGTCCAACCCCTATCCCTACTATGTGCCTGGCACTGTGTTGTCACACAGTAAAAAAAATCTAAGTCTCAAGTTCTTTTCTACTGTATTGTGCTATCTTTTATGAAGAGCTCCAGGAATTTTCACATATGCCTTTGATCTTTCTTCTTTCTCTGTGAAATAGGGAAGAATAGATATTTTTGTTCCCTTTTCTAAAAAAACAGGTGGAATGCACATGGAGGTTCAGATGCTTGCCCAAGCTCCCACGGGGGCAGGGTAGATTGTGTCCTAGAACCTTGAGTTCTCAACCAGAGCCCACAGGTTGCCACTTGGCCCACAACATTCCAAGTGTGGTCCAAACCAGATTAAAATGTATTTCCTATCTGATCTTAATGTAATGATGCATTAATTTTTTAAAAAGGAAATATGTAAACATATGTGGTTTTCTGAATCAACATGTAGCCCTCAGGGATCCTTATGTGTGGTTGAATGGCCCTGGTTTATGTTTGAGTTTGACACCTCTCTTCTAGCCTATTGGAAAATGCTGTTGTTCTATTTGGGTGATTAGAACCGTGTGAGAAGACTTCTAGAAAGAAAGAACAACCACTAACCATCAGGCATCTTCTGTGTCTTAGTGTGAGGCAGTGGCACTCAAGACTCAGAAACCCCATGGAAGTCCTCTCTTTAGCTTCCCTCTGTTACTATAGACACTCTGAGTCCCATTCTTTCCCTGTGAAATAGAGTGGAGATTTGATTTTCCTCCCAGGCATGAAAAGCAAGTAATACAGCATCATGAAGCTTCTTACATTTGTAACATGTCAAGGCAAAAAAAAAAAAACCCTCTTCTCTCTGATATTAAAATGAGCCACTTTTTAAAAAAATTAACCCTCTCAGTATATAGAACAACAGCATCCTTGGGCAGGCCTTGCGAAAGAGGTCCACTTTCAGGGGGTTTCTAGCTCAGATACCTTGTTTTATAGATACCTCTGTACATTATCTCATCTTTCCAGCTAGAAGGGAAACCTCTGAGATCTAGAGAATCTCTTCTGCTGTGTTAAAATACCATCTCAAGTCAATGAGCATTTATTAAACATCTACCATATGTCAAACACTGTGTGAAGTACTAGAAATATATAAATTTCTGGTGGACCCAGTCAGCATAGTTTTGTGATTTTTCTGTCTTCATTCAGCAGCAAATGAGTAGGAGCAGTGGATGGTAGGAGTAATTCAAGGATGAGAATTGTTATAGCAGCTCTCTTTGTGGTGGCAAAGAATTGGAAATCGAGGGAATGTCCTTCAGTTGGGGAATAGCTAAACAAGTTGTGGTATATGAATGTAATGGTATGCTATTGTGCTGTAAGAAATGATGAGCAGGCAGATTTCAGAGAAACCTGGAAGGACTTACATGAACTGATGCTCAGTGAGAGGAGCAGAACCAGGAGAACATTGTACATAGTAACAGCAACATTGTGTGATGATCAACTGTGACAGACTTGGCTCTTCTCAGCAGTGCAATGATCCAAAACAATTTCAAAGAACTCATGATAGAAAATGTTCTCCACATCCAGAAAAAAGAACTGTGGATTCTGAATGCAGATTTGAACCATACTGTTTCTACTTTGGGACTGGGTTCTTTCCTTCTTTTTTGATGTTTTCCCCTTGTGCTCTGATTCTTCTTTCACAATATGACTAATGCAGAAATATGTTTAATGTGATTGTACATGTATAACCTATATCAGATTACTTTCTGTCTTGGGGAGGGGGGAAGGAAGGGAGAGTGGAAGAAAAATTTGGAACTAAAAATCCTATGAAAACAAATGTTGAAAACTATCCTTACGTGTAACTGGAAAATAATAAAATACTTTTATAAAAATAATTAAACAAAAAAAAAAGATGAGGCTTGGCAGGGCAAGATTGGCACTACATTTTATGATTAGGGCGCAAGGGATTTTAGAGTAAAGGACAATGTAGACTTGAACTGGGTCACCAAGGGACAAAATGAGGAAGGATAGAGAGTGTAGCTGGTTCTGGGGTGATGGTCTAGCAAAGATCTGAGCACCGGAAGAATTAGAAATCTTGGTGAAGACAAAGAATAGGTTCTGGAGGATGCAAGGATGAGGGACAGGTGGAATGACGAGATTGTGATCAGATAAAGAAGGATCATCTTTCTGTGGAGGTGGAGTGGAAGAGTAGGTCATGGGGAATGATACATTTGAGGAGATAGCAATATGCACAGTTCAATGTACAAAAATGGTTCTATGACCTTAAACAATTCACTTGATTTTTCTGGGCTGCCTTCTCCGTAAAATAAAGCAGTTGGACTATATCTGTTTTTCACCTTTTTTGTACTATGGATACAAAGTCTTTGACAATCTGGTGAAGCCTTTGGACCCCTTCTTGAGATAATACATAAATGAAATACATTAGAAAGGAAACCACTTATATTAAAAGATAGCTGATAATCTACCAATCAATAAACATTTATTATGCACCTATTAAGTATATGTTGAGAATACAAAAGGAGGCAAAAGACTTTCCCTACCTACCCTTAGGTAGCTCATAATCTAATGGATCAAAATACATTTTTCAAACAGTTTACAGGCCCCTTGGATTAAATGATATCTCTCCAAAATGCCCTCCAGTTCTAAATTCTGTCATTCAAGATCATGTCCAGATGTGAAATGATCTGATTCTATAAATAAATTCAGTTCTGGCCTCAGTTGTATATACACACTGTATGGCCATGGGCAAGTCAGATAAGTGGTCAATGTTCCAGGCAACTCTCTGACTTATAATTAATAGACAGGTTGTTCGTCTCTTTCAGCAAAAGGTCCATTTCCCTTTCTACTATATCTCAAAGCCTAGAAATGCTCCCATTTGGTCCTCACATCTTTGGGAAATAGAATGTGCAAGTGTTATTGAGCTCCATTTAACAGATCAGAAAAATTAAGGCTTAGAGGGGGTGATGCCAAATTCCCATTGCTAATAAATAGTGGAATGAGACTCAAATCCAGTCCATATACTTTCATGTTGCCTCTCATTGGGTAACCCATTGCCAATTTTAATATTTCAGAAGGAAGGAAGAAAGGAAATAAACATTCATTAAGCATTTATTATATTTTCTTTTTGAAGGAGGAAGCCTCTTCCCAGTGACTAATTTAGGTTTCTTGTGCTATGGTTAAAATTCATTTCTTCTTGGTCTCTCTTCAGTGGGCTTTGTCACCATCCTCAGGATAAGAACTTGAAGTAGGGGTTGTGAGGTGTGGAAAAGGAATGTGGACTAGATCTGTAATTTCCAGAAGATGAAACTCTCTGTATCAGAACAGATATCCCCCTTCTCTTCTAGTCTTAAAAGAATTGCCAAGAGAACTGAAAAGTTGGAACTTGCCCAAGGTCATACAATTAATAAGCAGTAGAAGTTGGACACAAACCCAAGTCTTCCTGGTTTGAAGCCCTCTCCAGCCCCAGCCCCATCCACTATATCACTTTGCTCCTCTTGACCATTATTCAACAATACCTGGATCTAAGCCCTAACTTTGCTAGTAATTTACAGGAGAGTATTGGGTAATAACCTGGGCCTCTGTTTTCTCATAAGAAGAACCTCTCAAGGTTCAGAGGATCATAGTAATTAGTTCTAGAAGGGAAAAAATTGCCAAGGCCTGGAAAAGGACTTAAATTCAAGTGTGTGTGCTTTCCACTGTATCAAGCTGTCTCTCATTTAGTAATGCATCACCATTCTCTAGCCCTGAATTTTAAAAGATGAGGAAACTGAGACCCAGAGAAGGGAGTGACTTGTCCAAGGTCACATTAAGTAATAAAAGTCAGAGTCTTGCGCCACCTAGCCTCCCACCACATTTTGGTTTTTTGAAATGCTTTTTTTCCCTTCTTTGTTATAAGGGATGGCTCTGGATATATTCAGAAATGAAAATTATATAAAAGCAAAAAATATTAATTTTTTTTAAAAAATCATTAAAAATGTAAAATTGTTCATTATGTGCTATAATAGCTGGATCAGGAATTAAAGCCTTGTAGCATCCAGGACAGAGCCTTGGGCATGGTAGACCTTTAGTTAATGTTTCTTTGTTTATGGTCCTGACTTTTGTTTCATTGATGTAGGAACTCCAGGTGGGAAACTTCTTCTCACGGGGTAGAAAAGCAAATTCAGATACTTATACCCTTAGTCAGTTGCCTGCATATAAGGTGACAAAAAACTCCAGTACATGTCAGAAGCAGGACATTGACTCAGGTTGTTCTGATTTCAAGGCCAGCTCTCTGCCTACTCTGCTACCTAACCTTGAATGTGTTTGGAATAACTCCTGATTCCAAGTCGTATAACCTTGAACACTTCTTTAAACTCTCAGAGCTTCATCTTCATCTTTATCTGTAAAATGGGCATTGAGATCATGAACATAGAACTGCTATGAAAACAGCAAAACTCTGCTCGGACTTCATGTAGTGTTATGTGAAAAAGATACCTGGCATTTTTTTAAGAGGATAGAAATAGACTTTGGTTTCCTTTCCATCTCATTTCCTCCCCTCCTATAATCACCATTCCTCTAGAGAGACCCTGGATATATCAGTGGAGGGCTCTGAAGGAAGGTGGTATTATGGAGGAGGACTGGACTTAGGGGAGCTGGACTGAGGTCCTGGCTCGAACACTTATTAGCTATATAACTGTGGGCACATCACCTCTCCTTGAACCTCAGTTTCCTCATCTGTGACAGTGGATAAATGATATTTATTTTACCTACCTCACAGAGCTATTGTGAAGAAAATGCTTTGTAAACTATGGAGGGCTACATAAATGTTTCTTTCTATTATTAATCTCATTTGGTATTTCTATTTCCTTTTGGGACGGGGATAGATAACACAGTATGTGGACCATTCTGCTTGCATAATAAATATATATTGTAGGGGCTGCTAGGTGGTGCAGTGGATAAAGCACTGGCCATGGGTTCAGGACCTGAGTTCAAATCCAGCCTCAGACACTTGACACTTAACTGACTGTGTGACCTTGGGCAAGTCACTTAACCCTCATTGCCCTGCAATCAATCAATCAATACATACATACATACATAAATACATAAATAAATGTTTATTGTAAATAATTATAATTATCAAACAGTAGAATATATAAATACCAGAATGCTATCCCTTCTCATCTTTTCTTCTTGGCTTCCCTGCCTTCTTTCAAGTTGCAGCTAAAATCCTAACTTCTATGAGAAACCTTTCCAATCCCCCTTAATGCTAGTAGTGACTGTTCTCTGTCTCTGTCTCTGTCTCTGTCTCTCTCTGTCTCTGTGTATAAGTTTTTTGTTTTTTTTTTTTAAGTGAGGCAATTGGGGTTAAGCGACTTGCCCAGGGTCACACAGCTAGTAAGTGTTGTGTCTGAGGCTGGATTTGAACTCAGGTACTCCTGACTCCAGGGCCGGTGCTCTATCCACTGTGCCACCTAGCTGCCCCGTCTCTATGTATAAGTAAGTGTCTGAGGCCAGATTTGAACCCAGGAAGATGAGTCTTCCTGACTTCAGACTCAGCACTCTAGCCACTGTGCTAGCTAGATGATATATCTCTCTATATAGATATAGAGAGATATGTATGTATGGGTATATATGTATATATTTATATTCTTTGCACATAGTAATTTGCTTCCCTCATTTAGACTATGAATTCCTTGAGAGACGGGACTTATCCTTTGCCAGTCTTTGAATCTCTAGTGCTTATTACAGTGCTTGGCACATAGTAGGTACTTAATAAATGTTTAATGACTGTCATGGATATTATACAATGCAGCAAAATCATAGAATTTTCGATTTAGAACGGACATCAGCAGCCTCCTAATCCAACCGGAACCCAATACAAAATCTCACTACACATGAGGCTTTGGGTTCACAGTGAGTTAGTTCCCTTAGGATCTTAGTAGTTTTTTCGTAGAACTCAGACCAAAAGAAACACTTGATAGTTTAGTTTATTATATTTATCAAGTATTAGATCCAAATAAATTAATAGCTATTTGAAAAAATAAGTATGAATTAAAAGAAAACTAATGTTTTATTTGATTCTTAAGTAACTACAATTACTTACTGATGGGATATATGAGCCTGTTTGGACACCGCATGACTTCTCAAACCTCGGAATCAAATAAGACTTGGCCACCCTCATTTCCTGTTCCACATTGATTTTCTGGAAGCACTTGTTCTTTTATCACAGAAACCGCCGCTGCCAAAAACCCAGTTTTGCAAAGATATGAGGTCACAAATGAGAAAGTTCAAGGAGTTACTGGTATGGCCAAAGGCATAAATACACAAAAACCTATCTCAAACATTAGAAAATTTCTTGAAAAGGTATGTAGCCTGATCTAATGTTAAAACTGAATGAACTGCCTGAACTGCAGGCATGATGCTCTACAGATGTTGAGTAGGGTTGTGTTTCCCCCCCAAATATAAAATATCATCAGACTGCATGGTTTGGGAATTGTAGCTCTATATTTTACGTCACAAAAAGTCAAATGGAGCCTAAGGTGTGGTCTATTACACATTTGCATAGTTCTAATTGTTGAGAACAGCTAGGTGGTGCAGTGAATAGAACACCAGACCAGAAGTCAGGAAGACCTGAGTTCAAATGTGGCCTCACACATTAGTCACTTAACCCTGTTTACCTCAGTTTCCTCATCTGTAAAATGAGCTGGAGAAGGAAATGGCAAACCACTCTAGTATCTTTGCCAAGAAAGCCCCACATGGGGTCAATTGAGTCAGACACAGCTGAAAAACGACTAAGCAACAACAAATCTTCCCGATGTTTTCCTTGACATCAAGCTTCAATTTGTCTCTTTCATCTTTTGCCCATTGCTACTAATTTTAGCTTTGGGGGAAAAACAGAAGAATTCTAAGCTTCTATCCACAAACCTTCAAACACTTGGAAATACAGGATAGGTAGTATGGTGCGTCGGAAAGAACAGTGAATTTGGAATTGGAACACCTGGGTTCTAGTCCTAGCTCTTTCCCAATTTGTTTGATCTTGATCACTTTCCCATTACTAGGTCTCAGTTTCCTTATCTATAAAATGAGCAGGTTGGACTGGGTGATCTCTAAGGTTAGGTTCCTTCCAGCTCTACTCATTTATGAATCTGACTTATTCTGGGGTTTAGGGTAAAAGGCAGAATTATGAGTTGCCTTGTTTAAAAAAATGTTCTCTTCTGTTTTAGTACCAGCAGGAAGTCGAAATTCAAGGTGGAATTGAAAGAATACCAATAAAGGCGATTAATGGAATAGATAGAATGATTTATAAAGACAGATTAAAGGCGCTAAGTAGCTCTAGCTTCCCTAAGCCCCGGTGAAAAAGGGATATGTTAACAGTGTAAACACCAGAGAGTGTTTGGTGATAATTTTGCAGTGCTGGAGTGGCCTAAAGAGAGAATGAAATCAAATTGAGAGAAGAAAAAAAATATAAGCCGGCCGTACAAATAGCCCCATGATTGAGTCCCAGAATTCTGGGAAAGCCTCCCCCAAGAAAATGGACAAAACTCCCATCACCTGGGATGCTTCAATTAGATTGGACAAAACACTGGAGGATTTATTATAGAGAGCCATCTGTGCTGGTAGGGGAATGAACTGAATGCCCCGTTAAACCTTTTCCAGCTCTAATTTCTGTGGCTTTCTTCTGTGGACCAGAGCTGGAGCAAGCCACCGGAAAGGGCTGCTTTGAAATTTCTCTGCGCATTTAAACAGATTGCTTTCCTTTATCTTCTAAAAATCCCAACACTGTTTGATATGGCAACTATCAAAATGGTTTCAAGGCCTTAGACTGGGAGGTGTGGGGGCAGTAATCTTTTGTTTTATGCATACCTTTGGCGCCTATGGACACCTTCTCAGAGTAAATGTTCTTAAATGTGCATAAAATACTTAATATTACAAAGGAAACCATTTTTATTGAAATAAAGACGTAATTTTTTTCATCGCAAGTTTATAGACATCCTCAGCCCAAATCTTTCCATCAATCTTTTGGGGGTCTGTACATCCCAGGCTAAGAATCTTTGGCCTAAAGCTAGGAGGGAATTTAGGGGCCCTATCGTTCAACTTTCTCGTTTTCAGTGAGAGAAAACTGAGGCAAGGGCAAAGTCAGAATAATCGGCAGACTCCGCATGATGAGCTGATTTTCTTATGTCTGTCCTGTAGAACTGTGTGCCCCAAACTCCCGGCGACTATTTTTCCAATTTGACAATTTACCTCTGCCTTTTTACATTCCTAGCTCTCTTCAAAGCTTAGTTTAAATGCTTCTTCTTACACCAGACTTTTCCTGACTCCAACATGTTGTATCTTTTTTGAATATATTTTATTTCCACATGCAAGTACTTAATGTCTGCTTCCAGTGTAAGGCAAGCTCCCTAAGAGCAGGGTCTTTTGTTTTTGTCTGTATGTTTGCAGTACCTAGCACATGGTAGGTGTTTAATAAGTTCTCATTGAATTGAGTCGGTGAAAGGAAAAAAAACAAACAATCCAGAGCCAAGTACATGTAAGTATTTACTATGTACTGTATTTCTGCCCCAAAGCAGGAAATCTAGGGACATAAAACAATCAGAGGATTCCACAGGACAGTATAGGAGTGCTAGAATGTGTCTTTTGTTGAGCACTCTGGGGAAAAGCCCGAATTTGTGTCCAAGTTCTAGAAGTAATTTGCTGTGTGACTGGCTGAATTATTTTTCCTCTCTGGGCTTTTTCATCTATAAAATGGGAGGGGGGTGGGGCTGGAGGAGATGTTCTCTAAAGTAGGTTCCTTCCAACTTCATGATTCAGTATTTATCCTTATTCCTCTTTAATCCTAGATGATAAAAACTAAAGAATTATATAAACATTTGTGATTTTTGAAAATGGGAAAAATAGTTATTATGTAAACATAGTAATATAATTATTTGTAGTCAAGAAAACCTACAGATTTCTCCAGTTATCATTTTTTTTCCAAAATGAGTTTCTCTTCGACTGATAACGTCATTCCTGTGGTGACACGTGCGGCCTTTTATTGCCTGGGCTCTTACTCAAACGTCTTTTGCTTCCCTTGGGAACAAGCACTACTGAAAGATTATTTGGAACCATTTTAAGTGGGCCTTTTGAGATCAGCCAGCAACAGTTTAAAGGCATATTATTCCTGTTTAATTTCAAAGACTTCAACATCTCTTCTTAAATTTTTTTTAAAACATTTATATAGCGCTTACTATGTAAGCGTTTTATAATTATTATCTCATCTGATCTTCCTTCACAACAGTCCTTGGAGGTAGGTGCTGTGGTTGTCCCCATTTTGCAAATAATAATCATAGTTCCCATTCATATGGTGCTTACTATGTGCTGGGCACTGTGCAAAGTGCTTTACAAGTATCTCATCTGATCCTCATAACAGCCCTAGGAGGTAAGTGATATTATCACCCTCCCCCCCCCTTTTTTTTTTCCAATGAGGAAACTTAAGCAAACAGGTTTGTTTGTTTGTTTAAGTGACTGGCTCAGGGTGACACATTTAGGAAATGTTTGAGCCTGGTTTTGCATTCATGTCTTCCTCACTTCTGGCCTACAACTCTATCTACTGTACCATCAAGCACTTTATGCAGGCCTCATAGATAGAGGTCCTAAAGAGACTTGACAGGACCTGTGATGGTTGCAGGTGATTGTTTTTGTTAGTTGGTTGGTTTGTTTTCAAGTCATCCTTGATTTAGGAAAAGAAACTCATTACCTTGTTTTTGTTGTACCTAAGTAAATTGCTAGAACTATCTCCTACTCTCTTTCTTGGACCCCATACAACTTACAAAGACAGGCAGTTGAAATGGTAGGTAGCCATAAGCCCAACAGATCTCAGCATTTTGCCACAACCTGTCAGGGAGATGCCCTTGGGCGTTGAGATCACAAGATGAACTCTAGGGTAATGCATGCATTTTCCCAGGTCGAAGCAGCTTTGCAGGAAGGCATCAGACCCATAGTAACTGAGCCTGTGAATTAGTTTGAAGCATAGTAACCAAAACCTAACAAAACCAAAGTGTACTTAGGAGAAGAAAAAAGATACTTAAATTCCCTTTTTTTAAATGGTCCTAAAGTGTTTGATTTGGCTGTTGCACAAGGAGCTATTACACCTCTGTTTACTTTTTTTCCAAATGCTTTTTGTGACTAATGTAATTTTATAGAATTGGTTTAAATATTTTTTCCTGAACTGTTTGAAGCAGGAAAGATTACTAAATACATAACCTATTATGTATTAATTTAAGTTGTATTATTAAATTGTTATAAGGTTTCAATATATATAGCCCTGGTGAGTAAAAGTTACAAGGAAGCACATTTCAGTTCCAAATAAAGGTGGAATTTTCTGATAAATAGTCAGTAATCAACAACTGACAAGCATTTACAAAGCACTTATATGTACCAGGCACATCATTAGAACTGACCAACTGTGGAATCAACTGTCTGAGAGATATTGAGTTCTCTGTTATTAGAGTTTTTTGAGTGGAGATCCCTTGTTGGGAATTTTGTACATTTTCCAATTAGTGGTTGGACTTTATGGTCTCCAGGGTCCCTTCCAATACAGAGATTCTGTGAAAAGGGAACATAGGAGTCCCTGGGTACTGTAAGAATCATGGATGGGAGGGTTATCTTAGAACCAGAGATAGGATAACCTAGCCTTAGGAATGATGTATAATATGTAACTGTTTGACCAGGGTCACAAGCTCTCTGGGCTTACAT
The DNA here is from genome assembly GCF_019393635.1 of Dromiciops gliroides. Classification (NCBI taxonomy): domain Eukaryota; kingdom Metazoa; phylum Chordata; class Mammalia; order Microbiotheria; family Microbiotheriidae; genus Dromiciops; species Dromiciops gliroides. The sequence continues at coordinate 211,194,176 of NC_057862.1, forward strand.
TAGCCAGGTCCAGTCTTGGAAGTTTCAACAAAAATTCAACTCCAGGATTACCTTGGTATGTCTTAAAGTAGAGCTTGAATAAAGCTCATATCTGGGTCTCCATGTAGATGAGAACAATCTATTCCAATGACCAGGAAGGCAGCTGAAGCAGCCACTGTGGAACACTTAGAATTTGGTCAGACATTAAAGATGCCAAGGTCATCCATAGCATCCTGGGTCATCGACATTCATCTTGATTTTTGTCTTGCCACTGAATTTTGATAACTCTGGAAGAGTTGTGAAACTGACCACTTTGTGTAACTCTGCCTCCCTTAAATCCAACTCACATGCAAGTCAAGGCATCACCCAATGATGTTATTGGTCTTGTTAAAAAAATGAAGGATGGACAACAATAACAATATAAGCCCTCAAAGTAACAGTGGATTTTGAGCATGAATCAATTTGCATTTCACCCCATAGAAATTGCAGAAAATGAACTCAGAATAACCCTAAAATAATTGGTACCTTTTTCCTCCCTTCTAATGAGTCCCACTTTTCTCTAGGGCCCTGTAGTTTTGTTTTGTTTCCTTGGGCAATGAGGGTTAAGTGACTTGCCCAGGGTCACACAGCTTGTAAGTGTCAAGTGTCTGAGACCGGATTTGAACTCAGATCCTCCTGAATCCAGGGCCAGTGCTTTATCCACTGTACCACCTAGTTGCCCCCTGGGTCCTGTAGTTCTTGAGACTCATAGCACCACACTATAATTTAAACTCACTTTAGATACCTTTGGATACCTAGACATTCTAGTGAGCTCTACATTCGCCCCCAAGAGCCCACGAAGCATCCAGCCTCGTGGTACTACCCTGAGATCTTGGACTCTTCCTAGAAGAGAAATATGCTTGGAACTGCTATACAGCCTTCCCCGTTGAACCTGAACTGCCCAAATAAATTATGGTAATAACAGAGGGCAAGATCGCACTTTTTTTACTCTCTCATGCTGTGGCATTAGTCCTTAACTACTCATCTAGTTTGAGGGAAGGAGAGGGAGGAAAGGATGTCCCCTAACTTCTCTAGAATGGCATACAGAACTCTCAAATTTGCATTTATTATAATCCCTAGGTCATCCTTGCCCAGGATCTCCATTTTTCTCTCTAAAAGTATGAGGTTTAGGAATTCCAATTGCTGAACCTTGTAGTTCTCTTCTCCTGAAACTACATAATTAAGAGCATATGCTCCTGCCACTGCTTCTCCAAAACTGGGTTTAGTTTCTCAGAGTTCAAGAACAATGGGTTCAGGAACTCCCCAAACTCCTCTACTGCCTCAGCTACCACCATTTCTTTTTTTAAAAAATTATTATTTATTGTTAGCATTCTTTTATTTTTAAATTGAGTTCCAAATTCTCTTCCTTCCTCCCACCTCTCACCCACCCACTGAGAAGGCAAGCAAAATAGTATCAGATATACATGTGGGGGTGCAGTGACTAAAGCACCAGCCCTGGATTCAGGAGGAACTGAGTTCAAATCCAGCCTCAGACATGTGACACTTACTAGCTGTGTGACCCTGGGCAAGTCACTTAGCCCTCATTGCCCTGCCCCCCAAAATTTATTTATATATACATATATATGCACATGTGAAATCATGTAAAACATTTCTATATTAGCCACATTGCAAAAGAAAGAAACAAAGAAAATTAAATTTGCACACAAGTTCATCAGTTATCTCTCTGTCTAGAGGTAGAATACATTCTTTCATCATGAGTTTTTTGGAATTTTCTTGGACCACTGTATTGATCAGAGTCAGCCAAGTCTTTCCCAGTTGATTATCATTACAACATTGCTTTTACTGTGCAAAATGATCTCCTGGTTCTTCTCATTTCACTTTATGTCAGTTCATATAGCTCTTGCCATGTTTTTCCTGAAACCTTGTCATTTGGGGGGGGGGGGGCAATGGGGGTTAAGTGACTTGCCCAGGGTCACACATCCAGTAAGTGTCAAGTGTCAGGCTGGATTTGAACTCAGGTCCTCCTGAATCCAGGGCTGGTGCTTTTATCCAATGTGACACCTAGTTGCCCCTGTCATTTCTTTCTTTTTTTTTTTTTGCAGGGCAATGAGGGTTAAGTGACTTGCCCAGGGTCACACAGCTAGTAAGTGTCAAGTGTCTGAGGCCAGATTTGAACTCAGGTACTCCTGAATCCAGGGCCGGTGCTTACCACTGCACCATCTAGCTGCCCCCCCCCCCGTCATTTCTTATAGCATAGTAGTATTCCATCACAATCATATACCACAGTTTGTTCACCCATTCCCCAATTAATGAGTATTCTCTCAATTGCCAATTCTTTGACACCATAAAATCCCTTTTTTGGGGGGTGGCAGAGAAATGAGGGTTAAGTGACTTGCCCAGGGCCACACAGCTAGTAAGTGTCAAGCATCTGATGCCAAATTTGAACTCAGGTCCTCCTGAATCCAGGGCCAGTGCTTTATCCACTGCACCACCTAGCTGCCCCTATAAAATACTTTTTTAAAAGTAATAAACATTTTTATTTATAGTTTTGAGTTCCAATTTTTATCCCTCCTTCCCTCCCTACCCTCCCCCCTCCCTGAATCTGTAAACAATCATACATGGGTTATATATTTGTTATTACATAAACATTACCATATTAGTCATTTTGTATAAGAAAACAAATAAAAGTGAAAGTGAAAGTGAAAAATAGCATGGTTCAGTCTGCGTTCCATCTATATCAGTTCTTTCTTTGGAGGTGAATAGTATGTTTCATCAATAGTCCTTTGGGATTGTCTTGGATTATTGTATTGTTGAGAATAGTCATAGTTCTTCATCAAACAATATTGCTGTCTCTATGCACAATGTTTTCTTGGTTCTGCTCTCTTCACTATACATCAGTTCATACAAGTCTTTTCATGACTTTCTGAAATCATACTGCTTGTCATTTCTTATAGCACAATAATATTCCATCACCATATGCAACAGCTTGTTTAGCCATTCCCCAATTGATGGACATTCCTTTGATTTCCAATTCTTAGCCACCACAAAAAGAGCTGCTTTAAGTATTTTTGTACAGATAGGTCTTTTCCTCTTTTTGGGGACACCTAGCAGTGGTATTGCTAGATCAAAGGGTATGCACAGCTCTATAGCTCTTTGGGCATAGTTCCAAATTGCTCTCCAGAATTATTGGATCCTTTTACAACTTCACCAACAGTGGATTGGTGTCCCAGCTTTCCCATATCCCCTCCAACATCCAGTATTTTCCATTTTTGTTATATTTGCCACTGTGATAGGTATGAGGTGATGCCTCAGAGTTCTTTTAATTCGCATTTCTCTGATTAATAGTGATCTAGAGCATTTTTTCATATGATTATAAATAGCTTTGATTTCTTTGTCTGAAAACTGCCTGTTCATATCCTTTGACCATTTATCAATTGGGGTATGACTTGTATTTTTATAAACTTGATTTTGTTCTCTATATAATTGAGAAATGAGGCCTTTATCAGAGATATTTGTTTCAAAAATTCTTTCCTAATTTTCTGCTTCCCTTGTAATCTTGGTTACATCAGTTTTGTTTGTGCAAAAATTTTTAAATAATCAAAATGATCAATTTTACATTTTGTTTTATTTTCTATATCTTCTTTGGTCCTAAATTATTCCTCTGCCAATAAATATGACATATAAACAATTCCATACTCTCTTAATTTGCTTACGGTATCATCCTTTATGTGTAAATCATGCACCCATTTTTACCTTATTTTAGTATACGGTGTGAGATGTTGGTCTGTACCTAGTTTCTGCCATACTGTTTTGCAGTTTTCTCAGCAGTTTTTGTCAAATAATGAGGTTAAATACTTTTTAATATAGATTCTTTTTCTTTGATCCCTTTAGAGTTTTATTAATTTGCCTTTCTCTAGTGATTTAGAACATTTTTTTCATATGACTATAGATAGCTTTGATTTCTTCTGAAAACCCCTTGTTCATATCCTTTGGCCATTTATTATTTGGGGAATGGATCTCATTTTTACAAGTTTGACACAGTTCTCCATATATTTGAGAAAGGAGATCTTTTTCAGAGAAACTTGCCATAATTTTTTTATATTATTTTATTGTTTATGATACTTTTTTGTCAACATGTAGTTTTTCTGATTATCTCTTTGAATTAGGTCTGGTTTTGCTTTTGCTTCGTCTGAGATCAAGATTGCTGCCCCTGCCTTTTTTTACTTCAACTGAAGCAAAATAGATTCTGCTCTATCTATTACATTATTTTAACTCTTGGTGTGTGTCTTTCTGTTTTAAGTGTGTCTCTTGTAAACAATATGTTGTTGAGGTCTGGTTTCTAACCCATTCTACTATCCACTTCTGCTTTATGGGTTAGCTCATCCCGTTGATATTCACAGTTATGATTACTAAATGTGTATTTTCTTCTGTCCGATTTTTTCTATTTATCCTTCTCTCTCTCTTTATTCTGTCCCTCTCCAAAAGTCTGTTTTGCTTCTGACCACTGCCTCTTTTAACCTACCTCCCTTTTATCATATTGCCCCCCCTAATCCATATCTCTTATCTCCTTTCCCTTTTATTTCCCTATTGGGTAAGATATATTTCTATACCCAACTGAATATTTATATGTGTTGTCTCTCTTTGAACCAATTCCAGTGAGAGTAAGGTTCAAGCAATGGCTTGCCACCCCACCTGGCATTTTCCCTTCAATTATAAAAACTCTTCCTTGCCTACTTCTTTTTATGTGAGGAAAATTTCCCCTTTTTACCTCTCCCTTCCTCCTTCTCTTTCTCACCCCTTCATGTTTTGAGATCATCTCAATTTAAATAATTCACACTCCTACTCTATGTCTATGGAAACTCCTTTTAACTGCCCTAATAATGATAAAGTTTTGGGGAGTTACGTGTATCATTTTTCCATATAGGAATGTAAATAGTTGAACTCTTTCATGTTTACCTTTTTATGCTTCTCTTGAGTCTTGTGTTTGAATGTCATATTTACTATTCATTTCTGATCTTTTCATCAGAAATGCTTGAAAGTCTTCTATTTCATTAAATATCCATTTTTCCCCAGAAGGGTTATACTCTGTTTTGCTGGGTAGGTTATTCTTGGTTGTAATCCTAGCCTCTTTGCCTTCTGAAATAGCATATTTTAAGCTCTCCACTCTTTTAACATGGAAGCTGCTAAATCCTGTGTGATCCTGACTGTGGCTCCATGATATTTGAATTCTTTCTTCATGGCTGCTTGCAATCTGGGAACTCTGGAATTTGGCTATAATATTTCTGGGAATTTTCATTTTAGGATCTCTTTCAGGAGATGATTGGTGGAGTGTCTCAATTTCTATTTTGCCTTTTGGATCTAAGCTATCAGGGTAGTTTTCTTTGATAATTTCTTGAAATATGATGTCTAGGCCCTTTTTTTTATTATGGCTTTCAGGTAGTCCAAGAATTTTTTTTTTGCAGGGCAGTGATGGTTAAGTGACTTGCCCAAGGTCACACAGCTAGTAAGTGTCAAGTGTCTGAAGCTGGATTTGAACTCAGGTCCTCCTGAATCCAGGGCCAGTGCTCTATCCACTGTGCAACCTAGCTGCCCCCATAGTCCAATAATTCTAAAATTATTTCTCTTCCATCTGTTTTCTAGGTAAGCTGTTTTTCTAATGAAATGCTTCACATTTTCTTCTATTTCTTTTTTCTCTTGACTTTGTTTTATTCTTTTTTGGTGTCTCATGGAGTCATTAGTTTTCACTTGCCCAATTCTAATTTTTAAGGAATTATTTTCTTCAGTGAGCTTTTGGACTTCTTTTCTCATTTGGCAAATTCTACTTTTTAATGAGTTCTCTTGAGTAAATTTTTGTACTTCCTTTTCCATTTGACATAGTCTATTTTTTGTTTTGTTTTGTTTTGTTTTGTGGGGCAATGAGGGTTAAGTGACTTACCCAGGGTCACACAGCTAGTAAGTGTCAAGTGTCTGAGACCAGATTTGAACTCAGGTCCCCCTGAATTGAGGGCTGGTGCGTTATCCACTGTGCCACTTAGCTGCCCCGACATAGTCTATTTTTTAGGGAGTTATTTTCTTCAGTGAATTGTTGTACTTCTTTAACTATTAGACCACTTCTGTTAAGGTGTTATTTTCTTCAGTATTTTTTTATGCCTCTCTTACTAAGCTATTAATTCTCTTTCATAATTTTCTTGCATCATTCTCATTTCTTTTCTTGATTTTTCCTCTACCACTTTTATCTCTTTCTTTAACTCTTCCAGGAATTCTTTTTAGACTTGGGTCCAATTAGCATTTTTCTTGAAGGCTTTGCTTTTAGTTGTTTTATATTGCTTTCTTCTGTTTTTATATCTTGGTCTTCCATGTAACGAAAGTAGCTTTTTATGGTCAAGTTCTTTTTTTATTGCTTGCTCATTTTCTAGTCTATTTCTTAACTTTGAATTTTATGTTAAAGTTGGGTTCTGCTCACCTGGAGGTGGGAAGGCACTGTCCCATGCTTCAGGGTTTTTTTGGTTCTGAAGTTTTCAGAGCTAGTTTGGGGGGGGGGTCGACATTTTTTTGGTGCTTCCAAGGTCAGTGCTCTCTTGGTTTATTCTCGTCTTTACCCAGGAAGGGCCTCTACTTCCCTGAAGTGGCAAGTGCTACAGCTCCACTTGTCCCTGGAACTATGACCAGGTCCCCTGCTCTCCTGTGGCCACAAGCACTAGTGCACCTCTTTGCTTTGGAACTGGTGCTAGGGTTCCTGCTCCCTTGTGACCAACCATAAATGCTCCTCTTTGCCTGGAAACTGTGACCCAGAACTATGTATGGGTAATAGAGTTAAGTTACCAATCAGTGCCAGCTGCATAGTCCCCTGTAATCTCTTTCTGACCAGTTGTTCTACCCCCTTACCATTTCCAAGCTGAGAACTCTTGAAGCTGTTTCAGTAGCTGCCACTGTCTTGTCGTCTCCAGTCTAGTCTGAGCCAGTCAGTCATTCAAATCCAGTAGATGAGACTTAAGGATCTGATCTCATTTTCAGTTTCAATGAAGTATTATTTAGCAAGCTGCATTAGAGATCCACCAATGATCTCACTCAATGTTGTCAATAGGTATAGAGGTATATTCCCCTCCACGGGGAGATATCACGTCCCAAAATCTTACTTCCCTCTAAGTTCATCATCAACCCACTATATACACACACATTTGTATATATAAGGTAATTCAAGCCTATCTCTAAAAGAAACTTTTTTAAAAAAAAGAAAAAAGAAACTTTTTTAAAAAATTCTTTCCAGAGTTACTATCTTTGGCCTCAAAACATTCCACAATGCTGCCATCTCTTTTCCTATCACACATTAAAACTACTCCTATCTTTCTTCTCTCAACCATCCCTATAAATTGGATTTGAAAGACCATCATAAATTAGACAGTAAAACATGAGTATTTGTTAATCCTGGTTTGAGGTCAGGTTAGGACATCTCTATAAAGCTGCTTAATTTTAAAGCATCACAACCATTAAGAGACAGTTTCATGGTACTAGGGCATCCAGTTTTTTAACAGGAGGTCATGAGCAAAAATCTATATGTATTTGGACCACATTCATTTTTCCCCCTTCAGGCCAGACCAGTGATTTCATCATTGTGTAAAAGCCTTTCAGTGCAGAATGATAAATTCTCTATAACTTAGTCTTAGAGAGCTACCTCTGCACAACAAGGAGTTACATGACTTATCCATCATCATAGTCATTGTTTGTCACATTCAAGATTAGAACCCAGGTCATCTCAACTCCAATGCCAGCCCTCTGTCTACTATGTCCCATTGCTTTTGTTCAGTTTTTACAGTTACTATTGAGCTAAGTTTAACATCTTGCTATCTAGTAGGAGTCAGAATATAACTCTTGTGGAATGAAAATTAGGTACTAATGAATGGTTCATCAGTTCACAGGTACTAGCTAATACAGCAAATCATTTTCTGGTCACAAATCTCAGACAGGTTTTATCTCAGCATCAAGTGGACCATATTTGCTTTGCAGATCCTATATTGAACACTCAGACCTGAGAACCCGAGTTTATTAAATCATTTTAATTGACACCATTTCCCACAGGTTGCTATGCTATGTGCACTAAAAAAAAAAAAATCAACAAATATTTATTAAACATTTGCATTGTGCTAAGCACTGGAGATGCTGCACAAAAGTGAAACAGATCCTTCCCTCAATGGGTTTACTACTAATGGTGAAGATAACATATATGGAACATATACAAAATGATGGGGAGGGGATGCTCAATCAAGCAGCTAAGGGGCCCAGGAAAGGTTTCTATAGAAGACAGTGTTTGAGATGAATCTAGAAAGAAACCAGAGATTCCAGTTGACTTAGGTGAAGAATGGATACATTCCCAGGATAGAAGACAAGTCAGTACAAAGGCACAGTAATTAAGCATGGTCTGGGCAAGACAATGAGGAGGCCAGTGTGACTGGATCAAAGGGTTATAATGAAGGAAATAAGTTGTAAGAAAACTGCAAAGCTAGGAAGGGGCCAGGTTGCAAAGAGATTTAAATGTCAAGCAAAGGAATTTAAATTGAATATATTACACTTTTTTTTTTGCTTTATTGTCTTAACAATTATTATTTGCATAGAACTTCATGGACTTAAAATCATTTTCAAGGGGGCAGCTAGGTGGCGCGGTGGATATAGCACCAGCCCTGGATTCAGGAGGACCTGCGTTCAAATCCAGCCTCAGACAGTTGACACTTACTATCTGTATGACCTTGGGCAAGTCACTTATTGCCCCATCAAAAAAAATTTTTTTAATTAAATCATTTTCAAATATGAAAATATAGTGTCCAACTGGATATTATATAGAAGCATATTTTTCTAGAATGAAGGAGGTCCCCCTGTCCTGGTCAAAACACACTGGGAGATTTGGGGAGCTACATATTAGAAAGGATATTAACAAGCTTAAGTAGATCTAGATAACAGTAACCCAAAGCATAAGGGGATTGGAAACTATTCTGTAAGCATCTCTAGAAGGAACTAGAGATGAGAAGACTTAGAGGCATGATAACTGTTTTCATAGGACTATCATGGGAGGGAACATGGCGGTAATATTAATAATAGCTAGCTTTTATATAGTGCTTTAAGGTTTGAAAAGTGCTTTACAAATATTCTCATTTGATCATCACAACAGCCCTAGAAGGTGCGTAGCTACTGTTCTTATCTGCATTTTGCAGATAAGGAAACCAAGGTAGACAATATGATTTGCCCAGGGACACATAGCCAGTAAGTATCTGAGGCTGGTTTTGAACTCAGGTCTTCCTGAGCCTAGGTGCAGTGCTCTATCCATTGTCACCTAGCCACCTCTAGCAAAAAGGAAAGAGTTCTGGGTTTGGAGTCAGAGAACCTGGATTTAAATCCTTACTCTACTACTCACTACCTGAATGACCTTGGACAAATCACTTAATCTCTCTGACCCTCAGTTTCCTCAGTTGTAAAAATAGGAGCCGAGACTAGATGCCCCATCTCTAAATCTATGATCTATCTGCTAGAGGGATTACGTTTATTCTCCTAGTCTTAGAGGGAAGAATCAGAAACAATGAGTAAAAGTTTCAGAGAATCTGATTTTAACTTGATGTTAGGAACCTTTTCTTCATGAAACCATACAAAAAGTGGAACGGACTACATCAAGGGAGAGTAGGTGCCCATAACCAGAGTTCTTCAAGCAGTGGCTAATGAGTACTCATGTAGGATGCTGTTAGGGAGATTCTAGCCCAGGTCCCTTTTGGAGCAGTCAATAACTTTGAAGGACTCTTTCACCTGAGATTCTCTGATTCTAACGTAGAAGCACTTTCATACAGAAAGCAAACAGCTGCTCCTTGTCCTAAGAGGGTGGAAAAATTGAAAATAACCTTCAACTGGAACAGGCTGGATTTAGGTAAAAGATCAAAAAAACTATTATAATCACCACCACCACCATCATCCCTCATGTGTGTATAGTATATAATTTACAATGTACTTTCATATTCATTATCTCATTTGCTCATCATAGCGACTTAATGAAGTAGAGAGGTCAGGATTATTATTTCCATTTTTTAGATTAAAAAAAGGCACTCCAATAAAGTGACCTCCTCAAGGTCACCCAGCTAGTGGGCAACTGGTAGTGAAGTGATTTTTTTATGCAACATCTAAAAATTGAAATTCAGTGCTTTTTCCAGTTTAGATTTCAATTTCCTCTTCATTTTCATGAAGGAATATGTCAGTTATAGCTATATGGGGAAATGTAACTTTGAAATGACTTAGCCAACTCAAGTCCTTGATATTTTCTGTCAGTAATGATTTTTAATTTGCATATGTATGTATTCCTTCACTTTTGTAAGTATCCTTTGTGTTTGAGCTCCAGCAGAATAAATATACATACACGCATATATACTTGAATGTCACTATCTATTTTAATTTTAGCAATTGGATTCCACTTCTGCTTGCATCAGGAAGGATTTGTTTCAATTTCTAGCAGAAAACTGTCATCACTTAGCAATGTTCCGTGTTAATGGGAATGTAGCCCCTTTCTCAATCATCTGCAGCATATTCTTCATTTCCTCTTGGCATATTCTGCCACATGGTATGTATCTAGACAGCTTCCTTCCTCTTTCCCCCCTCCCCTTTACAAATCTGTGTCTGCTTAGGAAAGGCAAAATGAATACTATCCTTTAGCGACACAATCGGGAAACACGGCATTCCTTTGCTGCCCAAGTTTAAAAACAAAAACAACCAAACCAAACCAAAAAAATAAAAGACACTGCTAAAAAAAATAAATAGAAATGTTTATTGGATTCTCGGCACCTCTGTTCTTGCCTGGCAATAGTGTCAGGAGACCCAATTTCTAGATATATAACTAGACATTCTTCTACTTGACTATAAACCCATACCCAGGACAAATGGCAAGAAGTGTTTCTTGAGTAAGGCAGAGAGGAACCTGGCCTATGAGGGATGGGGGAAGAGAGAACTCTAGGCCTCAGGTTCATGGCTGCTGCTGGGAAGGCTGAAATGAGGTAAAAGAGAAGGGAAGGGTAAACAGGTCAGGGGCTCAAACTCCTGTGTCCCTTGGTAGTTTTCTATTTTACCATGTTATTCTTCATAACTCAGTGCTAAGCTCTGCTGTTTATAGGTTGTTGAAGAACTGAAAATAATGTGGGAACTCTCCAGATTTGGTACCCTGATCACCTTCCCTCAATTATGACTCTGTTTCTTTCATTTACTATACTTTTCTGTAAAAAAGCAGTTAGTGCCTAGTCAGGAATAAATGAGTTTGAATCCTGCCTCAGACACAAAATGGTTGTGCACCCCATGGCAAGTCATATATCCTTTCAGCCTGAGTTTCCTCATCTGTAAAATAGGGATAAGCATAGCATCTACTTCACAGGATTATTGTGAGGCTTAAATAATTTGAAATATAGGGCAGCTAGGTGGCACAGTAGATAAAGCACCGGCCCTGGATTCAGGAGGACCTGAGTTCAAATTCGACCTCAGACACTTGACACTTACTAGCTGTGTGACCCTGGGCAAGTTCACTTAAACCTCATTTCAAAAAACAAAGAAAAAAACTAGAAATGACAAGCAGGATGACTTCAGAAAGGCCAGGAAAGATTTGAACTGATGTATAGTGAAGGGAGCAGAAACAGGAGAACTTTGTGCACAGTGACAATAATATTATTTGATGAAGAACTGTGAATGACTTAACTATTATCAGCAAGCAATACAATGATCCAAGACAATCCTAATGGAATAATGATAAAGCATACTATCCACCTCCAAAGAAAGAACTGATCTTGATTGAATACAGACAAGCATGCTATTTTTCACTCTTTCATTTTTTTCTTTCATTCAAGTTTTCTTATACAAAATGACTAATATGGTAATGTTTTATACACTTGCACATGTATAACCGATTGCTTACCGCCTCGGAGATGGGGGAGGCAGGGAAGGAGGGATAGATTTTGGAACTCAAAACTTTAAATAAAAACGTTTATTATTATTTTTTTAAAAATAAAGAAAGAATGGGTATGACTAAAATAAATAAATAATATGCTAGTTTTGCCTAATAAAAAGGTTATTCTGACCATTAAATACTGAGGAGGGTCACCAAGTATTGGGTGTGCTGTTCAGCGCTACTGAATAAATGTTATACAAACAATGTGGAGGTGCTAGGTTGCCTGATATGTGGAGAAAAATGGAAAGCTGGAGGATAGGTTTTAGAATTGAGACAGAGAGGTCATGCCAGGCCCTGGAGGACAATTAGAAGAGACAATATGAGGTACTGGGTCACATTACTCAGCAGTGTGCTTTCTATATTCAGCCTACTGTCAAGCTAATGGAATAGATTCCTTGTGAAAAATCTTCCTATTCTCTTCAAAGAAATTGATCTCGAGATCTCTCTCTCTCTCTCTCTCTCTCTTTCATCTACTCCTTCCTTCCTTCCTTCCTCCCTCCCCTCCTCCCTCCCTCTTTCCCTCTCTTCTTTCCTTCCTTCCATTTTAAAGGGTTATGATATGCTTTATTAAGATAGAAGATTTGAAGCCAGTTATAGAGAAGTCTAACAAATAATAATTAGAGCCATAGGATCACAGAATTATCAATGCTGGAAGTGACTATTAGAGATTATCTAGTCTAATGCTTTTTATTCTGGAGTCTGTGGACTTTTAAAAAATAATAATTATAATTCAAAACAATTATTTTCCTCTGTCACCCAATGTATTTTATTTTATGACTTCACCAGACTGCCAGTGGTGGCCATGACACAAAAAACGTTAATCTAATCCAGTCCAACTCCCTCATATACAAAGGAGGAAACAGAAGCCCAAAAAAGGAAGAATATTTCCTCAAGGTCATATACTTAGCACGTGTTAGAGGCAGGATATGAACCTTGGTCTCAACTTTTAAACCGAACTGAAATATAAGAAAATAAAGGTAGAAGCCAGGTGGGGTTTTTTTCCCCTTTATTTTATTTTATTTTTTTGATAAGGCATTTGGGGTTAAGTAACTTGCCCAGAGTCACACAGCTAATAAGTGTCAAGTGTCTAAGGGCAGATTTGAACTCAGGTCCTCCTGAATCCAAGGCTGGTGCTTTTATCCACTGCACCACCTAGCTGCCCCTTTCCTTTAAATTTTAATTCACCAAAATTCCTTAGGGGGAGTAAAAAGGGTCTTACCTTAATTCTATTGCATATATTAAATCTAAAACTGATTTTAATATTAGATTACATCCATTCATTCATCAGTTATTAAATCTATTAAGAAAAAAAACAGTCTATTCTTGTAGCTGAAAAATAAATTCATGATACCCTTTGCCCCAAGTGGCTTAAAATCAAATAGGGGTGATCAAAGCTCTATGATTATGTGGTTTAATAGATCTAAGATTGCATCATTGTGAGTACTCCCTCTTTTGGTAGGAATGGTAACGTCTTTTTGCCTTCACATCTTGTGTAATTCTTGTGTGTGTATCTTTAATTAATCCTTCACTGAGCATTCTCATAATGCACTGATGGTCTTCCTCTACCTTTTTATGATGTTTCCTAGGTACCAGTGTAGCAGTGAGGCTCCTGTTACATTATGTTTTTTCATACATGGCCCTGATGATGCCTATTCTAACACTAAGCCTCCCAAAATAATATGCTATAGCCTCCTTGTGCTCACCATATAGCTTTCTATTGTCCTATGAGTCACCAGCAATTTTGATTATTCTCATATTGAAGTGTTTCATGATTTGCATGCATGCAGCATCTTAAAGAGAGTAGTAGCGTTAAAAAGTTAGCTTTTGGGGCAGTGAGAGGCTTGGGATCATTGAACAAATTTTGTAATTTCCCAAATGTGAAAATTCTAGGCCTATTCCTTCATCTCTTCAGTTCTGGGACCAACTTATTGTCCATTTGTAGCACCTGTCTAAGACTGACTAGACCTAGACCTATCTATACCTATGCCTATATTATTTTATATGAATAGATTAACTTTAATGGGCTGCCCCTCCAACTGCAGATCTGGGCAACATGTGTTTTTCATCCATTTTTTTTCCCCATTATGTATAGGTAATCTGATTCCCAACACGCACACAAATAATTAAAATAAAAAGTAAAATGTATAATAAATGCATAAAAGGAGGAAAAAGTGCTGATATCAGAGGAGAGAGCGTAAGGCCATGGGTTTAGAGCTGGAGCAAAACTTAGAGATCATCTGACTTTCACAAGGTCACAAGTCAGAGGTCATCTGACATGAACAAGGTCAGATGTAACAAGTCACAGAAATGGATCTCAAACCCTTGTTCTCTGATTCCAATCTATTTTTTTCCTATTCTCTCTATTATGCCATGATAGAAAACCTGATGGTTTCAAGGATCCCAAAGGTAATAATGTTAACAATATGGAACTAATGTTTGTTTGCAAAGTAAGAACTTTCAGCTGGAAGAAATTAGGAAGGATTTCATGGAAAAGGTAACATTTGAATTAGGCCTTGCATGATGGGTAGGCTATTATTGTTCATTCGTTTTCAGTTGTGTCCACCTTTTCGTGACCCCCATTTGGGGTTTTCTTGGCAAAAATAATGGATTGGTTTGCCATTTCCTTCTTCAGCTCATTTTACAGATGAGGAAACTGAGGCAAACAGAGTTAAGTGACTTGCCCAGTGTTATACAGTTATTAAGTGTCTGAGGCCAGATTTGAACTCATGAAAATGAGTCTTCATGATTCTAATCCTAGTGTTATATCCATAGAATTATAAATAGGATATCTTTACTTGTGAAAGTAAGATGATGATATCTTTGAGCTGATTGCACTTGAGGTTTAGAAGATTTTTTATCTTGCTTCAAAAAAAAATTAGTGTAGAGATTTAAGAGGACTTGACTGTCTTGAATGTGGCTGAATATTGTCATGAATATTCTTGGATTATTCACAGGACAAGTGCTGTCTGATCTAAGCTAGTGCTAGGATGGACAGACTGTTGAAGGGGTTAGTTCTTTCCTAATTCCATAAGGTTTTAGTACTACTTAGTCCAATAAAGAGCATCACCATCCATCTGATAACCCAGGTTTGCAACCTAGAACTAATTTTCAACTCTTCACGCTTTCTCTTCCCTCTCCAGGCCCTTTTCTGCCCAACTGTCATGTTCTAAAACACTTGATTTGACTCTCCTGCTAATGAACCTTCGATGATTTCCTATTGCATCTTGGATCAAAGAAAAATTCCTTCATTTGGGATTTAAAACCCTTCACCACGTGGTTCTAACCTATTTGGAGACATTTTATACATTACTTCCCTTCAGATCAGACTGACATACTTGCTATTTCTTATATATAACATTTGGTCTCCCGTATTGGTGGTTTTGCATAGTCTATTCCCCATGCCTCAGTTGCTCCCCTTCTTCCTATTCATCTTGCTTGAACCCCGGGTTCCCTCCAAGACTCAGGTCCAATGCCACCTCCTCTCCAAGATTCCTCCATTTGTCAGTGTACCCTGTCTACTAAATTACTTCATATTTATTTGTATATATTTTGTATTTTTTTCTGCTACATAATTTCAACCATGTGGAATGTAAGTTCTTTGAGGACAGGTACTATTTCACTTTCAATTTTTGTAATAGTGCCTGGCACAAAGGACTAAATACTTATTGAACTGAATTGATTTGAATTGAACTCTGTCATTTTATAGATGAGAAAACTGAAGTCCAGAGCCATTACAACATCAGCAAAGTCACTTAGGTAGCAAGTGATAGAACCACAATTTGGACAGTCTTAAGTCCTTAGTCTGCTTGTTATTACTGTTAGACCATGGACAAGTCACTTAACCTCTCTGAAACTCTGTTTTCTCATCTGAAAAATAGGCATAATAGCACTGGTGATGTAACCATGTATCCAAAATTTGTTATGAGAAAAGTCTGTCAGTTAGTCAGCAGGTACTTATTAAAGGCTTCCTATGTGCCAGACTTTGTGTTGAGCTCTAAGAATACAAAGAAAGGTAGAATGTGGTCTCTGACCTCAAGAAGCTTACATTCTTTTTTTTTTTTTTTGGTGAGGCAATTGGGATTAAGTGACTTGCCCAGGGTCACACAGCTAGTAAGTGTCTGAGGCTGGATTTGAACTCAGGTCCTCCTGACTCCAGGGCCGGTGCTCTATCCACTGCGCCACCTAGTCGCCCCCTGGAAGCTTACATTCTAATGGGGAGACAACATGCAAGTAACTATACACATACAAGACATGCAGTTTAAGTGGAAGGTAATTGAAGAGAGTAGGCACTAATATTGATGGGAATAGCAGGGTATCTGACACACAGTAGGCACTTAATAAATGCTTATTGATTGATTGATAGCTCCAAAGGAAGTAGGTTTTAAGCTGCCTTGTTAATGACCTTTCTCAAACATTTGACACTATAACCTTTACTGTGTTCCATTCCCCCTCCCTCCCCCATACCTAGTCTTACAAATGATAGGGGCTTAATAAAGGTTGGTTGAATTGAATACTAAATCAGGAGAAAAACAGCTGGAAAAAACCTTGCATATTAAGAAAGGCTCCCACAGCTTGATTAAAATTTGGCTTTTGAATTTTCCCAGTTTCAGAATTAAAATCCTAAGTACTAAAAGGCATTTGAAAGGCATGCCTTTGTTCAGGTAGAGTATTTGAAAAGACAAACTTTCATACTGATTTTTTTTTGGAGGGGGAACTTGGGGGTAGGAGCAAATAGAATTTTTAAAAAAGGCCTTTCATAAGAGTTGTTAACTTCTTTTAATTATGTACTTTTCAAATATGATCTATAACCCTGAATCTTATTTCCAATAACAAAATTTCTCCTCATTGAATTATGCATGAAGGGCTTATGCAAACTGATTGTGTTTCTAATGTGGCAATACTTAAGGTAGGTGGGGGGGTTAGGGGGTGGGGGTAGGAAAATGTGTGGAGGGAGGAATTGTAGATGGATGAAATAGTTTCATGAGCCAAAAGCTTTCTACTCTTCTTTTACCTGCTTGAGCAATTTTGGAAATGATACTTTCTAAAGGAACTGTATTTGGAGTCAGAGGACCTGGGTCAGAATCCCAGAACAGTCGCCTTGTTTGTGTGCTCTTGACTGTGTTGCTTCTTCTCTCCAAGACCTCAGCTGTAAAATTGAAGACTTGAACTAGGTGACCTCTAAGTTACCTTCCAGCTCTAAATTGGTGCTCCTATGATCTCATGAAAAGAGTCATTTGGCCTGACATTCAGTGTGATTGTTGATTTCCCTTTAGGACCAATAAACTCTGGCAGCAGAAGAATGAAGAAGACAGTTGAAAATACTCAACAGTAAATCAAATAAAATAACCCATCATTTTTGAGCTCCATAATAATAATAATTAATAACTTGTTTATGTGGTATTTCATACTTCTATCTTCAAAGCAATTGGATTTTTTTCTTTCTAAATTTTTTTGTAGCAGGTACCATGTCAACTTCGGACAAGATATCCTATGGTTTAGTTCAGTGGTTCTCAAAGTGTGGTCTATAGACCCCGAGTGTCCCTCAGATCTCTTCAGGGGATCCTCAAGGTCAGAATTGTTCTCATAATAACACTAAGACATTATTTACAATATTAAAATACTCCTCCCTTTTCCAAATACATTTTCACATGAGGCCACATATCACAACAGATTGAATACAGAAGCAGATACAAGAATTCAGCTGTCTTCTATGAAGCTGGACATTAAAGAGATTTGTAAAGCTATGTAAAACAGTGCCAGTCTTCTCACTAAATGTTTTTTATTTTGGAAAATATAGTTATTTTAATTAAAAATGTTATTTATATTAACATTATTGGGCTTATTATTTTTAATGAATTAATAAATATTTTTAAACAGTTATCATTTCAAATAGAGCAAATATCAATCAATAAGGTATGACTCACATAAACAAAAGTTCTTTGGAGTCCTCAATAATTTTTAAGACTGTAAAGAGGTCCTTATTCATATTAAAGAATGTAAAAGGGCCCTATGACCAACATACTAGAGAAGCACTGGTCCAGGAAAGCATCTTTATGAAAACTATTTGTTGTGTGTCATAATTTTTTGAATGCTTTACAGATTCTTTTTGTTTTATGTAGCATTTCATAATCTCTCCCCGCCCCCCACCAAGAACCCTCCCTTAAAAAAATAAAAACAATCAAAACCAATGAGCATGTCCCACTTTTGGCACAGTGCCTGGCACATAGTAGACCCTTAATAAATACTTGTTGACTTGTGTGACACCAGCTTTATCCTGGTTTTAAAAGTTTGTGGACTTTCCTTTGTAGAGGAGCTCTTCAAACACTTAAGTATGTCCTATGAATCAAGCATATAAAGTGGACCAGGCTTGCCTTTTCGAGGCAAGAATCTCCAGAAGGGATGGGCTCTGCTTACGCTTAGTGATTATTCAAATCCTGTATTTGAAAGTAAATTCGGGGGAAGCTAGGTGGCACAGTGGATAAAGCACCGGCTCTGGATTCAGGAGGACCTGAGTTCTGAGTTCAGGAGGACCTGAGGAGGACCTCAGACACTTGACACTTACTAGCTGTGTGACCCTGGGCAAGTCACTTAACCCTCATTGCCCTGCACACACACAAAAAAAGTAAATTCATTATAATAAGGCTGTATACTATGGACATCAGTGTTGTTGTGAAGAGACAGCATAGTACAATGGGAAGAGTACTAGCTTGGGAGGCAGAGGAACTGAGTTCAAATCCTACCTCATCTGTATCTTTTAATTTCTCTTGGTCTTAATTTCTCCATTGGTAAAATGAAGTAGTTGAAGTAGTTGGTCTGTAAAGTCTATCCCTTTCAGTTCTAAGGAACTTATAATTACATATCTGTAGTCTGTAATTACATAAATCCATATCTATAGTCTGACACCATTCTGGTTGGATAAGGGGAGTTTTTCATCATTGTGTCATCATTTTTATTATCAGGATAGAAAGATGGAAAGCCAAGTGTAGAAAATCCTCTCCATTGTTATTAGAGTCATAGAATTAGAAGATAACCGGGTTGGAAAGGACCTTTAAAATCATCTTGTCTGGACCTCTCATTTTTGTTGCTGTTTAATCATTTCCATCATGTCCAACTCTTTGTGACCCCTTTTGGAGTTCTCTTGGCAAAGATACTGGAGTGGTTTGCCATTTCCTTCTCTAGCTCATTTTACAGATGAGGAACTGAGGCAAACAGGGTTAAGTGACTTGCCCAGGGTCACACAACTAGTAGGTATCTGAGGATGGATTTTGTCATGGGGGAAATAGGTGGTGGGTCTTTAGGTATTCTTCTTTAAAGAATTACACCCTCTCATAAATAGTATAATTAGAATAAAAGTCTTTTATTTAGGTGCTTAGAGAAAGTGACCAAGAGGGAAGCCAAAGACTTCTCCTCAAGGGGAGAGGGTACAGAGACGTGATTCTCTGAGATACCTTTCTTCTTGAAGGAGGGAGGCCAAAGCCTTTATAGAGGATGGATGCTGTGGGGACAGATAGGGTGACCACCTGACTATGGAAGTTTCCCTTTGGGGGTGAGGAAAGCTTGAATGGGGTGGTGGTCCTGACTTCTGGAATTGTCTCTGTCCCTTGGTGCTGATCAGGCAGCAGCCATGTCTAATAGGCTTATTTCCTTTCTTAGGTGTAGGTGTATCTGTTCTTTAGCTAGTAGGCCAGTTTAAACTTTGGGGTTTTTTTGTTTTTGTTTTTGCAGGGCAATGAGGGTTAAGTGACTTGCTCGGGGTCACACAGCTAGTAAGTATCAAGTTTCTAAGGTTGGATTTGAACTCAGGTCCTCCTGAATCCAGGTCCAATGTTTTATCCACTGCGCCACCTAGCTGTACCCCTGTTTAAACTTTAATAGTCCCTGGGGCAGCTAGGTGGTACAGTGGATAGAGCACTGGCCCTGGAGTCAGGAGGACCTGAGTTCAAATCCGACCTCAGATACTTAACACTTACCAGCTGTGTGACCCTGGGCAAGTCACTTAACCCCAATTGTCTCACCAAAAAAAAAAAAAAACACACAAAAAAAACCTTTAATAGTCCCAACCCCCATGTCATTTTGAACTCAGGAAGATGAATCTTCCTAACTCTAGGCCCAGCACTCTCTCCACTGTGCCACCTCTCATTTTAGGGGTGAGGAATGCAAGGTAAAAAGAAAAATATATTTGCCTAAAATTAGACAGTGGGTCAGCAGGCAGAACCAGATCTCAAACCCAGGTCTTCTGGCTCCTAAGTGCAATGCAATTTTTTACCAGGCCATACTGACTCTTATATGATCACTACCTTTAAGAAGTCTGCAGGAGGTAGCTAAGTGATGCAGTGGATAAAGCACTGGCCCTGGATTCAGGAGAACCTGAATTCAAATCCAGGCTTAGACACTTGACACTTACTAGCTGTGTGACCCTGGACAAGTCACTTAACCCTCATTGCCCTCCCCACCCCACCCCCATAAAAAGAATGCAGTCTAATTTCGGGAGACAAAGCAAAAATATACAAAAGGTTAAATAACAATACAAGACTACCACACAGACTTATTGCAAGATAGTAGTAATTGATAAATTGTCAGATGGATAGATAACTTCTCTTGTCCTCAGTTTCCTCATTTGTAGACTGAAGGCATTCTAGAATCATAGTTTAGAACTGAAAGAGCCCTCAGACTATGTAATCCAATCCCACTGAGAAGCTTAAGAATCAGAGAAGTGACCTGGTAAGTCACACTGCCAATAAGCGAAAGATCTAGGATCTGAACCCAGATCTTCCCACCCTAAATCCAGTGTTCTTTCCACTGTACCATGAGGTTGAACTAGAGGACCTCTAAGATTCCATTTAGTTCTATATTGCTTATGTTTAGACAACATTTCTAATTCTGAGCATAGTGCCCCAGGAGCACCATGTTTTTATCTATAGGATAAAAACAGCAACAATTGTTTTTAAAGTTTGGGCTTGACTTGGTCCAAATGAATAAATAATGTAAAAACCAAAGCTGAATCCTAAAGGCAAAACAGACTCGTGAGTTGGCATCTGGGCCCTGGTGCCTTAGTGGTAAGATTAGATTGCTACTGTGAGATGCTTCAGCAGAACATACAATTGGGTCATATGATCATGGATTTTTTATTATGCATTCTTTTTTATTTAATATTTTCCCGATTATATATAAAACAATCTTAACAATTAAAATTTTTTTATTTCCAGATTCTTTCCTTCCTTCCCTCCCCAATCCTTGAGAAGGCAAGCAATTTGATATGGGTTATATGTGCACAGTTATGCAAAACATATTTCCATAAAAGTCATCTTGTGAAAAAAACACAAACCAAAACCAGAAAAATTAAGTTTTTTTTAAAGTATGATTTGATATGCATTCAAACTCTATCAGTTCTTTATTTTTCATCTTAAGTACTTTGGAATTGTCTTGGATCATTGTATTGCTGAGAATGGCTAAATTATTCACAGTTGATCATTGTACAATATTGCTGTTACTGTGTACATTGTTCTTCTGGTTCTGCTTACTTCACTTTGCATCAGTTCATATAAGTTTTTCCAGGTTTTTCTGAAAGCATTTTGCTCATCAGTTCTTATAGCATATATGTTAAAGATTAAAAAGGTCATCTGGTGTAATGAGGAACTATATCTATCTATCTATCATCTCTATCCATCTATTTATCTATCTACGTATATATGAGGAAACTGAGGTATATGGAGATGAAATAACTTGCTCAAGTGTCATATATCAGGATCCTGGTGGAAACAGGGAAGTATGAGTTAATCTCTCCCTTCCTCCCCTACTCCCATCCCCACACACTTCCAAAACACCAGCTGGAACAGTTGTGAGCAAGGAGGTTGTGGTGCACATCTGGAGTATCTGCATTAACTTTGGCCCAGGTGGATTGATCTGGGATCCAGCTATGGGCTAGAACATAGAGTTAAGGAGCTTCAGAGACCTTAGGGAACCCTTCTTGTAAACTTATTTTTTTGGTGGTTTTTATCTTCTTGAACTTCTAAAATTCTGCCTATGGAACTGCTTTTACTATGGGGCGTTTGAACATATTTTTCTTACGTGTGTTATTTGTTTTAACCATTGAGCTCTAGGTGATCCATTGAACCAGATGACAGACTCTGACCTGAATACCAAGGTCACATTTTAGACCTCAGACTCCAAATTCACTGCTCTTTCCACTGCATCACTACTACCCAGCAGAGTTGAAATGGGTGCTCTGAATCCCAGTTAACAACGGGACGTTTACATGTCAGAATGGTTCACTGGAGAGGAAGGATAATGCCTGGAAAATAGACATCTTAATAATACAAGCATGCAGAGACTTTGAGGATAAGACAGTAGCTTCATAAAGAAGCCCAGCTCTCCTACAGAAAGTCCTGCAAATATCAGCAAGATCAGTGGTAAATAAAATCCAAGAACAACAAAAGTAGGCTTCTCCACCTAGTTTAGTACACTAGAGAAAGGTGGCTAGTGGCTGGTAGAAGGGCTATACCAGGGAAACCAGCAGGAGCTCAGATGAACAAGCCAGAAGTCAGTGGAGGTGGGACAAGGGGTAGTGCCATGAATACCAACATGAACTCTGGGGAATGATTGGGAAGTTGGTAGAGGCAGAGAGAGAAGACTTGCCAGGGAAGCTAGTATAAGGTCTAGAAGATGGACTTGAAGCCAGCCTACAATCAGAATAGAGGTTTCACAGGCCAGCAAGAACTCTAATAATAAGGTTCCTGAAGTTGAAACAAGATCAGAAAGAAAAAAAGAAATGAAACAATTTTTAAAATTAGGGTTTGGGAGAACAAAAATGAAAGAATAGCTTAGAAAAGGTGAAAACCTTAGCTGAGTAGTAGACATCCCCCAAAACAAGAATGAATGAAGTGAAACTCAGTAACTCTATGAGACAAAAATAAATATTAGAGCAACATCAAAAGACTGAAAAAATAGGGGAAAATGTAAAGATTGTACTATAAAAAAAACAGCTTACCTGGAAAACAAGTCAAAGAGAAGTAACAGTGAATCATTAGACTCCCTAAAAACCAAGACCACACAAAAAAGTCTGGATACACAAATTGGAAAACACTCAGGAAAGTCAAAGGCAAAAATTTCCACCTCAAAGGAAAAAAAATGCCCTAAGGATCTAGAAAGAAAGAGTTCAAGCTACAAGGACCCACAATCCTAATCACTCAATACTCCACTGCAGTGCCTGTAAAGGAGGGAAAAATTTAGAACATAATTCCAAAAGGCAAAAGATAAAGGATTATAGTCAAGAATAACTTAACTTGTAAAAATTAATCTAATCCTATGGCCCCCCAAAATAGACCTTTTTTTGGGGGGGGTTGTTTTGTTTTGTTTTAGTGAGGCAATTGGGGCCAAGTGACTTGCCCAAGGTCACACAGCTAGTAAGTGTTAAGTGTCTGAGGCCGGATTTGAACTCAGGTACTCCTGACTCCAGGGCCGGTGCTCTATCCACTGCGCCACCTAGCTGCCCCGACAAAATAGACCTTTAATAAAATAGAGGAATTCAGGTAGTCCTTATAGACTAGAAATGAGTAGAAATTTCGAAATGCAGTCAAAAGTAATTGAACATTTAAGCAATTGAAAGGAGATAATGATAAAGTCTTTACATTCTAATAGTGGAGGAAGTGACAAATGTCCCTTTAGAATCCTAATGTCTTCAGAGCCACAGAGGGGAGCAAGTAAAACAGGCTCAAGGCCTGAATGATTTTTTTCTGTTGTGTTTGTTTCAAAAGAGGAAAAAGAGAGAAGGAAATCGGAAGACACTAGGAAAGAAAGGAGAAGAAATGATTTTTTTCATATAAAAGAAGCGACTATTTAGAAGAACATAAAAGAATATACAAATATGAGCAAGTGATGGGCTTCTCATAACCACTCTTTAACTGGACAAAGGAAGATTTAACACACACACACACACACACACAATTTGGTGTAGAATTACTTTAAACTCAATAGGGATATAGGGGGAATCAGAGAGAAGGGAGAAGGGATTATAAAGAGAATAGAATCAGGAGGGAAGTCCTAACTAGGCAAAATAAACTTCTACTTTGGCGGATTGATTGTGAAGAGAGTATTTAAAAGAGAAAATGTTAAGAATTAGTGTTCTGGGCTTGGTGAATATAGGAGGGGCAGAGGAGTAGGAATAAACTACTTCAATGATAGAATAATAGTATAGATTAAAGTTTTCTTTTTTTACCCCCTTCTTACTTGAAAAGAGTGGGGCAGGAGGAAATGAGGAAAATAAAAGTGGTTATGATGAATGAATGAAAAAACATTTTTAAGTATTTGCTCTACACAAAAGCTGTATTAAGCACTAAGGATGCACTTAGAAAGGCAATGTGATTTCTATTCTTTAGTAGCTTTGGATGCTTTGGAAGACAAGGGATGAAGTACCTACAGAGAGGCAGGTGCCAGGATGCATCCCCATTAAGGCTTTTCCCCTGGATGATGGATGAGGGGGCAAGGCTGGTAACAGGATTCGTGGTCTTGGGGTTAGGAATTTGCCTTTCTCTTAACTTTTTGATTCATCTGTTTTTCAGTAGCAATGGGATAGCATTTTACATAGTTAATGGAGGGCATGGTAGATTCCTTTCCCATTAGGATTGCTCCTTTCTATGATGTCTCCAGGAACTGGACTGGAAACAGAACTGGAGGTCTTGGGGTCTTGGGGTTACTGCTATGCCTGGGATTCTTGATGGAGGAAAATACATACTTAACATTCAGAACAGTGAACATACATGGAATGGACTTATTAAAAGATAAAAAGGTAGTGGAATGGGTTAGAAAACAGAATTCAACAAAATGTTTTATAAGAAAGTCACTTGAAACATACAGTCGCAATGGTAAAGTAAGAGCTAGAACAGAATTTATTATGCTTCAGGCAGTTAAAGAAGTGGTAGCAATCACATTTTAGGCATAAAAATTATAATCGGTAAAGGACCTTTTAGTTAAGGATTCAAACTTAAATGAAGACTAGATTATTTTATCTTTAAAAAGGGGTTGGTCAAAGAACCAATCATTGAAACAATAGATAATTTCATTAAAGAAAATGACAAGAGTGAGACAACTTTTGGGATGCAGCCAAAGTAGTCATTTGGGAAAAATTTATATCTCTAAATACTTTTGTCAACAAAAGAAAGAACAGATAAATGAATAGTGCTTAAAACTGAAAGCATTAGAAAAGAATCACATAAAAACCGCAGCCAAACACAAAAATAAAAATTCTGAAAATCTAAGAGGAAATAAAATTGAAAACAAGAAGACATTAAATTGATAAAACTAAGAGCTAGATATTTTAAAATTAAATTAATAAAATAAGCCATTAGCCATTCTGATTTATCTAAAAAATGAAAAAGGAGAATTCACAACAAATGAAGAGGAAATAAAGGAAATCATTAGAAATTATGCTACCCAAATAAATGCCAACAAAACTGATAAGAGCATAAAATACCCAGATGAATAGAATGGGAATTTAAATAATCTAATCTCAAAGAAGAAATGGAATAACCAATGTTTTAAATTTCCAAGAATGACCCACTTACCAAGTGGATTTAGAAGTGATTTCTGTCAAACATTCCAAATATATTTAATTCAAATGTTATGTTAATTATTTGCAAAAATAGGTAAAGAAGGCATACCACCATACTCCTTCTGTGAGACAAATAGGGTACTGGTGCCTAAACCAGGGAGAGATAAAATGAGAAAAGAAAAATATAGACAGTTGTCTTTATGGAAGAGTTAAATGACATATTAAGAGATTATACACCATGATCATGTTGAATTTATTCCAGTTATTTAGGTTTGTTTCAATATTAGGAAAACTATACCTAATAGACCATATTGTTAATAAAATAAATAAAAAGCCACATGATTAAATCAATAGAGTAAAAAAAGGCTTTTGACAAAATATAATATTCATTCATGTCTAAAAAAATTAAGAAGTTTAAGAATTAATTGATCATTCCTTAATATATACAATCTATCTAAAACCAAGAGCTAGCAATAACTCTAGTGGAGAAATGCCAAGGGCCTTTTCCAGTAAGTTTAAGGGTAAAGCACAAGTGTGCATTGTTACCACTACCATTTGTTATAGTTCTAGAAATGCTAGCTACTATCAATAAGCCAAGAAAAATAAATTAAGAAAATAAGCACAGGCAAAGGGGAAATTAAATTATAGCTTTCTGTAGATGATATGATGATTTACTAAGCACATCCTAAGGACTCAAATAAAAAATTAATAAAAAACAACAATTTTGTATAGCATATGAAATAAATCCACTAAATCAGGTCTCTATATTACAAAAAAACCCCACACACACTCACAAACAAAAAAACTTCATGAAGATACAGAAAAAGAAATTCCTTTAAAAATAACTACAGAATGCCAGGCAAGATTGAATATGCCTGGAATCTCTGCTACTAAAGTAGGCTAAGGGTAGTGGATTACTTGAGTTTGGGAGTTCTGAGCTTCAGTAGGGCTAAAGTTGATCAGGTGTCTTTACTAAATCCGACACAAACATCATGAGCCCCCTGGAGTGTAAGGTCACCAGGTTGCTTAAGAACTATGATAGTAGAGGAAAGGGAAAAACAAGAACCAGCCCAGGTCAGAAAAACAGAGCGGGTTGAAACCTCCATGACGATCAGTATTGGGATTGGATCCATGAGTGGGTACTACACTTTCATGTTGATAGAGATAGGGAGACCCAGTCTCAGAAAGAAAAACAGCAACAACAACAATAACACATACCAAATGTATAATCCACCTGGGAATCCAACTATCGAAATACACTCAGGAATTATAAGAACATCACGGGGCAGCTAGATGGTGCAGTGGATAGAGCACCAGCTCTGCATTCAGGAGGACATGAGTTCAAATCGAGCCTCAGATACTTGACACTTACTAGCTGTGTGACCCTGGGCAAGTCACTTAACCCTCATTGCCCCCCCCCAAAGTAGATTATAAGAACATTACTATAAAAATACTCTTTACAGAAATTAAGGCAGATTTTTTTTTTTGTGGGGCAATGGGGGTTATATGACTTGCCCAGGGTCACACAGCCAGTAAGTGTCAAGTGTCTGAGGCCGGATTTGAACTCAGGTACTCCTGAATCCAGGGCTGGTGCTTTATCTACTGTGCCACCTAGCTGCCCCCCAAGGCAGATATAATAATTAGAGAGGTCTTTGTTTCTCATGGTAGGGCTATGCCAATATAATAAAAATGACAACATTACCTAAATTAATTTAGAATCTTAGTGCCATACCAAGCTATCAATTTAAAAACTATTTTTGGTATAAAATTATTCATTTTCTCTTTTGTGATCTGATCTTTGATCCCTTTTTTAAAAACTTGAAAAAAATCATTAAGAACAAAAGGTCAAGAAAAAAAATAAGTGAGTAGGAAGGGAACCCAGCTTTATAAGATCTCAAATCATACAACAAAACAGAAATTCAAACTAACTGGTACTGGTTTAAAAAAGGGAAAAGTCAGGAGGAAAAAATAGAAACAGATTAGATACAGTGAACACAGAAGCAAATATAGTAGCATAGTATATAATCATTTCAAGGACTCCAACTACTAGGATAAGTTCTCACTATTTAAAAGACAACAGGGGGCAGCTAGGTGGCTCAGTGGATAAAGCACTGGGCCAGGATTCAAGAGGATGTGAGTTCAAATCCGGCCTCAGACACTTGACACTAGCTGTGTGACCCTGGGCAAGTCATTTCACCCTCATTGCCCCACGAAAAACAAAAAATCAAAAAAAAAAACACCACCACCACAACAAAAACTGTACTGAAAAACTAGAAAGCTGTCTGGTAGAAACTACATTTAGACCAACATCTTGTGCCATATGCCACTA
This sequence comes from Dromiciops gliroides, assembly GCF_019393635.1. Lineage (NCBI taxonomy): Eukaryota > Metazoa > Chordata > Mammalia > Microbiotheria > Microbiotheriidae > Dromiciops > Dromiciops gliroides. Next base: position 211,221,986 of record NC_057862.1, read on the forward strand.
TAAATTTTAAATGGATACATCACCTAGATATAAAATGTCATATCACAAACAAATTAGTGGACCAAGGAGGAAGATAACTTTTATAGCCATAGAGAGGAAAAGAGTTCTTGGCCAAACATAGGTTACAAAGGACCACAGAAGTTAAAATAGACAGTATTGATTACAAAATATTGAAAAATTTTTGCTAAAATAAAATGAATACATTAAGAATTAAATGGGAAATGTTGACCTAGGGGAAAATCTTACAGCAAATTTCTCTGATCAAAGTATAGTATCCAAGATATATATGGAATTGATGAAAAATACATAAAAACAAAATTCACTCTCTCCAATAAACAAATATTCAAAGGATATGAACAGGCAGATGTCAAAAGGAGAAGTCCACGCTATCAGCAACTGAATGGAAATATGCTCCAAATCACTAATAATAAGAAAAATGCAAAACAAACAACGTTGGGGGCAGCTAGGTGGCACAGTGAATAAAGCACTGGGCCTGAATACACTTAACACTTAACTAGCTGTGTGACCCTGGGCAAATCACTTAACCCTCATTGCCCCACAAAAAAAAACAAAAAACAAAAACAAACAACAAAAACAATTAAATTTTTAAAAAATTAAACAACCTTGTAGTTCTACCTTGGAAACCATCAGATTGGCAAAGATGAAAAAGGAAAATTAAAAATTTTTGTAGGATATGTGGGAGAACAAGTACACTATTCACTGTTGATATACAACTGTGAATTTATCTAACTTGGTAAGCAATTCAGAATTATACCCCAAAAGTCACTAGACTGTGCATACTCTTTGGCTCATAATATCACTATTAGGCAGACATATATCTCAAAAAGAAAAAATAAAGACTGAAAGGATTCATATTCACAAATATATTTATAACAGCCTTTTTATTTTTAAGCAAAGAACGTTTTGAAGGCAGAGTCCTATCAGTTGGAGAATGGCTGAACAAATTATGGTATATGATTGTAATGGAATACTATTGCACCATAAGAAATGATGAAAGGGGTGGATTTGGAGAAACTTAGAATGAATTGTATGAATTTATGAAGAATGAGAACTAGGAGAGCAACATTGTAAAGAAAACCAACTCCAAGTTAAAAACTATGACCAATGCAATACCTATCACAACTTAGGAAGACTAATGATGTACCATACTTCCTACCTCTTGGCTGAGAGGTAATGTGAAAAATAAGGTGTACATTTTCAGACATGGTAAATAGGTGGATTTGTTTTACTTGACTATACACGTTAGTTATAAGAGAATGCTTTATTTGAAGTGAGGATGAGGGTGTGGGGCACATTAGTGATAGTGATACTAAAAAGGAAGAAAAGACCATGAGTGAAATATTTTAAAATACAAGAAAGACAGTAGAGGGAAGTGCAGAAAGGGACACAGAGAAGCAAAACAGTGTCAGAACGGGGCAGCTAGATGGTGCAGTGGATAGAGCACTGGCCCTGGAGTCAGGAGTACCTGAGTTCAAATCCGGCCTCAGACACTTAACACTTACCAGCTGTATGACCCTAGGCAAGTCACTTAACCCCAATTGCCTCACTTAAAAAAAAAAATGTAAATATACTCCCAAACCTATAATGTAATCATAAGTGACCTGTGATTTAGACCATCCACAAATATTAGAATCTTTTGATAACTTATCATTTTAGAGAATTTCTTGAGACTCAGAGAGACTACGTGATTTGCCCAAGGCCTTTAAAGCCATTGAGTGTTTAAGGCAGAATTTGAAAATACAATTTTAAATGAAACTCTAAAAGTTACAAGTAGTTTTTTTACTGTCAGGATAGTTTCCCTTGAGGTGTGACCAGTGGGATCATGACAACAAGCTTAAAGCAAGTATAGTAGATTAGAACAGAACAGAAGTGGGATTAGCTATTTGAGAGTTCCTGGGTGGTTGTGGTTTTTTAATGTGCAGAAATTTTTATCCTAGTATTTCACTTTAACATGCCTTCTGACTTGAAATTTAGGAACCAAGTGCTGAGAGTTGTGGGAGGAGAGAAAGTAAGACAGGAGATACCCAAGGGGGGGGGCATAGTGCCCCCAAAACAAAGGACTAAGTGCTGGATAAGAATACTCAGGGATAGAGTCCTGCCACACTGTTAGGAATAGGCTAAGGCATGGTTGGTCTAAGAAAAGGGGGTTAAAGATTTTCAGGGGGAGCCATAATCACTCCCAATTAAAAGCTCTGCAGTGTGTACCAGTCAGTGATTTGAGGCAACAAAAACTCATTGAGAATGTTAAGAAATAGCCTAGCCTATACATGACCAGATTCCCCTTGACAACATCCCAGACAAGTGGCCATCCAGTCTAGTTTTATTTATCTTCTGAGTCCATTGAAGTAGAAAAGTATTCCGTATCAGAGAATAATTCGCTGCTCCCAACTGAGCTTTAGTTGTCTGGAAAGCATTCAAAGACAGTATGAGATCTTATAGCAACACCGTAGCAAACATACTCAGTGCTCAAGTGAACACGCTAATTACACTCCTGTTTATACCAGGAACAATGTTCAATCAACAAACATTCATTAAGCCCATACTCTGGGCCAGGTAGACACTCTGCTTCAGTACCGGGGATACACAAAAGTAAGTCAACTCCTGCCCTTGGGAAGCTTCTAACAGGAGAGAAATGTACATACAGAGGTATAGAAAAAAAAGTGATACAAGATAATTTACCGGAGGAGTTTATAATTGGATCTTTGAATAGAGTCATTGGAGTTTAATAGGGAGAATGACATGGTCAGACATATACTTAAAACAAATTTTAATTTTTTTCTCAATTACATGTAAAATTTAACCTTCATTTTTTATAATTTTCTAAATTAAAAAAATTATCCATTTTAAACTTAAAGACCCCACACACCCGCGCGCGCACACAAAGAACATTTCCATGTACCTAAAAAGAGGATTCATCATAAACCATGAATTTACATTTCACACTGTTTACTTTTTTTGGAAAACTATATAGTAAGTTACTCTTCCTATGCTTCCTTCTACATTTTCTTGTTTGTTCTGCACTTTTTATTGTTTTTCCCTCTCTCCTCCCCCAGCTACGGCTAACATTAGATATAAATATGGATGTATATGTATGTGTATGTGTATATGTGTATATATATATATACACACATATATGTATATGTATATGTTAAACCATACTATGGGCAGTTTAACAACTCTGGGTATACTTCCAGATTGCTTTCCAAAATGGTTGGATCAGTTCACAATTCTACCAACAATGAATTAATGTCCCAATTTTTCCACATCCCCTCTAACATTTGTCACTTTCCCCTTCAATCATTTTAGCCAGTCAGTAAGGTGTAAAATGATATCTCAAGGTTGTTTTAATTTGCATTTTTCCAATCAACAATGACCCAGAGTGCCTCTTTATATGAATATAAATTGTTTTGATTTCTTTATTGGAAAACTGGCTGTTTGTATACTTTTGTTTATCACTTCTTTCTCTGGAGGCAGATAGCATCTTTCTTCATAGGTCTTTTGTAGTTAGTTTGGGCATAAAATTACTTAGTCTCTCAAATTTGTTTTTTAAAACAGAATTGCTGTTCCAGTATACGGCGTTCTCTTGGTTCTTCCCATTTTACTCTTCCTTTTTTCCATTTTTTTACAATTTTTTAGTTCCAAATTCTCCCCCGCCTTCCCACTTCTCTCCTTCCCCATCATTTAGAAGGCAAACAAACAAACAAAAAAGGGAAAAAAAAAAAGAAAAAGAAGGCAAACAATTTGCTAAAGGTTATATTGCAGTCATGTAAAACATATTTCCACCTTAGTCATGGTCAAGCTTCAAACGTATACTTTTTTAAAAATCACTTTATTAGTTCTATGGGGTTGGGATTGGAGTGAGTAGAGACCAGAACTGGGAAACTAATTAGCAGGTTACTTTAATTGTCCAGGCTATTGTTGTTTCTTCTTCCTTGTGGTTTTTTTTTTCCTTTTGTTCTGATTCTTCTCTCACAACAAGACTACTGTGGACATATGTTTAACATGATTGTAATGTATAACCTATATCAGATTGCTTGCTGGCTTCGGGAAAGGAGAGGGAAGGGAGGGAGGGAGAAAAATTTGAAACTCAAAATCTTACAAAATTGAATGTTGAAAACTATCCTTACATGTAATTGGAAAAAATAAAATAAAATACTATTTTAAAAAATAAGAAAAAAATAGTCCAGGCTAGAGATTAGTGAGAGTCTGAACTAATGTGGTAGCCAAGACAAATTCAAGGGATGTCATGGAGATAGAAATGACAATATTTGGCAACTGTTTTGATATATGAGGTAAGTGAGAGTGAGTAGTTGAAAATGACATTGAGATGGTGAACCTGAGTGACTAGAAGGAAAGTGATACATTTAATAGAAATAATAAAGGCCAAAAGGGGTTAACATTTAGAAGAGGGACCCTTTTTGTGTCATGGACCCCTTTGGCAGTCTGGTGAAGCTTATGGGCCCTTCTCAGAATAATAAAATATATAGGATTATGATGGAAATCAATTATATTTACTTTTTTTTAAGTTCATAGGCCTTAGGTTAAAAATCCCTCCCTAGTCTTTGGGGAAAGATAATGATGTTTTGATCACATTAATTTTGAGGGGTCTAGGAGACATCTAGTTCTAAATTTCTGACAGTCAATTTCTAATGGGCAACAAGAACTCAGGAAAGTGAAGAGAACTGGATATACAGATCTGGGAGCCATTGACCTAGAAACGATAATTATCCTCATGTTGGCTGATGAGGTCACAAAAAGATGGTATAGAGACCAATCAAAGAATATCCAAGACAGAAGCCCCACATTTAGGAGACAGTAGATGGAGGATGATCCAACAAGGGAGACTGAGAAGGTGTGGCCATTGACTTAGGAGAAGAAGAAGAAAGCAGTTTCTCCAATTTGGTTGAACCTGTCAGAGTGTATGTTCCACTGGCCTAGACCTCTGAGAACCCAGCATCACCCCCCCCCATCTGCTAGGGCCTCCCCAGTGATACCGTGGAATTTTGTAACCATTTTTCACATACTGCATAACATACATATATTGTTTCTTCTGATAGAATATAAGCTCCTAGGACACTGAGGCCCAAAGATGTTAAATTTCTTCCCTGGTATCAAACACATGGCTAGTAAGTGTAAGAGGAGGGGAACTTGGTGGACCCAGGACTTCTGTTTCAGAGTCCAGTCCTCTTTCCTCGTTCTGTACTCTGTCACCAAGAGAATTTACTGCAAATTTTTTGACAAATGGCATATTTTAGATTTTTGCAGTAATTGATGGTGAAGCTTTTTTTTTTTTTCCTGGCCCATGTTAATGTTTGGAGTAGAATTAATTAATACATTTGCATTTTGCTCCTCTTAAGTCTCTTTTCACTTTATTGAGTACTCATTTAGTAATTACACGCTTCCCTCAGTGTTTGGGCTATTTTTAATCCATTCTGTGTGGATTTAATAGAGCTATTTCATCAACTTTGGCTGATTGATATAACAACATTCTAATTTGGAAAGATTGGCTCACATCATCCCTGGCATTGCTTTAATTTGTGTGTCTGTATTCAGAGCAGTTCAGGTCCAGTGAGTACTACTTTGGTAAATAAAGATGCAGACAAGGAAGCTTTATTTATCAGACCGATACCCTGGTTTATAAACAGAAATTGAGCCATTTAATTGACTTCTATTTAGGAAAATTAATTCTGAGGGCACAAGTGGCTCTACCTTGGCAGTCACTAAAATGGTTTCTGATCCATCCTAGGCAATCTTAGGTGGAATGAATTAAATGAGGAGCTGAAGTAGCCTCAATGACTCTAGCATGGGCATGGCTTATTATTGAGAATTTCATTTACTGAACGTGTCTCAGATGGGTTATTAATGACTTTCTGTTTGAGATTGCTGGGATGGAGTAGAGAGGAAGCAGCGAGAATAAAGCTGGTTCTTTCCTTACTGACAAAGATCCCTTTTACCTGGAGATCATGTTTTCCTATTTTTTGCCTCAAGGAACATAGGGTAGAAAAGATGTGAAGGTAACTGGGAGGAAAGGGGTGATGTGTTTAGATGGGCCATTTATATGTATTCTGCCAGGAAATGTGCTATTTCTTCCATCTAAAGAAGAAAGGTTGGTGACCTTTTTTCAAGAAGAAAATATAGATATATGTTTGGCATTATTACCATGAAAAAAAACAGTTTTGTGGTGGCACAACAACACAAGAATATTATTTTTAAAAGCATTATTGTCTCTTAAGTTGTCCTTTCAGGGAATAAACCTCTTTCCTCTCCCCCTACCAAAAGCAATGTATAGAATCATATAGAATGTCAGAGGCATTCTTTATGCCCCTGAGGTTGGCTAATCCAATTCCATCAGTTCTCAAATGAGGCAACTGAGGCCAGAGAGATGAAGAGATTTGCCTGGAGGCAAATAGGTAGTAAGTAGCTGAGCTGGATACCTCATCATACCACATTGCTTCACCTTCCTAAATCACAAGTCTGACCATTTGTTGCTGTTCAGTCATTTCAGTCATGTCCTACTCTCTGTGACCCCATTTGGGATTTTCTTGGCAGAGATACTGGAGTGGTTTGCCATTTCCTTTTCCAGCTCATTTCACAGATGAGGAAACTGAGGCAGACAGGGTTAAGTGACTTGTCCAGGGTCACACACCTAGTAAGTGTGTGAGACCACTTTTCCTGACTCCAGGCCCTGCACTCTATTCCCTGTGTCACCTAGCTGCCCCTTGTACCACTTGTCTGATCATTTAATCAACTCCAGTGGCTTCCTATTGCTCCCAGGAATCAGGGCAAAATAAAATCTTCTGTTTTATCTGTAAAGCCCTTCATAACCTGCCTCCCCTTCATACCTTTCCAGTCTTCTTAGGCTGCACATCCCCCACCCACCCACTCTGAAATCCAGTAACAATAGCTCCCTTGCTATTCCTTGAGCCACACATTCCCATTTCTTTACCCAGAGCATTTTCACTGGCTAATCCCTTATAATGATAATTTTCTCTCTCATCTCCTTCCCTTCATCTCCCTGGGTTCCTTCAGGTACCACCTGAAATCCCAGTTTCCATAAAAGAAGCCTTTCATGATGAATATGAGTTCCTTCCCTCTTCTATTTATTTACAATTTATCTTCTATATATCTAATTTGTACGCAGCTGTTTTCCAGTTGTTTTCTCCATTACACTGTGAGCTCCTTGAGAGTGGGGACTGTTTTTCCCCCTTTGTATTTGCATCCCCAGTCTTTAGCACAGGGTCTGGCGCATAGTAGGCAGTTAAGATATGCTAGTTCACTAACTGATTGACTGAATTTGCTTTTTTCTCAGTCAAGAGAAAATTTGTGCCACATTATTCGAAAGAGTAAGGAAATTCACATTTAAATATTGAGATTGACCAAGTTCATGGCTGTTTTGTTTAAGTGTTAGAACTAAATGTGTGCTTGCCCTTGAACTAGCAGCTATCTCTGCGAAGTATAACCAGGGTTGTAAAGTAATTAGGAGGTTTGCCTTTTGCTTCTGCCCCACCCCCTCACCCTTACCCAACCACTAAAGTGGAAGCTGGTAACTGAGCTTTTATAGTGGTGTTACTCACACTGTGTGAGAAAATGTTCATGCCAAGGATATTTCACTTTCTAAAATAATACATGGAATAATGCATACATCTAAAATATTTTTATGACTCTTTTTTGCAGTGTGAAAGTAGGTTTCGTTTTCTCTATTTTGTTACAAAAGTTTCCTAAACCACTAATCATTTCTCACCCATCCTTTAATAAACTCAAGGGGATTCTCTACTCTGAGAATCTTCTATCAACTTTTACAGGTTATATCTACATATTTCAAGTCCCAAACTGTTCTGTGGACAAATTAGCCTGGGAAATATTGGCTTCAGTTGTTATCCTTTCCTAACTGCATTGACATTATATTTAATAACAGACTCAAAGACATGAAAGCATTCCAAATAGCCAAAGGATTTGATTTCCCATGAAAGAATTTCCTATACTCTATCAGGGTGGTAAAGGAGATGTTTGGGGAGGCCATTCAAGTTCTCCTTCCATTCCATGACCTACTGCCCTCTAATGAAAGAGAAAGATAGGGGCAGCTAGGTAGCACAGTGAATAGAGCACGAGCCCTGGATTCAGGAGTTCCTGAGTTCAAATCCAGCCTCAGACACTTGACACTTGCTAGCTGTGTGACCCTGGGAAAGTCACTTAACCCCAGTTGCCCCACAAAAAAAAAAAAGAAAGAGAAAGATGTTTCTACATCAAGGGGTTCATAACTTTGTGTCATGGATCTCTTTGGCAGTATGATGAGGCCTATGGACTACTTTTCAGAATGTTCTTCAATAAATAAACTTAATTCATTTTTAAATGATCTTAAATGAATAAAATAAAATCTGTAGGATTATAAACTGATAATGAAATACAGGTCTTGAAATGTTTTTTGGGAGAAAAGTCCACAGACTCTGGTTTAAGAAGCCATTTTATAGCATCTATTGTTCAGTTGTTGAGTCATGTCCGACTCTTTATGACTATCTTGTTGTTACTGTCCCTGAGGTTTGTTGTCAAAGATACTGGAGTGCTTTGCCATATCTTTCTCCAGTGGATTAAGGCAGAGATTAAGTGACTTGCCCAGGGTCACAGAGCTAGCAAGTTTTTGAGACAGGATTTGAACTCAGATCTTTCTGACTTCCGGTCTAGCACTCTATCCACTGCACCACTTAGCATACAAAATTAAGATGAAAATGGCAACTCAATTATGATTCTTGCACCTTCACTGTAGGAAAAGAATTAGAACATAGCAGTTGAGTTCTTTGAAAGATATGTTTCCAACAAAGAGGTGGGTAGAAAAACAGAATGGCCTCATGGGAGGAATTGTGGTACAATGGAAAGAACACTGGACTGCTAATCTAAGATGAGTTTGAGTCCCTGCTCTACCATTTATAAGATTTACTAATGGACAGATCACTGGACATCTCTGAGCCTCAGTATCTATATGTGTAAAATGGGGACTACTATCTTACAAAATGGCATTGTTTTGAGAAAAGTTCAGGTCTGACTATGTCACCTCCCTAATCAGGAAACTTTAGTGGCTCCCCAGTACCTCCAGAATCAAATATAAAATCCTCCATTGCTCAAAGTCTCTTCATACATCTCAATTCCTCCTACATTATCTGTGATCCAATGATACTGATCTCCTTGCTGTTCTTTGAAAAAGATAACTCTTATCTGTAGACCTTTTATTGACTACTCCCCATTCCCGGAATTCTCTTCCTCCTCCTCTCTCTCTTTTTTTTTTTTTTTTGCGGGGCAATGAGGGTTAAGTGACTTGTCCAGGGTCACACAGCTAGTAAGTGTCAAGTGTCTGAGGCCGGATTTGAACTCAGGTACTCCTGAATCCAGGGCCAGTGCTTTACCACTGCGCCATCTAGCTGCCCTCCTCTCTGTCTCTTGACCCTTCTAGGTTCCTTCAAGTCTCAGGTAAAATCCAATCTTCTACAAGAAGCATTTCCCAGTTCCCCCTTAATCCTACTGCCTCCCCTCCATTGATTATCTCCAATTAATCATATGCATATATTGTTTGTGTGTAATTGCTTGCACATTGCCTCCCCCATTAGACTTGTGAGCTCCTTGAAAGCAAGGACTGTCTTTTGACTTCTTTGTAACCCCAACCTTTGGCACAGTGCAGGGCATAGAGTAAACACTTAACAAATGCCTACTGACTTGACTTGTTGACATTTTACAGATTATTACGCTGGTGGTAGTGGGTGATGGTCATTGTCTAAACTATAAAATAGATGACAGCTAGCTAGCCCCCAGTATACTCTCAGGCCATGGTCTTCAAGTGAGAAAACATCATGATTTTAAACCATAGGTATTTAAATGCCTAACAATATGCCAGACCATTTCAGAAGCATTTCCAAAGGTTAATATTATCTGTCACATATTTCTTAGCTAGCAGGAGGTATTGACCACTTGTAATACATACTTTCTGCTAAAGATAGCATTTAAAATTGAGAAAACATAAAAAAACAAAACAAAAAACCCCTGCAGAGTTCAGATATTCTCCTTGGAAAATGTCATAGGGGAGGGAAAGAAGAAAGTGAAAAGCATCACTGTCTAAGAATTTATAAATCACCATATTGATAATAGTCATCTTAAGTACCATTGTAAAATTGATGATTAAAGCAAAATGCAGATGTCTAGATGAAAAGTAAAGGTGTTCTTATTGTAAAGATTATCCAAAAAAAGTCTTGTCTATTTTCATGTTCATAAATCTTTTCTAAGATGATTTTTTGAAAAATGCAGATTGTTTCCTGCCACTTTGTGATAGGTTGAGAATAATTTTACTCTGAATTATTTTCTTTAATTGGCCAGGGTTGAGCTTAGAATCCCTTATGCCTTTTGTGGTCATCACCGAGATTTCTTTTGCCCTTCACATTTAAACTCTTGTAGTCTGGATTTCTTCCATCTGTGAGAAATGGCCTGAATGAAACAATGACTCACTCAGGGCAGCTTTGTGTAAAACTTGGGAAATGATGAGAGATGGAAGACCACTTGATGAAAACTGGTTTTCTGAATGCCTGGGACCCAACTTGTCTATCCACATACAAGCCTGTGGCTGGACCCGTGTCCAGTAGCCCTTATTTCAGCAGAACTATTGTTATCAACTGTAGGCATTTTGTTGAAGGACTGTGGAACTCTTAAAAATTTTACGATTTGTGAGTGAAGAATCTGGTATTTTAATAAAGTAACAGATGGCTGAGAAATGAACTAGAAATATGGTATCAAATATCTTTTTAAAATATGGAGCCCTCAAGATCCATCTCTCTTTTCACTGGGTCCTATCAAACTATTGCCATTTTGCAGCTGTGTTTTTAACTGGCATGTTAGAACTGGAAGGCGCCTTCGAGACACAGAGCTAACAGAGCCTTGAAAGGTCATAACTCCATTTTATACCTTCAAGGCCCAAAGCAGGAAAATGACTTACCCAAGGTTACACTGCTATTAAGTGGTAGAAAATGAAAAAACATCTAAAGTTTTTATGTAAATATCCCATCAATTTTTTTCCTTTACTTATTTAAATTCTATGCTCTGTAAACTATTGAGGATTCGAGGTATAATGGAGAAAAAAAAATTTCTCTTCCGTTATAGAGTCTATAATTTAGTAATAGAGGCACAACTAATCAAATATGGAAACTTAGAGTATATAATCAGTTTGGTGTAGGATTTAAAAGAAGGTAAGATTGGATGATTAGAGAAGACTTTGGCATCCTACTCAGTTTTTAAATTTTTTCATAAAAGGCCCAACTAGGGAATGCTATAAGATAAAGTTGGAAGGCTACAGAGGAATCCAGATTATGGAAGGCCCTGAAAGCATGGTGGAAGAGCTTATGCATCATGTATTAAGAAATATGCATCTGGGGCAGCTAGGTGGCGCAGCGGATAGAGCACCAGCCCTGGAGTCAGGAGTACCTGAGTTCAAATCTGGCCTCAGACACTTAACACTTACTAGCTGTGTGACCCTGGGCAAGTCACTTAACCCCAATTGCCTCACTAAAAAAAAACAAAAACAAAAACAAAAAACAAAAACAAAAAAAACAAAAAACAAAAAACAAAAAAAAAAAGAAATATGCATCTGTTTAAGGTTTCTGAGGGAAGGAATAACATGACCAGAGTGGCAAGTCCTGAAATTTCACTGGGCCTCACTTTCCTTGTCTGTAAAATAAGGGGATTCTAGATGGTTTCTAAGAGTCTTTTAAATGATGACATTCAATGAATCTGCATTGATTTTAGACAGTGGTGTGCGGGATGGGTTTGAAAAGTTAGTCACCGAAGTGTTTGCAGGTTTTTTCATCTTTTCTGGGACTCAGTTTTCTTTTCAAAGCAAAAGACATTGGCCTGGAAAGAAAGAAAAGAAGAGGGGAAAACATTTATAATTACCTACTGTCTGCCAGGTATTATGCTAAGCTCTTTACAGCTGAGGAAACTGAGGCAGAGTAAGAAGTTGAGTGACTTGACCAGGGTCACATAGTGGTTAAGTACCAGATTTGAACTCAAAACTTCCTCTTTTAAAATTGTTTTTAAAAGTTAACTACCTTTGTTTTAAGCTGCATAGAAATCAGTCAGTTCTGGATTATACCATCTCCATTCCCCCTTTGCCTCCCCACCATTGAACCTTCACTTGTTTTTGGTTGTTTTATTTTTGGATTTATTTATTTATTTATTTAGAATTTTCCCCAAGTTACATGTAAAACACAAATTTTTTCACGTTGATTTTTAAAAATTTTGTGTTCCAAATTTTCTTCCTCCCTCCCTCCCCACCCTATGAAATTAAGCAATTCAGTTTAAGTTATATATGTGCAGTCATGCAAAACAGACAAAATACCTTTAGAAGGAGGAACTAACAAAAAATATATGTTTTAATCTATATTCAGATACCATCAGTTCTTTCTCTATAGATGGACTGCATTTTTCATACGTCCTTCTGATAGCATCCTGTTCATCCTTTCTTTCAGTTACTCTTGCTTACTGTATTACCCTCCATCGTATTCCCTCCCTTTGATATTTATTCTATTATCTATCTTCTTTCACCCTATCCCTCCTCAAAAGTATTTTGCTTCTTACTGCCCCCTCCTCCAATCTGCCCTCCCTTCCTTCACTTTCCCCCCTTATCCCCTTGAACCTTCACTTGTAATAAAGAAAAACAGTCGGGGCAGCTAGGTGGCACAGTGGATAGAGCACCGGCCCTGGAGTCAGGAGGACCTGAGTTCAAATCCGACCTCAGACACTTGACACTTACTAGCTGTGTGCCCCTGGGCAAGTCGCTTAACCCCAATTGCCTCACTAAAAACAAACAAACAAACAAAAAACAGTTAAGCAAAAAGAACTAATACAATGACAACATGTGACATTTTATACAGCATTCTGCACTTGCAGTCCATTGTCTGCCATTTTGGAGCTGTTCTCTTTTCTCTGGGACCAACATCAATATCAATAAATATGTATTAAATGCCTGCTCTGTGCCAGGCATTGTGCTAAGTGCCAGAGATGCAAAAAAGAAGCAGAAGACATTCTCTGCCTTCCAGGAACTTAAAATCTTATGGAGGAGATAACATGCAAACAAATATGTACAAAGCAATCTATATACAGGATAAATAGGAATAATTAACAGAGGGAAGGCACTAGAATTAGGAGGGGTTAGGGAATTTTTGTTGTTTAATTGTTTCAGTCGTGCCTAACTCTTCGTGACTGCATTTGGAGTTTTCTTGGCAAAGATATACTGGAGTGGTTTGCCATTTCCTTCTCTCCAGCTCATTTTACAGATGAGGAAACTGAGGCAAACAGGGGTAAGTGACTTGCCCAGGATTGCACAGCTAGTAAGTATATGAGGCCAAATTTGAAGTCAGGTCTTCCTAACTCCAGGCCTGGCACTCTATCCACTGTGCCACCTAAAGATGCATTTAATTGGGACTTAAACAAGGTAGAGAAGTCAGTTGTCAGAGTGGAGAAGGGAAAGCATTTCAGGCATGGGGAGAATGCCCAGATATGAGAGATGGAGTGTCTTGGTCATGGAATAGCTTGAAAGCCAGTGTCCCTGAATTAAAGAATATCTGGTGGTGAGTAATGTATTGTTATTGTTGTTTTGTCCTTCATTCTCAAAGAGGACCGTGACATTGGGGTGATGTCATAGCTTGCACTGAATTGGATTTAAGTGAAGGAGCACTGTGCAAGGTGACCAACCTCACTTTCTTCTCCAGAGTCATCTGGGTCCAGTGGAAAATTATATATCTGGACGACTGATGACAGCCCTGGATGTTTAAGGCAATTTGGAGTTAAGTGACTTGCCCAGGGTCACACAGCTAGTAAGTGTCTGAGGTGAGATTTGAACTCAAGTCCTCCCACCTTCAGGGCCAGTGCTCTATCCACTGTGCCACCTAGCTAACATAAGAATATTGAAGAGGTAGAAGGGGGCTACCTTATGGGCCAATGACTATTGGTTTTTCAATTATTTGAAGTTCAGTTTTCTTTTGGTGATCTTTTCAATTAATATTGTCATCATTGCATGTATTATTCATCTGGATTTGCTTATTTCATTTTGCATCAATTTATACAAAGCATTCCATGTTTTGCTGAAATTCTCATATCCGTCATCTTCTTACCCCACAGTAATATTCCATTACATTCATATACCACAGTTTGTTTAACCATTTTCCAATCAATGGACACCCATTTATTTCTAATTCTTTGCAACCACTAAAAGTGCTGCTGTGAATTATTTTGGTATATTTTGGACTTTTGTTTCTGTTTTTGACTTCCTTGGGGCATATGACAAAGAAAGTGCACATAGGGTGGAGGACAGATGTCAAGGTTGAACAACTGGATGGAATGCGAAGCATGAAGGATATAAAAAAATAAGGAATACATGTAGCTAGGGAATGTGAACACCATCCCCCCATTTTAAAAGGATGTGTGTGTGTGTTTGTGTGTGTGTTTGTGAACAGCCACTGTCTAAGTGGTTCTTACATTTGAAAAGACCAGATGTGGCAGCTAGGTGGCGCAGTGGATAAAGCACCGGCCCTGGATTCAAGAGGACCTGAGTTCAAATGTGGCCTCAGACACTTGACACTTACTAGCAGTATGACCCTGGGCAAGTCACTTAACCCTCATTGCCCTGCAAAAAAAAATAAAAAGACTAGATGAGTATTGATGGTGAGGCAGTTTTAGTGTAGTTGGAAAAAAAGGATTGAACTTGGAGTGAAAACACCTAGATTTGAGTAGTGGGTCTTCTGTTTATTATCTAAGCTTAAGTTTCTTTCATCATCTATAAACATTCAATCAATAGAAATAGCAATTGCAATCTGTGTCCCCACAGCGTTAAAGGAGTTATAGGAGGTCCTATATAAATATGGATTTTATTATTATTATAATGACTACATCCCACTCCATTATGTACATATGGGCATAAACTACTAGTTTTAACAAATGGAAAAAGTGGAGGCAAAAAA
Source organism: Dromiciops gliroides (assembly GCF_019393635.1). Lineage (NCBI taxonomy): Eukaryota > Metazoa > Chordata > Mammalia > Microbiotheria > Microbiotheriidae > Dromiciops > Dromiciops gliroides. The sequence goes on from NC_057862.1 coordinate 211,236,994, forward strand.
ACAAATAATTCAGCTACCAATTCAAAACAAAATACTTTTTTTTTCTTTTTTTTTTAGTGAGGCAATTGGAGTTAAGTGACTTGCCCAGGGTCACACAGCTAGTAAGTGTTAAGTGTCTGAGGCCGGATTTGAACTCAGGTCCTCCTGACTCCAGGGCCGGTGCTCTATCCACTGCTCCATCTAGCTGCCCCCCAAAACAAAATACTTATTAAGCACCAACTATGCAAAAACGTATTTAACAAACATTAAGTTCCTACTGTGAGCAAAGCATTGTACTGGGTGCTAGAGATAGAAAGATGAAATTGATGCCTATTTGCATTTTGCATTAATTATTTAGTTACTTTCATTTAGACAAGTGTTTCTTAAAGTATCATTTGGAGACCTCTAAAAGTTCTCAAGACTCGTTCAGGGGGTCTGTGAAATCAAAACTAATTTTCCTAAAAGTACTCAGATGTATTAGTTTTGACAGTAAATATCAATAGATAGAACACACATGAACAAAAGCACTTTGGTATTGTTGATAATTTTTAAGAGTGTAAAATGGTCTCGAGACTCAAGTTTGAGAACCATTGGCCCAAACCGCTGTTAGCTAGGCCAAGGCTATTGAGACTATTTATTAAATCTAGTAGTAAACAAGAAGGTATTTCAAACAAACAGCTTTGTCTGGTCAATTCAGGGGTTTTTAGAGTGGTCATTAAAATACCTGATTGTTTGGGAGGAAAAAATGTCCTTAGTATGAAAATTCTTTCTGGCTTTCAGAAAAGGGATCATGTGAAGTCATGTTCTCAATGTGTATCATAACAGAAGAGGAAAAGAAGAGAGAAAAATTATTTTCCTATTCAGGTTAATCTATTGGTTAATCCATTTATCTGCTCATTACAGAAGAAACTGTTAGTAAAGTCATCCTCCAGTGTCACAGTCCATGAATGGACTTGAATTTCTTAAGTGCTTGCTGTGTTCAAGGACCTGCTGAAAACTGAGTAGTCAGAGAAATAACAACAGCAGCAGCAATAACAAAAACAGTCCTTGCTTACATTTTAATGGGGGAGACAATATGTACCCAAATAGGTGCATAACGACAGATATATACAGAGAGAAGAAAGGTTTTCTTAAAAGAGAAAACACTCCACCAAAAAAAAAAAAAGAAGAAGAAAAAAAAAAAAGAGAAAGCACTCATATCTCAGAGCTTGGGAAAGCCTCCCTCCAGAAAGTGGTTCTTAAGCTGAGTTTTGAAGGGAGTTACCGGATTCTAAGAGGGAGAAATGAGGAGAAAGAGCCTCCCAGGAATGGGATACAACAGATGCAAAGGTAAAGAGTGTTGTGTATGAACAACAGCAATTAGAGCAATGTGGCTAATTGTAGAGTGTGTGGAGTAACTATAAAGTGAGTGTGAGAATATGTAAGAAAATTAGGAAAATAGGAAGGGCTCAGGGTGTGAAGGACCTTTCTTTGTCAAACAGAAATTCCTATTAGATCCTAGAGGTAAATGAAAGCCATTGAAGTTTACTAAGCAAGGAGATGACATGGTCAGACCTTTTTTTTTCTCTAGTAGATAGTATTTTTTTCCAATTACATGCAAAGACAATTTTTAACAGTCTTTTTTTTTTTTTGCGGGGCAATGGGGGTTAAGTGACTTGCCCAGGGTCACACAGCTAGTAAGTGTCAAGTGTCTGAGGCCAGATTTGAACTCAGGTACTCCTGAATCCAGGGGTAGTGCTTTATCTACTGCGCCACCTAGCTGTTCCTTTTAACGGTCATTTTTAATATAAAATTTTGAGTTCTAAATTTTCTCCTTCCTTCCCCTTCACCCTTGCTAAGATGGTAAGCAATTTTATAAGGGTTATATATATGGGATCATGTAAAACATATCTATATTAGTTGTATTGTGAAAGAAGAAACAGAACAAAAAGAAAAAAGACTAAAAAAATAAAGTGAAAATAGTATGCTTTGATCTGCATTCAGACTCCTTAGTTCTTTCTCTGAATATGGATAGCATTTTCCATCATGAGTCTTTTCGACTTGTCTTGGATTATTGTATTGCTGAGAAGAACTAAGTCCATCATAATTGATCATTGCACAGTGTTATTGATACTGTGTACAATGTTCTCCTGGTTCTGTTCACTTCACTTTGTATCAGTGCATGCAAGTCTTTCCAGGTTTTTATGATCAGATCTTTATTTAGGTAAATTACAGTTGAGTGGAGGATAGATTGAAGGTGGGAGAGATTTGTGGCAGGGACAGCTACATCAGTAGTCCAAATGAGAGGTGATGAGGGCCTGAACTAGGTGGTGACCATGTAAGTAGAGTGAGGCAGGAAATTACAAGATTCAATAACTAATTGGACTTGTGAGGTGAATAAGAATGAGGAGTCAAAGATAACACCAGGATCATAAACTTGGGTGACTACTCCAAGGTTGGTGGTTACCTCGACATCAGTAGGGAAGTTCAGGAAAGGAGAGTGCTTGGAGAGGAAAGATAATGAGTTCTCTTTTGGACCTGTTGAGTTTGTGATGCTTTTGGGACACCTAACTTGAAATATTCAGTAGATTTGTGAGTCACTTATGGAAATAGGATAGCTATGGTATAGCCAGCCAAAGACCACCCAGACCATGTTTCTCATCCCATCTCTTTCTTCTCTTTTCCTATCTTCAGCTGAAAGTGATCTATTCCCAGATTTCTTGGGGGGGGGTGGCAGGGCAATGAGGGTTAAGTGACCTGCCCAGGGTCACACAGCTAGTAAGTGTCAAGTGTCTGAGACCAGATTTGAGCTCAGGTCCTCCTGAATCCAGGGCCAGTGCTTTATCCACTGTGCCACCTAGCTGCCCTCTTCCCAGATTTCTTTTTTTTTTTAATTGATTTATTGATTTTTTTGGTGAGGCTATTGGGGTTAAGTGACTTGCCCAGGGTCACACAGCTAGTAAGTGTGAAGTGTCTGAGGTCGGATTTGAACTCGGGTCCTCCTGAATCCAGGGCCAGTGCTTTATCCACTGCGCCATCTAGCTGCGTCCCCAGATTTCTTAAAGATCATTATCTAGGCCTCTGCTTCCCACCCCTAACCCCTATCACATTCTTCTTTTCTTTCTGTTTTTTTTTAATATATTTCCAATTTGATTCTAAGCTCTTTGCAGGGAAGAATTGTGTTGTTTTCCATCTTTGTACTCCCAACATCTAGCACAGTGCCCTGTACATAGTAGGAGGGAAAAGGTGTTTGTTGAATTTAATTGAGCAGATGAGTTCTCTAATGAGAAAGAATATAGACAAAAGCTCTGAAGATTCAGCCTTTAGGAGGGTGAACATATTGGGGACCAAGAAGAGGAAGGCCATCCACAAATAGGATAATGAGTTCTTTTTTTTTTTAATTGAAAACTTTTTTTTTAGTAAGGCAATAGGGGTTAAGTGACTTGCCCAGGGTCACACAGCTAGTAAGTGTTATGTGTCTGAGGCTGGAGTTGAACTCAAGTACTCCTGACTCCAAGGCCAGTGCTCTATCCACTGCGCCACCTAGCTGCCCATAATGAGTTCTTAATAATTAGAATGTGCACAATCCTACTGAACACATTGTATTGAAAGATGAAACCCCATGCTTATGATTTTATACCTGCTTGTGACTGTCCTCACTCTCTCCAAGTATTGGTAAATTCAAATCTCAGCAATTTCCACCTTTTATGTACCTGATTTCTGTTTACAATGCTTTCCATGGGCAAAGTTAAGTGCCTTGGAACAAAATCTGGACCTAATGAGATTAAGAGTCAGTGTCCAAAAAGGTCTTCACATTCTAGAACTTTGAGCTGAATCTAATAAAATGAAATTCAATACGTAATAATGTAAATTCTTACATTCGAGTTAAAAAAAATCAGTATCACAAGCATAGCATGGGGAGAGACATGATTAGATCACAGTTTATCTGAAAAAAACCTGGAGATTTTAGAAGATTGCAAGTTCAACATGAATCAGTAGTGAATGTGACAGGCAAGATAATGATGTTGATGATAATAGTCATGGTGGTGGTGGTGGTAGTGATGATGACGACAATGATGATGATGGAATCCTGTCCTTCATTAAAAGAGGAATGGCTTCCAGAAATAAGGAGGTTGATAGTCTCTCCATACTCTGCCCTGGTTAACCACATTTGGAGTATTTTGTTCATTTCTGGGCACCTCAGTTGGAGTATCCACTGGAGTGTGTAACCAGGATGGCAAATGATTTCAAGACCATGTCATATGGGGATTAGATGAAAAAAAACAAAAAACTTAGAGATATTTAGCCTGGAGAAGAGGAAAATCAGTTGGAACATGATAGCTATGATTGAATATTTGGAGTGCTGTCAGACTGAAAAGGCATTAAATTTATTCTAAAGGCAAAACCAGAGGTAGTGGGTAGAAATTTAACAGTGACAAATTTAGGCTTGAGGTCAGGAAAAACTTCCTCACAACTTATCCTTGTTGTTGTTGAGTTGTTGAGTCGTGTCCAACTCTTTATGACCCTGTGGACCACCTTCTGCTATCAGAATGGTATCATGGGCATATTTGATTTATTATTGATTTGATATTGATATTGATTATCAATATTTCTCCAAACAGTCTTAATTCTAGCTTTCGATTTAGAACTGTCCAAATGTGGAATAGACTGCCCTTAGAGGAGTTAAGTTCTTCCTTCTTGGAGAAATTCAAGCAGAGACTGGAGGACTGTTGTCAGGGATGTTATAGTAGAGATTATAGAGATAGGGCACTGAGGTCTTTTTTTCAAATTCTGTGATTCTGTGTGTAATGGAAAACCTAAAAGCTCTTTGATAATCTAAGGTCCCTAACTGTGACCTTGTTGAGCAAATTAGTTTATTTCTTGGACCTCAGTTTTTACCTCTGAAAAAATTGAAGGCATTGTATTAAATGACCTCTAAGGTACTTTCCGATTCCAACATTGTTTTGAGGTCCCTTTTTAAACATCTTTATTGTGTGTTGTTAAGTCCATTTGAGCTCTAGCTAACATTCTATCTATGGTTTAAGATGTAACCTTTTAAACTGTGGGTCACGACCCCATATGGAGTTGTGTAACTGAATGTGGGGGTCATGAAAAATTTGACAACATTGTAAAAGATATACAGATAGATAGATAGATAGATAGATAGATAGATAGATAGATAGATAGATAGATAGATAGATAGACCTATTTTGTATACCTATATACCCAGGGTGGAGTAAAAATTTCTTGGGAGAAAAGAGGTTGCAAGTGGAAAAAGTTTAAGAAGTGCTGGTATGAGGGATTTTCCAACTCATATTCTATGGTTCTGTTCCTTGGGATGGAACTGATCCTTAGAATAAGAATTCAGAATTCCTTTTAATTTTCCCAATCTTTCTAGCCCCATTTCTGGGCCTTTCCCCTTCCTTAACCCAAAGTCTCCTGAAAGATCTACAAATCTACCGGGGGGAGGGGGGAGGGGGGAAAGGCGGGACAGTAAAGCTTCTGCCAATCAAACTGAAAGAAGCTGGATGCTGTCTTTACCAGGGAGGCATTCCCAGACAACCACTGAGGCTCCACTCCTCTTTTAGTATTAAGCCGTTGAAGAATTACATCTTCTGGTTTAGGTCCCTTTCCTCTTTCTCTTATTCACTTCCTCAGTCTCTTCCTGCTGTACCAATTTGATCCCTTTCTCAGAATGAGATTGTCTAGTCTAACCTTTTATTTGACATATCATGAAACTTGGTCCAGAATAGTTAAATGATCTGCCTGAAAAGCTAGTGTGTGACAGAGCTAGAATTTAAACCCAAGTCATCTGACTGCAAGTCCAGTTGTCTTTCTACTATACCACGCTGTCGCTTCTTTCCTTTCCCCTCTCTTCCTCTTTCATTATATTTTACTTGTATGGCTCAAAAGGCCATTTGGGTCAGATAAGTGACCCATTTGCAAAATATGTTGGGCTGAATATAAATTTAATCCAAAGTCATTAAAACAACAAGACAGCCTTAAAAACAGGGATGAGCACAAAGATTCAGGACGTTTGTATCTAAAGAAATCCAGCGGTGTTCTAAAAAAGAAGTGAAAAAAATGTGGAATTTTCTTTTCCTCTCTCCTTGCCCCATTTCTCTCACTTCTTTCCTTTCCTTTCTGTTCTGTCTCATCTCTTCTCTCTTGTCGGTCCTCTTGTCTTTTCTTTTTCTTCTCCTCTCTCATCTGTCCTCTTTTCCCACTTTTCTCCTCTCTATTCCCTTCCTTTCTTCTCTCTTCTTTCTTCTCCCATCTTTTGTCTCCTGTCTTTTCTCTTCTTTCCTATCATGGTGCTAGAAACTTATGTTTTGAGGAGGAGTGCTGGGATCATTAACCATATTAATAATACAAGAGGGTTGGGGGGTGGAACCTGACTTGGAGTCAGGAGTTCTATTCCCACTAACTCACTGTGTGTGCCCTTGGGCTGTTTAGAGCATCACAGAATGTCAGCACTTGAACAAGGGTCAACTGGTCCAACCCTTTCATTTCACAGATGGAGAAACTGAGGCTGAGAGACAAGTAATGACTTGTCTAAGGTCACGGGGTAAGTTAGGAGAAGATCTGAGGCCAGAGCATAAGTCTTTTGACTTGTAGTTCAGTGCTGTTTCCAAACACTATGCTGATACTTATCTAAGACCTACTTTGCCTTATTGGGTTATTGTAAGGATTAAATGAGTTAATGGGTGTAAACATCTTTTGAAAACTATTAAGTGCTATATTAATATAAGGCACTGTTGTTTTTATTAGGGAAGAAATTATCAATCATATACAGGCAGAGCCATTGAGAATTTGGTGAAGTTAAGACATACAAAACTATTTGCTTTCTGCTGGTAAGGACCAAATAAGCTTTCCTCCAGCCCATAAGAAAGCTGAAATTTGTTTTGTTGTGGTGGGTTGGTTTTTTTTGTTTTGTTTTTTTTGGTGAGGCAGTTGGGGTTAAGTGACTTGCCCAGGGCCACACAGCTAGTAGATGTCAAGTATCTGAGGTCAGATTTGAACTCAGGTCCTCCTGACTCCAGGACTAGTGCTCTATCCACTGTGCCACCTATCTGCCCCTAGAAAGCTGACATTTGGTCTAAAGGAAAGGGTCATAGCTGTCTCCTGAATATTTTAGACACTGGACAATAGAAAATACAGCTTCAGGTGTCCTCATACATCAAATCCAGCTTCTTTATTCAGTATAACTGAGGCCCCAAGAAGAAAGATGACTTGCCCAAGTCACTAGTTAGTGGCAAAGTATGGACTAGACCCCCCTGAAGAAGGAATGGCAAACCACTCTTTGCCAAGAAAACCTCAAATGGGGTCATGAAGAGTCAGACACGACTGAAAACGTCTAAACAAAGTAGACTAGAACCCAGACTTCCTACTTTCCTAAGTCAGTCCTTTCCTCTACACCACTGTGTCTTTTATTTTGAAGATGCATTGTGGGGGCAGCTACATTGCTCAGTGGATAAAGCACCAGCCCTGGATTCAGGAAGACTTGAGTTCAAATCTGATCTCAATCACTTGACACTTACTAGCTGTGTGACCCTGGGCAAGTCACTTAACCCTCATTGCCCTGCAAAAATTTTTTAAAAAATAAAGAAAAAGAAGATGCATGGTAAGCAAAAGATTTTGGTAAATGAGATAGAATTGTGCAGAAAATCAATTTCTATTGATTTTTACTACATTTATTAAGCACCTACAATGTGTCAGGCATTAGGTTAAGCATTGGCAATACAAAAGAAGGCAAAAGACAATCCCTGCTCCCAAGGCACTCACAACCTAATGGGGGAGAGAACATGCAAACAAAAACCCTACAACTAAACAAGATATATAAAGGATCAATTGGAAGTAATCAACAGAGGGAAGGCAGACACTGGCATTAGGGGGAAACAGGAAAGGCTTCTTGCAAAAGGTAGGATATTAGCCATGAGATGGAGATAAAGAGGGAGAGAGAATTCCAGGCATGGAGAACAGTCGGCGTAAAGAATCTTGTACAAGGAACAGCAAGGAGACCAGTGTCACTGAGACTTAAAACCAAGATCTAAGTCATGGAATCATTGTTGTTTTCTTCCTAATAGCAAGTAAGAGGCAGAGGAAACATTGAGGAAAGAGACACTTCTCTGAATTTTTCAGACATTTGGCTAGCTGCCACATGATGTGGATGAATCATATTTCCCCACTTCTTCATCTTGTGCCTTGAGGAAGGAAAGTTTTTCATTAGAACAGTAGAATCATAGGATAGGAAGAAGACTAGGGTGGCTTTGAAATGTGTGGACTTGTGAATGTCATGAGGTGAGAGGTGGAAGGGTTCCCCCGCAATAGCAATTATGCCGCATGCCCTTAAGTATAAAGTGTGGGGGAAAGGTTGAAGAGAATTATATATTTGATCTATCCTTTCTTTTCCACAGAAGGCCTTGTATGTATGTATACCAGAGCTTATTTAAGTCAGCAGCCCATGTTAAGTGTGTGATGTTAAGTAAGTAACTCCTTCTCTGGCTCAGTGACGTCCGTTCTAAGGCCCTTTGGTGTCTAACATTCCGTGTTTTAAGTTATCTTCCTCCTCCAGCATTCTAGTGTTCCATTATCCAATCTGCTGCACGTATGGCTGACCCTACCCAAAATATTTTTAAATCGGCAAATTTTTTTTCCAATTTGCTTATTTTTATTTTTTCTTAATTATGTCTAACAAGTTTTTAAACATTATTTTTAAAAAATTTTGAGTTTGAAATTTTTTCCCTCCTTCGTTCCCTCCTCCCTTCCTGAGAAGGCAAGCATTTTGATATAGATTATTTATCAGCAAATGTTTTGGGTCTTGCACTCTCACCAGGCTATTCTCTTTTCCCTTCTCAGTGGCATCATATCTTTCCCTTCCCAATCATGCAGTGACCTCATTTTCTTTTCTCCCTATGAGCTTCAACCTTCAGGAAGCTATCTCACCATCATCTAATTTTCATTTCCCACAGCTGGGACTACAGTGGCTGAGCAATTTTGCTACTCTCTGTTTTGCACCTGGGCATGTAGTTTGGATCCGGTTCAGTCCTGAGAAATCTGGTCTCCAAATGAAAAGGGTGCTCCCTCTACCTGTTAGCTCATTAAATCTCTGACCCTGGTGCCAAAGGAGATGATTTTACTTCTACCTTGAGTTTGGATCCTTTCTAGAGACTGCTCAAAAAGAGGGAAATAAGTATAAAGATATTTAATAAAAAGTAGAGATCGGGTATGGGACAAATTAATTTATTCCTACATACAAAAGTTAGGGGCAACCAGGTGGTGCAGTGGATAGAGTACTAGCCCTGGAGTTAGGAGGACCTGAGTTCAGATACAGCCTCAGACACTTACTAACTGTATGACCCTGAGTAAGTCACTTAACCCTGTATGAACCTTTTTGCCTCAGTTTCCTCATCTCTAAAATGAGCTGGCAAAGGAAATGGTAAACCACTCTAGTATCTTTGCCCCAAAACAACCCAAATGGGGTAACAAAGAGTCAGACACAATTGAAATGACTCAACAACAACAGCACATATAAAAGTAATGCTAACCACATGTTGACAAGGTTGTAAAAATCTCTGCTTTCTAATTAATGCTTTGTTCCTGTGGCTGTAAACTATTACAACCATTCTGGAGAGAAATGTGCAATTATGCAAATGGAGTGACTAAAATGTCCATGTCCATTGATGCAGAGATTGCACTAATAGGCATATCCCCCAAGGAGGTCAATGATAAAAATAAAGGCACCATGCATACCAAAATATTTATACCAGCACTTTTTTGTTGTAGTAAAGAACTGGAAACAAAGCAGATACCCATAGACTGGAGAATAGCTAAACAAATTTTGATGCATGACTGTAAGGAAATACTACTGTGATGTAAGAAATTATGAACATGGTGAGGACAGAGAAACATGGGAAAACTTACATGAAATGATACAAAATGAAGTGAGTATAACCTGAAAAACAATAAATTTGATAATGCCAACAATATAAATGGAAACAACAACAATCATCAAGCATTTGAAACTGTATGTTAAAAAATTATGAACAAGCTTGACCCCAAAGAAAAGAAGGCACCTTCCCTGATCTTTTAAGAGTTAGTTCACTGATAGAGGACAGTACATAAAACATCAGATTTTTTTCAATGTGCTGAATGGTTTCACTGATAGTTTTCTTCCTTTTTGCGGGGGCAGGGTTGGGCAATGAGGGTTAAGTGACTTGCCCAGGGTCACACAGCTAGTGTCAAGTGTCTGAGGCCAGATTTGAACTCAGGTCCTCCTGAATCCAGGGCCAATGCTTTAGTCACTGTGCCATCTAACTGCCCCAGTTTTCTTCCTTTTTAAAAATTCTTTACTATAAGGAATAATTCTCTAAGATGGGAAAATACAGAGAGAAATGCAGGCAATAAAAAAACAAAAATAGCACACACAAAAAAAGATTTTTAAACCAGGATTCAGTAATAACATTGCTACAGTCTACTGAGAACTTAATGTTTAAACCTCATCAGAATAAAGCAGTACTGCTAAAATAGGCATTTCACCTCATTTCAACACTACCCTTAGGACTTCCAATACATATTTGCTAGAATATGATCAGGCATGGCCAATCTTCTTCTGGTTGGCACCCAACTTTTGCAAGAAGCTGGATCAATAGCCCGAGTGGAGTAGTTGTCTGGGATTTTTGTCATTTTATGCCTTAACACTGTGCCTTGCAGAGAGTAAGTACTTAATATATGCCCATTTGTTGAATTGTCGCTGACTATAGGACCTGGTAACGAGCATCAGATCAGCCAGCCTTAGTATAGTAACCCATAAAAATTACTGAATTGTTGCTGATCACCAGCTCAATCAACCAGTGACATTGATGGAAGGAGGGAATAGTTTTCTATCCTTATATTTGTTTGTATCCAGTCACATTAGGATCATGGATTTAGAGCCAGAAGGGCCCTTAGAAGCCATGGAGTTCAATCTCATTTTACAGATAAGGAAACTGAGGGGAAGGGAGGTGAACTTCATAAATACATTTTTTTTACCCCTGGTGTTTTTGTTGTTTAGTTGTGTCCAACTCTTCATGACCCCATGGACCATAGCATGCCAGACCCTTCTGCTATCTCTAAGTCTGTCCGTGATTTTGTTTATTGTTTCCATGATACTATCTACCCATCTCATCCTCTATCATCCATCCCCCTTTCCTTTTGCCTTAAATCTTTCCCAGTATCAGGGTCTTTTCCAATGAGTACAGTCTTCTTATTATGTGGCCAAAGTATTTAAGCTTCGTCTTCCGTGTTTGTCCTTCCAGTGAATAGCTGAAATTAATTTTCTTTAATTATCGACTGATACGATCTCCTTGCTGTCCAAGGGATTCTCAGAAGTCTTCTCCAGCATCAAAATTTGAAAGAGTCAATTCACAGTGCTCAGCTTTCCTTATAGTCCAACTCTCACAGCCATACATCGTTACTGGAAAACCCCCAGCTTTAACTATATGGACCTTTATTGCAAAGTGATGCCTCTGCTTTTTAGTGAGATGTCCAGATTTATGTTGGCTTTCCTGCTAAGGAGCAAGCATTTTTTATTTCATGGCTGCAGTTGTCCTCTGCAGTGATCTTTGAGCCCAAGAATATAAAATTTAACACTGCTTCTACTACTAGTAAGTGTCTGAGGCCATTTTTTTTTTTGGCGGGGCAATGGGGGTTAAGTGACTTGCCCAGGGTCACACAGCTAGTAAGTGTCAAGTGTCTGAGGCCAGATTTGAACTCAGGTACTCCTGAATCCAGGGCCGGTGCTTTATCCACTGCGCCACCTAGCCACCCCCTGAGGCCATATTTGAACTCAGAAAGAGGAGTTTGCATGACTTTAGGCACAACACACTATCCACTGTGCCACTTAGCTGCCCAAACCCCTGGTGTTATACCTCTCAATATCAATAATATTGTAACAGGTGATCAAACTCATAAACAATACGAATTGATCTGTAATGGTGGAATTTCAGGTGCCATCAATGAGATGGGAATAGAAAGCTTTTAGGGGGCTGGGAGGTCTTCTCCAAGCTTCTGAAATAATACCAGGTAGAAAGTCACCTACTATGATTATTCTCAATCCATTTTGTGTTGAGTATTATACTAGGCAGTATAATGGAGGAGTGAGGAAAAGTATAAAGGTTTTGGAGTCAGAGGATCTGGGTTTGAATCCTGCCTCTGCTACTTCTGCTACTTACTAGTTGTACACCCTCTTTTTTTTCCTTTTTCCTTTTTTCTTTTTCTTTCTTTCTTTTTTTTTGGCTGGGCAGTGAGGATTAAGTGACTTGCCCAGGGTCACACAGCTAGTAAGTGTCAAGTGTCTGAGGCCACATTTGAACTCAGGTCTTCCTGAATCCAGGGCCAGTACTTTATCCACTGCACCATCTAGCTGCCCCCTAGTTGTACAATCTTGACAAGCAAGTCATTTCACTTCTCTGTCCCTTAGTTAATGTCATCTGTTAGATGACAGGGTTAGACTAGATTACCTTCTGGCTCAGATCCAGTGATGGAGAAAGCAAGTAAGGTTACATTAAAAGGCAGCTAGAGGGGGCAGCTAGGTGGCGCAGTGGATAAAGCACTGGCCTTGGATTCAGGAGGGCCTGAGTTCAAATCCGGCCTTAGACACTTGACACTTAACTAGCTGTGTGACCCTGGGCAAGTCACTTAACCCTCATTGCCCTGCAAAAAAAAAAACAACAACAACAACAACAACAAAAAAGGCAACCAGAGGGGCAGCTAGGTGGTGCAGTGGATAGAGCACTGGCCCTAGAGTCAGGAGTACCTGAGTTCAAATCCGCCTCAGATACTTAATGAACACTTACTAGCTGTGTGACCCTGGGCAAGTCACTTAACCCCAATTGCCTCACTTTAAAAAAAAAAAAAGAAGTTAGCAGACTGATAAAAACCTGTCAAGGAGAACAGAAAACACTGTTCAAAGGATTTTGCAAGAATAGGGAACTGTAACTTTAGGCAAGTCTTGACCTTGGTTTCAGGTTCCTCAACTGTAAACTGAATGGTTTATATGAATTTTAATGTCTCTCCCAACTAGGATGCACAACCCCAAGGAATATGTATTTAGTTGGGGAAAGAAGATGTGTGCATGAGAAGCAGCATGGCATGGTAGATGGAGCTTTGAATTTAGTTTGTCAGCCAGGCAATAAGCATTTTTAGGTGCCCACAATTTATCAGGCACCGTGCTAAGTGCTGGGAATACAAAAAGAGGCAAAAAGACACAAAAAGACAGTTTCTGTCCTCCAGGTCGCAGTCTAATGAGAGAGGCAAGAAGCAGACAAATTCATACAAACATGCTACATACAGGATAAATAGCAAATAATAACAGAGGAATTAAGAGGGGTTGGGAAAGGCATCCTGTAGAAGATCTTAGTTAGGACTTACAGTTGGGACTGGAAGATTTGAGATAGGACTTAAAGGAAGCTGGGGGAAACTAGGGGGCAGAGATGGGAAGGGAGAGCATTCTAAGCATGGGAACAAAATGGACAAAATACCCAGAGCCCAGAGATGGTGTTCGAATCCCACTTTGGTCTTTTGCTGGCTGTGTGGTCATGAACAAGTCACTCAACCTCTGAGAATCAGTTTCCTCATCAGGCAAATAAGTTGAACACTTCTACTGACTGCCTGTGTGAGATAGTGAGAGGAAAGTGCTTTTAAGTGTTAGGCAGTTGGTGGATAGAGCACTGGACCTGGAATCAGAAAGTCCTGAGTTCAAATGTGGACTCAGAGACGTAATAACAGTGTGACCCTAGGCAAGTCACTTAACCTCTGTTTTCTTTGGTTTCCTCATCTGTAAAACTGTTATCCTAATAGCACCTATCTCCCAGTATTGTTGTGAGGATCAAAAGAGATAATATTTATAATGTGCTTAAACATGGTGCCCAGCACATGGTCAGTGCCATTATGAATGTTAGCTATTATTATAGTGCTTTGTGGAGGGCAGGAAAGAGAAAAAGAGACAGAGAGAGAGAAAACACATTAAAGTTCTTTTAGGCAGTGAAACGCTGATGTTACAAATACAAGCCAACAAAACAGTGCCTGCCCTCAAGGGGTTAGCATCTTAATGGGAAAAGGCAACACATTTAGGGATGCTGAGAAAGGATCATGGGGGCCACCCACAAGGGAACGTGGTGAGAAGACAGCCAGTAAACAAGGAAGTGGTGTAGTGGCCTAGGCCTGTCAAGAAAAGGCAAAAGTTCATTTATCAGAGTCAGGGGACCCAGGAGCAGAGTCCGAGGGACATCCAGGAATTAGTGTGGAAGCAAAATTAGACAAATGTACTATGTAAATGTAAGTCATTATGATTATGAAAAATTCAATAACAATGGCTAAGCTAAATTAACAATAAAAGGCAATGTAGCCACATTATTAGAAAGAGGGGAGTGAAACAAGGGATAGGCCTGTTCAAGGTGGAAGGGGCAATAGATAAAAGACAATTCTGCTCAATTCTTATGTTGCTTCTGTTTCCTCTGCCATGGAGAATGCTCTTTGAAATGGAAAGGACAGAACAAAAAGACAAATAGGCAGTTAAAAGTCAAGATAAATAAGGAACCAATAAATGAGAACATAGCAATCCTTGATGAGTTCAAGTCATCAGGACTAGAACAGCTATATCACAGTGACATAAAAAATAACAACAGTAACTTATATATGTGATCGTTGTGCCATTATCAGCAATTTATGAAAAATCATGACAACTAGGCAAGATGCTACAGGCACTAGAAAATGGCAAATTTCCTGATTTTCAAAAATGGGAAGAGGGAAGATTATGCAGCTTTTTTTATAAAATTCTAGTACATATTATTAAAGGGATGGCTAATGAACATTTAGAAAAGAAAGCAGGGGCAGCTAGGTGGCACAGTGGATAAAGCACCAGCCCTGGATTCAGGAGGACCTGAGTTCAAATCCAGCCTCAGACACTTGATACTTACTAGCTGTGTGACCCTGGGCAAGTCACTTAACCCCCATTTGCCCCACACAAAAAAAAAAAGAAATCAAAAGAAAAAGAAAAGAAAGCAGTGATCACAAAGATCCAGTATGGCATCATCAAAAGCAGATCATGCCAGATTGGCATTAGTTCCTTTTCTGGCAGGATTATTGAATTGGTAGATAATAAGAATGCTGTAGGTATTACTTATCTAGATTTCTGCAAAGGATTCGACAGAATCTTTCATGCTGTCTTTGTACAAGAAGGAAAGGTGTGAACTAAATAAAAATACAGTTGGGTGGATTTGAGACTGTTTGAATAGCCAGACCCCAAGTTAGTTGTTAATAGTTTGATCACAACTAGAAGGGAGGTCTCTAAGAGAGCCCTGTGCTCCTTTTTGTTAATGACTTGTGTGAAGGCAGAAGAAGCATATTTACCAAATTTGTCCATGGCCTAAAAGTAGGGAGACAAGCTAACTGGTATGGTGAAAAGGTCAGGTAGGATCTTAAAATGGAAATAAAAGATGGTAATGATAAGCATTTGTATAGCTCCTACTATGTGCTGGGCAATGGGCTAAGTGCATTCACAAATATTATTTTATTTGATCCTTGCAACAATTTTGGGAGATAGGTGCTATTGTTATCCTCATTTTATAGTTGAGGAAAGTAAGGTAAACAGAGGTGAAGTTTGTTCATATTGCTTCTAAGTGTCTAAGGCTGGATTTGAACTCAGGTCTTCCATCTCCAGGCCTAGTGCTCTATCCAGTGCATCACCAGCTGCCTCTAAGTGACCTCCCCAGGATGGAATCTTGGATCAAATCTAATGAAATTAAATTGAATAAGGATAAATCGAAATCTTCCAACTTGGGTTAAAAAAAAAAAAGTGAACTTCACAAGTACAAGATGGTAGAAGCAATTTGCCTGGAAAAGGTCTGAGGGTTTTAATGGATTGTCACAATGCTATATCTCAGCCCCAAAAAAGCCAATACCACTTAAGACTATATTAAGACAGACATAATATCCAGAATGCAACATATGACAGTCTCTCTATACTCCGTATTGGTCAAAGCAATCAGGATTATTGTTTTCAATTTTAGGTGTCACACTTTTAAAGGGACATTGATAAGATGGAGGTCAGTAAGGATACAAAGGATCTTGAGATCTATTGTAGAAGCAGTGGTTGAAGGAAATTGAAATGTTCAGGATGGAAAAGCAAAGGCAATGAGAGAGAACATCCTAATTTCCTTCAATCATTAAACTTGCTCTGCTTGTACGAAGAAGGCCTAACCAAGAATGTTAGGTGGAAGTTGCAAAGTTGTCCATTTTAGCTGAACAAAAGGATTAATTTCATAATTAAATCTATCCCAAAGAAGAATATGTTGTCTCCAAAGGTCATAGGATTATACACTTAGAGCTAGAAAGGAGCTTGTTGGCCAGTCATATCTGACTTTTCATGACCATTTGGGGTTTTCTTGGCAGAGATACTGAAGTGATTTGCCATTTCCTTCTCCAGTTCATTTTACAGATGAGGAAACTGAGGCAAACAGGGCTAAGTGACTTGTAAGTGCAGGGTCACACAGCTAGTAAGTGCCTGAGGCTGAATTTGAATTCAGAAAGATGAGTTTTCCTGATTTCAAGCCCACTGCTTTATCCACTGCACTACCTAGCTGACCCCAAGAAAGGACCTTAGAGTTCCTCTATTCCAATGCCCTCACTTTAGACCTAAGAAATGAAATGGGGAACCAGAGAAGTTAATTTAACTTACCCAAAGGCACACAGATAGAAATAAGTATCAGAACTTGAATCTGTACCCATTTCCTCTGATTTCACATGCAACACTCTTTCTATTATATAGCAAATATAAATCCTCTAGAGCCTAGCTTATTTTTGTTTTTTGGTGAGGTAATTGGGGTTAAGTGACTTACCCAGGGTCACACAGCTAGTGTCAAGTGTCTGAGACCGGATTTGAACTCAGGTCCTCCGGACTCCAGGGCCCGTGCTCTATCCACTGCACCACCTAGCTGCCCCCGAGCCTAGCTTCTTAAACTGTGAGTTGAGACCCCCTATGGAGGGGTCACATAACTCAACATGGGGGTTGTGAAAAATTTAGCAACAGCAAAAGATTATGTGTACCTATTTTATAAACCCATATACCCAGGGTTGCATAAAAAGGGGTCATGAGGGGAACAAGTTTAAGAAGCCTTGGTCCAGAGAAGGGTGGAGTGATTCCCAGAATTGCCATAAAGAAAGCTCTTATTCAGGAATCAAATGGCCCCTAACGTCCCTTCCAACTCTGAGATTGTGATTCTTGAGAGTCCATCATGTGAAAAATCCTATGTATGGCAGCATATGCCAAATGATACAAACACTTAAGAGTTTATAAGATTTATAAATTATAACCTAAGTGTTAGAAGAGAGGGAGTGAGAACTGGGCTGACATGTTTTGGGAAAGCTGCATGGTAAAGGAAGGACTTAAAGATCAGGTAGGATTTGGAAAGAGATGAAGTAGAAGAAAGATCCTGGAGGGAGATAGGGTTAACAAGAATAAAGAGGTGTGGGGGCAGCTAGGTGGTGCAGTGGATAAAGCACCAGCCCTGGATTCAGGAGGACCTGAGTTCAAATCTGGCCTCAGACACTCAACACTTACTATCTGTGTGACCATGGGCAAGTCACTTAACCCCAATTGCCCCGCAAAACAAACAAACAAACAACAACAAAGAATAAAGAAGTGTGATTTTGCCACTGCATTTTCTTAAGACAGTAAGTAGACTAGCCTGGCTTCAGGGAATAATAGAACTTACAGATGGAAAAAAGGTAGGTTAGGGAGACTTTATGCGTATTGACTATCAAGAAAGAGGAATTTGGATTTTACCAAGTAGATAACTGTTAAGGGGATCAACAAGAGCTTTAAGAGAGAAGCCCAATAACTGTTAAGGGGATCAACAAGAGCTTTAAGAGAGAAGCCCAACCTTGAAGGGGGCCAAGGACTGTGAAAGAGGGAGATAAGAAAGCACTACATTTGCCATGTAGGAAACAGCTTTTATACCTACATGGAAGGTAGGAGATAGAATGTTAAGTTTGTAGTTCAGTTTGGTAAGAAGTGGTTTTTTGTGAAAGAATACTGGAAAAGAAGGTTAGAGATAGATTTTAGAGGACATTAAATGTTAGGCTGAGAAGTTTACATGTTTATAGAGCTGGCTATGTGACATAGTGGATTGAGCATTGGTCACGGAGTCAGGAAAGACCTGAGTTCAAATTCATCTTCAGATCTTTACCAACTGTGTGTCTCTGGGCACCTAATTTTTTTTAAACCCTCTGTTTGCCTCAGTTTCCCCCACCTATTAAATGGGAATAATAGCAGCATCTTCCTCACAGAGTTGTTGTGAAAATAAAATTAGATAATATTTGTAAAGTGCTTAGCCTAGTGCCTGGCACATAGTAGACACGATATCAATGCTTATGCCAGAGGGTAGATTAGAGAAGATAGAGACTGAAGGCAGGGCCAACTAGAAGTCTATTGCAAGAGTCCAGTTGGTAAATGATGAAGGTCTATATTTGGGTGATGACCTTGTGAGTTGAGGCTCTGGAGGTAACATCTACATCCCTTGAAAACCCATTGAATATGGGGGTGGGGTGGTGATGAAGATGAAGTTGTCAAAGGAGACTCTAAGGATGTGAACCTGAGTGACTAATTCTCTAAACAGAAAAGGGAAAGTTTAGAGTGAGGTGAACTTAGGAGAAAGATGTTCGGGACATGATAAATTTGAGAAGCACACAGGACATTCCCAGTAGAGATGCCCAGAAGATTATTGGAGATGTGAGCCTGGAGTTCAGAAGAGACATTAGGTTTTGATCTATAGATTTTGAGACTTGCATAGAGATGATCACTGAATCCATGGGAACAAATGAGATCAATCACTAAGGGACAGAATGTAGAAAAAGAAGGCCCAGAAAACTGGAAAACAACCCTATTTAAGGGTTGAGAAATGGCGATCATGGAAAAGAGGAAGAAAAGGATAAGTAGATGGTAGAGGAAGAGAGATGAGTGTCATGGAAGACATGGGAGAAAGAGAGCATTCAGGAGGAGAAAGTAATCAACTGTATCAAAAGCTGCAAACGCTCAAGGAAAATGAAACACCATGACATTGAGCAATGTAGAGACCATTAGTCAGGGTGATTTCAGTGGAGGGATAACATTATAAGCTAGATGGTAGGGGCCAAGGAGTGAATGGTTTATAAAAGGTGGGGGGAAAGCAGAGAAAGTAAGTATGGACTGCTCTTTCTGAGTTTGGCAGTGAAAGGCAGGAGAGGAATAGGTGAGAGCTTAAGAGGATTTCAATGTCAGATAAAGGATTTTCCGGTTTAGGGAGACCTGAGGGTATTTTTAGATGGAGATGGTTCTAGATAGGAAGAAATTGAAGAAGAGAGAGGGGCTGATTGATGGAGAAAAATTCCAGAGGCAGGTCCAGCATACAGTAGAGAGGTTAGCATTGGTGAAGAGGTCCATTTTATCCTCAGGTTGGATCAAAGGAGAAAAGGACAGTCGGGTATGTAGCGAAGTATTGAGGTGTAGAATATGAGAAATGAAGGTATTCACAATGCACTGAGACAGCTTGGTAGAGGGGAAAGCAGCCTGGATTCCAGTCTCAGCTCTGTTCCTTAATGTATATGACCTTGGGCAAGTCACAATTTCTCTAGACCTCATTAAACAAGTGTTAGACTAAAGAATCTCTAAAAATCTTTCCAGTTCTAAACCTATCAATCAATCAAGTATTTATTAAGTGTGGGGAAGCTAGGTGGTGCAGTTGACAGACCACTGGACAGGATTTAGGATGACCAGAGTTCAAATCTGGCCTCAGACACTTGCTAGCTGTGTGACCCTGGGCAAGTCACTTAACTCTGTATGCCTCAGTTTCCTCATCTGTAAAATGATCTGGAGAAGGAAATAGCAAACCACTCCAGTATCTTTGCCAAGAAAACTCCAAATAGGGTCACAAAGTGTTGGTGTTGACTAATCTACAAAACAACAAAATTTTATTAAGTACTCATTACTGTGTACTGTGCTAGTCACTGGGGATACAGATCCACAAAAAAGAAACAGTGCCTAATCTCAGAGTTTACACTGTTGAGGAAGACAATTTGTAAACAATCATACACATATGAATAAATATAAAATAATTACAAGAATTAAGAACCTTTGAGGAAGAGCTGAAGATGGAGTATATTTCAGGCAATACACATTTTTATATTTCCCCCAGGACCTACTTAGCTCACTGTTCTGCACATAGTAGGTACTTATTTTTATTGAATGAAATATGAAATAGACAGCTTGGTGTTAGAATAGATAGAGCACTGAACCCGAAATCAAGAAGACTTGAGTTCAGATTTGGTCTCAGACATTAGCCATGTGATCCTTGGCAAGTCACTTAAGTGCTATCTGCCTCAGTTTTCTCATTTCTAAAATGGAGATAATAATAGCACCTACCTCCTAGGGTTGTTGTGAGAACCAAATGAGATAGTGGTACCTATGAGGCACTTTGCAAACCTTAAAGCACTATATAAATGCTAACTATTATCATTTGTCAAATATATCTTCAAACAGACAATCCATGATTGTTTATTAACAAAGTTGGACCAAAATGCCTAGCTACGATTTAAAGTTTGGTCTTGAATTTAGCTGTTTAGTTTTATTGGGTCTTTCCCAGGCTCCTTACTGATCAATAAATCTGATTTATATAGAGCATTTTAATTCTGCAAGCCATTTCATTTTATTTGGTAATATTCCAGGCATTCTTCCCTTTGCATCATGTATCCTTTTTTTTTTTTTCAATAAAAGTGCAGACCCACACATATAATATAGTTTTAGTAGAGGTACTCAGTTCCGTTCTTTATTAACTCCTCGAGCAATGAAGTTCTTCAAATTTAATAACAGAAACTACATCAACAAAAGGATGAGAGGCTGTCATTTTAAGTTTTTCCACCCAAAAAAAAAGTTCATTTGCATGAAAATTTTAAAAATTAGATTCAGCAAATATTTATTATACACTTTCTATGTGCAAATCATGATGATAAGTGGCTCCAGTTTTTCCTAAAAGAGACAATACAATTTAAGGGGACGAAAATTCAGCCAAACACCAGAAGTTGGAGACCAGCAATCTCTAGGGTCTCTTTCCCTTGGGATGAGACCAATTATTCCCTGGGGAAAAGAGGTCTGCTTTTTCCTGTCCAAAGAGCAGTGGCAGTTCTTACCATGCATGTACTATGTAAATATAACCAGTATTTTCCCTCAATATAGTGTCTTTGGCTGGTGTTCTGGCTGTCCTTGGTAAAGGGAAAGACCACCGATGGCTAAGTACCCAAAGACAAACACTGTGCTCTGGAATGATATCAAAGTATGTTGGACCCAGAAGGGAACTTAGATAATAGAATGTGAGAATATTTCTCATAGATGGCTAGAACCCAAAAAGGAGCTTAGAAGGATCTCAGAATGTAGAATAGTAAAAAATAAAACAGGGTTTCTTAACCTTTTTTGTATCATAGAGCCCTTTGGCAGCCTGATGAAGCCTGTGGACCCCTTTTCAGAATAAAGTTGATTGCCTACATTCATAATGGAAAGAAAAGCTAAATTTCATTTAAAGGCTAGTGAAAAGAAATGTCTTTTTCCCCAATCCAAATTTATGGGCCTCCTGAAATCTATTCATTCAAAGATCCCTTTAGGTCCACAGACCTTAGGTTAAAAACCCCTACCTCAGAGCCAACAGTGTGGGAGGTGGAAGGGATCATAAAACATAGAATTAGGAGGAACTTGGGGATATAAAAGGTCACAATATCAGAAATAGAATTTTGGAGCAGGAAGGAACATTAGAGATCTTGTACAACTACCACATGCGGTTTCCCTTGTGTCTCCCTCATTGTAAAAGGGTGTTCAATAAACACAGCTGGTTGACCTGGGACAACAAATGAATAGAACTCAAAGTGGGTGAGGAGGGAGAAGGAGGAGGGATCATGACCTGGACCTAGTCAAGGATCTGTTCTTCTTGCCACCTCCCACTTTCACTCTTACCAGGGTAGAGATAAACCAAAATGACCCGCAGTCTCTTGGTTGCATCCAGTAAATTCTTTTTTTGGGGGGGAGGGGGGGCGGGGCAATGGGGGTTAAGTGACTTGCCCAGGGTCACACAGCCAGCAAGTGTCAAGGGTCTGAGGCCAAATTTGAACCCAGGTCCTCCTGAATCCAGGGCCGACACTTCTGAATCCACTGCACCACCTAGCTGCCCCCATCCAGTTAATTCTACCCACTGCCCCTACAATTTTTGAAATAGAGGACAGAATATCAGATGGAGAATTCCCTCCAAGGACATATAATAATATCACCAAAATTATTCTGAAGTGCTTACTCATGACTGAATTTGTGAGTTTTAGAACAAAAGAGTATAGACTTTTTAGCTAAAAGGAACCTCGGGAAGTTATCATCCAGTCAAATTTCCTCATTTTACAGATAAAGATAACAAGATTTGGAAAGATCAGGACTTACCCCAGTTAGTGAGAATGAAGAGGAGGAGGAGTATCTTAAGGTTATATAGGATTAAAGGAGACAGTATATTTGTATATAGATTATATATACTTTAAATTATATAGTGTGTATATACTTTAAAGTATGTGTATTTATATATGTGTAAATATATGTACGTGTGTGTGTGTGTGTGTGTGTGTGTGTATTATTCCTATTTTCTTTTTAAAGAAATTATTGTCGGGGCAGCTAGGTGGCGCAGTGGATAGAGCACCGGCCCTGGATTCAGGAGGATCTGAGTTCAAATCCAACTTCAGACACTTGACATTTACTAGCTGTGTGACCCTGGGCAAGTCACTTAACCCTCATTGCTCCTCCAATAAAAAAAAAAAGAAAAGAAAAGAAATTATTGTCAATCTGTTATGGGCCTGGGTACCTCATTTAAAGGGCTCTGGGTACCCCAGAAGTTTTGTGGGGTAAATCAAAAGAACCTTCTCCTTGAGAAACTAAACCAAAGGACAGACACACCTAAAGAGATAAGTGGCACTGAATGGGAATGAGTTAGCTCCAGGACCCCCACCCTTCATTCCCCCACCCCTTGGAGAGATAAGATTAGGTGTGGCTGCTGCCTTTGTGGTGTGAGGAGGACAGAGATGGCTTGAGAGATCCAGAGCCACCCCTCACCCAACTCCCCCAGCCACCACCAGTGGGGAATGGTCTTCCCCCAATAAGGGAACTTTTCACAGTCAGATGATCACCCCCATCAGTCCTCTATAAAAGTATCTGCCTGTCTCCTGGAGCAGGAGACACACTCAGAGCCACACTCTGTGCCATGCCCTCTCCCCATGAGAAGTCCAAGGATTTCTCTCTTGGTTTCCTTTCCCTAGACCCTAAATAAACTATTATTTTATTCTAATTGGATTTGTGTGCAAGAGTGTATAATTCTTTAAAGAAGAATTCCTAAAAAAATCCCTACTCCAAACCCCCATCATTTTCCTCCATAACAAATCCAATTCCTTGCTGAATTTTAAGAGACACTCACTAGGGGCTAACAGGTATATTAACATATTAACTGGGTGCCTTCTTCTTGGGTAGTAGGTGCTCACAGAAGATTTCTTTGAGTGCATTGTTACTTCAAGTTAGTCCAAGTAAGAAGTGGCCTATGATGTCTGGTGGTTCAGTTGCCTGAAATAAAAGGGTGAAAGGGTATTGACCAAGGTGACAACACCACCTTAAAATTTCCACAGCTAGGGGACAGCTAGGTGGCGCAGTAGATAAACACCAACCCTGGATTCAGGAGTACCTGAGTTCAAATCCAGCCTCAGACACTTGACACTTCCTAGCTGTGTGACCCTGGGCAAGTCACTTAACCCCCATGCCCCGAAACCCCCCCCCCAGAAAAAACAAACAAACAAACAACAACAACAAATTTCCACAGCTGCCAAGATTAACTTGCTATTTATGTCTTTTGGACTTAGAGGAAAAAGAAAAAAACTGAATAGATCATGGGGATTGAACAATTCCTTAATATCTTTGCTCTCTCTAGTTCAAGGTTGAAGTACGTTGGAATAACACACTGGTTTTAGAGAAGAGGGGATGGAAAAACAAGGGGGAGCTAGTATCTTAGAAAAAACAAGGTTCTCCTGGTTCTGTTCACTTCACTTTGCATCAATTCATGTAAGTCTTTCAGAGGGGAGGGAGGAAGTAAGGGACAGAATTTGGAACTCAAAACTTTCTCCCCAAAATGTTAAAAAATTGTTTTAACATGTAATTGGGGGGAAATGAAAGAAAAAGAGAAAGAGAGGAAGAAAGGAAAGGAAGGAAGGAAAGAAGGAAGGAAGGAAGGGAAATAAAAAAGGGAGAAAGAAAGATAGATAGATAGATAGATAGATAGATCGATCGATCGATCGATCGATAGATAGATAGATAGATAGATAGATAGATAGATAGATAGATAGATAGATAGATGGATGGATGGATGGATGACCTGGGAGCTGGGAGCCCTAGGTTCTACTTTCTGTTGGGCTACTTATTAGCTGTGTGCCCTTGGGCAACTAACTTGACCTCCCTGATTTTGGAGGCCCTCCTCAGAAAAATAGAAATAGTAATAGCTGCACTAACTACCTCTCATAGGGTTGTTGAGGATCTTCTAAAAATATAAATAATAACAGGAATGATAATTGATGTTTGTGGAGTGCTTTAAAGTTTACAAAGATTCCACATACAGTACGAGCTCATTTGAACCTCACTGTAACCCTGTAAAGAACATATTTTAGTTATTATTATCTTTATTTTACAGATTAGGAAACCGAGTATTAGAGAGGTTAAATAACTTGCCTAGAGTCCGACTAGAGGCAAGTGTTAAAGGCAAGAATGTAAACTCACTTCTCTCTGGATTCCAAGTCCAGGACTTGTACCACTACAACATAATATATGCAGTCTTTTGTCATTATACAGTTTGCTATAAGTGTGAGCTGCTATTAATACTAGTTATCATAAAGGAAATTACATAAATGTATGTGAATGGCTATTTCAAATGCTTAGGATATAATACCTTGAAGCATTTAAATAAAGTATTATTTATTTAAGTATTAAAATAAGTATTATTTATTTATTCAAGTATTACAAAGCACTTTCCTTGCAACTTAGGCAACTAGGTGGCTCAGTGGGCAGAGCCTGGGTATTAGAGTTTAGAATACTTAAGTTTAAATCTGGTCTTGGACACTTATTATCTGTAACCCTGGACAAGTCACTTAACCTCTGCTTGATTCAGTTTCCTCAGTTGTAAAATGGGCACAATAATAGCCCCTACCCACAGGGTTGTCTTAAAGATCAAATGAGATATGTTTAAAGCACTTAGCACAGTGCCTAACACATAGTAGGTGCCATTTAAATATTAATTATTTTTGTTGTTATTGTACATAACTAGTTCTTTACAGATTGTTTCGGTTATTAGAACATATGCTCCTTGAGAGCAGGGATGATTTTTCACTTTTCTTTGTATTATTTCCAGAGCTTAGTACAGAATCTGGCACATGGTAAGAACTTAATAAATACTTGTTGACTGACACTGAATACAGTGCTCTTTCCATTATAGCACATTACCTTTCTTGTGTATGAAGCCACAGCTTTGAGACTGATCTGAGATGGTCTGGTCAGCATCACTTTGTTCTATAGTCATGTACCTAACCCTATCCAACTATATCACAAACATACTCACAATGGAAAATGGGCAAGAGAGTGTGGATGAAGCTGTGTACTCTATCCCCATGACTATAAAGCAATAGCAAACGAACAAATAACAACTAACACTTCAGAGCACTTGCTGCATTAACGGTGGGGAAATATTGGTATTTTTTGTTTTGGTGGTTTTTTGTTCTTTGTTTTGTTTGTTTTTGTCTTTAAATATTGATATTTTTGTACCTGAAAGAGTTCTAGACTTGGAGTTATACGACCTGAGTTCTAACCTTGATTTTGCTTTTTATTAGCTATCTGACCTTGGGCAAGTCATTTAAATTTTCTAGACTTCAGTTTCCTTATCTGTAAAATGAGGGGTTTAAACTAAATTATTCTACATCCATATACCTTCCAGTGCTTACTCTAGTCCTTATACCAGGACTAGAAACACAGTCTAGATGTACACATTCTGTCTCTGTGACACCATCATGAAATATGTAGTCACTTAAAAGAAAGAACAAATAGCAAATCAGGTCACTGTAATTAGAAGCTGTTCTGTGGTACATGCTGGCTCACGGAGGGCCCATATATCACCCTGCAGGCAGATAGACTCTAGTTCTGCGCAGAAATCATTTGCACCCAGTTTAAAGAGGTCTTGGAGATACCAAAGAGAAAACTGTCACTTATGAGCAAAGATACTCCTTTCCTCTTCTCCTCTCCTTCTTTTCCTTTTACCTTTTCTTTCCCCTTTCCTCTGCCCTTACCCTTCCCTTCCCCCTTCCTGTTTCTCTTCTCCTTCTCCTTTCCCTTTCCTTTCTCCTTTTCCTTTCTCTTTCTCTTTCCCCTTCCACTTTCCTTTCCCCTTCCCTTTCTTCTTTCCCTTCTCCTCCCCTTCCTCTGGAGGTACAGGTTGTTATTATCCCCCTTTTGCAGTTGAGGAAACTGAAATAAATAGAGGTTAAGTGACTTTCCCAGGGTTGTCCTGAACATCAAATAAGATGATGTTTTTAGAGCATTTAGCATAGTGCCTGGCACATAGTAGGTGCTATGTGTTAGCTGCTGCTGCTACTACCACCACCACCACCATCACTACATCGTAGTAAATTAGTGGCAGAGGCATAAGTAGAACTCAGGCCTCATGACTCCTGAGTCAGTACTATTTCCACTATGCCTTGGTTAGTACTCTAGGCGGAGATAGGTATGAGTTAGTGTTGGCTGCAACTGTTGGTTTTGTAGTAGAGAGACTAATTCATCCTGGGGCAAACTCAGATTTTCTAACCTGTTTTGTCTCACATGCAAAAAAAGATGTCAGGTTCTTGGGATAAAGTTTGGGCCTCTGACAAAGGACAAATCTCTAGGATATCTATGTGAACATGAGATATAGTAGAAAAGTGAAGTAGGATGTTAAAAATCTAGCATGATTTCTGGTGTCTTATTCACTATGTCTCCATGAACCTTCTTTCTCTCCTGTCTCTTTTCAGCTCCCTTTATAAAATGTAAGGTTATTTACTTGTATTCTTAATCTCAGTGCCTAGCAAAATGCCTGACACAGAAAGTACTTAATTCTCATTCTCTCTCTCTCTCTCTCTCTCTCTCTCTCTCTCTCTCTCTCTCTCTCTCTCTCTTTCTTTTTCTCCTGTATCTTTCTCTCCTTCTGTCTGTCTTTCTCTCCATCTAAGTCTCTATCTATTTTAGAGAGGCTTCTGGGAACATATTATAAGTCTACACATCTTGTAAATCTCTTCTTCCTTATATTAAATGATACAGAATAGCTTTGTAAAATGTAGGTGCATTTTTACTGTAATCCATGGCCCAGGTTCTCCTTTCCCCCCTCACTGACTCCCAACAAAATTTCTGGGCTAATGGGGATTGGGTTCAATACTGGTGGCTGACTATAAGAGGGGCATTATTTCTATTTGGCTCATTTCCCTGACCTGGAGTTACTCCAGGAAAATCTAACATATTCAGGGTCTAGTTTATGTCTAGGTTTTCCTGAAAGTCAATGAAAGGGGTCTTAGCTCCCATATAAGCACTTAAGGCATAATACAAAAATTGGCTATAGGACAGGCTTTATCTCCCCTGGGGAAAAAAGGAAAAGATATGAAGGATTTAAAGGAACCCTTGAACAGATCCAGAAACGTATAAAGCATTGAACTAGCCCATCAGCTGCCCCTGGCAAGGAACTGATCTTGGGGTTGTCATTGGGACGGTTCTGTGACATTCTGGTCAAATATCTTTTCCATCCAGAAGATTATACATAGTATCTCCTCAATTTGTAGTGCCATGCCATGGTTTAGATTCCTCTGGAAGACAGCCTTTGGGAATTGCTGAACAAGCAATACCCTTTTATCATACCAACATTATTGGAATAATTCCTTGGCTTCTCTCATCAAATAGGATAGTTGTATAGGAACTATGCATACTCTCCTCTTTGTCCAAGAGGCAGGCTAAATCAGGACATCTCCTTCTCTCTTTAGAAAGTCTAATCTCAATCCTCTTCTTTCTATAAAGAGCATTCTGTACCAGGAAATCCCCTCTCTCCCTAAAAGATCAGATCTCCAAACTCTCCACATTGGGAATTCTTGAATTTAGGATGAACCAGGTGTTATCCATGAAATTTCCCTTCCTTGGTTAAAAGGCTAAATCCCTGAACCATACAGCCTAGGGAATTCAGAATCTCTTCTCTGCCCCTGCCAGGAATCGGGATTCATAGACATTACCTGGAAACTACCCTCTCAGGCCAAGTGGACATAAATAATTTGTTCTGCAGGAAACCAGACCGTTGCCCCAGCTTCTGCCATGTCTTCGGCTGTGCAATCAGATTCTGGTCTCCAACTCTAAGGAAACAAAGACAGAAGGTGGCTAGGGCCTGGAGATCCAAAATCTCTCTTCTCAGGCCACCTGGCCAAGCACATGTGCTTCTGCCAAAAATTACCATTAGTTGCTCTTGGCAGGAAAAAAACCAACCTGTATACGGGCACAGGCTTCCTTTACACTTGTCTACCTTTACCATGTGCTTATGCTGCAAATTATCATTAATTGCCTGATAAGGGTCATGGGGTAAGGAAACAATATAGGTAGGAATTCTCTCCCACACATACCCACACATACCCAAATGCAGGTTTGCTCTACTTCTTTCAAGTATGAGAGTCTGATGGAGAAAGTGAGAGATGCAAGCTGGTCTCACAATATTTTTATGTATCACAGGGAAAGGCTACTCCTCCAGTGAGAATGGGTGGTGCTCAGTCCCCCTCTCTCGAGGCTCAGTTAATCTGAGTTTTCAAGTTCTCTGTGTCTTAGAAAGGTGCCATGCCCACATTCCATGGATAGGTTCACCTTGGATGCCTCAGAAAGTGCCTGGTCAATAATAAACGCTTATTAAGCTCCTATTATACGCCAGGCACAACTACGAAAAAAGAAGGACCATCTCTGTCCTCAGGGAGCTTACAATCTAACAGAGGAAGACAACTCAGAAAAAGAAGCTGAAAGGGTGGGGTAGGAGGACGGTACCCAGTTTGGGAGCATGATGAAGAAGTCCAAAAGGGGGCAACCAGGTGGGAAATGAAGAGATGGCTGACCTGGGTGCCCTCCTTAAAGGAAGTTTTGGGAGGACCTTTCTACTCTGCCCTCCAATCAGAGGAACACCAGGAGCAAAGGGTACTGATGAGTTTGTGATGCCCTATCTTCTCATCATATTGAACTTAAACCTGCTTGCGGTTGGTTCATTTGTTCACTTAGCAAATATTTATTAAGTCCCTACTGTGTTCATTGTACAATTCGAGGTATCATATATATGAGGTGTCACTGACTTAGCTATTACACTTCTGGAACTGGTGGTCTAGTGTAGAAAAAAAGCCACAAATGCCAATTAATGAAAATGTATGAAATTTTATATTATATTTATTATATGCTATGATAAGTACTAAAAAGGTGTAAAGCAAAGTGCTTTATGTGGTCTGGGATTTAATAATCTCATTATTGCCTGGGAGTCAAGGGAGCAAGACCATGAAGGAGAAGACATTTGAATTGGGCTTTAGAGAATGGATAGGAATTTGACAAGGTGACCAGAAAATAGATGGGCCTTCAAATGTATTTTCCCCTTTATAATTTTACTACATCAAATAATTCACCAATACTTTGTCTATGTTCTGGATGAGGATGTATTCAGTGCAAAGTTACTTGGCATTTAGTAAATGTTGGCTAAATTTGTGCTCAAAGGGAGGAACAACCTACAAAATCTATCAAACACTTCCCAGCCTCCTCAAACAGAGCATAATGAACTTTATTGAAACATCAAGAGATGACTCAGAATCATTATGAGTATCCATTTTTATTGTGCTATGTTCTAAAACAGGGCAGCCAGGTGGCGCAGTGGATAAAGCATCAGGCTTGGAGTCAGGAAAACCTGAGTTCAAATTTGACCTCAAATTCTTAGTTGTATGACCCTGGGCAAGTCACTCGACCCTTTTTGCCTCCGTTTCCTCATCTGTAAAATGAGCTGGAGAAGGAAATGGCAGTATCTTTGCCAAGAAAACTCTAAATGGAGTCACAAAGAGTCGGACACGATTGAAACAATTGAATAACAACAAAAATGCTCTAAAACAAGAATTAAGTGCTCTCTCTAGACCTGTTGAGATATGCAGGACTGTTTACCCCTTTACCAAGGGGCTCCAAACTACTAGGCTTTTTTTGTGTTAGTTTTTAAAATCATTTTTGCATTTCATGCCCTCCTGTCAGATAGTCAGCTATCACCTAATGTTGTCAGTGTGTGCCCCTTTTAGCAGTCTTTTCCCTACCCACCTTCTAATCTGCTTTGGGATTGGAAAGCAGCTAAACTAGATTGTTAGAATTAAGAGTCAGTAGGAGATAGTAGGTCTCTGCCCCAAAGAGATCAAAGGAAAGGATCCATATGTACTCAAATATTTATAGCAGCTCTTTTTGTGGTGGCAAAGAATTAGAAACTTAAGGGGATGCTTATCAATTGAGAGATGGATGAACAAGTTGTGGTATATAATTGTGATGGAATACTATCGTGCTGTAAAAAATGATGAAGGGGATAGTTTCAGAAAAATCTGGAAAGACTTATGGAAACTGATGGAAAATGAAGTGAGCAGAACTGGGAGGAGAACACTGGACACAACTACAATATTGTAACAGTGATCAACTGTGAAAGACTTAGCTACTCTGATCAATTGAATGGTCCAAGACAATTCCAAAGGACCCATGGTGAAAAAATGCTGTCCACCTCCAGAGAAAGAGAGAACTATTGGACTGGGAATGCAGATTAAAGCATATTTTTTCCACTTTATTTTTCTTGCTTTTTTTTTTCCAACATGGCTGATGTGGAAATATGTTTTGCATGGCTCCATATATATATAATGGGTATCGTATTTCTTGCTTTTTCAATGGGTGAGGGGGAAGGGTGGAGAGGAGAAAATTTAGAACTGAAAATAAAAATTTTAAATTAAAAAAAAAAAGCCTGCAGGCTCTGAGTGGGAGGTTGAACCTGAGAAGTTCTTCTATGAGTAAAGTAACATGGACTTTGATGTACATACTTTGTAGCATTTATTTTGCTTGCTCAAAAGTGTATTTATTTCTGAGTTTCAACTGAATCCTAGGTAAGGAAATTTTCTGGAAAACTGAGTGTCAGGTGGAACTCAGCCTAGTAATAATGGAACAAATTAAAAAGATATTTCTATTTAAAAAGAGGTCTTGTCCCCTTTTAATATAATCTCAGGGCATTGTAGTATACAGGGAGAAATCTAGAACCAGGACCAATTTGTCCAAAAGTTGTTATAGCTTGTAGAAAATCAGAAACTCTCCTTGTTAACTTTCCAACTTTTCCCCCTTCTACTTTTCATTTCACCAGCCTCCCAACAAATCTTAGTATTATCTGTCTGAAATTTCTTTAAAGGAGAGAAAAAAACTTTAATTCTATCCTAAAGGTTAAAGTTTAAATTTTACATTACCTTGGGAGAGTAAAGTGTTTCTTCAAATTCACACTCAAATTTAAATGTCTCACATATGATTTTTAATACATTTTTTAAAATTATTAAGCATTTTTTCTCCTTCCCACTTCCCCTCCACCTGAAAAAAGAAAAACAAAACTCATATAACAAATATGCATAGTCACAAATTCCCATGTTGATCATGTCCAAAATTTTGTGTCTCATCCCTGTGTATTTTGTCCATTCCCTCCTCTGTCAGGACGCAGGTGGCTTTTCATCATCTTTGTTTTGGAATCACGGTTGTACAGAATTCTTAAGTCTCTCATTTGTTTTTACAGTGTTGTTATTGTATGAATTATCCTCTTGGCTCTGCTCGCTTCATCCTGTATCAGTTCATATTAGTGTCTCTAGGTGTCTTCCCTCTCCTTCATGATTTTTTTTGGTGGGGCAACAGGTTAAGTGACTTGCCCAGCGTCACACAGCTTGTAAGTGTCAAGTGTCTGAGGTCAGATTTGAACTCAGGTCTTCCTGAATCCAGGGCAGTGCTTTATCCACTTGCCACCTAGCTGCCCCATCCCTTCATGATTTCTTATAGCAAAATATTATTCCATCAATTCCTGTACCGTAATTTGTTCAACCATGAGCCTTTCTTGAATGTCAATTTTAATAAGGAATGGCAAATATTGGTTGGCAGGGACTGAGAGGGGTGGCAGGTGGAATTTCCAGAAAGTTGAAGGGAATTTTCATAGAAAGTAGAAAACTAAGCTATATCTTATCCTGGTCAAACCACATCTGAAATACTGTGTTCAATTTTTGGAACCACATTTTAGGAAGGCTTCCTTAACAAACTTGAGCACGTCCACAGGAGGGTGATGAGGATGGACAGGAAACCGAAGACTGTATAAAGGGAGCTATTAAAGAAACTGGAGATAGCAAGCCTTGAAAAGTGAAGATTTGTTATGGGGGAGTGGGGTAATAACAGCTATTTTCAAGTGTTCATAGAACTGTCATTTGGAAGAGGAATTGACTTATTTTGACTGTAAGTCTGCAAAATAAAGCAGAATGACCACTTAGTGGAAGTGTTATAAGAGTTCTTGTTCAGGTACAGGGTGGAATAAGAGGCCTTTGGGGTCCTTCCCAGCACGGAGATTCAACGATTCTCTACTACAGAAAAGGGCGGGGGTCATGAGCAAAGAAGACAACCTTCCAGATTTCACCTTCAGCACGATTTTGCTGAAGGCTGGGATTTTATTAGTAAAGAGAATCATAGGAAATAAGTGTGCAGCTTTAGGTTGTGACCCTTCTCTCTCTTCTAAACCAAGCAAGGCTGATTTTTCTTTTGGTGGTGGTTGTCAAAAAAAATATTCAAATGATTTTCAGAGCTTATTCTAGACTTTGAAACACACAGCCATGGAGCATTCTGCAATGCTTATAAACAGATGGATGCACTTTTATTTTTTCAACAGACTGTTGGATGCTAGAAAGAAAGATCTCCTGACTGAAAATTGACTTTAGTGGTCATCCAGTCCAACCTATTATTGAAAAGGAACCTCTTCTACAACAGCTAGCACCATTAGGCAAGATACTAAACCTTCTTAGGCTTCTTTATGTTCATCTTTAAAATTAGGAAGTGATATTTGATGACCTCTAAGGTCCCTTTCAGCCCCAAATCTATGATCCTGTAATCATCTAACATCTATTTGTAGACATATAGTAATGGAAACTGTAACATATAAATAGAAAAAAAAGCTGATTGGTCTTAACTATAATAACTCAAGCCCCCATAAAATAGAAATAACGATAACAACAATAGTAATAATAATAACAACACTTACTTCATAAGGATCAAATGAGATTATATAAGTTATATTAAGTGCTTTGCTTTGCAAACTTTAAAATGCATAAAACTCCTATTACTCTCTTCCACCAAAGTTGTAACTAGGAATTATTTAATTGAGGGTAAAAACAGTTTTAGGTGGTGGACAGCTAGCAACAGTCAAGTCAACAAACACTTTTAAGTGCCTATTATGTGCCAGGAACTGTGCTAAGTTGATAAAATAAGATGGGAGGACAGTCCAACTTACAGAATCAGGTGAGCAGGGACAAGGGAGTCTGGGGTTAAATGAAAGTAGACTGGAAGGGGACTCCTCCATCAAGGGGATAGTGAGGGATGGCTGGGGGAAGAGGTATTCCACAGGTCAGAGGATGATCTGGAACAAAGGAAAGACTCTGAATGATGCCACAAGGAGGAGTGCTTTGCCTCCAGAGGAGGAATCACACTCTGCCCATCCCTCCAGGAATATCCATTTCCACTTCTAGATTCTGAGCCCTGGAAGAGTTTCATTTGCCTCATACTAATTCCAGCTCTGACTCCTTCACAAAGCTCTCCTTAACTATTTCAACTGACACCAAGCCCTTCTTTCTCCAAATTCCTATAGCACCTTGTGTCTCTCCTACTCATTTGGGCACTTGGCCATAGACTGTCTGGCATTGCCACTTAACAGTTTCATGCGTGTATGTGCCTTGTCTCCCTATAGACATTGTAAACCCCTTTTTTGGAGCAACTATATTTTATATTCCACTTGCATCCCAGTGCCGATCCCATATAAATAACTTGCTGAATTGAATAGTATTGCTGTGGACCCTAAGAAAAGAAGGTAGACTATGGGAAATGACCTTTCTGAACATCACATTTCTTCTACCTTCTGTCTTCCAGTTGTTCTTCTTGAACCTAAACGAGATTCAAGCCCTGTGGTGCCCTTTGTGTTCCATCTTCTACCTATTCCTGTTCTCTGATATTAGGAAAGGATGAATTCCAATTGGTGTAATGCAGGGGGTCATGCTCAGTGGCCAAAGAGGGTCCCGGCTGTGAATAGAAGGAAAGCCCTTGGCCAGATATGTGAGGGAGGGATATTAATTCCAGAAAGCAGCTTGGCTCCCTAAGTCTCTTAACTGGTAAATTGATGTTGACATTTGCTAGAACCTATTCCTGCCAATACCCTGATTTTACTCAGAGAGGAATGCAATTGAGTCAAAGAAAGTTAGAGTTTAAATAAAAATTGTTCCCCTCATTATTTAGTTATTTACTCACCTATTTATTCATTGATAGTTTTTTTCATTGATTTGTTCACCTATATATTTCTTATACAAATTTAGTGAACAGCTGTAAAATGCTATGCTTCAGTTCATTAAATATTTCAATCAAAGGATAAGCATTTATTGCACAATACTACATGGCAGGCTCTGCGCTAGACCCTGGGGACAGAATAAAAATCCCCTGAGACTGGGATTATCAGGGGCTCTAACATGTATACGCAAAATAAGAATATACAAAATATGTATTTAAATGAATGATCTTTCCCATTTTCAAACCAAAATAATGAAATATAACAAGATATAACAGCTAAACATTATTGGATTGTTTATATTATTTAACTAAATAGTATTGGATTACTTATATTATTTTGAATCTAAAATACCCATGTTATTCTTGTATTGTATGGCATTACTATTTTTTTTTTTTGCGGGGCAATGGGGGTTAAGTGACTTGCCCAGGGTCACACAGCTAGTAAGTGTCAAGTGTCTGAGGCCGGATTTGAACTCGGGTACTACTGAATCCAGGGCTGGTGCTTTACCCACTGCGCCACCTAGCTGCCCCATACATTACTCTTTTAGTTCATATCACAGATAGACTGAGGTCTGAGATTCAGGATAATATGCTTTTGCTTATAGTTTTGCATAAATTCAGTTCAGTAAACATTTACTAAGTGCATATTCCATGTCAGGCTAATCATTGGAGTTAAAAAAAAAAAATAAAACCAAAACTGTCCCAGCCCTCAACAAGCCCACATTCCACTAGGGGAATGAGGGTTGGAGAAATAGCATACACAGATAAGGAATGAATACCAAGGAACACCCAGAGAGGAGAGAGTATTTAGGAGAGAGGGTGAGTGAGCAATAGCATATAATGCTCAGGGGGAGGTCAGAAAGGATGAAGATTAAGAAAAGTCTATTAGATTTCACAGTGACGAGATCAATAATAGCCTTGAGGAGAGCTGTTTCAGGTGGATGGTAGGATTGGAAACCATGTTGCCAAGGGTTGTAAAGCAGTGGCATGCTGAGGCTCTGGGGAAAGGGGAAAAGGGAAAACGTTTACAAGATACACTTTTAAATTTAATCTACTCCATTAATATTTTCTTCATCACTTTTGTAAGTCTAGACAATCAACAAAGCAATAAATCAAGCCCTGATTGGAGTTTGGCAATTTCTGAGATGGAAATTTAACACTGAAAATTTAATGAGTCTCTTAAGCTGGTTCGGCATACACCCCTGTGAAGTAGAGACAATGAATGTAGAGCTTCTTTTAGGAATTTGGCATTCATTCATTCATTCATCCATCCATCAAACATGTATTTTCCTGTCTTAGTTGCTACTTATATAGAGATTAAAATAAAACCATGATTTTCCTTAAGGACCTTACATTCTTATTGTCCCTCATGCCTAGAATACTCCCTCCTAATCTCTGCCTATTGATTTCCCTGGCTTCCTATAAGCCCCAAATAAAATTCCACCTTCTACAGGAAGTCTTTCCCAACCCATCCTAATTCTAGTGCCTTCTCTTTGTTAATTATCTCCTACATATCCACGTCTCCCCCATTAGATTGTGAGCCTCTTGAGGGCAAGGACTGTCTTTTGCATTTCTTTCTATCCCCAGTAATTAGCACAGTAACTGGCACCTAATAGGCACTTAATAAATGTTTATTGACTGACTACTGGAAATGACACATAGTGTGGTACAACATGAAGAAAGCACTAGATTGGAATCCAATCTATATGCTCATAGGCAAGCCAGTTTACCTCTGTGTTTTAGTTTCCTTATCTGTAAAATAAAAGGGGGGTGTTATTAAGTTCCTAAAAAAATGTTTTTTTTAATTTTTTATAACCATCAAGTTTCCTTCCAGCTGTTAAAGGGCTAAAATTCAAGCTAGTCTCTAAAATATCTAATGAGCGGTCGCCAATAAATTATAAGCTTTAGCAAGAGTTAGACTTTTAAGCATTTATTAAGGAGAATAAGAATTTGGTAAAGAGAGAGAGAAAGGCCTAGATTCCTATCTATTAAAGGGAGAACACATTTCTAGCTCCCTTCTCCACCAGCATCCTCAGGAAAGAGCCAGAGTCAGAGCGCCAGACTCCCCTCTTCTTCCTCCCACAAGCAAACGTCACTTCCTGATGCCAAAGAAAAGACTCCTGGTCTTGCCCTCAAAGACCTTCACTTCATGGCGGAGCTTTTCTACAGTAAGTCTCCAGCAGGTGGCGTCATTCCAATCGTTACACAGCCCTAAATCTATATAAGTAAAGAGTGAAGAGATATAAGGTGATAATAGACTATCATAGGCTTTAGAGAAGGAAGTGACCTCTGAGATCATTTTGTTCAATCCCTCATTTGACAGATGAGGAAACTGAGGGTAGGAGAGAAAAAATAACTCACCTGCGTTGTCTCACATAGAGACAACTAGCAGAGTCAGGATTTGAACCTGTCTTTCTGCTGGAAATCTATAAGTGTGTCTACCACACCATACTGCCTCTCTTAAAACTTTTGTTGTGTGTACCTACTCTTGTTGAGATCCTTACCAGCTAAAAAGCCTTAATAGGCATTGTACAGGAAGAGAACTGGGAAGTCACATACTAATAGCCGTAGAAGCTCAGGGAAATCAGAAGTTTGAGCCCTACCCATAACATGAATTCCTTTTATGGCCATTTCAACATACGTTCATCATACCTTTGTATAAGGAGCCAGTCATGAAGCCTGGAATGTGCCCAACATAGACTTCCAAGTATAAGGGTTCTCTAAGCTTGAAAAGATAATTAGCTCTGGAATCTCTACAGCTGAGTAACTAATGAGCCAAACTCAAGACTGGAAAATTATGCTATAATGGGTGACCATCTGGGCTAGCCTCCTGGCTGACTTATTGAACCCATTATGTGGGTGGTATAACATGGCATCTTGTGACTGATGGATGGAGCTTTTATAGGAATATCAAGATGTCAGAGCTTGTTGAACTTAGCAGTGGGACACGATGACTCTACTTCACACTTCCCCAAGGCATGTATTCTGTTTGCTGCAGCATGGTAATGACACATCATGAATATGTATAATGGTGACTTCAGAGATCACCTTGTCTGATCCCTGTGTTGACATTTTATGTATTTGTGGGGTAAGCTTTTTAGTTGTTCACTT
This sequence comes from Dromiciops gliroides, assembly GCF_019393635.1. NCBI lineage: Eukaryota > Metazoa > Chordata > Mammalia > Microbiotheria > Microbiotheriidae > Dromiciops > Dromiciops gliroides. The sequence continues at coordinate 211,274,777 of NC_057862.1, forward strand.
TATCTCAGAAGTTCAAAGCCAAAAAAGACTTCAAAATTCCCTTAGTCCCAGGGATCACAGATCTCTAGACCTAGAAGGAAACTCAGAAACCATCTAGACCAATCCTTCCATTTTACAGAAGAAGAAATCAAGACTTAAAGAACTATACCATCCAGGGGGCAGCTAGGTGGCGCAGTGGATAGAGCACCGGCCCTGGATTCAGGAGGACCTGAGTTCAAATCCAGCCTCAGACACTTAACACTTACTAGCTGTGTGACCTGGGCAAGTTACTTAACTCCAATTGCCTCACCAAAAAAAAAAAAAAAAAAAGAACTATACTATCCAATCAACCCACCGCCTTGATGGTGGCTATGTTGCCTTTTTATGGATTTCTAATGTTAGGCCTCAGGATTTTAGAATTTCAGACCTAAAAGATACCCAAGATACCTGGGCCAAACATTTCATTTTAAAGATGAAGGAACTGAAGTTTAGAGAGGTTAAGATTCACATAACTAGCAAGCAGAAGAGTTAGGATTTGAACTCAGGTCTTACCCAAACTGGTGCTTTTCACTGTACCATACTGCTTAAATCTTTGTTGTAGCATACAAGCATGTACACGTAGAGATAATATATAGTTTTTTTGTTTGTTTTGCTTTGTTTTGTTTTTAGTGAGGCAATTGGGGTTAAGTGACTTGCCCAGGGTCACACAGCTAGTAAGTGTTAGGGCCGGTGCTCTATCCACTGCGCCACCTAGCTGCCCCGAGATAATATATAGTGAAAGTTTCTTCGTATCTTCACTAGTTAAAAAAGCATAAGTATCACATTGGATCTTCATCCTTTCAGGTGGGAAACTGGGGCCTAGAGAAATAGAGGGTAGTGTGGATTTGGAGCCAGAGACCCTGGGTTCAAATCTTTCCTCTGCTAGTTTACAGTCTGTGTGATTGATCATAGGCAAATCATTTCACTTCTTTGGGCCTCAGTTCAGTAAAGTGACTAAGTGACCTGTAAGATCCTTTTTACTTCTAAAACCCCACAGGATAATAGAATCATAGATTTAGAAGTAGAAAGATGCTTTGTAGATCTTCCAGTCTACTCTTCTCCTTTTATAGATGAGCAGACACAGGCCCAGAGAGGTGAAATGGCTCATTCAAAGCCATACAGCTCGTTAATGTTAACTCAGTATTAAAACTTGGGCCTCGGGGCGGCTAGGTGGTGCAGTGGATAAAGCACCAGCCCTGGATTCAGGAGTACCTGAGTTCAAATCTGGCCTCAGACACTTGACACTTACTAGCTGTGTGACCCTGGGCAAGTCACTTAACCCCCATTGCCCCGCAAAACAAAAACAAAAACAAAAAAAAACTTGGGCCTCTTGAGACTCCCCATCTCATGCTTTTCCCAGAACACCATGAAAATTCCTCTTTAATTTGTGTTAAATGAAGTTAGGAAGCTATAATATAGTTTCTGCCTAGCAAGTGGGTAGGATACTAGCCTTTATCCATCAGTCTTGAATTCTGGTTTTGTCTTTCTGACTGTGTCTTTGGGAACATGACATAATTCCTCCTCTATCTGTGCTCTTCCTATCATCGTTTTTTATAGGAGAAGTTGGTCTTTTTCATCTCTAAATTCCAGGATCTTAGGAGATATAAGATGGTGGATGTTCATAGTATCTAAAGAGAAATGAGCTTCCCATTCTTGGCTAAGAACCCTGTCCATGTTCTTCAAGTAAATAGTTATTTTCACAATTACTTAACAGTTATTGAGCATCTACCATGCTCTTGTTCTTCTGCCTGGCACCAGAGAAGACATGAAAGAAGTACAAAATATGATCCTGATCCATAAGAAGTGTACCTTCTCTTTAGGGCCATATAATAGCACGCATATGATGACACAGAGAAGCAAAGCTATGGAATAAAGTACTCACTTGTGTTATATAAAGTTCCAGACAAATCACCTGTTCCCAGTTCCTGCATCAAAAAAACTATGTTCTGTGTTGTACTACTTAACTTTTATTTGAAAAAAATAACTATGAAGAGAATTTTAAGCTCTAAGTTTCCAAGTTTCCTGAGAGTTGGTTAACATAACAAAAGTGCCTCAATCTCCCAGGTCAATTCCTAGGAGTTGGGGATAGAGGTAGGGTAATGGGGGTGATGGGGGGCAGTGAGTAAAAAAGCAATGAAAAGCTGCTTTAAGTTTCTGAGAGAAGAAATAAATGAGGCATTCGAGAGCAAATGAAGTACTGCTAGTCTTTCCCTAATTCCTTCTGTAACATGCTTTATTCCTGAGTATGACATGACCCCTTCTATTTGTCTTCTTCCACTGGGCCTCCCTGCATTCAAAAAGGCTCATAGAAAGATTTACACGAACGAAAGTAGGGTTAGGTAAATACAATCAGGATCACAATGACTAAAAAAATATAAAAGAAAATAGGTACTTTGTAATGGGCAGTTTGGGTCTCATAGAACTGTTGGTGAAACACAATTTCCACTTCAAGAAGCCAAAATTCAGTCTATGACTTCAGAAAGCCAACTCTGTCAGGCATGATTACCTCTTTGGTTGGTTTTTCTTTCTTGCAAGGTGAGGTGAGTTGATGGAGAGCAGGAACATATCAGGAGATGACTGTGATGTATATAGAAACAAAAGATATCAATACACCTTTTAAAGGAGAAAAAAGAAATAAATATAAAGTGTTTTTTTTTTTTAAAAGAAGCACTTGAGGTTCAGAAAGTTAAGTGACTTATCCAGAGTCACAAGGCCCATCAGCATAAAGGGGAGGATTTGAATCCAGGTCTTCTCAACTGAGAAATCTAATATACTACCTACTAGGCTACCTACTTCTTTTGAGAAAATATACAATAACAAAAAGCTGCTCTGTATTTAGAAATGTTCTTAGAGTAAATAAACCTATATTTTCTTAACATAAAAATACATTTTTAAATGGCTCATAGAATCTCAGAGTTGGAAGGGAACTCATAGGTTTTCAAATCCCATCAGTACCTCAAAAATTAATGTTTTCAGGGGCAGGCAGGTGGCGAAGTGGACAGAGCACCAGCCCTGGAGTCAAGAGGACCTGAGTTCAAGTCCAGCCTCAGACACTTGATACAAGCTGTGTGACCCTGGGCAAGTCACTTAGCCCCAATTACCTAACAACCCCCCCCCCAAATTAATGTTTTCTATAACTTCCCTGACATCCCTCATCCAACTTCTATAAGCTCTTTGAGAGTAGATATTGTTTTTATTTTTTTGTCTATTACCAAAGGGTTAAACCACATAATTCCTGGCACATAGTAGGTGATGGATGGATGGATGGATGGATGGATGGATGGATGGATGGATGGATGGATGGAGGGAAGGATGTAGGATGTATGTATGTATATGTGTATGTATGTGTATATGTGTGTGTGTATATACACACACACACACACACACACACACACACACACACACATACACACTATTTAAAATCCTCCAGTGTTAGGGAACTTCCTACCTTAAGAAGTTGCCTTATTCCATTGTTGGACAGCTCTAAGTTCTTCCTTGTGTTGAGTAGAAGATGATTCTCCTGCAAATTCCATATTTTAATCCTCATTTGGAGAGAACTGCTTCCTCTGAAGCTAGGTATTTATCATAACATTTACCATAGTTCTAGGCTTTTCCATATTTCTTTCAATAATTTTTCCTTATTTTGTGCTCAGAAACTTAAGAGGTAGCTTGAGCATTATGGTAATAATAATAACAATGGGGACAGCTAGGTGGCGCAGTGGATAAGGCACCATCCCTGGATTCAGGACCTGAGTTCAAGTCCAGCCTCAGACCCTTGACACTTACTAGCTGTGTGACCCTGGGCAAGTCACTTAACCCCAATTGCCTCACCAAAAAAATAAAATAAAATAATAATAACAATAGATAGCATTTATATACAGCTTTAAGGTTTGCAGAGTGCTTTGCAAATATTATCTCTTTTGATCCTCACAACAACCCTGAGAGTTAGTGCTATTATTATCTCCACATTAGAGGTGAGGAAACTGAGACAGACTGAGGTTAAGTATCTTGACTGGGGTCCCATTGCCAGGTACTGGCTTTCACTGAATGGCCAATAATAGCTCCAACCCAAGCATCTATGGCTCATTGTCTAGGTTTTAATGGTTTAGAATGGATGTAAATAGCAATTGTTTTCTCTGCTGGCCAGAAACTCTGAGAGTCTTCCCCTCCCAGATGGAAATATTTGTGAAGGTAAATCGAGCCATCTTTTGTCTTAACTCTTACCTAGTTAGTCATCGAATGGTTATGGCCTCAGACAAACTGAAACCTGGGAAAGACCTTAATTTAGAAAGGCCAAGGTCACCCACTGCATCCTGGGCCATCACCAGTCCTCTTGACTTTTATCTTCCCACTAGAGTAGAGTGAGGCTGATGACTTTGCACAGCTCTGCCTCACAGATATCTAATTCACCAGGAAGTTGAGGCATCACCCTGGTGATGTCATTGGTCCTCTTTGAGAACAAAGGACAAATAACAACAATAGAAAATAGCACAAATGCAGATAACTGATAGTAAGCACCCTGCCCAAGGTTCCACAATGAATTAAAAATATTAGGACTAGAATCAGGTCTCTTGACAGATAATCCCATGCTCTTCCCAACTGTGGCTACCATGATGTGTTATTTGATGGGTAAATGAAAATAGTTACCACAAAAGAGCCAACAGATTTGGAGGCAAAAGACTTGAGTTCAAGTTTCGGCTCCAACATTCACTAGCTGTGTGTTTGTAGCTAAGTCATCACACTTCCCTGGTTAGGCCTCTGTTTCCTATGAAAGGGGATAATTATACTTATACCACCTGCCTTACAGGATTGATATGAGGAAAGCACTTAGAAACTGAAAAGTACTATAAAGACATGAGTTATTATCATTATTTTTGAATGAAGAAAGGCAACTAAGCCTCTTCTGCCTCACTATATTGTGAAATTTTAGGGGAAAATTGCATTCTATTGGTAACTCAGATTAAGTTTCAATTAAATATTTAGTTCAGTTTATGAAAGATTGATTAAGTGCCTATTATGTGGCTGCAGTTTTTCTTATTCTTCTTGTTAAAAGGAAAAATAAAGAACCTTTTTTTTTCTTTCGGTCAGCCATGTTTATGCCTCAGCTTAGCTCTTCATATATAAGAGAGATTGTACTGAGCACATTAAGCCCAAGAATACTGTGAAGCCTCCCTGATGAATACAAGAATCACTCAACAGAGTCTGGCCTCATAATCCACATAAAAAAAGGAAGATGAAGAATAATCATTGACCAAACTCTGATATGCAGTGAGACAGACAGCTAGGGAGCTGGTCCATCAGTAAACATATCATGGATAGACACTATGGGTGAACAATTAACTAGGTCAAGAATCGAATGAAACCAAGATTGCATTTTGGAAACTACAATACTCAGTGCCCTAGGGATTGATAGTTAACTGCTTAACATTTTTATCAATGACTTGGATAAAGGTGTCATGGGGAAATAGGTGGTGGGGGTCTTTAGGTGTTCCTCTTTAAATAATTACACCCTCTCACCCACAATTCAATTAGAATAAAATAGTTTTTTATTTAGGTGCTAGAGAAAGGGAACAAGAGGGAAATCAAAGACTTCACCTCAAGGGGAGATGGTTCAGAGACATGATTCTCTGAGATACCTTTCTCCTCAACCAGAAGGGAGGCCAAAGCCTTTATAGAGGATGGATGGTGTGGGGTAGGCTGGGGTGACCACCTGACTATGGAAAGTTCTTTTTGGGCATGGGGAAAGTTTAAATGGGGTGGTGCTCCTGACTTCTGGAATTATCTCCGTCCCTTGGCACCAATCAGGCAGCAGCCACACCTAATGGGCTTATCTCCCTTCATAGGTGTGTCTGTCCTTTAGCTAGCAGGCCAGTTTAAACTTTATAGGCCCAATCCCTATGTCAGAGGCATAAATGGCATACTTTTCCAGATTTGAAGGAAGAGCTAACACACAGGGTCAAAGAACCTGCATCCATAAATATCTTGGCAGCCTATAGAATTGTTTGGACACGTCCAAACAGAAGGTGGGTGGCCTCTTGTTAGATATGTTTTAGAGGGAATTCTTTTAAGATATAAGTTAGAATAGATGGCTGTCTTTGGATTGAGGAAGACAAGCCTCTAAGACATCACTTAATCAAGGATCATAGGCAGTGTTACAACTCTAAATTTCAGAGTCTACTCTCAATGAGTCTAGTCATTGAGAGTTCCTTGTGCTAAAATCACAGGTCTGGTCCCCTTAAAAAAAAAAGTGTGTGTGTGTGTGTGTGTGTGTGTGTATGTGTGTGTGTGTACAGAATATATAATACTTATTGTATTACTACATATGTTATATATAATTTATTATATATACTAATATTACATATTAATATAGCTAGAAATATAGACATAGACATAAATAGATAGCTATTTAAATATATAGATATATATACTCATAGATTTTTAGCTTTTCAGACATTATCTACCAGGCTTCTCTGATAGACCAGTGGCTACCTTTAAATGTGAAGAATCGGGTTATTGTAGGCAAGCCAAGAAACTAGGAAGCCACTGGATGAGTTTATTTCTTTAAATGGAATGCACTGGTTTAAATGTGGTCATGCCTTGGACATTCTGCCCTCTAGTGTTAGTTGTGGGAAGTACACTTTTCTTCCCCTTAGAAACCATAAGTGAAAACTAATCCCTGTGCCTCTCCTTAAAAGATAGGAGGAATGCGGCATATGGGAGGTAGAAGAGGGCATGTCTATAAACCTTGATTCTAGTCCTGGCATCCTCACCTTGTGACTTTGGATGAGTCGTTACACTTTCATGGGTCCCAGTGTCCTTTTCTAAGGTGATCAGGCCTTTCCGGACCACCTCACAAGGTTGTTGAGAGGCCCAGATGAAAGAATAGATGAAAAATCTTTCCATACATTAGTGCAGCCATGATCTCATCACAGCGGTTCCTATCTCCTCCAGTGTGGATTGTAACACATCCATATTAACTCATCCTTCTTCATTCTTGTCAGTGTCTTCATGTAGATCTTTCATAGAGGACTCTTGATAATCTTTAAGGAATTGTGGCAAATAAGAGGCATTAGAAGACTGCAATAGAGTGAATATTGTCCCAGTTCTGAAAGTGCATGTGGATTGGGTTGGGGAGGGAAGGTCCAACTACACAAACTATTACAGAATAGTAAACTTGGTATTAATCCTTAGAAAAAAAATCTACAGTAGATTGCTTTGAAAGAGAAGACTCACTGCCTTGTCATGGCAGTGGGGTTTCCATGGCTCAATGAAACTCTGAGTTATGCCATGTGGGGTTACCCAAGATGGACAGGTCATAGTGGAGAGTTTTGAGGAAATGGCTAACCACTGTTAAGGGCTAAAATTCTAGCTAAACTATCTAAAATATCTAATGAGTGGTCGCCAACAAATTATAAGCTTTAGCAAGAGTTAGACTTTTAAGCATTTATTAAGGAGAATAAGAATTTGGTAAAGAGAGAGAGAAAGGCCTACATTCATCCATCTATTAAAGGGAGAGCACATTTCTAGCTCCCTTCTCCACCAGCGTCCCCAGGAAGAGCCCGAGACAGAGCGCCAGTCTCTTCCTTCTTCTTCCCACTAGCCAACGTCACTTCCTGACGCCAAAGAAAAGACTCCTGGTCTTGCCCTCAAAGACCTTCACTTCATGGGCGGAACTCTTCTACAGTAAGTCTCCAGCAGGTGGTGTCATTCCAGTCATTACACCACTGTAGTATCTTTGCCAAGAAACCCCCCTAGACAGTGGTCCACAGGGTCACGGAGAGTTGGATACAATGAATGAATGAACAATAAACAAGTATGGATTCACTAAAATTAAGTCATATAAAGCTAATCTGATTTCTTTTTTTAGGAGATTGTAATAGACACAGTGTATCCTGATTTCAACAAAACATTAGAAAAAGGTCACATCTTGTAGAGGCAGAGAAATATGTATAGGATGTCTGGTAGTTGAGTAGATTTTCATCTGGTTGAGCAATTATACATAGAAAGTATTGAATAATGGGTCAGTACCATCCTGGAAAGAGGTTTGTACTTGGATTTCACAGGATCGGTATCCTAAGTGCTATATTAACCATGTTCTGCCACCCCTGCTGGCAAAGATTCTTTTTTCTCTAGTCTGTCATATTTTTTCACTCACCAATCTCTCAACAATGTTTTTGAGTTTCCATCACAGCCCAGTACATTTAGAATCTGTATCTTCCTGACTTCCATGCCCTACATTTTATTAAATGCTTTGAATAAAGGTATAAATGACCTGTTTCACAAATCTACAAGTGACACAAGGTTGAAAAAGATGTCTAATGCTCCTTACTCCTATCACCAATCACATCTTGCTAACTCCCAACCCAGGATTACTCCCACCATCCATCTCCTTACCTCCTATTTCCATGCTGCAAAATGGAGCTAGAGAAAGTCACAAAAACCATGTTGATTGGGTTCACTACAAATTTGTTATGTTATCTCAACTGGGACATCATTGCAATAAAAGGAGCTTTCTACTCCTCCCTAATTGATTCTTTTTTGGGGGGAGGGGGGCAATGAAGTTTAAGTGACTTGCCCAGGGTCACACAGCTAGTAAGTGTCAAGTGTCTGAGGTCAGATTTAAACTCAGGTCATCCTGAATCCAGGGCTGGTGCTTTATCCACTGCGCCACCTAGCTGCCCCTCTAATTGATTCTTTATCCCATTCTCTACAGTGGCTGTTCCAAACCCTCTCATCTGTTTTTGTTGTTGTTGTTGTTGTTGTTTGCGTTTTTTGTGAGGCAATGAGGGTTGATTGACTTGCCCAGAGTCACACAGCTAGTAAGTGTCAAGTGTCTGAGGCCGGATTTGAACTCAGGTATTCCTGAATCCAGGGCCAGTGCTTTATCCACTGTGCCACCTAGCTGCCCCTCTCATCTGTTTTTAAACCTCCCACAGTACTCCCTTCCCATCATCATCTCAGTAAACCACCTTCCTGAAAAAATTAAGGCTTTTCACCAGAGATTGGTCTGCATTGGTGAAAATAGTTCTCAAACGAGGAGTTTCCATTTCAGCAATGTAGGGAACTCCTCGTGTGAGAACTTCCTTTACTAATGCTGATTGTAACCCATCTATGACACTAATCATAAAATGTAGATAGTAGGGTTGTAGGACCATCAATTTTAGAGCTAGAAGTGACCTAAGAGGCTGGCCAAAAAGCTAGTAAGTGTCTAAGGCTGAATTTGAACCCAGGTCTTCACAGGCAGAACTTAGGACCAATTCTTTCTGATGCCAAAGTTGGCTCTCTAGCCACCTCACCATGTTGCCTATAGGTGTTTAACAATTGTTTGTTGAAAAAGAATAAAATACCTGTGATAAGAATACTACTGACTTTGTAACCTGGGCAAATCATTTAAACTCTTAGTGCCCCCAGACAACTATATAAGAATATAAATTGCAGAGTAGATATCAAGCTGATATTTCCCTACACCAATGGAATTACAAATTCAGTGTTGTTGTTTTTTAAAGTACCAGTCACTGTTAAAATCTATTAGATTGTAAACTCCTTAAGGGCGGGGACTATCATTTTGTCTTTCCTTCTATCCCCAATGCACAATCTTTTATTAGCCAAGGGTGAAATGGAGTAGGAGTAAATAACCACCAAATTCTCTTCCAATATCAAGAATCATAGAACCACCAGGTCTGTATCCCAAAGAGATCATAAAAAAGAGAAAAAGACCCACATGTACAAAAACATCTATAGCTGCTCTTTTTGTGGTGGCAAAGAATTGGAAATTGAGGGGATGCCCATCCATCAGGGAACATCAGAACAAGTAATGGTATATGAATGTAATAGAATACTATTGTGCTATAAGAAATGATGAGCAGGCAGATTTTAGAAAAACCTGGAAAGACTTACATGAACTGATACTGGATGAAATGAGCAGAACCAAGACAACATTATACACAGTATCAATAACATTGTATGATGATCAACTGTGACAGACTTAGCTTTTCTCAGTAATACAGTGATCCAAGACAATGCCAAAAGACTCATGATGGAAGATGCTCCTCATAGCCAGAAAAAGAACTATGGAGTTTGAATGCAGATTGAAGCTTACTATTTTTGCTTTTATTGGAGTTTGGGTTTTTTGGTTGTTTCTTCTTTCTTGTGTTTTTTATCCCTTTTGTTCTGATTCTTCTCTCACAATATGACTAATGTGGAAATTTGTTTAGTGTAATTGTATATCAGATAGCCTTCTGTCTTGGGGAGGGGGGAAAAAGGGAGGGAGGGGAAAATTTGGAACTCAAAACCTTACAAAAACGAATGTTTAAACTATCTTTACATGTAATCGTAAAAAAATAAAATGCTATTTTAAAAAAAGAATCATTGGAGCACCTAGGTGGCACAGTGGAAAGAGCACCGGCCCTGGATTCAGGAGGACCTGAGTTCAAATTTGACCTCAGACACTTGACGCTTACTAGCTGTGTGACCTTGGGCAAGTCACTTAATCCTCATTGCCCTGCCAAAACCAAAAAACAAAAAAGAATCATAGAACCTCAGAAGTGGAAGGAATTCTGAGGTTATGTAACCCAAACATTCCAGAGACACATATCCCCTCTACAAGTTGTCCTACAAGTGTCTGCTGCAACACTATTTCCTGAGGCAGCCAGTATGTTGAACTAAAAATCTACCTTCTTCCTTCCTGCTCATTAGCCTTGAGGCCAAATAGAATAAATCTAATTCTCACATGTACCTGAGGCAACTAGATTTTCTGGGAGAAATTAAAAGTGCTGGCTCATTTTTAAAAGTTCTGGTGGTTCCTGTCAAAGCCTATGGAATCTTTTCATCTTAAAATTAACCAAAGTGACTGTGCTTTGTTTTTTTGCAGGGAAGATCATTGCCTTTGAAAATGGCTTTGGGTTGTCCAATATGGTATTCTACTAAATGTCGTGGACAAAGTTTTGATGGATACCTGGTAACAATGAAGTTCTAGCAAAAATAAGGCAGAATTAGGCTGAACCAAAGCCCTTAAATTAATTCCAATTCTATAAAAGTAGTTACAAACCAGAATACTAGAAGTCAAATGTGTTTTTGATTATTTCTTGGGCAGGCTTTGTGCGAATATTTCTGTTTAAGACTCATGGTTGCTTAGTTCTTGTTTCTCATTCGAGCATGAAATATCTTCCTTAGCACCTAGGAAGAGCTTGGCAGCCAGTGCCTTTTGGGTAAAGTAATATTGGAAATTATAAACATCAGAAAAGAAAATTACAGGCTTCTTCAGGCAGAGGTTTTAGCTTTGCTTCTGTAATTAAAATTTACTTCAAATGTTAGGGTTGGGTTCACCAAGACTTCAGGGAAAATATATGACATAACCCTTCTTATGCCTCTTTGCAACAGAAAACATTTGAGAGTTGATATTTTCCAAGGTAATCAGCTTACAGATGTGCAATTGAATATGGTACCATATTATGTTAAAAGGGATTTTTGGAAGTCACCTTTCATGCCAACTAAGTCTCAAAACATCTTGTTAAATGACAGTCTTTGATTTTTAAATTAATGAGGGGGCTTGAAAATTATAGATGTGATATGTGCCTTCCAAATATTGTTGATAGCAGCAGATTAACCTGTCCCTTGGGTGTTTAGGACCCAATTCTATTTCTTGTTTGATTATGGAAGGAGAGGTGGATGTTGTGAAGAAAGTGCTTTGTAAAACTTAATTCAATTTGGCACACATTTATTAAATTTCCAGTATGTGCACATCACTAGCCTATACAAATGTAAATTATTGTTGCTAATAATAATAATAAATAAGATGAATAAAAGAATAAAGATAGGTTTCCTCTATGGGGAAACTCTGTAATGACCTTTCTCTGCTTTAACCCTCACATAGCATGAGGTTTGTACCTCAATAGTGCCTCTATTCTGCTTTATTTTTAATTAAAGTTATTGTTTATGCATTTTATCTCTACTCCTCTGTAAGCTCTGTGAGAGCAGGGAGGATATTACATATCAATAAACTTTGTATTTCCCTCAGTGCCTAGCACAGTTCTTTGTACACAACAGGTGATTAATAAATGTTTGCTGAATTGAATTGAACCATAATGAAGACTCTTGACTTGAGGTCCTTAATGGTTCTTAAAGACCTGAATCAAAACTCACTTTTTTCCAGGAAGCCTCCCCTAATTAACCCCCTTAAAATCTGAACTCTTGTCTTCCATGTATATTTTCAGTGCTTCTGTCTTTGGTATGTCTTACTGCATATTAATGTGCTTTCCTTTGTTGTCCTGTGGCTTTGAATACAATCTTCAGTTAACATTTTTTTAAATAGCTAGCATTTATATAGTGCTTCAGGATCTGATTCTCTTAACAATTCCACAATTATTTCCATTTTATAGATGAGAAAACTGAGGTTCAGAGGTCGGTGACTTGACCAGGGTTTCAGAGCTAGTATTAGGGGGCAATAGTTCAGCTCAGGTCTTTCTGAGCCCAAGTCTCACACTATACCTACTACATCCCCTAACTACCTGGTAAATAGTATTTTTTCCACCTATGTCCTCAAGGGCAAGAATTGGGTCTTTTGTTTCTTTAGGTGACATGAATATAACTGTATTTCAATATATTTGCTTTCCTTTTATAGTCTTATGCTATTTGTATACAATAGCCGAAAAGATCCATAGCACAAAAAAGGTGGTACCACCAGAATTTTATCACTAACTATGACCCTAAATGTGACATTATGTATGCTGGAAATCCATGTAACTTGACCTCCTTTTTTAGAAAGTAGTAATTCCTTGGGATGAAGATGGTCCCTTTGACACTAGACCAGGGGCCACATTTGTGAGAAGTCTGTGATGGTGAAGTTGATCACATAGATGGAGACAGAGCTATTACAAAACCCACCCCTGCTCAAAACCAAGGTCATGGCATGGAACCAGGAATGGTTACACAGTTCCTATGGCTTTTGGTTGTGCTTGAGGTAATAACAGAACTTTAGCATTTTGAACATTGTCTGATCATCAGTATTGACACTGGATTAATTCCCTTGGTTCTCTCTTGGGTGCCTCCCAACAGGACATCATGATGAGTGATGTCCCATGTGACCTCTTTTTAGCGTAGTGTAGACATTGACACTTGCCCATTTAAATATCGTAGTCTAGCTGCCCTGATATTTCAATATGACTAGAGAAGCACCTGGAACATAGGTGGGGCTTTATCTTTTCTCCCCTCAATATGTTCCTTTAAGTCTCCACTTTGGGACAATGAATTTTCCAGGATACCTTTGATATATAAATCACTTTGCAAAGTGAGATAAGCAGAACCAGGAGGACAATTTATACCACAACAACAATATTGTGGAGACAAACAACTATGAAAGATTTGAGAACCTTGGACAATATAATAACCAGTCATAATTCCAGAGGATTCGTGATAAAACATGCTACAAGCCTCCTGGTAAAGAGGTTATGGATTCACAGTGCAGATTGAATCTTATCTATCTATATGTCTGTCTGTCTAGAACAAGGACAATGCAGGAATTTGTTTTCCTTGACTATAAATGTTTGTAATGAGTTTTATTTTCCTTGCTTTCTTTAACTTTCTTTTTTTTTGTTTTTTGTTTTGGCCAGGCAATGGGGGTTAAGTGACTTGCCCAGGGTCACACAGCTAGTAAGTGTCAAGTGTCTGAGGCCGGATTTGAACTCAGGTACTCCTGAATCCAGGGCCGGTGCTTTATCTACTGCGCCACCTAGCTGCCCCTCCTTGCTTTCTTAATGGGGGAAGGAGGAGAAAAAGAGGAAAGAGGTATGGAATTTGGACCTGAAAATAAAATTAAATGGCATTTTAAAAAAGATAAATGGGGGCAGCTAGGTGGTGCAGTGGATAGAGCACCAGCCCTGGAGTCAGGAGGACCTGAGTTCAAATCCGGCCTCAGACACTTAACACTTAGCTGTGTGACCCTGGGCAAGTCACTTAACCCCACTTGCCTCACAAAAAGAAAAAAAAAGATAAATGAATCACTAACAGGTAAAAAAAATAGAGCAACTGTTTTGTGTATCATGTGGATAGGAGAATTTCTGCTTTAAAATATACAATCAACCAAGGAACACAAAAATAAAAATGAAATGGTCTCAGGCCTCAAGAAAACTACATTCTATCAGAGAAGAGAGTATGTACATGTAAAAACATGTTAGATAAAGGAGGTTTTTCTAAGAGGGAAATGCACTAGGAAATGCAGATGATGTAAAAACAAAATATATTGACATTTAATTTTATTTTGAAAATACATATAAGACATGCAAAATAAGTACAAGATATTGGAGGCAGATCTAGAAGATAGGGGGGGGCAGGGAACAGAAAAGTCTTCATATAGAAGGTGGTACTTGGAAGTTGAGAAAGTACATTCTGGACATGAAGGATGGTCTTTGCAAAAATGACATTGGTCACCATGTGTGAAGAATAGCAAGGAGATCAGTTTAGCCAGATTATTTAGTGTGTGAAAGAGAATAATGTAAATGATGGTGATAGAACACTGCTGTGCCTTAAGAAATGATGAGCTTGATGATCTTAGGAAAACATGGATAGACGTGCATGAAATAATGAAGAGCAAAATGAGCAGAACCAAAAAAATGTCATATACAGTAACAGCAATATTGTTTCAAGAACAGCTTTGAACAACTAAGTCATTTTGACTATTATAAATACCCAGATTAACTACAAAAGACATATGAAGGGAAGATGCTATCCGCATTTAGAGAAAGAACTGAAAAGAGAACTATGTATAGAATAATTTTACATATATATGCATATATTTCTGTCTAATGGTAGCCATCTCTAGAGCAGGGGGAAGGAAAAAAGTTACATGATAACTTTATTATATATTTAAAAGGAATAGCAAGTTGTACATAATAGATTTGCAGTTTCATGTGCAATCAGTTTTTCTATTCTACTTTGTTATAGAAACGCTTGTTTTGTTTCTTACATTCAGAATAAAAAAAATTTTAATGTATAACAAGGTTTGAAAACTAAGTTGAAGCTTTTGATACCAGAGGAATTTATTTTTAATTCTGGAGGTAATAGGGAAACACTGGGATTTACCGATTAAGGAAGAGACATGGTTAGACCTGTGCTTGAGAGATAGCACTTTGGCAACTATGTGAAGATCAGATTGGAGAAGAGAGGGAGTAGAGGTAAACAGACCAATTAGGAGGTGATTACAGAAGTCCAGGAGAGAGATAATGAGGGACTGGAACTATCACAATTGGCCATATGAGCAGAGACACAGAGATGGGTGCAAGAAGCATTGTGAAGATAAACTAACAAGACACGACAACTGATTGAATATATTGGGAAAATGGAGAGTTGAGGATGACTCTGACTTTGTGAAACTAGGTTACTAGAAGGTTGATGTTACCCTTGAAAGAAATAGGGATGTTTGGAAGAAGTGTGAGTTTGAGGAAAAAAGATAATAGGTTCTGTTTGGGAAATGTTGAATTTGAGATGCCTGTGGGACATCCCATTTGAAGTGCCCAATAGGCACTTGGAAATGTGAGACTGGAGTTCAGGAGAAAGATTAAGGCTGGGTATAGAGATCTGGGAATCATCTGTGTTTCAATTTTTATGATTAGTTAGGACTGTTACTAGGTGTCAAGCCCCTTCCAGGTTTATGCCACTACATTCCCTGGAGTCACTTTAATTGCTATTATTTCTTTATTTTAATACATTTTATTTCCATGGGGGAAAAGGATATAAATGGTAAATTTAAAAATATTGCACAGTTACCAAATTTAATTCCCCCTCTTTCCTTACATTTCTTTGTAGAAAGACTATAGCAAGGGTATCTGCTTCTACTTTTTTAAAAAAGGCACACTTTTAAAAAATAATAATAAACATTTTTATTTATACTTTTGAATTCTAATTTTTATCCTGCCTTCCCTTCTTCCCCTCCCTGGGGTGGTAAGCAATCAGATATAGGTTATACATGTGCAACTGTATAAAATATTACCATATTAGTCATTTTGTACAAGAAAACTTGAATAAAAGAAAAAAATGAAAGAAAGTGAAAATAGTATGTTTCAGTCTGTGTTCATTCAATATCAGTTCTTTCTTTGGAGGTAGATACTATGTTTCATCATTAGTTCTTTGGGATTGTCTTGGATCGTTGTATTGTTGAGAATAGTTAAGTCATTCATGGTTCTTCATCAAACAATATTGCTGCCTCTTTTCTCTTAGTTCTGCTTACTTCAATATATATACAAGTCTTTCCAGGCCAAAAAAGGCACACTTTAGTGTCATGATTCAGTAACAGTAGGACCATCATATGGGTCTAAAAGGTCCTTTTTATCTATTTCCCAGTGAAACCTATTGTCATTTCATAAAATTGAATGAATGAAATAAGATTTCATAAAATTCACTTCTGGTGTCTATCTGTCATGAACATTCTAGTATAAAATATTAGTTTAAAAGTTTCAATTAATAGAATCATAGATTTTCTAACTAAAAGAAAACCTAGGGGTTACCTATTTCATTCTTCTACCATTTTATAAATAAGAAACTGGAAACCCAGAGAGGTTGTGACTTGCCCAAAGTCACACAGTTCTAAGAAGTTATTGCAAAGCCTTCAGTCCAAGGCATGCCTCCAGTTTCATGTTGCCTACACATATTCTGGAGCCATTTGTAGTCCATCTGGCCCTAAAATGAATTCCAAGAAAGGCAACGAAGGCATATTTTACTAATTTGAAGTATAAACAAGGTGTTGCTACCAGGTAAAATCTTCCCTTATGTGTTCTCATTAGTGTTGTGAAAAATACAAAAATAGAGGGGCAGCTAGGTGGCACAGTGTATAAAGCACCAGCCCTGGATTCAGGAGTACCTGAGTTCAAATGTGGCCTCAGACACTTGACACTTAATAGTTGTGTGACCCTGGGCAAGTCACTTAACCCTCATTGCCCCACAAAGAAAAGAAAAAAATACAGAAATATCAGCAATATCTGTAAGAACAGATTTATCCAGAAGATTATTAAAGATAACATCACAGAAATATTGAAAGGTTGCTGAGGTATTGATTATTCCAAAGGGCAAAACCCAATATCCCCATTGTCCAAATCTAGTATGAAAGGCTATCTTCTCATTTATCCCAGACCCTCAATGTCATTTTTATTTATTCATTTATTCCTTCAACGAGCATCTATTAAATGCCAAATATGTGTAAGGCATTGTCTTGGGTGCTAGGGATATACATTAAACACCAAAACAGTACCTGTCCCCAAGAAGTTTGTTTACATTCTACTAAGGAAATTGAACAAATACATAGCTAAGTAAATGTGAAATATATACAGAGTTATGTGTGATTGGGGCAGGGGAGGTAAGGGGGGGCAGGTGGGGACTAATGTGATGATCAGGAAAGATACTGCATAGGATTTGCCATCTAAACTGAACCTTGAAGGGAGCTGGAGATTCCAAGAAACAAAAGTGAAGGAGAACCTTCCCCTGAAAATATAGTATATTATAAACATGGGTTGTTTGTTGTTTGTCCTTCATTCTCAAAGAGAACCATGACATCAGGGTGATATCATGACATTGGAGTGATATAATGACTTGCACTGAATTGGATTAAGTGAGGGAGGTCTCTGCAGGCTCACCAACCTCACTCTCTCCTCCAGAGCCATCTGGGTCCAGTAGAAAGATATACATCAGGATGACTGGAGATGGCCCTGGATGTTTTAAGGCAATTGGGGTTATAAGTGACTTACCTAAGGTAACATAGCTAGTGTCTCTGGTGAGATTTGAACTCAGGTCCTCCTGACTCTAGGGCCAGTGCTTTATCCACTGTGCCACCTAGCTGCCCCATAAGTGTGGGTACCCTTCCAGGAATGTAGGATAGCATGTAATAAATAATTTGGAAACATTGTTTTTTAGTCCCCCATGTAATCCATACAGGAACACAGATGGCTCCCCACCCTCTACCCCACCCCACCCCCACACACACACACCTTTCTTAGGAACAGAAGAAGGCATCTTTTCCAGTAATTGAAGTTGTGAAATAAATTCTTTATTCACATTTTCTGCAATATTTGCTCATAGCATTAATTTTTTTGAGCATTTGGGACAGAGTTGTCTGAACACAAAGCAGAGATGCCCCAAGAAAGTCACTGGGGAGGGGGCAGCTAGGTGGTGCAGTGGATAACGCACTGGCCCTGGATTCAGGAGGACCTGAGTTCAAATCTGGCCTCAGATACTTGATACTTACTAGCTGTATGACCCTGGGCAAGTCACTTAACCCTTATTGCCCAGCCAAAAAAAAAAAACAACTAGTCAGTGGGGGTAATCATAGACCTGATGAGATGGAAGCTGAGTCTCTGTTTTGGTTAAATATATCTTACTAAATCTAGAACTTAAAGCATATCAGGGCTCCCTGGCCCTTAGTTGTAACTATCAGGCCTAGGCTTCTTGGATATCACCAACTGTAGTTGAGAGAGGTTGTTTGCTTGGGGAAAGTACATATACATATATCAATGTCCCATTCAGTCTGATCACCATCCCAGAATCTTAGTGTTATCTCTTCTCAACAACCCTGGGAGGTAGGTGCTATTATTATTCTCACATTATTTCCAATAATTTCCCATTATTATTCCTCATTTCCCATGAGGAAACTGAGGCAGACAGAAGTTGTGATTGTCTTACACAGCTAATAAATGGCTGAGGCCTGGATTTGAACTCAGGTCTTCCTGACTCCAAGCCCAGAGCTCTGTACCACCTAGCTGCCCAAATGATACAGGTTATGCCATGTCCTATATTCTCACAGCCTGGGTGACTAAGGAACATAAGATTTAGATTTGAAAGTTGCAAACATCCTAGTGGAGCTATGCAAAAGTAGAATGGGCTACCTTGGGAGATGGTACGGTTTCCCTTAATGAAATTCTTTAAAGAAAGATTAGATGTGACTACTCGTTGCATATATCGTAAGAAGGGATTCTTACACATTATTGGCCTGGATCACCTCTAAAGTCTCTTCCAACTCTGAACTACCAAAAATTTTATTTCCTCTATTTTGAGACAAGTCTGATTAGCGTTATTAGTGGCCTTTTGTTCACATTACCAAGTGAATAGGAAGGTATGGTAGAGATGTTAAACTGTTGTTGATTTCTACCATAGACAAAATAGGCTTCAATTTTAGTTGGAGAAAATAACGTTAAAGAAAAGGAATATCTTATGGTTATTAAGTTTATGATTTAATTCCATAATGGAAACAGAATAGACATTGGTCCATCATGGTGTGCCTATAAATGGATGCAGTCAGTCATTTAGTATTTATTAAGTACCTATACACCAGGCTTTATACTTAGTGTTCCAGAGAGGAAGATTCCATCTCAGAATGACTCCTGAAGATTTCTTTCTCCTGAAAGATGCATTCCTTTTTTTGTGTGTGTGAGGCAGTTGGGGTTAAGTGACTTGCCCAGGGTCACACAGCTAGTAAATGTCAAGTGTCTGAGGCCAGATTTGAACTCAGGTCCTCCTGAATCCAGGGCTGGTGCTCTATCCAGCACCACCTAGCTGCTGCTCATTCCTCTTAATTTTATTCCTTTTAGGGATGTAAGGTATATGTCCTTGAGAATTTGAATAATTTTTTTGTCTCTCTGATCTTTTGCTGTTCAGTATTAAGGGATTTTGTGGGCAAGTCAAGACTGTCTTTTATCCATGTTTATAAAATGGAATATTGTTAGAAAACAAATCCATTGAGGTATCTGAATGAGAAACAATTGGTATCCACCTGCCTAGAAGCTTTAAGACATTTCTGTGTGACTTAAGTTTTTGTTTTATATTTCAAGTAGTATTTTTAAATAAGCTGAGTGTCTATTCAGGTCTACTCAGCAAATAATTATTGAATGCCTCCTGTGTCTAAGGCGCCATTCTAAGCTTTGCAGCTAGACAAAAATTAAGAACGTAGCTTTTGGCTAAACAAGCTGTGGTTTATGAATGTGGTAGAATACTATTGTGCTATAAGAAATGATGAGCAGGTAGATTTCAGAAAAACCTGGAAAGACTTACATGAACTGATGCTGAGTGAAGTGACCAGAACCAGGAGAACAACAGTGTGCAATCAGCTGTGATAGACTTGGCTCTTCTCAGCAATACATTAATCCAAGACAATTCCAGAGCACTCATAATGGAAAATGCTCTTCATCTCCAGAAAAGGAACTATGGAATTTGAATACAGATTGAACCATACTATTTAAGGGGGATTTTTTTTCTTTCTTGAGATTTTTCCCTTTTGTTCTGATTCTTCTTCAAACATGACTAATATGGAAATATGTTTAATGTGAGTGTACATATATACCCTATATCAGATTGCTTGCCATCTTGGGGAGGGGGGAGGGAAAGAGGGAGGAAGAAAAATTTGGAACACAAAATCTTATAAAAATAAATGTTGAAAACTATCTTTATATGTAACTAGAAAAAAATACTATTAAGACTTTTTTAAAAAAACAACCAAAAAAATGGGCAGCTAGGTGGCACAGTGGATTGAGCACCAGCCCTGGATTCAGGAGGACCTGAGTTCAAATCCAGCCTCAGAAACTTGACACTTACTAGCTGTGAGGCTCTGGGCAAGTCACTAAACCCTCATTGCCCCACCAAAAAAAAAAAAAAAAAAAGATGAAGTAAAAAAAAAAAAAGAATGTAGCTTTTTTCCACCCTGTATTTGACATTTAAATCACACTGGACTTGAAGTCAGAGGACCTGTATTCAAGTCCCAGACTGAGGGTTCATTAGCTATATGACTTTGGGTACATCACTAAGCCTCAGTTTCTATAACTGTAAAATTAAGATATTAAGATTTGATCATTTCATAGCATGGTTGCAAGGATCAATTGAAATAATAGGTGTCGGGTGACTTTTAATCATAACCATAAACTTCTATACAGATTTAGACTACAATTATCCTTTCAGTAAAATGGTATCTTAATTATGTCTATGCCTATTTATACATTATGGTTTGACTGTTTGAGATGGGGTGAGATTTCCAAATTTTTCACTAAAGAATGGAGTTTTTTTCTATTTCTGTGGATAATTATTATCCCACATTTATGCAGCATTTTATAGTTTACAAAATAGATAGTTCAAATATTATTGTTCATTTATATTGTCTTAATGGGATATTTCAAGCTATTTCAAGATATTTCAAGTGAGTTTCAAGCTAAACAATTTACCCCCCAAATCATTCAAACCTAAGGCTTATTAGTATCTTGTGATTCCAGGTTCTACTACACGAAGGTTTGGTGCCTGCTTCATAGTACATATAATTGTCTTTCTGAAAAGTTGTATGTAGAGTGAATTATTTCCAATGTGTTAATTTAAAAGGACTCCAAGGTTCTTACATCCATATTTTCTTCATGGTGGCCTCATGAAAGAAATTTCTAGAAAGGAAATGGAAATCACGACCCCTCTCACAGAGTCAGCACAGTTATCTTCTGCAGGTACTATTATCCCCATTTTGTGGATAGAAAATTGAGGCTCAGAGAATGGGAAATGACTTGTTCAAGGTCACAAGATTACTAAGTGATGGAATGAGGGCTCAAACTCAGGTCTCCTTATTCTAAACCCAGTGTTCTTTCCAGTAAACAGTTTCACCCCAGTACAAAACAAACTACTTCATTTAGGGTCACAGAATCATATACCATTGGATGGATCTTTAACGTCACTTAATCTACATAAGAGGGAAGATAGGTAATGATTTGCCATAGGCCAGCTCCTTGAGAGCAGGAACTGTTTGTTGTGTTTCCCTTTCTTTATGTGTCTGGAGCATAGTAGGTGCTTAATAAATGCTTGTTGTCTGACCAACAGGTCACAAAGCTAATATGTGGCAGAACTGACACTAGAACTGGGCTTCATAACATCCTAGTCCAGGGATCTTTTCCTTGGGCTTAGGGGACAAAAATGTAGATTCAGGTCTATTGTTCTTCCTGATATTCCTCTTCTCATACTGGTTTTCAGAAAGCATTGGTCTGTTCCCTTTTTTTAAGTACCAGCTACCATTAAGGTCTCCTGCCACCCATCTCTTCTTAGATTCTTCTCAGCACCTTTCCTCTCCAACCTGACTTCATTCTTAATTGTCCTGCTTCTGGTATACATCCTTTACAAAATCACAGACCTAGAGCTAAAAAAAGGGACATGTAATTCATCTATTCCAACCCCCTAATTTTGTCAGTGAGGAAGCTAAGGCCTACAGAGGTGAAATGACTCGTCTAAGGGCTACGTAGCTAATAAGTGCCGGAACTGTAGAACTAAGGTCTGCTGATTTCCGATTCATAACCCTTTTCATTTACCCTACCCTACTAGCAACCATCCTATATCTCACCTCTTTTCTACATCTATAAATGAGAGCCATGGCTTGTGATCTCATCATTTGAGATCAGAAACTTCTCTCTCCAAAATCACCTGTGATCTCTTAACCCCCGAATCTAATGGTCCTCTTCTCAAGCTTCATTCTTCTTGACCTCTCTGAAGCCTTTGACACCATTAATCTCCCTCTTCTCCTGAATGTTCCTCTTTTCTGGGTTTTCATGATACTCTTCTCCCTTTTCTCTTTCCATAAATCTGAATGCTACCTACTTCTCAGTCTCCTCTGCTGATTCTTCCATCTAGGTCATACCCATGAACCCCGGATGCCCCCTAAGACTCTGTCCCGGGCCCTCTTCTCTTCTTCCTCTATACTGTCTTGTTTGGCGATTGCATCATCTCCCATAGGTTCGATTATCATGCCTATGCAGATGATCCTCAGGTCTCCAGCCTTAGCTCTAAACCTATATGTCTTCACCCTCCAGCTCTCTTACAAGTTCCAGTCTCACATCACCAGCTGCCCATTGGACATCTTGCCATTGATTCCCATAGCCATCTCAAACTCAACACATCCAAAAAAGAAATTATCATCTTTCCTCCAAAAAATTTTTCCTTCTTCCAGACTTCCCTCTTATGGTCAAAGGCATCAACATCCCCCTAGTCACCGAGGTTCCCAAGTATTAGCATCATTCTGAATATTTTTTGCATACTCACTCTATATATCCAATCTGTTTGCCAAATCTTGTTATTTCTATCTCCTCAACATCTCTCATATGTCTCCCCTTCTTCCTACTGACATAGCCACACCTCAGGCCTGGTTTGTTGCAATAGCCTACTGGTTGGCTTCTCCCTCAAGTTTCTCCCCACTCCAATCCATTTTCTATTCAGCTACAAAGTAATCTTCCTCAAGTCCCAATCTAGAGATTCACCTCAGTAAGCTCCAGTGGCTCCCTACTATTTCAAAGATCAAACGTACAATGTTCTGTTTGGCATTTAAAGCTCGTCACCACCTGACCCCTTCTTACCTTTCCAGTCTTCTTACTTGTAAGAATCTTACAGTCTTCCCTTCATGTAATTTCTATTCCGGTGACTTTCTTGATAGCCCTAAAATACAACACACCATATTCCATTTCGGTGTCTTTGCACTGGCTCTCTACAGTGCCTGGAAAACTCTCTTTCTTGGGGCAGCTAGGTGGCACAGTAGATAAAGCGCCGGCCCTGGATTCAGGAGGACCTGAGTTCAAATCTGACCTCAGACATTTGACACTTACTAGCTGTGTGACCCTGGGCAAGTCACTTAACCCTCATTGCCCCACCAAAAAACAAACAAACAAACAAAAACCCCTCTCTTTCTCCAACTCTCCCATATGACTTCATGACTCAGGTCAAATTCTGTCCCCTTCAGAAGGCCTTTCATCCCATCACTTGTTATGAGATTGCCTCCCATATGCATATATCTTGTACAGATGGAGTTGTTTGCATATTGTCTCCCCCATTCGAGTGTGAACTCTCAGAGACCATGTTTTTGCCTTTTTTTGTATCCGCAGCACTTAGATAAGTGCTTGGTCCATAGTAAGGCTTAATAAATCTTGTAGACTTGACTGTTGATAACTGGCTTATTTTACATCATCCCTTTATTTTATGCACACCCTGATTATTCTCTTCTCCCTGGATTTTTGTCCCAGATCTTAGTTTCATTTACCCAAACACTCATTGTAAGATGAAGGGTTTGGGGCCATATGATCTTTAAAGGTTCCTCTGAGTCTAAACCTTAGGATGTTTTTTCTGACTCTCTTCCTGTCCCTTCTATTTTCCTTACCCTCTAGTTGTCCTTTTCTTCCTCCTCTCCCTCCTCCTCCTCTTCTTCCTTATCTTCATCCTTCCCCTTCTCTTCTTCATCCTCCTCCTCCTCTTCCCCCTCCCATTTCTTTCTTTCTCCCCTTCCTCCTCATCTTCCTCCCCTTCCTCCTCCTCCTGTTCTTCCTCTTCTCCTGCTCAGTCTGCTCCTAGGACTGTCTCTTCACAGCCCTAGGTTGACAGCTCTCTCCTTCCCTCAACTCCAGCACATTTAGCTCCTCTCTGTGTTGAGGATTGCCCACGCCATCGTCTGTGTCAGTACTTCTCCCAAGCAGAGAGGCCACAGAGACTGTCAAACAGGACCCGAATTCCTTGCCTCCCACTCGGCTTCATCAGCCTGTCAGCCTTTATTCATTTCAGATATTTTTGAACATTTTCAAGACTTTTGCCGTGTTTTTTTTCCTTCTTAAAATGTGGCTCATCTTACAGCTTCCCCCCCCTTCCACGCCCCCCTGCCAGCCGATTAAGACATAACTATATCTTCTTTTGCCATGTGGTGTTTCCTTGAAAACTTTTCTTTCCTTAGTTTCTGGTCATGTCTCTCATCTATTCTCTTTATGATATCATAAATAATTTCTACTCCTCCTAGAACTTTAATGTCCTCACTTTCTTTTTCCCCCTGACCTTGGGAGCATGGCTTCAAAATGTTAAATAAACATTCCCTGATCCGTCACACCTTAACAGGTATTAACAGCATCAACCCAGTTAGGTTCACGATAGCATAGCACTGGGCTAGCAAACTTATTAGCTGTTCCCTCAGAATGGCCTCGCGAGATGGGTACTATTAATTTCCTTTTTTTTAATAGTTGAGGAAACTGAGGCAGACCCAACTCTTCACGCAGTTTTAAGCTAGTCGCTTTAATAGCTTAAAACTATACTAAGGCTTTTAGGACACCTTGTATTAGGAAGCTTCAGCAGTGAGGTGTACTTAGTTGTTGTGTTGTTCAGTCATGTCCAATTCTTCAGTGACCCTGTGAACCATAGCTTGCGTATACTGTTCATCGGGTTTTCTTGGCAAAGATACTGGAGTGGTCTGCCATTTCCTTCTGCAGAAGTGGTACTTAGGGGCAGCTAGGTGGCTCAGTGGATAGAGCACCGGCCCTGGAGTCAGGAGTACCTGAGTTCAAATCCGGCCTCAGACACTTGACACTTACTAGCTATGTGACCCTGGGCAAGTCACTTAACCCCCATTGCCCCGCAGGGAAAAAAAAAAACAAACAGGTCATCTAGTTGAACTCCTTCATTTTGCAGATTAGGAAACTGAGTCCCAGAGAAAGGAATGGGAAGAGGGAAGGGAATAAGCATTTATATAATGCCGATTATATGCCTGACACTGTCAAAAGCACTTTTTACAAATATTATCTTACAAATTACAAATATTGTTACAAATAATATTGAATCCTCACAACAACCCTGCAAGGTGGATGCTATCTGTCCACCAAGAAAATGGGAGAAATAAATAAATGTAATAATGTACACAGTATACTTAACCCCAATTGCCTCACCCAAAAAAAAAATAATAATGTACACAGTATCCGGGGGACATGGGTCAGGGTGAGAGTAGTCTACCTGGTATGAGGAATACATATAGACAGGATTAGGAGAAAAGGTTAGCGAGGTAGACTAGAGTTGAATTGTCCAAGGCCTTAAATCCCAGACGAAGAAATTTTACTTTCTTTCGGTAGTCAAAGGGGAGCTAGTGCAGGTTTTTTGTTTTGTTTTGTTTTTTAAGCAGAGAAACATCATGATAACAGTAGTTTTTTTGTTTTTGTTTTTTTTGCAGGCAGTGTGGGTTAAGTGACTTGCCCAGGGTCACACAGCTAGTAAGTGTCAAGTGTCTGAGGCCGGATTTGAACTCAGGTACTCCTGAATCCAGGGCTGGTGCTTTAACCACTGCACCATCTAGCTGCCCCAATCAATGACAGTAGTTTTAAAGGAAGAAAAGTTTGGTGATATCTGATACAGGGTGAATTGGAAAAGGCTTAGAGAGGAAAGTAAGAAACTAAAGGTTGAAGACCATATGGAAGACTATACACACTTTTTATGAATTAAGATCACAGATTTCAATCCAAATGGAACTTTAGAGAACACCTTCATTTTATAATATGAGGAAACAGGCCCAGAGGGGTTTAGTGACTAACCCAAAGTCACACAGGTACTAAGTAGCATTATCCCCCAACTAACTTGGAAGCTCTATGTGGCCAGGGACTTAGTCTTATCTATATTTTGCATCTTTCCTCAGAGCAAAACAGAGTGCCCAGCACATAGTAGGTACTTAATATTTATTTGTCTAATGAACACATAGTAGCTACTTAAGTAAAAAGAATATTTTCATAATGCTATATTGACCTTTAGTGGACTGAAATAGCACCTAGCACTATAGTCCTTTGCCCATAGATGATAGGCATGCACATGCAATAATATAGCCTTTCATCATGTGATCTAGTCCTGAATGTTGTTGTTTAGGTGTTTTTCAGCCATGTCTGACTCTTTGTGACCCCATTTGGGGTTTTCCTGGCAAAGATACTGGAGTGGTTTGCCATTTCCTTCTCCAGCTCATTTTACAGATGAAGAAACTGAGGCAAACTAGGTTAAGTGACTTGTTCAGGGTCACACAGACTGGTAACAGTCTGAGGCTGGATTTGAACTCAGTCTTTCTGACTTCGGGCCCAGCACTCTATCCACTGTTCCACCCAGTTGCCCTTTGTCATGAATAACCAAAAATAAATGCAGTAGTGCTGACTCAGGATCTTAGGGTCAGAGGTGGGAAGGACCCTAGAGACAGACCATCATTCTTACCTCCCTCATTTACTCAAAACCCAAGTAACTTAAAACAAACTTCTTTGGTATTTCTGGCTTTATGAGAAGTAATATAATATAATACCAAGAATATTAAACTTGCATTCCCCAATTAAGAAATGGTGAAAAGATATGAACAGGCAGTTTTCAGATAAAGACATTAAAGCTATCTATAGTCATATAAAAAAATTTTCTCAATCACTATTGATTAGTACTACCTCACATGTATCATATTGGCTAATATGACAGAAAAGGAAAATGATAACTATTGGAGAAGACGTGGGAAAATTGGAACACCAATGCATAGTTCATGGAGTTGTGAACCGATCCAACCATGTTGGACAGCAATTTGGAACTATGTCCAAAGGGCTATAAAACCATGTATTCCCTATGATCCAGCAATACCACTACTAGGTCTATATCCCAAAGAGCTCATAAAAAAGGGGAAAGGATCCACATGTACAAAAATATCTATAGCTGCTCTTTTTGTGGTGGCAAAGAATTGGAAATTGAGGGGAAGCCCATCCATTGGGGAATGGCTGAACAAGTCGTATATGAATGTAATGGAATACTATTGTGCTGTAAGAAATGATGAGTAGGCAGATTTCAGAAAAAACTGAAAAGACTTACATGAATTGATGCTGAGTGAAATGAGCAGAACCAAGACAACATTGTACACAGTAACAGAAATATTGTGTGATGATCAGCTGTGATAGACTTAGGTCTTCTCAGTGATACAGTGATCCAAGACAATTCCAAAAGATTCATGATGGAAAATGCTCTCCACATCCAGAAGAACTATGGAATCTGAATGCAGACCAAAGTATACTATTTTCGCTTTTTTGTTTTTTGTTTCTTCTTTCTTGTGGTTTTTCCCTTTTTGTTTTGATTCTTCTCTCACAATATGACTAATGTGGAAATATGTTTAATGTGATTGTACTCTATAACCTATATCTGATTGTTTGCTGTCTCAGGGAAAGGGGAGGGGAGGGAGAAAAATTTGGAACTCAAAATCTTACAAAAATGAATGTTGAAAACTCTCTTTACACATAATTGGGGAAAAATAAAATTCTATTAAATGGGGAGGGGAGAATATTGGACTTGGATTAAAGACACCTAGGTTCCACTAGCCCTAGAGTCAGGAGGATCTGAGTTCAAATTTGGCCTCAGAAAGTTACTAGCTGTGTAACCCTGGGCAAGTCACTTAACCCCAGTTGCCTCCCTCCCCTCACCCCCCCCCAAAAAGATAAGATTCAACTCTCAGCTCTGACATAATATTTATGAGATTTCAACCTCAGTTTCTTGATCAAGAAAATGGGAATACTAATTAATGCTTGGATTTCCTATTTCGAAGAGATGTTAAGAGGAAAGTGTACCATAAACTATAAACTACCATAGAAGTTTGAGCTATTTAATAAAAGACCTAGAATTTGCACCCAGGTTTTCTGACAAGGGATTCATTCAGATCATGGCATAATTGCTCAATTCCATGTGTGCTAAATTAAAAATATAATCTAATGTGGTCTGACATCATAAATTTGCTTATGTGTTGCCTTGATTTTGATATATAGGAGCTGAGGGTAATTGGCTTAACATGAAAATTAACCTGAAAACAATGGATTAGTAGCATCTAGATCTCCTTATTCCAATAGAGATCAGGCTTAAAAGCAAACATCTTTTTAAGAATAGGAGCTATGAAAAATGGGATAGGCAAACTTGGGAGTTAGAGAGCTTTTCTTTCACTAGAGCTATTCAAAGAAAAATTGGATAGGGGCAGCTAGGTGGCGCAGTGGATTAGAGCACCAACCCTGGAATCCAGAGGACTTGAGTTCAAATCCAGCCTCACTTATTAGCTGTGTGACCCTGGGCAAGTCACTTAACTCCGATTGGCTTCCTCCCCTCCCCACCCCCCCAAAAAAAAAAGAAGAAAGAAAAGAAGGTTGGATAACTATCCACTTATAAAGAATATCGAAGTGGATTTTCCTGCTTTCTTTGGGCTTGATGACCTTCTAGGCCAAACACTAAGATTTTGTGAGCCTATGAGATGCATAACTTAAGAAACCAGAGGAAGGAAGTTGGTTTGTCACCAAAATGGAACGGAAAATAACTTCTCAGAATAGATCATTTTGCAGCTGCCTTTCAGTTGAAAAAAAAAATTATCCAAAAGGCTTGATAATGTTTCATGGAGTTGACACTTAAATTAAATATTTCCCTATCTTTTGGTCGGAATCTTTATTGTCTCCTGAAAGCAATTCTCTCATCCAGGAGTGCTTGAGGTTATTAATAGTGGAGTTTCCATCTCCAAGACTCGTATGTGATTGGTTGGTCTAGAAGCTCTGTTCATTAGCAGGTGGTTTGGGGTAGCAGTAAGCAGCACATTTATTCCTCTGATGCCCCATAACAAATTCTTGCAACTAAACGTTATTTCTACAGGATGAGGGAGTTAGTAGAGTGTAAGATGCTAAGCACACAATAGGGCTAATGAGTGCGAAAGGAGTTAGAAGAGAGAGACAGAGATCTGGCGACTAGAGGGATATATTTCATGAGCTTGAATGGGACCCAGCAGGGTAGTGTGCACAGGTGGGTGGAGAGGGGAGGGGGAGCAGTGTAGGACAGTCCATACACAAAAGCAGTGGATGCAGTGTTTTTTCTGTAATTGATTTAAAAAACCCACCCTAAAACAAAAATTAAAACATACAGACATTGATAGATTATGAACCAGTTTCTCCACTAAAGTCTTCCTCTACTACTAACGTGAAGTGACCTTGTATATAAACATGCCCTGGTAGGCCCTCACAAGATAGGCTTCAGGTACAGGTTTGGCAACTGACTTGTGTGTCTGCCATTCAATTCAATTTGACAAGTATTGATGAAGCACCTGCTGTTTCAAGGCACAAGGTATAGAGGGCCCCACCTTAGAGTCAGGAAGATGTGGGCCTAAAGGCTGTCCCTGCTATATACAAGCTGTGTGAGCCTGAGCAAGTTACATAATCTTTCAGTGCTGATTAATTGAGTTGCTCGCTTCCATTGGTGGAAGGATTTAATACACCACACCAGGCAATCTCAATGACAATAAATTCATGTCTGAACCACTTGTCTTACTCCATCCTGTCCCCAAAGTTTGCAAGTCTGTATGGAATAGTGGATTTGGAGTCAGGAAAATCTGAGTTTAAATCCTATCTCAAACATTTACTAGCTGTGTGACCATAGGCAAATCACTTAACCTCTTTCAGCCTCAGTTTCCTTATCTGTAAAGTGGGGCTAATAATATTACCTGTTTTCCATGGATGTGAAGATCAAACAAAATCATGAAAGACCTTTGCAAATTTTAAAGCATCCTATGTAATAAAAAAAATAAAAATGAATTACAATCCCTGCCCACAAGAATCTTGCTTTCTACAGGGGGGTACACAATGAAACAGATAAATAGAGATGGTTTGATGAGGGAGAAAGAGAGGGGACCAGAAATGGTTTCCAATGGGAGGTGACACCTGGATTTGAACCTTGAAAGTTTTTGTATAGTTTTGTATAGACACACCATCAGAGCACCTTCCTAGCTAAATTTAGAAGCTCATTACCAAAGCTCTGGCCACTAGCCATGATATTTTTGGTAATAAATATTCATGAAAGTGGTGTGCTGAGGTATAGAGGAGAGCATTAGTTGACATAATACCAACACTAAAGTTACTGGCCCTTGAATTATAGTGAAGTAAGTAAGGGCAGCTAGGTGGTGTAGTGGATTGAGTGCCAGACTTGGAGTCAGAGAGACTCTTCTTCCTGAGTTCAAATCTGGCCTCAGACACTTACTAGCTGAGTGACCCTGGGCAAGTCACTAAAGCCTGTTTGCCTCAGTTTCCTTATCTGTAAAATGAGCTGGAGAAGGAAATGGCAAACCACTCTAGCATCTTTGCCAAGAAAACCCCAAATGGGATCCTGAAGAGTCAGAGATGACTGAAAAAAACAGTTGAACAACAATGGCATACTTTATGTTTCATAAAGTAAACCAGCTTTGCAAGACTCAAATAAGCCAGCAATAATTAGAATGAATTGGCTCACTATTTGGGGGCAAAGTATGTAAACCATAAAGTTGTTCATCCAGATAAGACAACCATCTTGTGTGTGTGTGTGTGTGTGTGTGTGTGTGTGTGTGTGTGTGTGTATCTTTGGAAGAGATACCACCTATGTCAGAGCATTAAGATTTGCATTCTGTTAACATTCCCCCAAATGTAGACCCTGGTCACCTGAGATAGGTCCAGTAGGTCTCTCTCAAAGGAGTACAGGAAGTGAGGTGGAAAGATGCCAAACACAAACTTGACATATTTTGAAATTTGTTTCTGTGAGTCCCGAATACAAGGGAATTTAGTTCAATAAAATTAAGCATCTGCTGTGGTAGATGATGACTGTAATGGTGACAAAAACAAAACTACCCTTGCCTTCAAGGAACCAGCATTCTCTTGAGGAGACTCTACCTTATATACAAATAAGTGAAAACATGTACCAAAAAAATTCAGAGAGGGAGAGAATGCTAACGACTGGAAGACTCCACAGAGAGCACACACCTGAGCTGAGCTGAGCCTTTGAAGTAAGAGCTTAGGGACTGCCTTTGAGGTAGGAGGGATGACTTTGCTAGAAGCAAAGATGCTGAAGGGGAACGACTTTAAAGTTTGGAGAACAGCAGGTAGGGAAAAGAGCAACTCATAGAAAAGAAGGAAATTATTTTTTCCTCCTTGATGCTCTATCCTTCCATCTCCCCTGAATGGCCTCCTTAGCTCATAGAATTCAAAACTTGGACTAGTCTTACACTATTCATTCCAGCTTTCATAGACTTTATGGGTTAAGTCTTCTTGAGAATGGTCTGGAAATCCAAGCACCATTTGTAACATTATTTCTATGACTGAAATGATTCCCACTTTTCAAACACTAGACTTACAAATAAACTCAGGAGACACAAAGGAACCCCTTATGTCTGTTGAGAACAGGAAGGCATATTTGTCTTCTTTAGTTGGTTTGATTCATGCACGATGAAATTTTGGGGTAGTTGCAAATATATTTGATGGTCTATCCTGATTTCTATTTGAGGATAAATGACTTAGAATGTGAGACAGTTTAAAATGTAGTAATAAGATCTAGTATATTTCCTGACTATATCAATTAAAAAGTTGACAACCATAGTAAATTAAGTTGTAATTACAGTAAACATCTAATAACTTTGTTTGCCTCTGATAAGTATTTTTAGGAATGCATGAGAGAGAATTTTATCTCCTGCATTTGAATTACAGCGTCTTTCTTCTGGCAAACATTTATTTCAGGTTTGCCCTTGTTTCAAGTGAGCATTGCTAAAAGCAGATAAATGTTTTCCTGTAGCCTTGATTCACAGAGTGTAGAATACTTAAATGATTTCAAACTGATGAGCTCTGTTGTTTTGAACTAATTATTAAAATAAGCAGATGTTCACTGGCCTCTATCCTCATTTTAAAAGAAACTGAAATCGGCCAAAAATAGAATCCCCCCCCCCATTAGCGGAGCATCCTTCTCTGATACTCCATTTCCTCAGCTATAAAATAGAAGCTCATTGAGAGTAAAGAATGTTTTATTTTTGTCTTTGTAGCCTAAGCATCCAGTGCTGAACATAGTAGGCATTTAAATGTTTGCAGACTTGAATTTGGCAGGGGCTGTCTTTCCCCTCTTTTTGCATCCCGGACACATAGTAACCAATTAATAAATGTTCATTGAGTGAATTGAGGGGTTTAGACTAGGTAATTGCCAAGTTTCCACACTACTTTGACATTCTATAAATGTGTTTTACCCCCTTTCCTTCTCCCTCTTATAGTAAATTTAAATGATGGATAGAGAGATAGAACATTCATTAAGTGCTTAATATGTGCCAAGCAACGTGCTAAGTGCTGGAGAAATGAATACAAGCAAAAAAGACAGTCCCTAGCCTC
Source organism: Dromiciops gliroides (assembly GCF_019393635.1). NCBI lineage: Eukaryota > Metazoa > Chordata > Mammalia > Microbiotheria > Microbiotheriidae > Dromiciops > Dromiciops gliroides. Next base: position 211,307,710 of record NC_057862.1, read on the forward strand.
AAGGAGGTTAATAGTCTAATAGTCATAGGCAAAACAGAGCAAGGCAGCCAAAGTAAAAGCAAAGTGGGCAAGAGAGTGATCAGCGGACTCAGTGCTTGAGAAACTGCATGTTTTCTCTTTTTTTTGGGGGGGGGGGGGAGGGTGAGGCAATGAGGGTTAAGTAACTTGCCCAGGGTCACACAACTAATAAGCATCAAGTGTCTGACGCCACAGTTGAACTCAGGACCTCCTGGATCCAGGGCCGATGCTCTATCCACTGTGCCACCTAGCTGCCCCCTTGCATGTTTTTTCAAAGTAAACATCCCTGGCCATTTGGTCTAGTCACCCCAAGAAGAGGATCAAAAACAGCTTAGAGGATTCTAGTGCCTTCAGACTATAATAATTACACTTATCAGAGACTTGAATAAAGGCTTAGCCAGGTTTGCATTTAGCACAAAGCTGAGTAAGAGTAGTTAATAAATCAGATAGCAGTCAATATAATTAGCTAATATTTATATAACATTTACTATGTACATGGAACTAAGTGCTTTACAATTATCTCATTTGATCCTCATAACACTGGGGGGGGTAGGTGCTATTAATAACCCCCATTTTACAGATGAGGAAACTGAGCAAAGGTTAAATGACTTGCCCAGGGTCACATAGTTAATAAGTGTTGGAGGGGGCAACTAGGTGGCACAGTGAATAAAGCACCGGCCCTAGAGTCAGGAAGACATGAGTTCAAATGTGGCCTCAGACGCTTGATATTTACTAGCTGTGTGACCCTGGGCAAGTCACTTAACAACAAAAAAAGTGTTGGAGGCTGGATTTGAATTCAGGTCTTCCTTACTCTAGGCCCAATGCTCTATTCACTGTGCCACCTTACTGCCCTAAAGATCTCCATATGCTGCTGTGGCACTGAAGTTGACAAGATTAAATTTATTTGGAATAGCAGTTACATCCTGCACTTGGGTTGAGAAGTCAACAGTGCAAGTACAAACTGGAGGAGATGGAGCTAGAAATGTTCTCCTCTGACAACAGCATAGGGCTCCTAGGAGACTGAAAGTTTAATATGAGTCAATAAAAGAAAAGAAAGTTAGTGTGATCTCAAACCACATTAGTAGAAAATGTCCAAATTTAGGGAGGTAATAAATAGTCCTATTGTATGGTACCACCCTGATCAGGCCACATCTGGAGGATCATGTTCAGGTCCCAGTGCCACATTTTAGAGCAAGGGGTCTGTGAACTTTGATTGGGGGGTGGGGGGAGGGAATGTATTATAATTTTTGCTAACCTTTGATTTTCTTTGTAATCCTATAAATTTTGTTTTATTTATTTAAAAACAATTATTCTGATAACGAGATCATAAGCCTCTCCAGACTTTCAAAGGGGCTCGTGATGCAAGGTTAAGACATAAGGTTGATGGGAACAGCTAGGTGGCTCAGTGGATAAAGCACCAGCCCTGGATTCTGGAGGACCTGAGTTAAAATTCAGCCTCAAACACTTGACACTTACCAGTTGTATGACCCTGGGCAAGTCACTTAACCCTCATTACCCTACCAAAAAAAAAAAAAGGCATAAAGTTGGCCTGCTGGAAACATGTCCAGAAGAAGATGTTTATGATGTGGAGGAGACTAAAAACTAAGTTAAATAAGGATTAATTGAAGAAACGGGGGATATTTAGCCTACAGAGATGATTGGGGAGAGGGGCAAGAAGCAGGGAGAGCATGATCCCTCTCTTTAAATATGTGACTTATTCCAGTGGCACTAGAGGGTAAAAGCTACAATTAATAGCCATGGCTGTTGATAGATTTGCAAAACTCTTCATTTAACTTATCTCAGATGAGCCCTTCAACAACTCTGTGAAGTGCTACAGGCATTATTAACCCCATTTTACAGATGAGACCAGTTTTGTTTTGTTTTTTTTACTTTGTACTTTTTTTAATCTTTTTTTGTTTTTTGTGGGGCAATGAGGGTTAAGTGACTTGCCGAGGGTCACACAGCTAGTAAGTGTCAAGTGTCTGAGGCAGGATTTGAACTCAGGTCCTCCTGAATCCACAGCCGGTGCTTTAACCACTGCACCATCTAGCTGCCCCAGAGACCAGTTTTTTTAATAAGCTGCCCCATCACATAGATAAGTCTTTGTTCCTAGAGGTCTTTAAGTGGAGCCTGAATTCTGACTCTTTTAGGATACTGTAAACAAGATTTCTAATTTGGATGAACCTTGAACTTGAAAACCTCTAAGATCCCTTCCAACTTTGAGATCTATGATTCTATGAAAAGAAATTATCTTAGCCAGTGTGGTTGAGATCATTGTAAGTTTAGCTGCCTAAATCACATTTCTGAGTGTAATTGATTTTTAATACTCTATACAAAGCTGGAAAATACCTAGAGAGATGTGGTTCTTTATCATCTTTTCTAATCCTCACATTTTCTTTATGCCCTCATAGAATGAAATGAGAGGATTAACGTTTTGGAGTGAGTCATGCAGCTAGAAAATGAAAATATTTCTAAACAAATCATTTTCACTTCAGCTTTCACTCATGTTTCCTGATTTCCACCTCCCTTCCCTCTCCCTCCCCCCCATTTCCACCGAGTAGGTGCACACAGAGATACTTAGGAATGGTTTTTTGGGTTTTTTTTTAGTCAATAATGTTTTTGACAACCAGCTTTCACATAGCTCAAAGTGCCTTGGCAATAGCCACTTTCTGTACTGTGGTCCAATCCCAGCCCTGTCATACTAAATGGATTATGTTGAAATAGATGAAGATGGATCATATTGTGCTCTTGTTTTATGGATGATTTATGTGCCTCATTCTCTTACACCATCAGTATAGATGTCAGCAATTTTACCAGAGTTTTCTCACCTCCAGGATTGTCAGATTTGGTTTTGAGCCAGGGGCAGCCCTTAGCTTGAGAATGGTCAGATTTACGTCTATCACAGACCTCATCTTTGCCTACAGTGGCTCAGCCAACAACTGGAGAACAAAAGATCACTCTTTTTCACTCCCCTGATGCCTGTTAAATTTGTAATAGCAACAATAACAAAAATAATAATAAGTCATGTTTATATGAATTTTTACATGCATAATGATTTGAGACTCACAACAAACCCATGCAAGAACTACTAATAGCGTTCCCATTTTTATAGATGAGGAGACTGAGACTCTACAAGGTTTACAGAACCACATGTTGAGATCTATAAGGGCCCTCAAAGTCAACCCCCTTTATTGTACAGATGAGGAAACAAAGGTCCCAAAGAGTTAAGTGAATTGCCCAAAGTCCCACAGTTAGTAAAGGATGGACATGGGATCTGAGCCCAGCTTCTCAACTCCAGGTCCATCCTGCTTCCTGTTTTACCATATGCTCTTTTCTTTTCCTTTCTTTTCTATTCTTTTCTTTTCTTTTCTTTTTCCGGGGCAATGAGGGTTAAGTGACTTGCCCAGGGTCACACAGCTAGTAAGTGTCAAGTGAACTCAGGTCCTCCTGAATCTAGGGCTGGTGCTTTATCCACTGCGCCACCTAGCTGCCCCCTACCATATGCTCTTGAGGGATCTGCCTATGGTCACAGAGCCAGCATGTGTCCTGGCCAGGGTTTGAAACCACATGTCCTGGTTCTAAGTATGGTGTTCTTTTCAGTCTACTCTATTTGTTACATAGAAAAGCATCTGTCACTTACTTTACATCTTGAGGTGACCTTGACCTTGCTTCCTTGAGCAGATAAAGTCTGAACTATCCCGGGAACATGGAAAATCTTTTTTTCTATTCCCTTGCTCACCTCCCCTGTCCTCTGCAGACTTCTGCAAAAGTAAATATAATATACATAGCATCTGAGGGTAAAGTGGATATGTGATGAAAAATGAGTATGTTCATGAAAACCCAAGTTATAGGTGATAGCTATTTCCATAATATCCCTGGGGGTGTTCTCTAGATTTTTAGAAATGAAAGTTAGGGAACTTTAAAATTGGAAAGGAATATGGATTAACCCCACTCCTGCTTAAATGAATTCCTTCAATACTGTCTTTGATATGCATGGAGGGGGAACTGCCAGAGAATGATTGTAGCCTTTAAGTATTTGGAAGGTGGTTTGGTGGAACAGGGATTGGGCTTGTCCTCTTAGACCCAGGAGAGAAGGATTATCCACTGGTTGGAAGGAATTCTTAAAGAGGCCAGATTTTGACTCAAAATAAGAAAAAAAAAATCACAAGAATAAGAGGTGTCCAAAAGTGCAATGAACTGGCTTGAGGTGGGCAGAACAAATTCCCCATCACTGGCAGTGTTTAGGTAGAGATTGGATAATTGCTTATTGGGGATATTGATGTGATTCATGATTTGGTTAGAGGTTAGGCTAAATGACTTTTGAGGTTCATTCCAATGTAATAGTTCTAACTGGTTTGTGGTGTAAATATGACATTGACTGAAATAATCACCCAATGAAATGCATTGTCAGCACTGTCTCACTTTTCCCAAGTGGATTTCCAAAATGGAACCAATAAGAAGGAAATGCTGTTGGGTTAAAACTTTGCCCTGGGAAGCTATCTCTAAGTATTTCAAGGACTTTGATGTACAGGGTGGGCCAAAAGTCACAATGTTTTTGTTTTTTCTTTCTTCTTCACCATTTACATTTCAGAAATGATTTTTCACATGTAGTATAAATTCATTTCCTATATATATTATATGTGATGCTATAGTATTATAAATAAAAACAAAAAATAAAGGTGCTATTCAATATTGAAACCCCTTTGTGACTTTTTCCCACCCTGTAGAAGAGGGCTAAACTTGTTCTTTTTCAACTGAGAAGACCATTGAGTGGGTGGAAGTTATACAAAAACATTTTCTCTTGACATAAGAACAATTCCCTAACAATCAAGAGATATACAAAGTGAATGGGCTGCTTCAAGAGATAGTGAGTCCCCCATCACTGGATATATCCAAATGGAATTTGGATGACCAGTTGGGGAAGGGGGAGAACAGAACTTGTTTGGGTATGGGTTAAACTAGGTAGCTTTTGGGCCCCTACCCTGTGAGATTTTTCTGATAGACATATATGTATATCAACATATACATGTGTATTTTACATATATTCAACTTATGTGTATATGCATGCAAAAGAACACTAGACTTGGAATCACAAGACCTGGTAGCAGGTCTTGGTCTTGAGGATCCTGGCAGAACAACAGAATTTTTATCAACAATTGCTTCAGTTAACTTCAGACTACATTGACAAAAATCTAAATTTAACTCTTTGAGGTACTGTTAGGTATAGCATTGATACATTAAATTATATATTAAATGACCAAGCTTCTCAAAGCTTCAGAAATGGGCAGTGGGAGGCCAAGGGGAACAATGAGAGGGAATGGGAACTTTTGTTAAATAAATTTTTTAAAAGATACAAAATTAGTTGTAGCTTAGAATGTCAACAAAAACAGAAAAAGATCTAAATTTAACTCTTTGCAGCCCTGTTAGGCACAGTGACACATCATCTTTCTTCTGGGCGATTGGACTCCATGAAGACATCAGTCACTCTCACTACATCAGATTCTAATACCGAACTCAACAAGCTTTTAACCTGGAGTCAGAAGCAGATGGTGTGGTGCTGATATGTGGACACCGCTGCTCATGATACCCCCAAGATAGAGTGGCCTTGGGCTGTTTACCCTTTCCAAGCAGAACTTAACCAACTTTGACATTTTTTTTTCAATGAAGATATTGTAGGAGGAAACCAGGTGGCATTTGACACAACAGAACAAAAAATTTGAAATTCCAGCTCTGCTATTTATAAACTTGTGTAACTTGAAAAAGTCAGAAACAGACAGAGGGATGGACAAACAAGATGAACCAGAGACAGAGAAATAAAGTACAATATTTAAACGTTTACTAAGTGCTAAGTGCTGGAGTTATAAATATAAGTAAGCAAGACAGTTCCTGCCTATAAGGAGCAGACATTGTAATGGGAGAAGTCATAACACATAAAGGGGAGCTGGCCAGGGATGGAAGCCGGGGACATGTTGTGAATATGCCTGGGAAGTGCCTGGTTTGGGACAAGATGAGACAAAAACTAACCTATCAGAGCATGGCTTCCCAAGAGCAGAGTCCAAGTTTCCCGTGGAAAGGACATGAAAATAGCTTCAGGGTGTATATAAAATGAAGAGACTGGAATCATAGATTTGTGTGGCCAACTACTTGAACTGCTTCATTTTTACAGATGAGGAAACTGAGGCCCAGAGAAGCATGTAAGTGACTTGTCCAAGGTCACACTGCTGGCAAGTGTCAGGGCTGGGATTTGAACCAATGTCTTCTGTCTCCTTTTTTCCACAGCACCAGCTCTGGGTACCACATTCTAGCTCTAACCATTAAACTCATCTATAAATATATAAGTATATGTGTACATCTCTATAAATGGGTGCCTCTGTAACTCACATTTATCTGTATGTATCTATACCTATATATCTATATAAATCTGTATCTGGGCGGGGGGGGGGGGGGGCAGCTAGGTGGCGCAGTGGATAGAGCACCTGCCCTGGAGTAAGGAGTACCTGAGTTTTAATCTGGCCTCTGACACTTAACACTTACTAGCTGTGTGACCCTGGGCAAATCACTTAACCCCAATTGCCTCACTTAAAAAAAAAAAATCTGTATCTATCTATCTATAGACATTTCTAATTGTGCTTTATACACATGCCTGTGTTTACTTAGACATAAATATATAAAACATCTGCATGTATATACATACATGTATTACATATTTCCACGTGTGCTTTTTAGGCAGGATAAATATGCTTTCTTTTTCCTATACACAAGAGGAAACAAGAGTTAGAAAAAGAAAAGGTGACTTAACCTTTCCGAGATTAGCCTTTGTTATTACATTCATCAAGTTAAGCTTAGTCCTCTGGGTTTATTTGTTTAAGGAAACAAGTGATCTAATTATTTTACAAGGTAAACCAAGAGCACCTCACATTTACATGTCCGTGATTTTCTAAGCTACCACTAATTCTGTACCTTTTCTTTTAAACAAAAGGTTCCCCCTCCTCCAACACCACCCCCCATCTCCCCTACACACACTTCTGAAGTTTTGACAAGCTTGGTAATTATTAATTTATGGAATCCTAGAATCTCAATGTGAAGGGACCTTAGAGGTCATAAAACGTTTGCTTGGATCATAGACTTTTATGAGTAGTCCACAAATTTCTCCTCCATCTCCTTCCAAACCCGGCTTCCCTGGGCTGGCTCCTCCATTGTATGTACACATACTTAGGCATAAATGTACACTCCCTTGTAAAACAAGAAGAATGATTTCTATTAGTACCTACCTCATAGGGTCCTGAGGATCAGTGAGATAATGCATGTATGCATGCAGAGGACTTTGTGAACCTTAACAGACTATAGAAATGTCACCCTCTTCATTATTATGTGGCAAGTGGAAAGCCAGACATTAAGCAAGCCACACTACAGATAATAAAGATGGATAAAAATTCAAGTACAGTATTCAAGCGTGAATGTCTTACAGCAGAGGTATCAACAGACCCTGTGTGTCCCACACATTCCTGAGTCCCTCCTGAACCAGATTAAAATGTAGTTCCTGGGGGCAGCTAGGTGGCGCAGTGGATAGAACACCGGCCCTGGAGTCAGGAGGACCTGAGTTCAAATCCGACCTCAGAGACTTGACACTTACTAGCTGTGTGACCCTGGGCGAGTCACTTAATCCCCCATTGCCCCACTAAAAAAAAAAAATAGCCAACTAGAAATTAGCCTTGAGGTTTAGAAGATTTATATTCAAATGCCTTCTACAAATTAAAAGCAAGGGAGTATGGTATTTTTATGGCTGAGTGAAAAGAGGTATGCAATGAGTAAAGAGTCTTTGGTTCTGTTCCCAACTTTATTGCTGTGTGATCCTAGCTGAGCAACAACCTTTCTGTGTCAGCTTCCAGATCTACCTCCCCCTCAAAAAAACTTTATATCCTTTGCCCTACCTATCCCCCCATGCTGGTCATCAAGATCTAATGTGATAATGCATATAACAGCCGTTGAAAAATAAAAAGCATTTCACAGATTCAGAGTTTTTGTTGCTTTCACTACAGTTAAATTTCCCTCTGATGTTTGTGGTATGGGATGTTGCTGAAAATCGCCAACTCCCCTATCTGTTTAGTTTTATGACTTTTCATGATTTTATTCATTCATAGAATTGTAGGATTTAGAACTGGAGAGGACCTAAGAGACACTTTAGTCCAATCGCATTTTACAGAAAAGGAAACTGAGGCTGAGATTATACACAGTAGTCAAAGCAGTGGAGTTGGGTTTTTGAACCTTATTTTTCTGACTCCATATCAAGTGTCCTTTTCACTACAGTGCCTTTGTTCATTCACTTATTTATTCAACAAGGGTGATTTGAATTTATGCAAGTCTCTTTGAGGGTGACAGAGTTGTACAAGGTAGAGAACTTGCCTTCTAGTAGGGAAGATGAGCCAAATATACAAATATCTATAATCTAATACAGTCTGTACCTGGCCATCACAGCAAAATCATACTCATGAAGTGACCTTCCATGTCCACAGAGGTCATATTACTTGGTCTTGAATGGACAATCAGTAACGGGCATTCATAGCCTTGAAAGGGACACTACTCCCCTTCATGCATTCTCCAGTCCAAAATAACAGCACCTATCCCCCTGATTCATCATTCCTTTTTCTCTGTATCTCTGTATTTGAACTACTGTTCCCCATACGATAATTACTTCTTGTTTTCAGTCTTGCTTATCCTGTCTTCAGGGCCAAGCTTAGTTGTCACATCCTCCCTGAAGTCCTCCCCAATCCCCCTGTCTAGAAGTGATCTTTTCCTCCTGAAATCTGAAACTTCTGTGCTCAACCACCTCATGTTGCTGCCATTACCATTGGCAAAACCGGCACTTATTCAGCCCTCTGTCACCCTGAAGAAAACTGGCATAGTTTTCTTTCTGTAGCTGATAAAGCCAACACATTTCTTCACCACCTACTCTACCTTTTGTTATCATAGGACAACATATTACCTGGAATTGTACCTCCTTTACCACATGACCTTCCCAGTTTTCTTTATCACTCACCCTCACATCCTCTGTTACGATCAGTAACCCACTGGTACTTCTCCTGGCTAGGGTTAGCAAAAATTCACTTCCAGCTCTCTTAATTCCTGATTCAGAATGAGGAACAAGTTGTTGTTGTTCATTCATTTCAGTTGTGTCTGACTCTTCATGACCCCATTTGGGGGTTTCTTGACAGTGATACTGGAGTGCTTTACCATTTTCTTCTCCACATCATTTTACAGATGAGAAAACTGAGGCAAACGAGATTAAGTGACTTGTCCAGGTTCACGTAGCTAGTAAGTGATTGAGGCTGAATTTGAACTCAGGTCTTCCTGACTTTGGGCCTGGTGTACTATTCACTGCACCACCTAAGTGCCCAGGGAATAAGTACTATGGGTCAAAAACTGTAAATACAAATACAAAAGTGATGCAGTCCTTGCTACTAAGGAGCTTACATTCTGATAGGAGTAGGGACAATACAAAAACTCCTTAGCAAGACCCACTGTAATTTGCTTCCAATTTACTTTCTCATACATCTTCCCTTCACATATGCTACATTCCAGCCACATTGGGCTCTTCACCATCCCTATACATCTCCCCCATTTCCTGCCTCTGTGCCTTTTTCTTTTCCTTAATTCCCACCACTGATATTTGAGCTGAGTTTTTGGACCCAGATCAAATGCCACTTCCTCTATGAAGCCTGCTCTGATTCTCTGAGATAACAGTGATTTCTTCCTCATAAAATCTCACTTTATGTCTCATGGCCTAATTTATATTCTCTTTATCTGTGTCCAGATTGTAAGTTCTTTGAAGGCAGGGACCATGTCTTATTCTTTTGCATTTGACCAGTACATTTTAGGAAATTTTAAAAGTGAATTAGCAAATGAATCAATCAATCAATCTTCAACTGAGTGGTCTTAGAATCTCTACAGGGACTAATATAGATCCTCTTTCCTACAGGCTCTTCCATTGCAGAGAGAGTTTCTGCCAGTAGCTAACATTTTCCATGCTCTGCCTGAGGTCCCTGCCCCATATCCTAACCATCTCTGAGACCAAGTAATTCCCTTCTTTCATTTAGACTGTTACCTGAAAGGTATTTATAGTTGATGTTCCCCTGAGTCTTCTTTCTCTCCTAGCCTAACCTGCTCATACAAGACAGAACAATATCCCTGTAGTTTGACTGTTGGGTTTGGATTCCCCATAGTTTGCCTTAGCTCTTAATTGGTAGAACCAGAAAGATCTACATTGCTCTCTGAAGGTTGGTTTGTTGTTGGTTTTTTTTAAGTTTCATATAAGTTTGTCTATTTCCTACCCTCTCCCTCCATCTATAATCCGGGGAGAGAGGGGCAAGGGTGGGAAGGCAGAAATAGAGATTTGTATTTTTCCTCTCCTGTCAGAACACAACCCTCCCTTAACTCACTGTATATTCTCCTGGACCTAAATGCTCACACTTCTGTCGGTAGATGATAAAAATAGATTGCTGTCATAGAATGTTTGTGTTGGAGGAAGCATCACGGAATCTTCGAGTGGGGAGGGTCCTCAGAGGCTGCATAATACAACCTATACCTGAAAAGGAATAACTTCTAAATGATCCCCCCTAAAGTGAAAATCCAGTCTTTATCTGAAAACTTTTAATGAGGTCTACCTGCGACCTCCTCAGTCAGTCCACTCCACTTCTGGAGAGCCCAAATTATTAGGAAGCATTTCCTTACATTGAAGGGAAATCTTGCCTCTTTCCAGCTTCCGCTCATTGTTCCTCGTTATGCCCACCCCCACCCCACCACTCCTGGCTCAAAGAGATCAATCATAATCCTTCTTCCACCTAACAATGTAGCCCTCCTGGCTACATTCATTGCCATTTTACAGATGAGGAAAAGGACACCCTAGAGGTTGTGTTTTGTCCAAGGTCGCCCAGGTGAACTGGGCTTCCCCATCCTGGTTCTCTAACTTGAAACACAATGCTCCTTCAAATATATGAGGACCTTAGAAGATAGTGCATTAGAACATGAATCATTAGAGCTGGAAGGAAACTGACAATATAAAACTTCAGTCCAAAGCAATAGAAAACATCCATCCGAAGCAACCTTGAAAATTGTCTTGTCGGGTCCCTCATTTTTGAAATGAGGGCACTGAGATAGAGAAACTTCTTTTGTTCAGTCACATCTGGCTCTTCACGACCCCATTTGGGGTTTTCTTGGCAGAGATATTGGAGTAGTTTACTATTTCCTTCTCCGACTCATTTTACAGATGAGGAAACTGAGGCAAACAGGGTTAACAACGTCACACGGCTAGTAGGTGTCTGAGGCTGGATTTGAACCGAAGTCTTCCTGACAACAGGCCTGTCACTACTCCACTGTACCACCTAGCTGCCCCTTGTGAGCTATGACTTTTTATCTGTGTCTTTCCCACTCTACCACACTGCTTCATTTGTATCTGTCTTCAGTGTATATGTTATAGCATAAATGTGGAAACTGGTCCATTTGCACATTTTTCTTACCTAAATGCCAAGAAACATTTAGGCCATTTAAGCTTATTGACTTTGACTTCAAATAAGCAGGATAGGTAAAAATAGGTCACATTATATACCGTGGTGTATTTCCAATGAACCTAGAAACTTAAGATGTAGTATACTGAGGGACAGCTAGGTGGCGCAGTGGGTAAAGCACCAATCCTGGATTCAGGAGGACCTGGGTTCAAATCCACTCTCAGACACTTGACACTTACTACCTGTGTGACCCTGGGCAAGTCACTTAACCCTTATTGCCCCACAAAAGAAAAGAAAAGATGTAGTATACTAGATATTATATAAAAATGTGTCATCAGAAAAGGAGATGAATTAATCATGTAGAAAACAGTGGGGAGGTGAAAATGTAGATGGACAGCTTTCATGTTGCAGGGGCATCACAAAATGTTTGGGGGTTTTTTTGTTGTTTTTAAATCCTATGGGAAAACTTTCAACGTGGGTAGAGTTTCTGTGAAAGTTCTGTTGGGAAACATGGACAAGAATAGCACTGGATGAAAAAGTAAGAGTGAGTTGCAATTCCCATAGAGGGAATACCCACTCTGATCAATCAGTAAGCATTTATTGTTCATTTATTATTATTATTATTATTGATTAATTATTTTTTATTTTATTGTCATTTATTTATTTAAGCTCCCTTAATTCCTCTGATTCAGAATGAGGAACAAATTGTTGTTCAGTCTTTTCAGTTGTATCCTACTCTTCATGATCCAATTTGGGTTTTTGCTGGGAAAGATAGTGGAATGTTTGCCATTTCCTTCTCCAGCTCATTTTTATAGATGAGGAAACTGAGGCAAACAGGGTTAAGTGACTTGCCCAGGACCTCACAGACAGTAAGTATCTGAAGCTGAATTTGAATTCAGGTCTTCCAGAGTCCAGGCCCGGTGCTCTATCCACTATACCATCTAACTGCCCTTACACATTTATTAAGTATCTACATGTGCTAGGGACTACACTAAGTGCTCAGAAAAGCAAAAAAAAGTACATGAACAATCCATGCTCTCAAGGAACCCATAATCTAATGGTGGAGACAACATGCAAATAACTACATACTGACAAGATATACAGGATATATTATATTTAATCAATAGAGGGAAGACACTAGAAGGAAGAGGGATCAGGAAAAGCTCCCTATAGAAGATGGGGTTTTAGCTGGAACTTGAAGGAAGCCGGGGAATCCAGGAGGCAGAAATGCAGAGGAAGAATATTCTAGGCATGAGAAATGCAGTGCCCAGAGTTGGGAGACGGAGCATCTTGTGTGAGGAAGCTGAGGTCACTGAATTGTAGGTAGGGGAGGGGAAGGAGGGAGATTGAATGTATCAAAGATCCATTGAAGTTTTGAAGAATGACCATAAGGCCATAAGTCACCCTTAGATGGCAGTGATTTGGCCTGGCTAGTCCCTACCCAGGACAGCCTGTGCATAGGGCCATCTGTAGACTCCCTCTACCAAAGTGGCCTGGCCTGAGAACCCTACCAAACACAAAGCTTCCCAAAGGGAGACACTGGTGCACTATGCCCCACTAACACCAACCAAAAGATGAAATACGTTTTAATTTAAATTTCCATCATATGTACTCACATACAAATTGTGGGGACTTGGAATAAAAATTTGCCAATTGTAATCCATTTGTCCCCACCTAGCAATAAAACTGGGAAACTCAAGTTTTCACTGATCTAGTTTTTCAACTACTGACTATACTAGCAGTTGGAAACAAATAATAGCATTGACATAGCCAACAAATACTTTTTTTCTTTTTTTTTCTTTTTGCAGGGCAATGAGGGTTAAGTGACTTGCCCAGGGTCACACAGCTAGTTAGTATCAAGTGTCTGAGGCCGCATTTGAACTCAGGTCCTCCTGAATCCAGGGCTGGCACTCTATCCACTGTGCCACCTAGCTGCCCCCGAACAAATCAATAGAGATCAAATCAATAGATAAAGGACTATTAAAGAAATGAAGATGGTATTGGTTGCAATCTTGGATAAGCATAGTAACCTTTTGCTACCTTCTAATAGTAGTCTGAGACTCCAGTTCCTCCAAACTCTCAACTCAAGTGATAAAAGAATGTGGTCGGAGGCAGCTAGGTGGCGCAGTGGATAAGCACCGGCCCTGGAGTCAGGAGTACCTGAGTTCAAAGCCAGCTTCAGACACTTAAGACTTACTAGCTATGTGACCCTAGGCAAGTCATTTAACCCCAATTGCCTGACCTAAAAAAAAAAAAAGAGAGAGAGAGAATGTGGTCTCTGACCTAGTAATTGGCAGTATGCCTGGATGGCCCCAGGCCGGAAACCTTCAAGGAAGAGCATTGTCTGTGTCTAACATTGCCTGCTTCCCCTGCTTTTCTGCAGAGGACAGGAACTATCCCCATGCAAGACCCTAATTCATCCTTCCGCTCCCCTCATCCATTACTCCTCCATCCATGGTAGAAACAAAATCTTTCTCCCTGATCACTTCACAGAATGTAGGGGTCAATGGACATTCAAGTCCTCTTCTGCCTTGGCACAAAAATTCCTTCATTCCCTTCCTATTTCCCCCTTCCTTCTGCCTAATGTGTGAATCCCACTCCCTTATGGGCATAAAGGCAAAAAAAGAGATAGGGAAAGTAGCTGATGGCTAAATACTTAGTCCTTTATCATTTCGAAGCATTTTACCTACATTATCTGATTTAATCCTCACAATAGCCTTCTCAGGGAGGTGTAGAAGAAATGTGGTGCTTATTTTACAGAGGAAGAAGCGAAGACTTATAAAGGGTAAGAGATGGGCCCAAACTTAAACAGCCAGTCAGGACACCAGTCTCCTCTCCCAGTGTCCAGTCTAGTTCTTTCCACAACACTACAGTGATTTACCCATAAATCACAGGATTTCAACCCAAAAGGGGCCTTCTGGATCTAATCCAACCTCCTTATTTCACAGTTGAAGAAATAGAGTCCAAAAAAGCTAAGAGAGTTGCCTAACATCATATGCATAGTAAATAGAAGAGTTAGAATTCAAATCTAGGTCTTTTTATTGGAAACCCAGTGTTCTTTTCATGATGTTGCCCCTAATATGTCTCCACATTTAGGCAGGGATATTGAGCTTATTTGTAGTTTTGTCATTCTGCATTGAGAAAAACCTGCTTCGTCATTGGGACTTGTAACATTTATCATGGCTTCTCTCTGTGTATTTTTATTCTAATCTTCATCAGAGTGGGCATAAACTGATAACTCCTGGAGGGTGATGATGGTGTCTATTAATCTCTGTGTGACACCACCAAAAATAAAAAGTCAATCAAAGAGACCAGCTAAACAAAACAAAACAAAAATCCTTGAAAATAGTATGGTTCGGGGCAGCTAGGTGGCGCAGTGGATAGAGCACCAGCCCTGGAGTCAGGAGTACCTGAGTTCAAATCCAGCCTCAGACACTTAACACTTACTAGCTGTGTGACCTTGGGCAAGTCACTTAACCCCAATTGCCTCACTTAAAAAAAAATTAAAAGAAAAAAAAAGAAAATAGTATGGTTCAATTTGCATTCAGTTCCTTTTCTGAATGTGGAGAGCATTTTCCATTATGAGTCCTTTGGAATTGTCTTGGATCACTATATTGCTAAGAAGAGCCAAGTCTATCACAGCTGATCATTGTACAATGTTGCTGTTACTGCGTACAATATTCTCCTGGGTCTGCTCACTTCACTCAGCATCAGTTCATGTAAGTCTTTCCAGGTTTTTCTGAAATCTTCCTGCTTCATCATTTCTTATAGCACAATAGTATTGCACCAAATTCCTATACCACAACTTGTTTAGCCAAAAGCTACGTTCTTTTTTTTGGGGGGGGGCAGGGGTGAGGCAATTGGGGTTAAGTGACTTGCCCAGGGTCACACAGCTAGTAAGTATTAAGTGTCTAAGGCCAGATTTGAACCCAGATCCTCCTGACTCCAGAGCTGGTGCTCTATCCACTGTGCCACCTAGCTGCCCCTAAAAGCTACGTTCTTAATTTTTGTCCAGCTGCAAAGCCTAGAATGATGCCTTAAACACAGGAGGCATTCAATAATTATTTGCTGAATAGACACAGTTTATTTTAAAATATTACTTGAAATATAAGACAAAAACTTAAGTCAGACAGAAATGTCTTAAAGCTTCTAAACAGGTGGATACCAATTGTTTCTCATTCAGATACCTCACTGGATTTGTTTTCTGACAATATTCCATTTTATAAACATGGATAAAAGACAGTCTTGACTTGCCCACAAAATCCCTTAATACTGAACAGCAAAAGATCAGAGAGACAAAAAAAACAAACCATTATTCAAATTCTGAAGGAAATATCCCTTAAATCCCTAAAAGGAATACAATTAAGAGGAATGCACTTTAACCATTTCAGGAGAAAGAAAATTTCAGGAGTCATTCTGAGATGAACCCTTCCTCTCTGGAACACTAAGTACAAAGCCTGGCACACAGGTGCTTAATAAATGCTAAATGACTGACTGATTGTACAAAATAGTGATAAATTATTTAATAAATAACAAATTATCACCCTCCCCCCCAAACGTATGTTTTGTAAAGAAAATTGTGCTGACCCAATCTCTCCATTCTCAGAGACTCCCAGCATACTACCTAGACTTTTATCACCCATCACTGCTTGATTCCACAGTACTCACTATTGTCCAAAAAAAAAATCCTAGGACACCTATGTGTATCATAAAATCCTCTTCTGATGCCTTATCATGGCATGAAGACAACCCTGGGGACCCCAAGAATGGACCAGTGGAGTCTGATCTTGAGTTTGCAGCTTGCTGAGCTGGAGAACTTTTGAGTTAGGGCCAGGTGACTGACAGTATCCCTATTGTCTGAAAGCCAGCCTAGTCAAGTATGAAGAGACTTGCCACTGGCCAGAGATAAAGTTTTTAAGCATTTTATGAGTCTGCACACTAAGGAATGGAGGGGTTGCGTTCTTCAGAAGAGGAGAGAAATATTCACACCAGGGTAATTAGAGATTTTTGAAAGTTTACGAACATATTTTGTATATAATGCTTAAAGGTAAAACAAATTTCACTTAGTACTAAAATGTTTGGCAACTTTCTTGCTTCTGGGGAAGCCATAATTCTCTGGAAGATCACTGGGTTTGGGAACAGAAGCCCTGGGTTCAAATGCAACTTTTACCACTTATCCTCTTCACACCTATTTTCTCATTATAAAATGAGGGAGGGGCAGCTAGGTAGCACAGTGGATAGAGCACCGGCTCTGGAGTCAGGAGTACTTGAGTTCAAATCCGGCCTCAGACACTTAACACTTACTAGCTGTGTGACCCTGGGCAAGTCACTTAACCCCAATTGCCTCACAAAAATAAATAAATAAATCGAAATAAATAAAATGAGGGAGTTGGGGGGCGCAGCTAGGTGGCGCAGTGGATAGAGCACTGGTCCTGGATTCAAGAGGACCTGAGTTCAAATGTGACCTCAGACACTTGACACTTACTAGCTGTGTGACCCTGGGCAAGTCACTTAACCCTCATTGCCCTGCAAAAAAATTAGTTTAAAAATTTTTTGAAAATGAGGGAATTGGATTAGATGATCTCTGTAAAGCTCCTGCCAACTCTAAATATAATGATCCCGTAAAGGTGATGTTCCAACATCGAGTTGTTAACAATTTAAGGTTAAGAATCATCATTTCAGGAATTATACTAATGGAAACCAGTATATATGTATGAAACAAACAGATGGTGGAATAACCATATGAAATTAAGACTTAAATGGACAGCAGAGTATTATATCTCACATAGACTTAAGACAACAAAAAGGGGGTGTTACCCGAATACTTTATGATGTGGTCTGAGTCAGCTTAATGAAATTTGGAAGTAAATTACAATTTCCTCCCATTATGTGTGGTCATCCTCTACTCTTCCGTCAGGTCAAATGTGGCCTCAGACACTTATCGCTTACTGGCTGTGTGACCCTGGGCAAGTCACTTAACCCCAATTGCCTCACCCAAGGGGGGAAAAAAAACTACATTGCATAAAGTTCTTTACAAGTCTTAAAGTGTTATAAAATGTTTGTTAGCTATTAATAGTATATTATGCTACAAGGCTTTTAGTGAATGTATGTTTTTGCCATACTCACCGTCCTCTCTGATAAGATAGATCCATGTTACTTCCAAGATCAGTGGAATAGAGGTCCGGGAGTCAGAAAGACCCGAGTTAAAATCTAGCCTCAGATGTTTAGTAGCTTTATGATCCTAGGCAAGTCACTTAACTATTGTCTGCTTCAGTTTCTTCATCTATAAAAAGGGAATAAAAATAGCACCTAACTCCCCAGGTTGTTGTGAGGATTAAATTATAATATATACATTTTTATATTATATTGCATATATTAAATGAGAATATATACAATATATTTGTATGTTATATATTAAATAAGAATATGTATGTATTTATAAACTTTATATTATATAGTTACATATTTAAAAATACATACTTGCAAACTGTAATGTTAATTATTATTAGTTTAAGAGTAATTATTTTCGGGGCAGCTAGGTGGCGCAGTGGATAGAGCACCGGCCCTGGATTCAGGAGGACCTGAGTTCAAATCCGGCCTCAGACACTTAACACTTACTAGCTGTGTGACCTTGGGCAAGTCACTTAACCCCAATTGCCTCACTAAAAAAATAACAATAATAATAATTATTATTATTTTCCTTCTTGAAGGATTTCTTGAAATTATTTAAGCGGCTACTTTCTTCCCTTAACTCAAAGTTCTTGGAAATGTGTACATCCTCCAGAGTCCTGTGGGAGATTTCCTGGAAAAGTGTGTCTCCATGGTTTCTTCTTTATGAATTATTTCATTCCCTAACATCTATCCCAATTGACACACACACACAAAATCTCGCAGGGAAACCTCACAGAGACAGCTTTTCTGCAAAGCAACACCTGGAGTAGACAAGGCACATTACATCCATTCACATTATATTCAACATCCTGGTTTCAGAAACCAAGATTACTTGCTTCCATGGCTGGCAGGCAGGGTGCTGTGAATCTTGGGTTAATTTGAAGGATTTGCTTATATAGGAACCAGGTCTTTCCCACTGTTATACCTAGTAGGCGATTCACATTCAGCAAATCATGACAGGTCCCATAATTCAAGAACTATAACGTTTTTCTATTTCATCATTTAATTCTCAGGGAAACTTGAAATATGACAACTTTACATCCTTCCAGGAAATGGAAAGCAGATAAACTGCCCTTTTTGAGAAAGAGAGTTTAAAAGGGTCACTAACAAATCACTTGCATTTATAGAATTTATACTGGATGGACAGCAGAATATACTGGTGTTTCCCTGTACTTGAGTTTGAGGGGTTTCCCTGAATCCTATGACAGTTTATCTAAAGTATTAGTGGGTAAATTATAGAATTCAGCTCTCATTGAACAGGTGTACATATATATATATATATACACATATATACACATATATATACATATATACACACATATATAAAACATGGAGTATACATCATCTAATATATATAGTATATATAATGATACAATATACATGCATATTGTATCATTTAGAAGCTTTTATTCCAGTCTTTCCAAAACAAACTTCTTATACTCGTCAGAGACCATTCTAGTCCACCTTTCTTATTTTAGAGAGAAGGAAACTGAAATCTAAAGGGAGATATATAAAGGAGAGGTGTCTTGGCCCACAGTCACATAGCATTATTGATGAAGAAAACCAGAATGAAATATGGTTCAGTTCAGAAAAAAATGTTGATATTTTATTCTGGTTGTAATTGAAAATAGATATTGAGTTATAGAAAATTAGAGTTCAGAAAGGGACCCTAGAACATAGCATGTGAAAATGGGACCTATATTCCCCAACTCTGTTGCAGAGGTGGAAGTCCATAGGTATGAAACATTGCATATAATCTCAGATTTTTTTCTGTACACTGATCGATTTTGCTGATCTTTTTCTCTTCTTTCCCCTTTTATTTTGTTTTTTTTTAAATTATCTTTGTTATTAGGGATGGCTGCTTGGAAGACTGGGAAGGGATATAGAGGAATAGATATGTGTGTATATATACATACAAACACAAAATATATATACAAAACATTAGCAATATTTACTTTTTAAAAAACATGTCAGTAGAGCTAAGTAGTGTGTTGGATGATAGGATACAGAATATTGGGCCTGGAAGTAATCTAGAATCTAGAAAATTAGAAGAAGAAGAATAACATAAAAGAAAAATAGCACTCGTTACCCTAAGGCAGCTATTGAAAGATTAATTCTTCAGCAAAAAAGGAGGAAAAGAATTGATAGATATGCTTAGAGCACCTGACAAACAGGTCAAAAGCTTGCAGAAATACGTTTGGAACGAGCAAACATGACTTCTTTGAACGAGAGCAAAGGCTTTTAGTAGATACATTCCATTGGATTTGTCAAATGTAACTGAAAGTGGTTTTTACCTCTGGATGGAGCCTGTGAAATGGCTAAGATCCAAGAATGGAATCAAAAGGCCCTCCATGGGGGACATCTGCATGAGCTCAGCCAACAATATGTTGACAGAGAAGTATCAAACAAATGGTTTAGTCATACAGATTTGTCTGTGGAAACAGTGATTTATGATCACAAGTCGGTATCAAGTGATTGCCGCTAGAAATTAGAGAAAGATTATTTATCCTTAAGGAGGAAATGGTTGAAATGGTGCAATAGATTCTTCAGGCTGTAAAGAGTTAACCCCAGGGTAGCTAGGTGGCACAGTGGATAAAGCACCGGCCCTGGATTCAGGAGTACCTGAGTTCAAAGCCAGCCTCAGACACTTGACACTTACTAGCTGTGTGACCCTGAGCAAGTCACTTAACCCCCATTGCCCTGCAAAAAAATTTAAAAATTAAAAAAATATATTTTTAAGAGTTAACCCCTACTGAATATCTAGCAAGACCATAACCTATTAGCTAGAATTATCTATCAGAAGCTTATCTTTTATGAATTGACAGATGGCAAATATGCATGCTAACAAATTCAGACCTCAAGATGTCCTGGGAAACTCAGCATACTGTACTAGAACCAGACCATTATCAGGGACCAAACTGTTGTCCACAATTGCCTTGATAGAACATTGATCCATAAAAATTCAAGTGCAATATTATTAATGGATGTCGCCATGCCAAATACTCATAATCTCAATTTAGATAGCACGAAAAGTTTTCAATATCTAGAGATGCAGCAGAAGAGATCAAAATTATGTGAAAACAGGATGAAACACGAATCATCCCTGTTTTCTTGTCTGCTACTGAGTTTATACCAATGATTCTTTCAGACACCCTATAGAGGATCAGCTTAGGACCAGATGCTTTTTATTCAACTGTAAAAAAGCAGTTATTTTCTCTATCTGTGCAATAAATAACCTGTAAAACATTAAATATAAAAGAGTAATGGCAGGATAGTGACTCTTCCTGTAGCTCTTTTTGTCTAAGCTCTGTCAAAAAAGGCAAGAAGAACAAGGTTCTAAAAATAGCCCCCATTTCTATAGGACTCTATAATTTACAAAGTGCTTTCCTCTCCACAATAGTAAATCAGCAATTTGATTTTTATCTCCACTTTGTAGGTTAGTTATCCAGACCTCAGAAGTTGCATAGATTGTTACAGCACTGTGGGGCCTTAAAGATCATTTTATCCAGCAATTCTTAAGTTGTTGGGGTTTTTTTTTTCATGGACCCTTTGGTCTTTTGATGAAAACTAAGGGCCTCTTCATAGAATAATTGTTTTGTTTCCTGTCTTCACAAATTAAGAACACACTCAATTTTAGATAGATGTTAAAGAGAATAAAGATGTAATTTTTTTCTGTCCAAGTTCATGGGCTTTCCCCACCTCACCTCACCTTGAAATCTTTCTACAGAGGCAGCTATGTGGCGCGGTGGATCAAGCAACAGCCCTGGATTCAGGAGGACCTGAGTTCAAATCCGATCTCAGGCACTTGACGGGTACTAGCTGTGTGGCCCTGGGCAAGTCACTTAACCCCAATTGCCTAACCAAAAAAAAAAAAGAAAGAAAGAAAGAAATCTTTCTATGGACTTCTTGGTAGTCTGTGAACCTCAGGTTGATAATTCTTAATCTAATTGTACCTTTTGATTTAATAGATGTAGAAACCAAGGCCCAAAGAGGGGAAGTGATCACAGGCATATTTGTAATCAAGTTTCATATCAGAAGTTTCAAATCCCATCTTAGGGAAGTTGCTTAGTTCCTCTGGGCCTCAGTTTTCTCACCTATAAAATGACTTAGACTTCTAAATCCCCTTCCAACTCTCAATCTATGATTTTGTGATCCTTTTACTGAATTGTACAATTCCTAGTCATTTCTTCTGGATTTTTAAGGTCTTATGTAAGCTCCTCTACACAAAATAGCGGTAAGAGGGCAATTAGGTAACACAGCAGATAGAGTACTGGCCCTGGAGTCAGGAAGATACTTACTAGCTATGTGATCCTAGGCAAGTCACTTAACCCCAATTGCCTCTTGGAAAAAAAATAATGGTAAAGAACTTTTTGCTAGCCACATAGTGCCATGAAAGACCAGAAAAGGGAAGGAGGAAGACAATAACCTAGATCCTTAGGTTTAGGTTTTGTGCTTTCCCCTCTTCATTCGTATTGCAGCCATAAAGCATTTGGGGTCTCCCAGGATTCTACAAGGGTTCAGACCCTTATATAACTCTAAGTTTTCTTTGATGGACCCCCCCCAAGTGGGTTTGGGAGCACCAGAACCACATAAAGAATTAAGTATAGTGGCGCAGTGGATAAAGCGCCAGCCCTGGATTCAGGGGGACCTGAGTTCAAATCTGACCTCAGACACTTGACACTTACTAGCTGTGTAACCCTGGGCAAGTCACTTAACCCTCATTGCCCTGCAAAAAGGAATTAAGTATAGAGCTACATGAAATTCTACCAGGTGATGTCAATACACTGGTCCCACTGGGTATTGCTCCCTACTGGTCTTTCCTGGTAACTGCTCAATCATTCAGGGATCTGTGGAGCACAGAGTTCCTCTTTGCTTCCCGTTTCTGGCTTCAGTTGCAGTCCTCAGCTGGGGTGTGACCTTTTCCTTCATAGGAGGAAGAATGGGCTCCTTCATTGCTCTACTATAAAAGCTAGAGTTTTTAATTCTGGTAAATAATTCTACTAGGGCAGAAACTCTAACATACCCAGTCATTAGACTAGGGGAAAATACTCAGTGACTTTTCTCCCATTACAAAGTTTATTTGAGCCTTGGCAGTAATAAGAATTTTATACCACACAGAGATTCCTTGCCCTAGATGATAAGGTGTCTAGAACTCTAGAACCAGAACCATTCCAGGTAGCTGTGACTTTAAGCCAACATTTATTTTATAAATTCAAACTCTTCATCACCCTGAGCATCACCCGGCTCTATCAGAGATCTCACTCTGCTTTAGGGTTAAAAATTCCACATAGATACTTGCTTAATTCTTCCTGGGCATCTTATGCTCCAAAACCAATTTATAGGGAGTTCTGCCTAGGAAACCTTAAAAGGGTACTCAAAATTCCATGTCTTTCGTGCAGATTGCATTTTTCTGACATAACCTTTGAAAATCCAAGGTCACTTCCATATCATGATAAGGCATCATGGAGAACTTTAGTAGAAGATAATAATAAGAGTTCAGGTTTCTATAATACTTTACAGTTTACTCTGCTCATATAAAATCCCTGTGAGTTAAGAAATACAAGATTATCATGACTCTTTTACACATAAGGAAACTGAAGCCTATCAATGTCAAATGACTTAACTAAAGTCAAAAATCAATTTAGTCTCAGTTGGAATTGGATTCTTACTCACTTAGTTCTAATCCTTTTTGTTGTGATTGGCACATACTAAATGTTTAATAAATGCTTTTTCATTCATTTATTCCATTATAGAAGAGTGTCCAGGAAAGGGGGGACAATGGGGTGGTGATTCTCTACTCTAGCCATAGAGCAGAGAAAGAAGATACAAGTATTTCCTGACAAAATGCCCAAATTGATTATTATAGTAATAAGACATGAGGGAATATGTACTGTATGATGCAAGTCATAGGATGATGGGGAATGTGTGAACTTGAATTTTTTTTAACACACTGATGTCATTGTATCCTAGTTCTGCATCTTCAAGAGAGCTAGATCTTTCCTGACTCTTGGTTCTACCTTCCCTGAGTCCCTGATGACATGACAAGGAGAATCAGAGGATCATAATATACACTCAGAGTTGGAAGGGACCAAGTCAAATTGAGGAGATTGCACGGGTTTCTGAAAATCAATCTTTTCCTTCCTTATCCCTTCATTGTTAACCTCACCCTTAGTCTCACTTCCCACTGATCCAACTTGAGTCTACAGCTACTGGGCTTACAGAAACAGTCTATTGCTGCTTGGTGAATGTAAAATCACTTGTCTGAGGTCCCATAGAATTCATTTAAACCAAATTTACTAATTAGTGTTAATTTTTACTCAAGATAATCCTTGCCTTTATGAACATTTCCAGGCAGATCTTAAGCAAAATTCATTAACGCAAGACCTTTACAATACCTGTGTTAAGTGGATTTAATAGTTGAATCACTGGGTCTTTTTATAAGCTGCCACACAGTGCGGCTGAGATAACCATACTTGTCTGCCTCTCCTCAGGTTGATCCAAAGAAATTGAATTAGTGCGCTGTCAAGAACAGATTTGTTAGTGATTCCCCGCTGCTTGGCAGAGCAGAGTTAGTCTTAAAAGAAAAAAAAGAGATTGTACTCTCTTTGCCCTATGGTACTCTTTTTATAGGTAAATTGGCTTTGATTTCTGCCCTCACATAACATCAAGCTGATCGCCTGTGAAACACCCATAGAAGCATCACTTGACCGTGGGCTGAGTTTCTGTGTGTTTTTATTATCTAGGCTCTATAGTCGGTCCTGCTTTTGTAGAGAATTACAGTGTACTTGCAGAGATATAAGCACATAGAGGGGAAGCTTTTCCTGCTTCCTCACCCCCCACCCCTCCCATAGCCATGGGTCTCAGCTTCATCTTCCTCCATGGGTGTGTTAAGCAGTTCCTGTCCTATCATTTGCCCCCTCCACTGCCATAGTGCTAGTTGAAATATTCTGTATTGTTGTTGCATGGAAGTTTTAATGATTGTTTTTGAATGATTGTTCATCCCCCCCCCCAAAAAAAAGATAGCATTTGTGTTATTTCAGCTGAGTTTACTGTAGGTGACTAAAGTCTCTGTTGGCTCTTGCCAGGAGAAAGATGAAGACCATTCAACTTTCCCTCCCTTTTTTCTCCATTCTAGTTAATATTATTTTTAAATCTAATTTTTAAAAAAAAATTCTATTCATGATTGAGGGGGAAGAGGGAAAGAGGTTATTATAAGATGTTCAGACTACTGCTATTAAAATGTACCATTAACTCTTAGAGAAATTGTTTTTAAAGATATAATTGGAGGCAAAAGAATGATTTTTTTTCTTTGACTTTGTAGAACATTTAGCTTTCACAGTTCTGATGCTGCTTCATGATAAGGGGAAGATCCTGTGTGACCTCGGAGACTGTTCTAGAAAAAAACAAACTGACAGGTCCTACTCAAACTGAACCCAGGGACATAAGTTTATTATCTAAGAACCAGCCTAGTTAATCAATCAGTCAACCAATCAACAGTGGATGGAGCATTGGGAGTGAAATCAGGAAATCATCTTCCTGAGTTCAAATTCAGCCTCAGACACTTACTAGTTGTGTGATCTTGGGGAAGTCACTTAACCCTGTTTTCCTCAGTTTCCTCATCTATGAAATGAGCTGGAGAAGGAAATGGCAAATCACTCCAGTGTCTTTGTCAAGAAAACTCCACATGAGGCCCTGAAGAGTCAGACAAAACTGAAAAGACTCAACAACAACAAAAAGTGTCAGTCGCTGTTTTTATTTCTGGGGATGAAAGTGAAACAGCCCTTGCCCTGAAGGATCTTACAATATAAGTTCAGAAACGCTCTTCAAATTAGGTTGAACACCAGATGGTGAATGTTTTTTAAACATAGCAAATTACAAAGACCATCTATTAAGACATAGGTCAGAGTTGTCATTTTTTGGGGTTGAGTTTGGAGTTTTTTTGGTTTCTTTGTTTGTTTTTGTTTTTGCGGGGCAATGAGGGTTAAGCGACTTGCCCAGGGTCACACAGTTAGTAAGTGTTAAGTATCTGAGGTCAGATTTGAACTCAGTTCCTCCTGAATCCAAGGCCAGTACTTTATCCACTGTGCCACCTAGCTGCCCCTGTGAAGTTCTTAACTTTGTTAGTGTCATGGATCTCTTTGCCAGTGTAGCAAAGCATAAAATAAATTACATAGAAACCAATGATACTTAAATGGGGTTATCAGGTTTTTTTGTTTATAGATCTCAGTTTTAGAACCTCTGAAATAGATCCTTCTCTAATAACCAACATTTACATACCACTTTAAGGTTTGTAAAGTCTTTTTTAAATGTTGTCTCATTCTATGTCTATCATTTGATATTCTCAAGCCTAGGCAAAAAAAAAAAATGGTGTCAAACTCAAAGGGCAACTAGATGGTACAGTGGATAGACTGCCATGCTTGGACTCATCTTCCTGAGTTCCAATCTGATCTCAGATACCTACTAGCTATGTGACCCTGGGCAAGTCACTTAGCCCTGTTTGCCTCAGTTTCCTCATCTGTGAAATGAGCTGGAGAAGGAAATGGCCAACCACTCCAGTATCTTTGCCAAGAAAACAACAACCAACAAGCAAATGGAATCATAGTCAGACACAACTGAAACAACTGAACAAAAACAAAAAAAGTCAAACAAACAAACAAAAAACCCCAACACCAGGGACCAGTAATCCATACATAAGGATCCCTACAGGCTACATATTGACTTAGTTTAAAAATGTAATATTATATGTTTTAATGTATTTTTATTTATTTTGTGAAATATTTCCCAGCTTTCTGGCCTCTGAACCACTGTACACTCTTAAAAATTATTGAGGGCTTCCCTCAAAGAGCTTTAGTTTTGCATGGGTTACCATATTAAAATGACAATATCTTAGTATTATTATGAAAATAGTGTTGACCTTATGGACCACATTTTTGAGAACCACTGCATTAATTAAAGATGGGCAGATGGAAGTCCTTCCCACATAAAGAGTTCCCTATATTACCTGATCCTTGGCATATACATACTGATTGGATTATATGGCGCCCTTGGTCTCTTATAACTCCAATATTCTGTGAGGGGATCAAATCATCCATTCCCCTACCACTGGACTCAGATCCTTGAGGTATTAAGATGTACTTTCATATATATGTGTGTGTAGATGTGCATATGTGTATGTATGTATATATGTGTGTATATATGTATACACACATATATAATAAATATATATAGACAAAAATTATGCTTGTGATATTTGAATTATGATTAATTTCATAAAACTGGAAATTGTTTTCTTCACAACAGTCCTATGAGGAAAGTAGTCCATTATCATTACTCCTATTTTACAGTTGAGAAAGCTTCAGGTTCAGGAGTGACCTGCCAATGGTCACACAGCCAGTAAACATCAAAATTGATGCTTGAACAACCAGGTTCTTTGATTCCAAATCTATTGCTTTTTCTGATATATCACATGGGCCCAACTTCCCAGGTTTATTCTCATAGATTTGTAATACTTTTTTTCTACAGGGCTTAGAGTGTGGGTTTTTTTTATCAGAAGTAAATAGTGACAACAAATGAGATGTTTCAGGGAGTTTTCTCCCCACTTTAAATATTTCATTAACGGCCTACATTCCCCAAAGGAAATCAGACTAATTAAAAGGTTTCAGAGGTTCAGTATCTAAGAGAAAGAACATCTCTATTAAAAACTTTACATCTCATAAAATATCTTCATTCATCATAATAGGAGAAATCATTGGGGAAGGAGACAACAGAGAAAATTATTCCTTCTCCACTATCTTGGGCAGATTCCCTTTTGCAAAGCTGTGGTTCTCGTCACTTAAGTAGTCGGAAAGTGTGTATGACATCTGAGAAAACAAAGTAAAATCAAGTCATTGATTGTCCTCATCCATCAAACAGTGTGTCACCAGCCTCCTTCTAATCACTCCCTTTTGCCTTCATTTAGTTCAGTTTTGGTCTAATTCTGGCTGAAATGTGTGTGTGTGTGTGTGTGTGTGTGTGTGTGTGTGTGTGTGTGTGTTTATATGGGTGCATGTGTGTATTAATGGTGGCATAAGTACAAAGGAACAGATAATACTTAACAAGGGCCTAATCCACTCGGTATTTTCCTCACTACCACAGCAACCTCTAAAACCTAGTGAGACAGGCAAGGGGTGGGAAAGGCAGTTTCTTTTTTTTTTTTTTTTAGCGAGGCAATTGGGGTTAAGTGACTTGCCCAGGGTCACACAGCTAGTAAGTGTTAAGTGTCTGAGGCCGGATTTGAACTCAGGTACTCCTGACTCCTTGGCCGGTGCTCTATCCACTGTGCCACCTAGCTGCCCTGGGAAAGGCAGTTTCAAGGAATGATGACAATAATCTCACATTCCAAATTTACCTCTACAGATTCCAAAGTCTTCCACATACTTTTAGCTTTTTTGGTCCTCACAAGACCCCTGTGAGAGAGGCAATATTATCCTCATTTTATAGCCAAGAGAACTGAGGCTTAGAGAGACTAAGCAGTCTTGCCTGTGGTCACATAGCTGTTAAGTGACAGAAGTGCCTGTTGAAACCAGGTCTTCTGACCACAAAGTCAGTGCTCTTTACGTGTCACTGTGAGGCAGTGTGGTACAGTGGAAAGTACATTGAACCTGGAGTTGTCAGGCCTAAGTTTAAATTCTCTGCTCTGCCATTTGCTATATATGTAACCTTGGGTAAGGCCTCCTTGTATCTTAGTTTCCTCATTTGTCAAATCGAACACATCCTTCTACCACCACCCATTTCTTTTTCTTATATTAAATAGAACATTAGTTAGTGTAGGGTTTCTTAACCCTTTTTGAATGTCATTTACTCCTTTGGTAGTCAGGTGAA
Source organism: Dromiciops gliroides (assembly GCF_019393635.1). Classification (NCBI taxonomy): domain Eukaryota; kingdom Metazoa; phylum Chordata; class Mammalia; order Microbiotheria; family Microbiotheriidae; genus Dromiciops; species Dromiciops gliroides. The sequence goes on from NC_057862.1 coordinate 211,336,260, forward strand.
GCCTATGGGCACCTTCTCAAAATAATGTTTTGAAATGTATAAAATATATAGGATTACAAAAGAAACCAACTGTTATGTTGAAATACAGTGATCAAAACAGTAAAACAAACAATAAACAAATTCATAGACCATAGGTTAAAAACCCTTGAGTTAGAGCAATATGGCAAAGTAGATCGAATGCTAGGTTTCTCTTGATCAAATCACTTAATTTCTGTGTGCCCTAGTAAACTTACTCAGATCTTACTCACTAAGTCAGTGGTTCTCAAATTTTTTGGTATCAGGACTTTACACTCTTAAAATTTTTTGAGAGCCTCCCCAAAGAGCTTTTGCTTATATGGGTTATTGATATTTACCATATTAAAAATTAAAACATCATCGTCATCATCATTATTAAGACAATACTGATTTCATGTACCACACTTTGAGAGCCATTGCATTAATTGAAGATGGGCAGGTAAAGGGTGTTCCCACATGGAAAGTTTCTACTGTTATCTGATCTTGGTTAGAGCACAATGAAAATGCTGAGTAAGAAAACATAGTATGTTTGCTTCAGGGATCCCTATTTACTAAGTAGCATTGAAGGATTATACACTATTTCCTGAAAGAGAAAGTAAAACAGTAAGGTTGTGCATGGGAGGATATGACGATGATGAGCACCTACCAAGGAGTCGCAAATAAATATATGATGCAGACAATCCAATGGTTTGTTGGATTTTTAAAATTGTTTGTTTATTTGGCTTTTGCATATTAAATCAAATGAGATAACTTCTGCAAAGTTCTATGTAAATTTCTATTGGCTATTATTAACTATATAAATATTAGCTACCATTATTATTGTTGTTATTGTTATACCTCTTAACAGTGGTTCCTCTCTAAGAGGTCACAGTAGGAAATCTGAAGATACAGGAGGTAGTACAGTACAGCGGAAAGGACTTTGGATTTAGAGTCAGAGAACCTTGATTCAACTCTCAACCCCTGAATCCCAGGCTGACCACTTACGAACATTGATCAAGTTACTTAGCCTCTCTGAGCCTCAGTTTTCTCATCTGTAAAATAAGGGTGTAGGCTTTCTGGCCTCTAGGGACTCTGCCATCTCTAAATCCTATATTCCCTATGATTTTCAGTTCTTTAAGCAGACTGCAGTCCTCGAATGGTTGGTCCCATGTTTCTCATTGCCAGTGGTAGCATCAAGAAGAAATAAATCCCTTTGCCCATTAACTGAGGAATGACTGAACAAGTTGTGGTAGATGATTGTAATGGAATATTATTGTGATATAAGACATGATGAACAGGATGATTTCAGAAAAACTTGGAAAGATTTAAATGAACTGATGCAGAGTAAAGTTAGCAGAACAGTGTGAACATTGTAGATAATAACAGGAATACTGTATGATGCACAAGTGAATGACTTAGCTATTTTCAGTAATCCCAAAGGGCTTATGATGATAAATGCCTCTCAAGAAAGAACTGATAGTATCTGAGCACAAACTATAGCATTTTCCTTCCTTTCTTCCTCTTTCTCTCTTTCTTTCTCTCCCTCCTTCCCTCTCTTCCTTCCTTCCTTCCTTTCACAAAATGACTAATATAGAAATACGGTTTACATGATTGTACATGAATAACCTATATCAGATTGCTTACTGTCTCAGGGAAGAGGGAAGGGAGGGAGAGAGAGATATAGTATTTGAAACTCAAAACTTTAAAAGCATTAAAATTTGTTTTAGGGGCAGCTAGGTGGCGCAGTGGATAGAGCACTGGCCCTGGAGTCAGGAGTACCTGAGTTCAAATCTGGCCTCACTTAACACTTACTAGCTGTGTGACCCTGGGCAAGTCACTTAACCCCAATTGCCTCACTAAAAAAAAAAATTGTTTTATATGGAATTGAAGGGAAAATAAAATATTATTAAAGGGGGGAAAAGAAAGAAATCACATGCAAAGTAGGTGTATGAAAATGTTGTTGCCTTAAGAGGTTTGCAGATATCTTGGCTGACTTCCCTGAGTCAGATAGGCCCTGAAATGTGGGTCTTATCTGACATAAGAATAAGAAGATACATGATATAGCATAGAAGTGTCAAAACATGGTCCACAAGCCTCCTGCAGCCCTCAACACCCCTGAATGCAACTGAAACCCGATTAAAATATAAATGTGAAATATTTAACAAAAATAAATAAAAATACAATAAACATGAAAAGTATTACATTTTAAAACTAAGTCAGCATGCCACTTATACGGATCATTATGTAAGGTTTAGTGGTCCCCATTTCTTTTGGAATTTGACACCATTGATTCTAGCAAGCACCAAATCACACTTAGAAGGAACTTTTATTGACACTTACGAGCTGTGTGACCCTGGGCAAGTCACTTAACCCCCATTGCCCCACAAAAAACAAAACAAAACAAAACAAAAAAAAAAAAAGAAGAAGGAACTTTTAGTGATCATCTATTTCCATTCTCCCTTTTTACTCTTTTTTTTAATGAGGCAATTGGGGTTAAGTGACTTGCCCAGGGTCACACAGCTAGTAAGTGTGTTTTAAGTATCTGAGGCCGGATTTGAACTCAGGTACTCCTGAATCCAGGGCCGGTGCTCTATCCACTGCGCCACCTAGCTGCCCCCGCTTTTTACTCTTGAAGAAGCTCAGGCCTAGAGAGATGACCTGATGAAACAATAATTTATAATTACTAGTAATTATAAATTATTAACTATTAATAACAAATAATTACTAGTAATTATTAATAATGGTAATAAGTAACAAAGGTGGGATTCTGACCCTAGTCTTCTGGCTCTCTCCACTACAAGTCTACTGCACACACTCAGTTCTGGCCTATACAAATGTGCTAGGGCTTTGCTTCTCCACTCCTGGTATTGAACTATTTGTCCATCTTGTCCCTGGTGAGGGACTCATCACTTTATGTGATTTTAAGGTTACAAGTTTAATTTAGAGTACATCTAAATGAATACTATCCACTTCAAAAAAGTGCCCTTGGGGGACCATAAATTTATTCCAGTTATCAAATCCAGTTTGGAAGTCACTCAAAAATCCATTCTTGTTCCTTTGCATTTATACCTTTTGTTGAATCAGGTAGTAGCACTGCCCAGCTTTGATCACCAATCTTATCCACCAGACTTGGCTCCTAATGATTTTTGGCCATCTTTAAAAATTAGAATTACTTTCTGGCACCAAAAGTTTGATACCATTGAACAGAGGGATTTTCCTCATTGAATAATAATTTCTTAGACCTGAGGGGGACCTCAAAGGTCATTTTGACTAATAGATGCCTAAATCATGAATTCCATATACAGCATCCTCAAAGAGTGGTCCATCCTCCATTTCCATATCTCTAGGTTTGGAAGACTCATGATCATGTTAACTCATTTGAGTTTTGGGTTTAGATAGCTGTGATTTTTAGGACTTTCTTCCCCTTTATTAAAATCTGCTTCTTGGGGCAGCTAGGTGATGCAGTGAATAAAGCAACAGCCCTGGATTCAGGAGGACCTGAGTTCAAATCCAACCTTAAACACTTGACACTTACTAGCTGTGTGACCCTGGGCAAAGTCACTTAACCCTCATTGCCCCACCCAAAAAAAGAAAATCTGCTTCTGAAGCTTCTAGCTGTTGCTCCTACTTCTGTGATCAGGGGCCAAGTAGACCATTCACGCAAGGAAGCATCTAGACATATTTGGGGTAATGACAACTTCACTGGAATAAGTCCACAGCTCCTAGGTTGACTATTTTAAAGTGGACAACACTAATTTGGAGATAGATGTTTCTGAATATTAGGGAGTGGGGGGGGGGAGTAGTCATGTCGTTTTGTCAATTCCATCCCAAAGGGAATGAGCCTTTTTCTTTGGGAAAAAAAAGTGTCTTTTAAAAAAACATTACCTTGGTTTCTTTGTTTTTGGTTGTTTTTGGTTTGTTTGTTTTTGCAGGGCAATGAGGGTTAAGTGACTTGCCCAGGGTCACACAGCTAGTAAATGTCAAGTGTCTGAGTCTGGATTTGAACTCAGGTCTTCCTGAATCCAGGGCCAGTGCTCTATCCACTGTGACACCTAGCTGCCCCTCTTTCCTTGATTTCTAAATAAATCCCTATACTCTCCCTTAGCCAGTGTACTATTAATAATCAATAACAATAATAATAAATAACTAGTATTTATATGGCACTTTATAGTTTACAAAATACTACAAATATTTCATCATTTTATCCTTACAAACAACCGTAGAAGGCAGATGCTATTATGAGCCTCAAATGAAATAAGATTTATAAAGTGCTTTTCACAGTGCCTGGCACATAGTAGGCACTTAATAAATGTTTATTCTCTTCTCCCTTTTACATATGAAGAAACTGAAACAGATAGCAAATAAGTGACTTGTCCAATGTCACACAGTTAGTGAGTGGCTGAACCTGGATTTGAACTCAGCTCTTCCTCCAGGCCCTACACTCTAACTACTCTATCCCCTAGCAGCCTCAAGAATCCCTGTTAACAATTTTTAAAAGAAAGAGGGGGAAAAATATTTTAGCAAAACTGATCATATCATCTGAGTCTGGCAGTACATATAATGCTCCATGTCCAAGATCTTCTACCTCTACAAAGAAGGGAAGGAGGTAGATTTTTTTCATCTCTTTTCTGGGGCCAAGCTGAGTCATAATTACACAGTATTCAGTTTCATGTCATTGTTCTTTTCTGTTTACATTGTTGTTCTCATTGTATATATTGTTTTCTTGGTTTTGCTTATTTCATCCATTCATAGAATTCTGATCAATAGAACTGTAACTGTGTACATATTTGTTATGTTGCTATGGAATCTTTTTATAGGAGAAGGAAAAACTTGGGAGAGTAAAAAAGAAAATAAGGGGTCCTTTTTATCATAAAAGTATTTTATTATTTTCTAGTTACATGTAGAGATAGTTTTCAACATTTGTTTTTATAAGATTTCTAGTTCCGGGGGCAGCTAGGTAGAGCAGTGGATAAAGCACTGGCCCTGGATTCAGGAAGACCTGAGTTCAAATCCGGCCTCAGACACTTGACACTTACTAGCTGTGTGACCCTGGACAAGTCACTTAACCCCCACTGCCCTGGCCAAAAAAAAAAAAAAAAGATTACCAGTTCCAAGTTTTTCTCCCTCCCTCTCTTCCCTTCCCCCTCCCCAAGACAACAAGCAATCTGATATAGATTATATATGTACAATCACATTAAACATATTTCTGCACTAATCATTTTGTGAAAGAAGAATCAACACAAAAGGAAAAAAAAACCTCAAAAAAGAAAAAACAAAAACAAAAAAAGTAGAGACAGCATGATTCAATCTGCATCCAGATTCCATAGTTCTTTTTTCTGGATGTGGAGAGCATTTTCTATCATGAGTCCTTTGGAATTAGCTTGGATCATTGTATTGCTGAGAAGAGGTAAGTCTATCACAGTTGATCATCACACAATGTTGTTGATACTGTGTACAGTGTTCTCCTGGTTCTACTCATTTCACTCAGCATCAGTTCATGTAAGTCTTTCCAGGTTTTTCTGAAATCTGCCTGCTCATCATTTCTTACAGCACAATAGTATTCCATTACCTTCATATACCACAACTTGTTCAGCCATTCCCCAATTGATGGGCATCCAAAAATAAGGGGTTCTTTATCCTTGGGACCTTCCATCCCACTGACCTCATTCCCCCTGTTCCTTCCCCTGCAATCCCAGGGCTTGTTATATAGAATGAACATGTGAACATAGTAAACTTCTACTGGTCCCAAGGCATGTGTCTCATTATCCAGACCATTTAATGTGACCATTAAATGTGTACTTGTCCAACCTCCTGAGTGGTACAGAAAAGATGTTCTCTGGATTCTCTTCCAAAACTAAAATTCCATGTTTCCATGAACTCAAGAAAGAAGAAAAATGAAAAGCAGGATTTTATAGAGGGGGAAAGATTCTGGATGCTTTGTGATTTCTTAATAGACATTTCAATAAATTCATATGCTGTTTTAGAAGTAGAAGGGCTTTTAAAATATAGAATTCTAGCACTGGGAGAAACTTAAAATTTCATCTAGTCCAGAAGTTCTTAAACTGGGATCTGCATACCCCAAGGGATCTGTGGATGGATTTCAGGGGATCCATGAACTTGGATGGGGGGAAATTTACATCTTTATTTCAATATAATTGGTTTCTGAGGGGTCAGCTAGGTGGTGCAGTGGATAAATCACCGACCCTGGATTCAGAAGGACTTGAGTTCAAATCTGACCTCAAACACTTGACACTTACTAGCTGTGTGGGCAAGTCACTTAAGCCTCATTGCCCGGCCAAAAAAAAATTTTTTTTTAATTAAAAAAAAATATATATATATATATAAAATTGGTTTCCTTTAAAATCCTTTGGGGGTCATCTAGGTGGCGCAGTGGATAAAGCACTGGCCCTGGAGTCAGGAGGGCCTGTGTTCAAATCCAGCTTCAGACACTTAACACTTACTAGCTTGTGTGACCCTGGGCAAGTCATTTAACCCCAATTGCCTCACACAAAAAAAAATCCTCTGAACTTTAATCATGTGAATTTAAGACCACTATTTGGAGAAGAGAGTTGATAGGCTTCACCAGACTGCCATCAGAGGATCGTGACATTCCCCCCCCCCAAAAAAAGGGTTAAGAATCTCATTTTACAGAGAAGGAAGACTGAAGGCGCATAGGACTGAAATGATTAGCCGGAGGTCACCCAGCTAATGTCCTGTGTCCCAACCCAGGGCTCTTGCCTCTTTGTCCTCAATAATCCATGAAGAACAGAAATTCAGATTTCCATAGCACCATGAGGTTTAGAAAGCACTTTCCTCCTAAAAACCCCACAAGTTAAGTGGCCCATGTGTTCATTTCCCCCAATTTAAAACTGTGGAAATTGAGTCTCAGAAAGTCAACATAATACACCAGTGATCACACAGCCAGTAATTATCAGAACTGGCATCTGAAGTCCCCAGACTTTGAATCCAATGCTCTTTCCACGCTACCCCTCAGCTTTCATATTTAGCTTAAAGCCAAGTTCGTCACACACCAGCTCTCTATGTGTAGACTGTGAGGAAAGAGTGAAGCTATGGGTCTGACTTCTGCCCTATTACTGTGAGATAGAGTCCATTTTCTAGGAGAATTTTGCCTCCATTCTTCATAAATATTTTAAATGATGATGTTTTGACCCCTGCCCTTAAGGGAAATGAACAGGAGAACTGAGAGAGTGTGGTTTCTTGAAATAGCCATTAACCATTACTTCTCAGCCTCATCTTCCTCCTTGCTCAGGCAGCAACCAGGCCTAATAGCAGGATCAGGTGGGCTTTGTTCTCCCACTGCAATATTTGTTTTTCAATCACAGAAGAATAATCTCTCTGAGCCAGCTTCCCCCCTTCCTCCCTGCACCCAGCTCCCACCTCCGCACTCCAACTGAAATTGATGCTGGCACAAAGGCTCGTCCCAGTTACTTTCATAGCCAATGTGATTGATGGGCTAAGGTGCACTTACATGCAACCAACTGAGGTTCATAGTTGAAATTACATCATCTTGTCTCTGGACAAGCATCTTTGAGAAGCCAACCCAGTTCTTAGCTTGGGTCCAGGAATTTCTTTCTAATAGGCATAGCCTTGAGAAAAGGAAGGTTTTCTTAGCAATATAAGATAAAATCCCATTGTCCTTTTAAATTTTAATGTGCCCAGCCCAATCTTTTCTTTCTCCTTTCAACTGTATCTCCCTTTAGTTTCATTTTTTTTTAATGCGCCTACTCTAACTTCCTCATTTTAAAGACAAAGAAGAAAAGCATAGTATAGTTGGAAAGAAAGAATGCGGGGCTTATTGGATCCCTAATTAATTGTGTGAAGTTGTATGACTTTAACTGGGCAAATAAGTCATATTATTTATCCCTTGTGGGTACAATGGGAGGAATGATTAATGAATGAATGAAAGGCATTTATTAAAAGCTGTGCTAAATATACTAAATGTGCTAAATGCTGGGAATGCAAATAAAAACATGACTCCCTCTTTCAAGGAACTCACATTCTAATAGGAAGAGACAATACACAGAAGAGGTTCCCACTATATATTAGAAGGAAAGGCCCCGTAGGGTAGAGTTCAAAGAAGGTAATGCTGCTTCTATAATATCTTTCTATTAAAAAATATATCCAGGGGCAGCTAGGTGACACAGTGGATAGAGCACCGGCCCTGGAGTCAGGAGTACCTGAGTTCAAATCCAGCCTCAGACACTTGACACTTGCTAGCTGTGTGACTCTGGGCAAGTCACTTAACCCCAATTGCCTCACTAAATATATATATATATATATATCCATTTCTAAACTTGAATCGTTTGACATTGCCAAGGACTTTGATGCCGAGATCTTTATTCTCCTGGTCTTCGGTAACTGTGACTGCTAAGAGTCCAGGGCTGCAGTGCCTACAGAAGCAATTGCCAGCTTCCATCTGCCTGGATGCCAGGACTAAGCTGGAATCAGATCAAGGGGGTGATCTGGAAGAGGAAAGGGGCACTGCTTTTCCTGGGACTCTTGAATTCTGAGCTCTGGGCTATCTCCATCAGGCTCTGAAGAGAGCTGATGGTTGCAATGGGGAAAGTGAGTTGATTTGCCTGGCATATCCAATCACCTTTTTTGCCCTCATGGTGCCTTGGTGCTTCAGCTAGGCTGGTACACCTGTCTTGTGGGTTGACCTTTGGTCCTCAATGGATGAGGATGACCATTCCCTTTTGCATAGTACTTGCTTCCTTCCCTGGATGATGGCTGCATGTGCTGACTGGGAAGCCCAATGGTCTAAGTCAGAAGGGAGGGAAAGGAATGCTCTTGGACTGACCGGCCCATCAATGACAAGTTGATCCGTGGTGGGTATTTTGGTGGTGACCAAAGAGATGACTCCTCAGTGCCCTTCCAAATACAAAATTCCATGAGTCTTTTTCTAAACTGAAGCCCCAGGTGACTGCCACAAAATCACTAGAATACTAATGATAGAATGAAGGCACGTATTTCCAAGAAAGGTAAAATAGGAGGGGAAAGATGGGATAAGAGAGGAATGCTACATATGAAGTCAGGAAACCTGAATTTGGATCCTGCCTCAGATATTGATCTGATGTTTGATCCTAGGGAGTTCACTTAACCTCCAATGAACTGTGTTTCCTCCAGGGTAAAATGGGAATAATAATCTCACCACCTACCTAGTAGGGTTGTGAATAAAGTGCTTTATAAACATTTAAGTGCTATAAAAATGGGAGTTAAAATTCCCAGCCCGATGTTCTTTCTTTTCTTTTCCCCTAGAAATCAACTTTTATTTTCGGTTAAACAATAGATTGGTATAGTGTCAGCAGCAGTAGGGAGAACGAGCCATGGGACCTAACCTGATTCAGAGTGTTTTCACTGGCTGTCTCCCATACCTAGAACTCCTTCCCTCCTCAGATCACCTCCTGGCTTCCAAATCTCAGCTGAAGTCCCACCTTCTGCAAGAAATCTGTCCCAGTCCCCCTTGAACTTAGTTCTGTCCCTCTGAAATGACTCCCAATTTATCCTGTATATATCTTGTTCGTTTGTAGTTGTTTGCATGTTGTCTCCCCCAATAGACTATAAGCTCCTTGAGGATAAGGACTACCTTTTCTCTTTCTGTCACCAGTGCTTAGCAGAGTGCCTAGCACATAGGATGTGCTTAAGAAATTCTTATTCATTGGGGGCAGCTAGGTGGCACAGTGAATAGAGCACTGGCCCTGGATTCAGGAGGACCTGAGTTCAAATCCGGCCTCAGACACTTGACACTTACTAGCTGTGTGACCCCAGGCAAGTCACTTAACCCTCATTGCCCTGCAAGAGAGAGAGAGAGTGAGTTTAGAGCATCATAACAGGATAATAGCAAAAAAAAAAAAAAAAAGTGAACTATATATGGCAAGAGTGAAAGATGACAGGTAGGTAGCCAGAAGGTGCCACTGGCACCCTGTCTGGCAATAACAGGATAAAGTGAAGAAGCTTTGTGTACCTTAGGTGGACCCCCCTGTGTTGAACTTTGGGGAAAACATGGATGAGCGTTTCACAGGACGGGCAAGCATGGATGGGTTGCAATCTGTGTAATTGGATGGAATTCCCAAATTGATGCACTCACAGACCCATATTAGTATTATAATCATATTCGTATTGGTATCTTGTTTCTACTTACTTTGATTTGCATCTGTTTATAGAAGTCTTCCCATGTTTCTCTAGTCCTTATATTCATCATTTCTTATGCTCTTATAACATGCCATTATAACTTACTAGCTGTGTGACCCTGGGCAAGTCACTTAACCCCAATTGCCTCACTAAAAAAAAAAACAAACAAACAAAAAAAAAAACCATGCCATTATATTCATGCACACAGTTCATTCAGCTATTCACCAGTATTGGCACCTACTTTATTTTCAGGCTTTTGCTACTACAAAGAGTAATGTTATAATTAATTTTCCCTCTGTCTATGATCTCCTTAGAATATAAGCCCAGTTGTAGCATTACTGGGTCAAAGTGTACATGCAGTTTAGTCCCTTTTCTAGTATAAATGTTGAAAATTGTTTTCCAGAATGTTTGGACCAGTTCATAGCTCCACTAATAGCCTGTAAATGTTCCTGACTCCCCACAGACCCTCCAATGTCCAAGATTCTTTTCACTATATCCACACTGCAAGTGTTTGATAAACCAATGATTAGTTTTCACATTAAGTTGGAGGTTTATGAAAGTCTGAGAAACCTTGACTTTGATCAATTTAAATTCACATATCCCACACTGCTAAATTATTACTTACACATACACGCACACACGCACACACACTCTCTCTCCCAGCTGCAAGGAACGATGAAGAAAAATGCATCTCTCTCTCTCTCTCTCTCTCTCTCTCTCTCTCTCTCTCTCTCTCTCTCCCCCTCCCTCCCTCCCTCCATCCATCCCTCCCTCCCTTTCCCCCACCCATAACCCCTGAAAAGCAAATAAATTTTTCAATAGAATTCTATCCTTGAGCTGACGAAAGCAATTCTGATAGTTTCATTATAACATGAAAAGGGAGTGTATGTGTATATGCATATATATACACACACACATACAGATATATGTATATACATATACACATATCTACATATGTGTATATGTATAAGAATACAGATTGAGAAAGAGAAAGAGAGAGAGGGAGAGATTCCTTAAAAGACAGTGAATGGGGGGCAGCTAGATGGCGCAGTGAATAGAGCACCAGCCCTGAATTCAGGAGGACCTGAGTTCAAATCCAGCTTCAGACACTTGACACTTACTAGCTGTGTGACCCTGGCCAAGTCACTTAACCCCCTTTGCCCTGCCCCCCCCCAAAAAAGACAGTGAATGGGGGCGGGGATGGAAATTCATCAGAGGATCTGAGTTGGAGTTCTAGCTCTGTGACTGTGTTACTAAGTAGATGTCTTTTCTTGAAGCCTCAGTCTCTTCATCTGAAAAAACAGGAATGATAATCCCTGTGCTGTTTACCTCACATGGATGTTGTAAGGGTCAAATGAAATATAATGTTTGTGTAAATGTTTTGAGACCTGTAAAGTCCTAACACATGTACAGTTAAATTATTTCTTGTCATTTCAAGTAAGAACATTTTTTGGAAGTGGTGGTTATAGAATTTCCTGCTGCTTCTTGTTCCTTTTTTTTTTTTTGAAGGCTTACAGATGGCTTTTGGTTTTACTTCATGGTCGTTTATGGATAATGCACCCTTTCTCCCATCCACTCATCCAGTGAGCCTCCCTTTAAAATACAGAAAAGAAGTTTAGCAAAGCCAACTAGGACAGCAAGGACATCTAAGAGCATTTGCAACATTCCACACCAAGATTGCACCACCTCATTGTATTTCTTGTCTTCTCAAAGGGTGGGAAAGGGGCTGGAGGGTAGGAAAGAATTTGGAATGGAAGGAAGGAAGGAAGGAGAAAGAAAAAGAAAGAAAGGAAGGAAAGGAAACTCTAGTTAGAATCATATAGGACATGAGCAATGGAGAAAAAAATTGGAATAGTATTTACTTAAAAGTAAAAATAATAATTTGAGCCAAAAAAATTACAATAATGTATCCTGCGAAATTGAAAATGAATGAACTTCAGTAAAATAAATGAACTTTAAATTTTAAAAAAAAGAGTCCACTTCTTGACCAAAAAAAGGATAGAAGTGTATTTCCTCATCTCTTCTCAAAGGCTAAATTTGGTCATTATGGCTTCGTTTTAGTGTTCTTTTCACTTACAATATTGTAGTTACAGATATTGCCTCTCTTGTTCTGATTATTTCCCTCTGCCTCGGTTCAAACAAGTCTTGCCTTACTTCTCTGAATTCTTCATAGTCATTGTTTCATACAACACGGGACTATCCTATTACATCCATAATCCATGGTTCATTCAGTCATTACCTAACTGATAGGCACACACTTTTATGCTTCCAGGAAAAGCACTGCCATCAATATTTCTGCAAATATCACCTCCTTCTTTAGGTCTTTGACATCATGTTGTTTTCCAGAAGGGTTTTGTTGATTTATGACTCTATTTAAAATGTATTTGTCTGCCTGAATTTCCACAGCTTTGCACAAGAAAATAATCATGTATCTTTCATTGCCTTTTTTCTTCCTATTTCATGCAAAAGAACAGGAACCTCTTTGAGAAGCATCTTCCAGAATCCATTGTTACCAAAATGCTTAAAAAGGCACAAGGTGGTAGATGAACCTTGTGTATCTAATCACAGGACTAGAAATGACCCCCAGGGATTGCAATTAATTCTGAAACACCTTCATAAAAATACATTTTGAAATTAGATTCCCTAAAAGGCCTTGTACATCATAGGTACTTAATAAATATTTGAATGAACAAATTTTAAAGAAACTTTTGTATTTAAAGAAATATAGCAATGAATCTGCATTTTCAGCAAGTAGTGATCTCCTGATTTATCTCTTTTGGAAATCTGAGCTTTTTTGTTCATTCATTCATTGTATAAGCATTTATTAGGCACCTACTATGGTCCAAGACCCTAGAGGAAGATACAAAGAATATGACATTGATCCTGCCCTACAACCTTAAAGTGGGAGATAAGGCACTTACACAGTAGCCATAATTCAAAATAGATTATAAGAGCATCTAGTAACTTTCTATTGAGTTTCCCTTAAAGGAGATGTGCTTGTCATGTGAAACACTGTAATATGACCAAGTTACTGATCTTCAGAAAGATAAAGCAATCCACAGATACCTTTTGAATATCTGCCAAGCTTTGATCGCAATGATCAGACCACAATATACAATTATTTTTCAGACTTTAGATTGGTGGGGTTTGGGGTCCCTTATTCACAGTAAGTCCTCTTTTCCTCTCTTTCAGCAATCCATGAGTTCCCTACAGATTTGTTTTCCAATAAAGAACGGCAACATGGAGCAGTCTTGCTACACATTCTTGGAGTAAGTTAACTACTTTGGTTTTGGTCCTGCTGTTATGGGGATGGAAGGGCAAGGCGAGGGGAGGAAGGAATTTCATCTTCTTTTCTATGGGACACAGTGCAGGGCAAACACCCTACGATGGTCATTTCAAAACAGGGTTCATTGTTTAACACCTAAATTACACTGATAAGCCAATATTGAGGGTGCAGGGAGTTACAGAGTTGGATTGTCGATTGTCCATTTTGGACCATCCACAGCAGATTGTTTTTCGTCCTTTGTTCTCAAAGGGGACCAGTGACATCACAAGGGTAATGTCTTGACATGCTCATGAATTGGATTTAAGTGAGACAGAACTGCACAAAGTCATCAGCCTCATTTTCTTCTCTAGAGTCATCAAAGTCTTGTGGCAAGACAAGTCAAGACAACTGGAGATGCCTCAGGATGCAGTGGATAACCTTGGCCTTTCTAAATAAACCCAAACTAACTTCCTCTGACCATCTAGGGGCACCAATAGGGATGTGCCTAAGAAATGAAAACCCTTTAAAATTTTTAGCCTAAACAGAAGGAAACACAGACAAGCAAGACAGCTTTGAAAGTTATACGTTGAATTTATTATATATTTAAAAGAAAAAGCAAGCTCTACATAAAAGAGATGGACAATTTGATGCATAGCCCACTTTTTTTCATCTATTTTATTATGAAATGCTCATTTTATGTGGGGTTTGTCAAAGTCAGATTTTTTTTTTAAATCCTAAGCAAGCTAAAATAGTTTCAATAAGATAAGAGCATCACAGTTGCAAGGGACATTGGTCTGGTAAGAACACACACATAAAATATTCTAAAATTGAACTAAAAGGATTGGGGATTAGCCATTCTTTTTGTTCCAGCTGCATTAGTGAAGATAATCAGGAGTTAATTACATTTGTGGATACTGCTTGTATGCTTCAGAGGAACTATATGGTCCAATAGGAAGGGCACTGGACTTGGTATCAAGAGAAAAGTTCAAGGCCCAGCCCAGTTAAGCCTATCACTTTAAGCTAGCCATTTAATCTCTCTGAGCCTCCATTTCCTCATCTATAAAATGGGAGGATAATTATCCTTTTATAACCTGGCTCAAGTAATATAAATTGCAGTTCCCAGTCTCGCTAAAGCACTATGATCCACAACCTAACACTTTGTGTTCTATAGTCTAACATTGTATACTCTAGAGCTTCTTTTAATTCTGTGATTACTTTGACTTTTTTTTTCTTCCCTAGACTGACATGCATGAGTCCTCACTGACCTCAAGAAGTCCATAATAATATTTTGGTTTTTAGTGTCAAAGACTAATCATTCTGATCCTCAGTAATGATTTAATGTTGCTCCTAGATTGAAATGCAGATTTTTTTTTTTACTAGACTAGGATTTGAATGTACTTGGGAAAACAGCTGTATCTTGCTTTAGGCTATAATTCTATTCCTGAAAATGTGCAAGTAGGATGGATTTTTTAAAATTAAACCATCTTTTAGGTATACACATAGAATTCACTATTTAAAGGGGATCCTGTGGTGAATCCCTATTGTAACAAGTGGATCAGTAAATTTGCCACCAAACTTTCAGTTAAATCATATTACTCTTGCTTCATTTTCTTAAAATGAGTTCTACACAATGAATTTGAGCCTCCACATACAGAAAGGAAGCTGGAGATATGTGTGTGTTTGGGGGTAGAATGGGAAGTGGTGAATTTGGAGTCAAAAGACCTAGAAGTTAGGGAACAGCTAGGTGGCCCAGTGATACAGCACCAGCCCTGGATTCAGGAGAACCTGACTTCAAATCTGACCTCAGACACCTGACACTTACTAGCTGTGTGACCCTGGGCAAGTCACTTAACCCTCATTGTCCTGGGAGGGGTGGGGGGAAGAAAAATAAAAGACTTAGAAGCTAGTTCCAACTTGGCTACTGACTGGTTACATGATTGATCCAGTCACTCTACTCCTGTGGGCCTCAGTTTCTCCATCTATAAGATGAATTACTCAAGTTATCTGAACTATCACTAAGGGGAACCATTTACCTTTGATGTTCTGGGTTCTAAAATCCTCTGCCTATCTCAGTGGCCTTCTGCATCTACAACCCTTTCAGGCTTTAAGATCATTAATGGAGGATTTCTGAGAGGAAATTCTTTTTGTTGGCAAGAGAGATATTGGTAAGTAGTTGGTGATGGAAAAGTGAGGAGATAGGACAGATGTCATAATTACTGATTGTTAGACCTGAGCTAAACTACATAAGAGTCTCAGTACATAAGGGTAAAAGTTCATGAAATTGCAACTGAAAAGATAAAATAATCAAAGCTAATGCTATTCTGTGAAATCTATTTTGAATTCTTTTTGAGAGGCCTATCAATTAATAAGGGCAGTTACATGGTACAGTGGATAGAGCACCTGGCCCAGAGTCAGGAAGACCTGAGTTCAAATGCAGCCTCAGATACTAGCTGGGTAACCCTGGGCAAGTCACAACCCTATTTGCCTCGGTTTTCTCATCTGTAAAATGAGCTGGAGAAAGAAATGGCAAACCACTCCAGTGTCTTTGCCAAGAAAATTCCAAATAGGGTCATGAAGTGTCTGAAATGACTAAACAACAAGATCAGTTCATTATCTAATTGAGTTATATTTCTATTTTCAAGTGGTCTGAGACCTGCTAATTGCCCATCTTTCCACAGTGCATCTTAACCTGGTGCTGTGGGATATCTGTGGATAATCTCTGTACTGCTCAGTAGGGTCCAACGAACAAGGAAAAGATTCACTATCTCCTATTACAGCTTCAGTTTTATGTTAGGGGAAGTGGTGGTTTGTGGTCAAAAATATAGTTGAAGACCACAAAATCAACTTTCTCCCTGGCACTAAAATCTCTGATGCCATCCTCTCCTGTCAGCAAGATTGTCACATCCTCTCATTGTAGAAAGGAAAGCTCTATAGGGCCCAAGAGTTTCAAAAGAATGGATGATTTATTGAAAAGCAATGAAACGAGTTTCACAAGCCAGGAAGACAGCATAATACAGTGGCAAGATTGTTGGTTGTGATATCAAAGGTCATGAGTTCAAATCCCACATGTGATGGGACCTTGGGCAAAGTATTCCCTGGGATTTTATTTTCCCATACGTAAAATTAGGGGTTTGGAATATATGATTCCAGAAATCCCTTCTAGTTCTAATTCTGTGGTCCTGTGTTTATGGAAGGGTGCAAATGGGAACCTTCTGCTTTGCATGGGTGCTTCCCTCAAAGATTTCCCCAGGGAAAGAGCATCAAGCGGAAGTTGATTGTGTTATCTCTCAGACACAGAGTTTAAGGAATCCAGTAAACGGGTAGGCTGTTGATATATATTTTTAACAACCCACCTAGATTTAGTGAAATAGTATCTAGTGTGAGCAAAGGAAGGAAAAACAGCTGTGTTTTAAGTGCCAAGGGAATTGAATATGAAGCCAGAGCATATGGGTTGGAACCCTGTGCTATTTGACATCTGTGTGAATTGCTTCACCTCTAGGCTTCTCCTTTCTCCTTCGTAAAATGAGGAAGCCTTCCAGATGTTCTCTAAGGTCCCTTCCAGCTCTAACGCTTATGAGGGCTGGGGAGAGGCCCAGGATAGAGTGGTGGCACTGTCCTCAACCATTTCCCACTGCAATGTGTGGTGGATACTTATACCTTCAACACAGGTGTGCTTATTCAGGGTGTACTAGAATTGGAGGAATAAATAATGAGTAAATCTGCGGTCAGATCCTTCCTTGAGCTATGTCTCTCAAAATTATGCCAGCTGAGTTTATGATTACATGATGGTCACTAAGATCAGAGAATTTTAGAGTTGAAGCACATGTGTGCTGGTAAAATGTTTAACAACCAGCCCTTCCTCACCCTCTTCCAGAAAAAAAAAACCCAAAGGACGTACCTTTAGGATTAATTTGTATTATTTGCATTTTCTCCATCACGTTTTTAAGTCTAGACAACGTACAAAACAATAAATTAAGCCCTGATTTGAAGCACCTGCTGATTTCTTTGTTTTGTTTTGTTTTGTTTATGCGGGGCAATGGGGGTTAAGTGACTTGCCCAGGGTCACACAGCTAGTAAGTGTCAAGTGTCTGAGGCCAGATTTGAACTCAGGTACTACTGAATCCAGGGCCGGCGCTTTATCCACTGTGCCACCTACCTGCCCCACACCTGCTGATTTCTAAGGTGCAAATGCTCACAATGGAAATTTAACAATTGGCCTGGTCAACTCCAGCATACCCCTGATTAGGAGAGATCCACCAGTTTGTATAGCACTCACATGCCTTCTACTTCAAAACCACCAGAGATGTAGAACTCATCACCTCCCAAAGTATCCCATTCTCCTTGTGGACAGATTTTATTATTAGGAATGTTAGGCTGCCCCCTTGTAATTTCTACCCTTTATTTCCTGTTCTGCCTTTTGAGGCAGTGTGGGTACAGTGGAACACACATTAGATTTAGAGTCAGACTTTGTTGTATCCAACTCTTCATGGCTCAATTTGGGGTCTTCTCAGCCGAAATGCTGAAGTGGTTTGCCATTTCCTTCTCCAGCTGATTTTACAGATGAGGAAAATGAGGCAAACATGGTTAAGTGACTGGTCCAGGGTCACAGCTAATAAGTGTCTCAGGCCAGATTTGAAGTTGGGTCTTCCTGAGTCCAAACCTGGTGCTCTATCCAATATGCCACCTAGCTGTCCTGACTGCTCTTTAGGTGATTGATATTATAATGTTATATTGAGGAGCCAGTCTCTAGTGTCAGCAACAATTGGAGTGAACATTCATGTGGATAAAGGGTCACAAAAAGTTTGATCTAGGAAAGCCCTTATCAATCATTTAATCCAGGGGTTCTTAATCTTGGGTCCATGGAGTCTCATGGATATTTCCTGGGGTCATAAACATAGATGGGATGGGGGGAATGCATCTTTATTTTCATTAACATTTGGAATCTTGTATATTTTGATGTTATGCATTTCTATACATTATTCTGAGAAGGAGTCCATAGGATTCACCAGATTGCCGAAGGGATCGATGATGCAAAAAAGAAAGGTTAAGAACTTTTGGATAAAATTAATCCCTACCTTTAAAGACAGAGAAACTACAGCCCAGGAAGAAATCCCTTGCTCAAGGTCACGCAGCTAATTAATGTCAGAGCTGGGACAAGATCCCAGGGTCTCCTGGCTCCTGGGTTAGTGCTCTTTCCCCCTGTACCCCACTTCATCCCATTTACATATCTCCGAATACTTTAAACAAGGGAAACAATCAAATGTCACTTCAGAAGATATAAGTTCAATGTTGACTCTTAAAAACACAGAGACTCTTTGATGACCTGTGAAAACAATACTCTCCCTGAGCACATGGGAATGGGGCAGATCAGAATTTTGGAATCTTTTTTTTTTAAATCAACCAAAGCTTTTCCCTCCTCCCCTAAACATTTCCTTCCTGGCCCCCATTAAAGGTAGTTCCAGATCTCACTTTCTGTTGTAACAGTCTGATTGCTGGAATAGATGTTCCCTTCTCAAAGGATAGGGAAGTGTCATGTGAGAGGAAGCTATTCTGTTCTAATATTCAAGGATTACTGCCTCAAAAGGTTCTGTCCTTATTGTTTGTCCTTCATTCTCAGAGGACCATGACATCAGGGTGATGTCATGTCTTACACTGAATTGGATTTAAGTGATGGAGAGCTGTGTAAGGTCACCAACCCCACTCTCTCCTCCAGAGCCATCTAGGTCCAATGGCAAGATAAATATCAGGACGAATGGAGATAGCTCTGGATCTTTTAAGGCAATTGGGGTTAAGTGACTTGCCCAGGGTCACGCAACTATTAAATATCTGAGGTGAGATTTGAACTTAGGTCCTCCCAACTTCAGGGCCAGTGCTTTCTCCATTGTGCCACCTGGCTGCCCCTGGTTCTGTCCTAAGGATTCAGGAAGAAAGTGCTTAGAATTAAAGTTTAAATGGTTTTAGAAATAGTTGTGATTGATTTGTGCAAGTAAATTCAATAAACAATGATTGAGTTCCTACTATAAGCAAGTTAAGCACTAGTGATACAAGAACAAATTCCCTTTCTCCCCCTTCCTTTCATGTTCTGTAAGATCAGTTTCCCCAGGGCACCAAAGAGCTTCTATTCTTGGGAGAGACAATATTATTTCTCTACCAACATGGACAAGACAGTTTTGTCATCAATAAAACAGGTCAGTCAGTCAGTCAATAAACATTTAATGAGTGCTTAATATTCGCCAGGCACTGTGCAGCACTGTGAGTTGGGAATGTAACCAAAGGCAATGAGTGTCCCTGCCATTAAGAGATTCTCATTTTAATGAGGGAGACAACATTCACACAGTTACCTACGGAAAGGATAGATACGGGATTGACTAGAGGCAATCTCATTAGGGAGGCACTAACACTGGGGGTCTGGGAAAGGCCTCTTGCAGAAGATAGATTTTAAGCTGATTCTTGAATACTTGTACTTCCAACCTCGTAGGATTTTTAGGAGGAAAGAGCTTTTCAAACCTTCAAGCACTATACAAATCTGAGATCATGATGATGCTATTTATTAGCCTTTGAAGTGCCACTTAATTTTAACTCATGCTTAAAATGTGGGGGAACCTTTTCAAAGGAGAGAGCACCTTTGAAATGGAATAATCACTGGACTGAGGGTCAGAAGACCCAAGTTACAGGGCCATCTCTGCCACTTAGCATGTACTGTAGAGCATCACTTCACCTTTCAGCCTCAGTTTTCTCCTTTGTTTAAAAAAAAAAAAAGTAGGATTAATTGAGAAGTTCCCAAAGGCCCCTTCTCCTCTAACAGTCTTATTCTTATCTCTATTATAATCCATTTTCTTATTCACCTTCCACTTAGCTTCTGCCCCTAGTTACTTGGACATTAAGTTACTAATCACAATACATAAGTGATCAAGTCATTCCCCCCTCCTTTTCTTTTTCAGGCACTTTATATGTTCTATGCCTTGGCTATAGTGTGTGATGATTTCTTTGTTCCATCACTGGAAAAAATCTGTGAGGTAAGTGAAAAGACATTTTGAGTGGTTTGGTGAAATGGGGGGGGGGGCTGTTAGATATCAAATTTTAGAGGACAAAAGCATAGAAGACCATGACAAAATATTTATCACTTGGGGCAGCTAAGTGGCACAGTGTATAAAGCACTGGCCTTGGATTCAGGAGGACCTGAGTTCAAATCCGGCCTCAGCCACTTGGCACTTACTAGCTGTGTGACCTTGGGCAAGTCACTTAACCCTCATTGCCCTGCGCCAAAATATCTGTTTATTTATTTAATTATTTATCATTAATTTTGTCCAGTGATAATGAATGCATCCACATACTGCTCTTGTGCTATCTAGACAGCATGAAATTCCTCAGTCTGGAACTCAATGTGTTATTTTAGAATGTATTTTTTTCAAATTTTGAAGAACGGACGGAAATTCAATAGGTTGAGTAGGATTTGGGGAAGAAAAAGAGAGTAGGCATCCTAGCACTAAGAGACAGCATGCACAAAGACACAGAGGGTGGAAGAGCACAGAGCATGTAGGAAGAACAGCAAGTTCCCCAGAGTGGTTGAAACACAGGGTACGTGGAAGGGACTAACACACAGTAGGCCTAGAAGACAGAAAAACACAAAATTAGAAAGAGCCTTGAATGTCAGGCTTGGAAATTTCAACTCTACTTGGGAGGCAGTAGAAAGACATTGAAGGGTTTTGAGCTACACATGTGATATGTGTACCGTGCATTTCCACATCTATGTATAAGGAAGGTTACTCTGACAGGTCTTGGGAGTAAGGATTTGGGAGGGGAAGAAAGCTGCAGAGAGAATGGAAGCCTTTACTCTACCATTTCCTGGACCCCAAATGGTCTCTGTACACCACTAGAACAATAGAGTAGATGCCAGATTACAGGTTGCTCCCTCTAGACTAAGGAACTCTATCTAGTTCTTAAAAGAATAGGTATTTAAATGGGAAGACCTCCATGCACTGATGCAAAGCGAAGTGAGAAGAACTGGTAGACCATTGTGCACAGTAATAGCAATGTTGTAACGATGAGCAAATGGAAAAGACTTGGCTACTCTGATCAATACAATGATTCTAGATAATCCCAAAGGACTCATGATGAAAAATGCTACTTCCATAGAGAGAACGGATGAACTTTGAGTGCAAATTGAAATATAATTTTGTCACTCTATTTTTGCTGTGTTTTGCAATACAGCTAACACAGAGCTATGTTTTACATGATTTCACGTGTATAATTGATATATTGTTTGCATTCTCAGTGGGTGGGGGAGGGCTGGGAGGAAGGGAGAGAGAGAATCTGGAACTCAAAATTTAAAAAGAAAAGAATGTTAAAAAGAAAAAAACAATGTAATAGGGAAATATTTGACAAAATAAATTAAAATGGAAAACAAAACAAAAAATAGAATAGGTATTCAACAGAATGGGAAGGTGTCTTGCTAAATGGACCATAATATTGGTTTACCCTAACCCAATAAGGCCTCTAGCAAACCCATTGATTTTTCAGTACAAGAACCATTTTTTTAAACTGATAGACCCTAATGGGGGTATTAAGCTGTTGTTGTTTGTCCTTCATTCCCAAAGAGGACCGTGACATCAAGAGGTGATGTCATGACTTGCACTGAATAGTATTTAAGTGAGGGAGTACTGTAAAAGGTCACCAACCTCACTCTCTCCTCCACAGCCATCTGAGTCCCATGGTAAGATACATCAGGACTAGTGGAGATGGCCCCAGATGTTTAAGGCAATTGGGGTTAAATGATTTTCCCAAGCTCACACAGCTAGTAAGTGTCTGAGCTGAGATTTGAACTCAGTCCTCCTGACTCCAGGGCCAGTGCTCTATCCACTGTGCTACCTAGCTGCCACCAGAGGTAGTAAACAATTTCAAAGGCAAGGTATGCTAGAATAAGAAGTGACACAGTAGTATAATGTCAAAAGCACACTAGGCCAGGAGTCAGGAGGTATGGGTTCTGATCTTCACAGTGTAACTAACTTGCTATATGGCCTTGGACACAAGTAATTCCTTCTCTTTCCGTCCTAGTTTCCTCCTTGGTGAAATAAAGGGATTCAATGAAATGATCTCTTAAGATTCCTCCTAGTTCCAACATTCTATGACTAAACATTTACTTTAGGCCTCTGGAACCTATAATCCTGATGTGTGCTGGGTTTCCAGCTGATGCCAAGACCCAATAATTTAATTTCCTTCTTTCCTGGGCAGTCATTGTCCTGTGCTTTCCCACACTGTTTCTGAATGTCTCATCACAGGTCAGTCCCCTGGAAGTCTGATCCAGCTTAATGATCTTATGGGCATATTTGTTTCAGAAACTGCACCTGAGCGAAGATGTTGCTGGGGCCACATTTATGGCTGCGGGAAGCTCTACTCCAGAGCTCTTTGCTTCTGTCATAGGTAAGAAATCCACCCTCACCAGTATGTATGTACTAAATACAGTGATGCAAGAGCCCAGGAAGACCCAGCTTCTCTCAGCCTCAGTTTCATCATCTGAACCATGGAATTGATACTACTTTGCCCGCCTGCATCACAGAGTTGTTGTGAGAAAAGCACTCTGTAATCCCTAAAGTGCTGTAGAAAAGTGAGTTGTTATAGACAGCAGTCTGTGTGTGGTTTATAGTGCAGCCAACTAAAAGTAGAACAGGAAGGGGTGCTTAGGGAGATGGTGGGAGGCAAATGTGGTAGGAAGAATGCTGACCTTGGAGTGAGAAGATCTGGTTTCCAGTCCCGGCCCTGACATTCCCTAGCTACATCACCTTCAGCAAATGGTGATGGTGATAGTTGCTACCGTTAATGTAGCATTTACTATGTGCCACAAACTGTGCTGATGGCTTTAAGATTATTATCTTGATTTATTATTTGTTACTTTTATTATTTATTATTATTATTCATGTGATCTTCGCCATAACCCTGGAAGGTAGGTACTATTATCATTCCCATTTTAACAATGAGGAAACTGAAGCAAACATGGGTTTAAGTGATTTGCCCAGGGTCAGACATCCAGAAGTGCTTAAGGTTAGATTTGAACTCAGGACTGCCTGATTCCAGGCCCAGTGCTCTATTTACAAAGCCACTTTAACTTGGGATTCATGAACTTTTTTTAAAATTTCAATAACTATTTTAATAACAATAATAGCTAACATTAATATAGTATTTACTATGTGCCAAGCACTGTCATAAGTGCTTTGTGATTATTGTCTCATTTGATCCTCACCATAACCCTGGGAGGTAGGTGCTATTATTTCCAATTTATAGATGGAGAAACTGAGGCCGACAAATTAAGTGATAAAGCTAGTAAGAATCTGAGTCATATTTGAACTCAGGTCTTCCTGACTCCAAGCTCAGCATTCTATCTAGTAGGGAAAGGAATAAGCACCTATTATGGAATAATAGGAATAATACCTATTATGTGCCAGATATTTTATAAATATTATCTCATTTATCTCTACCACAACTCTGGGAGATAGGTACTCATCCCCATTTCACATATAGGAAAACTAGAGCAAATATGGTTTTAAGTGACTTCCCCAGAGTCACATAGTAACTACCTGAGGTCATATTTGAACTCAGGTCTCCTTGACTAAAGGCTGAGGGCTCTAACCACTGTGCTACCTGGCTTTCCCATAAAAGTAAGTCACTTTAACTTCTCAAAGTTCACAGTTTCCTCTTCCATATAGTAGAACTAATAAGGCCTGCCCTGCCTACCTCACTGACTTCTTATAAGGTTTGAATTCAATAAGGCATAAAATGGGATTTATAACCCTAAAGTACTTTATCATCTTCAGATGTTATCATAGGATCTCTTCCTTTGGAACAGAAGTTCTTAATTTGCGACCCACCAATTCCTCCAAGGCTCCATGGATAGATTTTAGGAGCTTCATGAACTTGTATGGAGAAAAAAAATTACATTTTTATTTTCACTTACCTATGGTTTTCTTTGTAATCCTTTGTCTTTAATGTATAAAACATTATTCTCAGAAGGGGTCAGTAGACTTCACCAGACTGCCAAAGAGATCCATGACACACACAAAAAAGTTAAGAACGACTGCTATAGAGCATCTTTTAAAATTTAATAGATTCTTGTCACTCTGAAATAGCTGAAGCAAAGACCTCTCTGAGGACAAAAGGGTGAGCTTGGTGACCTGTCAAGTCCATACCTATTCATGCCTGTTTTCCAAATTCTGCTCCTCATTCACGGTGCCAAACATTGATCATCCCTGACTCAGTTTTCTCATCTATAAAAATGAGGTGAAATATTACAGGTTATTATAAGCATAGTATGATGGTAGATAAGGACACTACCCCCCATATTCATAGTATTCCTTAGAAACAGGCAGTGGCCTAGTGGATAGAGCACTGGGGCTAGAATCAGGAAGACCACCCCAGTTGAAATCCATCCTCAGACACTCACTAGTTAATGAGACCTTGGGCAAGTCACTTAACTTTTGTTTGCTTCAGTTTCTGCACTGTAAAATGGGGGTATAATAGCATCAACCTCCTGGAGTTGCTGTGTGGCTCAAATGAGGTAATATTTATAAAGTACTTAGCACCGTGCCTATCACATAGCAGTTATTTTTTATTATTATTATTATTATTTATTATTATTATTATTATTATTATTATTATTATTTGGTGTCTTCTGACCTTACCTTGGAGTCATTGTTAAGAAGAGGGCTTTCTAAGGAGATTGGTTAAAAAAGAAAAATATGGTGGCCTGGTTGATGGTTCAATGGGATAACAGATGGGCAGCCCACATTCTTCCTTGGCATCCACACAATGTCAAGAGAACTGGAAGATTTCCTCTCCCCCCGCCCCCCCAATACATTGGGGTAAAGGAGAATCCCATTGTAAGGCTGTTGAAAACCAATGCTACAGCTTTTTGGGTCATGGTAAGGGATACACCTTACCATCACATAGAGAAACATGCATTTACTAATTCTGGGTTTGGTAAAACACAAAGCAGCCACACAATGCAAACAAATTCAGAAAGCCAGACAGCCTGGGTTCAAGTAGTGATTCCCTCACTCACTAGCTTGTGACATTGAGTAAATCTTTTTCTCTCTCTGGGTCTTAGATTCTTTCTTTCTGAAATGGAGGAGTTTGACGTGATAATCTCAAAGGTCCTTGTGAGCTCTGACATTCTTTGTTTTAAAGTCCCTTCCTTCTCTATTGCCCTATGATCTGAAATGTCTATCATCACTGGCCCTCCTTCACTGTTCTGAATAATCAGTGCCCATCCATTGGACATGCCACTGCTGGATGGACGTTGACAATGCACAGCATAGTTACAAGGGTGATAGAAAACACATGTGTTCCCACAACTCCTGGCACATAGAAGGAGATACAGGTAAGTATCTCATCTCTCTCTGTCTCTCTCTTTTTCAGGTGTATTCATCACACATGGAGATGTAGGGGTTGGTACTATCGTTGGCTCTGCTGTTTTCAACATTTTATGTATAATTGGAGTCTGTGGATTGTTTGCAGGACAGGTCAGTGATGGTCTACACTTCCTCCTGTTGACAGTTTGTATTTCATTAGGATTAGTTTATGAGTCCTTTAACCTTTGAGCTAAGGGTGCCATATTGGAAAGAGAATTTATTAAGAGTACAGAGACTGGGCAGCTAGGTGGTACAGTGGATAGAGCACCGGCCCTGGATTCAGGAGGACCTGAGTTCAAATCCAGCCTCAGACACTTAACACTTACTAGCTGTGTGACCCTGGGCAAGTTACTTAACCCCAATTGCCTTAAAAAAAAAAAAAAGAGTACAGAGACTTGGGGCAGCTAGGCAGTATAGTAGATAGAGTGCTGGGCCTGGAGTCAGGAAGACTCATTTTCCTGAACTCAAATCTGGCCTCAGACACTTAGTATATGTATGACCCTGGGCAAGTCACTTCCTCCTGTTTGCCTCAGTTTCCTCATCTGTAAAATGAGCTGGAGAAGAAAATGCCAAACCACTCCAGCATCTTTGCCAAGAAAATCCCAAAAAAGCTCACAAAGAGAAACAACTGAACAACAACAGACTTGCCTTCAGGACCTGGTTCTTCTACAAACTAGATGTATAAAATCCTTGTGTAATTTTTTCATCCCTCTAGACATCAGTTTCCTTAACCTGCAAAAAGTAGAGGGGGGAAGAGTGACTAGATTGGGTGACCTCCAAAGTCCTTTTACGGCTCTAATAGTCTAGGGTTCTTTGATCTCCCTTCAGATCTTCCTGAAAGAGAAACTTCTCTCCCTGTTGAAATCCTTATTCATTTTTAAAATTTAATTTTTTAAACTCTATGATTCCAGGGGGCAGTTAGGTGGCACAGTGGATAAAGCACCAGCCCTGGATTCAGAAGGGCCTGAGTTCAAATCTGGCCTTAGACACTTGACACTTACTAACTGTGTGACCCTGGGCAAGTCACTTAACCCTCATTGCCCCACCAAAAAAAATCTGTGATTCCTCTAGTGTGGGCATTCTTTCCCCTAATACCTATCACAAACATCTCCATAACTTAATAGAGGATTTCATGAATTTCTATGGCCAAAAAAAAAAGTCATCTATAACTCAAGCAACCATTTCAGTACTTGGGCTCTCATAAGTATCTTGAAATCCCCTGCATAAAGGGTAAGGATATTACTGGGATCCATCAGAGGGGACTCTGCAAAGTTAACTCTTCCTCCAGGGAGCCCTCATATATCACAGCTCAACTCTTCTCATGGCCAACATCTGAATATACTCCAGCTTGTCAATGCCCTTCCTAAAACATGGCCTCCCAAAATGAACACAGAAATCCATTTGGGATCTAGCCAAGATAGTACACATCAGGAATTTCCCCCTGGATGCTATAGTTCTGTTAATTCAGCTTAACATCACCTTTATCCTTTTGCCTACTGATTCGTATTGAGTTTACAATCTACTAGAGCAAGTCTTTTTCACATGAACTCCTTTCTAGCCATAACTCCCACATTAGGTACTTGTGAGGTTGATTTTTTTAATCTAAGTATAGAACTTATTATTAGTCCCATTAAGTATTAGCCCCATTAAATCCCATCGTTAGCTTCCTCTAAAAAAAAAATCCAACTGTATTGTATTATGTCATCCCATCCTTGTCCCTGTAAGTAGTATCTATGTAAGCAATGGATAACCACTATTTATAGCCATCCAGGGTTGAATAGCCTATTTTTAAATGCATTGGGACATATTTCCCTTAACTCTTTCCTACCCAATGGGATCCCAGATTGTGCTCACTCCTAACTACCCAGTTCTTTTTAGTGCATCTGAGCCATTGAGAAGGATACAAAAAAAAAAAAAAGAGAGAGATTTACAAAACAGGATTGTCCTTATTCATTCATTCAATAACATTTGAGTCTCTACTATCCTCTCCCAATTCAGTTAAATTCAACAAGCATTTGCTAAATGCTTACTTTGGCCAATACTCTATGTCTTATCCCCTCCAAGTGCCCGTATTAGGCACTTGGGATATAAATAAAAAAGGGTCCTTTCTATTCTGAATTAAAAGGATTGAGGTGAACTAGAGACATGTCCTATCTCCACCACTTACTAGCTGTATAATCCCAGGACAAGTCATTTAACCTCCCTTAATCCCAATTTCCCTCTGTCCTAAATTGAAGATGATGACATTTGTCCTATTAACCTCATCGAAATGCTGGGTAATGAAATGATTTATAGAAAGTGATTTGCAACTATAAAACAATAAAGAAATGCAAGCTATTGTCATTGTTATTCTGGGACAATCTACTCAGTGAATCTGTGAGAGGCCAGGGTAAGGCACAGGTGCCACACATGACAGATTGTTGAGATGGCAAACACATGGAGCTGGGAACACGCTTACCCCTGGAGCAATCTGCTTACTCTCCAGAGCTTGAGATTTAAATACTTAAAGAAATAGATGGCTTTTGTGAAAACCACTTATGAATATTACTCGGTTTCACTTCATTCCCCAAATAAAATTAAGAGAAAAGGCACGCTTTGAAGACTAGCAGCTAAGCTCATTTTGCTTCTTGTGAGAGGCAGGATTAAAATGGTATCAGTGAGACATGTGTTTTCCCCTGAATACTGGACCAGTTCTAATTATGCAAATAGGAACCTTTTAGTGCATCCTCTCCCTCACTCCTGTGAAGTAGCTAACCCCTCCTTGTTTTGTAGGTCGTCCATCTGACCTGGTGGGCAGTGTGCAGAGATTCTGTATACTACACCCTGTCTGTCATCGTTCTCATTGCGGTGAGTTTCTCCCCCTATTCTAAGCTTCACTTTCACCAGTGGCCTAAGATAACACTCTTTGTTAGTTAACAGTCTGACACTTGACCAGGATTTTCTTTAATATTTGAAGAGTGTGTGGTTGCATTGTTGTGAGTTCTCCCTTCACTAATGATGACAACAGTTCTTCTTAGTAGATGGGTTTGGAGACTGGCCATGATCCAAAAATCTATTATCCTTTCTGTACTCTCCAAATTTACCAGTGTTAGTTCTCAGATGATGGCCTACAGGGGCCCTACTCCCAGACTTTCCAGTTTGTTGTGAGACCTTCCAGAGATCTTGTGTGCCTTTGGTATAGCCTTCAAGAACCCAAGTTCACCTCCCTACCATCATGAGACCTAGCAAAAGGACTTTAGCAGAGTCCAAAGTCCTGGGTTTGAATCCTGGCTCTGCTATTTATTCCCAATATACTCCCTGGGTCTTTTCAAGTTGGTAAGAATTATGAGTTTATATTTGTCATACTTAGCTTTTGAGAACCCAGAACCAATGGGGGAGTTTAATTAGGTGATAGTTAAGATCCCTTTAGCTCTAAATCAAATGGTCCTTTGTAATAAAGCTTGGTAGGCCTGATTATAAACCATAATCCCAATGGCCCATTGCTATGGAGGCTACAGGAATAAGGAGCTGTCTATGCTCCTTGACAACAGGGACGTGCTAATCTCTGGCTTGTACTAGCTCAGCAACTGTGGCCCTAAAGTTATAATTTAGGCCCATACTAGTGAGAAAAGTAAGTGCTTCTAGGTATTTGTAGCATGGGAGTAGAAGATTTGAGGCTCTATTTGCTGTGAGGCACTGCCAGGAAGCCTAGTACCCCAAGCCTCCCAGAAATTTGAAATACACCAGCCAACTTTGAGAGAAGGGATGGGGCATTTTTCTCTTGGTGTTTTCCGAGGGTTCTTTGTTCTGTTCTGTTTTTGTCAATGGCACAACATAGTGGAAGGAGTCCTGGACTTGGGGTCAAAAGACTAAGGTTCTAGCTCTGACCCTGTGATTCTTTGTACGACCTTGGGAAAATCTTTAAATTACTCAGTGCCTCAGTTTGCTTATCTACAGAATGACCATGAAGATCCCTACGATGCTTTTAAAACCAACTCAACTAACTTTTCTTTTGTTGTTGTTGTTGGGTTTTTTTTATGAGATATTTTATTTTTTCCGTTACATGTAAAGATAGTTCTCAACTTTTGTTTATACATGCTTTACAATTTCAGATTTTTCTCCCTCCCTCCCCTCCCTCCCCCCTCCCCTAGACAGCAGGTAATCTGATATAGGTTATATCTATATATCTCTATACATATACATATAGATATATATATACACACACATATATATACACATAATAACATTAATCCTATTTCTGCATTAATCCTGTTACAAGAGAAAGAATCAGAGCAGTGATGCAAAACCTCAAAATAGAAAAAAAAAAAACAACAGCACCCAAAACAAAAGAGATAATATGGTTCAATCAGCATCTATACTCCACAGTTCTTTCTTTCTTTTTTTTTCCTTGGATTTGGAGATCCTCTTCTATCATGAGTTCCCTGGAACTCTTCTGTACCATTGCATTGGTGAGAAGAATATAGTCCATCACAGTAAGTCAACACTCAATGTTGATGATACTGTGTACAATTGTTGTTGTTTTTTAATATTTTTATTTTTTTAATATTTTTTCTTTGTATCCCCAGTGCTTTGCACATAGCAGGCACTTAATAACTGTTTATCATTGTTGATTTTTTTAAAAACCTCTGCTCAGGCTCAAATAAGAACAGTAGCTTTCTTGCTGACCACAGCAGATTTGTGAAGTCCAGTGATGTCCTAATCATTTATTTTGCATGTAAAATAATGTATGTAATCGGGCTACATTTTGCAAGTCTTACTGCTATCCCAAGTTTCTTGTAGGGTAGCTGCAGAGTTGGGAAATAATAATAGCTAATAATAATTGTTAACATTTATAGAGGGCAGTGTCTTCTCAAAGCATAGTCTAGGGATCCTGGGGTGTCCCTGGGACCCTTTCAAGAAATCTGTGAGGTTAAAACTATTCTCAGAATAATACTAAGATGTTTTCATTTCTAATAAGGTCAATGTCGATACACATAACCCACATAAATAAAAGCTCTTTGGAGGAGCTCACATCCCTGAGTAAATTTTAAAGGTGTCCTGAGCCCAGAAAGTTTGAGAACCATTGATAGGGAGCATGGTGGTTAGAATTCTAGGGGCTGAGTGAGAATGGACCAGATGATGTTCTGGGAAGTGCACAAAACGGCCAAACACAAACAGAACAAGTTATATGAGGCAGAAGGAGGCTGTACGATCCTCTAAGCTCTAACATTCTATATTCTATCCCTTACTGTGTGACTTTGAGCCTGCTACCTCCTGGGCCTCCATTTCTCCATCTGGAAAATGGAAGGAGTTGGATTAGATGCTCTCTTGAGGGCAGATAAGTTCTACCTCTCAGAGGAGAAGATGGGGACAAATTATCGCCAGTGACCCTTCCAGGGCCTGCCTTCTCTATTCTAACATGCTCGGCTCTAAGCTCCTTTCTAAATCTAACAGTCTACAAGTCTATAATTCCCCAGATGCTGTATAATCCACATCATCTTTTATTTTATGGCGAGTAATGAATGGATTTTATTTTCATCTGTTTCTTTGCCTTCCAGTTCATCTATGATGAGGAAATTGTGTGGTAAGTTTTTACAGTTTGTTTTCAGCTGTGGCATAGCCCTTCTCTGTGCTCCTCCTCTGCCAGTGTCTAGGAGCCCTTGTTAGCTCAATAAATCTCTTCGCTTTGATAAACAATATAAACTTAGCAAAATCCCCTCTGAAAATAAAAGCTGTGCTATGTTAAACAATCGTGGCTTTGTTCTTTTTTTTTTTTCCAAAATAGAAATCATTCTTTAACACTGGCTCCTTTTTTTAATGGGGCCTGGTACTATTCAGGGCACTATTCGGGGGCTTAAGAAATACTCTTAAGGGACAGCTAGGTGGCACAGTGGATAAAGTACCAGCCCTGGATTCAGGAGGACCTAAGTTCAAATCTGGCCTCAGACACTTGACACTTACTAGCTATGTGACCCTGGGCAAGTCACTTAACCCTCATTGCCCTGAAAAAAAAAAAGAAAATAAATACTCTAAGAAGACAATTCAGAATTTGTGCACTCTGCATGATAAAATTTTAGGAAGAATAGTAATTGGTCCAGCTGGCTAAGAAAACCAAGCTCTCCATCATAGAGTGCACTGTGGTATAATGGAAAAAGCACTAACCAGGAGGTCAAGATGATACTATCCTATGTTGACAATAAATAATAATAATAATAATAATAATAATAATAATAATAATAGCTAGCATTTATATAACACTTTACAAATACATTTCATCTTCACGATAGCTATGGGAAGTAGGTGCTATTATTATCCCCATTTTACAGATAAGGAATCTGAGGCAATACAAAGGTGAAGTGACTTGCCCAGGGTCACACAGCCCATTAGTGTCTGGAACTGGATTTAAACTCAGATCTTCCTGACTGAAGGTCCAGTGTTCAATCCACCACGTTACCTAACTGCTTTATATTAACATTTGAAGGTTTGCAAAACATTTTCCTCCGAACTCTGTGAGACAAGCAGGGCATCTTTTATTACTTCTGTTTTATGGATGAGGGAACTTAGGCCCGGAGATATTAATTTATTTTCCCAATATCACAAAGAAAGTAGATACTAGAGCTGGGAATTGAAACCAGATCTTCCAACTCTCAATCCAATGCCCTTTCCATTATATCATTTTGTCTCTTAAGACAAGACAAGTTGTAGACCTGTGTTGGCAGAAGGAGTCAACTCATCTGAACATTCCCCGTACCAGTGAAAATCATAGGCCCAGTGCCTGCTCCTACCATGTACCAGGCTCACATGCCTCACTATGGGGTGGAAGCGACTCTGGGTTCTTGAGGGCTATCAGAGACAGATAGATGCAGGTTCTGGTAGGTCACAGTGTGAGTCTCAGATCAGTCACTAATCAGCAGTGTGATCTTAAGCAAGCCACTTCAGACCTTTAAAATCATTGGTAAATGACCACTATGCTCTTTCCAGCTCTAACATCCTCTTATCTGTGTTAGCAAAGGAAAGGTTTTTGCCTTTTTCAGTGGTCTACTGTTAAGAGAACATAATCATAAGTCTGACCTAGCCAAGAAAGGGTATTTCTTGAAAGATAAATCATAAATGTCTCCCAAATGGTACATTTCCATTTGATATCAACCAGTCATCTGGACCATTTCTGGGAATTTGGGTTTCCATTTGTCATTTAGCATAGACCCCTACAACAGGATTGTTGGTAGATCTGATCAACAACAACCCAGAATCTTAAGGTAATCAGCAACCCTTTTCAGGGTTAGATTAGGAGAGGAGGTAAATTGGTGGGGATTCTACCCTGACTCCTGAGCCAACTCTTGGATCTACCTTAGGTAGAAGACAAGTCTAAGTCCTCTTTTCCTCACACTCTAACCCTAATTCCAGCCATCTTGGGGAGCTTTGTGGAATTTCTGATAGCCATGGGGCAGCTAGGTGATGCAGTGGATAGAGCACTAGCCCTGGAGTCAGGAGTACCTGAGTTCAAATCCAACTTCAGACATTTGACACTTACTAGCTGTGTGACCCTTGGCAAGTCATTTAATCCCAACTGGCTCACCAAAAAAAAAAAAAAAAAAAGCCATGAATTTCTGATAGCCTGGGATTTAAAGAAACCCTGAAGCCAGTATCTTTGCTAAAGAAGAGGAGAGAGCAAAACCCTCAAGCTTCCTTTTCCCTTCTCCTTCCTCTACTCCCAGCAGGCATTATCTCTAAGACTAGAATGATTAACCCTTTCTAGAAGACTAGAGTCTTGAGACGGTCCCACAGTGTGAACAGCCTGGGCTCATGTCCCAGAAACACTCATGAGGTTCCGAGGTATTAGCAACAGATTATGTAGCTGATTGGCTAAAAGCCAGGAAGTAATACCTCCATCTTCAACTCTGGATTAACCTAGATTCCTTATTGAGTAGCAATGTAGCATAATAGGAAAAGGATAGGACTTAAAAATCAGACTCTGTGGGCTTGGGTCCCATTTCTGACATTTAACTGTGGGTAAAACATTCTTCTGGGTCTCAGTTTCCTCGTGTCCAAAATGGAGATAACAATACCTTATGCTATTTATCTCACAGCGGTTAGGAGGAAAATGCCTTGTAAACTTTATAAATTTAAAATATCATTTTAATATTTCAGGGATGCATGATTTCATGCATAGGGTCACTCCTTCCCTCCTTTCCCCAATAGATGGGCTTAGAGAATAACTATGCCTAAACAATTCATTATATGCTATATGTAGTTAGCTTGGTGATAAGCCTCTCTGATTTTTGTCCAGCTGGTCTTCTGAGGACGGACACATAGCCCATTATTGGGCCCATACTTGACTGTATTTCTAGCTCCCTAGGACCTACCAAAATTTGCATCTCTCTGTTATAGCCATCCAGACCTCAGGGTCACCTCCACACCACAGTGAGGCATGTGAGCCTGACATTTAGTAGGGACAGGGGCTGGGCCTGTGATTTCATTGGGACAAGGAACTTTCAGATGAGTTCATTTCCTCTGCCAGTACAGATCTGCATCTTTTCTGGAACTTAGGGGCTTAGCATGGCATATAAAACACCAAGGGGTTAATGACTCGTCCAGGGTCATGCAATGACATGTCCAGGGTCTGTATGTCCATATGTCTATCCTCGGAGGACCAGAGAGACAAGGTTCAGAGAAGCTTGTTACGAAGTTAACCACAGCATATAATGAAATGTTTAGTATGGCTCTAAGGCAGGACTCGAACCCAAGTCTTTCTGGCTCTGAAGCCAGCTCTTATCCACCATAACACCATGCTGCTTCTAGCCTTGTACATAGTCAACATTTAACTAAACAGTAGTAATCAGCTGGTACAGTGGCTAGAGTTCTGGGCTTGGAATCAAGAAGCCTGAGTTCAAATCCAGCCTCAGAAATATCCTTGCTGTGTGATCTTGGGTAAGTCACTTAACCTCTGTTTGCCACTGGAGAAGGAGATGGCAAACCACTCTAGCATTTTTGTAAAGAAAACCTCATGGACAGAGGTCCATGAGGTCATGAAGAGTCAGACACAATTGAACAGCAACAGTGTATTTAATTGAATTATAATAGCCACCAGATAGATACCTACCATAGACTCAGACACTACCTTCTACATGAGGACTTTCAAGATTCCCAACCTTCTAGTGGTCCCCTCATCCAAAAAGCACATTGTATTGCTTTTGTTCATATACATACACACATACATATATATATACACATGCTGCCTTGTTTGATAATATGTAAGATCCTTGAAGGCAAGGATCCCTTTTGTTTTTGTATGCCCAGTAGTGACTTAGCATAGTGCCTGGCACACAGTCTGTGCTTAATGCATGCTTGTCGATAAATTTTAACAGTTCAATTTATTCATATCTGGCTTTAACTTTACAACATAACCCCCCGGACAACATGATTAATTAATTTCCTGTTTCTTTCTTTGAGGTGGGAAGGTCTGGTGCTCATCATTATGTATGCATTTTATATACTTATCATGAAGTAAGTTCTGTATCTTTTCTCTGTTCTGCGCTATTCGGTTTTATGAGTTCATTTCATCCCATAACCTTCTAGGAGGCTCAAAATCAGTCCTGTCAGGTTTCTGCCACTTGAGGGGGCAGAGGCAAAACTTGGAAAAATTGATTGGGGGAGGGTGAGAAGTTGTTGGGAGGGGAAGGGAACAATATTTCCAAATGGTTTGAGGGTAGTATTGCTGAATAGATAGTCACTGGGAAGTTGGGAAATGGTACTGAAGGAAGATTATTGGCCAGAATAATTCTCTACTCCTCCCCTTCTCTCTTTCTTGCCTTAGAGTCATAAATTTATTCAAAAAGTTTTTATTCCTCAAAGCCAGTGCCTTCCCTTTTCCTTCTGCTCTATTCCTCAATTTGGACTGACCCTGGGGGAAAAAGAAGATAAATTTAAGAGCAGCCCTAGCTCCAGGACCTTACCTTCCTCAAGGGCAAAGGAAGCTCTAACCAGCTCTAGGCTTCTTTGTATAAAGCAATCTGACCTCCTTTCCCACTATCCCCAGATAGAACTCCTAGAATGGCAGCTCATCAGAGATGCTGAGGCACGTTATTGTTTTATCTTGCCCACTTGTGCTCCCCCTGGAAATAAAATCGTCTCTGATGGTTTCTAGGAGGGCATAAATCACTCCCACGCTGGTTTATGAAAAAGGTAATAGATAAATGTGGGCATTATGGAGTAAACAGTCCCAGATGATCTCCCCCACAGAGGACATTTAAACTGGGAGGCCAGTATGAGGGACTCACTTTGCAAATAAGAAAAGAGAGGGGAGCTCATGGCTGATGCAGATGTCAGGAATGTTTTTATGGAGTAGGGGGAAAGAGCACCGAATCGGGAGTCAGAGGGCCTGAATTCTAATCACAAATCTCACCACTTATTCCCCGTGGCACCTCCCCTCATCTATTAAGTGAGTGGCTTGGGCCAGAAGCCATCCCTGACCCTTCTGACTCTAACAATGGATAAGTCCATGGTTTTTAAAAACCTCTGCCGAACTTGCCATCCTCAACTTGTCCTTGCCACAAAAACATTCTGCATATCTTCCTATGTCACAAGGTCATCATGAGTGACACACAACCCAACATATGGAACTGGAGGGGAGAGACTAGAAGGCTCTTTGTTGCCATCAATCAGAGCGCTTACTGACTCGCCTCTTGGCTCTTTTAGGTACAACGTGAAGATGCAAGCCTTTTTCACAATCAAACAAAAAAACATTGCCAATGGAAACACAGTGAACAGTGAGCTGGAGGATGGTAATGATTACTATGAAATTAGCTCTGATGACCCTTCCGTGCCATTGCTGTGGGAAGGTAAGGCTGAGCAGACAGGAGTTGGAGGAAATAGTGAAATACAGCAGCTCACACACGAATCCCCCTCAATTGTCATTGGATCAGGATGACCTTTAGCCTAACAGCCAAAATAAACGGGAGGGGCAGCTAGGTGGCACAGTGGATTGAGCACTGGCCCTGGAGTCAGGAGTACCTGAGTTCAAATCTGGCCTCAGACACTTAACACTTACTAGCTGTGTGACCCTGGGCAAGTCACTTAACCCCAATTGCCTCACTAAAAAAAAAAAAATGGGAAACACTGGGATGTTTGTAATGTCACCTCAGTTTGGGGCTTCTTTTTTTATGGGGAAGAAGTAGAGGGGTAACTAGGGATCAGGGATTAGAAGAGAAGGCTTGCAATCAAGTCTTTGAAAATCCTTCCAAGCTTCTCCAGAAAGATCTAAGCACCTACTTGGCATTTGACATGTTTTGTTACTATATCTCACTCAGTGATAAAGTAAATTAGAAGACCTTTGAAAGAAAGAGCAGCTAGCTTAGCACAGTGCAAAGAACACTGGATTTGGAATCAGAGGGCCTAGGTTTAAATCCTAACCCTGCCATTATTGTGTGACCTTGGTTAAGTCATTTCAGGCTCATTCTGTGGACCTCAGTTTGCTTCTCTCTAAAATGATGGGAATGGTCGGGCTAAATTATCTCTAAGGTCCTTTGCAACTCTGTATCCTATGGTCCTGTAAAAAGATGTTTGTATTTAGGGAACTTATAAAACAATAACTGACTTAGAATTGGAGGTAGAATTGATAGGCAAGGAATGCTATGCAAAAGTCTGCCCTATGGGCTTTTAGGTCTGGGAATGGGTATAAGCATTAAAGTGAGTGGGGGACCAGGGATCAGAGAAAGGAAGCCTTAGGTCACTGAAGAACAGTGTCTCCTTCACCCCTTGACAGCCACCCACCTGTTTCATTGGAGCCCCTGGAAGCTAGACCTCTTTCTTCAGTCTTGGGCTTCTTATCTAGAGAACAAGGGGGAATCATTGCCTTTTGGGCCCCTCATCTGTCTCTCCAAAGACTTCTGGATCACTGGGTGCCATTTAGAGCTACTTCTGCATCCTTTCTAGCAATCCATGCAGTTTGCCAAGCAGCTTCTGCTATAGGACAGGCTCAGCAAAGGTCAGTGGAGACTTATCTCAACACTTCAAGGATCCATGCTTTCAATCAGTCTTTTATTAATCACTCACTATGTACTAGGCACTGATCTTTCACCTGTGTGGGGTCACTATGTCCACACAGATCACAGCCCCTCTACCTATCTAGAGAAAGGTATGACATGGTTCATCCCTGGCAACCAGCTTGGTGCTACTGAACCTCTCTCTGTGCCTGACTAGGCTGGTCCTCAGATAGGCAACGTGACCCATCGCTAATGGGCCCAAACTTAAAGCCTTTTCAGCATGTCAGGAAATGCCGCAACAAGTTTCCCTGGAACAGCCTTTGAGAAAGCAGGGCCACCTCCCTGAAGAGACACCAGAAGGGAACTTTTAGGAAAGAATTGTTTGACATGGAACTTGAAAAAATAAAAAGTTTTAATTTACCTTTGAGTTCAATATACTTAGGTATGTATAAAGTGCCTACTTTGAGCACTAGGGGTACTGTATCCTTTGACCCTTCTGTTCCTGATAGTGGGGCAGCTTGGTATAGTGGGAGGAGCACTAGGCTTGGAGAGACCTGGGTTTGAATCCTACACTCACTCTCTGTGTTACCATGGCCAGGTACCTTACCTCTGTGAGCCTCAGTTTTCTCATTTATAAAATGGAAATAATAACTGTTGTGCCGGGACAGCTAGGTGGTGAAGTGGATAGAGCACCGGCCCTGGAATCAGGAGTACCTGAGTTCAAATCCAGCCTCAGACACTTAACACTTACTAGCTGTGTGACCTTGGACAAGTCACTTAACCCCAATTGCCTCACTTTAAAAAAAAGGCAAAAAAAAAATAATAATAACTGTTTTGCCTATCTCCTAGGGTTGGGGGGGGTGGAGCTTTGCAAACCTTGAAGCACTATATAAATGTACAAACTACCCTATGGGGTAGTTGAGAAGAAGGGGCTTTGAAGACCTTAAGGCACCATATAAATGTGAGTTATTATTAAATAGGGTAGAGAATTCCTCCCCCACTCCAACAACCCTGAGACTTTTATTTTAAGCAGTTGAGCTTTATTCCCCTTCTGACTCGAAAGACCTGAATTTGAATCTTGGCAAAGATCCTGGAATGGTTTCCCATTTCCTTCTCCGGCTCATTTTACAGATAAGGAAACCGAGGTAAATGGGGATAAATGATTTGCCCAGGATCACAGGCCAGATTTGAACTCAATTCTTCTTGACTCCAGGTCTGGTGCTTTATCTACTGCACCACCCAGCTGCCTTATTTGGAGTCTTGGCTGTAGCACTAACTAGTTGTTTAATCTTGGGAATGTCATTTAGCAAACATCTGCCCTATTATCATTTGTTAAAGGAACTCCTTCCTATAGGAAAATTGCATCCTGGGTGCTTGGGGCTGTGTGACAGGGTTACAGCAAGACCATCTACAGAAGGCACAACTGAAAAGAACAGTTGGCAAGGTCCCGAGGAAGGGAAGCTCACGTGCAATAAAGCTTTGGTGTGGGCGTATGTTTATCATTTTCATGGGTACCCACTGCCAAACCATAAAAGCTCCTATTACTAGATTTTCATAAAACATAAAGCTTTCCATCCTGGGAGAAACTCTGTTTCCAAGACAACTTCTTCATAAGGGAAGGAAAATGATTTGTCCCCTGGCTAATGCTGTTTAATATTCCAGCAGGTCAAGCATAATGCTTTGGTACACTTGTTTTGATGGCATTGACCCTTGAGGACTCTCCAAAGACCTAAGTTTTATTACTCCCTCCTAAGGCAAAGCCTGGGTTAGATGTCTTGTGTTCTCAAATTCCCATGAGTAGCTTACTGATGAGCAGCAGAGAGGCATTCTAGTGAGTTGTTTGTGTACATGTCTCCTCAGAAAGATGATCATCATAACTCATGTTTATTTAATGCTCCTTAGAATCTACAAGGGGCAACTAGGTGGCACAGTGGATAGAGTACTAGACCTGGAGTCAAGACGACCCACGGTGGATAGAGCATTAGGCCTGTAGTCAGGAAGAACTGAGTTCAAATCTAGCTTCAGACACTTACTAGCTGTGTGACTCTGGGCAAGTCACTTAACCCCCATTGCCCCACCCCCCCCAAAAAAAAAACTATATAGAGGAGATTGCACAGCCTCCAGTGGTAATATACAACAGTGTCTCTCAGTTCTAATAAGAGGGTGTCCCAAGTAAATAATCAAAATTCCTTTCTTAAAATCTAGACCTTTGTCTTCAATAGGAACAGGGAAACCATTTTCCACTATTCATACAAGATCCTCTGATTATTTAAATATTGATGCTGAATGTTGATTAGGATTCTGTTTGCCAAAGCCAAATAAACTAATTTCCTTTCCCTTTTGCTCTTTGGGACTATTTTCCAAAACTTTGATCATTTTGGTTGTTCCCTGCTGCTTCTTTTACAAATTTTCCCTATCAATTGCCACTGTGGTACTTGTATAATGGGGGGTTGAGGACTAACTGGGCATCCTGCAATTTGTCTCAAGCCCCAATTAACATTCAGAACCAGAGCTCATGCTCTCACAGTCTCCCAGTGCTGAAGCTTGAAGGTTCATTCTTGTTCCTGCTTACTTATAGATCCCAGAACTGTGCTAGCTTTTTTAAGCACCATCACCCCATAGTGGACCGAAATTTAACTTTACTTAGCCCACTGTGACCACCAGGTGTCTCACGACCAAATATGCACTGAGCCCATCCTGACTCTGTTTTGTAATTTGTTCTCCCCTCAAAAAAAGTGGTCACCCTTTCCTTCATCCCTCTTAAATTCCATCTAATTTATTGTAGTGCTTTTCAATACTGTCCTGGGTAATAGTCTCCCCTTTTCCTTCTGAACTGAAACTTTTACTTTTGGGTGTGCCTTCTCTTACCCTTAATTTGGCCAATGGCTATAATTTAGCATGCCTTTTCTAATGCTATTCAGTATTCCACACCATCTAGAATCCCCACCACCAAAAATAT
Source organism: Dromiciops gliroides (assembly GCF_019393635.1). NCBI lineage: Eukaryota > Metazoa > Chordata > Mammalia > Microbiotheria > Microbiotheriidae > Dromiciops > Dromiciops gliroides. Next base: position 211,376,991 of record NC_057862.1, read on the forward strand.
TCTGGGAGGTGGGGGGAAGCATGCTGTGGAAAGAGAGGGGTTTTCTTTATCATCACTTCAGACATTCCCATGACCCACCCTGCTCTGAGCAGCTGGCAACCTAACCAAGGCTGACCAGCTAAGTCCCCTCTAGGATCCCACTCTTTATTGGAACCCAAAGACTACCTGTTGTTTCTCCATGAGGCCAGAGGAATATAACTAACTGACCAATGCTTCATTCAGTCAGATACTAGAAGCTGCTTGTAATATTTCTGCCTCCCTCTGAGAGGAAAGAAGGATCTGGTGCAGAGTAGGTGAAATATCTTGCAGCTTAGGGACCTAGAAGAGGAGGGGCCCTAATGCTAGGCAGTAATAGGGAAAATCAGTATTTGGCCAAAGCATGTGCATGAAGGCAAGCTGTAGGTTGGAGCTTTCATGGAGCAGACTCCTCTGCAAGAGGACCCTGGTTACTAATGTCCTCCTTTTAGATACCTACTCCAGCATCCCTTTGGCAAACAAGCAAAGATGCCTCGATCATCCCAGCTGCATTTGAGCCAGATGACAAGAATGCCCCCTTCCATCATGGGTCGTGGGGAATGAATGTTATTTTTTCCAGGCCAGGGCCTTGGCTCCCACTGCACACTAATCATTTCTGGCGGTCACTGTTTGCTTTTGTCTCCTAAACTCTCCTCCTCCTCCTCTTCTTAATTGTAAGTAATCTGCTCACATCCAAGCAATAACACAACATTTAAAAACAAACACACGTAAACAAACCCCAACCCATTGGAATGTTTCCCTTGCTTCCAGGTTAGTTTTCATCTTGATTCAATGCATGGTATCTCCGGCTTCCTTTTTTCTAACACGACATGCCTCCTGTCTGCTGAGCCTTGCTGTGTGCTTGCTTGTGTGTGTAGTGTCGAGTGTGTGTGGCCACACTTGCATGGATTTGCTGTTTACAGTGGTTTAAGGGGGTGAATTTGTCCTTCATGCACAAAACATTGGGAACTAATAACTAACATAGGACTGATGTGTGTTATTTTAGGAAAATTGAGCCTGCTTGTGTTCTAATTAGTAGATGAGGGATTGGTCAACATTGAGAACCACTCTGGGCTTTGGGGACCAAATTTTACAATTCTCCACATATACGATTCATTTGTTCATTTATTCATTCATTCAAAAGCACCTACTATATAGAACAGTATGCCAGCTTCTGGGGAGAGAGAGAGAAAGAAAGACATGGTCCCTACCCTCAAGAATTTATTATCTTAAGGGATATAAAATATGAGGGTAGAGAAATATAATGCTATATCAATCTTGATCATGTTCAGGAGCCCACGTGTTCCATTAGGTGTTAAGGGCTGGGAGTAGGAAGGTATCCGTCATTGTTACCTTAGAGTACCACTGTTAAAGGGAAGGTTGGTACTACTACTAACTCACTGTGTGACCTTGGGCTAATCACTTCCCTTCTTGGGCACTCCAGCTTGCTCATTTGTAAAACTGAGGAGATTGGGCAGCTAGGTGGCGCAGTGGATAGAGCACCAGCCCTGGAGTCAGGAGGACCTGAGTTCAAATCCGGCCTCAGACACTTAACACTTACTAGTTGTGTGACCCTGGGCAAGTCACTTAACCCCAATTGCCTCACTAAAAAAAAAAAAAAAAAACTGAGGAGATTGGACTAGACAGTCTTTAAGCACCTTTTCAGCTCTGACTTCTTTGACCTGTGGCTGCTTTCTCAGGCGCTCCAAAAGAAGTGCCCTTCCACCTAGGGCCATGGAGTAGTCCAAGTATCCCAGGCATGCCCTGGCACAATCTAATATCTCTAAAAAATTAGAATTTTTAATTGCATTTTTGCGTGTATTTTTTAGTAAAGTTCAGTTGTTATTTTTTAATAGTTTCATTTCTTTAAAATAATTATTTAATAGTTGTTTAACTGGTTTAAAAAGTTACATTTCTTTAAAAAAAGAGTTACATTTCTTTTCTTTAGTTTGATTTTTAAAAAGTTAAATCCTTTTCAATTAAATATTCGACCTATTAAAAAAGAAAGGAAGTAAGAATGATTGAAAAGTAAATGTCCTGGGTGGCCACCCTATAATGAAATGTGCTGCCCATGCCTCTGCCTGAGAACCTGTTGCTATCATCTAAAAGAAAAAAGCCAAAGTGGTCGTCCAGAACATACGGCTATATGAGTGCTCCAACTTGCTTCTTCAAATTTTCATTCCAAGGAACATTTGGAATATAGAGTCTAATTTTGCTGATAAAAGGAAAGACAAGAATAGAGGCTCTATCCATTGATACAAATTGGTGTAAGATCAAAGGGAAGGTCTTTGAAAAACATGCTGATCTGTAATAATGATAAGAAATAAGAAGGGAAAAGAGGAAGCAAGTTAAATATGCTCAAGGCACTCTAGTAATAGTGGTCAGCCATTCTCAGGGCCCTTAAATTAGGTACCAGGTTGCATGCTCATTTAAGCAACTTTTGAATTGGGTTAGAAGGGTGGAAGGATATTGATTGACAGGGTGAAGAATGTGTAGAATATGGCAGAAACACCTGATAGCACCTTTCCAGAAAAGCCCAAGCTATTAGGTCACACCAGGCAAGCCTTCACAACTTTTTCTCATCCCACTGCACCCCACACATGAGTTTTGACACACTCTTAAACAAGAAATAGCCATTCTAGTCTTGTGAGTCATTTTAGGAGAAATATTACCCTCTGGGGAGTTTTTGTGAAGACATCTTGCAAGAATCCCAAATGCTTTGCTGAAATTCAGATGTGAGGCCCTTGGGGAACATCAGCTGAGAGCAGTCAGCCAGCCTCAGAGATTTTTGGGGTAGTGCAGACACCACTCACTCATTGTAGATGACACACACACAGTCAATGAGAAAAGCTCAAGCAGCAATATACATGTAGGGGTTGGGGATGGGAGATGGATCCAGCACATAAATGTTCCCTCATGGAAATTCTAAGACTAACTGTCAATATTGTGATCAATAGTGAAGGAGAAGCCACAATATGGCAAAAATCCAGTGGTGATGGTGGATGAAATCATGAACTCCAGTCCTCCCCAATTCAGTTTCCCTGAGGCCGGATTACGCATAATGATCACTAATAAATTTGGGCCCAGGACCAGGCTACGGATGGCAAGCAGGATCATAATCAATGAGGTAAGTCTACTTCGAGACCAGCTCAGTTGAGCTGAATTCGTGTTTATTCAGTGCCTTATGTATGCAAGCTCAGAGTTGTTCAAAGTCATTGTTCATCCTTCATTCTCAAGAGGACCAATGACATCAGGAGGGTGATGTCTTGACTTGCAGGTGAATTGGATTTAAGTGAGGCAGAGCTGTGCAAAGTCATCAGCCTTAAAAAGCAATGAAGAACCCTGACCAATGATGAAAAAGGGAAAGGTCCATTCGTGTTAGGGACTAGGGTATAAAAGAGGGCCTGTGAGCCCCCTTTCTGGGCACCCACTAGCTGCACACTAGGGTGCCTCCTTCTCATGAGAAGAAAATAAAGCCTTTGTCACCTCAAAAAAAAAAAAGCAATGAAGCACCTTCCCTTACAATTTGATAGCAAGAAGAGGAAATAGACACAAATACAGTATATGTATAGTATATAGACACAAGTATAGTACAAGTAAAAAGTACCAAGGAATAAGAACCAAGGAAAGACCCAGAGTGCTCTAGAAAAATATGAATAGGAAGTGATCTCTTTTAGTTGGGGGAATGGAAGGAAGGGTGAGAGGGCTTGTGAGTTGAACCTTGAAAGAAGAGAAGGATTTCAACTGATTGAGGCAAAGAGGGAGTACTTTGGGGTGGGAGAGAGTTTGAGAATGGCTTAAATAAATGCATGGAAAAGGGAGAGGAGAGGACCAGGCCAAAGAAAGGTGTCATAGTTGTTTGGTTGTTACTTAAAGTGGATAATGAGGAATAAGGTCAGCAAAGTGGAAAGATAAGGGAGAGACAAATTGTGATAGGCCTTAAATGTCAGGCTAAGAAGTTTGTATTCTATCCTAACAATAACAGTTCTCATTTACATAGCACTTGAAGGTTTGTAAAATGTTCTACATATGTTACCTGATTTAGTCCTCATAGCAACCCTAAGAGGCAATTGCTGTTATTATCACCCCTTTTAACAGATAGGGAAATTGATGAAGAAAGATGTTAAGTGACATGCCTGTGGTTACACAGCTAGGACTTGTCTGAAATAGGATTTGAACCCAGGTTTTCTGACTCTATGTCTAACACTATCCACTGTACTATCCTCTTGCCAAAGGGAGTTTTTAAAGATTTTGAGGGCATAAAAGTGATGAGATTAGACCTTAGGGAGATTATTTTGGCAGCAGTATGAAAGATGGATTGAAAGGAGGAGAAAGGAGGGGAATGGAGACTAGTTAATAATCCATCTTAGTAGGTGGCTCAGTGGATAAAACACTGGACCTAGAGTCAGAAAGACCCGAGTTCAAATCCAGCTTCAGACATTTAGTAGCTGTGTGACCTTGGGTGATTCACTTAACCTCTTCCTGCTTCAGTTTCCTCATCTATAAAATGGGGATAATAATAACATCTACCTCCCAGGGTTATTGTGAGGATCAATACATGCTAAATGCTTTGTAAAACTTGAAATGCTATTCCAATCTAGAGATGATGATGATGATGATGGCAACAAATGTTATTCTAAGGAGTCTACACCGGCAGCTAGGTGTCGCAGTGGATAAAGCATTGGCCCTGGATTCAGGAGGATCTGAGTTCAAATCTGACCTTAGACACTTGACACTTACTAGCTGTCTGACTCTGGGCAAGTCACTTAACCCTCATTGCCCCACAAAACAAAAAAACAAACAACAAAAAAAAAAGGAGTCCATAGGCTTCAGAAGACTCTCTATGTACAGTACCTTGTTCTTTGCATTAGAATGTAAATAAATGGGACAATGGGATTTGACTGAAGGTTCCCCACTCCCCCTCCTCCAGGAATATATGTAAAAAACAAGGTATACTGTACATGTCTATTTGTCCTTCAGTGTGGGTTCTGTGAATCTGTGGTACCACAGCTCAGCTGGACGATAAATCCTCATGACTACAGGCCTGGCACTCTATATCCCCTGTGCCACCCCCACAAAACCATATAAACCAGTATCTTTGCCAGGAAAACCCCATAGACAATATGGTCCCCCAGATCACAGAGTCAGATTTGACTGAACAGCAACAAAACCATACAAAAGGATCTCCGTGGGTGGTATTGACTTCAAAACCACTTATTAACATCATCTATGTTGTATTGGACTTTTGTTTATTTTGTTAATCATGTCCCAAGTCATTTTAATCTGGGGGGGGGGGGGCGCGGCTTTGCAAGTGACTTGCAGGCCTGCCCACCTGAATTTAACACCTCTGCCAAGGCTAGCAAGATTGTTTAGTAGAAAGAACCTTGGATTTGAAGTCAGAGAGCCTGATTTCTAAGCCCGTCTTTGCTACCAGCTTCCTACTCCTTTTTCCTTATCTACTCCCCTGAATCCTCTCTTCTTCCTCATATACCTTACGGAATATCATAGGAAAGACAACCTGGTGCACTATAATGAGAACAAGATTGGTAGTTAGACAATCTAAGGTAAAATCCAATCAGCTACTTACTACGATGTATGACATTGGGCATGATATTTAATCTCTCTGGGCCCCAGTTCCCTCATCTGTGAAATAAAATGATTGGATTAGATTCATGGATCCCTCTGAGAGTCCGAAGAAGCCTGTGGACTCCTCAGAATAACGTTTGTTGCCTACCTTCATAATTGAAGGAAATGCTCTGTTTCGATTAGAAATTAGTGAAATTAAAGTTTTAATGTTTTCCCTTTTCCAAGTCCATGGAACTCCTGAAATCTTTCCATGCACCCCTTCAAGGTGATCCAGGTCAGGAACCGCTGTCTTTCCCACCTCTAAATCTAACAGCATCCTATATCCCTACAGGCTTCTTACTGAGATTCTCTATCCTGGATCTGCACATTTCTTTGAACCATAGTCCCTGGGTCATTTAAAGAGGAACCTTTTGGCAAATCCCCCTAATCCTTTTGTAATGCAAAAACCTTTCCTCCCTACCCCCAACTTTGCCTATTTAGTAGATTAAATTGGTCATGCATCTTAGTAGTGCTTGATACAGGAATCCTAGGCCCCTTTTGGAAAAAGAAATATATTCTAGCCCCATTGCTACTAACAATTCCTGAAAGAGATTTAAACTTAAGAATTCACAAGCAGGGGACAGATAAGTGGTGCAGTGAATAAAGCACCGGCCCTGGATTCAGGAGGACCTGAGTTCAAATCCGGCCTCAGACACTTGATGCTTGCTAGCTGGGTGACTCTGGGCAAGTTACTTAACCCCCATTGCCCTGCAAAACAAAAAAACAAAAACAAAATCTAATACTCTTTCACCACCACAGTTGCATCTTTAAGAGATGAGGATTCTTGTTTTCATCAGTTCCAAAGTTCTGTGATGGTGTCTTGATGATGAATCATTGACTGGTATAGAGTCCCACGCTGGAATAAATTAGATAGAGGGAACTGACAAGAGCCTAGCAAATATTTAACCCTTGTATATTCAAACAATCATGGAATCTCTAGATAGGAAGGAACCTCAGAGTCGAATCTCCTGTAACACTAGCATTTCCATCTGACTGGAATTTTACGAAGAATCTCAGGGTTTGATTGCTGAGGTGGCATTTTCTGGTCCTCTCCTCATTTTAGGTGTAGTTTTGGTAACCCTGTATCCAATATCCTCAAAAAGCAATCAACCAGCCTCTTATTAAAGTACTCTTGTGTTGGGGCACTCTCAATCAATCAACATTTCTTAAATGCCTGCTATGTGCCGGGTACTGTGCTAAGCACCTTCAAAGACAACCCATTTTATTTCAGGACCGTTCTAATTGTGAGAAAGTTAAGATATTGATATGTTTATAGAAGGGGGGAAGGAGGGAAAGGGAGGGAGGATGGAGGAGGGAGAAGGAGGGGAAAGGGAGAGGCAAAGGAATTGGAAGCCTCAGTGAAGGAATATATAGAAAATACTTCTTTGAAGTGTTCCTTTTCTACCTTCCTAGTTTATTAGTGTATCCCAGGGCCCGTCTCAGCTATTACTAGGTTCATAATACTGCTGGAGTACTCATCTATTCAAATTCACAGCTGAGTCCCAACTGATATATCTCTTTATACAACAAGAAGCCAGACGACAAATTAATTCAAAGCAAAAGGCATTTAATAAAAAAAGAGACTGGCAATGTAAAAGCAAGGAATTGAACAAGGTATTAAATCCTGCTAGAGCCCACTCTGATATAGGGGCTTCTCCCAGCATGTCTCACAGGAGTTCTCATTTCGGTTCCCAGGTAACCCCTTGGGCTTCCCAACACATTAAGAGAGGAATAGATCAGTGAACTCACTGATAAAGGAGCCACTTTTGTGGCAATCTTAGGAGTGCTGTTTTCTCTGAAAGGCAAATAAAGTTTTAGAAATTAAGAATGATCCATCCCGACATAGCAGCAGCAGTTTGGAAACCCCAAATATTGTCAGCACCTCAATCTGGGGTATACCAAGATATCCTGGCTTGGAAAGTATAGACGAAGATGCCATTTTTCTTGTCTCTTGCATAACTTAATTTTTATGAGCCTCTCACTCCCCAGCCTTTGAAAATGCATATTTAAAGCACACCAATTGAAGCAGAAGATGTTCTGGGTAGCATCACCATGCTGAGGGGTCCCATGTAATCCTCTGGGAGATGCGGTTCAAAAAAAAAGAGAGAGAGAATTCCATCTAATAAGTATCTCTCAGCCCCAGCCATTGTGGAAACATGGTATCCACACACAAACAGCATCCCCCAATACATTAGAAATAGAAAAACTCGTCATGGGGCAAAGGATATTTGACCCAACTCATTGTCTGACTACTATAGGGACTACTATATCAATTTAAAGAATATTTATTAATCTCATACTATGTCTAAGTGACTGAATTAGGACATGCTGCTAGAATGCCTTCATCAGGATAGATAAAATGACCACTCATTGAGCTAAAGTATACCTGGAAGTCCAATAAAGAAGGATCAAGCAACCTTAATGACCTACTGAAAATCATCAAGTGCTAAAAGACCAGATACAAAGAATAATACAGGCAAAATCATCATTGAATGGGGAGTTAATTCCAAAAGAACCATGGGAGAGGTTTGGCTGTAGTTTATTAACAGTTTTATATTACCTTGGTCAGGACATTGTTAGGTGGGACATACTGTACCTATAAATTGCTCAGCCAAGATCGTTCCTGTCCCATCTCATGTAGAGAGAACAACATACACCTGTAATTTAGGACACTCACCTAGGCTGGAATAAAAACCTGGAAGTGTTACCTGGGGAAAAAGGAGTGGTTTTTAAATTGGGGGGGGGGGGCAGCTAGGTGGTACAGTGGATAAAGCACTGGCCCTGGATTCAGGAGGACCCGAGTTCAAAGCTGGCCTCAGACACTTAACACTTACTGGCTGTGTGATCCTGGGTAAGTCACTTAACCCCTAATTGCCTCTCAAAAAAAAAAAATTGGGATGCAAGTAAGCATAAATCAAAGGCCTACCTGGCCAAGTAGGGAACCTGAGCTTCTGTGGATTGATGAAATCCAAAAGGGACAGAAAATTCAGTACAGAAACTGAGATTACAAGCAAGGAAGGTCAGCACAACACCAAGAGGCAACTATAGGGAATATCTAGAAATTAACTGACACAACCTGCCTCAGGTTTTAACCTTTTAAGGCAGCTTGCCCTGCACCCAACTGCTCTGGCCCTACGTCAGCTCTATCTCCTTCTGATAAGGTCCCAGGGATAATCCGGTTTGGTATCTGGTAAATCTATGCTTTCATTATGTGAATTAGATCTGGAGAATGGATGGGCAAAAGTTACTGGGAGGCAGGTGATTGCTCAATATGAGAGAGAAATCCCTAAGGCCATTCATTCTTCTTTGTGCAAATTTTGATTAAATGCAATTTTCTATCAGAATTTTTCTACAGCTCCAGTGACTTGTAGGTAGTAGCTGCAAGGCAATTGTTGTTATTTGTTAAGTGCCTTATATATGTCTTTAAATATTTGACCTGAAAAATATGTGCCTCTGTTGTTGTCTATAGGGAAGTAAAATGACAGAGTCTACAGGAGCACAAGCCAATTAATCAATGCACATTTATTAAGCACTTGCTATGAGCCAGCTACAAGGACAGGCTTCCACCCACCCTGAGTATATATCACAAACAACAAGAGCATATTCACATGAGCAACACTTAGAGAAAAGAATGAAATTGATTGGTGAGTTTACATAGAATTCCAGTGGTGGCACATAGGCAGGCAGCAGAGGTGTAGTCTTTACCCTCTGGTCAATTGTCAGAGGTCAAATTGGACAAAAGCTGTAGTTGTTTTGTGCAAAGAGGAAAAACTGGGGGCAAGCCAGTCTTTTTTGTACAACAGCATCCTCTTTGCTCATGTTATCCATAGACTGGCTCAGATGAATAAGTAGATGAATAAGAGTAGAAGTAGTTCTCCAGGTGCTAGCAAAAGGCCATGTGGGGAACATGCGAGATTCCTTGTACAGTGGACACACAGCCAGGCACCCTTTTCCATATTCAGCAGTTAGTCTTAGGATAGGCCAGTTCTGAAATACTAACCAGGGGTGACTGGTCTCTTGAAGGATAAATGAGAAGAAAGTTCAGAAACTGTAGACCAGACGGTCACATGTCTGGCAGGACAATTCCTTTGGTCATTTCCTCTAGCAACATCACCATAGGGCCTCTTGCATTTTACAACTGCTATTGCAAGGGATGATAGGATTTCATCTAACTATGCAAGAAAGATCTTAGAAAGCATTACTGATCTGGGTACCAGAGGAAGCAAGGAACCCTGTCTCTTTCCAGATTTGATCAAAATCATATACGAGACCAAAGAACCAATATTAATTGGTACAATTTGTTCTTTGATCAGAATGCTGGAGCTAGTGAGTGCAACAATTTCAGCAATTTGGGAGAATAGGCATGATGGAATGAAAATGCTTCCAACATAGTGTTGAGTGCAGACAGAACATCCTGTAACCAAATGTCCTTTAGGGTCCCTGAGATAAGAGCTTTCTACATAGAGGATGAAGGCAGGGCCCTGCAGGGGAACATCTCCTAGGTCAAAGGTTCTCAGTGTGCCTTGTGGTCTGGACCCTGTTGCCAGTCTGACAAAGGCTAATTCTACTGTGGTTTGTTGACTACATTTAAAATTAAAGGAATTGTACATTTCAGTTAGAGGTTAGTGAAAATAAAAATATACTTTTCTCATCCAAGTTCACAGATAACCTGAAATCTATCTGTGAATTCCTTCAAGGTCGGTGGTCACCAAGTGATGAATCCCTACTCTAGGGCAAGTTTAGGGGTAAATAGCTGTGCAGTAACAGAAATAGAGTTAATGATGGTTGCTGTCAGAGGATTCAGCACTGCGGAAGGGCAAGCAGGTCGGGGACCGTGGAAGCTCCTAGTAGAAAGTTCTCACATTTAGTGACCCTAGAGGTACAACTATACTGGGTATCCTTGTAGAGGGAGAGCTATGACCCTATGCGGAATAGTACCTCTCAAGGTTTCTTAATAGCAGGCTGGCCACAGTGGGGCAGAAGTGTTGATGGATCAAAGACAAGCTGGCTACCACAGGGTCCAAGACAGACCTAAAGTAGGATAAGTTGGCTCTCACCATGAGTCCAGAATACACCATCCTTTTGAAGACAGGACAAGGTGAAGATGTGTGTGTGTGTGTGTGTGTGTGTGTGTGTGTGTGTACGTGCAAATATAAAATATATGTACTGTCATATATGAGATATAGTACACATGTACATATACTGTGACATGATAGTACATGTATTTTATATGTGTATATATACATATATTTAAGATATTTATGATAGTAGATAGTATTTCATATACTTTTATATATGCTATCTTATATAAAAGTATATGATGGCATATACATATATTTAAGATTGTATCATACCATAACATATATCTTATATATTATTATATCATATCATATCATATTCTAATTTGGAAGAAGAAAGACAGAGGCTGAGGACAGGGTTTATTTTCAAAATGATTAATGTGACCTCAGCTTCCCTGGACCAGGTTAAAGATGAAGAAGTATTGTTATAAATTAGTTCCTACAGGACTTTTGCTAGAGTAATGTAACCTAAAGCCAAAGTACAATAACCAGGTGTGGCAAAAATTCTTCATATCCGTTTAATATTAGTGGAGCAAGATATTAAGAAAAGTCTGAACTCTGTCAGTGTAAATCTACTTGGAACGTACTGTCAGTGGAAGTGTATCATGGCCTAAATAAGTGTATGGACAGCTAGGTGGCACAGTGGATAAAGTGCCAGATCTGGAGTCAAAAAGACTCATCTTCAAGAGTTCAAATCTGGCCTCAGACAATAGCTGTGTGACCCTGGGCAAGTCACTTAACCCTGTTTGCCTTTGTTTCCCCATCTGTAAAATGAGCTAGAGAAGGAAATAACAAACCACTCCAGTATCTCTGCCAAGAAAACTCCCAGTGATGTCACAAAGAGTTGGGCGCAACTCAACAACAACAAAAAAAGTGTATACAGAAGAGACAGCTGAAACTTCCTCCCAGAGACCTTATGACCTCTAACAGTCACCACCTAAAGGAAGTAAAAGTATTCTTTTTACATACCTCCAGGTTTGGAGATGCTTCAGTCACCCATATTTCTGAAAAGGGTAGATCCACCAGGGAATGTCGTAGAATTGAGATCATTTTTGAGGATTAGGAGAAACAGAGTTAGGAACTTAGGGTAGCATTAGGGGAAACATCGTTCAAATATACTTAAGTGACTGGTAGGTAAATGCAAATAGGAAATGATTCTCAGGGTGTAGAAATATGGAGAAGAAGGTAATGCAGTGGTCTACCACCATGAAATACTTGGCATTCCAAGCAGGTGCAGGAAAACATAGTGTCCTGGGTTGGGAACTATGGGAAAAGTGGGCAGGATGGAAGTAATCACATGTGGGTCCTGGAAAAAACAACAGATGTCTTTTTTATGGTTTATTGAGAGGGAAGGTAGGTGTGGTAAATAGAAAACAGGTGGGAACAATAATTAGCTGTTTGAGAAGAAAGGGAATGACTAATTGAACACCTTCCTTAAAGAGAGGGAATTGTGAAACACACAAGGGAGCAGTCTGTTTGGGCTCAATGTCATGTAAATCAGTTAGTGGTTAAGGAGAGGGCCAAAGCTCATTTGCAAGAGTGCCTCAAAGGTAAGGTGATAATTGTGGACCACAATTCCTGTTATGAGGAATGGTTGGCACCAGGGTCCCTTTCTGCTAGGAGTGTCAAAACTTATTCCCCACAATTCAAGAATATCCAGATAAATCCACAGATCACATATCCCAACTTAGAAGTGAGATCTTCACTAAAAAAAAAAACAAAAAACAAAAAACAAAAGGGGCAGCTAGGTGGCACAGTGGATAGAGCACCGGCTCTGGAGTCAGGAGGACCTGAGTTCAAATCCGGCTTCAGACACTTAACACTTACTAGCTGTGTGACCCTGGGCAAGTCACTTAACCCCAATTGCCTCACTAAAAAAAAAAAAACAGAAGTGAGATCTTTTCTCAATAAGTTAGCAGGAGTAAAAAACAAAAACAACAACAAATAAGTTAGCAGGAGTACAAGGGCTAAGTAAAAAGGCCTATTTATTATATATAGGGCCACTAGAAATTGTGGTAGGGACAGAAACTGGACAAGGAATAAGTTGTCTTCCTTATACTACAGAGATCACAACTTCAGAGAATTCTGAGGTTTGCAGATGGAATGAGAAATTCCAGTAAGATAATTGTCCAAGAGTTGGAACATTATAATATAGGGACCAGATATAGTCTATAAGGACTGTGGGAGTGTCGATAGCACAATCACTTACAGCAAGATTTCTCAAAGAATGGTCCCTAAGACCCTTTCAGGGGGTTCTGTAAGATCAAAATTATTTTCATAATAATACCAACACTTTATTTGCCACTTAACCCCCATTGTCCCACAAAAAAAACAAAAACAGAAACACATTATTTGCCTATTAAAATACTCCTCCCTTTTTAAACTACATATCTGTGTGAGGCCAGATTGTCTTCATATACTTCAACAACGTATCACAACAGATTGAACACAGAAGCAGATAGAAAAATCCAGATGTCTTTTGTTAAATTAAAGAAATTTGTAGTAATATGTAAATGTGTAAATAAAACAAAACCACTCTTTTCACTCATTGTTTGTTTTAGAAAATATGTTGTTTTCATTTTTAAAATATGGCATTTTAATATACAATAGATTTATTTTTGGTATTTCAAATTAATGTTTTCATAATTTATCTGTTTTATTTTCTAATGATACATATCAATAAATATCACCACACAAACAAAACATAACCAACAACATAACATAAACAAAGGCACCTTAGTGTCCTCAATAATTTTTAAGCATGTAAAAGGATCTTAATACCAAAAAGTTTGAAAATCACTGGTCTAGAATATGATCTTTTAGGCCAAGAAGTTGGTAGTTGGGTAGAGTCAGGAAAACCTAAGTTCTTTCTGATGTTTATAAAAATATGAGAATTGGCTGAATCCTCTCACATACTCACCACTCATACTGGGTCTTCTCAATGGACTCATGAATGTTCGTGGCTGTTCTATGAATGAATGAATCAATCAATCAATCACTCAGTATCCATGGACCACCTACTATGTGCCAGATGCTAGTTGTTGAATGAAGCCTTTAGCCCATTAACTACATTGACAGGGAGGGTTTCCTCTCTTGTAGTTCCTCTGGTGACTAGTAAGATGAGGCTGGCTGAGTCCTTTAAGGATGCTGCTCACATTCTAAGATTTTCCCCTTTGGTGAATTTTATGATCCAAATAGAAACTTATTTAATGTTTAAATTCTTTATTATATTTATTGCATACATAGAGTTTCTCAGCTTTGTGTGTCCTTTGATGTTTTGACAAATGATGGAAATTTATGTTCCTTTCCACTTATGGGAAGGTCAGGACATTCTGACTTACTGGATTCTTCCCACTTGTGGTAATGATCCTGATGGCCATAATTATAGACTTAGAATTAGAGAATTATAGTATTCCATAGATTGTGCCCTCAGGGTCTGTTTCTTTTCCCTCAATCATGATTGATCATGATTATTATTTTGAGGTTGTCTTTGATCCTGGAGCTGTGACATCTGCGACTTGGAGTTGTCCAGGGTCATCAGCTTGGATTCTGTGGTCTTCTTAGACCACTGTGATGAGAATAAATTGCTGCTATCAGTACTTTAGTTAGGTCTTTATCTCCCCCTCCTATTATAGCATCCCAGAGTTTCTCCTCTCCTAAAATTTAAACCCTTGAATAGAAAATGCTACTGCTGCATAGGCTGCCTGCAAGACAGTCACCCATTTCTGATTGACACTTAAACTGTTTCTTTAAGTCTTTCTAGATAATCTCCTTGGTACTCACCCTCACTTTGTTTTATTTGTCTTAGTGCAGTCTGTCCTTATGGGTAATATGGCAAGGAGAGCCTTGGCTGATCCCTCTCACCTATCAAAGGGTTCCTATTTTGGAGGTCAGTTGTAGGCTACAAAAAAGAACTGCATGGTTTCCCTGAGCTTAACAGATCTCATTGATTAATAGTGGCCCAAGCTAAGTGACCATAATTTATAATAGTTTATAACCTCTTAAAATTTCTCTTGATCTTCTGTAATCTCAGGGAAACTTTGGGCTAAATTGTAAAAGCCACCTGGCTTCAAAGAGACATGAACAGTAATGGCGTTGCTCCCAGGAGTTCCAACCCAGTATTTAGAATGCAAGAATGTTAAGGGGATGTGTTCGAAGACCCCAGTGATGGAGGTTGTGAGGTTGAAAGGAATGGGGACAGGGGCAGCTAGGTGGCGCAGTGGATATAACACCAGCCCTGGAATCAGGAGTACCTGAGTTCAAATCCGGCCTCAGACACTTAACACTTACTGCAAGTCACTTAACCCCAATTGCCTCACTAAAAAAAAAAAAAAATGGAATGGGGACAGAGAAGCTGAGATTGGGGAATGGAGTAAAAGAGATATTGGGAGTATGAAAGAAAAAGTCCTCATGGATCTTTAAACACACTGATGGGATTAAGGTCCAAAGACGGTGATAGCAGTGTTTCATAACTAGAATAAAGAGGATGGTCAAGAGGTGTGACATATAAAAAATTCGACAGACATAGTTTCTGGATAATGAGTCATTTGATCAATCGTGCTAGCATATAATTAGGTAAAAAAATTAATAATTTAACTTAATCTAATCTAATCTGAAAAAATTATAACTGTACTTCTATGAAAAATTATATCTATAGAAAAATTATTATAACTGTACTTCTATGAAAAATTATATCTATAGAAAAATTATAATTGGGCTGTAAGTCCTGCAGCGGTCACCATTCAATTGTAAGAATATTTTAACTGACTTGTGGCTAATTTAACTTGCCTAGATCCTAATTTGACTGGGGGACTGATCTAACTGGGGGCCTAATCTAACTGGGGGACTAACCTGGGGACTTTTGACTGGCTGGCTATCTGACTGCTATTAATTTCCTAAGTCATTCTGTTAGGGCGTTTTAAAAATTTTCTCCACACTGCTCCGCTCCCAAATTGATAAGCAAAAGATTAAGAAGGCTCTTCCAATTTAACAGCAGAGGGTTTATTTATGAGATACAATTTAAAATTAAGAATACAGGAAAAGGGGGCAGCTAGGTGGCGCAGTGGATAGAGCACCAGCCCTGGAGTCAGGAGTACCTGAGTTCAAATCCGGCCTCAGACACCTAACACACACTTACTAGCTGTGTGACCCTGGGCAAGTCACTTAACCCCAATTGCCTCACTAAAAAAAAAAAAAAAAGAATACAGGAAAATAAAATGTGCAACCTGAGTGCTTTCTGGCACATCTCTCTACTGCCGCCTCTTATGCTTACTCCCTGCGTTCCCCTCACTGAAAAGCCCCCTGCTCCATACTCCTGCAAGCCCCCAGCATCTCTAATGTCTCTATATCATAGCCCTTTCTCACTTTCTCTCTCCTTGCTTCTCCCACTCACCTTTCACTGTCTAACTTCTCAGTATATATCTTCCTTCTCTGCCCTCAAACCTCGGGCTCACTGCGCCCCCTGCACACGCCAAGTTAATCTGCCAGCTGCACTAGCGCTGTGGCCAGGCAGGGGCTCAAGTGTCCTGTGCGTACCACACCCAGGGCTCCAGGGGCCCGTGCCCCCGCTGCAAGCCTGAGACCTCTGCACAGGCTATGAGCCCAGGATCTCTGAGATAGATCCCCTCAGGGCGGAGGGAGCTGGGGCTTTTTCCCCCAGCCATCTAACCTGGCTTCTTGTAAAGCCCACGGGGCTTTTTGGCTCAGCTGAAGTGGGGGAGGGCACCAGCCCCTCTTACACAGAAAAAACCCCTGAGGGCCTAAGGCTTTTTAATCTCAGCCCAAAGCCAGGGTCCCCAAATCAAAATAAATTTCCACAATGAATAAAAGGGATCAGTGACATTCCTGCATGGCAAAGACCCCTCACCTACTCAACCTTTGTATACCCTTGGAAGAGTGGATGTTCCTGAGGGTGATAGTCAACCTTGATTGGGTTAACAAGTAATATGAGGGGGCAGCTAGGTGGCGCAATGGATAGAGCACTGGCCCTGGAGTCAGGAGGACCTGAGTTCAAATTCCAGCCTCAGATACTTAACACTTACTAGCTGTGTGACCCTGGGCAAGTCACTTAACCCCAATTGCCTCAAAAAATTAATAATAATATTTTTTTTAACCAAGTAATATGAGAATGAATGTTATAATGAGAGGTAAGTTTACTCTAATGAGGGGCTGGGGGAAAGTGACCTTGGTCATGTCATTTACTTCCAGACCACCCCCACCCTTGGGCAATCTGATCAAAGAATTTATCCCCATCCAAGCCTGAGTAGAACACAGTGAGCCAGAATTCACTTCAGATTAAATTCTTTGTAAGCTTCTCCAGTTGGGTGGGGCAACAACTCCACCTAGATGTCTAGGTGGGAAAAATTTGGGGGAAAGGTCAGATCTCCCCAGTAATTTATTTAATAATCATTTCTCTCAAAGGACATTGTCTGGATTGGTGAGTATAAAACATCTGACCAATCAGTGGGTTTAACTCCTTCTACAGGGTTTGAAAAGAAGGTCTACACTTAATTTGGGAAGCAGTTTATTTCTCCCTTGCATCTTTTTATTATAATTTTAGTTTCTCTTGTGATTTTTTTGTAGCTTTTATTCATGGCTTCCTTTTTTTATGTTCAGAAGCTTCTGAATACCAATCAAAAAAGGCATCCCATTAGTCATTATTCACTTTTGATACAAAAGTCTGGAGAGCTCCCATAAATATGCTGTTTTGCCAACATCACATGGTCATTCCACAGAGAATAGCTCAATGGGGTTGTTTTTAGTATACCAATTCCCACATGTCCAGAAATTGCAAATCTTGGAAGAATGATAATCAAACATATAACGAGCTAGAGATCCCTTGGAGGCAACAGAAACTTGCTTGGGATGACCTCTTGCCATCACAAACACAAGGAAGAAGCTTACTCAGAGTGCCCACTTGTCACTTTTCAACCTGCAGACTATGTCAACAAAGAGAGGTTCACCCCATGCAGATTGGCCACTGAGACTACACTGTGCTCATGGTGAAGTTTTAGCAAGTCAGGGCTCAGAATTATCAAACAGGTTCATAATCATAGACCTGCACAGAGAAAGAAGGGGTGCAGATAACAGACAGCAGGGACAATCATGCTGATCTGCAAATGCATAGTACCTGAGCCTTCAAATTCTGAACGTGATGGCTTACGTAGCAGGCACCTGGTGGCTGATGGGAGCCCCTGGGGTGTAGCCTGAGGAGGTACCAAGACCCTTCCAAATCCCCTTATACACAGATCAAGTAGATAGATAATACAGACGTCCTTCCCACAACTTCCACTTCCCAAACTGAGGTCTAATGTACTTTGTTGCTTAAGGGCACCCAAACAGTTTCTCTCTACAGGATTCCACTCAGGAAATTAGCTGGCATGGAAACAGAGACAGGCCTGGAAAAGTTACTTCTGAGTTCTAAAAAAAAGGGAATCCAATAGCTTGGAGTACACAGGCAGCCCTGCTCTGGTACCCCTATTAGATATTTTAAAGGGAATCTCCTTATCTTTGGTGTGGCACCAGATGTTTAAAGGGTAAAGGTAGCCTGAAGCATCTGCTCACATGGTTCATGCACTGGATTCTTGGCCAAGGCACCATATTTTGTGATGGTGGCAATTCTGACCCTCAGTTTAGGGTCTGGATCAGAGGATATTTTGTTTAGAGAGACAGAGCTATAGGAGGCTTCAAAAAGAGGAATCTCCCTGAACACACAACAGGTTTTTCTACCCTAGAAAAGGCAATTCGTTTCTCTCTCTAGTTTACTACCTTGGGATCAGGAACAGGATGTGAGTTGAGGTGAGCTCAAATTCCAACAAAGACAGGTGACTTTGTTTTGCCTTAAATGGAGATAAATTCTCAAAGTGTAATCTTTCATCAAGAGAAGAAGATAGGCAGGCAACTAAGTGGTGCAGTGGATAGAGCACTGGCCCTGGATTCAGGAGGACCTGAGCTCAAATCCAGCCTCAGACACTTGACACTTAACTAGCTGTGTGACCCTGGGCAAATCACTTAACCCTCCTTGCCCTGCCAAAAAAAAGAAAAGAAAAGGAGATAATCCTTTTCTCTGGGCTTCTACAAAGGCTAGTCTAGACCCTTATCACCTCTTGCCCACACTATTGTATATGCCTCATGGTTGGCCTCTCTCCTTTCTACAATCCATTGTGCACCTAGATGTCAATTTGGTATCCTAAAACACAAGTCTGATCATGTTACTCCTCTGCTCAAGAAGTTTCCAAAGCTCCCCCTGTGCCTTTAGGATAAAATGCATGCTATATGCAAAAGTTTGACATGTAAAGCCTTCCTCACTCTCTCTAGTCTATGTTTCCTGGCTAATTGTACATTACTATTCATCACAGACTCTACATTTCAGCCAAACTAGCATAATTGCTATTCCCAGTTCGTAACATTTCTTCTCTCCTACCATCCATTGCACAGGATGTTCCTTGTGCCTGCAGTACCCTTCTTCTTCATTTCTGTCTTCCAGAACCGCTGTCTTCCTTCTTAGCTCAATTCAAGTCACTTTTTTTTTTTTTAAGTGAGGCAGTTGGAGTTAAGTGACTTGCCCAGGGTCGCACAGCTAGTAAGTGTTAAGTGTCTGAGGTCAGATTTGAACTCAGATACTCCCGACTCCAGGACTGGTGTTCTATCCACTGCGCCACCTAGCTGCCCCATCAAGTCACTTCTTTCAAGAAACCTATCCTGATCTCCCCAGTTGTTAATGTTCCCCACCAAATTACTGTATATTTGTTTTATATATTATGTATTTACATAGCTATGAACATGTTTATGTGTATATACACACATATATAAACATTATTAATTAAAATATTGTTTGTATGTGTATATATGTGTGCAGACATGTGTGTGTATAGATGTGTGCATGTATGTGCATATACATATGTGTGAATACATACACCATCCTTATAGAATATATTTATTGAAGGCTGGGACTGTCTCACTGTAGTATTTGAGTCCCTGGCACCTAGCACAGTACCTGCCTAGCAGAGAGTAGGCCTTTATATGTCTTTTGGTAGTTGGTTAATACAGATTTCCAGTGGAAGAAATCTGTTATGAATTTAAGTCACCATAATTTAATTTCCTTTGCCACCACAAGAGGGGTTGTAATGCAGTTCCCAAACAACTCGGCAAAACTGTACTATTCTTTTCAGTTGGGACACATTCAGGCTAGGAACCAGCATGGCATGGTAGAAAAAGCACTGGACTTGAAATCATGAGACCTGAGTTCAAATCTTGATTTGGACCCTAGAGTTTTGTGAGCATCGGAAGTCACTTTATCTCTCTGTGCATCAGCATCCTCATTTGTAAAATGAGAATAATTATGCTTGTACTATCTATCTCTCATCTTCAGTTATGACAGAGAAGGAAATAGAAGAGCAAGTAGTAGTGGGCATTCATAGACCACAACATATTATAAATAGGAAATTACAAAGGAAAACCTGAATAATGAGGATCATCCCATTGGGTCAGTTAGGTGGCTCAGTGGATAGAACACTAGGCCTGGAGTCAGGAAGACCTGAGTTCAAGTCCTGCTCCATACACTTACTAACTGCATGACTCTGGGCAAGTCACTTAACTTCTGTCTGCCTCAGCTTCCTCATCTGTAAAATGGGGATAATAAAACCACCTACTTCCCAAGGTTATTGTTAGCATCAAAAGAGATATATAGAGGGCCTAAAACAATGCCTGGCATATATATAAATATTAGCTGTTATCTAAGAAATGGATAAACAACAATCAAGCAAGCAAGTATTTTTGTTTTTTTTTTAGTGAAGCAATTGGGGTTAAGTGACTTGCCCAGGGTCACACAGCTAGTAAGTGTTAAGTGTCTGAGGCCAGATTTGAACTCAGGTACTCCTGACTCCAGGGCCGGTGCTCTATCCACTGTGCACCTAGCTGCCCCACAAGCAAGTATTTTTATAGAGTATCTAGCATGTGCCAGGGACCGTAGTAGGCAACGAGGATATAAGAACAAAGAATAAAACTCTCCCTACTCACAGTGAGCTCACATTCTAATGGACGAGATAATAAGTACATGTTAAAATATATGGCACAAATACAGTTAATAAATATAAACATGTGAAGAATACTCTAGTTAAATACAAAGTCGTTTGGGAGAGAGAACACTAGCAGCTAGGGAGACCAGGAAAGGCTTCCAGTCAATGGTGTTTAAGCAGCATCTTAAAGGAAATGTAGGATTCTGTGAGGTGGAGGTGATAAGGGGAATGTGCTCCAAGCATGGGGGGATGGCCAATGCAAAGGCATGAAGATGGAAGATTGGTAGATGGGAGTGCCATGTGTGAGGAAGAGAGAAGAGGACAGTTTGGCTGGATTGCAGAGGGAAGGAGGGGAAGTAACACCCACTGAGTCTGAGAAGGAAGATTGGAACCAGTTTATATCAGGCTTTAAAAGCCAAACAGAGGAGTTTATATTTTATCCTGAAGGCAATAGAAAACCACTAGAGGGGGCAGCTGAGTGGCATAGTGGATAAAGCACCAGCCCTGGATTCAGGAGGACCTGAGTTCAAATCCGGCCTCAGACACTTGTCACTTACTAGCTGTGTGACCTTGAGCAAGTCACTTAACCCTCATTGCCCCACCAAAAAAAAATTTTTTTTTAAACCACTAGAGTTGGTCAGATCTGAGCTTGAGGAAAACTATTTGGGCAGCAATGGGTAAGATGGACTAGAGTGGTGAGAGACTTAAGGCAGGGAGACCAATTAGGACGCTGTTGCAATAATTAAGTTAAGAGGTGATGAGGGGGGGAAAGGGACCCACATGTACAAAAATATTTATAGCTGCTCTTTACATGGTGGCAAGGAATTGGAAGTTGAGGGGGTGCCCATCAATTGGGGAATGGCTGGACAAGTTGTGGTATATGAATACAATGGAATACTATTGTGCTGTAAGAAATGATGAGCAGGAGGAGTTCAGAGAAACCTGGAGGGTCTTGCGTGAGCTGATGATGAGTGAGATGAGCAGAACCAGAAGAACACTGTACACAGTATCATCAACATTGAGTGTTGACCTACTGTAATGGACTATATTCTTCTCACCAATGCGATGGCACAGAAGAGTTCCAGGGAATTTGTGATGGAAGAGAATCTCTAAATCCAAGAAAAGAAAAAAAAACTGCGGAGTAGAGATGCTGAATGAACCATACTATTTCTTTTGTTTTTGATGCTGTTGTTTTTTTCTATTTTGAGGTTTTTCATCATTGCTCTGATTTTTTCTCTTATAACATGACTAATGCAGAAATATGTTTAATGTTATTATGTATATATATATATATATATATATATATATATATATATAACCTATATCAGATTACCTGCTGTCTAGGGGAGGGAGGTGGGAGGGGAGGGAGGGAGAAAAATCTGAAATTGTAAAGCTTGTATAAACAAAAGTTGAGAACTATCTTTACATGTAACGGAAAAAAAAATACTTTATTAATTAAAAAAAAAAAGAGGTGATGAGGGGCTGAATTAAGGTCCTGGAAGCATAGAGAAGAGGTGAGTCAGATGTGAGAAATGTTACAGAAGATAGAAATGGCGAGATTTGGCAACTGACTGGACATGTGGGATGAGGGACATGACAGAGTCCAGGATAATTCTGAGATTATGAATCTGGTAAACTAGAAGGATAGTAGTACCTTCAACAGAAACAGGGAATTTTGGAAGATGGAGGAAATAACAAGTTCAATTTTGGACATACCGAGTTTGGTATGTCTTCAGAATGTCTAAATTTAAATGCCCAGCAGGCAACTAGTGATTTGTGCCTAAAGCTCATGGGAGATATTAGGGCAGGAATTATAGACATAGAGTTTGATGAATCATCTGCATAGAGCTGATAGTTAAATCCATGGCATCTGAAGAAGATGGGCTGGTTACTCATTAAGAGTGAACTTGGCAAAAAAAAAAAAAAAAAAGAATGAACTTGGCTATTCTACTGATATCCTCAGTACTTAAAGAGAAATCAACAAAGGCCTCCCAGCATGTTGAGTAGACCAATTTGGTGAATCAGCAGTGCAACTTTGATTGCTTACTGCCTGTGTGACCTTGGGCTAGTCATCCATCTTCTCAAGGCTTCATCTATAAAACGGGGGAGCTAAGCTAGCTAACTTCTGAGATCCCTCCCAACCCTTAATCCTAAAATTCTGTGACTTGAGAGAGCAGGGATTCTTATTCTTAATCTGGAATAGGTAAATTTATCGAGAAAGGGGAAGAGAGGAGAAAGTGAGGGGGGGGAAGAAAGGAGAGAGGGACAGAGAGAGATAGTGTTTCAATACAGTTGGGTTTGGGAGTTTTCTTTGGTAATCCTGTGTATTTTATTTTATGCACTTAAAAACATTATTCTGAGAGGTCTGTAGGCTTTGCTAGACCACCAGAGGGGTCCATCTCACACACACACACACACACACACACACACACACACACACACAGGCGAATGTTAAGAATTTCTGAAGTCTAGATTAACCCCTTCATCTTTTGGAGGAGTCAATGAGGGCCAAGAGGGGTTACAATATTAGCCAGTCCCAGAGCACATCTCAAAACTATTGCATGGTGTGGCCCTGGGCAAGTCATTTAACCCCCATTGCCCCACAAAAACAAAAACAAAAAAGCCCAAAAACTATTGCATGGGAAACTATTTCAAGATGGGAATTAATCAACCCAACCAAGTTGTCATGGAGCTAGACCATTAAGTATTTTGTATGGACTCTTCCGAGCCAAGGACAGTTTTAGGTGTCTGCATGCTGTTTTATGCCCCAAAGAAGAAAAAGAAAATAGAGAAGCAGTGTACCTGTGCCGTTGTCTCTTGTCCAAGGCTCAGTTTTGGTTTCCCTTATCTCCTTCCCCGTGCAGCGCCAGAGACTGATTAACTCTGCCAACGGTGTGAGTAAGCCACTGCAGAACGGGAGACATGAGAACATTGAGAATGGGAACGTGCCAGTGGAGAACCAAGAGGAGCAGCAACCTCAGCAGCAGCAGCAGCAGCAGCAGCAGCAGCAGCAACAGGAACAGCAAGAGCCTGAGTCGACAGAAACAGATTTCCTTTCCCCCTTTTCCATGCCAGGTGAGTTCTGAGCAAGAGAAAAAGAGTTTAAAAAATTTTAATTAAATTTTATATTTTTTTCTATGAATTAAAAAAAAAACTTATTTTCTCTCTTTCCCACATCCCCCAACCCCAAATTGGGAAGAAGAAAAACAAAGCCTTATAACAAATGTGCAAACAGGACGTTCCTCCATTGGCCATGCCCAAAACGTGCCCCAATCCATTACCTCTCCGTCAGAAAATGAGTATTAGCATGTTTTATCGTGGTCCTCTGGAGTCATGGCCGGTCTTTACATTGATTAGAATTCTTTAATCTTTCAAAGTCATTTGTCTGCCCAGTGGCATTGTTGTCGAAATTGTTCTCCTGGTTGAGAAGGACCAGAATTATAAACGATAGTGAAACCCACAAGGCATTGGTATATACAAAGGAGCAGAAGGTAGAATTAGGTCATTGTTTGGTCGGACCCTTGGGTTAGGTATAACTAAACCCAGAGGTCCAGGATGAAAGGTCAGAGCTGGCCAAAATGGGTTTTCTTAAGGATCACAGCTTTATAGAAGGACAGGAAAGCAGCGTGGCTGGGCTGAAGGCCTGACAGCTGACAGCATAAAAAAGATGGGTAGTTATATGAAATAACCTCTACCTGTTCACAGAGATGGGGTGGCCAAAGGTTTATTTGAAAATAGCCCTGCTGGAAGTTTTTAGAAGTGAGCTTGAGGCAGAAAGGGGTTTTGTTGTTGTTCGATTGTGTCCAATAATTCGTGACCCCATTTGGGGTTTTCTTGGCAAAGATACAGGTGGTTTGCCATCTCCTTCTCCAGCTCATTTGACACATGAGCAAACTGAGGCAAACAAGGTTAAGTGACTTGCCCAAGGTCACACAGCTACTGTCTGAAGCTAGATTTGAAATCAAGTCTACCTGGCTTCAGGCCTGGCATTTTATTCTTTATTCCACCTAGCTACCCTCAGAAGGGGGATAACCACAAGCAATGAAAAACCTAAGTTCAGGACCATCATTTAACAAATGTACTGGTGATGATGATTTTGGTACAAAGTGTATAGAGTACTTTCTATTCCCAAGCCCTTGATGGGGCAAAAATCACTTCTGCCATTCCTGGTGTTTCCCAATTATTAGTGATCTCTCACCCCCTGAAATTACTTCTTTTCTCTGAGCCTCAGTTTCCATATCTGTATAATGACACTTGAACTACTTACCTCCATGGTTCTTGTGAAGATAGAGCACTTTGTGTAAACCTTAAGGCCCTATGTAAATGTGACCTTCAAAGCGAGAAAAGCGGGGCTCCTATACATCTCACCCTTCAAGGCTCAAGTCAGGTGCTACTTCCCAGAGGAGACCTTTCCAGATGTCCCCAGCTGTTAGTGCTCCCCACCCTCATGAAATCACTTTGAATTTACTTCACATAGGTTTTGCATTTATTTCTCTGAATATCCCCCCATAGACTGTAGGCTCCTTGAGGGCACAGAATCTTTCATTTTCATCTTTATGTCCCCAACATCTAGCACAGTGCCTGATAATTATCAAACACTTGCTGAATTGAATTGAACTGTTTCATTCAGATCCCCGTGGAAAAAGAACAATAGATGAAAATCAAAGTTCTTTGGTGGGTTTTTTTGGTTTTTTGCGGGGCAATGACGGTTAAGTGACTTGCCCAGGATCACGCAGCTAATAAATGTCAAGTGTCTGAGGCCGGATTTGAACTCAGGTCCTCCTGAATCCAGGGCCAGTGCTTTATCCACTGTGCCACCTAGCTGTCCCCAAAACAAAGTTATTTGAATGCTATGTTTAGGCATAGCAAGCCTAAAAGGAAGAAAATATTGGACCCTAATTATAGCACAGGAAAAAATGTAAATGAAAGAAAGAACTCCATTCTCTGCGGGTCATTGGTTCAAGAAATATTAAGTGAATTCAAAGCTCTGTGCTACTCACTATAGCGGATTACAAAAATGAATAAGATATAGTCCTTGCCTTCCTGGAGAATACAGTCTTCTAGAGGGAGCTAGATGGCACAGGGATAGAGTGCTGGGTTCAAATCTGGCCTCAGACACTTACTAGCTGGATGACCCTGGGCAAGTCACTTAACTCTATTTGCCTCCATTTCTTCATCTGTTGAGAGAGAGAGAGAACACAGAAAGGAATGATAAACGACTGCAGTATCTTTGCCAAAAAAAAACCCCAGGCATGACTGAAATGACTAAAGAACAACAAAAATGAGAAATAGACATATGCCAGTAACTATAACCTGAGGTTGAATATTACATGTAGTAAAAGGGAGGTAAAGTACTAAGGAGTTTAGAAGAAAGAATGACCCTCTCTTGCTGAAGGTTTCAGAGAAGGATTCATGGAGAAAGTTTCATTTGAGTTGAATCTTAATGAGTAGACCTTGGAAGCAGAGCTGGAGGTGGCAGGAACAGCATGAGCAAAGTGATGGGGTTAGAGTGGGGATACTAAGGGAGGGAGCAGGTGGCATATTTAGGGAATGGCTAGAGCATGTAAAAAGAAAGAAGTAATAGTAGATAACGACAGGAAGTGGGATTTGGACAAAACATGTAGGACATTGAATAGCAGGGGAAGGAATATAGAGATTTAATTAGGTAGTTAATGAGATACTTTAAGATTTTTTAGTAGGAGACTGGAATATGTCCCAGTCAGGATTGGAATCTTCCTTAAAATGCTGCTGCTCTGGAAGCAATGTATGTCTGGATTGTGAAGGAGGAACCAGAGGTGGGTAGACCAGTTGGCTGCCTGTCATACTAATCCAAGTGAGAAGTAATGGAAGATCTGGGTCTTTGTTGATTGAAGGATGAGGTTGGAAAAAAGACTGGAGAATTAAGAAGAAAGTGAGGAGAAGAAGTGGAGGCACCACTTGTGACCATAGGAAGTCATTTTACAGTGATTTGGGAATGGAAAGGAATGAATGCATGTGAGAAATAGTTTTTTTTAAATAGAAATGACAAATGAGAAACTAATTTTGGATATAGAAATTAACTCCGAGCCCTAAAAAGCAAAACACCAATACTCTTCAGGGACTCATAACGAGGGTACACAAAAATCAGAATCCAATTAAGCCTACAAAAAGCAGCCCCATCCCTGCCTTCAAAGTACTTGCAATGTAATAAAGCAGAACCTTATAGTGTAGATGCATTTCTAGACCATTGGCTGTTGGACTTCCATAGGCTGTTGGCCAGTCTGCCCACCCACTGAATATCTGTTGGAACAGGCCTGTACTCATTTAGAATTGTGCTGTATAGTATCTCAATTTATATGCTCTAAGAATACCACTAAATAAGCCCTGAAAGTTTAGCATCAAATAGATTTTAACTTCTTTAAAAAAAAAAAGAAAAAAGAAACCACCCTCAAATTCCTTAGGTCTCTGAGTGTCCATTTGCAGCCTTACTTTGTAAAACAACAGGGCTCTTTGTTGCCAATTTCAAAATATTACTCTGCCTAAACTGAAGTGCCCAGCAGGGCACTGGGACCTTAGGATAAAGTAATGAAGAGGAAGCTTTCAGCAGAATGAGAGAAAGTTCAAGCCTGGATGTTGTTTTTCTTTAAATGTTTTCTCCAAGATGAAAAAAAACCCACAAAACCCAACTGAAGTACTTTCATGAAGGAACAATGCCCCAGATAAGGAGTATGATTCAGGAGAGTAAAGACTAAACTGAAAGAATCAAAATGGTGGCGGGGGCAAGGTTGGGGAGAGGTAATGTTCTAAGCCCTTGTAGTTAATTTTACATTTTTTATTACTCCTGTAATTTTCATGAAGAAAATTCCCTAGTTATCAGATATTGGTTCATCCTCTCCAATAAGCCTCATTTTGGTTCTAGTTCTGGCCCTAAAATGAATTAATGGTGTGACCTTGGGTCTCACATTCCTCATTTTATAAGATCAGAGGCCTGGCCTAGATCCAGGGTACTTAACTTGAAGTCCATGCTTTTCTTTTAATTTAACAATTTTTTTTCCCTTCATTCTGTTGCTGAATATTCTCTAAAGCCACAAAATAGAAGAATTTAAAAAACAAACAAGCAGTTATATACTGGGATGGCAATTCAGGGGAGTTGGTTGAAAGAAAAACAAGAATATATATTCCAAGGAGGACCTGAACTTGGATGAGAAAAAAAAAATCTTTATTCCAGTATAATTTGTTTCCTTTGTAATCCTTTGTATTTTATTTTATGCATTTAAAAAATAATATTCTGAGAGGAGGTACATAGACTTTACCAGTTCCCCAGAAAGGTCCATGACCTTAAAAAGGTTCAGGATCCCTGTCCCATAGTAATCTCTAAGTTCCTTCTACCTCTGACATTCTGTGTTCTGTTTTCTAACATTCTGCCAAGGTCCTTCCTAACTGACAGCCTATATTCTCTAATACACTGTTCTTCTTGAAGTTGTAGAGCAAACATCAATGCATAGGATGAAATTCTGTTGTTTGGAAATATTAAGAACTTCTAGTTAATTGAAAGCAGCCCCTGGGAGGGGTGGAGGAGATATTTGATCCATCTCTCTACTATATGCCTTCTTCATTTTCATATGAAAGGAAGAGAAGCCGTCATTTCCCTGAACTTGACTCCAAACTTGAGGGAATCAATAAGGTGAAGTTCACTACTTCTATAAAATAACTTAATTTCAGAAACATGAAGACAATATTGCTGACTCCATATTTACAGAACTCTGAATGTTCTTATCTTTGACTTAAAACAGTAATGCGGGTATAGAGTGATACATATCCTTAGATTTAATTGTGTCTATGGAAAATGAAAATTTACCTTAGTTTGTAGGATTATAGATTTAGTTCGAGAAGGTTCTTAGAGATCATCTAATCCAAGCCCTCTCATTTTACAGATGAGAAAACTGAAGCCCATGAGATGTTCTGCCACTTATTAGCAATGTGGCCTTAAGAAAATCACTTGACTTTCTTGAACTTCAGTACCCTCATCTGTAAAATGGGAAGAATAAAACTCATACTATTTCCAGGAGTGATTGTGAGAACCAAATGAGATAAAGATGGTAAATAAGATCCTATATGGAAAATGTTTTTCATTGTCAATGACTCTTTTCTGACTCTTCATGACCCCATTTGGGGTTTTCTTGGCAAAGATACTGGAGTGGTTTGCCATTTCCTTCTCCAGCTCATTTTATAGATAAGGAACTGAGGCAACCAGGGTTATATAAGTGAATTGTCCAAGGTCACACAGCTAGAAGTGTCTGAGGCTGGATTCAAACTCATGAAGATGACTCTTCCTGATTCCAAGCCCGGTGCTCTTGCCACAGCGCCACCTAGCTGCCTCAGGGAAAATGCTTTGCAATCAATCAGTAAACTTTTATGAAGCACCTACTAAACATAACTAAAATGTGAGTAGGTATTGTGGTGGTGATGGTGACGATGAGGACTGTAAAGTCCTTTCTAGCTATGGCATTCTTTTAGTTGGTTGGCTACTCACCTACATGGGGCAAAGCACTGTTGCATTGGCACAAGGTAGGCAGACAGTCTTTCCTCATACAATTCAGAAAAATAACTAATAGCCCAGAGGAAGAATTCCTGATAGATTAAGTGAGAACGTGACTTTCAATAATTTTATATATGTTTTTGTTTATGTGTGTGTATATACATATACATACATACACATATATAATTATATATAGATAGATATAGATATAGATATAATTACAGTGATTTCAAGTCCTGCCTCAGATATTTACTGGTTGTATAAACCTGGAAAAGTCACTATCAGCCTCAGTTGCCTCATCTGTAAAATGGCACTTACCTCTTAGGGTTGTTATAAGGCTAAAACAAGAAAATATTTGTAAAGCACTTGGCAAGCCTTAAAATGCTATGTAATTACTAACTCTTACTGTTGTTCTTCTTCTTATTATTCTTATTATTGTTATTATTATTATTATTATTATTATTATCTAGCAAGGCCAATTAATTGTCCCCTTAATACATTCTTATCTCAAATTCCCCTCGTCCATACACAGCTAATAGAATTTCTAAAATCAGTGCCTTTACTAACATACACAAAGGTGGGCAGCTGAAAGATGCTAATTTTCCAAATGCCTTATCCCTGTTGTTTTTCAGTCTTTCTTATTTGAATATTTGAGTACCTATTGTATATAAAATCTTTTGCCAGGCACTATGAGTTGACGTAGGGGAAAAACCTGTTCGAGCCTTGAGGATGCAACCCATAGCCATATGGGGTGGGTGAACTCAAGAAATGTCAACCCAGCAATTCAGAAACATGTATTAAGTACCTCCTAGGTTGCAGGCATTGTGCTAGGCCCTGGGCATACAAAGGAAAAATGACTGAGCCCCTGTTCTCAGTTTAATTGGAAAGGTGGTGGGGAGGCTGATGAGGCACTCATGAAAATGGCTCATAATGGCATTAAGCTAATCATGTTCAGGGAACTTAAGGAACAGAGATGTAATCATTCTCAACTCAAGCTAAATACGTTTATTGCATAATAACCTATACTTCTGTAGTGCTCTACTGTTGTCGTTCAGCCATTTTTTAGTTGTGCCTGACTCTTATATGACCCCATTTGGGTTTTTCTTGGTAGAAATACTGGAATAGTTTGCCATTTCCTTCTCCAGCACATTTTACAGATGAGGAAACTGAGGCAAACAGGGTTAAGTGACTTGCCCAGGGTCACACAACTATTAAGTGTCTGAGGCCAGATTTGAACTCAGGGGGATGAGTCTTCCTGACTCCAGGCCTAGCATTCTATCCACTTCGCCACCTCCCTGCCCCCAGTGTTACACTGTATCATATCTAAAAGGTATAGGATGTGTATGTTATCTATTTATTTCATTGCCATCCCTGCTTTGGCTGGTGTGGAGAATAGAAGTCACGGGAAACCAGTCTGGTACTATATGGCCGATAGATGTTAGGGGTCTATGAGAGATTTTATGACCATGTGATAGACCATGTGACTGAGTATTCCATTATGAGGTAAGCAAATCCTAATTGCTTTCAAAGGCTCTAATTGTGAGCAGGTCAAATAAGCTTAACAAAGTTGGTAGAATTCCTGTGGAAGCAGGGCATGTAGCCATGGGTATCGGTCACTCTGGCTCTTTCTATCCAGATGTTCCCTCTCACTTTGTGGGTGAAGGAAGGCAACAAGCATTTTTTAATTACTTATTATATTCCAGGCACTGTGCTAAGCAATGGGGAGGCAATTACAAGCAAAAAGAAAGACAATCTCAACTTTAAAGGAGCTTACAAGGGCAGCTGGTGGTGCATGGATAGAGCACCGGTCCTGGGGTCAGGAGGACCTGACTCCAATTCTGGCCCCAGACACTTGAGTCTTTTCAGTTGTGTCTGACCCATTTGGAGTTTTCTTGTCAAAGACACCGGAGTAGTTTGCAATTTCCTTCTCCAGCTCATTTTACAGATGAAGAAACTGAGGCAGAGTTAAGTGACTTGCCTGGATCACCCAGCTGGTAAATGTCCAAAACCAGATTTGAACTCAGAAAGATAAGTTTTCCTGACTCTAGGCCTGGCACTCTATCTACTGTGTTACCTAACCACCTATAATTATTTGCACATTGTTGTTTGCATATTCTCTCCCCCATTAATTTGTGAACTCTTTGAGATGTTAAGGGCTAAAATTCTAGCTAGTCTGTCTAAAATATCTAATGAGTGGTCGCCAATAAATTATAAGCTTTAGCAAGAGTTAGACTTTTAAGCGTTTATTAAGGAGAATAAGAATTTGGTAAAGAGAGAGAAAGGCCTACATTCATCTATCTATTAAAGGGAGAGCAGGTTTCTAGCTCCCTTCTCTGCCAGAGTCCCAGAAAAGAGAGTGAGACCGAGCGCCAGTCTCTTCCTTCCTCCTCCCACTAGCCCGCGTCACTTCCTGACGCCAAAGAAAAGACTCCTGGTCTTGCCCTCAAAGACCTTCACTTCATGGGCGGAACTCTTCTACAGTAAGTCTCCAGCAGGTGGCGTCATTCCAGTCGTTACAGTTAGCAAAGATTGTCTTTTGCCATTCTTTGTATCACCAATGTTTAGTACAGTGCCCAGAGCTCTTAATAAATACATACTAACTACTGAGACAGCCTCAATGGATGGCAGGATGAGACGTGAAGCCGGAACATGTTTTGGTATCTAGGCCAGTCCAGTAGATATAATGGACTTGAGTGGGCTATTTCATTCATATTCAGTCACCAGTCAAATGGGTTGGTTCCCTAGGCTCAAGCTCCAAAGATGAGTAGATTAACTTCCCCAGAACTATAGTGTAATTTCCAGAAAACTTGGTATGGAGGTCCAGGCCCCATGTCAGGTATGGAGGAGGATGCTGGTTCAGCTTTGTTTCCACTTCTGTGAAACAGAGGTGTCAAACACACAGCTTGAGTGTGGCCCAAACCAGATTAAAATGTAATGGAGGGGGGGGAGGGTAGCTAGGTGGCACAGTGGATAGAGCACTGGTCCTGGATTCAGGAGGACCTGAGTTCAAATCTGGCCTCAGACACTTGACACTTACTAGCTGTGTAACCCTGGGCAAGTCACTTCACCTCAATTGCCTCACCAAAAAAAAAAATGTAATTGGGAAATTTTTTAACAAAATAGATCAAAATATGATAAAAGATAATATTATTACATTTTGAAACTAAGTCAATATGTGGTCCACAGGGATCCTTATGTAAAGTTTAGTGGCCACGGCCCACCCACCCCCATTTCTATTTGACTTTGACACCACTGCTCCAAACTAAACATTCTCCTCACTTCCTCCATCCTTAATCTTCCTATGACAGGATGTAGTCCTCAGTCCCATAGCTAATTCGATCACTCTACCCTCTCAACATGGTTAGGGGACCAACTTCAGCTTGCCTGTGTCCTTATTAAAATGCAGCCCAGAGAACTGAGCACCAGTACTTCAGATGTGGGTCTGACCTGGGCAGAGGACAACATTAAGGGACATTGTCCCTTGTTCTACACTCCAGCCTGAGCTCCCATTAGCTTTGGGGCCTTCTGGATTACAGTCATCCAGCTGCTGAGGAAATGTAGAGTCAAAGTGTGATGGGAAAGGGAGTAGAATCCATCCATCAAGTTTTTAGCATGGCTTTAGAGCATTGGAAGATTTCATTGATTTGTACAGGGGGAGTTTCTTCCCAGCCTGAGTTCCTAATGAACCTCCATCTATCACAGAAGGTACCAGAGCAGTCAGAATGTGCTTCTTTCCTTTATTTCTCCCAGTAACCTTGAAATCAGTAACTCTGTAAGGTTGTTGTCCCTGATCAGTTTTTAAGAGAAAGCAGTACTCTTCAATTTCCTGTACTGAAGGAAATGTAAAGGAGGGCAGCTAGGTAGCACAGTAGATACAGCACCAGGCCAGGAGTCAGAAAGGCCTGAGTTCAAATTTAACCCTGTGTGACCCTTGGAAAGTCACTAACCCTGTTTCCTCAGTTCCCTCATCTGTAAAATGAGCTAGAGAAGGAAATGGCCAACCACTCCAGTACCTTCACCAAGAAAACCCCAAAAGGAGTCATGAAAAGTTGGACGTAATGGAACAACAACTAAACAACAACAACAAACAACATAGTGGAGAAGGAGAAAATATGGTACCAACAATGAAGTCACTGAATAAGAAAGGATGCTCAACTATTGTCTATATTTCCTTCTCTGATGGAAATCCTGATAGACCCTGAAGTGATGAGGGAGAGGCCATAGTGAAGGATAAGTGAGGCAGGATCACAGTTACAACATTAACTTGGAGACCTCCCTGGCAAGTCTTTAAAATTCAACAGGGTGACCTTAGGAAACTTACCTTCCCTATTAGGGCCTCAGTTTCCCAGCTCTGTCTGTAAAATGAAAAGGTTGGCATCTCCACCCATACCAGAGTAATTGCAGGAATATCATTCCTTTACCTTGCCCAGTTCCCTATCTTCTTTAAAATTCCTTGCTGCTCTAAAAATTTTTAATTTTCTTCTATGTTTTTTATCTTCTAAGTCCCCTTCTAGCCCTAACATTCTGTGTTCTAAGGCCCCTTTGAGTTCTCTATTCTATTATACTACTAGTGAACTTTAAGCTACTCATTGGCAAATCTTGTTATGAGGCATTATATATGTTTTCCTCCACAATTCAATATCCCACAAAGAGCTACTCCAGCTGCTATGCCACACAATTAAAAAAACAAACAAAACAAAAACTTGATCTATAGTGCTTCCTCTCTTAGCTTCCAAGGAACAAGGAAGTACCTATTTTTAATCCCAGGGCCACAAAGAATGAGTGGGAGTTTTCTGGTGTCCCTGTGGTAAAAACTCTCTTTGTGACTCTGTGAAAGTACAACCTTTTGAAACCATCAGTTATGTCCTTAGTTTTTAGTTTATCAGGAGCAAAGGGTTGAAAATTTCTCTCTCCATCTGCTTCCCGTTTATTTTTGTTTAGCAGCCAATGAGAAAAACCTCTGGTCTGTGTGCTCCAAGTCAAAACGAAATTAATGAGAAGTAGACAGTAGCCCTAATGAAAATTTCAGTGAAACTCCCACCCTGTCCCCATATCTCCTCCTTGTTCCCCTTTTTCTTCTATCTTCAGGATGCAATGAGCATATGGGCAGCAAGTTTGGGTATATGTGTTGCAAGCAGGGAGATCATAGGGTTCATGATTTATTGGAGCTAAAGGGACCACTGAAGTCAACTAGTCCAATACCCTCGTTTTACAAGGGAAGAAAATGAAGCCTTGATTGCATTCTCTTATTGTAGCATCTGCAGAGCAGAAGAAACTAGAGATAGCACTGGAGGGGGAAGGAGAAGGGAATGAGCATTTACATAGTGCCTGCTATGTACTTGGCACTTTTTAAAAAATATCTCATTTGGTCCTCACAACCCTGGGAAGTAGGTGTTATTTTTTTTTTAAGGGCAATGAGGACTAAGTGACTGGCCTAGGGTCTCAAACAACTAGTAAGTGTCAAGTATCTGAGACTGGATTTGAACTCAGGTCCTCCTGAATCCAGGGCTGGTGCTTTATCCACTGCACCATCTAGCTGCCCCGGTAGGTGTTAGTATATCCATTTTACAGTTAAAGAAAGTGAGGCAAACAGAACTTGACTTGCCCAGGATCACACAGCTAGCAAGACCAGATTTGAACTCAGGTCTTCCTGACGATAGGTCCAGTGTTCTGTCCACTGCACCACCAGGTGCTGGAGAGCAGTATCAAGTGTACAATGCTAATAATAAACTTTGAGATTCTTGACTTTCAGCACAGGTCTCTATCAACATAACTCCACTATCTCCTCTGTTTACCTCAGTTTCCTCAACTGTTAAATAGGGATAATAATGGCATCTACCTCCCAGGGTTGCAAGGAACAAATTCAATTCAGTAAATATTAAGTGCTGACTATGTGTCAGGCACTATGTTAAAAGGCTGGAGATACAAAAAAAGACAAAAAATTGTCCCTGCCCTTGAGGAGCTTACAATCAATCTAATGGGAGTGACAACATATAAACTAATATATACAAACAAGCTATATATGGGATAAATAGGAAATAATGAACAGAGGGAAGGTACTAGAGTTAAGAAGGGTTAGGGAATATTTCCTGTAGAAGTAGGATTTTAGGGGCAGCTAGGTGGCACAGTGGATAGAGCACCGGCCCTGGATTCAGGAGGACCTGAGTTCAAATCCAGCCTCAGACACTTAACACTTACTAGCTGTGTGACCCTGGGCAAGTCACTTAATCCCAATTGCCCCGCAAAAAAAAAAAAGAAGAAAAAAAAAAAGAAGTAGGATTTTATCTGCGACATACAGGGAGCTCAATAGTTGGATTGTAAAGCATTCCAGGGATGGGAGATAGAGAAAATGCCTAAGAGCCAAGAAATAGAGTGTCTTGTTAGTGGAACTACCAGGAGGCCAGTGTGCTCTCCATCTTATTTGTTTTTTGGTTTTTTGTTTGTTTTTTGTGGGGCAATGGGGGTTAAGTGACTTGCCCAGGGTCACACAGCTAGTAAGTGTCAAGTGTCTGAGGCCGGATTTGAACTCGGGCACTCCTGAATCCAGGGCCGGTGCTCTATCCACTACGCCACCTAGCTGCTCCTATGCTCTCCATCTTATAATTACTTCACAAATACAGAATACAGGTTGTCCTAGAAGTCTAAGTATAATTAAAAGTTTTAAACTGCAAGCAGACATTTGGGACACTTTATATATATTTTATATTTTATTATCAGTGTACATCTTGTATCCCCTTGTAGAATGTGAACTCCTTGAGAATGGACACTTTGGTTTTTGTCTCTGTATACTTAGCAGCCAGCACTTAATAAGTTTGTTTAATTGAATTGCCCCAGGAGATAGTATTAATGAGACATACATAAATGCACACACATACATATGTGTATGCATGCATGAATGCATAAAGTCTGTCAGTCAAACAAATATTCCTTAGGTGCTTACCATGTACCAGGCACTGTGCTGAGCCCTGAGGGTACAAAGAGAAGCAAAGGGGGGCAGCTAGGTGGCGCAGTGGATAAAGCACCAGCCCTGGATTCAGGAGGACCTGAGTTTAAATCCAGCTTCAGACACTTGACACATACTAGCTGTGTGGTCACTTAACCCCCATTGCCCTGCAAATAAATTAAATAAATAAATGAATGAATGAAAGAAAGAAAGAAAGAAAGAAAGAAAGAAAGAAAGAAAGAAAGAAAGAATGAAAGAAAGAGAGAACGAAAGAAAGAAAGAAAGAACGAAAGAAAGAAAGAAAGAGAGAAAGAAAGAAAGAAAGAAAGAAAGAAAGAAAGAAAGAAAGAAAGAAAGAAAGAAAGAAAGCATTATATAAATGTAAACTCCCCATCACTAGAATGAGGTATTTAAGCAAGGCCGAACTCAGAGTGGCACATGACGGTTTGCCTTTTCCCCAAGTTGACATATGCTGGCAGCCCACTGCCTCTCTCTACAAATAGCTTCAGAAGCCTCCAAGCAACATATGTGTTCCCAGGCCTGGGAAAGGTTGAAGCCATGGATTGCCCCGATGGAGGATTAAAACATAGGCACAGGGGCAGCTAAGTGGTGCAGTGGATAGAGCACTGGCCCTGGAGTCAGGAGTACCTGAGTTCAAATCTGGCCTCAGACACTTAACACTTACTAGCTGTGTGACCCTGGGCAAGTCACTTAACCCCAATTGCCTCACCAAAAAAAAAAAAAAAACCAGGCACAAAGAGGAAATTGGACTCATCCTGATGGCTCCTCTGTACTTCCTACAGGTATTAAGCAATGAAGATTGGCCCCATAGAGAAGAACTAGGGAGGAAGGGATAAGGTAGAAGATCTGGGCTTGTAAACACTGGAACAATTCAGAAGTGAATAGTTTTCACTTGTCTATGATCAAATGGCCAGCATGTGTCAGAGATGGAATTTGAACCCAGGCCTTCCTGGCTACAGACCTAATACACTTTGTATCATACCATGTTGGAAGAGTGGCACTGGGTGGCGATGGGGATAGGACCAGGCCTGAAATTAGGCCTGTGTTCAGATAGAGCCACAGACACTTGGGTGACCCTGGGCAAGTCACTTCACCCTGTTTGCCTCAGTTTCCTCCTCTGTAGAATGAACTGGAGAAGGAAATGGCAAACCACTGCAGTATCTTTGCCAAGAAAACTTCAAATGGGGTCACGAAGAGTTGAACACGACTGAAAAACTACTAAACAACATCAAACTGTTGGAAGTAGCTCAACACTTGAACTCAGGAGAAATCTAAGGTCAAATTTTCTCTTGTCTCTAAATCATCTTAAGCAAGCTGCTCACTGTAAGGTTGTCCCACAGTATAGCAGTTGATGAGTGGATGGATTAATGGAGGATGTCTAAAGTTAATACCAAAAAAACCAAAAGTTTATCCAGAAGCATATTGATTGGAGGGGAAAGGGAAGAAGGAAGAAAAGGGAAGCTGCTGATGATTCATCTATTTCAGAAGTCTGTGGAGTTCACCATTAGCACCCACATGGACATGGCAAGACTTGAGTTGGTCTGCTTCAGTTTTTGTTGTTATTCAGTTATGTCTTACTCTTCATGAGCGCATGGACCATAGCACGCCAGGCCCTTCTACCCTCCACTATCTCCCAAAGTCTGCCTAGCTGATGCTCATTGCTTCCAACTGCATCCATAATTTATCAAGCACTTGTCCATCAAATTGATGTTTGTTTGGGGAAATAGCCCACTTCAGTGGTAAAAAAAAAAAAAAAATTTTAAAGGCCTAGGTTGACTTTCTGGATAGGCAATACGATCTGTAAAACTTAAAAAATTAGGCTAAAGACAGAGGATGTACCTGGGAGATGTGTCCAAGTGTCATAGAACTCAGAACACTTGGAAATTATTTGGGGAAAAAAATAATGGGGAAACATCTCTGCATACCACTATCTAGCCACATCTATAGCTTACTCTTTTTTTCTTTTTTTTTAGTGAGGCAATTGGGGTTAAGTGACTTGCCCAGGGTCACACAACTAGTAAGTGTTAAGTGTCTGAGGCCGGATTTGAACTCAGGTACTCCTGAGTGGCCAGTGCTCTATCCACTGTGCCACCTAGCTGCCCCTATAGCTCACTCTTTAAATGACTTTAGTCACCATCCCTTTGAAGGGGCTGGCAAGCTAAGTTTTGAAACAAAGCCAGCCAGAATTATCTTCTCTCTACTTTTTATATAGTTGATAGCCTGATGGGTTTTGTTCATAGGGTACGCTGGATATGACCTTGTCCCAGTGACCTCCCCTCTCTCCAGCTCAGTTTCCTCATTCATAAAGTGAGTGAGTAGAACTAGATTCTCTAAAGCCCCTTCTCTCTCTCTCTCTCTCTCTCTCTCTCTCTCTCTCTCTCTCTCTCTCTCTCTCTCTCTCTCTCTCTCAGGATTTCTGATTCTGGGTTATTGATATATTCAAGTTTTAGCAATATTTCTAAAGTTATCACTCCTGAAAGCAATTCCTCCATCCTCACATTCCTCAGACCCCTTTCCTTGGATTTCTCCTTTGCCTTTACTTCATTGTATCAGGTATTTGAACAAGTGATGAATTCACAGGTAGTAACATGGGATGGAATTTAGTTCAGCTACTTAGTAACTGTGACTTTAGGCAAGTCATTTAACCTCCCTTACCTCTAATTCTTTTTTCCCCTTTCTATTTGAATAGTGTATCTTAAAAAAAAAAACTTATTAATGACTTTAGTTTTTACAACACTTTACATCTCATTGTAATTCTTCCCACTCCCTCCCATCCCCTTATAAAAAAGACTTTTAAAAGAGTAAGAAAAAAATTCAGCAAAACTGATCATATTGAAAAAATCTGACATTATATACAATGCCCCATTCCCATGGTCCCCTATCTTTGCAAAGAAGAAGAAGAAGGTGTCTTCTCATATATCAGCTTTGGAACCAAGGTTGGTCATTATAATTTCACAGTATCCGTAGTTTCCATTACTATATTGTTGTTCTTTTTCATTTACATCACTGTAGCAACTATGTATATTGATTTCCTGACTCTGCTTATATCATTTTGCCTCAGTTCGTTTGTGATTCCATGTTTGTCTGAATTCATATTTTTGTTGTTTTTCAGTCGTTTCAGTCACGTCTGATCCTTCGTGACTCCATTGGGTGTTTTCTTGGCAAAGATACTGGAGTGGTTTATCATTTCCTTCTCCACCTCATTTTACAGATGAGGAAACTGAGGCAAAAGGGTTATGTGACTTGTCCAGGCTCACACACAGCCAATAAGTGTCTGAGGCTGGATTCGAACTCAGGTCTTCTTGACTCCAGGCCCAGCACTCCATCCACTGCACTACCTCACTGATGTATTCATATTATTCAGTGATATTCCAAGATAGTTGTACACCACAATTTTCCTAGCCATCTCCCAGTCAACGGACAACTACCACGTATCCAGTTCTTTGCTACCACAAAAAACCTTTCTTTTTGTCATTGACCTATTTGGGGTATATGTCTAATGTCCTGTATCTGAAGACTCTGACCAGTCTGAGTCACTTTCTGTCATCATAAACCTCTGCTGCCACCATTTGTCAATAGGCAATCACAACTTGATGAAACTAATGTGAAAACTAGGGTTATTAAAAGAAAAATGACCATTATCTGGGTCAAAGTGTATGGACAATTAAATCATTTTTGCCTCCATGTCTTCTTTTTTTTTTTTAAGTGAGGCAGTTAGGGTTAAGTGACTTGCCCAGGATCACACAGCTAGTAAGTGTTAAGTGTCTGAGGCCGGATTTGAACTCAGGTACTCCTGACTCCAGGGCTGGTGCTCTATCCACTGCGCCACCTAGCTGCCCCCCTCCATGTCTTCTTCATCCAAAAAAAAAGTTTTGACCCAATGCTTAGCACAATGCCTGGGAGATAGTAGGTACTTAATAAATATTGATTGATTGATTGCCTGGATGATTTTCAAAGTTACTTTCCAGCTCTAAAACCTACAACTCTGTGAACAGACCCTTCTTCCCTCCCAAAATTACCTGTATGCTCCTTGAAAGCAGGTTTTTAGCATATATATCTTTGTGTACCTTGTACATCGTAGGTGCTTTTAGCCAAATTTCGTTTGGGAATTGAACCAGCAAGGAGAAAATTGGAGAGTTTGGGGATTTTATTTTTTACATATTTTATTTTTCTAGGATTTTATTTTGTTACCTCTATCACTGCCCTATCCCTCAACCAGTTCATGTTCCTTGATTTAAAAAAAAAAAAATCACTTGTGCAATTAGAGCTTTTTCATTATCCAAAATTCAGTGAGGGGTTAGAGAATGAAATGCCTGCAAACAGCCACATCTACCCTTTGATCTTGGCTGCAGTCTGAATGGGTAATGGAACCAGAACAACCGCTAGGAGACAATTTAGCCTTTCTGATTGGTTAATTTACATTATTAAATTTCATACGCTGATCCAATCAGCATTTTGCTCTCTTCCCCCACCCCACCCCACCCTGGATAATTCTTTTTAGTGGAAATGTACTTGTTCCTTTGGCTGCTTTCAGATCTACCAGGTAAACTGTACACTGTTTCACATCTCAAGGTCCAGATGGAACAAAATGTTCCTATCACTTGAAGCACTGATGTACAAGTAGAAAGCTTAATTAGAGCCCAGGAGAATTTTATTTAAAAAAAAAAAACACTATTAGACAGCTTTAAAGAGAAGAATTTTCCTTTTGAATCCAAAGCAAAGGTAAATACAATAGATTTAGAGCAAAATGGAATTTAACAGCCATCTAGTCTACTCCCTCATTTTACAGTTAAGGAAACTGAGGCCAAGGGAGATTAACTGATTTGTCTGAGATCATACAGATACTAAGTAGCAGGTGGAGGCTTTAAGCTCAGGTCCTAGTGACCCCAAAATTAAATATCCTGTGTCTTATATACTGACTTTACCAATTCAGTCCTATTTTTTTAGAGAATTCTAAGCAAACCATGGGAGAAAAATTAGGAAGCCTGATAATGGTAGAAGGGGCTCTAGACTGACACTGAGTTTGAATCTTGGCCCTTGTATCTGCTTACAAAGTGACCTTGGGTACATCATTGCACTTGCTCAGGCTTCTGGTTCCTTGTTTTGCATAATACTCATGCCACTTTGTAGGACTAAGTATCATCTAAATGTGAGATGATATTGCTAATCCAAGAGCACGGCTGAGACACGCTGAGGCTATGACAGTAGAGTGCCAGCTCATGCAGAGGAGAAGGAAAATAGCATTAACCACCTGGATGTTTTACCCGTGTAATGCCAAAACAGCCACATGTTGGCAAGCATCTAGCTGGCATGCTGAAGGCTTCACTCTTCATCTGGATGTTTTCTGTTAAGTATGTGCCAATTAGTTAGCACATATGGAAGGCCCACTCGGCAGAGCCCTGTACTGGCACTGTGGGGGAGATTCGGTTCAACAATTTAAAAAACACATAAGATGTGCCTGCTGTTTTGTAAGGCATCTGTTGGGTTCTGGAGATACAAAGACAAAAACAAAATCATTCCTACCTTCAGAGAGCTTACATGGGACAGGGGGGTGGGGTGA
Organism: Dromiciops gliroides; assembly: GCF_019393635.1. Lineage (NCBI taxonomy): Eukaryota > Metazoa > Chordata > Mammalia > Microbiotheria > Microbiotheriidae > Dromiciops > Dromiciops gliroides. The sequence goes on from NC_057862.1 coordinate 211,418,767, forward strand.
GCTCAGAGGAGAAAGGAAAGATATGATATGTACATAAATAAGCATAATATCAATAACTCAGCATGCACATATGTTGTTGTTCAGTCTTTTCAATCACGTCCGACTCTTTGTGACCCCATTTGAGGTTTTCTTGGCAAAGATATATTGGAGTGGTTTTCCATTTCCTTCTCCAGCTCATTTTAAAGATGAGGAAACTGAGGCAAACAGGGGTAAGTGACTTGCCTGAGGTCACACAGCTAGTAAGTGTCTGAGGCTAGATTTGAACTCAGGAAAATGAGTCTTCCTGACTCCAGGCCTAGTAATCTATCCACTGTGCTACCTAGTTGCAATTATTGAGCTCCCATTAGGTACCAGGAACTGTGCTCAGCACTGAGAATACAAAGACAGGCATGAACTAATCCTTCCCCTCAGGGAGCTTATAGTCTGTCAGGGGAAACAACAGTACAAGTATAAGTATGCCCAAAGTAAATACAAATTGAATTGAGGAGGGAGAAAGTACTAACAACTGGAGGAATCTAGGATAGCTTCATGGAGGAGCTGAGCTGCACCTTGGAGGAAGGCAAGGATTCTGAAAGGTGAAGATGAGATGGAAGGGAATTCGAGGCATGGAGGGCAACCTCAGTAAATGAACCCATGGAATGTTAAATGTAGGGCTTCAGTCAATCAATAAGCACTTGAGACGTCCCTACAATGAACCAGGCCATGGGCTAGAAGCTACACCTGCTAGGAGTCCACTTTGGCAGAATCCACTCGTTAGAGCTACAGTCTGGGAAGCTGAGTGGTATAAAATAAAGCTGGAAAGGTAGGTAGGTAGGAACCAGATGCCAGGCTGATTGCATCCCATTCTGAAGGCAGAGTTAAGGCAGTGAAGGTTTTTCAGCAGGGAGGTGACATAGTCATTCCCATGCCTTAGAAGGATTATTTTGGAAGCTCTGTGGGGAATGGATTAGAGAGAGGAGAAACTCAAAGATGAGAAATCAAGAAAGGGACTGTTACAGAAAGATAATGAGGCAAAGGGTGAATGTGTTTGAAAAGCCATCAGCATTAATATTGACAATTAGAAGGACATGGTTTGGGATAGAGAAGATTATGGGATAACTACTGAATTTCCTGCTACTAGAGAGAGAGAGAGTTAGGAAAGATTCATCTTCCTGAGTTCAAATCTGGCCTTAGACCCTTACTGACCATGTGATCCTGGGCAAGTCACTTGACCCTATTTGCCTCAGTTTCTTCATCTGTCCAATGAGCTGGAGAAGAACATGGCAAACCCCTCCAGCATCTTTGTCAAGAAAACTCCAAATGGGGCTCAGGAAGAGTCAGACATGGCTGAAATGACAGAACAATGAGGGGGGGGGACAGAGGGAGAGAGAGATGAAGTGAATAGTGATGCAATCTCTACCTTTTGAGGTGTTGACAGCCTAGTTCAGAAAACAGTATATAAACATGAGTGTGACTTACAGCATAAAACATTGGAAAATTGCTATCAGTGTGACTCTTGGCCAGTCATTTCACCTCTATGGGACTCCATTTACCCTATCATAAAGATTAACAGGACAGCACTACATTATTTTTAAAGTCTCTTAACAGCTGTCAGTGTTATAACTCTAAAGTCCCTTTCAGCTTTAGCTTTCAATTAAATTACTATTTATCAAGCTTGTTGTCTATGACTAAGGCATTGGTACTGTTCTGATTCTAAATGTCTTGTAGAGCAGGGCTTCTTAAACTTTTTCCACTCACAACCCCTTTTCACCCAAGAAATTTTTACATGACCCTGGGTATATAGGTATACAAAATAGGTATACAATTCAAACATTTACTGCCAAATTTTTCACAACCCCCACATACAGTTTCATGGCCCCATGTAGGGTCACGACCCACAGTTTAAGAAGCTTTGTTCTAGAGTACCATTAACTATTCTTTCTTGTTTTTTGGTTTTTGGGGGGGTTTCTGCGGGGCAATGGGGGTTAAGTGACTTGCCCAGGGTCACACAGCTAGTAAGTGTCAAGTGTCTGAGGCCAGATTTGAACTCAGGTCCTCCTGCATCCAGGGCTAGTGCTTTATCCACTGCACCACCTAGCCACCCCAACTATTCTTTCTTGACCTCACTTTACTTATCTGTAAAATGGAGTTGGACCAGGTAAATTCTTAAAATCCATTTCAGGTCTACCAGAGTCCTTTCTCCGCAGGCTACTTTTTCTAGCAATAACTCTTTTTTTTTCTTTCTTTCTTTTTTTTCAGTGAGGCAATTGGGGTTAAGTGACTTGCCCAGGGTCACACAGCTAGTAAGTATTAAGTGTCTGAGGCCGGATTTGAACTCAGGTACTCCTGACTCCAGGGCCGGTGCTCTATCCACTGCGCCACCTAGCTGCCCCTATTTTTTTGTTTGGGTTTTTTTTTTTTTTTTGGCAGGGCAATGAGGGTTAAGTGACTTGCCCAGGGTCACACAGCTAGTAAGTGTCAAGTGTCTGAGGCCAGATTTGAACTCAGGTACTCCTGAGTCCAGGGCTAGCAATAACTCTTACAGTACTCTTCCCCCCATTACAACATTCACCAGTCCAGGAGAGGCAAGCTGGGTGAATGGGGATGGTCAGCATGCAAACCAAACAATATTGTAATTTTCCCTTAATGGCAAAAGACAAAGGTTGGCGAGGAACATCATGACAGTAGTTTGGTCATATGAAGATATGTTTCATCTTATGAAAATCCAGTGTACCAAAACCAATCTGAATTTAAGTAGCAAAATGGTAGGTGGTCATGTATAATTTCTTTTGCATAACTATAAGGTTCTTCACCTTAGAAAAGATTTTGCCAACATCAGAATTCCTTTTAGAAAAGATTTTATTTTGAGCATTTAAAGTTGATTTCAATTAATTACAGAATGCTCTACAGTGTATTCCAGCATTTCAGACAATAGCAGGTCCCATAAGGTTTTAAGTTTAGAAAGCACTTTCCTCATAACAACCATGAAAAATAATTTCTGTATTATTATTCCCATTTTACAAATTAAGAAATTGAGTCTTGCAGAAATGAAGTAATTTGTCTACAGTCACACAGATGGTGTTTAAGCTAAGATTCAGAGGAAGGTTTTCTTTGTCTAAATCCAGCTCTCTCTCTCTCTCTCTCTCTCTCTCTCTCTCTCTCTCTCTCTCTCTCTCTCTCTCTCTTCCTCCCTCCCTCTCTCTCTCCCTCTCTCTCTCTCTCTCTCTTCCTCCCTCCCTCTCTCTCTCTCTCTCTCTCTCTCTCTCTCTTCCTCCCTCCCTCTCTCTCTCCCTCTCTCTCTCTCTCTCTCTTCCTCCCTCCCTCTCTCTCTCTCTCTCTCTCTCTCTCTCTCTCTCTCTCTCTCTCTCTCTCTCTCTCTTCCTCCCCCCCTCTCTCTCTCTCTCGCTCTCTCTTCCTCCCTCCCTCTCTCTCTCCCTCTCTCTCTCCCTCCATCTCTCTCTCTCCCTCTCACTGTCGCTCTCTCACGCCCTCTCTCCCTCTCTCGCTCCCTCTCTCTCTCTCTCCCTCCCTCCCTCTCTCTCTCTCTCTCTCTCTCTCTCTCTCTCTTCCTCCCTCCCTCTCTCTCTCCCTCTCTCTCTCTCTCTCTCTCCCTCCCCCCCTCTCTCTCTCTCTCTCTTCCTCCCCCCCCTCTCTCTCTCTCGCTCTCTCTTCCTCCCCCCCCTCTCTTTCCCTCTCCCTCCCTCTCTCTCTCTCTCTCTCTCTCTCTCTCTCTCTCTCTCTCTCTCTCTCTCTCTCTCTCTTCCTCCCTCCCTCTCTCTCTCCCTCTCTCTCTCTCTCTCTCTCTCTCTCTCTCTCTCTCTCTCTCTCTCTCTCTCTCTTCCTCCCTCCCTCTCTCTCTCCCTCTCTCTCCCTCTCTCTCTCTCTCTCTCTCTTCCTCCCTCCCTCTCTCTCTCCCTCTCTCTCTCTCTCTCTCTCTCTCCCTCCCCCCCCTCTCTCTCTCTCTCTCTTCCTCCCCCCCCCTCTCTCTCTCTCGCTCTCTCTTCCTCCCCCCCCTCTCTTTCCCTCTCCCTCCCTCTCTCTCTCTCTCTCTCTCTCTCTCTCTCTCTCTCTCTCTCTTCCTCCCTCCCTCTCTCTCTCTCTCTCTCTCTCTCTCTCTCTCTCCCTCCCTCCCTCTCTCTCTCCCTCTCTCTCCCTCTCTCTCTCTCTCTCTCTCTCTTCCTCCCTCCCTCTCTCTCTCCCTCTCTCTCTCTCTCTCTCTCCCTCCCTCCCTCTCTCTCTCTCTCTCTTCCTCCCTCCCTCTCTCTCTCTCTCTCTCTCTCTCTCTCTCTCTCTCTTCCTCCCCCCCCCTCTCTCTCTCTCGCTCTCTCTTCCTCCCCCCCCCTCTCTCTCTCCCTCTCTCTCTCTCTCCACTCAGCTTCAAAGCACTTAGGATTCTTGTGCACATAGAATATACTTAATATGTATAGTTGTTGGATTGTATTGGACAAGTGACTTAGACCTGAGGGTCTGCAAACTATGATACAAGGGACACATCTGATTTGTCACCCATTTCTGTAGGGCCTATGAGCTCATCAGGTCATGGTTTGCCTGCCCCTGGCTTGGACAAATGACAGTATCTTGGACAAAGGTCTTTTTACAGGTGAGGCAACTGAAGTGACCAAGACCTATAATTAAGTAGAAAACCCAAGGGTAAATCCAGGCTACACAATTGTGAAGAATAGTTTGTCATTTTGCTGTACTTGATAAGCTCTGGGATGGAACGAATAAGTAGCTTGTTAAGGACTGTGTGGTACTTTAGCAACTGATGAGAAATAGCCCCAGGGACACAGCCTGCCTGCTTTATTGACATGTCCAAGACCCATAACATGAAAGATAGTGGATTGAGAACCAGAAAGGCAGATTACTGCTAACAACCTAATAAAGAAAGTTCATTTCTCTAATGAGGGGTTAGAGAGAGAAGCATGCATACTTCTCTTCCAATCACTGAATCTCAGAGTCGAAAAGGACCTTAAGAATGTTCTAAGCCAACCCCTAATTTAGCAAAAATCCATTCCCAATTTAACATCCCTGATGATAATCATCCAGTCAATTCTAGCAGAATTCCAATGATTGAGAAACCACTACCGCCTCAGAAAACTCATTCTTTTTTAAAGTAACTCATTAACCCAGAAGCTCATCATTATATAAAGCCTCAACTATCCCCCTCCCAATTTTCACCCATTGCTCCTAGTTCTCTCTGGGGGCAAACAAAACATGTCTAATCCCTTTTTATTTTTGTTTCCTTGCTTCCTACTTTCCCTCCCTCCTACCTTCCCTCCTTCCTACCTTCGCTCTTCCTTCCTACCTCCCTCTCTCTTTCTTTTGTTCCTAACTTCACTTCCTTCCTTCACACCTTTCCTTTTTCCTTTGTCTTCCTTCCTTCCTGTCTTACCTCTTCTCTGCTTCCCACCTTCCCTTCCTTCCTACCTCTCTTCCCACTTTCTTTCCTTCCTACCTTCTTTACCTCCTTCCTCTCCTTCCTATGCTCCTTCCTTCTCTCATTCCTTCCTTCTGTCTTTCTGTCCTTCCTTCTCTCCTTTCTTCCCCTTCCTTTCCCTTTCCTCCTTCCTCCCTTCTGCCCTTCCCATCTTTTTTCTTGCCTCTTTCCTTCCTTCCTTTCTGCTTTTCTTCCTTCCTTTTTCTCCTAAGTAAGGGACCTCAGAGGCCATACCTGCACAATCACTCCCTCTACAGCATATTCCAAAAAAGGTCATTCAGCCTTTTCTTGAAGATCTTTAGCAGTGGGTGGGGGGAACCCTCTACCTCCCAAAATAGCCCACTTCACTTTTATATAACTCTACTAGTTAGGGAGGGGAGAAAGAAAGTCAGCCATGGTGCTGTTGTGATAATTACCTAAACCAAGGGACATGAGAATATTGTGTAAAGTGCTATACACACATAAAAATCAAGAGGACCTAGTTCAAATCCTGACACTGCCACTCACTTTGGGGGGGGGGGCGGGGAGCTTTGGACCACAATTCCTTCATCTACAGAATTCAGGAACTGGACCAGACATCCTCTTAGGTCCCTGCCAGTTCTAATTATTTCCTTAAAGTGATAAGAAAAGGGGGCAGCTAGGTGGCTCAGTGGATAAAGCACCAGCCCTGGATTCAGGAGGACCTGAGTTCAAATCTGGCCTCAGACACTTGACACTTACTAGCTGTGTGACCCTGGGCAAGTCACTTAACCCCCATTGCCCCGCAAAAAAAAAAGAAAAAAAAAAGATAAGAAAAATCATTTCCAGAGTTAAAATACAGAGTTGTTTTGAGGAGGCAAAGTAGAGGGGGGTGGATGGTGCCTTGGCTTTGGTTTGGTTTGTTTATAAAAGGCAAGAGCATGAAAAGTCACACCTTCCATAGAAATTGGTTTCCTAAAAATTCAAGTTGGGAAAAATTGCCAGGGAAACAGTGTGTAAAAGACTTGGCTTGTCTGGCTTGGGCTCAGAAGCAGCAGCATTTCAGATGTGCCATCAACATAATTCTCAAGGGGTGTTTGAGAGCAGAGACTCAGAATTCAGAGAAGCCCAGAATGGAAAACAGGAGGCTTGGATGTGTTATACATATAGCCTGTCACGAACATTCTGTCATTTAATCCTCACAGTAATCCCGCAGCACTAGGCAAAGGCAGGATTAGAAATTATAAAACTGAGGCAGGACTTTTGAGAACATAAGAGTGTCTTCGATTCCTTAGGTGGACCTTGGCCGATGGCCCCCTAAGTATACAAGGTTTATTGAATAACAGTGGAGTTGAGGAGTAATCAGAAAAGGACTAATTTGTTTGTTTCTCAAATGGAAGGGAAACCTACTACTCTGACGTATATTCTGATCAAAGAATCATGTTGTGTCAATGTTAGAAGAGACCTTGGGAAAATAAACACAACGATTTATCTAAAAGGAACCTTAAGGGGGCAGCTAGGTGGTGCAGTGGGTAAAGCATCGGCCCTTCATTCAGGAGGACCTGAGTTCAAATCCAGCCTCAGACACTTGATACTTACTAGCTGTGTGACCCTGGGCAAGTCACTTAATCCTCATTGCCCTGAAAAAAATTAATAAATAGATAGATAGATAAATGAATAAATACATACATACATACATAAATGGGACTTTAAAATGATAGAACCATAGAATGGTTGAGGTTAGAGACAGTTTTCGTTTTTGTCTGTGTATCCCCACCCAGTGCCAATCACAAAGCCTTGTATTCAGTAAGTACTTAACAAATGTTTGTTGAATTGAATTATTACATTAAAAACTTTTTCAGAGTGAGAGAAGACATGGGTAAACTCTGTACCCTCCCATGCTGAAAAGATCCTTAGGATATAAATCACAGTTGATGGAACATGGAATTATGACTTGTGGGAGATAGCACTGAGACCAACCCCTGTATTTACAAAAGAGGAAACCAAGACCCAGAGAGAAAAAGTGTTTGGTGACAGGTCAGGGATTAGGATATTGGTCCCAACTCTTAGCTCAATATTTTTTCCACTAATCCCACACTGCATTGTTTGGGGATTTGCAAGTCCTGAATTGAAGTGATGGAAAAAGGAGATGTGTGCAATATTATAAAAGCATGAGATAATATACAGCTTATAATTCAAATCAGCCAGCATTTATTAGGCATCCGTTTTGTGCAAGGCATTAGGGTAGGTTGGATCTAGGAATATAAAAACAAATACACATAGATGTACAAATACAAGATATATCTAGAGCAATTTTATAACAGGTGTGGATTACTAGGAAAGGGCTTATATAACTTGAAGGAATTCTGAAAATCAGAGGGACAGCCTCTGCAACAGCACCAAAGGGGGAAGATATAGAATAAACAGCAATTAGGCCAGTATGACTGGAGTATGGAATCCATATGGTGGAAATGTTATGAAATAAGTCTGGAAAGATGGAATGGAGCCAGATAGAGAAGAGTCTTAAATTCCAAACAGAAGATTCTATCTATTTTATCCTTAAACTAGCTGGGAAATATTGAAGCTACTTAAGCAAAGGAGTGGCAAGGTCAGAGCTGAGTTCAAATCCAGCCTCAGACACTAGGTGTGTAACCCTGGACAAGTCACTTAACCTTGCTTGCCTCAGTTTCCTCATATATGAACTAGAGAAGGAAATGGTTAAACCATTCCAGTTTTCTTTGCCAAGAAAACCCCAAATGGGGTCATGAAGAGTCAGACATGAAACTGAAACAATATAATGAGATACTAATATATTGATTATTGTAATTGTTGTTTTGTTTTTTTTTTAAGTGAGGCAATTGGGGTTAAGTGACTTGCCCAGGGTCACACAGCTAGTAAGTGTTAGTGTCTGAAGCCAGATTTGAACTCAGGTACTCCTGACTCCAGGGCTGGTGTCTAATCACTGCGCCACCTAGCTGTCCCTATAATTGTTTTTAATAAAATAACTTGTTACTATTTCATTATAAATATAGATTAAGACCTTAAGCAAAGGGAATGAGGCTGTAACAAGAAAGTTTATCAGCAGAAACTTAGAGAAAGTATGGTATGGGTTAGCAGGGCCTTCACTATGTTCCTAAGTCCTGCCCTTTTCAGTATAGGACAAAATGTAATAATAGAGCAATTGACTGGAAGTCATGAGATGTGAACTGTGAATCTTGGGCAAATGACTTCACCTCTCTAAGCCTCAGTTTCCTCATCTGTAAAACGGGAGGAAAGGGTGGCATTAGATTAGATGATCTCCAAGGCCCCTCCCGGCTCTCCGATTCTAGGAGGCTCTGTTGTCTTTCTACTTTTAATGATCACAAAATGATTCCCATGTGCAGTAATTCAACCATTCCCCTAATGGAGTGTTTAATTAGTTAACGGTCCAAATTAATTTGGTTAAAATTTTTAAATGGCAACTACATCTGCTGTTAATTCTTCCCCCTCCAATATGATTAGCCATCTGCTTCATGACAGCTCATCTAAAAACATTTTTCACATAATTAAATTGTCATTTTCCACTTCAAAGAAGAGCCCTCTCTCTGCTGAGGAGAAGGAACAGCTACATACGGTGTAGGAACCTGTATCACCATTGTTTATTTTCAGGTATCAATCAGTTAATTAACACTGGTCTTTATCCAGTGCCTTCCCTGTGACCTGGCCTAGATTAATTAGGTGCTGTGGAAGATCAAAGAAGAACAACATGGGGCAGCTAGGCGGCGCAGTGGATAGAGCACCAGCCCTGGATTCAGGAGGACCCGAGTTCAAATCCGGCCTCAGACACTTAACAATTACTAGCTGTGTGACCCCGGGCAAGTCACTTAACCCCAGTTGCCTCACCAAAAAAAATAAATAAATAAAGGAAGAACAACATGGTCTTTGTCCACAAAGAGATTATAGTCTAGCAGGACAGAAAAGATATGCTTACACATGTGAAGGATTTAGTAGATAAGTGTAGAGCATGATGGAACACTAGCAGGGAAAGGGACCCTTTAAGACCACCTGCTCCATCCAGTCTTTTATAGAGGCGGTAACTGACACCCTGTTGGTGCAATTTTTATGGATTCATAGGATTTTTCCCTAAAATAAAAAGGAGACTAGACCCTTGTTCCCTGTGCATTTTAATGCCAACATTTAATGTCATCTGCCTTTCTAAATGAATGATTTTGTAGTAAATCAATGTTCAAGATAAGAAAGGGAAAAAAGAAAAGCCATGTACAGAATTTACGTTAAGGTTTTCAAAGCGCTTTTTACATATGTTAATTCATTTTATTCTCACAACTCCCATGTGAGGTAGGTGCTGTTATTATTCCTATTTTACATATGAGGAAACTGTTCCACAAAGAGACTAAATGACTTGCTCAGGATCCCACAACCAGTCAGTGCCTAAGGTAGAATTCGAACTCAGATCTTCATGACTTCCAGTCCCACACTTTATATACTATGCCCCCTGCAGCTAGGTGGCAAAGTAGATACAGCACTATACCTGAAGTTAAATAAACCTGAGTTTTAAAATTCTATTAGTTCTTTGTTGTATGGTTGTTTTCAGTCATATCCAACTTTTCTTGACTCCATTTAGGGTTTTCTTGGCAAAGATCCTAGAGTAGTTGGCCATTTCCTTCTCCAGCTCATTTTACAGATGAGGAAACTGAGGCAAACAGGATTAAGTGACTTGCCCAGGGTCACACAGCTAGTAAGGTCAGATTTGGACTCAGGAAAATGAGTCTTCCTAACTCCAGACCCAGAACTCTATCCACTGTTCCAGCTAGCTGCCCCTTAGGATTGCTCCCTAGCTTTCTCCTTCTATATAGTAAGAGAGCTATCTCTGACATCTGTCAGTGATATTTCCACCTATTTCCCAACCTTTCCAGGGGCTTTCTGGGGCAGTGATTGCTGAGGAAATAGATAGCATTTATAAACCTTCACATTTTGAAATCTTTGAGCATTGTAACTGGCTGAGGGGGCAGTAGAGTGAGAAAAGAAAAGGAGAGTCTGACTCATCTGTCTCTGATAGTGGGCCTTTTCTCATGAAAATAGGAGCCTGTTCTGCATTGACATGACTAGACTTTAAGAATTTTTCCTAGAACCCAGGATTTTATTCCTTATACAAGTCATTAGCTTAGAGCAAACCTCATGACAAAACAAAAAATAAAGGAACTATTTTTTTCATGTCCTGAATTTCTGGTTTAACTCCTACCTCTCCAAAACAGGCTAATAGTCACTCAGAGATTTTTTTATTCAATAATTCCAGAGAGATGGAAAGACAGATTAGATAGACTGGATGGATGGATGGATGGATGGATGGATGGATGGATGGATGGATGGATGGATGGATGGATGGATGGATGGATGGGTAGATAGGTAGGTAGATAGGTGAGAGTCAGAGAGAAAAAAGAAAGCATTTATTAAATTCTTCCTGGGTTCCAGGAACTATAGTCTTGCACCTATGAGGTAGGCAAGGAAGCAATTACCAGGGGGCTATGCCCTAGCACAGGCTCAGTGTAGGAAAATGATTTGTCCAAGGTTATACAGTTAAGTGTGGCAAAGGCAAGTCTAGAATTTGGGTCTCTTGGCTTCCTGACCAGTAAGTAGTCTCACTACTATGCCATACTGATCCTTGCTCTCTGTCTCTCCCATCTATCATCTTCCTTATATTTCTGGCTCTAGACAGATGTGTAAAAGATTCAGAGAAACAAGTTTAGATTTAGTATAAAGAAAAAGTTACAGTTAGAGCTGTCACAAAGGAGAGCTGGCTACCTTAGGAAGTATTGGTTCTCCCTCTCTGTGGACTTTCAAGAGGAGGATATATGTTAGGAGCTCCTGGAACTCGTGTTTGGATTGAACTTGGTGATGTCTATGGTCCCTTCCAAGGCTGAGATTCTGTTTCATTTGGTAACAGCCTAGGAAGGATCTCATTCACAAGCCCCTTGGATTGTTGTAATAAACTTCTTTCCCCCTGCTTTTGGAATATATTAAGGTGTCTTGCCCAGTGTTACACAGCTAGTAAGTATCTGAGGCTAGATTTGAACTCAGGTCCTCCTGACTCCAGGACCAGTGCTTTATCCACTGTGGTACTCTATCCACTGTGGTACTCTATCCACTGTGCCACCTGGTTGCCCTTCTAATAGGGCAACCTCTGCTCTTGAATCCATTCTTCATATGCTGTTACACTCATCTTCCTTAATCATAGTCCATGTCACTCCTCCACTCAAAAGCTTTATGTAGTTCCCTGTTGCCAACCAAAGCCTATGAGGCAGGTACAGGGGATAGAGCACTGGGCCTAGAATCAGAAAGATCCGAGTTCAAATCCAGCCTTAGACACTTACTAGCTGCATGACCCTGGTCAAGCCACTTAACCTCTACTTCAGTTTCCTCAACTATAAAATGGGCATAATAACAGCATGTACCTTGCAGGTAATATTTGTAAAATCACTTAGCACAATGCCTGGCACATAATAGGCACTATAATTTAAATGTTTATTCTCTTCCCTTCTCCTTAACAAGTAAATTTCAAACTTCCCTGCCTGGCTGCCCACAAACAAGCAACTTCCTTTCTTTCAGCTTTATTTAATAACGACACCCTCCACATACTCTGCAAATAAGCCAAACTGGACTATATTTCAACTCTCACATGCACCCTATACTTTCCCTTTTCCATCTCTTTGGCCTATGTTCCCTGTATCTGTAATGCATCCTACTCCACCACCAACCCCAGACTCCAATTTTTTAATTCATCTTGGAAAACCCAACTCAAAAATCACCTATTATAACAAGTCTCATGTGCTCCAAATAGAAGTGAATGACTATTTCTTACATCTCTCATATAGATTTATCATGTAATAGTTTATATTCTCATTATCTGTGAATGCTTCATATTCCTCTACTAGACTATAGTCTCTGTGAGGACAGGGATCATACCTTATCTATAATATCACCACCATGTATGTATTAATAAGTGCCTTCTGTGTGTAGATTACTGTGATAAGCATTGGAAAAAATACAAAGTTAACATAATATATGGTGCCTGCCTTCATGAAGCTTACAATCAAATATATTATTAGTGTCATATCTCTGCCAATACAAAGCACAGTGTACATCCCATAGTAGGTGTTTAATGAGTGCTTAGTGAATATTTAAAAATTTTAATTGCTCATTGTAAAGCATTACAAAGAACAGGTTAGAGACTAGATGTAAACAAGATCAGTCATTGATTAGAATAGAGAGAGGTGTAGAAAAGTAAAAAAAAATAGTAAAGGGAGAGATTAATGTGACTTAGAGTCATCAAAGAAGGCTTTAAAGAAGTGAGACTTGAAGTTAACATTCAAGAATAGGTAGGAAGAGCTGGGTGGCACAGTGGCTAGAGCACAGATATTGGAGTCAGGAGGACCTGAGTTCAAATCCAGCCTTAGATATTTTACCAGTGATATGACCTTGGGCAAGTCACTAAACCCCAGTTGCCTCTTTTTAAAAAAATAGAAGAGATAGGATTTAGTTCACAGAACTGAGGAAGTCAAGGTTGGGGAAACTGAGAAGCTGCATGAGCAAAGGAGTAAATGTAGGTGAGCACGGTGAGTGGCAAAGGCTGGTCTTGTAGGAACAGAGGAATCCTCTTTGGCTGGAGTGGGTGATAAAGTTGGCAAAGTAGAATGAGGCCAGATTTTAGGGCGTTTGAGAAACCAAGCATGGTAATCTATGTAGGCAGAACCTCATTTTAAAACCGCCCTCAGAATAGCTGATATAACTTGATATGGGAATCACACAGTTGTTACTCTTTGTTTTTAAGAAACTCAGGGCTACATTATTCATCATGATGAATTAGCCTAAATATAAGGAACACTGACTTGGAAGCCAAGGGACCTGAGCCCAAGTATCAGCCTTGCCCACTAGTTGGCTGTGGGTAACCTTGTATGAAGGACCCCCCTCTCAGGTTATCAATTTCTTTATGTATCACAGTAGAAGGTTGGACTAGATAATTTCAAAGAACTTCGTCAACTTGATGATTCTATGTCAGACTTTCTATTTCTCTCCATGGAGGCTTTATTTAGGGGGATAGAGAAAGGGAATAAATGCTTCCATAGAAAGACCACTGAATTTTGGAGAGCAAGAAGCTGGGTTCAGATCCTACTACTTACCATAAATGGGTCACTTAGCTTTTCTAGGCTTCAGTTTTCCTTGTCTATAAAATGAAATAGGGAAGAAGAGGTTGGATAAGGGAAAAGTCACCTGGGACTCCAATGTTTCTTTTTTAATATTTTGATAACTGGATTTCAACATAATTGGTTTCCTTTGTAATCCTATAGATTTTAGTTCATGCATTTTAAAACATTATTCTGAGAAGAGAGCCATGCTCAGATGCCAAAGGAGCCATAACCCAAATAAGGTTTAAAAATCCCAACAGATCTGATGATATTTAAAGTCCTTTCCAAATCGGGAGGCAGAACACAGGAAATATTTAGATCATAACTATTTTTTAAGGGAAAAGGCCACATTACTATGTTTTGGGGTGGGTTTGTTTGTTGTTTTTTAGTAGCCAAAAGTTTAGCACAAACACACATTGATTCTCAGTCATTAACAAAGTCATCTCTGCTCTATTACATCAATATATGCAGTTTGAAGCCAGGCACTGGCCTGAATTCATGGCCTAGGAGGCAGAGGCAAGGTAAAATGAAAGAAAGGCAACAGGGGGTTGTGGAAGGAGCAGTGTGACTCTGATGACCTTGGGGGAGTACCTGGCCCTCTCTGGACCTCAGGCTCCTCATCTATAACACAATGAGGTTAGACAGTGATCTACAAGGTTTCTTCTACCCCTAAACCCTCGAATTCTCAGTGCCTCTCTTGCTCCTCATTTCTTTCTCTGCAGAGGCACCCATGGACCGAGCAAAGTGGATTTTCACCTGGCCCCTGATATTCCTCCTGTTCATCACAATCCCAAACTGCAGCAAGCCACGCTGGGAGAAGTTTTTTATGGTCACCTTCGTTTTCTCCACCCTTTGGATTGCTGTGTTTTCCTATTTAATGGTGTGGCTGGTAAGTCATCAGTTGTTCAGTCATTTCAATTATGTGCAGTCTCTTGACCCCATGTGGGGTTTTCTTGGCAAAGATACTAAAGTGGTTTGCCATTTCCTTCTTCAGCTGATTTTACAGATGTAGAAACTGAGGTAAACAGGGTTAAGTGACTTGCCCAGGGTCACACAGCTAGTGTCTGAAGCCAGATTTGAACTCAGGAAGATAAATCTTCCTGACTCCAGGCCCAGCACTCTGTGCACTATGGCGCCACCTAGCTGCTCCTGAATACTTCCAGTGGTGGGGAATTAACCTCTTTCCATTTTTGAACAGTTCTAGTTGGTAGTCATTTTTTCTTTATGTTGACCTGAAATCTGCCTCCCTGAAACCTTTACCCACTGCTTCTAGTACTATCTTCTGGAACCAAGCAAGAAAAAAAATCAAATCCTTCTTCCGCATGACAGATCTTCAGATATTTGGAAATAACCATCACATATGTCCCTGCTCCACTTTCTCTTCTCCAGTTTTCCTCAGTGCTCTCTAAACCAAAATGAAAGGCTCAGAATGTCCCTGCTAGGCTGTGCACATGCAGAGCTGGATACCACTTTTTTAAAAATTAAAAATTTGTTTTAAAAACTTTAAAAAACCCTACTCCCTATTGGACTATACACCTCTTATTTGCTGCCTTATGATCCACCTTGTGCCCTTGTGAAACACCTTCGATTCTCTTGCTTATTTACTCTGGCTGGTTCTTGACTCCTCTCCAAGGTGAGTTGAGATGGGAAGTCATTGAAGAGGGTTCAATTTGGTGGGAGGCAGGAAGGGCTATGGGACCCTGACAGGCAGCAATATGGAATGGAAACAGCCCTGGAATTGGAGTCATGCAACCTTAGTTTGAATTATGCCTGTGCTGTCACTTTATATCTCAGACTCCCAGTTTCTTGATTTTTGACAACACACCTAAGAATCAAAAGTGAATACCTATTTATAAAGAAACTTGAAAAGAATATATAATGGTATAAAGATATTTTTTAATGAGTGGTTCAACTAGAAGGACTAGAAGGAACCACAGCTAGCAATTTTTTTTGTGCCCAGAGTGAGCACAAAACAAACCCGCGGTGGGGGTAGGGGTGCTGTTAGACAGCAAGCACACTGGATTACCACAATGTCTGCAGAGGAGGCTACTACAGAAGGGGAGCAAGAGAAGAGTGGGCCAAGGAAAAATTCACCAAGGGTGTGTCTATTGTCAGGAAGAATGGAAAACACTTCCTAATAGCTTCCTATTTTACTTTGTTATTCTTGCTCACCAGTGACAAACTCAACTGATCCCAAGCTATTAAAGGACTAGATGTGTGATCAGCATCCCCTCTATATTTATCCACCCTGAGCCAAAGTCCTGATCACCCTGTCCTAGTTACAGTTCAGGAACTACATGATCTCTTAAGTTCCTTTTCAGTTCTGAATCCTATGAGGTAAATGATTGGATCATAGAATCAATTATCTAGACAGGAAGGGACCTTCAAGGTCATCTAGTCTAACCCTTTTATATTACAGCTGAGAAAACCGAGGTCCAGAGAGTTTGTGACTCATTCAAGGTCACACAAGTAGTAGTAAGTGGCAGAGCTAGTATTCCAACTTGGGTTTTCTGGTTTCAAATCCATAGTCATTCCCATTACACTGTTTTCTTAGGCTAAAGGGCAGAGGCCGCTGTTGACTTTGAGTGTTGAAGATCAGCAAGGGTCAGTTGAAAACAACCACTGATCAAGAAATGATACAACATTGTGCATGGCAAGGATGGGAATGGGGGGCAGGGGGTTGCATGCTGTCATATCTGGCATTCTGTCCTCAGGTGGAGTTGAAGCAGATGGTGGTGAGTTCTAGTTCATTGAAGAAGGGCCAGATAATATGAGCTAAGAATCAGCATCAAGAAAATCTAGACATGGGGGCAGCTAGGTGGCACAGTGGATAAAGCACTGGCTTTGGATTCAGGAGGACCTGAGTTCAAATCTGGCCCCAGACACTTGACACTTACTAGCTGTGTAACCCTGGGCAAGTCACTTAACCTTCATTGCCCTGCAAAAGAAAATAAGAAAATCTAGACATGGAGAAGGCCATTATAAAAGGGATCAGAGAAAATAGGCATGGTTTCCAGAGGACTCAAGAAAAGGGATCAAACATGGGGAATATTAGGACAGAGGCTCTGGTAAAGTCATCAGGATTCCACTGTTTCTTCCATCTTCAAGATGTTCTTTGCTTAATTACCACTGCCCAGTGATGCCTCCAGAGTGGTCATCTTGACCACACAGTGTTGGCCTGGACTTGGGCCAAAATTGGGAAAGAAAGCTTGGTTTTGTCTTCTTGCCTCCCTTTCTGAGCCCCTGATTTCCCCCCTTCATTGCCTTCATCATGCCTGAACTGTTCCAACCAACACCCAAGGCAAGCTTGCAAAAATCCCTTGTGTCTCCACATTATCTCTTCACCCTTCCTTGCCACCCACTCATGCCCTCCAAGAATTCTCAGGCTTTCAGGACGGTGATCTCAGGTTTTAGAAATAAAACAAACTAGAATTCCAGAAGTGGAGCCAAGATGGCGGAGTGAAGCCAGGAAGCTGCCTGAGCTCTCAGATTTCCCACAGAAACAACATTAAATTAAGCCTCTCAAGAGATTCTGGAGTTGTAAAACCTACAAAAAGTTTGAGTGTAACAATCTTCCATCTTAAGATAATCTAGAAGGTCTTCAGGAAATGTCTGTCTCACCTGGGTAAAAAGGGAGCACAGCTCAGTGCAGAGGGTATTTGGGCAATCCAGCAAAAGGCTCTTAGCCACAGCACAGATCAGCAGCCGAGGACCCTTGGCAAACTAATGGCACAGAAGACCAATTGTGAGGCCCCCAGCCCCAATGCAGAAGGCCAGCTGGGATATCTGCTACCCAACAGGCCCAACTAGGCTGGACCACTCCAGTGCAGTGAGCTAGCTGCAAGTACCTGAGGCCTCAGAGCAGTGACTGGAACCCTGGCCCCCAGCAAAAGAAGCTTGGAATGTTGAATGCTGTACCACAGGAGCAGAATTCAATTTAAAAAGGCACAAAAGAAGCTAAAATATGAATTAGAAAAAGAAAAGAATCCTCATTACAGAAAATTACTATGGCAACAGGGCAGATCAAAACATAAACTCAGGGCAGCTAGGTGGCGCAGTGGATAGAGCACCGGCCCTGGAGTCAGGAGTACCTGAGTTCAAATCCAGCCTCAGACGCTTGACACTTACTAGCTGTGTGACCCTGGGCAAGTCACTTAACCCTCATTGCCCCACCAAAAAAAAAAAAAACATAAACTCAGAGGAGGACAACAATGTCTAAACACCTACATGTGAAACCTTAAAGGGGAAGAGGAATTAGTCTCAAGACCAAAAAGTCCTCTTGGAAGAGCTCAAAAAGGATTTTATAAACCAAATAAGAGAGGTAGAAGGAAAATTAGGAAAAGAAATGAGAGTTATACAAGAGAAAGTCAATAGCTTCAAGAAAGAAAATAATGACTTAAAAATACAATTGGACAAATACTGGGTGGGGGAAATAATTCATTAAGAATCAAAATTGGGAGGCAGCTAGGTGGTGCAGTGGATAAAGCACCGGCCCTGGAGTCAGGAGTACCTGAGTTCAAATCTGGCCTCAGACACTTAACACTTACTAGCTATGTGACTCTGGGCAAGTCACTTAACCCCAATTGCCTCACTAAAAAAAAAAAAAAAAAGAATCAAAATTGGGGGCAGCTAGGTGGCGCAGTGGATAAAGCACTGGCCCTGGATTCAGGAGGACCTGAGTTCAAATCCAGCCTCAAACACTTGACACTTACTAGCTTTGTGACCCTGGGCAAGTCACTTAACCCTCATTGCCCCACTGAAAACAAACAAAAGAATCAAAATTGGGCAGATGGAAGCTAACAACTCAATGAAACAACAGGAGGAAGTAAAGCAGAATCAAAATAATATAAAAGTAGAAGAAAATGTAAAATATCTCTTCAGAAAAACAACAGACCTGGAAAGTAGGTCCAGGAGGGACAATTTAAGAATAATTGGACTACCTGAGGACCATGATCAAAAAAAGAGCCTGGACAGCATATTTCATGACATCCTCAAGGAGAATTGCCCCAATATCCCAATGAGAGGAAATAAAACCAACCTAAACTCATTAAATTCTTTTTTTTTTTTTTTTGGTGGGGCAATGAGGGTTAAGTGACTTGCCCAGGGTCACACAGCTAGTGTCAAGTGTCTTGAGGCTGGATTTGAACTCAGGTCCTCCTGAGTCCAAGGCCAGTGCTTTATCCACTGCACCACCTAGCTGCCCCTAAACTCATTTAATTCAACAAACATTTAGCAAATGGCTTCTCCCATAGTTCCCTTTCTAGGCATTATTATTGTTGTTGTTGTTGTTCTTCTTCTTCTTCTTCTTCTTTCTTCTTGCTCTTTCTTTTTCTTCTTGTTCTTATTTATTTCTTGTTTCTTCATCGTCTTTCTTCTTGTTCTTGCTCTTTCTTTTTCATCTTGTTCTTTCATCTTGTTTCTTCATCATTAGCATCATCTTGTTGTCACGTAGTAGTAGTAGTAGTAGTAGTAGTATTCTGTCATTCAGGCTTGTCCAATTCTTCATGACCCCATAAATCATAGTACACCAAGCCCTTCTACCCTCCATTGTCTCTTGATGTCTGTCCAAATTCATATTCACTGTTTCCATAACACCATCCATCTGTCTCATCCTCTGCTGTACCCTTTTCCATTTGCCTTCAATCTTTCCTCACATCAGAGTCTTTTCCAATAAGTTCTGTCTTCTCATTATGTGGCCAAAGTATTTAAGCTTCAGTATTTGACCCTCCAGTGAAAAGCCTGAATTAATTTCCTTAAGTATTTGGCTGTTTTGATTTCCTTGCTGTCCAAGGGACTCTCCAAAGTCTTATCCAGCACAGCAATTTGAAAATGGCAATTTCAAAAAAAAAAATTATTATTTAAAATAATTTAAAAAAAAAAGAAAATGGCAGTTCAGTGGCAATCAGCTTTCCTTGTAGTCCAACACTCACAGCCATATATTGCTACTGGAAAAACAATAGCTTTGACTAGGCATTAAGAGAGATGCAAAAGTGAATGAGAATCCCTGTCCTCTTGTAGCTTATAGTCTAGTGAGGCAAACAAAAACAAACCACTGATACCCAGAACATTGAAAGTATATGGTTGGGGCAGCTAGGGGGTGCAGTGGATAAAGCACCGGCCCTGGATTCAGGAGTACCTGAGTTCAAATCCAGCCTCAGACACTTGACACTTACTAGCTGTGTGACCCTGGGCAACTCACTTAACCCCCATTGCTCTTCAAAAAAAAAGAAAGAAAGAAAGAAAGAAAGAAAGAAAGAAAGAAAGAAAGAAAGAAAGAAAGAAAGAAAGAAAGAAAGAAAGAAAGAAAGAAAGAAAGAAAGAAAGAAAAAAGTATATAGTTGGTGGGGCAGCTAGGTGGTGCCGTGGATAGAGCACCGGCCCTGGAGTCAGGAGGACCTGAGTTCAAATCCAGCCTCAGACATTTGACACTTACTAGCTGTGTGACCCTGGGCAAGTCACTTAACCCCAATTGCCTCACCAAAAAAAAAAGTATATGATTAAAGTTCAGAGGAGTAAGGTAGATCTGAAGAGGAAGGAATTATTTCCTGCTCTTAATTCTACTGAGATTCTTTTTTGTGAACCCAAATGAAATGGTAAATATCCTTTGATCAATAATTCAGAGATATCCAGTGGCTCTGCCTTTCCATTTTTCCAGCAGAGGCCACCCACACTCTGGGCCTTCTGAGACACTCAAACCTTGGACACTCTTTCCCAATATCTGCCCCCAGATCAAGTGCATCAAGCTCTGCCCACTACCCTCCCAACACCACCAGAATATCTAGGCCATTGGTTACCCCTGATAGAAGAGCAAAAAAAGCTCAGCCACTTAGATCCCCTTAGATTTTGTGACTAAGGATCCTTTAGAAAGACCTTGTAGGATCATAAGATTTAGATGTAGAAAAGACCTTCAAGATAATATGCTCTGCAGAACCAGAAGAACATTGTACACAGTATCATCAACATTGAGTGTTGATCTACTGTGATGGACTATATTCTTCTCACCAATGCAATGGTACAGAAGAGTTCCAGGGAACTCATGATAGAAGAGGATCTCCAAATCCAAGAAAAAAAAAAGAAAGAAAGAACTGTGGAGTATAGATGCTGATTGAACCATATTATTTCTTTTGTTTTGGGTGCTGTTGTATTTTTTTTCTATTTTGAGGTTTTGCATCACTGCTCTGATTCTTTCTCTTGTAACAGGATTAATGCAGAAATAGGATTAATGTTATTATGTGTATATATATGTGTGTGTATATATATATATCTATATGTATATGTATAGAGATATATAGATATAACCTATATCAGATTACCTGCTGTCTAGGGGAGGGGGGAGGGAGGGGAGGGAGGGGAGGGAGAAAAATCTGAAATTGTAAAGCATGTATAAACAAAAGTTGAGAACTATCTTTACATGTAACAGAAAAAATAAAATATCTCATAAAAAAAAGATAATATGCTCTGATAGACTGTACATATTTTATCAGCAAAAGCTATGAGGTAAAAAAAACAAAACAAAACCTTTCCCATGAACCCCATGTTCAGGGTGTGAAATCAACTTTTCTGCAAGTTTATTTTATTACAGTACCAAACTCCCTTCATTTATGTTGGGTCTTCACAATGTTACCTACTGAGCATGGTTGTCCATTCAAAAATAGAGAGAGCACTGATGATCATTTCCATGCTGTTCTACCTGTTGTCCAACTTTAGACAATCTTAATTATAATCTTATCAGTCCAGGGAAGGGTGGAAACATTTATTAGTGTTTTCACAGGTTAAAGCATCTAAAGCTACCTAACATATATATATATATATATATATATATATATATATATATATATATATATATATAAATGCTTTAAGGTTTGCAAAGTCCTTTAGATGTGTTACCTTATTTTATACGTATAACCCTGTGAGGTAAGTGCTATTATTAGCTCTATTTTACAGAAGAGGAAATTGAGGCAGGCAGAGGAAATTGAGGTAGACTTGCTCAGGATAACACATCTAGGAACTGTCTGAGACTGGATTTAAACTCAGGTCTTCCTTAGGTGCACCCCTTTATCCATTGTACAACCTAGCTTCCCATTTTTGTCAAAGATTTTTGTAATGGTCCCCTATTCCCTGAATGACAATCATAAATCCCCAACTTCTCCTGCCCCAGTACTGGCCATGAAAGATACTCCTTGTCATCTGTCATAATATATTAACACAACCTAGCTTTGACATGTAGATTGTGAATACCATTCAGCACCCCAGGAATGGCTCTACATCCCCATCCTCTAACCGACCCATCCCACTCCCTTACCAGTGTTCAAAAGCCAGAGCTATTTCTCATGTATAGACAAAAAAGTCTGGCAACTGGCTCCTATTATCTCTCCTTCATCTGATCTTCTTGAATTCCTGGTAATCTCAAGGTTGGTGGTAAGTGTTGGTGGTTTATCCAAAGAGAGATCATTTGGACAAAAGCTAGATTAGGTTTTTTTTTTGTTTGTTTGTTTTACTCCTGCCTACCTTTCTCATTCCAGCTACTTTATGGTCACCTCTTGGTTAGCATAACATTCATAGCAAAGAATGTTTCCTCATCTGCTCTGATGATAGTGAAAAACTCTATAGATTCCCAAATTCGGGTGAGGACAAAGCGTATAGAGCAAAAGTTAACATCTAAAATGCCAGGTTAATCATGTAAACCACTGTCAAAAGTATTTTGACTGCCTATATTAATGCAGTTATGTTAACTCAACAGTGGAGTCATCTTTTTTTATTTAAAAATCTATAAGTATTTCATTCAATTTACATTCCTTCAGCATAAATTGGCTCTTGCTCAAGCACCCTCCCAAAAAGACATTAGAAAAAAATCATTTGCTGAAGCTTCTATAGAAATGTTTGAATGTGAGGATCAGAAAAATAAAATTAATGAAATCATGAATGGCACCTCTCTCAAATTTTCTCTAAAAATAAATGACTGTTCAACCAGTTTGTATAACTAGCTATACAGAGAGGTACATTCAATGTTTCATTAAATCTGAACAATAATATTTAATAACATTCGAAATCCCAAAGGCCAGGGATTATCTACCCCACAATCTAATTTAAAACAGTAATGGTAAGTGATTTTGCTCTAAGAGAAAGAAGTAGGAGTTTTAATATTCATGGTGGCTGCCTACTTATATAGAAGTACAGTTGCCATAAAGCTCTCCACTTTTGCCCCACTCACTTTTTGGCACATTACACCCACACAGACACACACCTCTGAGCAACATTCCATCCATCTATCTGCATGCAACACTAATGATATTAATAGTCATACCTCCCAGTACCATACGTTTGCATAGGACTTAAGAATTTCCAAAGCACTTTCACCTTCATCATTTCCTATGAGCCTCACAGGCACCCTGGGAAGCAAGCAAAGTTAGGGTTTGGTGGGGTTTTTTTGGTACCATTAAACAGAAAAACCTGAGACCTAAGGATGCTATATGGCCAATTAGCTGTTAAGTTTAGGCAGCACCATATAGCAAGTCACTTAAAGCTCTCAACTCACTTAGATTGTAATCCACAGAGAAGTTGCTAGGTGCAGTGGACAGAGTGCTAGAGCTTGAGTCAAGAAGATCTGAGTTCAAATCCTACCAGACGCACTAGCTGTGGGACCCTGGGCAAATCACTTAACCCTGTTTGCCTCAGTTTCCTCAACTGTAAAATGGAGATAATAATAACACCTACCTCCCAGGGTTCTGGTGAGGATCAAATGAGAGAATATTTGTAAAGTACCTGGCACACAGTAGGCACTTAATAAATGCTTGTTTCCTTGCTGCTTTCCTTCTCCCAGAGCTTCATCTGGTAGCCCCTCTATGCATTTCTAGCCTTCACAATCCTTATCCACATCTTCCCATCATTCCTCCATAGAGGATCTACCCAGTGCCCTTGGAAGCCTTCCAGCTTCTGTCTCCTGCTCTGACCACAAGTCATACTAAGCACTGAGGGTACAAAGAAAGACAAATACACCACAATCCTTGCCCATAATGAGCTCACACAATCAGATTGTTTTTGTCTTCATATACCTAGTGCTTTACTCAGTGCCTGGCACATAGTAGGTGCTTCATAAATGCTTATTGACTTAATTTGAGACAACATGCAAACAACTATGTACAGACAAGTCACATATGCAATAACCTGGAAATAATCTCCAAGGGTTTTTTAACCCTAAGGGTAAGGAGGCCCAGGAAGGACTTCTGGCAGAAGGTAGTACATTAGCTGAGACTTGAAAGAAGCCAGGCAAGTCAAATGGAAATGAAGAGAGAGAGAATTCCATGCCTGGGGGGACAGCCAGTGCAAATGCCTGGAGTCAGGAGATACAGCATCGAGCTGTGTGTGAGCAACAACAAGGAGGCCACGAGTCCCTGAATCGAAGAATATGTGGGGAGGTGTAGGTGTGGGAAGACTGGAATGATAGTAGGGGGGCGGGTTTTCAAGGCAAACAGAGAATTTTATACTTGATCCTGGAGGAAATCGGGAAGCACCTGTGCTTTAGGAAAATCAATCTAGCAGCTGGATAGAAGATAGACCAGAGTGGAGAGAGACTTGAGAATTAGTGGGGAGAGTCCGCAGAACTATGCTACCACCTTTTCTGATGATATTGATGGTAGCCGGCTAAGGAGGTTGTTGTGTTCTTTCTCTATTCACTGAAAACAAAACAAAAAGTTTCCAAAGGCGTCAGTTTGTTTTGTTCTTCTTCCGCAGGTGACTATTATCGGATACACACTTGGGATCCCTGATGTCATCATGGGCATTACTTTTCTAGCAGCAGGAACAAGTGTACCAGACTGCATGGCCAGCTTAATTGTGGCCAGACAAGGTATCATAAGTGGCTCGGGGGTGGGAGGGAGGAGCCCTGAAGGGCAAGTCAGGACACCTGGTTTCTAGTGCCAGTCATGCTGCCACATGAGCCTTAAGTCGTTTTGACAATTCACTTCCATTCTCTGGGCCTCGTTTTTCTCTTGTGTATCATGAGGAGGGGTGGACCAAATGATGGATCCCTGACTGAGGCTCCTCTGGTCCTAACATTCTCTGATTACATGTTATTGAGACACCACTGGTCACCCTGGATTTTGAGACAAAGAAGACCTGGGCTTGAGTCTTGCCTCTGTCAGTAGACTACTACTATCCCCATGACCTTGGATAAATCATCTCCCCCATATTGGGTCTCAGTTTCCTGATATGGAGATCCAATGGGGGTGAGGAGAAATTCAGCATCTCTAATGTCCCTTCCAGTTTGGAATCCCATAATCCTAGAAGGTCCTTCTTTCAGCTTTCTGAAGTCATCCACATCAACAGGTAGCTTTTTTCCATTACCCAAAATTATAATTGAGAATCATTAATGGGACTAATATGTAGGCCCAAGATTATCTGAAAATGTCATTTATTATATTATACAGCACATGGGTAAAATCTCATAACCATGCATCAGTCATCAGTCAGAAAAGCATTACTAAGCACCTACTATGTGCCTGATACTGTGCTAGGCTCTGAGGGTACAAGAAAATACAATACTTACTCAAAAGAAGCTCACTTTTTTTTCTTTTTCCTTTATTTTTACATGCATTTCTAATCTGTCCTTTCCCTTGCCCCTCCAACTGAAAAAACAACAACAAAATGAAAATTAAAATCTTCACAATAAACATGCTTAGGCCAGCAAAACAAATTCCCACATTGACCACACCCAAAAATGTATATCTCTTTGTACACTTTAAGTTCATGACCTCTCTGGCAGGAGGTGAGTAGCTTGTTTCATCTTTACTCTTCTAGACTTGTATTTTCTCATTGTATTAATCAGAGTTCTCCTATCTCTCAAAGCTGTTTTTCTCGACTGTATCTTTGTCATTGTATAAACTATTCTCCCAGTTCTACTCACTTTGCTCTACATCAGTTCATAGAGGTCTTCCAAGTTTCCTCTGAAATGATCCATTTGTCATTTCTTATGACACGATAATATTCCATTCATCACATTCATATACCACAATTTGTTCAGCCTAATATTCCCCAATGGGAAGACACCCTTAGTTTCCAACTTTTATCTACCATGTAAAGGGCTGCTATGAATATTTTTGTCCATAAAGGTTCTTTTTCTTTCTTTGGTCTCTGTAGGATAGAGGCCTGGTAGTGGTTAAAGGCAGTTCACATCTAATGGAGAACATAACAAGTGCACATAAAAATATATACAGCATAAATATGTGGATAAAGACAAATATATGCAAAGCAGTTAAATACAAGGTAATATTAAACTATAATAGATCTCCAAATTGTGTTGGGGTAATAAAGTTCTGTTAAATTGAGTATCTTGGGGCAGCTAGGTGGTACAGTGGATAAAGCACTGGCCCTGGATTCAGGAGGACCTGAGTTCAAATCTGGCCTCAGACACTTGACATTTACTAGCTGTGTGACTCTGGGCAAGTCACTTAACCCTCATTGCCCTGCAAAAAAAAAAAAAATTTTAGTATCTTGCTAGAAATAGTGTTTCTAGTCTTTGGAAGAAAGCTTGTGCCCACCCTTTCTTCATAGAGTTAAAAAATGAAAAGTCAGAGCCCAATAGGTAAATGTTGGGAAGTGTTAGGCCCATACCACCCTCTTTCCTTTCCTTCTCTAAGCTGGAGCTTCTTGTCAATTTATTGGTGGTGCTGTTTTTCTATTGGAGAAGGAAGGAAGGAAGGAAGAAAAGGAGGGAGGATGGAAAGAAGGGAGGGGGGCAGCTAGGTGGTACAGTGGATAAAGTACCAGCCCTGGATTCAGGGGGACCAGAGTTCAAATCCAGCCTCAGACACTTAACACTTACTAGCTGTGTGACCCTGGGCAAATCACTTAATCCTCATTGCCCCGAAAAAAGAAGAAGGAGGAGGAGGAGGAGGAGGAGGAGGAGGAGGAGGAAGGAAGAAATAAAGGAGGAAGGAAGGAAACAATTATTTACTAAACACCTACTATGTGCCAAGCTTTGTGCTAAGTTCTTTACAAATATTTGATCCTGACAACAACCCTCTTTTTGTCTAGGTGAACTCTGATTAAATCAGTCCCATAATCCATCAGTGTCCAAAAAAAAAAAAAAAGCCTGACCTGATCTTTGTTGTTTTCATTTAGCGGCCATTAATTAATTAGTTAGCTAGCTAGTTAATTAATTAATTCTAAAGCAGAAATTACCTTTATGTGAATGGCAAGAGGCAACATAGGACGTGGTTTTTTTTTTCAAACACTAAATTTTTATTTAGAGTCCTGCAGTTTCACAAAATAATAATAATAATAAATTGTAGCCTATCTTTTTTTTAATTTTAAGATTTTCATTTTAACACCATACTTTCTTCCCAATGTAACTCTCATCACAATTGAGCCTTCTCTTATAATAAGCAAATAAATTGACCCAGAAACTGTATCTGACAGCATATGCCTCATTTTATACCCAAAGTCCTCCACTCCTCTTCAGAGAGAAGAAAAATATGTCTTTGACTCATCATCTCTCCTCTTGAACCAAGATTGCTAATCATAATTAAAATTCTACAGATTTTCAGCAATATTTTTGCTTATATTAATTTTTAACACTG
Organism: Dromiciops gliroides; assembly: GCF_019393635.1. Classification (NCBI taxonomy): domain Eukaryota; kingdom Metazoa; phylum Chordata; class Mammalia; order Microbiotheria; family Microbiotheriidae; genus Dromiciops; species Dromiciops gliroides. Next base: position 211,445,898 of record NC_057862.1, read on the forward strand.
TGTATAGTGCTCTCCTGGCTAAACATACTTGATTCTCTATCAGTTCTTACTTTTCTGAATTCTTCATATATGTGATTTCTAGACACCTACGTGGTACAGTGGATAAAATGCTGGGCCTAGAGTCAGGGAGACACTGGAGTGGTTTGCCATTTTCTTTTCTAGCTCATTTTATAGATGAAGGAACTGAAGCAAACAGGGTTAAGTGACTTGCTCAGGGTCACACAGCTAGTGTCTAAAGCCACATTTGAATTCAGGTCCTCTAAACTCCAGGGCCAGCACTCAGAAAGTTTTTAGGCTGAAGCATTACACTGTGCTTTATGAGGTTTGTTTTGGCAACTATGTAAAGAATGCAGTGGAGAGGGGAAATGTAAGCAGGAAGAGCAATTGGAAGGCTATTATGATAATCCAAAGGAGAAAAGTAATGAGTAATTTAAGTAGGATGGTGGCTATGTGAGAAAAGCAAAGCGAACATGCCAGAGATGTTGTGGCGATAGACTCAATTAAAAAAAAAAAAGATATGCTAGACTTTGCATGATTACTGAATGGAGTATACCAATCCTTCAGTATTGCAGAGTACTTTTATAAAAATTAACCTTTATAATAAGGCACAAAGCACTCATAAATACAGAGATAGAAATCAATAAGATTTGGCAATTGGTTGGATGTGGTAATTGAGGTAGAGGAAAAAGTTGAAGTTTTCTCCAAGGTTCTGAACTGGGGTCACCAGCAAATTAGTGGTACCCTCAATGGAAAAAGGGAAATTTGTTGGACGGACAGGTTAGTAGGGGAAAGATAATTCCATTTTAGACAAGTTGAATTTAAGATACCTATAAGACAAGAAGAAAGATTCAGGAGGCAGTTGATGTGGGTCTAGACCTCAGAAGAGACATTTAGGGCTTGATATATAAATTTGTAGTCATCTACATAGGGATGACAATTTAAGCTAGGAGAAATGGGTGAGTTCACCAGGAGAAGGCATGTAAAGAGAAGAGGGTAGCTAGGTGCTACAGTGGATATCAGAGATGTTTTAGAGGTAGAAATGATTTTATTGGTCTTCAATTATGTCCAATTCTTAATGACTCTGTGGACCATAGGACACCAGCATTGTCCATGGAGTTTTCTTGGCAAAAATATTAGAGTAGTTTGCCATTTCCTTCTCCAGTGGATTAAGGCAAACAGGGTTAAGTGTCTTACCCAGGCTCACACAGCTAATAAGTGTCTGAGGCCAGATTTTAACTCAGGTCTTCCAGACTCTGGGCAGCTAGGTGATGAAGTGGATAGAGTGCTGGCCCTAGAGTTCAGAGGATCTGAGTTCAAATGTGGCCTTAGACACTAGCTGTGTGACCCTGGGCAAGTCTTGAGCAAGAAAAGAAAATGGCAAACCACTCCAGTGTCTCCTTCAAGAAGACCCCAAATGGGGTCACAAAGAGTCAGACACAATTGAAAATGACAGAAAACCACAAAGAGAAGAGGACTTTAGAATGGGAGATGAAGATCCAGCAAAGGTGACTGGAAAAGAATCATTTAAGCAGTTAGGTGGAGAACCAGGAGAAAGCAATGTCATGAGAGCCAAGAGAGAAGAAAGTGTAAGGAAGGAGGTAGGTGGTCAGCAGAGTCAAAAGGGGTCAAGGACTCTGAAGATGAGAAAAAAAAAAAAACATTGGAATTAACAGTTGACCATTTTAAGTTCTAAATACTCCATGTTCTAGTGTCCCATCAGCTCTGGCATTCTATGCTTATGACAACAGTGCTTGGCTTGGTTCCTTTAAGTGACAAGCCACCTGCTGTGCATGTGAGTTTCTGTTCAATACCCAGAAGACACCTGTGGGTGGCTATTCCATCATTCCTTTGTTTAAACTAAATTAAAGGAGAAAATGTATTCATACATCTCACACTCAGGAGAAGAAAAGCGATTTAATAATAGTGCTTCAAGGGGTTTCAGCTCCCATCTCTTCAGAGATGGAAACTTTAGCACCAGGTGACAGCTTTTGCATACTGAGCCCATTCTTAAGAATTAAATCCCCGGAAGGAAACCTATAATCATTCCCCATAGAAAATAAAATCCTTTTGTGCCGTCCAGGGTATGTGAAAGTTATAGAGAATTCAAAGTACTGTCTATCTTAATATAGAAAGCTTCCTTTTTGTTAAAAGAATTTCCATTATCCAACTTTAAGGCAGTGGGCTGATTTCATCTTCCCTAAGATCATGGTGTGGAGGAGGGGTACAAGGACAGAGGGGCTCTTTTCCCCTGGGTAAGAACTAGCCCAAACTGGATTCTGTTTACATTCTAAACGGAAGTTAGGTCTCCTAGTTGTTCAAGATCAAAGGGTGTATTCCTTGAGAGCCAACACAATCTCATCAATCAGTCATGTCTTTCAGGGACTTTTTACAGGGGCTGGGCCTTAAATGAGGAAATAAAGGAGGAAAGCCTGGATCCCAATTTAATAATTGGTTATTGATACAATAGGAAAATAATTCCTCTCATTTTCCTTCTCTGTAAAATGATGAGGGTTGGGGTAGTGAGGTGAACTAATTGACACCCAAGGACCCTTCAAATTCAAAACACATTAAATACTTGAAGCGAACTTTATTTGCATCAAAAGTGTCCAAAAATCCTCAAAATTTTGGCTTGAATGGTGGCCAGACTCAAAGACCCACAGGGACCAGATTTGATTCTGAATCCACAAGAGTCTTTCCATCTGCACTGAACAAGTTCTGCAGGTTTATGGTGGATTAAAATTGTCTTTATAGCTGTTTTCTCCTTTTATTGGCCGTTTTTAAGGATTGGATATGTAATATGACTGATTTCCTCCTCATAACCATACAAGAATTGAACTTGAGCATTGTACTTCCAAGTGGTTACCTTACTTGATACATATATAGGATGCTTTACTTAGAAATTACTTTAGAAGGGGCAGCTAGGCGACACAGTGTATAAAGCACCTGCCCTGAATTCAGGAGAACCTAAGTTCAGATCCAGCCTCAGACACTTGACACTTATTAGCTGTGTGACCCTGAGCAAGTCACTTAATCCTCATTGCCCCGCAAAAAAAAAAAAAAAAATTAGAGTGAGATTACCAGTCATATAATAAAAACAGAGTCAGGAAACCCAAGTACTAGTCCCAGCCTGACATTAACTGTGTGAACTAAGGCAGATCAGGCCTCTTTGGACCTTAGTTTGCACCTCAATAAAATAATGCAATTGAACTAGATAATTTCTAATTACCATGAGCTGAAATCCATTAATAATATTTATTGGGTGTTTGTGCCAAGCACCATGCTAGGTAATGGTGTACAAAGATCAAAATGAAACTGTCCCTGTCTTCAAGGAAATTACTTTCTATGATGGGAGATTACATAAACACACAGAAGTTATAGACAAAAGCATATAGAGTAATTGTGAAAGGGTGGCATTAACAGCTGAGGAGAATCAATCAATTCATTAAGTATCTGCTATATGCCAAACACTATACTAAGTTCTGGAGATACAAAAAGAGGCAAGAGACAGCCCCTACCTCAAGCTTATAATCTAATGGAGACAACACGCAAACATCTATACAAAGCAAGCTATGTACAGGATAATTAGGAAATAATTAAAAGACTGAAAGCACTGGAATTAAGAAAGTTTAGAGAAGGCTTTCTGTAGAAGGTGGGATTTTAGTTGGGACTTAAAGGAAGCCAGGGAGAGCAGTAATCAAAGTGGAGGAAGGAATGTTTCAGTCATGGGGGACAGCCAAAGAGAATTTTGGGAGCCAAAAGATCAAGTCTATTGTCCATGGAACTTCAGGAGGCTAGTGTCACTGGATGGAAGAGTAGCTGTTGGGTAGTAAATTGTAAGAATGGGGGCAGCTAGGTGGCGAAGTGGATAAAGCAACGGCCCTGGAGTCAGGAGGACCTGAGTTCAAATCTGGCCTCAGACACTTGACACTTACTAGCTGTGTGACTTTGGGCAAATCACTTAACCCCAATTGCCTCACCAAAAAAAAAAAAAAAAGTAAATTGTAAGAATGGAAAAGTTGGAGAAGGCTAGGTTACAAAGGGCTTTAACTGTCAAACATTATTTTTTATTTGCTCCTGGAAACACTAGGAAGCCACTACAATTTATTGAATGGGGCGGGGGAGGGAGGGGAAGCGTTGACATGATCAAATCAGTAAAGATTTCCTCTAGGAGACAGTGTTTGAATTAAGATTTAAAGGCAACTAGGGATGCTAAAAGGCAAAGGTGAGGATGGAGTTTCTTCCAGGCATGATGGATAGTGCGTGCAAAGGCAGATTGAATGGAACAGAGAGAAAAGAGATTGATGTCATGCGTGAGGATAGTGGGACAAAGCTTCACAGAGAAGGAGGGGCATGAACTGGGCTTTGAGGGACAAGTGGTAGTCAGTATTCCAGTTAAGGAGGACCAGTCTACGTGAAATATAAGTGTGCAAAAGGGCCCAATATTGGCTTTGGACCATCCTGAAATCTTAGTAATAATGACCTTCCAAAAAAATTTTTAAAAATTTTTTTAAAATAAAAATGACCCTCCTCTGACACCAAAGCACTATTGTGGTTACCAACATTTTTAGTGACACTGAAATGTTATGCAAATCGAAAGGTTACAAGTTACCAGTTAAGAAATAGACCACCCAAAAAAAAGAAAAAGAAAAGAAATAGACCATCCACAAAGGATATGAATAGGCAGTTTTCAAATGAAGAAATCAAAGCTATCTATTGCCATACAAAAAAATGCTCTAAATCACTATTGATTAGAGAAATGCAAATTAAAACAACTCTGAGGTACTACCTCACACGTATCAGATTAACTAATATGACAAAAAAGGAAAATAATAAATGTTGGAGAAGCTGTGGAAAAATTGGAACACTAATGCATTGTTGGTGGAGCTGTGAAGTGATCAAACCATTCTGGAGAGCAATTTGGAACTATGCCCAAAGGGCTATGGGACTATTCATACCTTTTGACCCAGTGGTACCACTGCTAGGTGTGTATCCCAAAGAGATTATAGAAGAGGGAAAAGGACCCACATGTACAAAAATATTTAAGCAAATCTCTTTGTGGTGGCAAAGAATTGGAAATTGAGGAAATGCCCATCAATTGAGGAATGGCTAAACAAGTTGTGGTATATGAATGTAATGGAATACTATTGTTCTGTAAGAAACAATGAGCAGGAGGATTTCAGAGAAACCTGGAAGGACTTACATGAACTGATGCTGACTGAGGAGCAGAACCGGGAGAACATTGTATGCAATAACAGCAACATTGTGTGATGATCAACTATGATAGACTTGGCTCCTCTCAGCAGTGCAATGATCCAAAACGATTTCAAAGAACTCATGATAGAAAATGTTCTCAATATCCAGAAAAAAAGAACTGTGGATTATGAATGCAGATTGAACCATACTGTTTCTACTTTTGGGCTATTTTTTTCTTCCTTCTTTTTTGAGGTTTTTCCCTGGTGCTCTGATTCTTCTTTCACAATATGACTAATGCAGAAATATGTTTAGTGTGATTGTACATATATAACCAATATCAGATTGCTTTCTGTCTTGGGGAGGAGGGAGGGAAGGGAGGGTAGGAGAAAAATTTGGAACTAAAAACTTATGAAAACAAATGTTGAAAACTATCCTTACATGTAACTGGAAAATAATAAAATACTTTTATTTAAAAAAAAAGGAAAGAAAGAAATATACCACCCAACCCAAGGTTAAGAATTTAAATTTGATGCCATGCCTCAAAGTTCCCTGATATTTAGCTATCTATTGTATGCTTAGCATACAATATCTTTTACAAAGATGTAAAAGACACAATTCCCTGCCTTCAAGGTATCTATTATTTGATTGGGGAAAGGATGCTTACTCCCAGGAGAAAAACTAGTAATAGATAAACTAGCTTGAGATCAAATGTTTGATTGTAAACCCCAGATGAAAGTGATGAGAAACATCATTTTGGGCCTGAGTAGTTAAGGATGGATTCATGGAGGAGGTGGGGCCTTAAGTTAGTCTGAAAAGAAATAGTAAATTTGTTTACCCAGCAAGAATAGTGAGCATTTGGGTAAGTGAACCTGTTAAATATAGATATTAAAGTTTATTTGCTATTTTTTTTTCATTTTCTCTTTTAACAAAAAGAAAGGAAGGGGCAGCTAGATGGCGCAGTGAATAGAGCATTGGCCCTGGAGTCAGGAGTACCCGAGTTCAAATCCGGCCTCAGACACTTAACACTTACTAGCTGTGTGACCCTGGGCAAGTCACTTAACCCCAATTGCCTCACTAAAATAAAAATAAAATAAAATAAAAAAGAAAGGAAGACTTCCTTGCTTTGATTAGATAATTATTGAAGGACATGGCCAAAAATTGCTTGGGATAGAAAGGAACAAGAAGGGTTAAGAGCTATACCAGTGAAGGAAATACCTATACTATTCAGATCACAAGATTCATTAAAGCTGTGTTTTGATTAATGAAATCTGGGGATTTTTTTTCCTAGGCCTTGGAGATATGGCAGTATCTAATACCATAGGGAGCAATGTATTCGACATCCTTGTAGGACTGGGAATACCATGGGGACTACAAACCATGGTCATTAATTATGGATCAACTGTATGTATACTTTTCTTACCTTTTAAACAAATTGTTTCTTTGCAATATAAAACCAACTAAAAATAAGAAATGACAGGTCAGTTCTCTCTTGGGTATGAAGAAAACACCCCCTCCCTCTTCCCACATACCACATACCTGCCCCTAATTCTGACATTTCTTTTTACAATAGCATAATGTCACGAAAAAAGCATAGAATTTGAGGTCAGGGGCCTTGGGATTGAATCCCAGCTCTGACACTTAGTAGCTGTATGACCTATAAAACATTTCAATTAGCCTCTCTGAGACTCAGTTTTCTCATCTATAAATAGTTTCTAAGAATGTCCACGTTATCTACCTGACAGAATGTTTATGAAGAAAGTGCCTTGTAATCTTAAAGCATTATATGGGGGCAGTTGGCGGCACAGTGGATAGAGCACCGGCCCTGGAGTCAGGAGGACCTGAGTTCAAATCCGGCCTCAGACACTTAACACTTACTGGCTGTGTGACCCTGAGCAAGTCACTTAACCCCAATTGCCTCACCAAAACAAAACAAACCAAAAAAAAGCATTAGATGGATGGATGGATGGATGGATGGATGGATGGATGGATGGATGGATGGATGGATGGATGGATGGATGGATGGATGGGTGGGTGGGTAGGTGGATAAATGGATGGATAAAAAAGCATTTATTAAGTGTTTACCATATGCCAAGCACTGTACTATACAAATGATAGTTACCATTAGTAGTGTAGTTCCCCTGAAACTGGTGACATAGCTTCCTCAAGCCAATATAAGAACTTTTGTGACCTCTGGGTCTTCTTTCCCCCTCCTCTCCACCAGATTGACTGGTTAGGTGTCCCTCTGAAGTGTGGACACTTTAGGCAAGATGTAAGTTCAGTAGATGAAGCTTGGAGAAATCCCACCACAACATGATTTGTGAAAAGACACCCCCCCATCCCCATCTCCTGGCACTCTGCTCTTCCCCTACACTCTCTTTCTCCCTCACCCACCCTCTTGTTCCTACTTCTAGCCAATGGCTGTTCAGAGACATCACTAATCAAAGTCCATAAGACAGAACTTCATTAATCAAGCAAGCAAGCAACATTTATTACATACCTACTGGGTCAGGCACTGTGCTAAGGACTCCAGACACAAAAAGAAGCAAAAGATAGAACCTGACCTCGAGAAGCTGACAATTCAATGTAATGTATTCCAAAGGCAGCTAGATGGCACAATGAATGGAGTGCTGAGCTGGATCTTCCTGAGTGTCTGACCTCTGACACTTACTAGCTATGTGACGCACCCCTCCCCCCAAAGTCATTTAACCATGTTTGCCTCAGTTCCTCACCTGTAAAATGAGCTGAAGAAGGAAATGGCAAACCACTCCAGTATCTTTGCCAAGAAAACACTAAATGAAGTCACAAAGAGTCAGAAACGACTGAAACAATTTAACAACAAATTCCAAAGAGCGCCAATTCAATACAACAAACATTCATCATCATAATAATAATAACTCAAATTTTAGTGATTTTGTTGGGGAGATTTGTGACCTGGATGGGGGGGGGGGCTAGCTCACCCAAAGAATTGGAGGCTCATCACGAATCTTGTAAAATAAAAAGAGATTTATTAAGAGAGAGGAATAATGGCTGGGAACAGATCACCATGGTGACCTGGTCTTTTGTATCTTTATAGAACAAAGAAAGGAGAGGGAAGGGCAAGATAACTGTGAGGGGATCTGTAAATAATGGGGTATCAGTAGGATATGCAGCATCCATTCATATCCTGCATATCATCTTGCAGACCTTGATATTGCTTATTAGCATACCAGGGTCATGCTCAGCAGCCATACCTTACTCCTGAGGTGCTTTTCCCTTGGGAGAGTTTTAAGGATTCCTTGGGGGTCAAGATCTTTAGGTTTCTTGGCGTCCCACTGCAACTTCACAACAATTTCAGTTTTACAAATTCCTTTCCTCAAAATAACCCTGCGGGGGCAGCTAAACAACACAGTAGATAAAGCACTAGCCCTGGATTCAGGAGGACCTGAGTTCAAATCTGACCTCAGACACTTAACACTAGCTGTGTGACCCTGGGCAAGTCACTTAACCCTTATTGCCCCGCAAAAAAAAAAAAAAATACCCTGCAAAGTAGGTAATGCAAGTATCAGTATCCCCATTTTACAGATAAGAGAACTGACCTTTAGAGAGGTGAAATGATTTAACTATTTATTAAGCATTTCCTATACATGAGGACCTTTCAAGGTCAGGGAGAGATACAAAGATAAAATATGTTCCTGTCCATGCTCTCAGGGAATTTAGAATTACTTTCCCATCTATCATTACTTATAGCCTGTCTAGGCAGCAAGGACAGATATTAATCTCCCCATTTTAGAGACAGAGAAACACCCAAGAGATAAAAGCAATGGATGAGAATGGGCAGTTTGATAGATTCAGTCAGAATTATAATGCCTAAGCAAATTCCTTTTTATCTAGTCCAAATCATTCTGACTAGTGACCTTTATAGCTGAATATATGTTGTTAAACAGAACAGAATTTAAAACTTCCCTGTTTCTATTACAACTAATTGTGTTTGTTGGGGTTTTTGTTGTTGTTGTTGTTGTTGTTTTTAAAGGGATAGTACTGCCATTGAAAAGTAATAAAATGTATGTCACTATTCTGGATGAATGGTGGACAAGGCAGTTACCTTCTTTATGTCAATTTCCTCACCTATAAAATGAGGAAGAGGAACTAAATGATGTCTATGGGTCTTTCCAGCTGTAAAAATCGGTGAGTGAACAAAGGAGACAGTACTGTACAGTGGAAAGAGTATTGGATTTGGAGAGGGTCAGGGTTCAGATCCTGGACATCATTTCCTTTCTCTGGGCCTCACAGGGCTGGACAAGGAAACTCCTAAAGAGCTCCTTTCCAGCTTGAAAATCCTCAGATTGTGTAAGATCTAAAATGTTTAGGTTATAGGATGATTTGGGTGCAATGTTTGGTTCTGTTTTCTTCTGTAGTACTGACTGGTCAAGCTCAAAGATGTTTTTTCCTTTTGTTTTTCTAGGTAAAGATAAACAGCAAGGGGCTAGTCTATTCAGTTGTTCTATTACTCGGATCTGTTGCTCTTACTGTAAGTTTTTGTTTTTGTTTTCTTTGTTTGTTTTTACTGTAAGTTTTTAGAAACTTAAAAGATTTTTATGTGCCCTTATCTTCATTTCTGGTCTCAGATGAATATTTTTATTTGTATGCTGCCACAGTAATGGTGAGCCATTGATCATCTTCCCACCAATTCCCAGTAATCTGTCATGGTAATGAGGGTAAAGCTAACTTTTTTTTTTTTTAACAAAACATTCGATTTTAATGGTATCTTGTTGTTATTCATTTGTTTCAGTCACATCCAATGACCTCAAATTGGGGTTTTCTTGGCAAAGATACTAGAGTGGTTTGCCGTCTCCTTCTCCAGCTCATCTGACAGATGAAGAAACTGAGGCAAACAGGGTTTAGTGAATTGCCTGGGGTCAGACAGATATTAAATGTCTGAGGCTACTGAGTTCTTTGAACTCGGGTTCAAAGAAATTTATCATAAAAAGCACCCTGTCATTGAAGGACAGCTAAATGGCACAGTGGATAGAGCCCTGGACCTGAAGTCAGGAAGACCTGAGTTCAAATCCTACCTGAGACTTACTACTGTGTGACCCTGGGCAAGTAATTTAACCCTGTTTGCCTCAGTTTTCTCATCTGTAAAATGAGCTGGAGAAGGAAATGGCAAACTTACTCCAGTATCTTTGCCATGAAAACCCTATATGGGGTCACAAAGAATCAGACACATGTGAACAACAAAAGGAATTCAATACTCAAAGAAAAGAAGCAAAGGTGTTAGTTGTATTTAAGTGCTGACTACATAGTAGATACTAGCTAAGTGCTGAGGATACAGAGAAAGGTAAAAGACAGTTCTTGCTGTCAAGAAGCTCACAGTCTAATCACTGGAGACAACTTGCAAACAGCTATGTACAAACAAGATATAATCAGGAAAAATTGGAATTAAGGGGAATTAGGAACAGCTTCCCATAGAAGGTGAGATTTTAACTGGAACTCGAGGGAAGCCAGGAGCCAGGAATGAGGTGTGAGGGGAGGAGGAGCATTCTAGGCAAAAGGGACAGCTGATGAAAAGGCCTCAAGTCAGGAGGCAAAGCATCTTGTGTGAGCAACAGCAAGGAAACCAGTGTTACTGGATAGCAGAGCCCATGGTGTGGTATGCAATGTAAAAAGATTGGAGAGGGGGGCAGCTAGATGGCGCAGTGGATAAAGCACCAGCCCTGAATTCAGGAAGACCTGAGTTCAAATCTGGACTCAAACACTTACACTTACTAGCTGTGTGACTCTGGGCAAGTCACTTGGTCCCAATTGCCTCACACCCCACCCCACCCCCCAAAAAAAAAGAAAAAGAAAAAAGAAAAGATTAGGCCATGGGGTCAAAAGCTGCAGAGGTCAGGAAGGCCAAGGACTGAAAAGGGACTGTTGGATTTGGATATCTGAAGGTTATTGGTACATTTTAAACTACTCTTCTAAATTATCCAGTAGTTTGGTTTGTTCAAGAAAATATGCCGGTCACCCACCCTTCCTACATTCACCATCAGAACATGGTTACTGAGTCCTTGTGGTCCTTGTACATTTTCCCTTTTAGTTGATATTTTCATTTGAAAGGGCTCATGGCTCCTGATTCCCTAAGAGGCCTGACATCTTATTTCTTTGCTTCCAGGTGCTCGGTATCCATCTAAATAAATGGAGACTTGACAAGAAACTCGGCATCTACGTGTTGGTGCTCTATGCCGTTTTCTTGTGCTTCTCGATAATGATAGAATTTAACGTCTTTACTTTCGTCAACTTGCCAATGTGCCAAGAAGATGACTAAAGGAAAGCCACTGCCCCTGGGAGGGAGACCAAGCTGTCTTGGAGACCTTATGAAGAAGACATTTTAACTTCTCTGAATTTCCATCCCCAAATATGAGCGTCTTTCCTCCATCACCAGCTAGCAGTCCACTCTTTTACTTGCTGGAAGGAGGAGCAAATGATGGATGACCTTTGGTGTGTTACAAGAACTTAAGGTCCCTGAGGTCTTTCTCTCCTCTTTAGAGTTTCTCTCTCAAGGTGGCCTGATGTGAAGGAAAAGGTATAACGGGAGTCTCCCAAAGCACTGAGCCACAGGGTCAAGGAGGGACAGTTAGGGTTCTCCATGTGCGCACTACAATGAGTGAGACTAGTGTGTGCCCCTTTCCTCCAACCTCTGTTATTCCCCAACACACAGCATTTTGTCTTTCCTTGCCTCGAATTAATGCTTTCAGAAACAAAGCAGCCTAGTAAGTCAGAACTCTCCTTGGCTGCATTCAAAATACAAACATTGCTCTCAAATTTAACTGCTGGACTGGGAAGCCAAATTATATTACATGGCATGCACTGTTGAAAACTCTTACTTCCCCTGGAAAGGCTTGATTTGTGGAGGCCTGCATCATCAGCATGTTGGAGCATTCAGCGATGACATTGAACACACCATTACTTGTCTTGAAACCTTCGAAGAATATGCACAATTCTCACAGTGGAAGATGAAAAAGTGGTGACTGCCATCACCTATGATGATGCACCTGGAGCATGATCTGTGAAATATTAAAAAATAACACCTGTGCAGATAACCCCAATTGAATATGTCATGCCACCTGAAAGGAACATGGTAGAAAATGAAAAAAAAAAAAGTCATGCTTGTGGGAAAGCAAGTCTATCTGTAACATTTTCACTGGCACTAAAAATCTAAGCTAGAGATAGAGAAGACAGTAAAAAAAAAAAAAAAGAATGAAATCTAATTGGGTGCTAACTCAGTAATACAATGGTAATTGTCATGAATAGCTTAAAAGTGTGTTTCTTACTTAAACACACTCTGTATCTTCTATATGACAAGTTGCAACATCAATTTGGGTTTATCATTACATTATTAACACTCTATATTGAAACTAGGCCATTTGTCAAAACATTTAGTTGTTGAGATACTCCACCAATTTATGATACACATCTCCACGCTATGTGAATCAGTGCCATGATTAGTGAACAATGACAAGGATAGAGATGTCCTGGCCCACAGATCCTTTCCTCTGTGTAGGTAGAGGTAACTATTAAAACCATAATTTAAAGACCCAAGTTACTCAAACCTCATGGTATATTTTATGTGAGATGCCAGAGATGGTCCATCAATTTGAAATAGATTCAACAGTATAGTTAACATTTTTTTTTAAACTGCTATGTAGCTCTGAAATAGTTAAACGATTTATTAAAATAAACCATTCAAGCTTTCTTAAAAAAGAGCACAATTAATTTTCTACATAGATTTTTTTTATTTTTTTAATGTTTATATAGCCAAAGTCTATATCAGATTATTAAATATTTGATGCATTTTTAATATTTGAATATTTTGCACTTAACAGTAATACGAGCTACCCAGGATCATTTCAAGAAAATCATATTTTAAAAGCCCACAAGGAAATAGCCCTCAATGAGAAAAAGAGTGAGTTTATATCAAATAGGGAATTCCTAAAGACTTTGCCCTGATCTATATATTATTCTTAAGGGTTTTAGGGGTTTTTTCATGGGGGGGAGGAGGGAGATAATTAAAGGCATGACCACATTTTCCTGTGCCTCATCTGAATTTCAGTAGGCTCAGTTTTCATAGGAAGAAGCATTCATGTGCTTCTCTCATCAGTTCCGTTTAGCATGTATGGGTCTAAGGGAGTGACTGATGCATTATCCCATTCTCCCTTCTGATTCTAAATCAGTATTAGTAGTCACACCGAGTAGAGGCTTTAGGAAGGGCAGTATCTTGACACCGGACCATCCAGTCCATTAGTTGACCAGAAGGCTCTGTAAAATAAATCATTGTATAGAGAGCTGAGGATCTCTTCCCTGTGGTGAATGATAAAAACAGATGACTTTTCTCAGAATAGGGAAAACTTGTATAATTTTAATTTATGGCTTGGTTCCTGTGGGAATGAACCTCTCAAGGTCACATCCTACTATGGTTCCTCACTCAAAGATCTTGATGAGAACTGAATAGATTTTTAGCAAAATGTCAGAATAAAACCCTGGCTACATGGTCCCAGCCAAGAGGGGACAGTGTGTTGATATGGAAAAATGTCCATACTGGAGCAACATAAAGAGTTCTGAATTTAGATTTAGCAAACCTGGGTTCTGCCGCTAACTTGCTGTGTGACCTTGGGCAAATCACTTCCACTTTCTGAGCCTGAATTACCTCATCTACCAAATGAGAGAGTGGAACTAGAAAATCTCAGAGATCAATTCTAGTTCTAACCTTCTATGTTGTAGAACTTAGTTGTCACACACCACCATCCAATTGCTGATCTTCCTTAACAAAGTTCAGTTTTGAGGAAATTCTAATTATAAATCTCCTCAAAAAATAAATTTGAGGTCGTGGGTGTCGTTTGTTTGTTTTGAAGTAGTTTGTTATTCTTTTAAAATTATAATTACAAGTACACTATGACTTCCAAGTAGAAAATAACAAATGTGTTTAATTTATGATGTCTTTGTGTTTAGTTTCCTTCTGAATTCAGTGTGCCAATGGAACCCCCTTCCAGCCTATATACCTTTGTTGTACATGCATATACATACAATTTAGGCGAACGTATTATTTTTAAACTGAAGCATAAATTAAGCACCAGAGCAATACATATCAAATGCAAATTTGAAAGAATTGTTTGAATAATTAGGATTTCATTTTTAAAACATCTTTTACCACAGCCTTTATTTTATTCCTGGAGCTGAAATGTCTGTTCTGTAAACAAGGAAAATTAAAGATATATAGATTTCTAGGCTTAAGGAAGAAAAATAGCTCATTTTAATAGTATAGAAGTTGCCTATAATATAGAAATCTAGCCATTCTGTCACCTCTGCTTCATGATGGTGTGGGACTGTTTAAGAAGTACTAAATTTAGAATCAGAGTCATTTGGATGTCCAATCCTGGTTCTGCTATTTCTTGCCTGAGTCACCTTTAGGCCTGACCAATAAAATCAGGAAGTTGGACTTGGTTAAAGTACCTAATAGTTCCTTCCAATGCTAAAGGCTGTAGACTTATTACAGCTGTTCCCTATACTTGGTATAGGGAGTTTTAGGGGTGAGGGTGGTAAAGGGTGGTTTGAGGATCTGGCCTAGAGGGGAGTTCTGGACCAGGAGTAATAAGCAAATTTGACACATTGTACAGTTTTCTCCATTGTTTGAGTTAGCACCAACTCTATTTTCTGTCATCTTCCAATAGTATGCAGTCTTCCCAACAGAGGGTCCAATCAATCTCCGTCTTGCCTTGTTAGCTTTCCTTGTGAAAGTTCCTTCTTCTATCTAACATTTTGATTGAACTTGTTTGGGGTCTGGCATGGTGATATATGCCTATCAGTCATCCGTGCTAATGGGGAGACTCGAGGCTGGTGAACCAAAAACTCAGGAGTTCTGAGTTGTAGTGGGTTGAGTCTATTGGGCATCTGTATTGTTTGGCATTAATATAGTGAGGGGAGGAAGGAGGGATATTAGGCTCACCTAAGGAGGAAGAAACTAGCCTAGGTCAAAAACTGATGAGGTCAAAGTTCCTGTGCTGTTCAGAGTGAGCTCAGCCAGTGATTAGACCCTGCACTTCCAACTGGATGAGAGAAAAAAACTCAGCCTTTTTTTGTTTGTTTGTTTGTTTTTTGCAGGGCAATGGGGGTTAAGTGATTTGCCCAGGGTCACACAGCTAGTAAGTGTTAAGTGTCAGGTGTCATATTTGAACTCAGGTCCTCCTGAATCCCGGGCCGGTGCTTTATCCACTGCACCACCTCGCTGCCCCCAAAACTCAGCCTTTAAAAAAATTTTTTTTTTTTAAAGAAGAGGTCCTTAAGCTGTTTGGTTAATTTGTGTTGTCATTGTTTCCTCTCATTTCTCTTTCTGTTGCTCCTAGGCCTAGCAGGCAGAATATTAAGTAATCACCAAGCATGCTCACCTGACCAAAAAGAGACAGCTGTGGCATAATGGCAAGAGTGAGGAAGAGGGTTCACATTTCATCTTTACCACTTGCTTGCCACACATGTGACCTTAGATAAACCAGTTCAATTCTTTAGGCCTCAGTTTCTTGCTCTGTAAAATGAAGAGGTTCAATTAAATAACCTGAAAGTCCCTTGAATTGATGATCCTAAGTTTGCCTTTCTTTGGTAAACTTTTCAGTGATCAAGTACAGAATCTACTTCATTATCAGAGCAACCCCTTAGAAAGCACCTTTAGGCAGAAAGTGAATTCTACCAGAAACTGATCATTGTACTCTGTAGGGCCCAGACACAGGAAAGATTTAAGATTTCCAAACATATTCATTTCCTTCCTGTGACAATTATTTATGGCAATATGCAAGGCAAGAGGAAGAATGACTGGTGCTATCCCCTTAATGCCCAGCATCCCGGCTTCCTGGGGAAAAGCATATTTCAGTTATGGTAAGACTGAGAACCATTCACAAGGGTCCTTCCTTCCTTTCTGCTTGCCTCTTTTCCGTGGAACTTGGTTCATCCCAAATAGTGAGCTTGGCAGTTGTGGAGTGTTCCAGAAACAATGAACCTCAAAGCATACGCAGATGGCCTGAAATGGTGAATGAATCACACTCCCCACTCTAGTTTGGGGGATGTGGGAGAGAGCCTGGCACCTTTACGGATCTTTTTGAAGTGAATCTACTCTTGTCCTGCCTATGCCTTTTGTGTATATAAAATTTATTTGTGTTATTATTTAATTAAATTCAACTTCAGGGTCTCCATTTCCCCATTTTGAAACTTTTGCTCCATGAGGTTGATAAGAAGGCCTTTCTGTTTTTCTTAGAAAGTCAGGTTTCTTGCACTCTCCATGTTGATCTCTGTTCATTTCTTCATGGGTCCAGGGAATAAAAATATAACTAAATACTAGAAAAAATTGTTGCACCCTTTTCTCCATTTCACATGGAATCAGAAGACCTGGGTGTGAATCCTAACTCTTCTATTTACTAGCTGTGTTACCTTGGGCAAGTGACTTGGTCTCTCTTTACTTTAGTTTCCTCATTTTTAAGATGTAAGTGTTGTTTTGACTCTAAACCTGTGGTCCTAATGAATAACATTTATGTCTGATAGGAACAGAAATCTCCTGGAATTCCAAGCACCTTTCTCTTGTGGTACATCTTCCTAATATCCAAAGATATATCTAAAACCCCTGAACATCATATCTGTAAACATTAACATACTAATCAGAGTAAGGTTTGCAGGTATATTCCAGGTACTTTAACAAGTTCATTACCATATTTTCCCCACAAACACTTAAGTCCCAGCATTTTTATTAGAATAGCTTTGGGTGAGCTTCTACTCCAATCCTACAGTTCTTCCCCACCTCATACCTACCATTTCCATGATAATTATACCCCCAGCATTTAACATGCCAATCTGAAAAGTATCTCATCAAAGTTCCTGGCTTAAGGAGTTTAAGAATTCATGATTTCGGGACAGCTAGGTGGTGCAGTGGATAGAGCACCGGCCCTGGAGTCAGGAGGACCTGAGTTCAAATCCAGCCTCCGACACTTAACACTTAACTAGCTGTGTGACCCTGGGCAAGTCACTTAACCCCAATTGCCTCACTAAAAAAAAAAAAAAAAAAGAATTCATGATTTCATCCTGATGAGTAGGATCCCCAGGACTTAGAAATAGAGAGAATCTCAGAAGTCATGGTATCAAAGAGGAAACAGAGATCTGTGGGTCAGAAATGATACTCCGATCCAAGGCCCTTGACTCGTAATCCAGCACTCATTCAACTGTAGCATGTTTGTTTTCTGTTCTTCTCAGTCAACCATGCAAATCCCTCTCTGTGGAGAAACTTGGTTAGCAGCTTCCTCAAAACTGTAAGAAGGGGCCTCTCTAAAAACCACTAATTTTGAATAATCTTTTCCAAATGTCTGTGATGCAGTCAGTACTGGAGTGAGAAGAGATGAGTTTACCCCACATCCATTTTGATTCTTGTACTCTTAGTGAAAACAAGCTTAAGTAGCTTGTCATCGATGTCCTTTGTTGATGAATAAGAACTTCTTTCCATCAAAAGTAAGCTTCCAAGTTTGATAACAAAACATTAGGTTGCCACGTTTTGTTCGGTTGTGACAAAAGACACATTCGTTAATGAGGACCCCAATCTAACAAGAAATTTTGGTTTGGTTGTGGTTAATTTGTTTAAAAAGACACCACAGACTTGGATTTCAAGCCAAAGAATTTTGGTTCAAATCTTGGTTCTCATATTTGCCTATGTGGCAAGTCAATTCCCTCCGGCTTCAGTTTTCTCATTCCTGAAATGAAAGAATTCATAAGATCAAAGATTTAGAGCTGAAGTTCAGTCCCCTCGTTTTATGGATCAGAAAACTGAGCCCTAGAGGGAGGGGTTAAGTGATTTACCCAAAGACACAAAAAAGTATACTGAGATTGAGGTGAGATTTGACCCTGGGTCCTATGACTGAATTCTGTGCTCTTCCCATGTTACCATACTGCTGACCTCCAATGTCCCTTCCCAAAGCACATCTTACAATCCTACAAGTCTAAATGGAAAGGCTCAAATGGTAGTCTATCATGTTGCTTTCAAACACAGGAATTCTGTGTCCATGGATTACATCTTAGAGGAATAAACATTTTAATCTTGATACAGCTACCATTCATTTGCCCATCCCCACTCTCAGTATTTTGGTACCCTTATCAAAACAAAGAGAGCTATATGATATTGATGATCAGATTGTGGGTTTTTGTTTCTTGTTTGTTTTTGTTGCGGGGCAGTGGGGGTTAAGTGACTTGCCCAAGGGTCACACAGCT
Source organism: Dromiciops gliroides (assembly GCF_019393635.1). Taxonomy (NCBI): domain Eukaryota; kingdom Metazoa; phylum Chordata; class Mammalia; order Microbiotheria; family Microbiotheriidae; genus Dromiciops; species Dromiciops gliroides. The sequence goes on from NC_057862.1 coordinate 211,464,342, forward strand.
AGTAAATGTCAAGTGTCCGAGGCCAGATTTGAACTCAGGTCTTTCTGAATCCAGGGCCAGTGCTCTATCCACTGCACCACCTAGCTGCCCCATCAGATTGTTTTTATAGGGTCATGCTTCTGAAAAAACTTTAACACTTAATGGATCTGTGATTCCATAAATATGGGGAGTCACACAACTCTGTTGTTTTCTAAAGTTGCTAGGTCTGAAAGTTCACATAGTGGCCAATCATCCATGATGAGTGTCTCAGAATTTAGCCAGGCTGGTTCTTGAGTGACAGGTATGCAGATTTCAGGCCCATCCTCAGTATCTCTCTATCTTAGAATCTACCAGAGCTAGCACTGATGGCATGCTCTTCAATGCCATAGTTAGGGTCTACCTGCCTTAGAGGAACATGAGATCCTAGTTTTTGGAGCTGCAAGAGAACTTAGGAGTCTTCTAAGTTCTAACTCTCCACCCATTTTTCAGATGATGAAACTGAGACCGAGAAGTTGAGACTTACTCAAGGTCACAACAGATGTTAAGTAGCAGAACCTGGCTTCAAAAACCTAATTCCAAAGCAAGACTTTAGTGGAGGTTTAAAACAAAAATTCTTATTTTTAACTAAAAACTTTGTAGCTCTTGGAAATTTTGTTTTTAATGATCTGTTGCATTCCTTTCATGCCTCCTGTGACTTCTTCCTTCACTGCATATACCTCTACCATAGGCTTATTAGCTATGGCTTATAACAGTATGCTCCTTTCAGCTTCCTGAAATGCTGTGTTTCTGAAGTATTCAGCTCATGCGTGGCATTAGTGTCCATCACAGGGTTCAGTGAGGGCTTGCCCAATTTGCACGTCTTCCTCAGTTCCCTAGGTACCAGTGGCTGTTGGGGGAGGGGGAGGGGGAGGGGGAGATGCTTGATGTCTGAACTGATTAGCACAATGTTGAGAGGAAAACATAAATTTATAGGAAAATTAAAAATAAATTCTGTGCCCATGGGAAATTAAGGAACTTGACTGTTGGAGTTTAAATTCTGGAATCATCTGTTCTTCAAATTCTTAAAATAACTATCAATTTAATCTATAAATAGTTCTACTGTTTGCCAGAATTCATGAATAGTTTCTTATTAGCTCCCTTGGCCAGGACTTTTTCAGTGATGCATCAAGAAGGTATATGACCCTAGAAAGTACATTCAAAAAAAAGAAAAGAAAAGAAAAGAAAAAAGGAAAATATTGCAATTTATTGTTGGGATTTTTTTTTATTCACATAAGATTTTTCTAGATTTATCTTTATCACCCAAAGAAACACCATTTCACTAGTCAATAAACACTTAGCCTTCCCAGTTCCTAACCTAGATCCCCATGTTGATGTGTTTGTCCCTTATAGTCAGGAAGAACAAAGCCATCAGCCATCCTGAGACCTTGAGATCCATCATAATGTCATATCATAGATTTAAAGTTTGAAAAGAACCTCAGAAGCCATCTACTCCAAACACCTCATTTTACAGATGGGGAAACAAGCCAAGAGAGGTAGAGACTTGCCCAAGATCACCCATGGAGTGAAAGAGGCAGGATTTGAACCTGGGTCCTCTGGCTTCTATTGAAATCAGTGGAATCGTTTAAGTAATCTTGAGTAATTCGCTTCATCTCTCTGGGCCTCAGTTTCTTTCTCTGTAAAATGGCAAAGTTAGATTAGATGACTTCCTCTAACCCTAAATTACATAACCTTGTAAGTGAACAAAACTTTTCCACAATAGAAGGTTCCAAAAGTTTTTAAGCCCAGAGCATCTTTAGCATGTTATCTTTTACGTCCCCTTCTAGGAATAGAAAGATTGCAATGCAATTGCAGTCACCCTGCCAGGCTGTCCCTCTTCTCCCCACCCCACCCTTCCCAATGGTTTCATTATATGAATGGAAGCTCAAGAAACTGCCGGACTGAGCTGTGGTTGACCTATTGACTTGGGATGTGGGAGGAGGAGAATGGAAGTAGTTTCACTGAATGAGCTGTTTGTTTTCCATGCTGTTTCAGAGATGCTGCTGGACCTTCAATGCAGCGTACTTTGGGAGGGGGTGAGGGAAAGGGAGGGGGAAGGCAGGGTAGATTGGCTTTTAAGTCTCCGGACAGTTGCCAAGGTGGAATTATTACTCAGCACTTCGGATTACAAATAAAAAGACTCTCAATGACCTTCAGGAGATGGAGAGCTGCCTTCCAGATGTGACAACTCCTGGGCATTAGGGGCAGAACCCAAAGAAATAAGGTTTGACAAATGTCTGAAATTCAGGCACAGAAGGTCTCCACAGGGGGCTCCCCTTAACACTCCTGTCCTAAGGGCTCAAGCAGCAGGGAACAGCTGTGTACCATGAACGGGCTGGTCTGAGCCTCTGCAGAAACCCACTGATTTACCAAGTAGCAATTATGTGGCATGAGATGACTTGGATTCCACCGAGTACCAAGGATACAGCTCTTTCCAGAATCTGTTCGTTGCAAGGAAAGAACTGTTTATAAAAATGCAGCTTCTGAAGCCACCACACACATCTTTTTTGTGGGGTTCATCCAGGCCTTTCTGTCTGACACGCTGGACTGGACTCAAAGTGCAAGATCTCTTTAATAAGCAGGCAGGGGACAATAGGATAGGAAATGACATAAATGCATCATGTTATTTATTTTTTCAATGACTGTGACCTGCACTGTGAATACTCTGTGATATGGGGTCCTTAGTTTAAAAAAAATAGCTGTCATTAAATCTGAATGAATTAATGTTCTTGATTTTAAAACATTGGCATGATTTTCTGATTATTTTTCTTGTGAAGAAAAAAAAAGCATAGAATAAATATGAATTAAGCCTTTCTAAGACATCTAGCGGTCAGTATTGTGATGCAATAGCTATATCAAAATCTGTGCACTCTCAATAAAAGGAATGAGCATAATCTGTGTTTTCTGCGTTGTGAGGGGGTGAGCTCTCCATCACTGGAAGTCCTAAAGCAGAGCCTGAATGACCACTTGTCAAAGAAATATGAGATTCATACTGTAAGTCTGAGTTGTTAGCTGATTTCTAAAGTTCCTTACAGCCCTTGGATTTCATGTTTCTCTAGCATACATTTTTTCGGGTCAGATAGATAAGGTTTTTGGTTTTTAATTAAAATGCAAGGCACCTCTTGGGGGTCATGATTGTTAGAAGCATAATTTATATTTGTATGGAGATTTTTTTAAAAGATGAAGGTTAGAGCATAATAATAATAAAACTAATCAAAATCCTGATGACTTAATTTTGTCAGAATGAGTGAGTCCAAAACAACCATAAGCCATTCCTGCCTAATCAGGACTGTGGTTGAGTTAGCAAAATCACATTCATTCATTCCTTCAACAGACACATGTGAAGCAACTAATATGTTTATTCAAGATACTGCGCCAGATGCTGAGGATACAGAAAATAAATAACTTGGAAGAATAGAAGACCAAGGTTGGGGAAAGGCTTTAACATCATAGGATTTACAGCTGGAAGAGACCTTAGAAAACATCTAGCCTAAATCCCCTCATTCTAGGTAAAGAAAACTAATGAGGACTTGATTACTATGTTCAAATTTTTAAAGGACTATCCTCTGGAAGGGGAATTTGACTAATTGAGTTCAAATAAGGCCTCCAGACACTTCTTAGCTGTGTGACCCTGGGCAAGTCACCACCCTGCTTGCCTCTGTTTGTTCATCTGTAAAGTGAGCTGGAGAAGGAAATGCCCAACCATTCCAGTATCTCTGCCAAGAAACCCCATATGGGGTCACAGAGTCAGGCATGACTAAAACTACTCAATGACAAATTGAGTTCAAAAGACAGAACTAGGAGTAATAGAGGCAAGGGAATAAGCATTATTAGGCACTTATTGTGTGCCATGTGCTAAGCTAAGTGTTGATGATACAAACATAAGCAAAAAGAAAAATCTCTTACCATCAAGAATATTACATTCTAATGGAGAAAGATAACATGAAAGGGGTCGGGGTGGGGAATAACCACAAGCAGATCCTGGAGGGAAATGATGGACAGCCAGCCTGTGACATTTCCCAAAACTGAGGCCTCCAGAGGAATTCACCAATGGGAGAAATGAGACCAGCATTAGAGAAGGAATGTTGTTGGATGAGAAGATCCCAGGCACTGAGGAAGACCCTAGGGTAAGACAGCAATTGAGGCATGGAGGCAAAGTCCAAAAAGTCAGAGGTACAGCTGGGAGGGAAATGAGGGATGAAATACATTGTAAGTTAGTTACAGTCTAAATAGAAATAGATTCTGTATAAGGGGGAAGAGTTCTTGGAAATTAGAACTGTCCAAAAATAATATGGACTGCTTCCCAAGGTAGTTAATTGCTCATCACTAAATGTCTTTGACTAGAGGCTGGCTACATTAGGGGGAAGTGGGGGGGGGGCGGTGTTGTTAATCATAGGAGTTTCTCAGAGATAGTTTCTACTAAATGACCTCTGAAGTCTCTTCCAAATCTAAGACTCCATGAGGCACAACTTTCAGAATGGAATCATCAGGACAAAAGCAACAATCCCAGGGTACTCTGACATGGTCAGCTAAGTGGATGGAGCACCAGTCCTGGAGTCAGGAAAACCCGAGTTCAAATCTGGCCTCAGATACTTAGTAGCTGTGTGACCCTAGACAGGTCACTTCCCCCTGTTTGCCTCAGTTTCCTTATCTGTCAGATGAGCTGGAGAAGGAAATGGCAAACCACTCCCAGTATCTTTACCAAGAAAACCCCAAATGGGGTCACCAAGAGTCAAAAATGAGTCAACAACAACAAACTCTCACATGGTCAGACCACTACTAGAGGATTGTGCTTATTCCTGGTTACTACATTTTAGAAAGAGCCTTGATAAGCTGGATAGTTCAGGGGAGAACAACTGGAATAGGAAAGGGTCTCAAGGTTATGCCCTCTGAGAATCTGTTGAAGGAACTAAGGATGTTCAGGAAAGAGAAAGCTTAGGAAGTACATGGTGGCTGTGTTCAGAGGTTTAAAACTTTGTCAACTGAATGATTAGATGAGGTGTTTTGGTTTGGTTTGGTTGGTTTTTGGTTTTTGGTTTTCATTCCCAAAAGAGCAATGGATGGAACTTTCAGAAAGCCCTGAGTTCAAATGTGACCTCCAACACTTAGTAGCTGTGTGACCCTGAGCAATTCATTTAACCCCTGTTTGCCTCAGTTATTATATTAATGCAGATATTAATAGCACCTACCTCATGGGGTGATTGTGAGGCTCAAATGAGATATTTATAAAAAGTGCAAGCCCATGGTAGGCGCTATATAAATGTTTATTCCTTTCTCTTCTTCCTTCTCCCTTCCTCTATTTCCTTTCCCCTTGCAAAAGCAAAAACAAAAAACAACAACAAGAAAAAATGGATTTAGGCTTGAATCAAAGAAAAAGTGGAATTGGCTGCCCTCTGGAGGTAATGTGTTCCCCCTCAGCGAAGGTCTTCACACAAAGGCTAGCTAAACACCTGGTCACATATATCATAAAGCAGATGCTTTGAGTTAGCTAGCCATTGAGGGGGAGATACTTTCCACCTGTGAGACTTTGGGATCCTCTGACAACACACATCTCTGCTTGGTTGGACTGCTGCCAGATTTCAGCCACATCAAAGAAGAATCTGTGTCCTACTCATTCTTTGGAAAGCCCGGGACACTGTTTACAGAATTTGCTGCTTTCTTTCTTGTCTAAAGGCAGCTCAGTGGCACAGTGGATAAGGCCCTGGATCTGGTGTCACAAGAAAACCTGAGTTCAAATGTAACCTCAGATACTTACTTTGTGATCCTGGACAAATTGTTTCACCTCTGTTTGCCTCCATTTCCTCATCTGTGAAATGGGGATAATAATAAGACCACCTCCTGGGGTTGTGGTAAGGATCAAATGAGATAATTTTTGTAAAGCATTTTGCACATCTTAAAGCACCATATTAGTATTACTACCTCACAGACTCTTTGTAGTTCACTTACAAAGTCTGTGCTGGTCATAAGTGTGAGTTCTTCCTAGAGACACACATTGCAATTATACAGCCAGGATGAAGTACAAGCAAAGAGGGGACAAGCAGGTACATAGAGTCTCAGAGCTGCTAAGGTAGGAATTTGGGTGAGAAACCACATGGATTTCATTCCTCAGGAGGAAGCATCCACACATAGGAATATTCAATCTGCCTTCATTTCTAGAGGTAGCATGGTAAATCAGCAGATTGGCAGCTGGAGATGTAGTGGGCAAAGCTTTGATTTAGGCCTAAATGTCTCTGTGCTACTATGGATGGATGGATGGATGGATGGATGGATGGATGGATGGATGGATGGATGGATGGATGGATGGATGGATGGATGGATGGATGGATGGATGGATGGATGAATAACATTTATTGCAGTTGCTATGTCCCTAGTACCATGCTAAGTACTGGGGATGCAAATAGAACAGTGAGACAGTACCCAATCTCAAGGAAATAACTTTCTTTTTTTAATTATAAAAGTATTTTATTATTTTCCAGTTACATGTAGAGATAGTTTTCAACATTTGTTTTTATAAGATTTCTAGTTTCAAATGTTTCTCCCTCCCCCCTCCCCAAGACAGCAAGTAATCTGATATAGGTTATATATGTACAGTCACATTAAACAAATTTCTGCATTAGTCTTGCTGTGAAAGAAGAATCAGAGCAAAAAGGAAAAAACCTCAAAAAAAGAAAAACAACAGCACCAAAAGCAAAAAAAATAGTATGGTTCAATCTGCATCTATATTCCACAGTTCTTTTTTTTCTGGATTTGGAGTTCCTTTGGAACTATTTTGTACCATTGTATTGCTGAGAAGAATCAAGTCTATCGCTGTTGATCAACACATAATGTTGGTGATACTGTGTACAATGTTCTCCTGGTTCTGCTCATCTCACTCATCATCAGTTCATGCAAGTCCTTCCAGGTTTCTCTGAAATCCACCTGCTCCTCGTTTCTTACAGAACAAGTAGGAAATCACTTTCTAACTAGAGGAGACAACTCACATAAGAGGATTCAGGTGCAGGGCACACAAGCAGAGCCCAGGAATTCAGAGGGCATAGTGATAGGGTAGATATTAAGGTTTGGTGCTCTACCATCTTACCTGAAGAATTATAGTTGGTGACTCTCTGTTCATCTTATCTTTGCCACTCACTCATTGTGCTAACCTGGGCAAATCAGTCTACAAATCATTCAACAAACATTTAAATTTTTATTTTATTTATTTATTTTTTGTGAGGCAATTGGGGTTAAGTGACTTGCCCAGGGTCACACAGCTAGTAAGTGTTAAGTGTCTGAGGTCAGATTTGAACTCAGGTCCTCCTGAATCCAGGGCTGGTGCTCTATCCACTGTGCCACCCAGCTGCCCATTCTTTTTTGTTTTTTTTTTAAACACTTATTTTTAAAAACATATTTCCACATTAGTCATGTTGTAAGAGAAGAATCAGAACAAAAGGGGAAAAAACACAAGAAAGAATAAACAAGAACAATAAGAAAAAAGCAACAATAAAAGTGAAAATAGTTTGCTTCAGTCTGCATTCAGACTCCATAGTCCTTTTTCTGAATGTGGAGAGCATTTTCCACCATAAGTCTTTCGGTATTGTCTTGGATCATTGTATTGCTAAGAAGAGTTAAGTCTATCACAGTCCAACAAATTTATTAAGCACCTACTATGTGCCAGATTATATATATATATATACATATATGTATACATATATGTATATATACTAGTGCTTACACTGGAAATACAAAGACAAAAGTAAAATGTTCCTTGCCTTTAAGAAGCTATGTGGAGGCAGCTAGGTGACGCAGTGGATAGAGCACTGACCCTGGATTCAGGAGGACCTGAGTTCAAATCCAGCCTCAGACACTTGACACTTACTAGCTGTGTGACCCTAGGCAAGTAACCCTTATTGTGTCACCAAAAAAAAAAAAGAGAAGAAGAAGCCATGTGTGTGTGTGTGTGTGTGTGTGTGTGTGTGTGACTATATGTACGTGTGTGTATATTAGGTACAAAGTAACCTAAGAAAGCAAGGCAGATTGGGAAAGGGGCTGGATGGGAAGAAGTTGGGGACCAAGAGAAATTTTCTGCAGGAGGTGATATTTAAGTTATTTCCTGAAGAGAACCAGAGCATCCACAAGGGAGGAGTGAGGAGTGGGAGCATTCCAGGCATGGGGAATAGCTCTGAGCAAAGGCATGATGGGAGATGGTGTGTGATCTGTGAGAAAGAGCAAGCAGATTGCAGTGAGATAGGGGACCAGGTTGTGTAAGTAAGGGTAGTAAGTTGTGTCATAAGGGACCAGGTTGTAAAGAGTTTTCAAAAGAGAAAAAGAGAAGTTTATATTTGACCCTAGAAGTAATAGAGAATTCATTGGTGGGGCGGGGCAGGGTTGGTAAGGTCAGATCTAAGCTTTAGGAAAGTAATTTTGATGACTCTGAGGAATATGGACCACACTAGGGAGAGGCTTGAGGCACTTAAGAGGTTATTTCAATAGTCCACCTGAAAACAGATACAGACCTGAGCTTGGTAATGGCTTTGTAAGTGGAGAGATGGGAAAGATTTGACAATTGGTTGGATTCATGGGATGAGTAAGAGTGAGGAATCAGGGATGACATAAAGGATACAGACCTAGATAACTGGAAGAACGGTGGTGCCCCCAAAAGGAAAAGGGACATTAGGAGAAAGGGTGAGTTTTTAGGGTTGTTATTATTATTCCCATTTTATAGTTGAGGAACCTGAGGCAGATAGAAGGGAAATGATTTGCCCAGGGTCACACAGCTAGTCAGTATCTGAGGCTAAAATTGAACTCCAGTGTTCCTGACTCCACCTTCGGCCCTTCTATCCACTGTTCCACCCAGATGCCTCAAAAGTAACTTCACAGAGAATAGTCTCAGTAGTATGTTGAGGCTCGAAACCAGAAGAGAATGATGTGGAGGAACTGGATAGTTTTTCAAAGAGTTCAGCTAAGAATAGGGAAAGAGATATAGGATAACACCAAATAGATATGGTAGGATATAATGAGGGTTTGGTTTTTTTAGGATAAGCAAGACTTGGCTGTGTGTATAGGAAGCATAGAAGGAACCAATAGATAGGAAAAGATGGAAGATTAGTGAAAGGTGGGGAAGATGGTTGGGACAATCAGCTAGAGACAACAGAATGAATAGGTCGAGTATAAATGGAGAAGTGTTGGCGTTGGCAAGGAAAAGGAGGGATGATGTCAGGGAGCTATAAAATGAAGAGAAGAGGCAGTTCACAGCAGTGTGTCCTTGATTGTATTATTGTATTGGGGGGAGGGCAATGAGGGTTAAGTGACTTGCTTAGGGTCACACAGCTAGTAAGTATCAAGTGTCTGAGATCGGATTTGAACTCAGGTCCTCCTGAATCCAGGGCTAGTGCTCTATCCACTGCGCCACCTAGCTGCCCCTGAGCTCCTTGATTTTCTAGCTAAAGTTTGGGAGGTTGTTCTCAGTTGAGAGTGTGGGAAGGGATGTTGTGAGAGGCTTGAAGGGGCTTAGAACAGCCATCATGCTGTCTTTCTCTGGGCCCCAATATCCTCATCTTTAAATGAGAGGGGATCAATTATTCCTAAGGTCCCTTCCAGTTCTAACATTCAAATACAATAGGAGCAGCGATAAGACCAAGAACATAAGCTATTGAGAGAAGGATTCTTTATTTGACCAGAGCTTCTAGGGAAACTAGGAGGCAGTTTGTCAGATATTAGGTTTGCAACATATGTCAAAATAGGCTCTACATGGATAAGAAACCTTAACATTAAAAAATCATATTAAACACCCCCATCGCCAACCCCCCCACACACACATACCCCTAGAGATGAACAGAAGGAAATACCTTCCAAATCTATGGGTTGGGGGAAAAATTAATAACCAAGCAAGGAATAGAGATCACAAAAGACAAAAAACAATTTTGCACTAACAACATCAATGCAGCCAGTATGAAAGACAGGAAGGAAGGAAGGAAGGGATTATAGAGCTAGTAAGGGTCTGAGGTAGGATTTGAACCCAGGTCTATCCTGACTTCAAATCCAGAACTCTATTCTTATACCATATAACTTCCTTTTCTCAGTAGAAAAGTGGTAAACTATAGGTGCACATTTAAGCATATGCTAATAGACATGGTTAACATGACTTGCTTTTGCTTAATTGTACTTCCTTATTTACAAGGATGGATACTATTGGGAGGGATTATTGCTTGAGGTTGTTGGGAGGGGTAACTGGGAAGTGGTAATGGAGGGAGAAGAAAACCAAAATCAATATATTATTTAAATAAATAAACATAACGGGAAGGGCTAAATAGTGTGGCATGGTATAAAGAAATCATTTTCAGCATTTGTCATGATTAACAGTTTAAAAAATGTCATCATGTATAGTATGGGTAACTGGGTGGTTCAGCCTGGCACTTTATCATCCTTCCGTGTTCAAATCTGGACTCAGACACTTAATAGCTGTATGACCCTGGGCAAGTCACTTAACCCTGTTTGCCTCAGTTTCCTCATCTGTAAAATGAGCTGGAGAAGGGGTAACTGGAAAGTGATAATATAGGAAAAAACAAAATAAAATCAATTCATTTAAATAAATAAATATGATGGGAAAGGCTAAATAGTGTGGCAAGGGATAAAGAGGACATTTTCAGCATTTGTCATGATTAACAACAATAACAAAAAAAATTAATCATGTATAGTAAGACCAGGATAAATATGGCCTTGTTTATCAGGCCTTGAAATACTAGAAGAGAACGTATCTTGAGTTTGAGAGAGATAAGTTTAGAAACAATGGAAGGAAGTCTCACAATGCACATCTGGGAATAAACGTATGACCCCCATTCCCCAAAATTATATGTCCATTCAATACTGATTTAGAGAAATTCACAGATGACTAAGCCATGATGACAAAGTGAAACTGAGGAACATAGCTAACTTTGACATCAAGGTGAACACCTGAGCTCTTCCACAAGTCATTACTTGGTGCTATACACACCCATGAACTTTCTATCCCAGAAACTTAGATGTTAGACACCAGAAAGTATGTATGAGCTGTCACACTTAAAAAGGCCTCAGTCTGGTGCAGCTGGGTGGCGCAGTGGGTAAAGCACCAGCCCTGGATTCGGGAGGACCTGAGTTCAAATCCGACCTCAGACACTTGACGCTACATCTGTGACCCTGGGCAAGTCACTTAACCCTCATTGCCCCGCCAAAAAAAAAAAAAAAGGCCTCAGGCTAGGAAACTCAGGAGGGAGCAAATTCCATCATTGTATTGTAAATGCTTTTGTAACAGCCCACTTATCAGTTGTTTTTCAGATATGTCCAGGTGGTCTGATTCTTCTTGACTGGCCTGTGAACTACATCCCACCAACACTGTCCATGGGGTTTTCTTGGCAAAAATACTGGAGTGGGGCAGCTAGATGGCGCACTGGATAGAGCACTGGCCCTGGAGTCAGGAGTACCTGAGTTCAAATCCGGCCTTGGACACTTAACACTTACTAGCTGTGTGACCTTGGGCAAGTCACTTAACCCCAATTGCCTCACCAAAAAAAAAAATTCAAAAAAAAAAATACTGGAGTGGTTTATCATTTCCTTTCCCTGTGGATTAAGGTAAACAGAGGTTAAGTGACTTGCTCAGGGTCATAGAACTAGTAAGTGTCTGAGGTCACATTTGAACTCAGAGCTTCCTGACACCAAGCCCCCTTCCTGACTCCACTGTGCCACCTACCTAGCTGCCTTCCTTTTATCAGTATATTTGTTCCATTCAGTTTAGTTCTTCACTCCCTCCCTCACCTCAGGCTTACTAGAATCCAATCCAATTGAAAAATTATTTTTGAATACTATGTACAAGGAATTGTGTTAGGTAGCGGGGGAACAAAAACAAAAGCATAGCTTAGGGCCTCACTTCCTAAAAGAATCCCATCTTAATTTTTCCCACTTGTCAGTTCTCTCTCCATCTTTAAATGTCTTTGTATGACTTTATATTTATACTTATGTAACAGGGGACCAGAAACTAGGGTTCAGTCTTTGGAGAATATACAATATGCCCTCCCTGGCATCAACCCAGGCTTGGTAAGCCTGCTTCTGGGTATGTGTAATAGAGGAACTTTACCTCCCCTCTTCAGAGTGTGGGAAGGCATTTCTGTCAGCTTATTGCATGATGATGCAAAGCCTTTGACTGACTACTGAGCCAGAACTGAGTGTGTACACAAAAGGCACCAACAGATGAAATTTCCCTTCCCTGGTGGCCAGGGAAGCAAAAACCAATTGCTGTAAGCCTCCAGGTGGGGAGAGAGAGGTAGGAGGTAATGCTGCTGGCTGTGCCATGTGCTGCCTGTGTTTCTTTTGTCCTGGTTGTATCCATTCTTTTCTTATCTTAGGTGAATAAGCATCCAGGACAGAAGAGACCAGATCACATCCTTGTGAGTTTCAAAAAACTCATAAACCCCATCAGAGGTCCAACCAACAGGAGTCCATAATTGTTGTAGCAGTTGGTCCCAGGGAGGAACTAGACCTGAACAGCAACATGCTTGACCCAGCCCAACAGTGAACTGATGCAGCCAAGATACCATTTCCTACAAGCCAAGGAGTGACTCAACCTTTGGCTAAGTCCTAGAAACACAGAGATGAAAGCAAGATGGTTCTTGCCCTCAAGAAGCTTAAACTGGGACAGCTCGGGGACAGCTAGGTGGCGCAGTGGATGGAGCACCGGCCCTGGATTCATGAGGACCTGAGTTCAAATCAGGCCTCAGATACTTGACACTTACTAGCTGTGTGACCATGGGCAAGTCACTTAACCCCAATTGCCTCACACACACACACACACACACACACACACACACACACACACACACACACACACATCTGGGGCAGCTAGGTGACGCAGTGAATAGAACACTGGCCCTGAAGTCAGGGGGACCTGAGTTCAAATCCAGCCTCAGACACTTGACACTTAATAGCTTTGTGACTCTGGGCAAGTCACTTAAGCCCAATTGCCTCACCAAGAAAAAAAGAAGAAACAGCTTAAAATCTAATTTTTGTTTTGTTCAGTGATCAATCATGTCCAAGTCTTTGTGAGTCTTTTTGGAGGTTTTAAGGGCAGTTAGGTGACAAAGCATAAAAAGTGCCAGGTCTGGATTCAGAAAAACCTGAGTTCAAACCCAGTCTCCTCATCTGTAAAATGATCTGGGCAAGGAAATGGCAGGCCACTCCAGTATATTTGTTAAGAAAACCCCAAATGGGGTCATGAAGAATCAGACATGACTAATTCACTAAACAACAACAAAATGGCCAAAAAAAAAATTAGTTATATTGCACAGAGGGAGTATTCACTAGTTGCACATTAGGGAAATGTGAGGAAGAATTAACCTGATTGGGGCTCATAAATAATAGTATTAGGAATACTGTCCTCCCAACCCCTGAGGGTCACCCCTGTATCACTAAGGGAAGAAGTAGTAGTTTTGTTGTGGGGACCCAACCTTCTAGTTTGAATAAGAGTAGAGAGAGTAACTCAGGGCATATGTGCTACACACTAATACCAGGCAGAGTATGTCACACTTGCTTAAGGACTGAAACTTCATTGGCCAGTCACACCATTACATTTACTTATGTCATACACATTGCAATCCCATCCCCTCACCTCACCCCTGTAGAATGTGAACAGAAAAGCTAATTAAAAGGTTATTAAAATAGTGGAGGCAAGAAGTGATTGATAAGAGTCTGAAATAGGACCATGGCTGTGAAGGTAGAAAGAAGGATACAGATGGCACAAATATTTTACAAGCATTTCATCCTGTGGTGTTGTTCTGCTTATCATATCACCTCCCTAATGACCCTTGATTCCCACTTGCCTCTTTTACTACAGGCAATGAAAGGTGCTCCTGTCAGAGGTAGAGCACTGGAATAGCACATGGCTTTGAGCTGCTATAATATCTAACCACAAATACAGTTTATGCTTCATTAATTTGATGAGATACCTGTTAATTCCTTTTCCCCACAAATGAACATACCAAGCCTCTGTCAGTCTTTATAGTTAAAGATATTACACCTGCTAATGCTACCACTTCTGGGTTTGTTTAAAAGGACAATTTTGTGATCTGATAGCTTTCTTAAACTGGCCCATTTATTGCAACATGACTATTTTTAGTAAATCCTCTGAATTTGTGGTGTGTAGAAAAAGGGTTGAGGAAGCTGGGTTGATTTTCATAGGAAGTAAGCATCCCAACAAGAAGAAGTGAGAATATGGAAACAACCAAATCAGATCAAACCGACAAAAAATGTATTTAGTATTATGTGAGGGAACCCTGTTGAGTACTGTTGGAGACAGGTTTATTAACAAGACCAAGTTGATCTCTACAATGACCCTATGTTTTACTTGGGAGATCAGTAACAACAACAAAAAAGAATGAACAGAATAAGAATAAGGATAACCAACATTAATGTAGCAATTTAAGGTTTACAAAACATTTTCCTCATAACAAACCAATGAGGTTGCTAGTGAAAGATTAATTGATATGCCCTTGGTTATAGATGTGACTAAGACTTTTGGGTATTGTAGAAAAAACAGCTGCTAGGTGGCACAATGGATAGAGCACTGGGCCTGGAGTTAGGAAGACCTGAGTTCAAATCTAGAACTCAGACACTTACAAGCTGTGTGACCCTGTGCAAGTCACTTAATCCTGTTTGCCTCAGTTTCTCATCTGGAAAATGATCTGGAAAAAGAAATGGCAAAATCACACTCCAGAATCTTTGCCAAGAAAACCCCAAATTCAGTCACAAAGAGTTGGAGCCACTAAGCAACAACCCAAAGACTCCAAGATGGAATCATAAGAGATGCTTATGTTTTAAGTATTGATAACCTTGATAAATTTCTCAAGTAACAGAGAGAGACAACTCACATAGATCAGGTTCATTTTCCTCCTAGGATAAAACAAGTCATTCCTTGTGATAACCCTTGCTTAGTCAGCAAAAGAAAATTCCAATTTCAAAAGGGAAAAGGGAGGAGGGATTAATTCAAAAGATTTCTCTAAGGCTGTCTAGTGGGAAGAAAAACATATGACCTGAAAGAATCTGTCCACCTATCCCCATTAATCAATGGGAAGAGGGAGTTAGTAAAAGGCAGTTTTTGCCTAATCCTTCCCAGCCCTGCCTCACAACAACTGCTGGTTACAAACAGTTAGTGATTGTCATAATCAGGATTTGAACCCAGGACTTCTGATTCCAAGTTCAGTGTTTTTTTTCAAGATATATATATATATATATATATATATATATATATATATACACTTTTTGTATAGTTTCCAAAGCTCTTTTGCATGCATTATCTCCTTCAATACTCACTACAATCCTGTGAAGTAGATAGGGTCCTGCCTCTGTTAATATTTGTTGTCCCTGGCGCCTCCAAATTCTACTCATCCTTCAAGGCCCAGTTCTTATACTGCTTCTTCTATAAAGTCTTTTCCGATCTCCCCCAACTTGAAACAATCTGATCCTCCTTTCAATTTTTTTTTTTTTCAGGGCAATGAGGGTTAAATGACTTGCCCAGGGTCACACAGCTAGTAAGTGTCAAGTGTCTGAGGTCACATTTAAACTCAGGTCCTCCTGAATCCAGGGCCGGTGCTTTATCCACTACACCACCTAGCTGCCCCCTTCTTTCAATTTTCATAGCCGTTTTTTGTACATTCATAATGGCTTTTATCACATTTTGCCTTGTAATAGAAAACCTACTTGTGTCTCATACTGAAACAAGTGACTTTCCAAAGTTCACTGAACATTCGGCCTTCAAGAATACTGATCTCCCGGGGCAGCTAGGTAGCACAGTGGATAAAGCACCGGCCCTGGATTCAGGAGTACCTGAGTTCAAATCCGGCCTCAGACATTTACTAGCTGTGTGACCTTGGGCAAGTCACTTAACCCCCATTGCCCCGCAAAAAAAAAAAAAATACTGATCTCCTTCCTTGTCATATCCAAAAGACTACCCTTGCAGGTAGGCCTGGAATAACCAAGTCTCTAACCTCACAACGCCACCAGGAACATTTGATGTCCTCTCTTTTCTTAACAACCCCACCCCTAGAAATCCACAGTTGACATGGTTTGGTTTTTCAGCTGCTTAGGTAGCTAGGTGGCAGAGTGGATAGTGTGCCAGGCCTGGAGTCAGGAAAATTGAAATCTGACTTCAGATACTTACTAGCTGTGGGACCCTGGACAAGTCACATAACACTGTTTTTTTTGTTGTTGTTGTTGTTGTTTTTTGCTGGGCAATGGGGGTTAAGTGACTTGCCCAGGGTCACACAGCTAGTAAGTGTTAAGTGTCTGAGGCTGGATTTGAACTCAGGTACTCCTGAATCCAGGGCCAGCGCTTTAACCACTGCGCCATCTAGCTGCCCCCCTACATAACACTGTTTGCCTCAGTTTCCTCCTCTGAAAAATGAGCTGAAGAAGGAAAAGGTGAACCACTTTAGTATTTCTGCCAAGAAAACCTCAAATGGG
The DNA here is from genome assembly GCF_019393635.1 of Dromiciops gliroides. Classification (NCBI taxonomy): domain Eukaryota; kingdom Metazoa; phylum Chordata; class Mammalia; order Microbiotheria; family Microbiotheriidae; genus Dromiciops; species Dromiciops gliroides. The sequence goes on from NC_057862.1 coordinate 211,480,818, forward strand.
GTCATGAAGAGTCAGACAAGACTGAAAGGACTGAAAAACAACAACTAGCTCAGGGAAATCAATGAAGGTCTGTCTAACTAGGCTTGCTCCTCCCAGGTTAGGCTATTTGGCCGTGAGACATTTGCTAAAGAGTTGGGCCAGGCATTTTGCTTAGCCACAAGACTCCCTGGGTTCTCTCAGATGGGCAACAGAAAATCTCCTCTTTCAACCTCCAGTTTGGCTGTTCAGTTGGACCAGGAGGTGTTTTTTGTTTGTTTGCTTTTTGTTTTTTTGCAACAAACATTTATTTTTTCCAGTTACATGTAAAGGTAGTTTTCACCATTCATTTTCATAAGATTTAGAGCTCCCAATTTTTCTCCCTCCCTCCCTTTTCTCCCCCCTCCATAAGACAGCAACCAATCTGATCTGTGTTCAATCAATATCAGTTCTTTCTACGGGGTGGATAGTATGCTTCATCAATAGTCCTTTGGGATTGTCTTGGATCATTGTATTGCTGAGAGTGGTTAAGTCTTTCACAATTGCTCATAGAATACTGCTGTCACTGTGCACAATGTCCTCCCAGTTCTGCTTACTTCACTATACATCAGTTCATATGAGTCTTTCCAAGTTTTTCTGGAATCATCCTGCTTGTCATTTCTTATAGCGCAATAATATTCCATTATAATCATATACCACAGCTTCTTCAGTCATTCCCCAATTGATGGACATTCCTTTGATTTCCAATTCTTAGCCACCACAAGGAGCTGCTATAAATATTTTTTGTACAATTTTTTCTCCCTTTTCTCTTTTTCACAATTACTATTGTTAACTGTTTCCCTCCATCCTATTCCCTTCCCCATGATATTTACTCTATTAGTTATCTTCTTTCACCCTATGCCTCTTCAAAAGGGATTTACTTCTGATTGCCTCCTCCCCCAATCTGCCCTCCCTTCTTTTTCCCCTCCCTCTTTATCCCCTTCCCCTCCTTTATTCCTGCAAGGTAAAATAGATTACTCCACCCAATTGAGTGTGCACGTTATTCCCTCCTTGAGCCAATTCTAATGAGATTAAGGTCTTTGAGCCAATTCTGAAGAGTGTTAGGCTCATTTACTGCTCAGTTTAAATAGATTACTCCACCCAAATGGGTATGTGTCGGACCAGGAGTTTTTAACCTTTTCTGTGACATGAACCTCTTTGGAAGTCTGGTGAAACCTATGGACCCCTTATCAGAATGTTTTTAAGTATATAAAATATGTGGGATGGATTACAAAGGAAACCTGTGAGAAATGGGTAGTTGTCTCCTCTCAATGTGGATATAACAATCAGTCATACTTCCCTGACCTGTTTGTAGGACAAAGGTCTCAGATCCCCTCTTCCCCCTCAGGTTAGCAAGGTCACATGGGTCAAGGAGCCCTGGTCTCAATTAGGTCCTCTCCAGAGTTCTGTCCATATAAGGAAGTATAAGGTCCACTCCTGAGTTATGCCCATACAAGGAAGAGGGGTGGGAATACTGCGTTCTGATTAGCTAGTTTTTCCCGGAGATTGTAACCCCAACCAGTGATGAAAAAGGGGAAGGTCCATTCGCGTTAGGGACTAGGGTATAAAACAGGGCCTGCGAGCCCCCTTTCTGGGCATCCACTAGCTGCACACTAGGGTGCCTCCTTCTCATGAGAAGGAAATAAAGCCTTTGTCACCTCGCTGCTGAGTTCCTGAGAATTATTGAGAAGAGGGTGGATTTTTCCCTCACAAAACCAATTACTTAGAAATACAATTATCAAAAAAAGTTTTGTTTTGTTTTTTAACTAAGTCCAAGGACCTCAGGGTTAAGAACCCCTGATCTAAAGTATTGGCATGTTTTATTTTATATTTCAGCTGGAATGCCATGGAGCTCTTTCAGGTAGGACAATCCTTAGGTTAGGATCACAGAAGTCCCTTCTCTTTGACTTCTCTAGAGCTTCAGTTTGTCTCCTCCAGAAAGCAGTGGATAAAGTCCCAGGCCTAGAGTCAGGAAGGCATGAGTTCAAATGTGACCTCAGACACTAGCTGTCGATTCACCCCTTTTTGTCTCAGTTTCCTCATGTGTAAAACGAGGATAGTAACTACCCCTCCAAGGGTTGTTTTGTGAGCATAAAAGGTGTCATTTATAAAAATGTTTTGCAAACCTGAAAGCTTTACTCTTTTTTTTGTTGTTTTTTTTTTGGTGAGGCAATTGGGGTTAAGTGACTTGCCTAGGGTCACACAGCTAGTAAGTGTGTAAAGTGTCTGAGGCCGGATTTGAACTCAGGTCCTCCTGAATCCAGGGCCGGTGCTCTATCCACTGCACCACCTAGCTGCCCCTGAAAGCTTTACTCTTGGTGACCCCATTTAAGGTTTTCAGAGCAAAGATACTGGACTGATTGGCCATTTCCTTCTCCAGCTCATTTTATAGATGAGGAAAATTAGGCCAACAGGATTAAGTGACTTGCCTAGAGTCACACAGCTAGTAAGTGTCTGAGGCCAGATTTAGACCCAGGAAGATAAATCCTTCTAACCCCAGGTCTGGCACTCTATTCATTTTATCACTTAGCAGCCCTTTTGTTTGTTATTATTTAACAGTAATTAATTTGTAAGTGCTAAACTCTTTTTATATGTTAAATAATTTAATCTTAAATCTTACTTCTTTTCCACAATCCTGCAGGACTAATAAAACCTCTCCCCCAGTAAGTCCTTCCACCTTACTTTAAGATGATTAGTTTCTTTTTTTTTTTTTTTTTTTTTTTGAGGGGCAATGGGGGTTAAGTGACTTGCCCAGGGTCACACAGCTAGTAAGTGTCAAGTGTCTGAGGCTGGATTTGAACCCAGGTACTCCTGAATCCAAGGCCGGTGCTTTATCCACTGCGACAACCCAAGATGATTAGTTTCAATTTAGTCAATTTCACCTCCCATGATCCTTCTGGAATCTCAAAAGTCTGTGGAATCAGATTTTTGGTCTCCCTGGCCTCTTCAAGCCTCCTGCCTATTTGTGGAATGATTAATGCATATTTTACATGTAACATATTTCCCCCCTTTCCTTTCAGTTGCTATAGACCTCTGGTTTTTGCTGAAGTCTCACTGGGCTACTCCCTCTTATGCAAAGGGTCAAGGCAGATGTTCTTTCTCAACTAGACCCAGGATGTATCAATTATCTCAGCCTCACTGTACAAGGGAGTGACAGTAAAAGAAAGAATAATATCACCAATAACAAAAATGATGGTTCAATGTCTCTTGAATGTGTTCTCATCAATGTGGCTACTCCCTCCAATGGTGTAGCTCAGTTGTGTCAAACTTAAATAGAAACAGGGACCAATAAACCCTACATAAGAATTCCTGCACATTGACTTAGAAAACCACAAATTAACATTATCTATATTTTACAGTATTTCAATTTATTTTGTTAAATATTTCCCATTTTTATCTGGTTGTGCTGTCAGTGTTGAAAGCCACACAGGGTCCAATTGTTTAACATCTCTGGTGTGGATTAAAACTCACCCTTACCTTTTCTGCCTATTCCATTTCCTATATAGGTCTTCCGCACATACTGGAAGACTTCTTGGTCATAAAGCTAGAGCAGGAAGTGATCTCAAAGATCATTGTGTCCAATTCCCTCATTTTACAGATGAGGGATCTAAGGCCCAAGAAACTGAAGCAACTTCTCAGTGATCACCTGGATAGTAAACATCAGAGATGGGATTTGAACATAGGTCTAGGTGGCTCATCATGGGCAGCTAGGTGGCACAATGAATAGAACACAGGGCCCGAGTCAGGTTGTTTGTTTGCTTTTTGTTTTGTTTTTTGAGGCAGTTAAGTGACTTACCCAGAATCACACAGCTAGTAAGTGTCTGAGGTCTCAGACACTGCCCTTTGAAACCCCTTGCTCCCTTCAAATATCAGCTCAAGTGCTACCTCCTAGAGAAAACCTAACTTCATTCCCTACTCCCCAACTCCAAAGTGGCTTGAACCCCTTGAAATTACTTTGCATGTTTTATATTTACACCTGTTAATTTCCTCCTCAATGGAAGGCCAGTTTTTTGAAGGTGTTTTTGTATTCCCAGTTCCTAGTACTAGTAGATGAATAATGAATGCTGGTTGAGAATTGAATTGGAAATTAGAAACAGTAATACTTAGAGGAGAGGTCATGTGGTTTAATGGAAAGATAACTGATTTTGGAGTCAGATAAACTGGATTTGCTACATACTACTTGTCTGGGGCAAATTTTTTTTTTCAATTTAGCTTCTCTATTTGAAAAATAAAGCTAAACTAAAAACAAAAAGCCTCCCTTCTGGTCATTTCTGTCTCCAGCCAACAGATTTGATATAGTAAAGCTGTTAAATGACTCTTCTGGAACAATCCACTTCCCCTACTCTTAGTTCCGGGTATGTAATTTACGTCCCTGGCCTTACTATACATTAACAAATAAAATTGTTGATGTAATTTGTTGTTACTCAGTCATGACCAACTCTTTGAGACCAGATTTAGGGTTTTCTTAGCAAAGATACTCGAGTAGTTTGCCATTTCCTTCTCCAGGTAATTTTACAGGCAAACAGGGTTAAGTTGTGTGTCCAGGGTCACACAGCTACTATGTATTTGAGGCTGGATTTGAACTCAGGTCTTCCTGACTCTAGGCCTGGTACTCTTTCTGATGTGATGACCCTAATTCCATCCCAAATCATTTCCACATAGCCACCTAGCTTCCCTATCTACTCAATTCACATTTATTAAGCGCCTACTATGTGTCAGACATTGTGTTAGGCTCTAAGGATACAGAGGCAAAAAGAAAATATACAAACAATAACAAAAACAAAAACAACAGTTCTACTCTCAAAGAGTTTCCAGTGTAACGTGGAACTATGTACAGACAAGATAGAGGGTAAATTGGAAATGGTCTCAGAAAGAAGGCACTGAGAGTGGGAACAGCTGGGAAAGACCTCTTGTAGTCTCTCAGAGGTGATGATTTCTTGGGATAGGTACAGGAGATGGGCAGTGAGCCACTGTGGAGGCAAGGCAGCTTAGTTGTAACTTAATTTGAGTAGGCAATATAACTTGAATGGGTGGAAAACTCTAATATCAAGTGAAGAAAGACACTCGAAAAGATTTCTCCAGATTCCCCAGGATCTGGGGTTGCTTGGATTGTTGGAGGACTTGTGAGCGTGCTGAAGTATAGCTCTATTACCTCGGGTCTGTTAAGGATGAAATTATGAAAATGGGGTCTCAGAAGATACTGAGTCCCCATTATTGGCAACATTCAAGCAGAGGCTAGATAACCATTCATCTGTGATGTTGCAATACACTGCCCCCACAAGGGGTTTGACAAAAGGCCTCTGGCATTCCTCCCAACTCTAAGGTTCTATAAACACGAGAATGACACATTTATATGTCACTATAATGCAAGTGTAGCAAGGCAAAGCCTCTTTACTAGGAACTGCAACACTCCAAATACTGGGTCTCCTAGTGAGGCTGAGCCTTAGGATCCAAGGAGGCAGCGAGGAAAGCCTGTCCTCAAAACACCCCGCCTTACCCTAATCAAGGCAAAGTCTGCTGACTCCAGCTGGTTCCAGTTAGCCTGTAGGAATATAGACAGACCCAGGCTGTAGGAATGAACCGGCTCTTTCTGACTGGTCTGAAACAGCCTCAGAAAGCCCTCCCAAAGCATTGAGTACTGCTCTCAGTACCTGCAGCCTTCTCTATGAGCCCGTCCCTTCCTTGGTCCCTGGGACCCGAAGGCGTGCAAGTGTCCAGCGTCTGCCTTCCATGGGCCTGGGACCCCCTTGTCCTCGGAGCTGGAAGGCATGCATGCCTCAACGCGGCTTTTGACCGAAAAAGCCAACGCAAAGTTTGACCAGCAAGGGACAGCCTCTTCCTGAAATCCCCCGCTCACTTCAATACAGGAAGTAGACTGAAAAGGCAGGTCTCAAAGTCTCTTCCCCACTTCGCAGGTCTGCGCTCGGGCGGTTTGGGCCCCGGGACTGGGCGGGGGAAGCCGAGAAGGACGTGTCCTGCTGAGTGAAGCTTGGACCCTCCCTGAAAAGAAGAGAAAGGGGGAGAACGATGCGGAGAAGCCGAGGGGCCGCTGCCTGCAGGAGGGACTCGGAAAGCCCTTCTGAAGTTTGAGCTACCCTCAGTGACTTGGCAGGGATGATGAAACCGGCGGGGGGCCGAGGAGTCGGGGACCACCCTGGGTAAGCCTTTGCAAACTCTGCCCAGGGAAGGAACGGGAGCTGGGCGGGGGGAGTGGTCTTCGCCCCCTGGCCTTTTGCAACAAAGGGCTCTTTCACATGTTCCCGGTGACAGCCTCCCTAAGGAGGTTGGGTGGAGGCTCGCGCCTCTTGTTGGGTGAAGGGACGCCCGGGCCAGGACGTCACTGGGCATCTTGCAGGCACGGTTACTGGCTGAATGCCCTATGGCATGCCCTGGGTTCCCCAGGGGGTTTGCAACCTCCTCGATAAGTCATCTGGAGGCCTGGAGGGTGGACAGTGTGCTGGTAGGGGAAGGACAAGAGTTTTGGGGGAAATGGGATCCCCAAAGTTGCGTGCAGACTCATTTTCAAAGCAATCCAAGTCACTCACGTGAGAGAGTCCTTGGGTTTCCCGGCTTTTCCCTCCCCCGCAAGGTGAGGATGGAGGAATGGAAGGAAATGGGAGATTAGGGGCTCCCAGGTGACAGCGCTAGGGCTCCCCGGGAGCTCTAGGGACCGTTTCACAGTCCGCCTGGAAACCCGCCTAAGTCGAAAAAGACCATCGCGGAACCTGTCCATGTTTCCTATTGCCTTCTGGGGAAGCCAGTGCAGGCTTTGGTAGACTTGGACACGGCTTCCCCAACTAGAAATGCCCCGAGAGCGCAGCGCTGGGTGTCTGGTAACTGTCAGACATCGGAGCGAGGAAGGCGGGGAATGAATAGACCAGAGCAGTCTAGGTGCCTACGTGGGCTGAGCTGCGCAGCCCCGGAGGCCCCGGAGCCTCCTGCTTCAAAGTCTGCCCAGTGAAAGTTCCTCCTGGCCCAGATTTGGGGGATCCCGAGTGTGGAGGAGGACTCAGCCTCCTTGGAGGATTGCAGCCAGAGCAAGGCGAACTTTGGAAGTTTGTCGTCTCCTCTGCGCTCAGGAAAGGGAAGAAAAGGGAGCCCGAAAGAGTTTTTTAAGGGCGGAAAGGGACCTTATTCGAGATCGTCTGTTCTATCTAGCTCCTTCATTTTGTGTTCTTTAAGTCAATTTTTTATTCAGATGTCAGAAATCTATTTTTCCCCCCCACCCCCATGGGGAGCTGGGGGGGGAGAGGAAGAAGAAAGGAAACTTGTAACAAATATGCAAGGTCAAGAACAATAAATTCTCGCGTTGGCCTTGTCCAAAAAATAAATGTATATCACTTTCAGCACCCTGAGTCTACCTCTTTATCGGGAGATTAAACCCCTTCTTTTTGCAGAAGAGGAAATTGAGGCCCAGAGGGAGGAAATGACGAGTCCGAGGACCTGGGTTCGAATCCCAGCTTTGCTACTTAATTCTTGTGTGACTTTAAGGCAATTCACTAAGGTTCTCTGTAGTACCTTACCTATAAAACGGGGAGATTGGACTAGCTAATTTCCAAGTCCTTTCCCGGTCCAAAACTATAATCCAGTCTAAAATACTGACAAAGTTTTTTTTATCCCTAAAGGGAATCCAGATTACAGGATTAGGCCTCTCCTGCCCTCTAATTCCCCCACCTCCCAAAATAACAAATTTTTGGGCGGGTTTATTTTATCTGACAAACTAGCCTCAGGGGCTATACTCCTATAGCATCCTCCCCTCCCCCACCTCACATACCGGGCTGGAAACTTCTCTCCCCCCGGGAAATTGAAAACCTTATCTCTAGTTTTAGGAGGAGGGGCCGGGAGTGAAAAGATTCTTGGATCCTTTGCCCTGGGGAAGGCTAGTGAGTGTGACATCTCGCCTTCGGGCCTAAGTGGTTAATAGCTGACAGGCTGAAACCACATACATTGAAAGTAACCGGTGTCAGAGTGGAGTTTGCCCTGCCTACTGCTTCCCCAGCCTGCTCGGCCCCAGGGAGGATGACTGCACGCAGGAGGTATGCCAAGCCTCAGGATTGTGACTGGGCCAAGTGCAGAGGAAACATTGAGAGTATTGGCCAAAAGGGCTGCACTTTTAAAAATCATTCTACTTACTGTACCAAAGAGCGCTTTGTTGGACTGGAGTATCCATTTGCAGCTCTTGAAGAAAAGAATAAAGTTCTTGGCCTTCGATAAACCAAACTGGTGCTGGGAAGCCAAGCTTTCCAGAATGGTCGGATTAATTTGAATCTCCCCCAACCACAGTTTGTTATCATGCCTGCCCTCCAACAATTGTCTTTTTCTTCTTTTCTCAAAGCTGGCAGTCTGATGGCTGTGAGGTAGAACCTCAGGGTGGTTTTCATCTGCTCTTCACTCATTATTAGCAATTGGTGGCATTAAAAAAATTTGGTTATTGATAGCTGCCTTTCTTATTTTGAGAACTCCTGGTCCGTGCCCTTTGACCACTCACTTATTAGGTAGATAAGTGAGTTTGGTCTTATATATATTTGTTTTAATTCTTGATGTATTGGGAAAATCAGGCCTTTATCGGAGAAGTTTGCTTCCACCCAGTTACATGGTTCCCTTTAATTTTCAGTTTTATGTAATAATTATTGCCCTTTTTTTTCCTGTAATCCTTTATATCCCTTGTTTGGTCAAGAGCTCCTCTCCCATTCATAGTTGTGAAACATATCTTCTCTGTTCTTTTATTTTGTGACCTGACCCTTTATATATTTAGGTCGTGTATCCATTTGAAATTTACTCTGGTACATGGTTATGAGATGTTAGTCTAAGATTTAAGTTGCATAATAGTTGATCTGCATTGGTAAACAGTTTCCTCACTTAGAAGTCCTGACACCAATCAAATCATAGGTTAAGACAAAAGTAAATTGTGTGTATTTGTATGTGTGTGTTTGTGTTATGTTTTAAGGGAGAGAGAGAACTATTATAATCAGCTAGGCCAACTCCCTTATTTTGGAGATGCTACTAGAAAGTAGCAGTCAGAATTTTAGAACAGGTTTCATTACTCTAAATCCAATACTCTTTCCACTATACCATAACCCTATATATTTCTGCTGAATATTAGGAAAATCTTCCTAACAATTGAAATTGTCTTAAATCCAAACCTAAGTACCCCAAGAGATATTGACATGAAGGCTGGACGACCACTTTACCAGAATGTTGTAGAGGGATTCCTGCAGAGAAATGAATGACATGCCTTCTGATGTCGCTTCCAACCTTGAGATTCTGTGATTCTGTCACCACACTGCAAGGTTCCAGGGCTGTGGGATTTGAGTATGCTTGACTCCAGTTCCCCCACCATATTTGTCTGTGTCTCATCACGTGAGTTGGTCACGTCTAGAAGTGTTCCCATCAGTTTTACCAAACAAAATTTGACATATTGGAGCAGCTTGTGTGGTAGAAAGAATAGGGGTATGGAAATTAAGAGACCTAGGTTCTTGTACTATGTTTGTCACTTACTGTATGACCCTGGGTAAGTCACTTCTCTGGGTCTTAATTTCCTCATTCATAAAGAGGAACAGGTTGGACTCAAAGAACTTGGAAAGTACCTTCCAGCTCTAACATTGTAAGATATCTATAATTCAGTTTGGAAGATGAGGGGGTGAGGTTAGGGGGGCGGGTGAGAATTTCTGGCAGTTTCAGAATATATATGAGGATAAAGTCTCTTAAATTGGAATTGACTGGGGCAGTTCTCTACCCCATCAAACTATGTGTCCACCCATATAGTATGATTAGAAGAATATCTAAAGACAAAACTACCATAAATGCTGCCCCTACCCTTCCTATCTCCTGCAATGTCTGGAATTCCCACTCTTGCAGTTATTTCTTTTGGAAGAAGGCACAGTTTCCATAAGGACTACATTGAAATGTAAATATTGTTGCTACCTGAGATGATTTATTAACATACTGACTGCTGTTAGCACCATAACAAGTTAGTGTAGCTTCTTGGTTTGTAAATAATAAAGAGTTGGAAGGAACTTTAGAGGCCCTTTAGTTGCAGTTCCTTTCCAAATCATGAATCCTTTCTTTTTTTTTTCTTTTTTTTTTTAGTGAGGCAATTGGGGTTAAGTGACTTGCCCAGGGTCACACAGCTAGTAAGTGTTAAGTGTCTGAGGCCGGATTTGAACTCGGGTACTCCTGACTCCAGGGCCAGTGCTCTATCCACTGTGCCACCAGTGAATATTTCTTTTTAAATTGAAGTACTCAGAACTGAGCACAGTGCTTCAGATATGATTTGACAGCGGAGTGCAAGAGGAACTATCAACCTCACTCTGGATATTATGATTCTATTCATGCTATCAAGTAGATAGGAGCCTTTAAGGAATAGGATACAGACCAAGTAAATTTTGAGGGAGCAGGGTTGGGAACTGATGAGGACTGGGTAGGGCACTAGGCATATTAAAGCAAGGTATTAGTGGAGGGAGGAAGGGAAGGCTAGAGGTCAACAAAAGGAAAAAGAGTTAAAACTCTTTAGGGTAGACAAGTGCTTGTGACAAATTTGACAACATGTATTTCCTAGTATTTTCAGCATCACACAGGCTAATTTTATTTCTCATTTTTCTCTTACCTTTCCTTGGAAAGGGGAAGAAAAAAACAGTACAATTTTCCCTATTCTTACATCTTTCTTTCAGTTCACAGAATTTTAGACTCACAGGTTGTTAGGACTAGAAGGGGGGGGACATGCTACAGTTCGAGGAGTCTTTAGAGATCATCTAAATCAGGAATTCTTTGGGTTTCTGAATTTTGTAAAAAATTGATGACTGTCTTTCTTTCTTTCTTTTTTTTTTTGTGAGACAATTGGGGTTAAGTGACTTGCCTAGGGTCACACAGCTAGTAAGTGTTAAGTGTCTGAGGCCGGATTTGAACTCAGGTACTCCTGACTCCAGGGCCAGTGCTCTATCTACTGCACCATCTAGCTGCCCCAGATGACTGTCTTTCAATATAAGTGGTTTCCTTTCTAATGCTATGTATTTGGTTTTATACATTTAAGAACATTATTCTGAGAAGAGTGTCATAGGTTAAGAGGGGTCTGTGACACAAAAAGGACTAAGAACTGCTGATCTAAGTCAACTGCCTTATTTTACAGATGAGGAAACCGAGGCCCAGAGAGATCACAGCTAATCAGCTGAATTGGGACAAGAACCCAAGTCTTCTCATTACCAGAGAGGCATTCTTTCTAAGCAAGTCCATAAACAAATGGGCAAGTGTTTCTTTTGGTCAGAGTCCCTTTCTGTATCTAATTATCCAAATCCTTCACATTCTAGTTCAAATCCCACCTTCTCCATGAGCCATCCCATGATGATCCTTCTCTTCCTTCTTAAAATCTATGCTATGTTTTTTGCATCTTATTACAAACTGTCCAGATCACTGAACTGTTTAGGCAGGTTAGATTTACATGGGTGAACTTGCCTTGGTGATATCTGCCTAAGGCTCAGCTAGTGTCAGAAGTTAGGATTTAAACTTCTTGACTCCAAGACCAGCTTTCTATCCATTACATGATATTGCTATATACATTGGACATAGACTCTCAGAGCTGATGGTACTTAAGTGGTCAGTTAGTCCTGATAAAGGAATTTCATTTACAGCTTCCCCAAGAAGAAGGCTCTGCTTGAGATATCTAGTGACAGAGAACTCATTGTCTTATAAGACAAATTAATTCCACAACTGTAATTGTTAGTATTTACCATATGCTCAGATGAAATTTGCCTTCCTGTAACTTCATTGTTTTTTTGTGTTGTTTTTTTTTTTGCGAGGCAATAAGGGTTAAGTGACTTTCCCAGGGTCACACAGCTAGTAAGTGTCAAGTTGTCTGCAGCTGGATTTGAACTCAGGTCCTCCTGGATCCAGGGCTGGTGCTTTATCCACTGCACCACCTAGCTGTCCCCAACTTCAATGTATTCTTTCTTGAGTCACTACTCAAACCCAGAAGGAACTGCTAGGTGGTGCAGTGGATAGAGCGCTAGATCTGAAGTTGGGAGGACCGAAGTTCAAATCTCACCTCAGACACTTTACTAGCTGTGTGACTCTGGGCAGGTCACTTAACCCTAATTGCCTTAAATATCTGGGGCTATCTCCAGTCATCCTGATATGTATCTTGCCCAGATGGCTCTTGAGAGAGTGAAGCTGGTGACTTTACCCAGCCCTCCCCTACTTTAATCCAATTTACTGCAAATCATGACATCACATCTATGTCATGATCCTCTTTGAGAACAAAGGACAAACAAAACAACAATCTAAAGCCAGAACCCAAAGTATTCATCCTCCACATTCCACATCTAGTACTTTGGCCTGCTTCCCCCCTCCCCAAGTCTTCTTTAATTTGTTTGGCTTCTCTTTGCTCTTAAGCATCTTTTGAAATCTGAACCACACCCCCATACATCCAACCCAGAGTAAGTCACCTGTTACTCAGGAGACATTATTTGAAAGAATCGATGACCTCTTCCTCTACAAATTATAGCTCTGAAGGGCAGTCTGCCTGCATCTGATCCTCGTCTGCATTCTTAGCTGAGTTCTTTTTCCCTCCTCAAACGGCACAGACTTGAAATCCTGGCCAGGATTCTTTTTTAAATTGTTGATATCTTTTCTTTTGATATCACCTTCATTTGATATCATACCTTTTTTTTCCCCCAGGGCAATGAGGGTTAAGTGACTTGCCCAGGATCACACAATTAGTAAGTGTCAAGTGTCTGAGGTTGGATTTGAACTCAGGTCCTCCTGAATCCAGGGCCAGTACTTTATCCACTGTGCCACCTAGCTGCTCCACCTTCATTTGATATCATCTTTCATATATTCCTCTCCCCTCCTCAACCCAAAGAGTTATCCTTTATAACATAAAAGAGTAAATTTATAAAATCCCTTATAAAAGAATAAAAGAGAAAAGGAGAAAAAAGAACCAGTTCAGCAAAATGAACCAAATATCAATCAGCGAGGTCTGACACTGTATGTGGTATTCCCCATCCATAGTATCCCATGTGTGAAAAAAGAGAGGGAGCTGTCTCTATTTCATAATCAAGCTTGGTCCTTAAAATTACACAGCATTCATTTTTTATTTTTGTTATTGCTGGGTTTTCCACTTACGTTATTGTCATTGTGAATTTTCCTTTTGCTTTCCTCACTTCTCATCAGTTTCCATGTCTTCCCACTGGTCCTTTTTCTTCATTTCTTATAGAACAGTAATATTCCATCACATTTGTTTTGCCTTTTCCCAGTGGATGGAAATCTTCCTTCCAATTCTTTGCTACGAAAAATAGTTCTGCTCTAAGTATTTTGTTGTATGTGGGACCTTTCTTTCTTACTTAGCTCCTTGGGGGTATGCTCCTAGCAGTGGGATCTGTGGGTATATCCATGTAGAATAAGAAAGAAGGGTCATAAATGTTGACCCCAAGTGACATTTGTTAGGGGATAGTGAGGCTTTCTCCCTAAACGAAAGATAAGTTTCCTGAACAGTTAACCAGAAAGCTTTTAATGGGTTTTTACTCTTGGTAGAGAAAGGTAAAACCAAGGTAGCCAGGAACCACCACTCTGCCCTTGAAATAGAATGAAAGACTAGGAGGCCCATTGGGAAATTGAAAGCCAATCAAGTCAGACTTTGGTGGTCTACCTAACTGCTAGAGATCTTAATCAGCAGTGTCTGCTTCCTGAAGCATGAGCCTTGTCTGAATAAATAGACTGTTAGTGACAAGTATAGGTAGAAAACAAATTGTAAGTGTGCTTTGCAGCCTTCGGCTGTAGAAGAAGCTTTGGATTTGGAGTCTGAAGATCTGGGTTTGAATCCTATTTACTATCCCTGACTTTGGGCAGGTCACTTGACTTCTTTGGGCCTCAGTTTGTAAGATGTGGGGGTTGGATTAGATGTCCTTTAAGAATTGTGGTCCTGGGGCAGCTAGATGGCGCAGTAGATAGAGCACCGGCCCTGGAGTCAGGAGTACCTGAGTTCAAATCTGGCCTCAGACACTTGACACTTACTAGCTATGTGACCCTGGGCAAGTCACTTAACCCCCGTTGCCCTGCAAAAAAAAAATCACAAATTATATGTAAAAAGAATTGTGGTCCTGTGATTCACCCTGGTAAGGTGTAAGAACATTTAACATGGTACAGTGCTGCTCAGAGCATAAACACAAAACTGGCATGTTACTGCCCAATCCTCTTCCTTTATGGAAGAGAGGTTCAGGGATCAAAAAATGTTTTTAAAGTACTTTAAAACCTATAAAGTACCCTAGAAGGGAAGGAGAAAAAACTACATTTATTAAGTACTTGCTATATTCCAAGCACTGTGCTAAATGCTTTACAAATATTTATCTTATTTGAGCTTCACAACAACCAGGTGCTGTTATTAGCCCTATTTTACAGTTGAGGAAACTGAGTCCCAAAGAGGTTAAGTGATTTGCCCAGGGTCATACAACTAATAGTAGTAAGTGTCTGAGATCAAACTTGAACCCAGATCTTTCTGACTCTAGGCTCAGCGCTCTACCCAGCTGCCTCTCTTTAGGCGATTATCTCATTTGAACCTCTTGACAACCCTATGAATTAGGTATTACAAGCAAAGAGACTAAAGCTCTTGAGAGGTTAAAAATGTACCTTGTTACATAGCTAGGAGTCACACATCAGGGGTAGACCTTCTTGACTCTGAGATCAGCATTCTAACTATGGAATCACACTTCTTTCCCCTTAGATATCATCTTTAATCTACTCACAACCCACCTCCCTCTTCTGCTCTCTACCACCACCACCATTTTGTAGATTAACTCAGTGAGGCTCAGGGAAGATAAACTTGACTCCAGGTTATACAGGTAGTAAGAGTCACAGCCAGGGGCAGCTAGGTGGCGCAGTGGATAAAGCACCGGCCCTGGAGTCAGGAGGACCTGAGTTCAAATCCGGCCTCAGACAATTGACACTTACTAGCTGTGTGACCCTCGGCAAGTCACTTAACCCCAATTGCTTCACCCCCCCAAAAAAAAAAGAGTCACAGCCCCAAATTTGAATATATGCCAAGTTCGGTCTTCTTTCCACCAAACTGGGCTGCTTCCTTACTTAGCGCCTATCAACCATTCAATCAAAAAACCTTATGCAGTGCCAGACCACTGGGGATAGGAAGCCAGTGGTAGACAGTATTTACTTATATAGTTATCTACAAAATAGGTACCGGATGATGGGGGCACAGAGCTGGAGAAGGAAGGTTCTAACCACTATTAGGATCAGAAATGGCCTTGTATAGGAAAATATGGTCCTTAAGCTGAATCTTAAGGAAAATAGGGATACCAAATGATGGAGGCACAGAGAGAGTCTGTTGGGCACAGCTACTACAAAGACAAAGGCAGGAAATAGAATGTCACATAGGAGGAGCCATAAGAAGCCCAGTTTGGCTAGACTAGAGTTAGGCTAGAGCCAGGTTGTAAAGGGTTGTGAATGCCAAACATGGCACCTGAATGTGATAGGAATCCACTGGGATTTACTGAGTAGGGGAGGGACAGGATCGGATTTGTGCTTTAGGAGAGTCCGTTAGGCATCCAAGTGGAGAATGGACTGGATCGGGGAAGGACTTGAGTCAGAGAGACCAGTTAGAAGCTATTTGTTAAAGTCTAGGCCGGGGTGAAAAATGGGCCTAAACTTCTGTAGAGTGGAAGCCATGTGAGTGGAGAGGAGATGGATAGAAGAGATGTTTTAGAGGTAGAAATGACCCAAGCTATTAATAATAATTTTCTTGTTGGTTAATTGTGTCCAATGACAATAGCACCCCAATACTGTCTATAGGGTTTTCTTGGCAAAGATTAAGGCAAAGAGAGGTTAAGATATCCATGGGGCTTGTTGATGTTCAGTTTTGTCCAACTCTTTGTGACTCCTTTTGGCCTTTCTTGGCATATGGGTATGGTGTGGCAAAGGAAGGGAATTTTAGTCTAGAAAGTCACCTAAGGGATAGTGAACGGGACCAGAGGGTAGTACTTTGTACTTGCCTTTTCTGCATGTCTATTTTAGTGCGTG
Source organism: Dromiciops gliroides (assembly GCF_019393635.1). NCBI lineage: Eukaryota > Metazoa > Chordata > Mammalia > Microbiotheria > Microbiotheriidae > Dromiciops > Dromiciops gliroides. The sequence continues at coordinate 211,496,850 of NC_057862.1, forward strand.
TTCCATTAAGGAGTGATATGAATGAGTGAATGGATGGATGGATGGATCCAGAAGATGGTACAGAAGAAAGAATGTGGGGTTGGGAATCAGAAGACCTGAGTTCTAATTCTGGTCTTATCAGTTAGAGCTGGGAAAGACCATTGGGATCATTTAGTCTGAACTCCTCATTTGACAAGAGGATTGCTGAAGTCTAGAAAAGAAAAGAAAAAGATTTGTCCAAGAATTCAGAACTAATTAGAAACAGCAAGGTTGCACGGTAAATAAAGCACTGAACTTAAGAGAAACTGAGTTCAAATCTAGCCTCATACACTGCCTAGCTGTGTAATCCTGGGGAAGTCACTTACTCTGTCTGCCTTTGTTTCTCCCTCTATAAATGGAGATAATAATAGCACCTACCACCCAGGGTTATTGTGGGGATGAAATGAAATAATAGTTGTAAAGGGTTTTGCAAAACTTAAAGTGCTATGTAAATAAACATTAATTAGGGGCAGAGTTTAGAGTTTAATGATTTCTGGGTCTCTGTTTGCTTCATCCATAAAATGAAGACAATAATCCATACTCTGCCCTTTTCACAGGACTATCCTGGGGAGCTAGTGAGGCCAGGGTTGTAAAAACACTTTGTGAACTATAAAATTCACATAAATGCAAGAAATTGTGTCTATTGTCAATTAATAATAATAGTCATCACCACAACTTTTTAAAGTCCTAAGTTACTTGTGAGCTATCTCTTTACAGTTACAAAGCATTTCTCTTATAACAGACCTGGGAGGTAAATAGTGCAAATAGTATTCCCACTTTTTCTCATTAAGAAAATTAATTTGGGGGCAGCTAGGTGGTGTGGAGGATAAAGCACCAGCCCTGTATTCAGGAGGAACTGAGTTCAAATCTGACCTCAGACACTTGACACACTTACTAACTGTGTGACCCTGGGCAAGTCGCTTAACCCTCATTGCCCTAAAAAAAAAAAAGAAAGAAAATGAATTTGAGAGTCTGAGTGACTAGCTAGTAAGTAGCAGAGCTGAAATTTCCACGCAGGTTCTGTTCTCTATATATTATTTGTTGTTCACTTATATCCAACTCTTTGTGATCCCTCATGGGGTTTTCTTGGCAAATATACTGGACTGGTTTGCCATTTCCTTCTCCAGTGGATTAAGGCCAACAAAGGTTAAGTGACTTGCCCAGGGTTACATAGCTAGTGAGTGTCTGAAGCCAGATTGGAACTCTAGTCTTCCTAACTTCAGGCTCTATCCACTGAGCCACCCAGCAGCCTCTTGACTATGCTAACTCTAAACCGGTAAAAGGGATTGATATTGTTATTATTTATATAGTATCTTATGATTTAAAATGCTTTATGTATGTTATCTCAGTTGATCCCCCACGACAACCCTGGGAGGCATAGTGGTTTAAATTTTATTATTTCTACTTTACAAATGAGGAGACTGAGACCCTGAGGAATAAATCGGTCTGCTCGTGGTCACATAGTTAGTAAGGTACTAAATACATAGTACTGTTATTTATTCTAGTCACCCTGTAGATGGGAAAAGTATAGCTAAAAAATAGCTGACATTTATATAGAATTGTCAAGTTTGCAAATCACTTAAGTTATCTCATTTAAACTGTCAAGTCATCCTGCAATGTAGGTACTTATGGGTTTAACTATTACCATTTTACAGAGGAATCTGATCATCTAACTACATGCTTGAGTGGTCATTCAGCTCATTAAGCAGCAGAGGCAGTATATGAACCCATACTTTACTGACTTCAAGTCTAGCACTTTATCTGCTGTGAAATATTGCCCTGACACATAAAGGGTTAATGAGCCAGGCCAAGCAGAACATCTTCCCCAGGGCCCAAAAGGTGAGGGGTCCTCCAACAGTTGTACTCTGTAATGAAAACATCCTCTCAACAACAAAGACAAAGGAGAGAGGGCCCTTCCGGGTCCTTATTATGACCAAGTATTAGGAAGGAAACAATGAGTTATTGGTTTTTTTCTTGTTGGGGTTTTTAACTTCATATCTCTGGGTTTGTTATTTCAAATTCATCTTGAAAAAAATGTATTTAATGTGAAATCAAGGGCACAACTGCACCATGCCCTCTTGTTAGCTGTATTGAGGATGGTTCTGTTTGGGGATGGGCTTGATTATCCTGAGGCAAAGGGAGAGTGTCAGAGTTCTTTAGGTGAACAAATTTGGAAAGTTTCACACACTGGGTAGGACACAGGCCTCTCTTGAAGTGGCCTAGTTCAGAGTGGAGCCTGTTACTCTGCCCAGAGCAATGAGGCAGTGTTTCAGGCAGAGACTTACTTCATTTCCTCTTTAGGGTTCTTGTACACTGTCACCTAATTCATTTTTGGTGTGAGAGAAGTCACAGTGGCATAATTCACCGGTTTTAGAATTAGAAGGAGGGGCGCCTAGGTGGTGCAGTGGGTAAAGTACTGGCCCTGGATTCAGGAGTACCTGAGTTCAAATCTGGCCTCAGACACTTGACACTTACTAGCTGTGTGACCCTGGGCAAGTCACTTAACCCCCATTGCCCCACGCAAAAAAAAAAAAATAGAATTAGAAGGAACTTAAAGTTCATAAAACCTGTGGTTCTTAACCTGGGATTGGTGAATCTTTGAGAGGTCTGTGGATAGATTTTTATGAACATGTGTGTGTTTGTTTAATATTTTGATACTGTTCATTCTTTTTTTAGTCATGTCCAACTCTTCGTGACCTCATTTGGGGTTTTCGTGGCAAAGACCAGAGTGATTTGCCATTTTCCCTAGCTCATTTTACAGATGAGGAAACTGAGACAAACAAGGTTAAGTGACTTGCCCAGGGTCACACAGCTAGGAAGTGTTTGAGGCCAGATTTTGCACTTGGAAAGATGAACCTTCTTGATTTCATGCCCAGCACTCTATCTACTATACCACTTAGCTGCCCATATTGATAACTGTGGTTCAATATAATTGGTTTCCTTTTATTCCTATATATTTTATTTCATGCATTTAAAAACTTTATTCTGAGAAGGGGTACGTAGGTTCACCAGACTTCTTCTTTTTTTGGGGGGGTGAGGCAATTGGGGTTAAGTGACTTTCCCAGGGTCACACAGCTGGTAAGTATTAAGTGTCTGAGGTTGGATTTGAACTCAGGTCCTCCTGACTCCAGGGCCGGTGCTCTATCCACTGCACCACCTAGCTGCCCTGGTTCACCAGACTTCTAAAGGGTTCCAAGACACTAAAAAGATTTTTACAAAAAGGTTAAGGGGGGGGGGGTGGCTAGGTGGTGCAGTGGATAAAGCACGGGCCCTGGATTCAGGAGTACCTGAGTTCAAATCGGGCCTCAGACACTTGACACTTACCAGCTGTGTGACCCTGGGAAAGTCACTTAACCCCCATTGCCCTGCAAAAAAACCCCAAAAAACAAAAAAGTTAATGAACCCCTTTATGGGATGGATGAGGAAACTGAGGTCACAGAATTTTTAAGTTGGAAGAGACTTAAGATTCTATCTAGTCCAAACCATCACTGGAAAAAAAAAATCCTCACTACATCATACCTAAGTTGTGGTCCAGCCTCTGCTTGAATACTTCTAGTGATGGGAAGCCCACTCCCTACCCAAGACAACCCATTCCACTTTTGGACAGCTTTTCCTCACAGAAAGCCTATGTTTTTCTTTGTAACTTCTTCCCATTCTCTTGGTTCAGCTCTCTGGGACCAAACAGAGCAAATCGAATTCCTTCTGCACATTAGAATCTGTCAAATGCTTGAAAACAGCTATCCTATCATATTCCTCCTTTTGCCTCCCCCCCTTTCATTTTTACTTCCCCTGTTTCGTTTACTTGATCCTCATGGCATGAACTCAAGGCCGCTTACCCTTCTCTTGATATTCCCCAGCTTATCAATAAATATTTTTACTAAATGGTGGCACCCAGAACTTATCCAGATGTGTTCTGAATAGGACAGAGTCCAATCCATTGGGTTATTGGTTTTATCTTCTTATCATTTTTTTTCTAACTTGTGGGAGTGAAGAACAATGCCATGTAACCGTACTTCAATCATCTTGAAAAGCTGGTTTTTCAAATCCAAGTATAAGATCCAAGGTCACCCAGTTTGTAAATTGGAAAGCCGGGATTTAAGCCCAGTTTATTTGCATAGGCCAGCATTTTTATTTTCCTGGGAGGCCAATCATAAAGATCTGGAGAACCATCCATTGTTTGAGGGGCAAGAGGCACTCACTGCGACTCTTCCCTAGAGTTAGCTTAGCTTTGGGAATGGGGGGAGAGATATGAGTGAGAAGAAGGGATATACTTGGAATACTCAGGGTTATACTTAAAATGGGATGGGAAGATGGGAGTAGGTGTGGGGATATGTGCTAGAAAATAGAAGCAATTGGCTATCCCTCCCCCAGTGTGCCTATTCAGGTTCTAATGAACCCAAAGAGCTATCTTGAAGAGGAAAGAAACGGGTATAATGGAGAGAACACTGAACCTGAATTTGGAATATACCTGTTTGAGTTCCAGTCCTCCTACTTTCTGGTTGTATGATGTTGAACAAATCACCACTTAATGTCTCTGAGCCTCCTTTTTTTCCTCATCTGTAAAATGAGTTGGGGCAGGGATGGGTGAGAGTAGTACTGGAGCCAACTATCGGCATAGAGAGCCTAATTGTTAAATTTCCAGTGTGAGATTTTACACCTTGGAAATTGACAACTGATCCAAATTTGGGCTTGATTTATTGTTTTGTTGATTGCTGAGACTTAATAAAATGTTGGAGGAAAATGGTACTAATGTAGATTTTTTTTTACATTTTTTTTTTTTTTTTTTAGTGAGGCAGTTGGGGTTAAGTGACTTGCCCAGGGTCAAACAGCTAGTATCAAGTGTCTGAGTCTGGATTTGAACTCAGGTCCTCCTGACTCCAGGACCAGTGCCTTATCCACTGCTCCACCTAGCTGCCCCCTAATGTAGATTGAGAAAGAGTGTCATTGGTACTTTGGGGGTAGAGGAGCTGGTTGTTAAACATTTACCAGCATGTGCCTGGGGGTGGATCAACTATCTGTAATGCCTCTTCAAGTTCTAACATCCTGTGATTCTATCGCTTTCTTAAGGGAATCCAGAGTATTGAAGGTGGAGGGAAGAGAAGACTCCCCCTCTCTTCCCTCTAATTTGCTTTGGGAATTAGGGGTGAGGTAGCAGGATAGGTGTAGACTGATTGTATGTATGTGACCTCGAACAGTCATTTTTACCTTTGTTGGCCCTAGTCTTCTTTTATGTTTTTTAAAAAAAGGAGGGGTAGACTAGGTATCTCTAAAGTCTCTTCAGTTCCGACACTGTATACTGTTATCTGAGTTTATCAGAATCTAACGTCTCTTTTTTTAGCATCAGCTAGAGGAAGATCTCCCTCCCCCAGCATGCCTCCTTGAGTCACTGAAGCCCTGAGCCCCTTCCCTGTCCCCGAAATGAGAGGGTTTGAGGTGACTATTCTAAATAGGTTTATTGTATAATGAATGATATGATAGTCCATTTGGGAAGGAGATTTCTTTCCCCCTCCCCCTTCCCATTTTGTACATGTTGGAAGTAAAAACTGGTAAGCTGTGAAGCAAAAACTCTCCTTTAGAAAGAAACAGCAAGGCAAGCGGTTGTGGTCAAGACCCAGTACTTCTGAGCCCCCGGAGCTTATTCAGGCCACATCCTATTTAGTAATTGCTCTAGCCACAAATGCTTCTGTCCCATCTACTCTCAAAACTTTGGCCTTCCCCTAGCAATTCCCTGAGCCCCTGAAGCACAGATTTGAATGGAAATATTCTGAGCGGAGAAAAGGATCTAGGGAGAAAGGAATGTGAGAGCAAGAGACTTCTCCCAGAGAATATCTGAAAAATCCAGGGCGGTGATTGGTAGAGCAGCCAGTCCCCTAGGCCCTTGCACTGGCTTGGCTGCCCTTTTCGGAATCAGGTCTCTGCATGGGGTTCACCTACAGGGAAAGGCCTTCATAGAATTTTAGCATCTCAGAGGTAGAAAGGACATTGGAAATTTGATTGCTATCATGGAATATCAGAGCAGGGACCTCAGAAACATGGAATGTTAGAACTGGAATTCAGAGGGAGAAAAAGGTCTCCGAAGAGAGATGGAGGTGAATACAAACTCTACCTCCATAATTTTTCTGAGAATTGGTCCTTCTCACTGAATTTTTTTGCAAGGTTGTAAGCCTTTGTCATCATGTCCTCGTTGCTATCTGTTCTCCCAAGCACTGAATTCGCTTTCTCATCCTATTTTGTCTCACATCAGCATTCTCGGTGTATTGAATAGCTTTGAATTTGGTTGAAGACCCTTGTCTGTCATTCCAAATAAAACTTGAAATGCAATACCCTGATTAATTTCTTATTTGTTCTTCCCTGCTAAAGCTTTCCCCAATAGGGAAGGACAAGTAGGAAGATTCACCAGGGTCCTGTTTATACCATGTAGTCAATAACACAAGGGAAGAACAATTAGAAAAATTCACAAGGATCCCATTTATATATAAGTTCTACTTTAAACCTACTAGGACCTGGCTGATTTGTCCTTCATTCTCAAGGACCGAAACATAGGGATGATGTCATGATTTGCAGTAAATTGGATTTAAGTGAGGGAGGGCTGTGCAAGGTCACCAACCTCACTCTCTCCTCCAGGGCTATCTGGGTCCAGTGGCAAGATATACATCAGGACTCGACCCCAGTCAAGCACTGTACTAGGTTATGGGGAGATCTACAGATAACTAAAAGGAGGTTCCTGACCTCAAGAAATTCAAAATCTGGTAGAGAAGGTATGACATGCACACAAATAACTGTGAAACAAACAAGAACGTGGCAAGTATTTAAGAGGGATGCATGACTGGAAAAAGAGGTGGGTTGGGCTGGTAGTGAGATTGAAGGATAATTGATGTGCCTTGTCACATTCTATGTAGCCATGAAATGTCAAGCCATCTAGAGGAAGTTGAAATTGGGTGTACGCCACTGTGAAACATTTATGGCGATAAATGGAATGAGTTTTGAAGTTAAAAAAAAAAAAGCAGATAGGCTGTTACCTGAACTATTTTTTTTTTCAGTTTATCCTTTTATTTATTTTATTTTTAATTTATGGAAAAAATAAGCATTTCCATAACATAGTATAATACAAAAAGGTGATGGCAATGAAACTGTAAATGTATTGTGTACAACTTGCTATTCCTTTTAAATATATAATTTAATTTAAATATATAAGTTATCATGTAGGGGCAGCTAAGTGGTACAGTGGATAAAGTACTGGCCTTGGATTCAGAGGACCTGAGTTCAAATGTGGCTTCAGATACTTGCTAGCTGTGTGACCCTGGGCAAGTCACTTAACCCCCATTGCCCCCCCCCCACACACACAAAAAAAGTTATCATGTAGAGGTCTTTCTTCCTCCTTACCCCCACCCTGCCCTAAAGATGGGTACCATTAGACAAATATACATATATACTTTTTTAATCATAAAAGTATTTTATTATTTTCCAGTTACACGTAGAGATAGTTTTCAACATTTGTTTTTACAAGATTTCTAGTTTCAGATTTTTCTCCCTCCCACCCCCCTCCCCAAGACAGCAAGCAATCTGATATAGGTTATATATGTACAATCACATTAAACATATTTTTGCATTAGTCATGCTGTGCAAGAAGAATCAGAACAAAAGGGAAAAACCTCAAAAAAGAAAAACAGTATGGTTTAATCTGCATCCAGATTCCACAGTTCTTTTTTTTTCTGGATTTGGAGAGTATTTCCCATCTCGAGTCCTTTGGAACTATCTTGGACCATTGTGTTGCTGAGAAGAGTCGAGTCTATCACAGTTGATCAACACACAATATTGTTGATACTGTTGTTACCTGAACTATTAAAGGAACTCTCCACATTGATGACTTTACAGATCCAGTCTATGGAAGTGCATAAGAGAAGTACAAACATTGCAGCTGGGTAAAGAAAGATCATTTCTGGGCTAGAAAAGGAATGAAAATCAGAGAAGGCTTCACGGAGGAGGCCGAATTAGGCCTGAGCCTTGAAAGACAGGAATGATAATAAGCAGAGATGGGGAGGAGAGCATTCCAGGGCTAAGGAATAAGGTGAACAAAGAAAGATGAGAAAGCCTTTGTTATGTGAGGGATAATAAGTGATTTGCTAGCATAAAGTGCACATGATGGGAATTGTATGATAGAAGGCTAGAAAGGTGAATTGGGGACAGATTGTATAGGACCAGTGAACAAGCATGTTGTGTTTCATAGAATTAATGGTGTGGAACTGGAGGGGGCTTTAGGGACTATTCAGTCCAACTTTCATTTTATAGACCTTCATCATAGAGAGAGGAAAAGTGACCTATTCAGTGTCACACAGTAATTTGCTTAAATTCAACAATCATTTGAGTTCCTACTATGTACCAGACCTTTTGACAGGTCCTAGGGATACAAAGGGACAGTTTGGTGGCACAGTGGATAGAATCAGGAAGACAAGAGTTCAGATCCCAGCCTCATATACTTAATAGCTATGTGACCTTGGTCAAGTCACTTAACCCTGTTTGCCTCAGTGGACAACCACTCCTGTATCTCTGCCAAGAAAACCCTAAATGGAGTCATGAAAAGTAGGTCATGACTGAACAACAACAAAGTGATGCAAAGACAAAAAAAGTCTCTGCCCTCCTAGGAAAGGGAAGGATGAAGGGAATGAGCATTTGCATAGTTCCTAGTAGGTACCAGTCACTGTGCTGAATAATCATCTCATTTGATCTTTACAACAACCTTGGGAGGTAGGCACTATTATTATTCCCATTTTATAGTTGAAGAAACTGAGGCAAATAGGTTAAGTGACTTGTCCAGGGTCACACAGCTAATAAGTTTCTGAGGCCAGATTTGAACTCATGTCTCCCTTCCTGACTACACACACCCAGTCCTCTGTTCACTGCATGCTCTATATGCCTCTAGTTTTTTACTGGGAGCATATATCATGTACAAAGATACGTAAATATAATGAAATTTCAGGTTGAAGAGGGCAGTAACAGCAAGGGAGGAGATCAGGAAAAGCTTCAAGTAGGAAGCAATTACCTGAGCCTTGAAGGAAGCCAGGGATACTAAAGGATAGAGGGGGAGGAGAGAGGATGTTCCATGTGTATAAGACTGCTCTTGCAAAGACACCAAGGGAGGGAGAAAGAATCTTGATTTCAAGGAACAGTTAGGTCATTTTGACTGGCATAGAGTGTGAATGAGAGTAATGTGCAGAGTAGGTAAGGAAAGGTAGATAGGAGCCAGATGGAGGAGAGCTTTGAATACCAGGCCAAAGATTTTCTATTTTATCCCAAAGGCAATAAGGAGTCACTGCAGATTTTGAATAGGAGAGTGACACTTAGTGGCAGATCCCAGATTAGAACCCACCTCCAAGTTTGATGCTCCTTCCTATACTGACAGCCTCAAGCTGTCTTTTGATGGGCATTTGATAGAGTTCAGATATGCTAGAGTGGCTTAAAATGAGAATTAATTGTTAAATTTTCATTGTGAGCATTTATAACTTAGAAATGGGCAAACAGGGGCAGCTAGGTGGCCAGTGGATAGAGCATTGGCCCTGGATTCAGGAGGACCTGAGTTCAAATCCAACTTCAGACACTTGACACTTACTAGCTGTGTGACCCTGGGCAAGTCACTTAACCCCAACTGCCTTACCCAAAAAGAAAGAGAAAGAAAGAAATGGGCAAACAGGGAGGAGCTAGGTGTAGGAGTACTGAGCTTAGAATTAGAAGGACCTGAGTCCAAATCTGGCCTCAGACACTTAGTAGCTATGTGACCCGGGGCAAGTCACTTAACCCCAATTTCCTCCAAAAAAAAAAGAAAGAAAAGAAAAGAAGGGGAAAAAATGGGCAAACATTGTAAATTAGGGCTTGATTTATTGTTTTGCTGATTAGCTGGACTTAAGTGATGGAGAAAATGTTAATGCAAATTAAATTTTAAAAGTCCCTTGCATACAATTTTTCTGGAGAGCTGCTTATTAAATATTACCAGCACATGGTTGATTATATGTATTCCTTTCTATAACTTATTGATTCAACCCAATGGTTTTTGGGTTCTTTTCATCAAAAGTATACACGATTTTCCCCTTTATCAAGTTATAGCCCAACTCTGCTATGTCCTTGAGAGATGTTAAGACCTTACTTGGTATTGGGGGTAATTCCCACCTTTGCCCTAAATAAGTAATATAGCAGAATGACTTGGTTATTTTCAGCAATGCAATGATCCAAGATAACTGAAGGACTTATGAAAATTGCAATCTATCTACAAAGAAGGAACTGATGGTATCTGAAAACAGATTGAAGCATAATTTTTTTGATAGTTCCTTAATCAGAAGTTCTGTTTTTGTCTGTTTTCTTTCACAACCTGGCTAATATGGAGATGTTTTGCATGACTACTCATGTATAATTTATATTGAATTGCTTGAGTTCTTGGGAGGGGTGGGGAGGGAGGGAGGAAGAGAAGTTGGAACACAAGTTTTTTTTTTTAATTGGTGTCAAAAATTGTTTTTACATGTAATTTGGAAAATAAAATTCTAAATTAGTAACACAGCACCAGTGATCTCTTACCACTACACAACATTTCACAGGCAACTTTCCCATACAATCTCTAACTTAATATCCCTAACAGAACTGGAAGAAGTTAGCCAGGTCAGGCCCTATTATCCCCATTTCAAAGAAGAGGAAACTGAAACTTTAACAAGATTAGGCCTAGAAGGTATCTCTTCTTGATTTCTAACCTGAGTTCTTTATTCCCACAAATAATTAAATTGTTATATCCTCATTTGGTGATACTGTTCCATGTTGGCTAGTTGCTAATATTCCTAAGCATTTGGAATGATTCTTTGAATAATAGAAGTGATACAATAGAATCATAGGATTTGAAACATCAGAGTTTTTTCCTAAGCTGAGAAGAACCTTAGACATGAAACTAAGGCCCAGAGAGGCTAAATGAGATAGCTCATTGGTGGTAGAGCCAATTTTGTAGTAAGGGGGCCTTGTGAATAAATATGGACACATAAAAAATATAAGTAGCCAGGTACAAAGGGGCTGATTTCTAACTGGCACCCAGGTGACTTCAGATGAGGTGGACTCCCCAAATGCCCCAGCTTGGTTGCAGTAGGTGCTTGAAAGATGTTTGGTGGATGGATGGATGGATGGGTGGGTAGATAAGGTGAATGGGTGGGTAGATAAGGTGAATGGGTGGGTAGATAAGGTGAATGCATAGATTCAGGTCCCTGGACTCCCAGGCCTAGATCCTTTTCCCCATATTTGTTGTTAGTGAGTCATTTCAGTTTGGCTTTGTCATCCTGGGCAAGTCACTGAACCACTGTCTGAGTTTCTTCGGTTGTAAAATGGGTTTTATAATAGAGGATAAAATGAGATAACATTTGTGAGGTGTTTAGCACAGTTCCTGGTACACAGTAGGTGCTTAATAAATGTTTGTTTCTTCCCTTGAGGTGTCCAACACACCACTTGCAGCCCACAACACTCCCAAGTGCTGCCCAAACCAGATTAAAATGTAATTGGGAAGCATTTAACAAAATAATTCAAAATGCAATAAGACGGCTGATATTACATTCTAAAAATAAGTCTCTGCAGCCCACAGGGATGCATTTAATGGCCCCATTTCTATTTGAGTGTGACACCATTATTTTAAGCAACTCTAAGCTGTACGTAGCAAAGTCAGGAGCTGATCTCTATTGATAGGAGTTTCCTGAGCTGGGAGTTCCCATCCCAATATCTAGTCCCTATCTTTTTTTTCTAATAGTTAGATATTTTATTCTTTAAACTACTAGCATTTCTTTCTTTTTCTTTCTTTTTTTTTTTTGGCAGGGCAATGAGGGTTAAGTGACTTGCCCAGGGTCACACAGCTAGTGTCAAGTGTCTGAGGCCAGATTTGAACTCAGGTCTTAGTGAATCCAGGGCCGGTGCTTTATCCACTGCACCATCTAGCTGCCCCTAGCATTTTCTTTTTTTAAATTTATTTTATTATTTAAAGTATTTTATTTTCCCCCCAGTTACATGTAAAGACAATTTTTAGCGTTCTTTTTTTTTTTTAATGGGTTCCGGGGCAGCTAGGTGGCGCAGTTTATAGAGTACCGGCCCTGGAGTTAGGAGTACCTAGTTCAAATCCGGCCTCAGACACTTAACACTTACTAGCTGTGTGACCCTGGGCAAGTCACTTAACCCCAATTGCCTCACAAAAAAAAAAGGGGGGGGGTTCCAAATTCTCTGTCTCCCTCACTTCCACCCTCATTGAGAAGGCAAGCAATTTGATTTGGGTTATCCATGTGCAGTCATGCAAAACATTTCATATAGTCATATTAAGGAAAGAAACAGACACCCCCCAAAAAAAAACCAACCCAAGAAAAATAAAGTTTAAAAAAATAACCTTCGATCTGCATTCAGACTCCATCAGTCCTTTTTCTGGGGATGGATAGCATTTTTCCTAAGTCCTTCAGAATGGTCTTGTGAAATATCAACATTTTCACAAAGGGCATTTAAGTACTGCCTTAGTCTACAGGCTTCACCTGGCCTCATCAACTCTAACCTCCAGAGTGAGAGAACAGCTTCCTCTAGGTAATGTATTCTTATTGTTGTTGGGCCATGCTGCTTCCCAATGAGAGCCTTGGAGACTTAAAGCCTTCTTTGTGAATGGAAATGGGCTACCTAGAATGTGGTCTTCAGATTTTCAGAATTTAAGGACTGTGGCTCCGATCAACCTCATGGTAGGGCAGATTATGTCTTGTCCTTTTGCCGATCAAGATAGTGTAACTGACTGTTTCCTTTGCTTGAGGCCAGTTGGGGAAACAGCATAGTTGTAGGAGAAGGGGCTCTAGATTTGGGAAGGGAGTCAGTCTAATCTCAGCTGTACCCCCTCTCTAGGACTCAGTTTCTATATCTGTAAAATGAGTTTTCATAGCTGTAAAATGACTTCTCAAGTCCCCTCCTACTCTTGTTGTTCAGTTGTTTTTCAGTCATGTCCGACTTGTCATGACCCCATCTGGGGTTTTCTTGACAAAGAAACCATTTCCTTCTCCACCTCATTTTACAGATGAAGAAACTGGGGCAAACAGGGTTAAATGACTTGCTCAGGGTCACACAGCTAGTAAGTATCTGAGGCTAGATTTGAACTCAGGTCTTCCTGACTCCAGGCTCAATGCCAAATTTGAATTCAGGAAGATAAGTCTTCCGGACTCCAGGCCTGGCACTTTATCCACTGTACCACCTAGCTGCCCACTTCCCAGTTTAATGATCTGTAATGATATATTTTGGTTATCCCTAAGGTCCTTTCTAGTTCTGATATTCTGTTAGGCAGCTAAAAGTGCTAGTCCTGGAATCAGGAAACCTGAGTGTGACCCTGGCAAATCACTTAAACCTCTTTCTGCCTCAGTTTCCTCATCTATAAAATGGATATAATAATAGTACACAGGGCTATTGTGGGGATCAAATGAGATTACACTTTGAAAACTCCAAAGTACCATATAAATACTAGCTATGTGACCCTGAGCAAGTCACTTAACCCTGTTATTTTTATTTTTATTTTTTTGTTTGGTTTGTTTTGGGTTTTTTTGCCAGGCAATGAGAGTTAAGTGACTTGCCCAGGGTCACAAAGCTAATAAGTGTCAAGTATCTAAGGTCAGATTTGAACTCAGGTCCTCCTGAATCCAGGGCCGGTGCTTTATCCATTGTGCCATCTAGCTGCCCCCCACTTAACCCTGTTTGCCTCAGTTTCCTCATCTGTAAAATGAGCTGGAGAAGGAAATGACAAACCACTCCAGTATCTCTGCCAAGAAAACCCCAAATCAAGGTCAGCTGAAATGACTGAACAATCACAATAATTAATTCTTAGGTCTTAAAACCCTTTCTAAACTCTAACATGCTGGGACTCTTGTCAAGCCTTTCAAATGCTAGTAATCAATCAAGACAGATGTTGAACACATTCGTCTGTTTCTTGTTCTTTTCTGCAGCAGCCATTAACTGATGTTAGAGCTTTGTCTAGCTGTGACAGGGCTCCAGAAAAACTTTTGTCCTGAGATGGCTGGTGTTTTATTTCCCCTTTTCCTGGCTTAATCAGGCTTGTTCATAGCCTGAGATCACCTCCTCCAAATCTCCTTCTCACCACACTTCCTGTGACAGGGGGTCATATGGTTAACATGAGATTTCCTATGGGGTGTGGAACAAACCCCACAGTTTCCCCTGCTCTCTCTCCTTTGGGTGAAGGCCCCATCACAAGGCAAATGTCTTCCCCATAATGGAATAGACCTGAATCCACCATCTACCACCAGTATCCTAGCTCAAGGTTAGCTTTATCAGACAGCGAGGTCCAGCAGGGACTGGACAGAGGATTTTCATTTCAGGCTTTCCCAAGAGGGACAAGGGGTTCCTTCTTGGTGTACTAGGAGGGATTGGAAAAGGGTTCAAAATGACAGAAAACAGTACCAAAGGACCTTGGGCAGGTAGGTGGCAAACTGGTTAGAACGCTGGCACTGAAGTTAGTTGGGAGGACTTGAGTTCAAATCTTACCTCAGACACTAGCTGTGTGACCCTGGGCAAGTCACTTAACCCCAATTGCCCTTAACATCCAGGGCCATCTCCAGTCATCCTGATTCATATCTTTTTGTTGTTGTTGTTGTTGTTTTTGTTTTTGCGGGGCAATGAGGGTTAAGTGACTTGCCCAGGGTCACACAGCTAGTAAGTGTCAAGTGTCTGAGGTAGGATTTGAACTCAGGTCCTCCTGAATCCAGGGGCAACACTTTATCCACTGCGTCACCTAGCTGTCCCCCTGATTCATATCTTGCCACTGCACCCAGATGGCTCTGGAGGAAAGAGTGCATACACCGAGTTAATAGCAATGTAAGGACTCTGATCAGCCCAGTGGTCCTTCCACCAGGCATGGCTACCTAACAGATCTGGGACAAGCTTAACTGGCCCACAGCATCTGATCCACCTCAGCAGGAAATAGGTTGTGGGATAGGGAAGTTCTATTGAAGAGAAAGGAATGAGTGTAATAAAATGAGTGCCTCTACTTAGGCCCAGCTCTGCCTCTTAGCTTAGCTCTTGGTTACCTAGAGAAAGTCACTACCTCTCTGGGCCTCAATTTCCTCATCTGCAAAGTTTGGGCTTGATTATTTCTAATGTTCCTATCTATCTAAGGCTCTATGAATTCCAATACAATAAGTGCCTGGGGAACAGGGGGGCTTTTTCTGTAGTTTATCTTTGTACACCCAGTACCTAGCACAGTACCTGACAGACAGCACTTGATTGGCTAATTTAATAATAGCATTATTGATATGGTACCCGAAACTCTACCAAGTGCTTTTTGTTTGTTTGTTTGTTTTGTTTTTTGGATGGGGCAATGAGGGTTAAGTGACTTGCCCAGGGTCACACAGCTAGTTAAGTGTCAAGTGTCTGAGACCAGATTTGAACTCAGGTCCTCCTGAATCCAAGGCTGGTGCTTTATCCACTGTGCCACCTAGCTGCCCCCTACAAAGTGCTTTTTATACATTGTCATCTAATAGCCTTATAGAGTAAGTGGTACAAGTATGATTATCCTCATTTTATAGATAAAGAAACTGAGAGGCTCATTCATAGGCCATTTGGCCCCAAATCCTACCGCTGAGTGTCAGAGCTGGGATTTTGAAACCAAATTCAGATGGTGTAGTGGATAGAACCAGACCCAGGAGTCAGGAGGACCTGAGTTCAAATACGGCCTCAAACACTAGCTGTGTGATCCTGAGCAAGCCACTTAACTCCCATTGCCTTTTTTTTTTTTTTAGTGAGGCAATGGGGGTTAAGTGACTTGCCCAGGGTCACACAGCTAGTAAGTCTTAAGTGTCTGAGGTCGGATTTGAACTCAGGTCTTCCTGACTCCAGGGCCAGTGCTCTATCCACTGCGACACCTAGCTGCCTCTCCCATTGCCTTCTAAAAAAAAATTTTTTTTTAAACTCCAAACCAAGTCTTCGTATTCATATGCTGTTTCCATCATATGGGGAAAGAGGGAGCCTGGGGCTCCTGGCATTTCCCTCATAGTGGGTGTAGGAGGTCCTTAGGTATTCTTCTGTAAAGAATAACACTCTGCACGAAGTCCAGTTAGAATTAAAATGGTCCTTTATTGGACACTAGAGAAAATGACAGAGAGGAAAGTCAAAGACAGCCTCAAGAGGAGGAGATGGCTTAGAGACATCTTCCTCCCAGAACTGAAGGAAGGCAAAAGCTTTTATAGAGGATAGATGGGGTGACCACCTGACAATGGAAAGTTCCTTTTGGGGGTGGGATGGGGTGGGGAAAGATTCCTGAGAGTCTGGAGGATTTTCTTTTTTTGTAATGATAGTTCTGACCTCTGGAGTTATCTCTGTCTCCTTGCTCAGGTAATAGCCACTCCTAACTGACTTTCCTGTTATAGAATTTTATCTCCCCATACTTCTTTTTTTAAAAATTGTTTTGTTTTTGTTTTACAGAGCAGTGAGAGTTAAGTGACTTGCCCAGGGTCACACAGCTAGTAAATGCCAAGTGTCTGAGACTGGATTTGAACTCAGGTCCTCCTCAATCCAGGGCCAGTGCTTTATCCGCTTCACCACCTAGCTGCCCTTCCCCTTATTTCTTAGGATATCTAGTTGGCTAGTTTAAACCTTAATAGTCCCTTGACGCTTTGATATATCTGTCCTATCTTAAACCTCATGTCAATGGGATTCTTGAATTGTCAAGGACTCACATAGCATCATAGACAGAACTGGATGGAACCTTAGAGGTCATGTAGTTCAAACCCTTTACCGAAAGGAAACTAAGTCCAAAGAAGCTTGCCCAAGGCCACACAGTCAATCAATAGTAGTTAGGATTTATATGGTGCTTAAACATTTGCAAAATGCTATTTTATCCCCACAACAAACTTGAGAGGTTGGTGCCAGAGCCCTCATTTTACAGAAAGCTTAAATGAATTGCCTAGGGTGACATAGCTAGTAAGTGTCTGAGGCAAGATTTGAACTCAGGTCTTCTTGACTCTAGGCCCAGAGCTTTAATGGTGTCAGGTGCTGTGTGTGGGTAGTGTCAACCTGAAAATGAATAAAAATGATGTAGCAAAATGAAGGGGCAGAGGAGTTTGCAGGAATGGGGCTGGGAACAGGGTTCATTTGGGGCAACAAAACCGAGTGACAGATTGCCTTTGGGAGGTAAGTTTTACAGAGCTAGCAAAAGTAGATAAAGAAAGCTTGGGAATCTCTAGGCTTTTACAAAATAATCAGAAGCTTGAATGATGATGTGGGTCAGCGCTAGGCAATTCATTGGCCTAGGAATGAAACTAGCTGGAGTTCAGTCAGTTCTCAGTCTGTTATGTTTGTCCATAGGAAGTCAAAACCAAAAACAAACCCTAACCCTCAAGGAGCTTGTATTCTGCCTATTTCCTGGGAAACTAGAACTAGAGCTGCCTAGAGGCAGAGATGAGGAAGGAAAGAGTCCTTCACTTGGGGAACAGGCCAGGGAAAATGCCCAGAGTCAGTGGATGAAGTGTCTGGTTTGAGAAATAATAAAAAGAGGCAGCTAGGGAGGAAGTGGATAGAGAGCCTGGCTTGGAGTCAGGAAGACCTGAGTTCAAGTTCTGTCTCAGATACTTATCTGCTGTGTGACCCTGGGCAAGTCACTTAACCTGTTTGCCTGATTCCTCATCTGTCAAATGAGCTAGAGAGGAAATGGCAAACCACTCTAGTATCTTTACCAAGAGAACTCCAAATGGGGTCCCAAAGAATCAGACATGGCTGAAACAACTGAATAACAAAAAGAAGCCAGAGTCACTGGATCATATGGGGAGATGAATGTATAAGAAGAATAGAAAGGGACTGGAGAGAGCAGGTTATAAAAGTTATAAAAAAAGAACCATACAGAAGATTTTATATTTGATCCTGGAAGTGATAGGGAGCCATTGTAGTTCATTGAGTAGGGGAGTGGCTTTAGGAACACTAAAGTTCTTGAGGAAAAGAACTTGACAGCTGAGTGGAGGATCTAAGGAAGGGTTTCCTTACATCACAGATAAATCTCACTTCTCTTTAACTTCCACCCATTGTTCCCTTTGGAGGGGGGAGGAGGGAGGGACTCCAATCCCATTTCCTCTGGACCATCTTTCAATGCTTGAAGCTGTCCTTTGTATCTCCCCTGAGACCTCCCTGCCACCACCACTACCAGTAACCTCTAATCACTTGAACCCATTGAATCAGCTTTTTTAACTGGAAAAAAAAGAAAAAGAATACTTTTAGTATTTCTCTCACATAATTATTATGAGATACAAAAAAAGGATAATGTAGATAGCATGATATGGAAAGCAAGATATATATATATATATATATATATATATATATATATATTCATGAATTGTTGCTATTATTGTTATTACTATTACTATCAGGCCCAGGTGAAAATTGAAGATTATGGTTTACCTTGAAAACCTTCAGTCTTCGGGGCAGCTAGATGGTGGGGCAGCTAGGTGGTGAAGTGGATAAAGCACTGGCCTTGGATTCAGGAGGACCTGAGTTCAAATCCTGCCTCAGACACTTGACATTTACTAGCTGTGTGACCCTGGGCAAGTCACTTAACCCTCATTGCCCTGAAAAAAAAACCCAACAAAAAACCTTCAGTCTTAAGCCCCTTCTGAACTTTTCCTCACTTTGGCTATACCTTCAGGCTTCTCCTCCCACTGCACAGGCCTCAAACTTGTCCTCCCCTACCTTCCTCCAATCTATCCAAATTTGCCCCAGAAGTGCACTGAGATATAAAGGACTTGAAACCGTTTGGAGTTGCCCCTTCCTGGGGGATTTGCATTCTTGTGTGTATCTAAGTCAACCCAAAGAAATGATGCTCTAATGGTGAAATTTCAGGCATTGATTAGTAGGGACCATACCCTTTGGAAAAGCAGGAAAGGGAGGGAAGGAGGGTCGAAACTTTCCCTATCTCAGTTTTGGTATATCTCTGGCTAGCATAAGAAATTAAATGGGAATTTTGAATGAGTTTTCCCAAAGCTACAGAAGAAGTTTAGAAACTCAGAAATGCATAAAATATATGTATGATATGGTATAATATCAACCCATTTTTTAAGATAAGGTACCGTAAATACTCCATAAAAGAAAAAGAAAAAAATCAAGACTTCTTCTCTGGTACACAGAGAAGGCCAAAAATGTTTATATAGATTTTCCAGATCTTGGGGGCGCTGTGCCCCTGACCCCCACAATGTAGAAGAGTTTTTCAGTGGTTGTCCTTCATAATCATGGAAAGACTTCATAAAGAGAATCTACTGGCCCACTAATATCTCCTTTTAGAAGGGGGGTGGGAAGTGGGGGAGGGTTGACTTATAGATAAGAAAGACAAAGTAACATTTTGACATTTGGATTTATCTGCAAAGTCTTTGATTCTCACATGACACTCTCACCACCAAGCAAAGGAAAAAGTGGTCACAAGTGTTAGGCAGGTTGTAGAATCATACTAGTGAGCAGTCCTTGGTGACTCAGTGGAACCTTCAGGGTGGGGAGTTGTAGGATGAACTTGAGGAGCTTCCTGCGGGGTTCAGATCAGAACCTGGTCTCTGGTACAATTTTCTCATTCATTATCTTGATTGAATTTCAAAGGCCACTGTGTGCTGGTCAGACTTGCTCAGCCAATGTTTGGGAAGGTAAGAATGAAATCATAAGCCATCATCTCCAAAATGTGGTGATCTCACCAGACGATCTCTAAAGTTTCTTCCAGTTCTCAATCCTAGGATCCATTATTTCTTATTTTAAAAGCTTTTTTCTAAGCATCGGCAAAAGCTTTTAACAAATATAACCTTCCCTTTTATCTGTTATTTCTAGTATCTATCATATACTTGTATCTATTATTTTAGAGCAAGACTTCTTTAAAAGTGTTTTTCACACTCATTTTATCCTTTGACTCTAATAGCTACCCTGTGAAGTCAGGGCAGGAATGACTAACCATATTTTACAGATAGGGAAACTGAGGCTCATAGAGGGGAAATGCCTTTTCCCAAGGTCACCCAACTAGGTAGCAAGGGAAGGAAGACTTAAGACTCTTGAGCTCCTAACTCTAGCTCAGCGTTCTTTTTTTCCAATGAACCATTCATGGAAAATTGAATTAAAGGACAGAAGTAGGATGTAATTCAATCGGGACCTAATACACTTAGGGAAAAAAATGTTAACCTCATAAAGTTGCTATAGGTGTTTGGAAAGGAAAGGTACCCAGTGATCAGAGTATTTATGGTGACTTAAATTTAACTTCTTCACTTCCGAGAGAGTAAAAACTCTTCTGAATAACAACAGTCCCCCACACCCCCACATACACCCCATCCACCCACCCACACACCCCAGGCTTATTTTCTCTTCTCTTCCTCTTTTCTGTTTCCAATATCTTCACCATACCACCCCCTTGTCCAAAGCAACATGAGGTGAGAGAACTGTTATGCTTACTTCCTTGCTCTTCCCATACATAGAGACAAAAATTAACAGATTAGATTTAGATCAATGGGGCAGAGAAGAGGGAAGAGAGGACCATGAGGTATGAATCTCTGGGATTGGATGAATTTTGGTCAATTCAATTCAAGAAACATTTATTCTGTACATGAAAATAGTTCTGGATACTTGGAATATAAGAATGGATACAAAACAGGGGCAGCTGGGTGGTGCAGTGGATAGAGCACCGGCCCTGGAGTCAGGAGTACCTGAGTTCAAATCTGGCCTCAGACACTTGACACTTACTAGCTGTGTGACCCTGGGCAAGTCACTTAACCCCAATTGCCTCACTTAAAAAAAAGAAAAAGAAAAAAGAATGGATACAAAACAGACCCTGACCTCAAGGAGTTTATAATCTTTATTAGATTTTTTTTTTTTTGGTGAGGCAGTGAGGGTTAAGTGACTTGCCCAGGGTCACACAGCTATTAAGTGTCAAGTGTCTGAGGCTGGATTTGAACTCAGGTCCTCCTGAATCCAAGGCCAGTGCTTTATCCACTATGCCACCTAGCTGCCCCAAGGAGCTTACAATCTTTAAAAAAAAAAATTATTCTGAAGTTAACAAACACCAAATAAAATGAGCATTACCTAACAAAGTAGAACAGAAAGAGAGGATTGTATATGACCAAATAAATTTGTCCAATGCTGGGCAGAATCAGGTCTTTCCTTTTGTTCTCCATCTCATTTGTGGTTGCATGTTGGGAGAAATTGAAATGGGTTTAATAATAATAGTTACAAATAACTATATAATAACTAACATTAAAATAGAGCTTACCATGTGCCAGGCACTGTACTAAGCACCTTATAATTATTATCTCATTCGATCCTTAAGATAACCCTGGTAGGTAGGTGCTAATGTTATCCCCACTTCACAAATGAGGAAACAGGTTAAGTGATTTGCCCAAGGTTAAGTGATTTGCTCAAGGTCACACAACTAGTAAGCAACAAAGGCTAGATTAGAACTCAGGTCTTCCTGAGACTTTTAAGCCCAACATTCTAGATGCTGAGCCAACTAGCTGCCTCAAAGAGGGTCTGTGGTTTTCACAGTCTTTATTCTAGAGGGGAAAAGAATGAAAGTTTTAGAGATACAGGCATCATGGAGTCCCAAAATGTTAGAGCCAAAAAAAAAAACTTAGAACATAGGTGCAAATGTAGAATATAAAACCTCAGAGTTGGAAGGGAATTTAGACTGTAAAATGTGAAGCCATAAAATGTCAGAATGGAAAGGGACCACAAAGATCCCATCAGTCTCCCCCATTTTATGGATGAAAATACTGAGGTCTTGAAAGTGATTTGTAGCATGGTAGAATACAAAGAGCATCAAAATGTCCCACAGTAGATAGAGGTGGCCTCGGAGTCAATTGGCAAGACCTGGGTTCAAGTTCCACTTCTGACGTGGAAGAACTGTGTGACTTTGGACAAGTCACTTAACCTCTCAGTGCCTCAGGAACCTCTCAAAGACTAAGTTGCAGAATAATTGCTGTTATGCTTTGGTGGAGGGAGATTCCTCGAAAGTTATTTATATCAATGAAATCATGAGTCTAGTCCAAAAGAAAAAAATAGTGGAAAGAATATTGTACTAATAGCCAAGAAAAAAATGTCTTGGCTCCATCATTCTAGTCCTGTGACCAAGGGTAAATCACTTGGCATCTCTGACCTGGTCACCCTTCAGAAGGTAAGTTCCTTTGAGGACAAGCACTGTTGTTTTTATTTATTTATTTATTTATTTATTTTTTGCATCCCCATTGACTAGCACAGTGCTTGGCACATAGAGTAGGTAGCTAATAAATGCTAATTGGTTGATCAATATCTTCATCTAAAAGACAGCAATAAATAATACTTGCCCTTCCTATCTCCTAGGGCTGCTATGAAGAAGGTGCTTAGTAAAGAATTATGAGCTTATTATAATTATTGCTACCCAAAGTCATGCGAATAGAGAAGGCTATAAGGTAACTTAAGAGAAACAGACAGCTATGTAGCCCAGTGGATAGAAGGCCTGGAATCAGGAAGACTCATCTTCCAGAGTTCAAATCTGGCCTCAGACACTTATTAGCCATGTGACCCTGGGCAAGTCACTTTACCCTGTTCCACTTAATTTCCTCATCTGTAAAATGAGTTGGAGAAGGAAATGGCAAAACAATCCAATATCTCTGCCAAGAAAACCCCAAATGGGATCACAAAGAGTCAATCACAACAGAAAATAGACTGAACAAGAGAATATGAGAATATTAGAATATGAAGGTGGCTCTCTCAGATTTATTCTATGTTCAGGTTCCATGAAAGGAAGAACAAGATTAAGAGGATAGTAGTGGGGCACTGGATTGGCATTCAGGAAGATCTACATTCAGATCTTGCCTCAGAATATGGGGCTTTTTTAGCAAGTCATTCCACCTGCATTAGTTAATTCATCTGTAAAATGAAGGGATTGGGCAATGGCCCTTTAAGGTCCTTTCCAATTCTAAATCAGTCACTCAATATTTATTAAGTGCCTACTATGTGCCAGGCACTGTGCTAAGCACTAAATCTCTGATCTGTGAGATATAAGGAAGCTGTTCCCAGCAGGAAGGTCTATTAAACACTGGACCAGATGGCTAGAAGAATGGTTATTTCCCTTTCCTTGACAATGTCTGGATGGATAGGCTAGATAACCTCCTGTTTGTTGTAACCTAGGTACAGTTGGACTCTGAGGCTGGTCTGGTCTCTGTTAGTTGTGTTATTTTAGAGGGCATGATTGCATTTTGGGGGGGCAGCTAGGTGGCGCAGTGGATAAAGCACCGGCCTTGGATTCAGGAGGACCGGAGTTCAAATTTGACTTCAGACACTTGGTACTTACTAGCTGTGTGACCCTGGGCAAGTCACTTAACCCTCATTGCCCTGCAAAAAAAAAAAAGTCTAGGCAATTAACAAAACAAAAAATCAAGACCAGATTTGTAATATTTGATGATTTCCAAGGTGTAAATGCCCACAGTCCCCTTCAAGCCAACTCTCCAATGCCGCTGAGCACAACTGTAGGATTTAGAGCTGGAAAAGACCTTAGAAATTTTTCTAACCCACCTCCTTCCTTTTAGTTTTGCTGGGTAGGTGATTCTTGGTTGTAATCCCATTTCCTTTGCCCTCTGGAATATCATATTCCAT
This sequence comes from Dromiciops gliroides, assembly GCF_019393635.1. NCBI lineage: Eukaryota > Metazoa > Chordata > Mammalia > Microbiotheria > Microbiotheriidae > Dromiciops > Dromiciops gliroides. Next base: position 211,520,481 of record NC_057862.1, read on the forward strand.
GCCCTCTGGTCCTTTAATGTAGAAGCTGCTAGATCTTGTGCTATCCTGACTGGGGCTCCACAGTACTTGAATTCTTTCTTTTTGGCAGCTTGCAATATTTTCTCCTTGACCTGAGAGCTCTGGAATTTGGAATATTCCTATGAGTTTTCCTTTTGGGATCTCTTTCTGGAGGTGATCAGTGGATTCTTTCAATTTCTATTTTAGCTTTTTCTTCTAGAATTTCAGGACAATTTTCCCTGAGAATATCTTGGAAGATGATGTCTAAGCTCCTTCCTTGATCATGGTTTTCAGGTAGACCAATAATTGTCAAATTATCTCTCCTGGACCTATTTTCCAGGTCAGCAGTTTTTCCCAGAAGATATTTCACATTGCCCTCTATTTTTTTATTCATTTGGTTTTGCTTTATTGTGTCTTGGTTTCTCATAAAGTCACTAGCTTCCATCTGTTCAATCCTAATTCTTATGCAATTATTTTTGTCAGAGAGCTTTTATACCTTTTTCCATTTGGCCAATTTGACTTTTCAAGCTGTTGACTTTTTTCTTATGTCTTTCCTGCATCACCCTCATTTTTCTTTCCATTTTTTCCTCTACCTATCTAACTTTATCTTCAAAGTCCTTTTTGAGCGCCTCTATGGCCTGAGATCAATTCATATTTTTCTTGGAAGCTTTAGATATAGGGGCCCTGATGTTGACATCTTCCTCTGAGGGTGCCCCTCGGTTTTCCTTGTTACTGAAGAAACTTTCTATGGTCCTCACCTTTCTCTGTCTGCTCATCTTGCCTTTCTTTTACTTGACTTTTAGCTCCTTAAAGTGGGGCACTGTTTCCAGGCTGCAGTATCCCAAGCTTAAGAAGTCCCAGCATAGACCCCTGTGGTCTCCCCACTACCCAGGGCTCAGCCCTCTCACCAGATTGTGAGCTTAGTTCCAGACGACACTGGTGCTGCAGCTGATTCAGAGGCTCTGGGGAGTCTCCTTCTCTGATAAGGCCTTCTTGGGACTGGATGTGTGTCAGGGTGACTGTGGGGTTGGGCTCGACTCCTGTATCAGCACAGCAGCTCCCTCCTTCTGACCTTCCAAGCCGTTCTTGGTTAGAAGATTCACCCCTTTCCTTTTTTTTTTTTTTTCCAGGGCAATGGGGGTTAAGTGACTTGCCCAGAGTCACACAGCTAGTAAGTGTCAAGTGTCTGAGGCCGGATTTGAATTCAGGTACTCCTGAATCCAGGGCCGGTGCTTTATCCACTGCGCCACCTAGCCACCCCCACCCCTTTCCCTTTACAGAGGAGGAAACTGAAGGCCCGAGAAAAGTGGCTTTGTTCAACATGACACAAGGGAGTAAGGGCTTGAACCCAAACCCTCAGACCTCAAATGGGGACATGAAGAGTTGGACATGAGTGAAAATGACTGAACAGCAACCACTGTTTCCCCCAGTCTTTGTAGTTTGGGGAAGGTCAGGGGCCTTTTCCAGAATCACAAACAAAAAAAAAACACTCAAGAAATAAGACCTGGAGGACCTGAGTTCAAATGTGACCTCAGATATTTAATAGCTGTGTGATCCAGGGCAAGTCACTTAATCCCGATTACTGAGGAGGAGGAAGGAAGAAAGAAGTTGTAATATAAAACCTTGTTCAATATTTGGGTCTGCTTTTTTCTAGCCATGTGACCTTGAGCAAGTCTGGGCCTCAGTTTCCTCCTGTGGAAAATGAAAGGTTGGGATTACATGATCTCAGAGGTCCTTTCCAGCTCCAAATACTACCAAGTACCTGTGGACCACGAGAAATGTGTAAACATATGTTATGTTAACAGAAATGAAACTTGAATAAAGGCAAGTTCCTATTTCCAGCCCTCAGTGATCTAGGTCTCCTACATCTTGTGTCTTTTAGATCCAATCTCAGGGTGGTGAAATGTCAGTGCACTATATAAGGAAACAATACTACAGAGTAGAAGGAGTCTTGAATTTGGACTAAGATGACCTGAGTTCAAATCCTCCCTTTGCCACTTAGTATCTCTATAACCCTGAGAAAGTCACTTAAGCTCTGTGGGCCTCAGTTTCCTCATCTGTAAAATGAGGAGTTGGACTAGGTTTGAGTCCTTTCTCTGCTTCTTATTTTACTTTATTATTTTTTTTTTGTAGGGCAGTGAGGGTTAAGTGACTTGCCTAGGGTCACACAGCTAGTAAGTGTCAAGTGTCTGAGGCCAGATTTGAACTCAGGTCCTCCTGAATCCAGGGCCAGTGCTTTATCCGCTGTGCCACCTAGCTGCCCCTGCTTTCTCTGCTTCTTACTTGCAGGGCAATCCTGGACAAGTTACTCTTTGAACCTCAGTTTCCTCATTTGTAAAATGGTGATAATAATAATAGCACCTATTTCACTGGGTGGTTGTGTGGATGACATGAGTTAACATATATAAAATGCTCTGCAAACCTTCTAAGTGCTATGTAACATCTTAGCAATTGTTATTTTTATTATCTGAAAGAGTTGTCACAATAATAAAATATTATCATGTATATAAAGCATTTGATAAACCTTTCTGTTTTGTGGACATATCAGTCATTGCTATTATAATTGGTGTAAGTCAGTGGCTCAGTGGATAGAGCACTGGCCCTGAATTTGGGAGGACCTGAGTTCTGATCTCTGAAACTTACTAGCTGTGTAACCCTGGGCAAGTCACTTAACCCCAACTGCCTCAAACATCCAGGGCCATCTCCAGTCATCCTGATGTGTATCTTGCCACTGGACCCAGATGGCTCTGGAGGAGAGAGTGAGGCTGGTGATCTTGCATTTCCCCCCTCCCTTAAATTGAATTCGGTGCAAGTCATGACATCACTTCCCAATGTCACGATCCTCTCCTAGAATGAAGGACAAGCAACAACAGTAATTATTGTGAGTCAGTAGGAGTACTTGGGGGGTGGTACTAGGGTACAGATGAGGGGGTAAGAAAGTGTCAAACTCAATTTTCATCTATTTCAGTGTTGTCTCAGGTCAGCACAGCCCCAGAAAGGAGGAAGAAAATTCTTCAACTGTTCTAGCATGTGATCCTCTGTTCCTAAGCACAGTATTCAGGCCAATAATTTTAAAATCACATTTCAATAATATTTTAAAATTTATAAAATATTTCTTCACAGTGTTCTTACAGTTAAGTAATGTAATAGTTCATTTTGACAGAAAGGAAAACTAAGGCTTTGACGGGTTAAATGTTCAATACTTTCAGTCATGTCTTACTCTTTGTGACCCTATTTGGGGTTTTCTTGGCAAAGAAAGGGAGAAAAAATTACAGATGAGGAAGTGAGGCAAACAGGGTTTAAGTGACTGATCCAGGGTTACATAGCTAGCAATTGTAGGAGGTCAAATTTGAACTCAGTTCCTCCTGACTCCAAGCTCTGTGCTCTATCCACTGCACCACTTAGCTGTCTTCTGTCCATTATCTGAGCCAAATTTTAACCCACTTCCCTTGACTCTAACTTTCACTACATCATCTATATTTCTAATGGATTAATATTAATAGTAAATCTTTTCCATATAATGGGCTAAATAGCCCTTTGTGAGCTAGCCTGGGGAACATAAGCACTATTTATAACACTTTCTCTGGGAAAATCTGTTCCTAGTTACAACCAGCTGACTTAGAAACAAACTTTTGAAACATCCCCAGAGCTGTAATTAACACTGGGCAGCATGTTCTTTGCCCCAGGGTAAAGACAGCTGGGTGGGCAAGCTTTACTGTGGGTTTCTGGGTCCTCCACTAGCCTCCTGTCTCCAAGCACAAACTTGCCTGTTCCGAGGGCATCAATACTCCCTCAGATACCATCATCATCACACATCTCCTGGGGCTCTCACTTTCCCCAACCACTGGAACTGTTTTATTGTAGCATTACTGTCATAGCCTGACAAAGTTGAGCTGTTCAGCTCCGCCTGAGGACCTACCCTGTGGGATCAGTGACAATGGTGACATGTTTTGACATCCCCAGAAGTGTCCTCTGTAATCAAAATTTTGTTTTTATGCTTATCTCCTACAGAAAGCAAATCAGAGAAATTATTTTCATAACGTCTCCTACAAGAAAAACCAAATCAGAGACAGGAAAAACAGAGTACCAGTTTTTTTGTCCCAAGAATAAGCAAGCATGAATCATAGGGAGACTCCTTCCAAAGAAGGAGTTCAAAAGATATATAAACAAGGTGTTATCAATTCAATCAACTTGATACAAATCAACTTAAAAGCAAACACTGACAAGAATGTATGAAATACAAATCAGCTTAACAATTTCAATTATAACAGGAAAGTATGAAATGCCAATCAGTTCAATAGTTTGACATAAAGCAAACACTATGGTAAGATTATATGATTCAGAAAAGACGTTTGGCAGGGACAAGAATGCCCAGATATTTTTACAAGATAGGGTCTTACTATGCTGGGGAAAGAAGTTAGCAGATAGGGACCTATCTGCTAGCTATCTGGGTTCACTTTGGAGGGCATTTTACTCCTATTAATCCGGAGTTTCATAAAATCTTTTTGGGTGATAAGGCAGCTCCATCAAATCCAGGTGGTCCGTACATTCATTATAACACCTCAGATTTACTGTTGGCTCCATCCTTCTCTACCCCCTCCAAATTAATCCCTCTGGGTGTCAGAATTAGTTCTGCAAAACCCATTCATTATTGTAGGTTTACTAGCCATGTGACCCTGGGTAAGTCACTTTAACCCTCTTTGCCTTAATTCCTCATGTGTCAAATGACCTGGAGAAGGAAATGCAAACCACCCCAATACCTCTGCCAAGAAAACTCCAAATTGGGGTCATGAAGAGTTGGACACAACTGAAACAGACTCAACAACAAGAAAAAGTCCTTGCATGGTGAAACATTCATAGGTTTTTCTGTAGAAGATAACAGTTTTCTTCCTGGGGAATCCTGAGTCACAGGATTTAGATTTAGAGTTGGGAGGATCATCTAGTACAACTCCTCACTTCAGGAATGAGGAAACTCATGGTTAAGATCAAACAAACGCTAAGCAGTTAGACCTGTGTCTTCTAAAGCCCTCAGTTTCCTCATCTGTGAAATGAGTGATTAGATTAGATGATCTCTAAGATCTCTTCCAATCCTAAAACTATGACACTATAATTAAACTAACATTTATTTAGACCTTTATCTAGGCTCTGCAAAATCCTTTACATACATTATTTTATTTGGTCCTCACAACAACCCTGTGAAATTGGCATTACAGGTATTGACATGTCCAGTTTCCAGATGAGGAAACAAGGTAAGGAGGCTGAAATATAAGGTGGAGAGTAGGATGGGCAGCTAGGTGGTGTAGTGGATAGAGCACTGACCCTGAAGTCAGGAGGACCTGACTTCAAGTGTCACCTCAGACACTTACTTGCTGTGTGACCCTGGGCAAGTCACTTAACCCCAATTGACTTAAACTTCTGAAGCCTTCTCCACTCACCCTGATGTATATCTTGCCACTGGACCCAGATGGCTCTGGAGAAAATGAGGTTGGTAAGTTTGCACAGCCCTCTTTCACTTAAATCTCATTTAGTGCAGATCATGACCTCACCCTGATATCATGGTCCTCTGTGAGAACAAAGGACAAACAATAACAACAAGGAGAATAGGATGATAAAGGAGAGTGGACTGATGAACTGTCCAGGAGAGATACTGCTTTGATTCTAATAATCAATATTTATTATCTTGTTGTAGTCTGAAGGCCCCCTTCTCTAAGTTATAAAGAGCACTGACTCTGAACTAAAGGGGGTTGGCCTAAATGACCTTTGAACTCCCTTATGACTATAAGGCTATAAGTTCCCTATTGCCTCCAGGATCAAAATATAAAATCCTCTGGCTTTTAACACCTTCCATAGCTGAGCCCCTTCCTACTTTTCCAGTCTTCTTATGCCATACCATCCTGAACACACTCATTCAGCAATCCAGAGATGCTGTCCTTGCTCCTTGATCATGGTTTTCAGGTAGACCAATAATTTTCAAATTATCTCTCCTGGACCTATTTTCCAGGTCAGCAGTTTTTCCCAGAAGATATTTCACATTGCCCTCTTTTTTTCATTCATTTGGTTTTGCTTTATTGTGTCTTGGTTTCTCATAAAGTCACTAGCTTCCATCTGTTCAATCCTAATTCTTATGCAATTATTTTCATCAGAGATCTTTTGTACCTCTTTTTCCATTTGGCCAATTTGACTTTTCAAGCTGTTGACTTTTTTCTCATGTCTTTCCTGCATCACCCTCATTTCTCTTTCCATTTTTTCCTCTACCTCTCTAACTTTATCTTCAAAGTCCTTTTTGAGCATCTCTATGGCCTGAGAACAATTCATATTTTTCTTGGAAGCTTTAGATATAGGGGCTCTGATGTTGACATCTTCCTCTGAGGGTGCACCTCGGTCTTCCTTGTCACTGAAGAAACTTTCTATGGTCCTCACCTTTCTCTGTCTGATCATATTTTACTTGACTTTTAGCTCCTTAAAGTGGGGCACTGTTTCCAGACTGCACTATCTCAAGTTTCAGAAGTCCCAGGTGGTATGATTTAAGGAGGATCAGGTTCTTCACTAGCCTGGCCTGTTCCCTGGTCTGTAGACCAGACCAACTTGCTAATCAACCAGCTTTATGTGTTGTGGTTGTCAGCTCAGCTCCGATGAGCCTGTGCTCCTCCCCCACCTGGGCCACTGCTACTCAAGCCTCCCTCTTGGTTCCCAGCAGGGGTGAAAAACCCAAGTTCTGCCTCAGCACCAGCATAGACTCCTGTAGTCTCCCCCCTGCCCAGGGCTCAGCCCTCTCACCAGACTGTGAGCTTAGTTCCAGACGACACTGGTGCTGCAGCTGATTCAGAGGCTCTGGGGGTCTCCTTCTCTGGTGAGGCCTTCCTGGGACTGGATCTGTGTCAGGGTGACTGGGGTTGGGTTCCACTCCTGTCTCAGCACAGCAGCTCCCTCCTTCTGACCTTCCAAGCCGTTCTTGGTTAGAAGATGATTTCAGCACATTCATCTGTGGGTTTTGCTACTCCAGGCATTGTCCTATGGCATTATTTGGTTGTTTTTTGGAGTGATCGTGTCATGAGTTCAAGAGCTCATGGCCTTTCCTCTGCCATCTCGGCTCCACCCCGCTAAAGCAATCTGATTTCTGTCTTTGCTCTTTCTCAAACAATACATTCCCATCTCCCACCTATGGGCATTTTCACTTGCCCTCCCAATGCCTAGAGCTCTCTCCCTTCTCCTTTTGACCTCCTGGCTCCCCTGGCTTCTTTCAAGTCTCAGCTAAAGGTCTACCTTCTGCAAGAAGTCTTTTCTGATCCCCCTTAATGCTAATTAATGCCTTCCCTCTGTGGATTATCTCCAATTTATCCAGTATATAGTTTATAGCTCATTGGTTGTTGAGGTCAGGGACTGTCTTTTGCCTAGCATCTCTAGTTCTTGGCCCAGTGTCTGACACATAGTAGGTGAATGACAAATGTTTGTTGACTAAAACTTTTTTTTTAGTGAGGCAATTGGGGTTAAGTGACTTGCCCAGGGTCACACAGCTAGTAAGTGTTAAGTGTCTGAGGCCGGATTTGAACTCAGGTACTCCTGACTCCAGGGCTGGTGCTTTATCCATTGCGCCACCTAGCCGCCCCAACATATATATTTTTTAAAAGGCAATTCTGGACAAAATGCATCTTCCTCTCTTCATTGTAGTGTAAGAAGTGAGGTCTTGGGGAGACCACAGAGATGGAATGTTGCATATCCTGTTAGACATCACTGTATCAGTTTTACTGAATTGTCTTTTTCTTTCCTTTTAAATTTTGATTTCAAGGGACAGCTTGCTGGGGAGGGGAGGGCAGAGGATAGATTTGGAAGTTGCCAAGATATAAGGTGTCCATAAAAATGAGATGGAAAACATTTTAAATACACAATTTCTTGTTCAATTTTATGTTCTGGTTTCTTGAATGAATATATTCATTAGAAGGGAGTGCTCTTGGCAAATTCCAGCTTGCCTCAGTTGCAGTTAAGTTGTCAGGCATGTGTAGCCTTTAGCAATTTAAGCTTACTGTGGCGCACTGGGGAGAGTAGATTGGACTGAAGCTCCGATTCAATTCCCATTCCTACCAGCTTTTTTTAGTCTTAGGCAAGTCAGTTCACTGATGTGAGCCTCAGTTTTCTCATCTGTCCTGCTGTGTTCTTATGAAAACAATATGAAGTAATAGCTATGAAAATGCTTTTTTATAAATGTGTTCTAAACATGCAAACAAGGGGTTAAGTTGGCATTCTGGTTAAACTGACATCAGTCTGTGTCTTGCCTACCTGATTACATTTGAACAAACTAATTAAATCCAAATTTTTGAAACTGCAAAGCAGATGACCAAACCCAGCGTGCACTTCTATGTTTACTACAGGAAAGGTAGGGAGGGAGGAGAAATTTCTTCTCAATATTCATTGGGGTGGGGGGAGGGAAAGGACTAATTCCTTGGAGTTTCTCATTGGAATTCATTAGGCACTTTCCATTGGAATAGGGGGAAATGATAGTCTTTCTACTGCTCAGCCTCATTGTTAGTAAAACTGGCTTTTGTAAACTGCTCCTGGAATTTAATCGCCCTTATAACATTGTTTCTATTGGGAAGTTTATTTCTCCATATCTGTAGAACTTGGCTGTCCTCTTTGTCCCACTAATTTTCCTTCCGGGCTGTCTTCCCCTCCACGCCCTTTTCTTCTCCTTTGACCTCAGTCAATCAACAAACATTTCTTGGGTTCCTGCTATGTTGATCAATTTAACTAAAGAGGGTGCCCCCGTGCTTGCTTCAGCTGCACTTATACTAAATAGGGTGCCCCTCAAGTTTTAGTACACACGAAGTTAGAAAATTAAAACTGCACCAAGACTTTGGGGACATCCTGTATAGTCTGGTAGACAACATAATGAAGGGTTAAGAAGACGTGGTCCTTGTCTCTTAACGTCCTTTCAGTCTAATAATGGGAGAGATAGAACAGCATAGTGAAAAAGGATCTGGCCTCTGAGTTTGGAAAATACGGGTTCTTGTAAAATTTTTGTATGTGTTGGCTTATATGTACTGGCTGTCTGATACTGGGCAAGTCACTTAACCTCTAGATGCCTGGGGCAACTCTAAGAACACTAATTATATAGCTAGTATAGCTCTGTATTGATGAAGTTCTCTCTCCAGTGAAATCACAGGTCTGGTCTGTTATGGGAATGCAGTGGGACCCCAAGAAACCAAAAGATCCCAACCCTCCCTAGGAATCCTTGAACTCTCCCAGGGGAGGGGCAGCTCTGCCTCCCACCTCAGGAATGGGTGTTGAGGAGCACTACCCTGGTAAACTGATATGCAAAATATGGATGGGTGCTGCATATCTTACTGATGCCCCATTATTCCAAAATCCCCTCCCAGTTGTTACATTTCCCTCCTAGTTCTTTGTAACTTCCTTCCCTCCTGGTAAAAATACAAAAGACCAGTCTTCTCTTACTTCTTACTTACTACTCTACTTCTTACTTCTACTTACTTACTAGGTGATCTGTTCCCCAGCCATATTTCTCCTAATAAATCTCTTTATTTTACAAGATTCATGATGAGCCTCCAATTCTTTTGGGTGACCCCAATCAAGGTCGCAAGTCTCCCCCAAAACAGGTCCAACATAGGTTTTAGTGTTAAACTGTGGGACTGACTAGGACAAACTGGTATATTGGAGAAAGTACTGATCTCCTGATCTCTTATCCATGTGGATTTCCCTACATCTCAGCATCCTTGTCTATTAAAATGACATAATTTGGCTAGACCTGGGAGTTTTTACCCTGGGGCCCAAAAATCTAGTTTGTAAAATATTTTGATATCTGTATTTCACTAGAATTGGTTTCCTTTTTAATCCTGTGGATTTTATTAGGTGCATTTTTTTTTTTTTAGTGAGGCAATTGGGGTTAAGTGACTTGCCCAGGGTCACACAGCTAGTAAGTGTTAAGTATCTGAGGCCAGATTTGAACTCAGGTACTCCTGACTCCAGGGCCAGTGCTCAATCCACTGCGCCACCTAGCTGCCCCTATGAGGTGCATTTTAACACATTATTCTGGGAAGGAGTCCATAGGCTTCACTAGATTTGTAAAGGACATGACAAAAAATTTTTAAGAACCTTTGGATTAAAGTATCTCTTATTTGTTGTTTTTAAGTTGTGTCTAACTCTTCATGACCCCATTTGGGGTTTTCTTGGCAAAGATACTAGAGTGATTTAGCCATTCCTTCTCTAGCTCATTTTACAGATGAGGAAACTAAAGCAAACGGGATTAAGTGACTTGCCCAGGATCATACTGCTAGTAAGTATCTGAGGCTAAATTTGAACTCTCATCCTCCTGACTCCAGGCCCTACACTCTATCCATTGCATCACCTACCTGCCCATGAAAAGAATCTCTTAGGGGCCCTTCTAACTCTGATATTAAATGAGTCTGTGACTCCAGGTACTGCGGAAGTTCAGAATATAAGCTTCTTGAGGGCACAGGTGATTTTCTTTTTTTTTTTTAGTCCATTTTCATTTCATTTTGACCATGCCATGCACAAAGTAGGCACGTGAGAGATGTTTATTGAAGTGAACTAAAACAAAGTGTCATATGAAGCCTGACCTGTTGTCATTATAGCCAGGCAGAATCAGAGAAGATTTCCTGGAGGAGGTAGCATTAAGAGAAGAACATTCCAAACTGGTAGACTGGTAGAGCAGAACAGGGAGGCAGCTGGATGGCCCAGTGGATAGAGAGCTGGGTCTAGAGTCAAGAAGATCTGAGTTCAAATGCAGCCATAGACAATAGCTGTATGACCCTGGACCAGTTACTTAACCCTGTTTGCTCCAGTTTCCTCATCTGTAAAATGAGCTAAAGAAGGAAATGGCAAACTGCTCTAATATCTTTGCCAAGAAAACCCCATGGACAGTATGGTCTACATAGTCACAGAGTCAGATACAGCTGAACAGGTTGAGAACAAACAAAAGACATGGGTACTCACACGAGTAGGGTGTGTTTTTGGCAAAGGCTGAATAAAACTATTCATTTTGATCCAATAAGTATTTGGGGGGATGGGTAATGAGGATTGAGTTATTTGCCCAGGGTCGCACAGCTAGTAAGTGTCAAGTATCTGAGGCCACATTTGAACTGAGGTCCTCCTGAATTCAGGGCCGGTGCTTTATCCACTGTGTCACCTAGCTGCCCCTCAATAAGTATTTATTAAGCATCCTCTGTGTTCTAAGTCTGAGTGAGGCACTTGGTATAGCATGTAAGGACAAAATCCAAAGAATCCCTGTTTTTCCCTTTCCATTCTCTTGGAATAAGACAACAGGTATACAGTTACATAAACATAAAATACACACAAGGTAATTACAAAGTAATTTTGTGGCAGAGAAAATTAGGCAAGATCTCTTGTACAATGTGGCCCTTGAGCTGACCCTTGACTTCTGGGTTGTTTTGTTTTTTGTTTTTTTTTTTTAGTGAGGCATTTGAGGTTAAGTGACTTGCCCAGGGTCACACAGCTAGTAAGTGTTAAGTGTCTGAGGTCAGATTTGAACTCAGATACTCCTGACCCCAGGGCTGGTGCTCTATCCACTGCACCACCTAGCTGCTCCTGACCCTTGACTTCTGAAAGGCGCTAAGGAGGGGTTCCAAGAGGCAGAGGTGAGGAGACTGAGTTTTCCCCAAACACAAGTGGGAGAGGGGATGTTGTGTACACAAATCAGCAAGTGCACCAGTGTTGGAAAAGCAAATGGAAGCCAAATAGTGGTAGACTTTAAACACTGTATAAAGGAGTCTGTATTTTATCCCAAGGGCAATAAGAAGGACAAGGGAACTTCTTGAGTTGGGGTTCAAACCTGTTCAAACCTATGTTTGAGTTATATCCGTTTAGGGGGGCAGCTAGGTGGTACAGTGGATAAAGCACCGGCCCTGGATTCAGGAAGACCTGAGTTCAAATACAGCCTCAGACACTTTATACTTACTAGCTGTGTGACCCTGGGCAAGTCACTTAACCCTCATTGCCCCACCAAAAAAAAAAAGAAAGAAAGAAAGAAAGAGAGTTATATCCGTTTAGCAGTTGTGTGAAGGAAGGATTGAAGAAGGCACTGAATGCTTAGGGAATAATTTAGGAGACTAAGTAATAGGCCACTCAGAGATGATAAGGATGTTAAGGAGACAGGAGAGATGTTGAAGAGGTAGAATCAACAAGATTTAGCAACTGATTAGATATAGGAGGTAGAGGACTCCAAGGTTGTAAACTTGTATGATACTGCTGTTGTCGCTCATTTGTTTCCATCATGTCCAACTCTTCGTGACCCCTCAGACACTTACTAGCTGGGCAAATCAGTTAACTCTGTTTGCCTCAGTTTCCTCATCTGTAAAATGAGCTGGAGAAGGAAAAGGTAAGCCACGCCAGTTTTACAGGATCATAGAGTCAGACCCGACTGAAACGACTGAACAGCAATGAAATTATCATCATTATTGGAGGAAGAGAGGATGTGGTTGGAGAAGGCTGTTTGTTGCACTGAACAAAGCAGGAGATGACTAGGGACCTTTTCTTCCCTCTCTCCCCTGTATCCCTGGAGTTTTGCACTTGTCTATCCAGTGACATTGATAACAATAGTTCCCTATCTCAAGGTCTCATTAGGGTGCACATCTTTCTGTCCTTTTCTGAATTGCTTTCCCAGAGACCTAAAGTTGGCAGCCCAGAGGATGATTTTTGTGGATCTGTTTATAGTTGGGCCACTGCCTCTCTTTCCTTTGAAGCAGGTTTAGAGACTGGCCCAGGTCCCATCACCCTCAGTATGCCAGGTCATCTCTTTCCACACGTCAGCTTCCATGCCCCCAACCCTCCCAGGAAGTTGGGCTTTCTTCCTTTCTCAGGAACAGGGGCACCACCACTGTATATTTTAACAGTGGAAGATGTCAATCAGATCTTTCCTTCTGAGAGCTGATTAGAAAACCCTCCATGGACAAATCCCCCAAATATAGGAGAGCACCAGGCTCTGGGATTTACACCTTGAGGCCCAGGGGGTAGGTAGGGTTTTCCTGAGTCACTTTCCATAATGAAGTGGTTTGGGATCGAACTTCGTTTCCCCCTGGCTCTAGCCTAATTCTGCAAACCTCATGGAGTTATACTACTGGCATGAGACAATTGTTTCATTACTTGTGAGCGGAAGGGAAAATTGTCCTGAAACTATTATTGTTTCCAGGGGAGCCTCTGTGAGAAGAGGCTCATTATTTTGTGGAAGGCAGGCTGCTCATTAACAGAGGTCACCACCGCTGATGAAAGTTGCCACTGTGTACCCAAGCAAACTTCCATGATGGCTGAAGTCGGAGTTTAAATAGAAAGGGAAGTTGTGAATTTTATTCATTTATCCATTCAACAATTTTTTTTTTGTCCTCCTACCACTCACCACGATATGTGCAAGGTACTGAGGGGAAGCTGAAAATCAAACTGAGATGAGATGTCGTTATACCCTTTAGGAACATCCTTTCTAGTAATGATAATTCATATTTTTAGAGCATTTTAAAGATTTCCAGGGTGATATCTTTTTGTTTGTTTGTTTGTTTGTTTGTTTTTAGTGAGGCAATTGGGGTTAAGTGACTTGCCCAGGGTCACACAGCCAGAAGGGTCAAGTGTCTGAGGCCGGATTTGAACTCAGGTCCTCCTGACTCCAGGGCCGGTGCTCTATCCACTGCACCAGCTAGCTGCCCCTCAGGGTGATATCTTGATGGGCCATCCATACAAGTTAGATAAAATGCATTTTTCATAGATTTGGTTTTTTTCCCAGGTGAGTAACTTGGCCAATGTATTCAGAATAACCTTAGTTTTTTTCTCAAGAAGTCCCTGTAGTATTCTGGGTCTTGATGCAACTATCATGATGCCATCTATAAACAGGAGATCACTATCTATAGGGAATGATAGCAATTATAATGCTCTTTGGCTATGAATCATAGAACACTACAATCTCAGGAGAATGAAAAAAAAAATATATATATATATATATATACCCTCTGTGCCCCAAGGAACAATGGAAAACCATGTGTGGTGAGCAGGGATGGCATATTCCCAACAATGACTCATCCATAGACACAGATGACCAGAAAATGAGGTTAGCCGTGGTACAAGACTAAGTGAAGATAGGATGGAGTTTTGCCCTGGCTATTTGTAAAGTTCGAGACAATTCAAATAATGGTCTCCAGCACATTGGGTAGGCAGATCTTCTAGAAAAGAGTCATAGAAGAGGGGTAGACAAGAATCACACAGAGTGTGATGGTATAGATGGGTTTTGATCTACACCAGAGGTTCTCAAAGTGTGGTGGAATCCCTGAGTCTTCCCCACACCCTATCAGCTGTTCTATGAGGTTAAAACTAATTTCTTTTTATACTTTCAGTTTTATTGATGAGTTTCATTTTTACATTAAACACATTTACAGATTACTTCAAGTTCCCAAGGTCTCTTGTACCAGCAAAACAGTTAAGCAAAACTAACAATAAAATGACCCTGTCTGAACATCCATATAACATTTCGCATCTGTGGCACCCCCTACCTCTTTTTTTTTTTTTGTGTGGGGCAATGAGAGTTAAGTAACTTGCCCCGTGTCACACAGCTAGGAAGTGTCAAGTGTCTGAGGCTGGATTTGAACTCAGGTCCTCCTGAATCCAAGGCCAGTGCTTTATCCACTGCACCACCTAGCTGCCCCCTGCCTCTTATTTTTAAAAAATGAACAGATAGGTATTTTCTCTCCTTCCTTCACACTGGGGCAGGGGAGGGAAGAGAGAAGAAAATTTCTTATAACAGTTAAGCAAGACAAATTCCCCCAATGGCTCTCTCTCTCTGTCTCCCTGTCTCTCTGTTTGTCTTGTCTGTCTCTGCATATATGTGTATTATATATAAAATGTATGTATATATGTGTTTTTCATTTTGTACCCTAAGTCCATCACTTCTCTATAATGGTTTCATCACCAGTCTTCCTAATATTTATTAGTACTGGTATTAGTATTTTTTTTTAATTTAAAAAAAAATGGGGGGGGGCCAATGAGGGTTAAGTGACTTGCCCAGGGTCAAGTGTCTGAGGCCCATTTGAACTCACATCCTCCTGAATCCAGGGCCGGCGCTCTATCCAGTGCACCACCTAGCTGTAACTGGTATTAGTATTAATAGAAAATATGGCTTAGTAGAAAGAACACTGGATCACCTGCATTCAAATCATACTTTCTAGCTGGGTGGCCACCAGTCAGTCACTTTGTGTCTCCAAATCAACATGTTTGTTTCCTTATCTGTAAAATGCAAATAATACCTGTAGTTACTGCCTCACAGGGTTGTTGTAAGGCTAAAATGAGATAAAATATGTAAATAATAAATTTTAGTTAGTTCTGCATACAAATATATACAGGGGAAAGCTTGGTGGCACAGTGGATAAAGCACCTGTCCTGGATTCAGGAGGACCTGAGTTCAAATGGGGCCTCAGATACTTGACACATACTAGCTGTATGACCCTGTGCAAGTCACTTAACCCTCATTGCTCACAAAAAAAAAAAAAAAAAGCAACCTCCCTCCTTCCCCGGTCATATACAGGGTGTCCCAAAAGTCTTAGTGCATTGTAGTCTTAGTCCCAAATGATAAAGCTTTTAATTGAAACAAGACTTTTAGGACACATATATGCATATAATGTATTACATATTTACATGAGTATATACATGTAACTATACTTGTACCTATACCAATTTCTATATACATACATAGCTATGGTATATTTGAACTCAGGAGATCTATGTGTCCTGTGTCTACCACTTACTTATTCTTGGGACCTCAAAGCCAGTCACTTAACTGCTCTGAGCCAGAGTTTCCTCCTTTACAAAATGAGTCTACTAGTACTTTACCTGCCTACCTTTGGGTTTCTTGAAAGGGCCAAATGAGCTTGACACATGTGAGAAGTGCTTTCCAATCAGCCAAGGTCTATGTCCATAATTTATCCATAAGTTATTCCCTGCTTTGCCTGCAGGAAAAAGGAATCCAGATCATAGGAGAAACTAAGGGTACTTCTTAAAAAAAAATGTAGTGGAGGGGCGGCTAGGTGGCGCAGTGGATAAAGCACCGGCCCTGGATTCAGGAGTACCTGAGTTCAAATCCGGCCTCAGACACTTGACACTTACTAGCTGTGTGACCCTGGGCAAGTCACTTAACCCCCATTGCCCCGCAAAAAAAAAAAAAAGTAGTGGAGACTCTGAAGGAAGCTCAACCTTGGGTCCTGCCTTTCAGTTTATCTCCAGTCTCCTGTGGAGTTTGAGGTTTAGATGTGCGTGTGTGGTTCCCACATAATCAAGCAGGTGTCTCTGTGGTTAGCTTGGATGATAGGCTAAACCACACACCATGTTAACACATTAGTATCATCCTTCCATCTGCCCAAGGCAGAAGAGGAAGCCTGTGGCAGCACTCCCTAAGCAGGCTTAGTAGCATTACAATGATACAGGCTCCAGCTCGAGTCTGACCCCTATTTTTTACAAAGGAGACTTGAGAAGTCCCTAAAAGGAAACTGTTTGGCTCAAGGTCATAGAGATAGGAAAACAGCAAAACTAGAACAAGAACCTAGGTCTCCTGACTTCCAACCTAGTGTTCTTTCCACTATTCAACACTATTTCCACTGCTATTCCCTCCCATAGTGTCTTCAGAGAACTGAAGATACATTTGGAGCAAGAGTAGATTCATATTTTCATGATTTCTTTTGTTATAAAAGAAAAGGTGCTCTCAGTCCTGACAAGGCAGCCTGGGCAAGGAGCTGGTGAGGTTAGGTCACTTGGCAGAGATTCAGTTCCAAGGGCACAAAAGTACAGGTTAATCCCAGGCTTCTGGGCAATGGCCCTCATGCCCTGTAGGGGAGTGAGTATCCCTGGGGTCAAGCTAGAACAAGATAATCATCAAGTCTTTCCTGGATGGGAATACTTGTTTTGAAACTTGTGTACAAAACTATGTTAATACAAAGACAAACTTCTGAGAGGAGGCTGTTGTAATTAGAAAGGTAGCATGGTGAGAAAAGATTCAGAAGATTTGGGTTTCAGCTCTGACATGTCCTTACTGTGTAGTCACACAAGTAACTTAATCTCTCCAAGCTTTATTTTCCTTATCTAAAAAATGGGAGTAATAAATCCTATATTAGAAAGTTGTTGCAGGAATCAGAGGTAATCCAGGTAAAACACTATTTTAAAAGACAGGAATTATCTTTTATTTGAGCGCTAGAGAAAGGAAACCAAGAGAAGACAAACTTCTCTCAAAGGGAGATAACAGAGACACATGATTCTCTGAGATACCTATCTCTTCATACAGGAGAAAGGCCATAGCTTTTATAGTTGGTAGATGGGGGTGATCACCTGAGAGTGGAATGTCCCTTATTGGGTGGCTTGGGAGAAGTCAGGTGAGGGGCGGTTGTTGGAGCTATATCTGTCCCCTTGGCTCCACTCAGGCAGCAGTCACGCCTAATGGGACTATCTACCCAAGGGGTAGGGGGAGACTAGAATGGAGGGTGGTGGTCCTGGAGTTATCTCAGGCCTGAGTGGGTGCCGCTTATCTTCCTTCTTTAGGTGTGTCTGTCCTATGGTTTAGCTTCTCAAGGAGAACCAGCCCAGACACGGGTCCCCATGCCTAACTGGCCAGTTCAAACCTCAGCATTCTATGTTCTCAAGACCTTTCCAGGTTTTAAAATTTAGTCTTTTTGTGTTTCGACATTCCATGTTTTAAAGTCCCTTCAAACGCCAACATTCTCTGTCTTATTCTCTAACATTAATAATAATGATGATGATAATTTATATAATGCTTTCAGGTTTGCATAATTCTTTAAAAATATTATTTCATTTGATCCTCACAAAAACTCTGGGAGGTAGATGCTATTATTAGAGATAGAGAAACTGAGGCTGAGTTGAGGTGACATGCCAGGGTCACACAAGTAGTAAATGTCCAAGCCTGGATTTGAACTCTAGTTTTCCTCACTCTAGGATCAGCACTCTAACCACTATGCCACCCAGCTATATTCTATGTCCTAAGGTCATTTATAAGTATCATTTTATGGTTTTAAGATTAAGTGAGGGCTGAAGGGAAGGAGGAAAAAGGTGAAAAGTGGCAAATTCTTAGGACTGAGGCTGATAGCTCACATTGTCTAGGATCTTCCTTTTTCTACTTTTCACCTCTATTTGTGGAGTGCTATAAGCCCCTGGGGTACTGTTTCTTCCACCATAGCATCCAAATAATGAAATACAGGACTCCATGAAGATGTTACTCTTTAGCTAGCTATAATTCTACTTCTCTGCTTTCAGCATGAGGCAAGTATATCAATGTTCAGATGTTGTCATTCATTCTGCAAACATTAAACACTGACTGTATATTCCTCCCAAGTGAAATGAAGCTGTGCTAGGCACTGGGGGAGGAGAAATGTTTAGATGAGATGGTCCCTGACCTCACTGAGCTTGTATTTTGTTCCACACGGAATAGAAGCACTCTGAAGATGTGACATGGGTCAGATCTCATTGAATTTTCCAATCACACCAAATTGGAAGGATTAACATTCTAGATGGCAGGTTCAGATTCCAGAGGGCTAGGACATTGGGCTGGATCTAATAGGATAAAGTTTATAGCAATAAATGTAAAATCTTATATTTGGATACAAAAAATGAGTTTCCCAAATAGAGTACAGGAGGGCTATGGTTAGACAAGTACCAGTTTGTCTAAAAGACTTTCTGGACTTAAGAAAGTGATAGAGAAAATGTTAGTAACAGATAAAACTTGAAAGTGTATCATGTGCTGAGTGAAATGAACAAAACCAAGAGAACACTGGTTGTTGTTTTGTTTTGTTTTGTATTCCGGGCAATGAGGGTTAAGTGACTTGCCCAGGATCACACAGCTAGTAAGTATCAAGTGTCTGAGGCTGGATTTGAACTCAGGTCCTCCTGAATCCAGGGCCGGTGGTGCTTTATTCATTGCCCCACAGAGCTGTGGGCCCCCCACCCCCCACCCCCAACATTGTACATAGTATCAACAACATTGTGTGATGATCAACTGTGTTTGACTTAACTCTGTCTTGGATCATTGTATTGCTGAATGCCAAAAGACTTATGGTGGAAAGTGCTCTCCACATGGAGTCTGGATGCAGATTGAAGCATACTGTTTTCACTTTTGTTGCTGCTTTTTTGTTATTGTTATTGTTTCTTTCTTGAATTTTTCTTCCTTTTGTTCTGATTTTTCTCTTACAACATGACTAACATGGAAATATGTTTAACATGATTGTAATGTGTAACCTATATCAAATTGCTTGCTGACCTCGGGATGGGGGAGGGAAGGGAGAGGGGAAGAAAAATTTGGAACTCAAAAAAATATCTTTATATGTAATTGGGGAAAAAATAAAAATTTCATTTAATTTTAAAAAATAAAAGAAAATGCATCAAAAATACTTCCCCCCCACACCCCCCACTCCCGCCCCAGAAAACCAGTTGTTAAATATCTACCAGCATGTCCCAGGAGAGGCAGGACTTGATTTCATGTCTTCCTGTTTCCAAGGCCAGTTCTCTATCCGTGACATCATGTTGCCTGTGTTGAGCAGACAAAGATGAAAATGAAACAGTGTCAACCATGTGAATTTTCTTTTCTTTTTTTTTTTTTTGGTGAGGCAATTAGGGTTAAGTGACTTGCCCAGGGTCACACAGCCAGCAAGTGTTAAGTGTTTGAGGCCTGATCTGAACTCAGGCACTCCCGACTCCAGGGTCGGCGCTCCATTCACTGCGCCACCTAGCTGCCCCAACCATGTGAATTTTGCTAGAGAATTTAGGAATTACAGACAATCACTGCTACAGAAAAACATTGAGAAGTCAGGCATTATATTTCTAATTCTTTCTTTTTTAAAAATTATCACCAATTCCCCTTTAGGATATCTGCCTATTCAGTGATCACGTTCTTTTGTCCCTTCAGTCCTATTCCAGATAATGGACAAGGAGAGAAAGAAGAAAAGACAGATGATGAAGAGGAAGAAGACACTGAGTCCCTTTGGTCAGCTGCCCTGAGCAAATGCCTTCCCCGGGGAATTAGTGTTCTGGAGAAGCTTATTGCCACCTGCCCAGTCTGGCTACAGTTGGACATGGACCGGGACAAGGCAGCTCAGATCCTGGAAAGGGAAACAACTGGGGTGAGTTGGGCTTGATACTTATCATGTATGTTCGGCTCTGGGTGCCACATTTTAGCAAGGACATTGACGTGCTGGAGCATTGCCAAAGAGGTATTGACCTGAATGGTAAAGAAGTGATGTAAAAAATGGGGGCAGTGAGAGTAGCCAACATTTTCTAGGAGTTTGGCGGCAAAAGGAAGGAGAAATAGAGAATGATAGCTTGAGAGGATGGTAAAGTCAAGCAGAGGGTTTTTGTTTGTTTTTTAAAGCTATCTCTGGGGGCAGCTAGGTAGCATGGTGGATAAAGCACTTGCCCTGGAGTCAGGAGGACCCGAGTTCAGATCCAGCCTCAGACACTAGCTGAATGACCTTGAGCAAGTCACTTCACCCTGATGGCTTGGGTGAGGGTGGAAGAGAGATAGGACTGTAGAAATGAAAAACAAAATTAAAAGCTGGTTCTTTGAAAAGAAGAATAAGAAAATTAATAAGCCTTTCATAACCTAAATAAAATAAAGAGGGCAGAAAATGCAATCTACAAAACAGCAAATGAACAAGGTGAAATCACAACAACAAAGAACGAAACAAAACAAAACAAAATATCACTGACCTGAACAGGTTTATAGGTGAGAATAAAAAGCTAAAAATAAAGAGAGGAGGAAGGGGGGAGAAGAGACAGGCAGAGACAGAGATAGAAGGAGGGAGGGAAAGGGATAAAGAGAAAGAAAGAGAAATTATCCATGGGACAATCTTCTGGAGGGGATGAGTTTAAGGCTCTGAGTAGAGAAGTGGACTCAATTTGTAAAATAAAAACAGAGGTTTCTGCCCAATTACCTGCTAATCCTCCCCACTCATGAAGATGCAGGTAAAATTAGCCCTTCCATCCTGAGCATGAAAGAGCAGAGCAGAGTTTTCCAAAGATGATGGGTTTTTTTGAGGTGGAAGAAGTTCATTTCCCACCTGCTAGGGAAACATTGGGGAGCCTCAGGGGAAAGTGTGTGAGGAACATTCTGCAGAGATGCCCAGGAATGGCCCTCTCTACCTATGTGTAGGAATATGAGTTCTGTGCCTGGGGAGGGGAAGGCCTGGGAGCAGATTTTTGTACTGTGGCCGGAAGAACCACACCCCTCTGGCTCCTATTGGGGAAGGAAGTCAAGACAGCTGGAATAATAGCAATCACAATAACAACTCACATTTCTATTGTACTGTAAGGTTTGCAAAGTATTTACCTTAGATTGATGTTCTATCCCCATTTTTACATAGTGAGGAAACCAAGGTTCAGACAAATGGTTGCTCAATTAGTAATAATAATAATAATAATAGCTAACATTTACATAATGCTTTAAGGTTTGCTGAGCACTTTACAAATATTAACTCATTTTTATCTTCAGAATTACACTAGAAGGTAGAGGCCATTATTATTCCCATTTTACAGATGAGGAAACTGAGGAAGACCAGTTAAGTAGCTTGACCAGGGTCACACAGCTAGCTAATCAGTGCCTGAGGCAGTATCCCAGTTCCAGAACTCTTCTTCTGCAAGCAAGGTTAAGTGACTTGCTCAGGATTTCACAGTTAGTAAAGTGTCAGAGGCCAAATTTGAACTCAGGTCTTCCGGACTCTAAGTCTAGCATGTTATCAATCAATTAATCTATTTTATCAGTGAGAATTTATTAAGCACCTAAGTGTTAATTACTGTGCTAGGTCCTGGAATCCACTCTTTTAGGACAAATACCAAATTGTACCAAAAAAGGAAATATTTCCCCTTTGCTCTCAGCATTTCTTGCCTCCCTTTAATCTCTCTCTCTCTCTCTCTCTCTCTCTCTCTCTCTCTCTCTCTCTCTCTCTCTCTGTGTCTCTCTCTGTTTCTCTCTCTCTGTCTGTCTTCCCCCTAGTTGTCTATAGTTAGGGCCCCCATGGACAACTCTGAACCACCAATCCTTCCCAACATCCCCAATAGTTTCAACAACCTTCTACTATACAATAACAACAATAGCTAACATGTACGTATATGATGCTTTAAGGTTTGCCAAGAGTTTTACAGACATCTCATTTGATCCTCAAAACAACTTTGTGAGGTAGGTCATATTATTGTCCTCATTTTATATGTTAGGAGGCTGACAGTCATTAATAAGTGATTTGCCTAAAGTATCAGGATGTATTTTTTTTAAACTTAGAATTTTATTTTTTCCCAATTACATGTAAATACAATTTTAAACATCCATTTTTAAAACTTTGTGTTCCAAATTCTCTTCCTTCCTCCCTCCCCATGCCCCCTTAAGGGAAGCAATTCAATATAAATTATACTTGTAGTAGTCATGCAAAACATTTCCATATTAGTCAGGTTGTGAAAGAAAACAGACCAAAAAACCTCAAGAAAAATAAAGTAAAAAAAATATGCTTCAATCTGTATTCAGACACCATCAATTCTTTCTCTGGGGATGGATAACATTTTTCATCATGGGAATTGTCTTGGATTATTGTATTGCTGAGAATAGCCAAGTCATTCACAGCCGATCATTGTACCATTTTGCTGTATACTTTGTATACAGTACATTTCACTTTGTACCAGCTCATCTAAGTACTTCCAGGTTTCTCTGAAATCTGCCTGCTCATCGTTTCTTACAGCACAATAGAATTCCATTACATTCATATATCACAACTTGTTCAGCCATTCCCCACTTGATGGGCATCCCCTTAATTTCCAATTCTTTGCCACCAGAAATGAGCTGCCAGAAATATTTTTTTGTACATATAGATCATCAGTAAGGCAGGATTTGAACTCAGGTTTTCTTTACTCAACTTCTAATAATCTGTCCTGACTCCAGGGCCAGTGCTCTATCCACTGCACCACCTAGCTGCCCCCTAAAATTAAAAAAAATTAAATTAAATTAAAAAAGAAATTAATTAAAAAAGAAATTTTAAAAAGGGGGGCAGCTAAGTGTTGCAGCCCTGCAGTCAGGAGTTCAAATCTGACCTCAGACACTTGACACTTACTAGCTATGTGACCTTGGGCAAGTCACTTAACCCCAAGTGCCTCACCAAAAAAACCCAAACAAACCAAACAAAAAAATACTAGAGGAGTTCAGAAGAAATTGCTTCTGATTGGGGAAATTTGGGAGGGAGGAGAGGTCTCAGAGAGGAAGTGGAGTTCAAGCTAACCCTTCAGGGATAAGCAGTGTATTGAATACAGAACTGTTCCTAGAATTAGGAACACTTCAAAGCTGGCTTGGGCCATTATGTGACTCAGGGCAAGTCACTTAACCTCTGCCTGCCTCAGTTTCCTTAATTGTAAAATGGGAATAATAATAGCGTCTACTTCATAGTTGTGAGGATCAAATGAGATAATATCTGTAAAGTGCTTAGCACAGTGCCTGGCACATAGTAGGCACTTAATGAATGCTTGTTTTCTTCCTTTCAATTGTCTGAGGAATGCATTCAGAGTGGGGGAGCAGAACATTATGAGGAAAGAAGTTCCATTTCTGTTTGTGGATCAGAGAAGAGGAGATTGACTAGTTTAGAGGGAACATGGATAGGTGGAACAGAGCTAGGTTTGTGGAACTCCTTCAAAGCAAGGCAGAGGTTTGCAAATGCTTTGTATACATTATCTTGCATGATTCTTGATTTAAAGTTGTATTTTTTCAAGGGAAACTGGGAAGAGCTCAGGCAACTTCCTGCCTTTTTTTCTGTCATCTTGGCTCTGCCTCATCTTGTTTGATTTTTAGGAAGTTAGTGCTACAGTTGTTATTCTTACCATTTTACAGAAAAGTAAAATGAGGCTAAGAGAACTTAAGTGATTTGCCTAATTTGTTACCTCCTTATACATATCTGAGGTGGGATTTGAATCCCTGTCTACCTAATTCCAAGTCCATCACTATGCACTAAGCCACACCGCCCCACAAACTGAGGCAATGGTAAATGTATCATTCTTAGAGTTATATCACCTGGGCAGACAGAAATTATACCAAGTTACTGGGTTAGATATTGTATTGACAGTAAGAAGTAGAATTCTTATTCTTTTTTTGGGTGGGGCAATGAAGGTTAAGTGACTTGGCTCAGGGTCACACAGCTAGTGTCAAGTGTCTGAGGCCAGCTTTGAACTCAGGTTCTCCTGAATCCAGGACCAGTGCTTTATCCACTGCTCCACCTAGCTGCCCTCTAGAATTCTTATTCTTATAGCACTTTGTCCCTCTCCTCTGTAGATCTCATATTTCATCTGTCTTCTCATTATGGTTTTACATGCCTTGTCTCCCGACTTGAGCATAAGGTCCAAGAAGGCAGGATCTTAATGACTTTAGAGAGCAGAGCACAATGTTTCCTACATAGTTGATGATGAATATCTATTTGTTGAACCACTAAATAAACTAAAACTATGGCTCGATGGGAGGCCAGTGATCCTCTTTACCCCAACCACCTGGCCAGAAAGTCAGCAGGATAACCCGGCTAAGGTCTGCTGAATTGGAGAATAGATCTCTCTTTGGAAACTAAGAACAACAGAGGCTTCCAAATAGAGAAAGCTTCTGAATTCCTCTTGAAATGACCTCTGAGGCCGTAAAAATTAGAATGAGCTTTTCCAGGTGTGAAGGCAGCTGGGCATTTTTACGGAAAGATTTGGCAAGATTGAAATAGCTCAGCTATGTCCAGTCATGAACGAACCCCACTGTCTATCAGATCTGACCTGGGCCATGCAGCAGGTCATTAGTCCAGTGTTCTATCCGCTATATATGGAGGCATTCATAGCAGAAGAAAATCTTGTTTTTCATTTTCGTTTTTGTTTTCTTTTTTGGTGAGACAACTGGGGTGAAATGACTTGCCCAGGGTCACACAGCTAGTAAGTGTTAAGTGTCTGAGGCCGGATTTGAACTCAGGTCCTCCTGAATCCAGGGCCAGTGCTCTATCCACTGTGCCACCAACTGCCCCACAGAAGAAAATCTTAAAGTGGCCCTTGCCAGTAAGTCATTGCTTTCCAACTGTAGTCAAAACCTATAGCTAAAGGGATGGTGATGTAATGATGGAAACTGAGGCATCATTTAGTCAGTGGAGGAAGCACCAGGCAGGAGGGCAGGTCTCTCAAGTCACGTACAAAGAAGGTTACCTGTTCTACAGTCAATATCTTTCTTTATCTGTGTGCCATCCACCTTTTCTATGCAATGGCATTATAAACTGGTAAAGGTGGTCACATCCATAGACAAAATAAATGGTGGTCTACCTAGCGTAATTTCAGAGGGGCTTGAAAATCCCCCCAAACCCAATATATCTCTTCCACAGGTATCACATAATGCCTAGAACACTACCAGTGAAGGTTTATTCATTTAGATAAAGCATTCCAAAGCATTAAAAAAAATACCCTGGGGGCAGCTAGGTGGCACAGTGGATAAAGCACTGACCCTGGATTCAGGAGTACTTGAGTTAAAATCTGGCCTCAGACATTTGACACATACTAGCTGTGTGACCCCGGGCAAGTCACTTAACCCCCATTGCCCTGCAAAAAAAAAAAAAATACCCCTAGAAAGGAATCATAGAATTGAGAGCTGGAAGAGACCTTAAAACATCGGATGCTAAAACTTATAGAACATAGAATATAAGCATTAGAAGAGACTTAGAGTACAGCATGCTAGAACATAGAATCCTATAGCAGGTAAGAACTTTTGACATCATTGTTCAGGCCAACCCTATAATTTTCTTTTTTCATTTTTTAAAGTAATAACCATTTTTATTTATAGTTTTGGGTTCTAATTTTTATCCCTCCTTCCCTCTCTCACCTCTCCCTTCCCTGAGGCAGAGAGCAATCTGATATGGATTATACATGTAGGATTATGTAAAACATTACCATATTAGTCATTTTGTATAAGTAAACAAGAATAAAAGAAAAGAATGAAAGAAAGTGAAAAATAGTATGCTTCAGTCCATATTTCATCAATATCAGTTCTTTCTTTGGAGGTGGATACTGTGTTTCATCAATAGTCCTTTGCAACCTTATTATTTTTTTTTTTTTGCAGGGCAATGTGACTTGCCCAGGGTCACACAGTTAGTAAGTGTCAAGTGTCTGAGGCCAGATCTGATCTGAACTCAGGTCCTCCTGAATCCAGGGCCAGTGCTTTATCTACTGCACCACCTAACTTCCCCCCACCTTATCATTTTCTAGATGAGGAAATAGGGACTCAGAGAAATGACCTATTCAAGTCACATCAAGAATTAGTGACAAAGGTAGGACTCATGTCTAGGTCTCCAGGGTTGCTTTCATGGCTGACCATATGGCTGACAGTGTGCCTTTTTCTTTCCTAATTGGCTAATTTATCAATAGATACTAGAAGGCAGTTAAAAAAAAACACCTTTCTTCATTTATGTAAAAATAAATAAACAGTGAATGAAAATAAATGAAACCTGCAAAAAGAAATTTGATTTTTATACTGGAGACAAATTATGTCCTACATAAAAGTTGTACATACAAAAAATTTGTAATAATTTAAACTTCTTATAAAAATGCAACAACCAGACGGAGCCAAGATGGTGGAGGAAAGGCAGTAAGCTCTCGGGGCTCCCAACACGATCACATCAAAAATGCAACAAAGGGTTGCAATTAGTGTCAGGTCGCATGTATTCAGGAAATACCATCTGATTTTGATCTGAGACAAGGAAAAACAGACAATAAAAGTCCTTTTCAAGAGTCTAGAGAAACTGTTGCAAATAGCAAGAAAGTATGTTGTTTTTCAGTAGTGTCCAACTTTTCATGATCCTATTTGGAGTTTTCTTGGCAGAGATACTGGAGTGGTTTGCCATTTCCTTCTACAGCACATTTTACAGATGAGGAAACTGAGGCAAGCAGTGTTAAGTGATTTGCTCAGAGTCACAGAGCTATTAAGTATGAGAAAGAAAGAGTATATATTGAGGGAAATATAGGCTTCAGTTTTCTCATCTGCGAAATGAAAAGATTAAGTGATCAATTAACAAATATTTATTTAATCACCTACTATTTTCTAGGCACTGTGCTAAGCACTGGAGATACAAAAAGAGGCAAAAAAATAGTTCCTGCCCTCAGGAAGTTTATAATCTAATGGGATGGTCTCTAAGATCCATGGTCTATATTTTAACATTCCAGGGGGCAGCTAGGTGGTGCAGTGAATAAAGCACCAGCCCTGGATTCAGGAGGACCTGAGTTCAAATCTCGCTTCAGACACTTGACACTTAAATTAGCTGTGTGACCTTGGACAGGTCACTTAACCATAATTGCCCTGCTGCACCCTCCCCCCCAATTCTTTAAGTTTATGGCTTGCCTCTTTTTCATAAGTGCAGGACTAGAGGAATTAAAAGAATTCATTTCAGTGCTCACCCAACCTGGAATTGAATTTTAGAGCTGGAAAGTGTACCTCATAACTTGCATAAGTGTAGCTCAAATCCTGCATTTTACTGATAAGGATACTGAAGCCCAGTGTGAGGGAATCTCTTGATATTTAAAGCATAATCTGGTTTCAGACTACCTTTCCAAGTGTATTGCACCTTAGTCCCCTTCATATGCCTGACAATCCAACCAAACTGGCCTGGTTGCTGGTCATTTCTCTTCCTCAATGTTACATGTCCCATCTCCATTCCTTTGCACACACTATCCTCTATGCCTGCAACACCTTCCCTTCTCACATCAGCCTCTTGGAATCCTTAGCTCCTTTCAAAACCCAGGTAGGTGAAGTAATGGACACAGAACTTGGAGTCAGAAAGACTCTGTGATGTTTAAAATCTAAATTGTGGTTGCCTTAAATTAGAAGCTTCAGCACCAGTCTTTGGGCATTAAACATTTATTAAAGCATACAGGTATTCACAAGGAGTTCAGAAAGTTAAGAAAAAGCCTATCTAGCCTAGAGTTCCAGCCTGGTTGGGTTCTTCTTCAAGTCCTCCTCCACAAGCCTGCTTTAATCAGGAACTCCCTAGCAAACTGATTGTGAAGCTTTTTATAGGTCTTGAACAGAGGCGGGTCCTTACACACTGCTTCAAGCTGATTGGTTGGTGTCCTCCAAACCCATTGGTTCACTGAACTTGAAGGTGTTCTCAAGTTAAGTTCAAAGTCTAGCTTCTGAAAACCATACCTTCTTAAGGGCTAGCCAGGTGTGATTACAATCTAGTTAACTTTGAAGTAGACTAATCAGCAGTCAATCACTCTCACTTGATACAATCAGTTTAGATTAATCTCCAGGTGGGTCTTTGAGTATCTGCTAAATCCCATTATTTTATTACATTCCCCCCTTTGTTTCTTCTAGGAATAGGTGTTCCTTGATGAAACACCTCAGATACTTAACTGCTGTGAGTCTCTGGGCAAGTCACTTAACCTGTCTCAGTTTTCCCATCTGTAAAATAATAATAGCACCTGCTTCACAGGGTGAAGATCAAATGAGTTAACAATTTTGCAAAACCCAAAGCAATATGTGGAATGTTATCCATTTGATAACGGCCAGCTGCATTTTGAGACCTTTCTTAATCACCAACAGCTACAAGTATCCCCTGAAATCACTTACTTTTCCTTTGTATGTTATTTTATATGTGTATAGGTCATTTCTCCTGATAGAATGTAAGCTTTTTGAAGGAGGGATGAGAGGATTTTTGTCTTTGTATTCTCATAACGTAGCATGATTCCCAGCACACGTAGTAGGTGCTAAATAAATTCATGGTTGGTCAGTTGCCAAGGTCTCACCTAATGAGCAGCAGAGCTTGGACAGGAACCCCAGATGTCCTGACTCCCCGTCCAGTGCTCTCTCTGCCATACTATATCATGCAGAATTAGTAAACTAATAGCAGATGGAATAGAACAACACAAAGATTTCTGCTCACATCATCATGATCAGGAAAATAGAAAAAGCAATTCACTTTGGAAGGGAGATTGGATGTCATGGTATATTAACATTTGCTCATGTCTCATTAATCAAGGAGGTGATCCCACCCAGTAGAACTGCTGATCCTTCTCTCTTCATTTCCCACTGTTTTTAGTATTTTTATTAATAATAATAGGTAGCATTTATGGATGGGTACTTTATATAGCACCTACTATGTACAGGTACTTTATATAGTACCTACTATGTACAGGTATGGTTTTAAGTACTTTACAAATATTATCTTATTGTTATTATCTAGTGTAAGCCACAATAATGGCAGAGTGGATAGCTGGCACATATACTATGTGATCCAGGTAAGTGACTTTATCTCTCAATGTTCTAGGAACTAAGGCTAAGCTGTATGGAAGGTGCCGACCTGTATGGGTAGAGAAAGCTTCTACCATTGAAACTTCTCCACACTAATGAAATCACAGTTCCAGTACCTAGCCCTATTGAGCCATAAAGAGAATAAAAGATAATAATAATAGTTAACATTTATATAGCACCTACTATGTGCCACTAGCTGTGTGACCCTGAGCAAGTCACTTAATCTCTGTTTGCCTTAATCCACGAGAGAAGGAAATGGTGGACCACTCCAGCATTTTTTTTTTTTTTGGTAAGGCAATTGGGGTTAAGTGACTTGCCCAGGGTCACACAGCTAGTAAGTGTCAAGTGTCTGAGGCCAGATCTGAACTCAGGTCCTCCTGAATCCAGGGCCCGTGCTTTATCCACTGTACACCTAGCTGCCCCTCCCCCTTTATGAGAAAGAAAGAAAAGGCACTTGTTTTTTAACTAAAATTTGTGACTCCTATCCATGATGATCTCTCTCAGCCTAAGACTACATGTCCTGCAGCTTTGCTTTCCTCTTTCATATTGTTTCTTCCTTTTTTTTTTTTTAATATTGTTTCAAAGGAATCCTATCCAGACCACCTACTAGAAAGGCATCTTCTATGTAGAGGCTTCTTTGAGCTGTACTCAGGAAAGAGGGATTGAGGAAGCACAAGGGAAATAAACACCGCTGGAAACCTAAAGTCCTTGTTTTAGTTCATTTTAGTTTTCTCTCCTGCTCCCAATTTTTTCCCACAACTCTTTTTTTTTTTTTACAGCAAATTTTCTTTTCCTCCTCTGCCTCCTCCTCCTCCTCTCCTCTTCTTCTTCTTCAAGGCAAGCAAGGTTAAGTGACTTGCCCAGGGTCACACAACTATCTCTGAGGCCAGATTTGAACTCAGAAATGAGTCTTACTGACTCCAGGCCTGACACTCTATCATTGTGCCACCTAGCTGCCCAAGCAAAGCACTCAGTAACATGTTAAGCACTATGGTGCTTTATAGATAGTATCATTAAGCAGAAAAGGGCCAAGGGAGTTTGCACACTGAATAACCTTAGTCCTTTCAGCCTATGTTGCATACACAGATGGTAACTACCATAAGAAGAGTATCTTAAGAATATAACAGGGATACAGAAGGATGGGATATTCCTAGCTTGGGCCGAGGCAGCCTATGGGGCAACCTAGCAATGGGGGAGGGAGAGTCCCAAATTTCTGACCCACTTGGGTCTTTAGGACCTTGTTCTCTCCGGTCAGCAATGTGGTGCATTGTAAAGAGGGCTGGACTTTGAATATCAACACAGATTCTAGCTGTGTGACCCTGGGGGACTGACACAACTTCTCTGAACCTCAGCATCCTCTTCCATGAAATAGGGACAATAATAACCTGTAGAACCTATCGACTTTGTAAGGTGGTTGTGAAGATCAGAGGAAACAAGCTTTCTTCTTTCTTCTTTCTTTTTTTTTTTTTGATGAGGCAATTCGGGTTAAGTGACTTGCCCAGGGTCATACAGCTAGTAAGTGTCAAGTGTCTGAGGTCAGATTTGAACTCAGGTCCTCCTGACTCCAGGGCCAGTGCTCTATCTACTGCTCCACCTAGCTGCCCCTACAAGCTTTCTTCCCAACCATATTATAAGCTGTCCTCATTTGGGCTTGTCCTCATTTCACAGATGAACAAAGTGGAACCAAGAGCAGCTAAATGGATGTTTTTACATGGCTGCTAAATGGTAGAACTGGGAAGAGATCCAGATCTCCTGCCTCCTCCTTGAAAGCTACCCTGATTGACCATGGCTTATATTAAACCTACCCCATTTCTGAATTTTAATGCCACATCATTCATATCAAAGTAGCTAGGTAGCTCAGTGGATACAGCAATGGGCCTGAACTTAGGAAGACTCATCTTCCTGAGTTCAAATCTGGCCTCAGACACTTAGTAGCTGTGGGACCCTGGGCAAGTCACTTCCCCCAGCTTAGCTCAGTTTCCTCATCTGTAAAATGAGCTGGAGAAGGAAATAGCAAATCACTCCGGTATCTCTGCCAAGAAAACCCCAGTGTGGTCACAAACATTCGGACATGACTGAAAAACTACTGTATCATCCATATCATTCATATTATCGAAAATAGCATTTGAGCATACACTTTTGTTTTACCGTTCTCTAGCTGCTGTAAGTCTGTTGAGCCCTGCCTCCCCAACTACTTTAGTATAAATTCCCTAAAGGAGGGAAGTATGTCATCTACTTTTTTATCTGCATGAAGCTTAGTTCAGTGCTACACATATAGCAAAGAGCATTTCATCAGTATTTGACTTAAAATAAGTGGCTTGCTAGATTGTGATCTTCTCCAGGCCAGAAAGCAGACCACATGTGGAATCAGTCCACGGAATAGCCTATACCAAGTTCTGATCTAGTCCCCAGAGCTGACTCATTGGACCAAAGCATCCAACTTCCTTCTGCCTCTGGGGGAGATAAGGAGCTAGCTATCTTAGGGAGAGCTGACTTTCAGAGATAGATAGCGGATATGGCTGTAAGACCCATTGCTAAAGAGGAAGTACTGTGTGATACTGCTAACCAAAAGGGTGGCTATTTAACTGTTCTGGGGCTTGGGCTACATAACACATCAGGCTCTTTTAGGAGAAAGTGACAAACATAAAGCTGGCCCGTTCTTTCCAAAATGACTTCCAGCCAGGGAAGACTGAGCATGTTCAAGGCAGAAATCCAGCCAAGAAATGATAGCAACAACAAGTGAAATTCTAAGATTCCGTGGTTCCTTCATTCTGAAAATTCTGTGAGATCCCATGATTCCATGAATCTCAAATCCTAAAATGCCAAGATTTCATTCATTCCTTAAATAATTAAGGGACTATACTATGTGCAAAGAATGTTCAAAGGGTGAGGAGGGAAAGATGATATTCCTATAGATTAATATGGGCAAAACACTTTGAGAAGAAGAAGAGAGGGAGAGGGAGACAGTAAGTCTGGTAAATTTGAGCCAAATCATGTAGGATTTTAAATGATATGCTAAGGAGTTTTTATTTTATTTTATTTTGTTTTGGTTTTGGTTTTGGTTTTTTTTGGGGTTTTTTGTTTTTTTTTGGTGAGGCAATTGGGGTTAAGTGACTTGCCCAGGGTCACACAGCTAGTAAGTGTTAAGTGTCTGAGACCAGATTTGAACTCAGGTACTCCTGAATCCAGGGCTGGTGCTCTATCCACTGCGCCACCTAGCTGCCCCCTATTTTATTTTATTTCATTGGCAGGGAGTGGGGGGTGGGGTGGGGGGGGTGGAGCAGGCCAATGAGAGTTAAGTGACTTGCCAGGGTCACACAATTAATAAGTGTCAAGTGTCTGACGTTGGATTTGAACTCAGGTCCTCCTGAATCCAGGGCTGGTGCTTTATCCACTGTGCCACCTAGCTGCCCCTGGAGTTTTTATTTTATAAAATATAACTTTGTTTACAAAACACACATATGATCTCCTTTGATCCTCAGGAGCTATGTATTCTTTTTTGGTTTTTTGTATTTTAATACCATCTGTACTTTGTCCCATAGTCCATTGGGAACACCCAAGTGGTGGCTACAATGGCATTGTTGGGGATATTAATTTGCTATAGAAATTTTAACAGATCTTTTCCCTTTCAAAAAATCTGTTCTCCTTCTAGCCCCTCTAAACTTATTCAGGCTGGTACTTGAAAAATAGACAAAATCTGAAGCCTCTCCAACATAGTGGAACCTTGCTAGAGTTTTTGCTTCTCTTTATTAACCTTTGAGCACTAAGGATCACTTGTGCACCATAGAATAAATAGATTTTATGGCCATTAATACTAATAGGCAGTTAATACAAGTATTATTATGCCTATTTAATGGATGAGGAGAATGAGATCAAGAGAGATTAGTCAGCTTGATTGTTACACAGCTAGATCCCCTGTCTCTTTCTGCTATAACATTGTTTTATCATTTGCTGAAGGGCAAGGCAACTAGGAAGTCACTTTTCCTTTCTGTTACCATTACCAATAATGTAATAAGTAGATTATAGTGCTTACATTAAATATTATATTATTATATAGAGTATGTTAACATTATAGTGAGCAACAAGTAGAAGATAGAATATCAGGGCTAGAAGGAGTCCTGAAACCAATCTAGTCTGGGGATTCTTAACCTTTTTTGTGGCTTGGATGGACCCCTTTAGCTATCTGGTGAATCTCTACAGGTACATTCTCAGAATGTTTTTAAATGCGCAGGATTGCAAAGGAAACCAATTATATTGAGATACTTTTTTTTTTAAAGTCAAGTTCACCTCCCCCAGGTTAAGCACCCTAATCTAGTCCAATTCTTTCTTTTGATAGAAGAGCAAAGTAAGGCCCAGATATTTTTAGTGGCCCAGGACAGTTAGTGACAGAGGTAAGGTCAGAACTTAGATCTCTTCTCTCAGTCAACTATTTTAACCACTGTGTCCTTCCTCTTCCCTGTTTGAAGGCAATCTGGAAACATTTTTCTCTTATCTTTTTTTAAAGGTTCCTCTCTGGGGGGCAGCTAGGTGGCACAGTAGATAAAGCACCAACCCTGAATTCAGGAGGACCTGAGTTCAAATCCAGCCTCAAACATTTGACACTTAACTAGCTGTGTGACCCTGGGCAACTCACTTAACCCTCATTGCCACAGGGGAAAAAAAGGTTCCTCCCCGGACCAATGCTGGAATTTCATTTTACAGCTCAGAGAACATAATTCTATCTTTCTTTATGTTCTAGATCTTCTTGGTCCGTCGGGAGAGTAATCTCAAGCACATGATCCTCTCTGTCCATTTCCCTTCCCTGAACGAGACTCTTTCACATGTACTGGAATACAACATTAAAGAAGAAAAGTCAAGTAAGTATATAAACCTTTCCTTTTCTGGCCTTGGACCAATAAGCTGCATTAGCCACTTTCCAACCACAAGCACTTGCCGACAAACATTTGATAGTGTTTAAATTAGGAGGAAAAGAATGTCTTCAGCAGTCACAGCTGAGCAGAGTTTCCTCTGACCTCAAGTCAAGAAAGGCTGCTCTGAATTTGATGCATCACTTTAATTTGCACCTGCCAATGTCATGGGTTATTTTCTCTGCATCCCATATGGCCTCAGTAGAATTTCCTTTCATTTTCAAGAAGTCAAAGGTAAGAAGGCAGCCATTTAAGGAGCAGGCAAATTGAATTGGGAGACAGGATAACTGGGTATCAGTCCCTGCTCCATTACTAACTCAAAACATAACCCTGGGCAAGT
Organism: Dromiciops gliroides; assembly: GCF_019393635.1. NCBI lineage: Eukaryota > Metazoa > Chordata > Mammalia > Microbiotheria > Microbiotheriidae > Dromiciops > Dromiciops gliroides. The sequence goes on from NC_057862.1 coordinate 211,555,018, forward strand.
AGTAGATTCTTAGAACTAGAAGGGACCTGAGAGGTTCATTTGTTTCGACCCACACGTGAAGCAACATTCTACAACATTCCAATTTTCCCCCTTGCAACTGGCCATAAAATTTCTCTTTTCCCCACTTAGCTGGTAGGTGCAAAAGTACTTTGGGAAGCATAACATTGTCCAAAGATCAGGGATTTGTTTTAAGATGTTTAAACTGAGTCTTCTCAAATGGTTTTGCACTTCAAACAATGATACAAGATTTCACAATTTCCTCTTCTATAAAAAGAGGGAATTAAACTAAATGACCCCTTAGGTTCCTCCCCACTCAATCCTCTGATTCTATGAACCTAGGTGTTTGCTAGAAGTTTCTCACTATTGTTTGGCAGTGACACAAAGACAGGTGGTTAAAAAACAGATGATGAAATTGGCCCCATATTTTGGTTTCCCAGTGACACATTAATTATTCTAGGTTGTTCCTTCATGTGACAAGTCTGACTTCTTTGTTTTTATTGTTATCTTTTTCTCTACATCACCATAATTTCCTAGTATCTCTTTCCTATCCCTCCTAGATAGCTATCCTATAAAACAAATAGCATTTGTTAAAGACAAAAAAGAAAAAAGGAGGAAAAATCAGCATAAACTGGTCAATAAATTGGAATATTCTGAGAATGTTTGCAATGCACACTTGTGAACTTAGCACCTTTGTAATGCGGTGGGGTGGGTAGAAATGTTTTCTCATATTCCTTTCAGGCCATGCTTATTCTTTGTAATTTTTGCAGTACTCACTTTTGAGTTTTCTTGTGGTGGTTCTTTCTATTTATATTGTTTGTAGTCATTTTGTATTTTTATTTCTTGGTTCTGCTTACTTCATTCTGCATCACTCCATGTAGATCTTTCCATGCTTCTCTGTTTTCATCACATTCATCATTTCTTAGAGCCCAGTAATATTTAATTACGTTAATGTACCACAATTTGTTTAGCTATTCCCAAATTGATGGATATCTCTTTTGTTTCTAAATTACCTGCTATCACAAAAAGTGCTATCATAAATATTTTGATGTACAGTAGGACTTTCTTTTTTATCAATGGACACCTGGGGGTATAATAATAGTAATGGATGGAATCTCTGGGTCAAAGGGTATGGACATTTTAGTCACTTATTTGCATACCTTCAAATTGATTTCCAAAATGGTTGTACTGATTCTCATAGCTCCACCAACAATTCACTTGTGTGCCTACCTTCCCACAACTGCCCTGATATTATTTAGTCCCATTTTTTATCTTCAGATCTACTGGGTGGTACAGTGGATAGAGTGCCAGGCCTGGAGTCAGGAAGATTCATTTTCCTAAGTTCAAATCTCGCCTCACACACTTACTTCCTGTGTGACCCTGAGCCAGTCACTCAACCCTATTTGCTTCAGTTTCCTCATCTGTAAAATGAGCTAGAGAAGAAAATGGCAAACCACTCCAGTATCTTTGCCAAGAAAATCCCAAATAGGGTTACAAAGAGTCTGAAACAATTGAACAATAACTGATTCTTTTTTTTCTTTAAAAATAAAAAACTAATTTCTTAAAAGGCAATGTGGTGGGGGCAGCTAGATGGCGCAGTGGTTAAAGCGTTGGCCCTGGATTCAGGAGTACCTGAGTTCAAATCCGGCCTCAGACACTTAACACTTACTAGCTGTGTGACCCTGGGCAAGTTGCTTAACCCCCATTGCCCAGCAAAAAAAAAAAAAAAAAAAAAGGCAATGTGGTATAGTGGAAAGAGTCCTATATGTAGAATTACCTTATGTTTATTTGAGATATATATTTTAATATACTTATGTGTGCATGTTATCTTGCCTATGAGGACAAGTACTTTCATTTTTGTCTTTGAATCCCTTGTTCTTTGTATAGCAAGTTGAGACAGTCACTGCCACCAAAGTTTTTATGGTCTAACTAGGTAGATGATATATTTGAAAAGTTAAAAGGGGGGCGGTGGGGCTAACTATCTAGGCAAGATGGGCAGCTAGGTAGCACAATAGATAAAGCACTGGACCTGGACTCAGAATGAGGAAGATGTGAGTTCAAAGACAGCCTTAGACACTTACTAGCTGTGTGACCTTGGGCAAGTCACTTAACTGCTGTCTGCCTCAGTTTTCTTATCCCTTAAAATGGGGGAAATAATGCCACCTACCTTACAGGGTTATTATGAGGATCAAGTACGGTAATATTTGTAAAATGTTATGTAAATGGTAGCCATTATTATTATTATCCCTTTGCCAATAAACACACTTGATATATTGGAATGAGTAAACCTCATAGCTGCCAAACCAAATTTGGCAGAGTATTGGGAGGTGGGGTATCAAAATGGAAAGGATTATTGTTTATTATTTGAAACTTCTACTAGTGTTTTTTTCAGTGGCTCAGCGGTGACTTTTTAAAAAAATTTGTAATAAACATTTTTATTTATAGTTTTGGGTTCCCATTTTTATCCCTCTTTCCCTCCCTCCCCTAACCTGCTCCCTGAGGTGGCAAACAATCACATATGAGTTATACATGTATGATTATGAAAAACACTACCATATTTGTCATTTTGTACAAGAAAATTTGATTAAAAGAAAAAAATGGAAGAAAATGAAAAATAGCATGCTTCAGTCTGTTACATCAATATCAGTTCTTTCTCTAGAGGCGGATAGTAATGTTTCATCAACAGTCCTTTGGGATTGTCTTGGATCGTTGTATTATTGAGAATAGTCAAGTCATTCACAGTTTCTTCATCAAACAATATTGCTGTCTCTGTGCACATTGTTCTCATGGTTCTGCTCACTTCACTATATATCATTTCATACATGTCTTTCCAGGCCTTTCTGAAGTCATCCTGCTTGTCATTTCTTATAGCACAATAATATTTCATCATCATCATCATATACCACAGGTTGTTTAGCCATTCCCCAATTGATGGGCATTCCTTTGATTTCCAATTCTTAGCCACTACAAAAAGAGCTACTAGAAATATTTTTGTCTTTTTCTCTTTTGGGGGATGTCTTAGGGTTATAAACCTAGCAGTGGTATTGCTGGATCAAAAGAGTATGCACAGTTCTATAGCCCTTTGGGCATAGTTCCAAATTACTCTCCAAAATGGTTGGATCTTTTTACAACTCTACCAACAGTGGATTAGCAACAGTGGTCACTTCTTAAAAGTCACGTCCGGGGGAACACAGGGTCTGACAGGGCCTATCAAGGTAAAGAGGCTTTTAGTATGATTATAGTATCATCACAAATGACACAGATGTGTCATCCAAAGAGTTACCTAGCAAGTAGAAAAGGATTCACTTGGGGGCAGCTAGGTCGTGCAGTGGATAAAACACTGGTCTTGGATTCAGGAGGACCTGAGTTCAAATCTGGCCTCAAACACTTGACACTAGCTGTGTAACCCTGGGCAAGTCACTTAACCCTCATTGCCCTGCAAAAAAAAAAAAAGGATTCACTTGGGCAGCTATGTGACACAGTGGATAGGATGCTGCACTTGGAATCAGTTCAGATACAATCTTCAGACATTACTAGCTATATGACCTTAAAGAAGTCATATATAACCTCTTTTTGCCTCAGTTTTCTTATCTATAAAATGGGTAGAATAATAGCACCTGCCTCCCAGGGTTGTTGAAAGGATCAAATGAGAAAATATTTGTAAAACTTAAAGCCTTATATAAATGGCCAGAATGTTGGCCACAAGGGAAAGAGGGGTTGAGAGAAAAGAGAAGGATTTTGTATCAGTTAAGAGTATCTTCAACAATGAAATCATGTATTATTATTTTTTTTGAAGCATGTATTTTTTTATCATAAGAATATTTTGTTATTTTCTAGTTACATGTAGAGATAGGAATCATGTATTCTTTTTTTTTTTTTTTTTGCGGGGCAGTGCGGGTTAAGTGACTTGCCCAGGGTCACACAGCTAGTAAGTGTCAAGTGTCTGAAGTCGGATTTGAACTCAGGTACTCCTGACTCCAGGGCTGGTGCTTTATCCACTGCGCCACCTAGCTGCCCCTCCCCAAGTATTCTTAAAGTAGGAAGCATTATTTGGAAAGAGAACATTGGACCCTCGGAGGAATGCTAGAGAACCTCTGGTGCAGTCCCCTCATTTTATAGATGAGGAAGCACAAAGAGATTTCGTGATTTACTCTTGGCACTATAGTTATGCGGTGGCAGAATTGGGCCTCAGACCCTTTTTCTTTTGATTCCAAGTGTGATTTTTTTCCTGTACATCAAGCTTCCGATCAGTCTGAACCAGGGGACGTACATGAGTTGAAAAGGCATCTCACTCCTTAAAATGGATGTAACTTCCCTAGTCTCTTGGCCAACTTCTCCAATATTGATTAAAAAATGCTCTTGGGGCAGCTAGGTAGCACAGTGGATAAAGCACTGGCCCTGGATTCAGAAGGACCTGAGTTCAAATCTGGCCTCAGACACTTGACACATACTAGCTGTATGATCCTAGGCAAGTCACTTGACCCTCATTGTCCACCCACCCCCCCCCCCCCCCCCCCCCCCACAAAAGTGGCTTGCCCAGGGCCATCCAGCTAGAAAGCACCTGAGGAAGGATTTGAACTCAGATCTTTTTGAATACAAGTCCAGTGTTCTAGTCATTACTAGACTTGGGTGCTTCTAGGTGGTAGAAGTAATTACAACTCCACAAATATTTATTGAATGGTTTGTATGTTCTACACCACGCTAGGCAATGGTCAAATAAGACAGGGTCACTTCCCAGAAGATGCTAGCAGTACCAATGGAGAGAAAAGGCATACACAGGAAAAATTAGTTTGTAATATTAGATAGTATGGGAGATTCAACTGCTTCATTCAGTTCTGAATACCTTGTTTTAGAAAGAACATTGATATACTAGAGCAGTCAGAAAGGGACCAGTGTAGCAAGAGTCCTGGAAATCATATCATGAGCATCAGCTATGAGACAGATGATTATTTCTCTCTTATGCTAATAACCCTTTACTGGTGGGGAGATCTGGGACTTTTTTCCCTTCTGAGTTCCTCAGTCTCTACTACTTCAAATCAGTCCCTGAACAATAGGGCTGATAATGAATTTGGATTTAGCATTCTCCTCACTTTCCTTCAGATTCCACCCAACTGGGGAGGCCCATTGTGGAGTGTTTTTTTGTTTTGTTTTGTTTTTGGTGAGGCAGTTGGGGTTAAGTGACTTGCCCAGGGTCACACAGCTAGTAAGTGTCAAGTATCTGAGACTGGATTTGAACTCAGGTCCTCCTGACTCCAGGGCCGGTGCTCTATCCACTGCGCCACCTCAGTTGCCCCAGCCCATTGTGTTTTACTGGGCTTGGATAGGGGTGGAGTGGGGAGATCCTGTCTGGGAGTAAGAGTGACATAATCAAAGTCATATCCCTCAGCCCCTCATTAGAATAGTTTGTCCTCTCATTATAATATTCATTATTCTCATTAACTGTTAACCAATCAGAGTTGGCTGCCATCTATCAGGAACATCCACTCTTCAAAGGTCATATAAGGGTCAGTAGGCTGCCATGATCCATCTTCAGTTCAGGAGAGACGGCCAAATGACCAATCCCTTTTTTAATTACTTGCTAATCATAATTAATAAAATGATTACTTATCCAGAAATTGTCTCTCAAACTTTTTATATATCACAGCTGAAGGGATTTTTATCTGTTTATTTATATACTTTCGTATATTTGTATATTTGTTCTATTAATCATGGGGGTGTGTAGTCAGGAGAAGAGAAGAACAAGGGGATTATTGTTGCTGTTCAGTCATGTCAGTTATGTCCAACCCTCCAAGATCCCACTTGGGGTTTTTTTGGCAAAAAGACAATGGAGCAGTTTGCCATTTCCTTCTCCAGCTCAGTTGATAGATGAGGAAACTGAAGCAAACAGGGTTAAGTGACTGGCCCAAAGTCACACAGCTAGTAAGTGTCTGAATTTGACTCAGATCTTCCTGACTCCCAGGCCCCTATACTCTATGCACTATACCACTGAGTTGCACTCAAGGAAGTACACAGTAGCTATCTGTTTAAAGAGCTAGCATTTCACTTGTCCTCTTTGGCCTGTTTGGCCCCAAAGGGCAAACTGAAAGCAAAAGGTAGAAGTTACAAAGAGCAGACTTAATGTAAAGTAAAACTGCTATTCCAGAGTGGAAGTATCGCCTCAAGGGTTAGTGAATTCATTATCACCTGGAAATCTTCAAATAGTTAAAAGTGTTGTGGCAAAATGATTAGACTACTGGACTTGGAGTCAAAAGATCCTGCCTCTAAAACTTATATTCTAAGCCTCAGTTCACTCATCTATAAAATGGGTATATTAATGACACCTATATTAGTTCATCAGTTCACAAGCATTTCTTAAGAAATTATGATGTGGCAGGTACAACAGGGTTGTTAAGAAGATCAAATAAGATAATATATTCAAAGAATTTTGCAAACTTGAAAGCCATATATTAATGTCAATTATTATTCAAGCAAAAGCTAGACAGCCCTGCTTGGCCTCTGAGAATAGAAGTGAGGAAGCTGGAAAGAAGCAAATTTAGGTGTGATATAAGGAAATATTTCCCAACGAATGGATGAATGGACAAAGCATTTATTAATCACTTACTATGTGCCAAGCACTATGATAAGCTATTGGGTGGGGATACCAACAGAAAAATGAAAAGTCAGAGCTCATATTTGTTGGAGAGATAAGTAAACAAAAGTTCAGCTTTAGACCACAGGGGAAAGCCCAGAAGTCTGAGTGGGTACATAGTGGTCCTCTGTTGCCCCATGAAGGAATCTTCTATAACATCACTTGAAAACCTATGGTGAGGGGGAACTCACTATCTTATCTGGCAGTTTACTAGCTAATACCATAATGAGAATTAGATTATCTGATTAATCCATTACTAATTTTTTTCCACGTGCAGACAGCAGGGCCCTGAAAGCATGGAACAGAGGAAAGGAAGGCTTTGACAGGTATGAAGAAAAGGTTCCAAAAATAGATATTCACCAAACTTACATGTAATAGCTAATAATAATAATAACCCACAACAATAATAATAACTAGCATTAAGTTTGCAGAGTACTTTACGAATATTATTTCATTTCCTTCCAGCTCTAAATCCTAATCTTTGATCAAATCCTACAGTGAGAAAAAATTGGGTGAATTCCATTGTAAGACTAAGTAAATAAGAATTTAATTCACGATCAATTTGTCCACCATACATTTGTTAAGAATCTAGGGGCAGCTAGGTGGCGCAGTGGATAGAGCATGGGCCCTAGAGTCAGGAGGACCTGAGTTCAAATCCAGTCCTCAGACACTTAACACTTACTAGCTGTGTGACCCTGGGCAAGTCACTTAACCCAAATTGCCTCACTATAAAAAGAATCTAGCACGAACAGTTTTAATTTGCCGTATAAGATAAATTGAGTCCTGGTCTCTGCCCATAAGACGTTTGCAGTTTTGTAGAAGGGATGAGACATTACACAGACTACTCATACAAATTAGAAATGTGAATAAACGCAGGAAGGCATTTATTTTTATATGTTTATTTATATACTTTCATATATTTGTATATTTGTTCTATTAATCATTACGTCATCACAGATCATTAATTATTTGTATTGATTAGTATGATAATATAGTTATCATATGAGTATATTATAGTCTATATCCTATTTGAATATTTATATGGTTACAGTCATGTTTGTTTACGATATATTTTTTATATTTCAGGTATTTTTATGTGTATATATTATCCTCTCCAATAGAATACAAGTTTCTTGAGGAAAGAGGCTGTTTCATTTTTTGTTTTTTGTTTTTTTTTTAATGTATGAGGTATTTTATTTTTTCCGTTACATGTAAAAATAGTTCTCAACTTTTGTTTATACATGCTTTACAATTCCAGATTTTTCTCCCTCCCTCCCCTCCCTCCCCCCTCCCCTAGACAGCAGGTAATCTGATATAGGTTATATCTATATATCTCTATACATATACATATAGATATATATATATATACACACATATATATATACACATAATAACATTAATCCTATTTCTGCATTAATCCTGTTACAAGAGAATCAGAGCAGTGATGCAAAACCTCAAAATAGAAAAAAAAAACAGCACCCAAAACAAAAGAAATAATATGGTTCAATCAGCATCTATACTCCACAGTTTCTTTCTTTCTTTTTTTTTCTTGGATTTGGAGATCCTCCTCTATCATGAGTTCCCTGGAACTCTTCTGTACCATTGCATTGGTGAGAAGAATATAGTCCATCACAGTAGATCAACACTCAATGTTGATGATACTGTGTACAATGTTCTTCTGGTTCTGCTCATCTCACTCATCATCAGCTCATGTAAGACCCTCCAGGTTTCTCTGAACTAGAGGCTGTTTCATTTTTAATAATAATGATGATCATGATCATAGCTAACAAGTATATAGGGCAGCGAGATGGTGCAGTAGTATCTCCAGCCTTGGAGTTAGGAAGACTCATCTTCCCAAATTCAAATCCAACCTCAGACATTACAAGCTGCATGACCCTGTTTGCCTCAGTTTCCTCATCTGTCAAATAAGCTGGAGAAGGAAATAGCCAACCGCTTCAGTGTCTTTGCCAAGAAAACCCCAAATGGGAGGGGGAGGGAGGGGATCAGACACTACTGAAATAATGACTGACTGAAACATTTATATAGTGTCTACAATGTGCCAGGCACTGTGCTAAGCACATCACAAATATTATCTCATTTCATCCTCACAGCCACTCTGGGAGATGGGTACTATTATTATCCTCATTTTACAGATGAGGAAAACTGAGCAGGTAGCATTTAAGTGACTTGACCAAGGTCAACAGTGTCTGAGGCCAGATTTGAATTCCAATCTTCCTGACTCCACCTGTCTTTGTATCACCAGGGTCCAGAACAACAGTTGGCACACGGTAGCTGCTGTGTATACTGAATGATTGACCTAATGGTTATCACAAATATGTGTCAAAACTGCTCTTTGATTCCAGATATCGTTGACTCTAAGTCTAGGACTCATTTTGTTATACCAGTTTGACGTCTCCAGTCTTAGGAGTTTAATTAAAGGGAAAGCTTCACATCCGTGTTTATGTTTTTGTTTTTTTGGCAGGGCAATGAGGGTTAAGGTGACTTGCCCAGGGTCACACAGCTAGTATGTGTCAAGTGTCTGAGGTCGGATTTGAACTCAGGTCCTCCTGAATCCAGGGCCAGTGCTCCATTCACTGTACCACCTAACTGCCCCCAGTGTCCTGTAGGTTTTTTTTGTTTTTTTTGTTTTTTTAGTGAGGCAATTGGGGTTAAGTGACTTGCCCAAGGTCACACAGCTAGTAAGTGTTAAGTGTCTGAGACCGGATTTGAACTCAGGTACTCCTGATTCCAGGGCCGGTGCTCTATCCACTGCGCCACCTAGCTGCCCCGTCTGTAGTTTTTGATGGTATGTGTTTTGTTATAGTTCCCCTCCACCCCCCCCCCCCCATTAATCATTTTGTTATTCTCACTGAAACCATATGAGGTAACTAGACATGCTTTGTGTAATCAACTTATTGGGAAGCCAAGATGTTCTCCTGAAGAATGCAAATGTCATTTTATTTATTTATTTATTCCACAAAATGCAAACCCAGGACAAATCTATCGATTCTATTTTTATGCCCCACCTAGATGCCTCCTCAACTTCTCTGGACTCCAGTGACTCAATCAAAATTGCTTTCCTGAGGAAGTAAAAGACCCAGTCTTAGTGAATTCAGAATACAAATCACAGTACCCACAGCTTTGCCCTTGTAGTTTCACAAATAGGAAGTTGTGGGCATCTTTGGAGCTGTTACATGGCCCAGTGGAAAATGCATTGGCCTGGAAGTAAAAGAGATGATCTTGATTCCCTCCTTGGCTCTGATAATAATTTGCAGTGTAAATGTAAGCAATTCACTAAACTTCTGTGGGCCTCGGTTTTTCTCACATTTAAAATGGGAATAATAATACCACAACCTCATCTTTTCATGGGATTATTGTGAGAATAAAATGCAAGCACAGACCTAAAATCACTGTGGGAATTCAAAAGAGTTTGAAAAGCTGTAAGGAATGTGTTTTGGGTTTTGTTTTTTTTTAAAGTCTTCATTGTGATCTCATATGCCCAGAGCACAATGCCTTCTGCCACTCCCCACAGACCAATCGGTAAATTGAGAGTTGTTCTATAACAGTTTTACCTACCTCTTCTCGTTTCCTGCCTCTCCACAAAACTACAGAAGCGGCCAGGGGAGAAGTTTATTGGAAAGTACCAGCCAAATGAACTGGCAAGTTCATTGTCTATCTTTCCATATCTCCAAGAAGATTAAAGATTCTTTTGTACTTTAGGAAGCTGGAAATCCTGATCCTGAAAAGTATTATTGCTTTTCACAATATTATGTTGTTACTTCTCCCCTTCAATCTTGTTCTCACTGTGGAAACTTTCTGGATTGTTTAGTGGAATTTTCCCTAACAGAAATGTTCTTCATTCAGTCATCATCCCTGTTCCAAGCCCACTTGGCTTTCCTTTAGTACCTGTGAAAATAGGGTTCACCCACAGTACTGGAACTGTAGGTGTTTTTAGTAAATTTTTATTGATGCTTTTGCTTTTATGCTGTTTGGGTTTCTCCTTGTATCTGTCCCACTCACCCTTCCAGAGAGTCATTCCTTATAACAAAGACTTCTTTAAAAAATGAAAACAAAAAAGGAGGAAATAGAGAAAAAATAATTCAGTAAAACCTATAACACAACAAAAAAGTCTGGCATATACTTTAAAGACAGAAGCACATCAGGTGTTGTCTAGTACAATCTACCCCTATCCATTTCATTAAGCAAACATTTATCAAGCCTCTCTTTATTATTTTGTTGATTTTTCTAGACTTAAGAAATGATGGAGGAAATGTCAACATACAGATTAAACTTTAAAATGTATTGCCGGGCAGCTAGGTTGCGCAGTGGATAGAGCACCGGCCCTGGAGTCAGGAGTACCTGAGTTCAAATCCGGTCTCAGACACTTAACACTTACTAGCTGTGTGACCCTGGGCAAGTCACTTAACCCCAATTTGCCTCACTAAAAAAAAATAATAATAATAAAATAAAATGTATTGCTACTGTTTTTTTCCAGCAAACTTATTGTTTAATATTTACCAGCATTCCCAATATTAATATATATTTACATAATATATAAGCACAGCAACACAATATCAATATGTGGTATTAATGATAAATATAATTAGTGTGATATATAGATTATCTCTGTGATCTATCCAGCAAGAGGACTTACAACTTCCTCTTGATTATGGACATTTAACCTTAGACTCTATTCTCCATTAACCAAAAACAAGCATTATAATCACTGAATCCTATATAGGGAAGAAGGGATTGTACACATCATTCTTACAGCAGTGTCACTTTCTGAAATTCTCAAAAGTTCCCTTGGAGGAGGGAGAATTTGTTAAGGGAACAGGATGGGGAAGTAGGGTAGATACAGTCTGAACAATTTATACCTATGACTTATGTTTTATTTCCTTTCCTCTTTTAGCAGAGGGATGTATTAACATAAAAACCTTTGGAATTACCCAAGAGTCTACCGTGAAATATTATAGACAAAGAGGTCATCATTTTATTAAAGAGAAGTATTAATGCTTCTAGTCAACACAAGAAGACTTAATTGAATTGAATAGCATTTAGAGGTAGTGGGGTATAACAGAAAGCACACTCAGTTTGGAATTAGAATACCAGAGATCCATATCTGGTCATGCCACTAACTTAACTAGCTTTGTGATTTGGAGGAGTTCATTAAGCTTCTTCATCTGTAAAATGAAAGGACTGGGCCAGATAATGCTAAGATCCTTCCCAAACCCCAACATTCTGTTTTATAATCTAACATTCTATTATTTATTTATTATTCATTCATCCATTCATTATTTGTTTGTTTATTTTGTGAGGGCAATGAGGTTAAGTGACTTGCCCAGGGTTACACAACTAGTAAGTGTGTCTGAGGCCAGATTTGAACTCACATCTTCCTGAATCCAGGGCCAGTGCTTTATCCACTGTACCACCCAGCTGCCCCCCATAATCTAACATTCTATCTTCTAGTTCTATTGTCCAATATAAGATATGTTCTATATAGATGCCAATATAATAATGTTCTATGCTCTAAGTTCCCTCTGCTGGTCCCAGTTAGGGACCCCACTGTTTACTGTGGTTTACCAAAGGGGCATTTATGGAGTTCCTTATAGGTAGAATCTGTGATAAAACTCTTTGAAAAAGGATACCCACAAAATTTTGTGTTTGGTCTGAAACTTCTTTAAGAAGGGAAGTTGGGTCCATTAGTTGGGTTTTGAAGAGGATGTGTGAGAGAAGAGGAATTGTTTTCTTACGTGTAGCTAATAGTAAATTAGAATGAACCCCAAGGAAGAGAAGGCTGGGGTTATGTGAGAGGTTTGGGTTTATTAGGTATTTCAGGGTGAGTAATGTAGCATGTCTAATCAGATGAGGTGTCATTATCTTGAAGTCATGCAAGAGATTGGTAATGTCACCCAAGGCTATTTCACTAAGACTTTGGGCTGGCCCAGTGTATGGGCGGTAGATTAGAAATTAGATGTCCAGAATTTAGCCACATATCCAATTTAGCCATATTTAACACTTATTGATTCATCTCTGCAGTATTTTATAGTCATAAAATTGCTTCCCCAGTGCTGTATCATTACTCTCAGGGGGAACTCAATGTTAGTTTAACACAAAATCAGCCATACTACTGGATAAAAACTCAACAGTCATATTCCATGGGGTTTTGATGGCATTGTACACCCTTCAAGGGGAGTAGCCAGATAATCAAGTATATACAGTACTGGGGCCAGAGTTAGGAACACTCATTTTCCTGAGTTCAAATCTGGCCTCAGACACTTACTTGCTGTGTAACCCTGTTTGCCTCAGTTTCCTAATCTACAAAATAAGCTGAGAAGGAAATGGCAAAGCACTTCATATCTGCCAAGGAACCCCAAATGGGGGCCATAAAGAATCAGATATGAATTAAAACTGAACAACAATAAAACCCCTTTCAGGGATGAGTGTGGTTAGTAGCACTATTTCCATATATAAAGGTCTATACTTTCCCTCCTCCTGTCCAAACCTCAGAGGCAAAATGTTGTTTCTCAGAATAAGCCTCAAACATCCCAGCATCCCCTAAACTGTGGTCTTGGAATTAAAAGACAAACACTCCTCTTAGAGAACTGAAACACATTCAGTGTAGATATTAAGACCATTGGACACTGCTGATCTTCACAGAGCTTTATTACCTCGCCACCTCCCTCCCCAACTCCCTTTCTGGAGCCCTTTTCTCATCCAGAAAACTGCCTCATTTTTGGCTACTCTTTAGGCATCCCCGACATTTTGCAATTTGCAAATCTCTTAATTGTCTATTCTCTTGTTTTGGCACAGTAGCCTAAAATACTCTGCAGGAAGAGCCCTGGTCTCTCTGTTGACAGTTAATACACTATTCCTGTTTTCAGACTCTGAAATTCTAATCTGGACACTTCCTAAATATGGAACAGAATCACATGAGAAAAGGACCCTGTATTCAGACTGAAGAGTCAGGGTCTCTAATAGGGCCAAGCAGAAAGCATCAGAGATTCTGAGGTGACAAGATACCTATCAGTCCCACAAAAAAAAAAGCAATAGACAAATTCTGCTGGCATCAAAATGAAATCTTGGACAATTTAAATTTTACTCTGACCCATCAAGAATTGGATTTGGAAAAGAAGCGAGGGAAAGAACATATTTTAGCCTGAAAATCTGATCTACTGCCGTGTGCATTGCCTGGTATACAGTAGGATTCATCCCCTGCTTGAAAACCTTCAATGGCTCCTTGGTGCTTTCTGAATAAAATCTAAACTCAGTCTGACATTCAAGGCCCCAACCTAACTGCCCTGCTTAGTACCAGGTAGTTTCATTTTTGTCTTTATATTTTCAGTACCTAGGACAGGGCCTGACACATAGTAGGCACTTAAATTCTTACTGAATGATCTCATGCTACCCCTACTACATACCCTTGGCCCCTTGTCATACTAGATTTCAATCATTCATCTCTCAAACTCTCCCTTCCTCTTGGCTTCCCTACTTTTTTTTTTCCCATCTCAAGTTCTATTCTCTTCTTCCTATATTCCTACTCCTTTTTCTTTCTGTTGAAAACCCTGCCTATCCACTAAGGATTAGCCTAGATATCATCTCTAGTTAAAACACTCTGGCTGGAGGTCTCTCACAACCCCTAACATTGTACCTTTCCTATGCATTTATCATCATCTGATTTTTCTTATATCAGTTGGCATTATCTTCTTGAACTTTGTTAGAAGTGTTTTACTCTTCTTTTCATCTTACATGGCCTGCAGTAGGCTTTGCACATAGCAGGGAGATGAGGCAACTATCTTTTAAAGAAGAGAAGACTTTCCCAAGGTCATACATTCTCTCTAGTAAATGACAGCACTGGACATAGAAAGGAAAAGAGATGGTTGCTATATTCGAGAGACCTGGATTTGAACCCCACACTTACCACTTGAGCAAATCACTTAATTCTTCTGGCCTTAGTTTTTTCCTCCCACATCCCCCTACCAGATAACCTCAAGTCAGTTTATCAAAGTTTTAGTGAGGATCTTACCTACATATCTCGTTCTGTCAGTGCCATCATCCAAGTCCAGGCCCTCATTACCTCAAGTCTGTTGTTGTTCAGGTCTTTTCCATCATGTCCAACTCTCCATGACCCCATTTGGGTTTGTCTTGGCAAAGATACTAGAGTGGGTATGCCATTTCCTTCTCCAGCTCATTTTACAGATGAGGAAACTGAGGCTAGCAGGGTTGAGTGACTTGCCCAGGGTCATACAGCTAGGAGAAGTGTCTGAGGCCAAGTTTGAAGTCAGGGAGAGGAACCTTTCTGACTCCAAGCCCAGCATTCTATCCACTGCACACCCCTAGCTGCCCCCTCGTCAGGCCTAGATTATTTCAACAGCCTGATGGTCAGTCTTCCTGGCCCAAGTCTCCCTCCACTCCTATCTTCTACTCAACAATCAGTCTGATCTTTTTCAAAGCATGTCCTGACTGTGTCACCACCAAAACCCTCCCCCTCATTTAATGACTCTAATGGCTTCCTATTATATCCAGGTTCAAATATAAAATCCTGTTTGGGCTTTTACAGTTCTACATTACATCTACTCCCTGCCAAGTACCTTGTGATCCAGTGACCCTGGACTCCTGGCTATTCCTTGAACAAGATGCGCCATCTCTCAACTGGGCATTTTCACTGGCTGTCTTCCTTGCCTGGAATTCTGTTCTTCTTCATCTCCAACTTCTGGTTTCCTCTGGTCTTAGTGGCAAGACCCACCTTCTACAAGAGACCTTTCCTAGTCCTCTTTATTCTTTTTTTTTTTTAGTGAGGCAATTGGGGTTAAGTGACTTGCCCAGGGTCACACAGCTAGTAAGTGTTAAGTGCCTGAGGCTGATTTGAACTCAGGTACTCCTAACTCCAGCACCAGTGCTCTATCCACTGTGCCACCTAGCTGCCCCCTCTTTATTCTTATGCCTTCCTTCGGAGATTATCTCCAATTTATCTTGGTCTATGTCTTGTTACCATAGTGGTTTCCTGCCTTTCTTGCTTCCCCAGTACTTAACACAATGCCTGGTACTAGTAGGTGCTTAATAAATGTTTTATTGGTTTTGAGTTAGGGGGCTACTTGGATGAGTAAGACATAGTGTTATCACTGTCAAGGGAGGGGTGGTATTCATGTTGCCTGCTACCAAAATTCCCCCTTGTGACCTAGAACTCCCAAATAGCCAAAACTCTTCTAATAGCTTTGCGCTAAATTGTGAGATATAGTGGAACCCTAGACCTAGCAGTACTTCTAGAAGGGAGACCTATTTGGCATCATCTCCAAGTGACTCTGAGGTCCCAGGAACCAAAACTAAACCTTTGAGGGAGACGGGGGAGTGATGTCTGAAAAGGGCCTGGGGGTGGGGTGGGGGTGGGGAGGGGAGCAGCTCGAAACCCACACCAGGTGGTAGTTGTCATGGCAACCTCACAATCATCATGTTGGGATTGTAGAGAGTCTTTTAAAAAACAACAAAACATCAAAAAGCTATGTTCTGGAGTCAAAACAGAGCACCCAGTCAGTCAAACCTATCTTTGCCTTTTTCTTTTCTATTTTTTTTTTAAGGGGGTGTGGAAGTTGGGAGACAGGACCTCTCATTTCATTGACAATGCAGATCACCTTTGCAATGTATGGTCTTAAAGACTTGCCCTGAGGCACTGAAGTGGAGGCGTCTGGGGTCACACAGATAAGACTTCCAGAATGGGACTTCATAGAACAAAATTATGTGGAATTGAAATGGAATTTCTATGAAATTTTGAATTCTGCCAAAATTGAAAGTGGTCTTCTCGGTCATGTAGTCCAACTCTTACAGGATCCCCATTATAACATATCAGCCTCTGCTTGAAGATAACCAAGGAGGGAGAACTACTCACCTCTTGAGGCAGTCTGTTCCACTTTGGGACAAGTCTAATTGTTAGGAAGTTTTCTGGACATCATTTTTTTTTAATTAAATTTTTTCAATTTAACAAAAATTGATTTTTATCTCCCATCTACCCTTTAGGGAAAAAAAAGGGGGGGGGAACAAACCCCTTGTAACAATTATGGAGAGTGAAGTTGAACAAATTCCTACATTGGCCATGTCCAAAAATGTGTCTCATTCTACACCCTGAGTCCATCTATCAGAAGGGTGGAGTAGGAAGTTCATCATCTCCCATCCGGAATTGAAGTTGTTCCTGATATCAAGATTAAATTTGTGAGGAAGCTAAATTTTGCAGTGGATACAGTATCAGCCTGGAATAAGGAGGACCTGAGTTCAAATGCAGCCTCAGAAACTTACTAGCTGTATGATCCTGGGGAAGTTGCGCCCCCCCCCCCCCCCCCCCCCGCAAAAAAAAAAAAAATTAAATTTGCTTTTGCAACTTGCACTCCTTGCTCTGTTTTGCCCTCTAGGGCTAACTAGAACAAGAATAATCCTTCCTCCAAGTAAAGAGTCTTCTGTTCTCTATGCTAAAGTGCTCAGTTTGTTCCACAAACCCTCATTTAACCAGAACCCAAGTCTTAGGCTAGGTCTTTATTCACTATTGCCATGCTGCCTTTAAGCCATTTGATTGGGGGTTTGAATTGGAGACAATTACAATCTGGTATGGGTTGATTTGGGTGGGAAGTCGGGATTCACCTGCAGAAGGGCTGACTAAAGAAAAAGCAGTCAGTGCCTTCAAGGGGGACACCTGGGAGAGCAGGTGTGACCCAAGTGTGACCTAGTGCACAACAGAAACTAAATTTCTCACCTCCACCCTCTTCCTGAGGACTAACAGCCCAGCCCCACTCTCTCTGTAATATGTTTTGCCATAAGATCTTTCACTTTTCATCTTTTCAACCCAAACTCCTTTTCTCTGACTAAAGAGTAAGGGTACTAATATCAGTAGCCTGCCACCCCCATCAGGGAAGGGAGAATACTACTAAAGCTTAATTTATTGTAGTTAGGTCATGTTGGGACTCTTCATGACCACATATAAGGTTTCTTGGCAAAGATATTGGAGTGGTTTACCCTTTCCTTCTCTAGGTCATTTTACAGATGAGGAAACTGAGGCAAGCAGATTTTAAGTGACTTGCTCAGAATCACACAGCCTGTACCTTTCTGAGGTCAAATTTGAATTCAGGTCTTCCTGACTTCAGACTCCAGTGCTCTATCCACTAGCCACCTAGCTACCTCTGAATCTTAATAACTCCCCACAAATGTAGCTTTGCTTTCTGGGGTGAACAGCATGGTACAACGTCTAGATGCAACCTTGAAAGCCAGTAAGATGTGGGGTTTAGGTCCCCACCTCTGACCTATGCTGACAGACTCCAGCATGTCACAACTCTAGGCAACTGTGTAAGACTGTAAGTTGTAGATAAAGAGCTGACCTTCCTTGGTAGAGGAAGTTTCCTCACTTGGTAATTCCCTATAACAGTGAAATCAAAGGTCCAGTTCCTATCCCCATTTTTCTTCACTTTGCGGAATTTAGGCAGTTTTTCTCTGACCAACACAAGTAATTGATACTATAGATCAGGGTCAGTCTATTCATTCTTTCCTCCTGACCCAGGGCTATCCTTTAAAAAACAAATGAGTAAACAAACAAAAAAACCTCCTGAGGCACAGCTAGGTGGCTTCAGTGGATAAAGCACTGGCCTTGGATTCATGAGGACCCTGAGTTCAAATCCGGACTCAGACACTTGACACTTAACTAGCTGTGTGACCTTGGGCAAGTCACTTAACCCTCATTGCCCCATCAAAAAACCCCCCAAAAAAAACCTCCTGAGTTTAAAATTGGGGTGCCTAGGTTTGAGTCCTTACTCTTCCACTTTAAATGTGTGACCGGTAGAGAAAGCATCCCCATTCTAAGCCTTGGTTTCTCATCTGTAAAATGGCAAGGCTTGAACTAAGTGATGTATAAGTGATCACTAAGTGAAATAAGTGATCCAGTTCTAATATTCTTGCTCCATATCTAGACTCTTTTGAGAGACAGAGAGTGTAAAGACATAGAGAAGTAAGTCAGTTGTTTATAGAAAGTTTGTGTCAGTGGGAAGGGTCACAGTTGTGACTCTAGGTCCCACTACTTCCTGTCACTCTCGTCTTAACTCTGTAAGTATATCTTCTGACCTCATCACTGAACTGAAAGTACTCTCTCCACAGTTACCAATGAACTTTTAGATGCTGTATCTACTGGCCTTTCATGTTGATGATCACCTTCTTTTTTGCCATGATACTCTATTCTGATTTCCAGACCCTACTCTCTCCTCATCCTCCTCTTAGCAGTCTGGTCAGTCAGCCTCCTTTTGCTGCATCTTCATTCACATCATGTGTACTAATTGTGAGTCTCCCTCCTGTCCTGAGCCCTCTTCTCCCTCTATATTATTTCACTTGTTGATCTCACCAGTTTTCATAGATTTAATTGTTATCTCTCTACTGATGATTCGCAGTTGTATTTATTCATCCTAAGCCTGTCACCTAACTTCCAATCTCACATCTCCAATTTCCTATTGCAAATCTCAAATTGGATGTTCCATAGATTAATCAAACTCAGCATTACTCCAGAATCATCTATTTCAAATACATTCATTTTCCCACTTAAGAATCTGAGGCCCAGAGAGAAAAAGTGACTTGTGCAAAAGTCAATTCAATAAAGATGTATTAAATTCCAGAGGGGGAAGAATAACAAACTTTGGACCAGATTTATTTACAAGTAAATTAGGGACAGCTAGGTGTCACAGTGGATAAAACACTGGCCCTTGATTCAGGAGGACCTGACTTCAAATCTGGCCTCAGACACTTGACACTAGCTGTGTGACCCGGGGCAAGTCACTTAAACCCTCATTGCCCCTGTAAAAAAACAAAAACGAATAAAAAACAAATAAATTATATAAACATCCTGAGAGGGGGCGGCTAGGTGGCACAGTGGATAAGCACCGGCCCTGGCTTCAGGAGTACCTGAGTTCAAATCTGGCCTCAGACACTTGACACTTACTAGCTGTGTGACCCTGGGCAAGTCACTTAACCCCCCATTGCCTCGCAAAAACAAAACAAAAAATAAAACATCCTTGAGAACAATAAAAATTCCAATATTACATAAATTGTTTACCAAAAAAATGAAAGGATCCTTCCAAATTTCTCTATAAAAATGTGGTCCTGATACCTTAACCAGAGAGAGATGAATGAAAGAAATCAAGTTGTAAACCAATATGCCTAATGAATACGACACAAACTTATTGAATAAAGCATTGGCAAAAAGGCTATGGCAAAAAAATCAAAAAGTATGCACAGGGCAGCTAGGTGGCGCAGTGGATAAAGCACCAGCCCTGGATTCAGGAGGACCTGAGTTCAAATCTGGCCTTAGACACTTGACACTTACTAGCTGTGTGACCCTAGGCAAGTCACTTAACCCTCAGTGCCCCACCAAAAAAAAAAAAATAGGTACATACATATATATATATATATATATATATAGCAGCTAGGTGGTACAGTGGATAGATAAAGTGCCAGCTCTGGAATCTGGAATACTCATCTTCCTGGGTTTAAATCTGGTCTCAAACACTTACTAGGCTGTGTGACCCTGGGTAAATCACTTAACCCTGTTTTGCCCTCAGTTTCTTGATATGTAAAATGAACTGGTCACTGGAAATGGCAAATCACTACAGTATCTTTGCCAAGAAAACCCCAAATGAGGTCAAAAAGAGTTGGACACAACTGAAACAACTCAACAACAAATATTACAGTACAGCCTGGGTTTTCCCTCCCCTTTAAAGTATGTAACAAATTCAACATGATAGTTCCCAAACTGTCCTTCTTATCTGTGTTTCCCTTTGAACTTCCTTCTGCTCTTTTCTGGCCATTTTTAAGTGGTTTGTCCAAGGTCTCAAAGAAAGTTTGTAAGGTTTGTGTAAGAATGGAAACTAAAACCCAGGTATTCTTGCCACCATAGAATGCTTCTTCTTGCAATGCAGATTCTAATCCTCATTCTCTCATTTACTGTGTTGACTTTACTTGGCCTCAGTTCCTTTGCTATCAAATAGAGTGGGCTGTGCATCTTCAGTCATAACATTCTATGGCCTGAGGTCTCTTCCGACTCTTAACATTCTGGCATTTCATCTCTCAGCCCATTAAAACTATCAGGACTTGGCCTCATCGTACCAAATTAATGACAACACTTGAAATCTTTTGGAAATAATAGAGTTTAACAGCTAGTTAGCAAGAATAATTAGCTAAAATAAGAAACTTCTCTATGGTGGATGGAGTGAGCCTGCTGCGACTCCTTCTCAATCCCCAGTGTACAGCCTAGGGATGGATGGCCTGACACTGGTAGTGTGTGGTCTCTCTTCCCTAGCAGTGTTCCCCCAATCTCAGCTGAGGATGCCAGAACGAAAATTCTTAGTTATAGCTCTGGACTGCAAATACTAATAATAGCTAACATTTATATTGTTCTTTAAGGTTTTCAAAGCTTTACAAATGTTATCTTGTTTGATCTTCACAACAACCCCTTGGCAGGGGTTTTTGTTGTTGTTTTGTTTTTTTGGTGAGAGGCAGGTTATTATCCCCATTTTTACAGATGAGGAAACTGGGACAAATAGAAGTTAGGGGACTTGCCCACTTTCACATAGCTAGTGTATGTGCCTGAGACCAGATTTGAATTCAGGTCTTCCCTGACTTGAGTCTACTGCTGCCTCATGTTATTTGTTGTTCAGTTGCTTTCAGTCATGTCCAACTCTTCACCTCATTTGAGGTTTCTTCACAAAGATACTGGAGGGAGGGGGCAGCTGGGTGGCGCAGTCGATAAAGCACTGGCCCTGGATTCAGGAGGACCTGAGTTTCAAATTTGGCCTCAGATATTTGACCCTTACTAGCCTTGCGACCCTGGCAAGTCCTTTAAACCCTTATTACCCCACCAAAAAAAAAAGTAACATAAACAAAAGATACTGGAGTAGTTGGCCATTTTCTTCTTTAGTTTATTTTACACTGAGGCAAAGAGGGTTAAGTGACTTGCTCAGGGTCACACAGCTAGCTAGATTTTAACTCAGAAAGATGAGTCTTCTTGACTCTATTCCCAGCCCCTAATCCATTGTGCCACCTAGTTGCCTTGTTCATAGCTGCCTCAAACAGAAATTTATAGAAACATTTTTTTTTCTCTCACCTCAGTCCCACTGCATTAGAATACAGTGTTTAGTATTTAGAAGCATTTGAGTCATATTAAACACTGACACTAGGTGGAGCTGTGGTCTATCCTACCCTGTGGTTCTCACTCAAAGCCCAGTAATGAACTAGTGTGAAACACGTGATTTCCAGTTCTTTGCAACTATACTAGAAAATTAAAACCAAATCACAGGATCCCCCATAGGAGTTTGAAGCCAGAAGAGACCAACTTTCTTATTTTACAGTTGAGGAAACTGAGGCCCAGGGTTAAATGACTTGCCCAGGGTCCCATAGGTAGAACACAGCAAAGGTAGGATTTGAACCTAGATCTTCTGATGCTAGCACCAGTTTTCTTTCCATTATGCCATGTGATATGGAAGTTTCTTTCTCAAGGTCACACAGAGAGACAGATACAGAGTGCTAGATTTTGAGTCAGGAAGACCTAGGTTCAAATCCTGCCCCAGACATTCACTGTGTGTGATGCTGGGCAAGGCATTAAAACTTCCCTGGGCCTCAGTTTCTTCATATGTAAAAGAAAGGGTCTGGACTTGCATAATGTCTAAGTGCTCTTTCAATTCCAAATCTATGATCCCATGATGCTAAGTAGTCATTGAAATGGAGTCATCTTGACTCCAGACCCACTTATGCTGGTCTACTCCTCTCTCTCATCCCTTATAGAGCAATCCATTGTGAGCTCTCTCACAAGGTTAGAAGATTTGTCTTTTCCTTACTAATTAACGACTCTCTCCAGAGCTGAGTTAGACACCATTTCCTTATCTACTAGTTATACTGTATGAAGAAATCCTAGAGACTCAGCTAGAACCAGCACTAAGATACAGGAGTTTTATATAGTCTAACCAGGGAAATGAAATTGCAACAGGGAAATCATCAGAAAACAACATGATACTTATAATAGTCAACCCGACTCCCTAATCCCATTGTTCTATAGTCCTTCCATCTAGTGCTACTTAATCTACCTATGAGCCTCAGTTCTACCCAAGGTTTGAGGTTCAACCTTATGCAATAAACCTGTATCAAGTATCTCTTTGTTCAAATCACTGTTTTCGGGGCAGCTAGGTGGCACAGTGGATGGAGCACCAGCCCTGGAGTTGGGAGTGCCTGAGTTCAGATCTGTCCTCAGACGATTGACACTTGCTAGCTGTGTGACCCTGGGCAAGTCACTTGACCCCAATTGCCTCCCAAAAAAAACAAAAACAAAAACAAAAAACAAAAAAAACCAAATCACTGTTTTCAATGCTGGGGAGTTACTAACTCTCAATAAGACTCTCTTCTGTATTCAAGGAACTTACAATCTAGTTCAATGTAGTCAGGGGATAGGACAAAAATATAGATAACTGTAATATTCATCCAATTATAAAAATACAGATAACCATAGTATTCAATAATGTTATCAAGGTATTCGATACAAAACAAACTGCTATGTGAGGTCCAAAAGGAAGGGTTATTCTTGTTTTGGGTTTTGTTTTTTTTTGGTGAGGCAATTGGGGTTAAGTGACTTGCTCAGGGTCACACAGCTAGTAAGGTGTCAAGGGTCTGATGTCGGAATTGAACTCGGGTCCTCCTGAATCCAGGGCCAGTGCTCTATCCACTGCGCTACCTAGCTGCCCCCGGAAAGGTTATTCTGAATTGTGGGAATCAGGGAAAGCTTCACAGAGGTAAATGTAGAAATATATGGTAGCATGGATTAGGAAGCACTGAAAAATCAAGTAAACAATGATAAGCCAATCTATGCCCCAAAAAAGAGTTTTGCCTGGAGAAGTGTAGTTTTGTTGTTGCTCCGTCATTTCAGTCACATCCAACTCATCAGGACCCCACTTGAGATTTCTTGGCAAAGATACCAGAATGGTTTGCCATTTCCTTCTCCAGCTCATTTTACAGATGAAGAAATGGAGGCAAAGAGGGTTAAGTGACTTGCCTAAAGCCACATAACTAGTTAAGTGTCTGAGGCCAGATTTGAACTCAAGGAGATTAGTCTTCTTTGCTCCAGGCCCAATGCTCTATCCACTGTGCCACCTAGCTGCCCTGATCAGGTGTTTAGGTAAGGGAAATATAAGTATTCCAGTCCAAGTACTCAGGCTGATAGTCTGGCTTGACCTTATATCATGCTTCTAGTAACTGGGCTCTAAGTTTCCTAATTGCTATATACTCCTCTTGAACCTCAATTCTACATAAGTTGATTCACTTCCTTGCTTTTCATGCGCAAGGCCCTACTATGGTCCCCAGCCTGGCATTTTGGTTCCTCAAGAACTAGAGTCATTTCTTTTCTTTATTTCTTTTTTTTTTTTTTTTTTGCATGGGGCAATTGGGGTTAAGTGACTTGCCCAGGGTTCCCACAGCTAGTAAGTGTTAAGTGTCTGAGGCCGGATTTGAACTCAGGTCCTCCTGAGTCCAGGGCCGGTGCTCTATCCACTGCGCCACCTAGCTGCCCCTAGAGTAATTTCTTCCATTCACTGGTCTTCCTTAGGGCTGGAGTCCTCTAACCTTGCAGGAACAGGCTTCTGCATGCTGCTAGATTTCCTCAGACCCCTAATTGCTCATTTGAACGTCTGTTACTGGTCTACTGCCAAGCTCTCTGATGTTATTTCCTTGTCCACGTGCTCACAGGCCCCCTTCTGACACCAGCCTCATGCCAATCTGGGTCTCTGAGGGAGCCCACTTTGGATCTGGAACTTGTTGGGGCTGTGCTATATAGGAACAGAGCTAAGCTGTGGACCTATTCCTGTTCCCCACTCCAGAGGATGAGGATACGGGGGAGGAGGGGTCCTTCTAACTTGAGAATTCTTGATATTCAGTCCTGTTATTTGGGTAGAGCTTTTACCCAGAGCCCATACATATAGACACACTCAGGAACACTTCTCCCTTAGACTATAGACACATAGGCACTTCTCCCTTGTTTGCCATCCAGGTTGCTTATAATTGGATTCTGGTCCACTGGCTTCCTCCCAAGCATTCTCTCCCCATGCAGAGACTACTGAAGCTCCAAACTGTGCCAATCAGACAATAACATTTATTCCATTGTCATCACAATCTCTAAAATGCTGATACTGTTTCTTAGAATGACCTCTATGATCAGTTCCATAGGCAGAGGTCATCTTTTTCAGCCTGGCCCACTGAACATGGACTTAAAAGACCTTTTCTCTATTCTCACATTCTAAGCACAATCTCAGTTCCACATTTAGAGGCCCTTCCTTCCTTACATTCATTCCCCAAAATGCAACAGGGCTCTTCACTGACCCAACATTGTCTTGTGCCCCTGCCCCCAACCATGTCAAATCAGAGGACTTCTCAGTGTTCTACTTCAATCCCTTCAAATAACCACTTCCACCAACTTCCAATACATACAGACTCCAGATCTCACTAGCACCACGTCAGCTCTAATAGCCCAGGGCAGTTTGGGGGCAGCTGCAAGAATTCTCCTTCTTGGCTGTGTTTTTTTTTTCTGCACAGCTGTTTGCCTTTCCCCAGGATTCTCAACTTTAACAATCCCAGTGATTTCAACTATGGATTCTTTCTTTTCCCCACTAAGCCAGGGCCTTCAGTGTTGATTAAAGGAAAAACGGTGACAGTCATAGAACAGAGAAGGTTAGAGCTGGAAGGGCAGCTTTAGAACACGAGTGCCAGAATTAGGAGACCGTAACACAACTCTTAAAGAAGTCCAGCCCCCTCATTTAACATTTTATTTCATTTTTTAATTAACAAAAATTTGTTTTCTCTCATTCCTGCCTCCCTTCCCCCTTGGTAAAAGAAAAAAGAAAAACCCTTGTAACAAATATGCGTAGTTAAGCAAAACAAATTCCCACACTGGAGGGTGTGTGTGTGTGTGTGTGTGTGTGTGTGTGTGTATACAATGTGAGTGTGTGTGTATATACACATACATAAACATATACATATATCCAATTCCAGAGACATTTTAATAAACCCTGGACTCAAAATGCCTTCTCCTTGATTACAGCAATTTGTCACAAGGATAATACACTATGACCAGGTGGGATTTATACCAGGAATGCAGGACTGGTTCAACATTAGGAAAACTATCAACATAATCAAACACATCAGTGACAAAACTAACCCAAATCATATGATTATCTCAATAGATGCAGAGAAAACTTTTGACAAAATACAGCACTCATTCCTATTAGAAACACTAGAAAGCATAGAAATAGGTGGAGCTTTCCTTAAAATAAAATACCTTCTCCTTGCTAGCAATGTTTAATTCAAATCCTTAAGGATGTGTAATTTCATCAGCATGGGTACATCCTTCACAGACAAGAAACCATTTAGTTCAGCAGTTCTCTAACTTTTTGTTCTCAGGACTCTCAAAAATGATTGAGCCCCCCTCCTCCCCTGTGGTTTTATGTGGGTTATATCAACATTTACTATATTGGAAATTAAAACACCTTAGTATTATTATGAAAATAGTTTTGACTCGTGGACCCTTTGAAAGTGTCTTGGGGACCCCCAAGAACCACTAAGTCCAACATTATCTCTGACCAAGAATCCCTCCACAACATTACAGCTAGGAGGCTAGCCTCTCTCTGAAGACCTAGGGGAAAGCCACCACTTCCTAACAAGAAGCGATTGTTTCATTCTTTCTATTTGGTTTCCCTAGAGTCTAGCACAGTGACTGGCGCATAGGGGATGCTTAATGAATATTTGTTCATCAATTGGTCCAGAGATCCCATGCCTTTCTTCTTCCGCTCTAACTCTTTGGAAGTGTTGTTTGGTTTTTTTACTTCAATCTTTCTGCAGATTCCACCCACTGTTCCTAGTTCAGTTGTCTGAGGCCAGGCTGAAAAAATCTAATCCTTCTTCCATCCTTCACATACTGATGAGAGGCAGCTATTGTTTCTCTTATTAACCTTCTCTTCTCTAGGTCAATCATCCCTAATTTCTTTAATTCCTTATATGGCATGGTCTTGAAGTCTCTCAGCATGCCGATCACCCTTCTCTAAATAGTCTCCAGATCAACAATGTCCTTCCTTAAATGTGGTGTCCAGAAATCAGTCTGAGAGCTGCCTAGGACAAGACATGATAGAATGATCACCTTCCACATTTTGGACACCTTTTTGTTCTTCATGTGGCCCAAGACCACATTAGGTTGATGCAATATTAGACTATTGATTCATACTGACTTTACACTAACATCCCCCCCTGAGAATTTTGGTTTTTGTTCTCTTTTTTCTTTTTAAATATTTTTGATGCTTTTTTTTCCTTCTTTTGCATCACTTATTTCCTTATGACTTTCTCCTACACAATAGAAACCCCTAACACACGCATATAGTTAGAGCAAATAAACACTCGGTCATGTCTAAGGATATATGCTTCATTCCACACCTATAAAAAGTAGTAGCACCTCTATTTAGGGAGGCGTGTTTTACCATCAGCCTTCTGAAGTCATGCTTTATTTATCAGAGTGTATATTTTTAAAATGAGCCACTTCCCATCCAAACTTCACCACCCTTTACTTTAGGAAGTTGATTTCTTGGACCCAAATGTAGAACTTTCCATTGATCGCTATTACATTTTATCTTATTAGATTCAACCCATCTCAATCTTTTTTTTTTTTTTTTTTTGGTGGGGCCATGAGGGTTGAAGTGACTTGCCCAGGATCACACAGCTAGTACGTGTCAAGTGTCTGAGGTCAGATTTGAACTCAGGTCTTCCTGAATCCAGCTTTATCCACTGCACTACCTAGCTGCCGTGTGCGCGCACCCTCCTCTTCCACCCCACCCCCATCTTGATCTTTTTGGATCCTATCTCAGGGATGCAGCAGGCTACCAAATCCCTCTTAGCTTCATGTCAACTGAACTCTTTATAACCTTACTCCCCTAGAGGTAAGGATTGGATTCTGCAATCCAATGACACTGGCCTCCTTGCTTGTCCTCTCACAAAATACCAACATCTCCCTATTCTGGCATTATCACTGGCCATCCCCCATGCCTGAAATTCCCTCCCTCCTCAACTCTCCCTTCTGTATTCCTTGGTCTCAGTTACAATCTCAACTTCTGCAAGAAACCTTTCCCAGTCCTTAATATAGTCCCTTCCCTCTGAGATGAGTCCCAACTTATCTATCCATAACTTATTGGCACATGGTTGTT
The DNA here is from genome assembly GCF_019393635.1 of Dromiciops gliroides. Lineage (NCBI taxonomy): Eukaryota > Metazoa > Chordata > Mammalia > Microbiotheria > Microbiotheriidae > Dromiciops > Dromiciops gliroides. The sequence continues at coordinate 211,582,879 of NC_057862.1, forward strand.
TGCATGGTCTCACTCATTAGACCATGAGCTTCTCTAAAGCAAGGACGGTTTTCACCTTTTAAAAAATCCCTGGTATTTAGGAAAGTACCTGACACAAAGAAGCTGCTTTATATATACTTGTTGACTTGAGCTTTACTTCTTGACTTCAATAAAGTCATTGACAAAACTGTTGAAAAACACACAAGACAAAACCTGGGATACCACACTAAAGATGTCCCTCTAAGTTGACATTATTAATCCATTAATAACTCTTATTTGTGTATAAATCATTCAATCACTTTGGACCCCACTTAACTTTACTATCCTGTAAATTTTTTCTTTCCATATTGTCCACAAGCATGAAACACTCTGTTAAATGCTTGCTTGAAATCTAAATACACTTTCTTTACAACTTTCTTCTGATCCAACAATTTAGATATGCTTTCAAAATAGGAAGTGAAATTACTTTACTTGTGTCTTCAGAAAGTCATTCTTGAAAACACCTCCCCCCTTCTTAGGCCAACTTCCTTAGCAAAATATTAGGCCAGGATATCCTACCTATCTTTCTCTAATCCCTTGAGATCTAATGCAAATTTCAGACCATACTTACTTAGCCTCTCATTCTCTGTCATGAGATAGAAAACTGACCATGAAGAAGTAACCCACTCCCCATGATTCTTGACATGCCCACATCCCTCCCAGTCCCTCTCAGATGGCCAAAATCGGTTCCAGAATAAAAGCTCCTCTAGTCACTTACTTCCTCTATTTTTGAGGGTTGAAATTATGCTGAAATCAATAGACTTTTTTTTTAATCAGTCATGGCCAGAAAAAGCCCCCCAAAACTAGGCACCTAGAAGCCTGACCTAGGAATATAATAACCCTCTCCACTCTTGGCTAGTCTTATTCTTAGACGATAAATATACAGATGTTCATTGTTAGACCTATACTTGAAAACTTTCTATCTTGAGAGCATTTACCAAAATTTGTGATCAGCCTAAATAGCTCTGGAGAATCCCAGGCCATTTCCATGCCTAATGCACCACTAGCCCTCCTATTAACAAAATGTCACCCAAGGCCCCGGGACCCTTCATTAAGGGTTCTGGGAAGATGTAGGCTGGGATCGGTCCTAGGGGAGATCTACTCTAAAGGGTCATTTCTTCTTTTTAGCTCTTTGCCTCCATCTGGAGTCGGTCCAGAGAAATCTCTAAAATAAAGTATGGGAACAGGGACCCTAATGCTCACAATAAGCATCCAGTGCACAGTATGTGTATCAAGTATGGAACGGCTTTTATTTCACTTGCTACAGAAAATACATGACTCCAAGGACTCCCAGGAGCCCATAAATACAGAAACATAAAGCACTCACATGGCCCATTAGACTCATTAGGTTCCTTCAAAAGGCAAAGGTATGTTAAGGGGAGGTAGGGGGGTAGGAATGATTCTCATTCATCTTCTACTTACACTGTCCAGGCAACTCCCAAATAGATGCAGCAGGCGTGGCAAAGTCCAGATCTCCCGGCCTCCCATAATATGGTTCTAATACTCTAACACTTGCTGGGGCCACGTTGGTGCTCTTCTTAACTCCAAGTAGAATGCTATCGAGGAAGCCAGCTCTTGAACTTGGGGACTCTCAAATTCAGGGTTAATAATAATAATACTTATTATATATATAGTGCTTTGAGATCGGAAAAGCAGTTTATTTATGCCATCTCATTTGATCCCCAATGACAACCCTGTGAGGTAGCTGGGATTATTATCCTCTTTTTGTTTTGTTTTGTTTTTTGTTTTTGGTGAGGCAATTGGGGTTAAGTGACTTGCCCAGGGTCACACAGCTAGTAAGTGTCAAGGGTCTGAGGCCGAATCTGAACTCAGGTCCTCCTGAATCCAGGGCTGGTGCTCTATCCACTGCGCCACCTAGCTGCCCCTTTTCTCTTTTTACAGATGAAGAAACTGATTGAAACGACTAAACAACAACAATACAGTGAGGAGAGTTTCTCAAGTTTCTTCTCACTCCAATCCATCCTCCATTCAGCAACTAAAGTGGTTTTCCTAAAGTGCAGTTCATGCCCTCCCTCATCCTGCACTCAATAAACAGTGGCTCCCTATTACCTCTAGGATCAAATACAAAATGCTCTATTTGGCGATCAAAGACCCTCATCGCCTAGCCCCTTTCTACCTTTCTAGTCTTCTTACACTTTTTTCCCTTCTTCTCTCCAGTGACACTGGCCTCTTGGTTCTTTCACAAAAGATGCTCCATCTCTCTCTGATCTGGGCCTTCTCTCTGGCTGTCCCCCATGCCTGGGATGCTCTCCTTCCTCCTATCCAAAGACTGGACCTTCCTGGCTTCCTTTAAGTCCCAACTAAATCCTGCCTTCTCTGGGAAGCCTCCCTCAATTGCCCTTAATTCTAATGCCTTTTCTCTGTTAATTATTTCTTATTTATCCTGTATATAGCTTACTTTGTATATATCTGCTTGTTATCTCCCCCATTAGATTGTGAGCTCCTTGAAGGCAAGGACTGCCTTTTGTCTTTTAGCATTCCCAGCTCTAAGTACAATCCCTAGCAAATAGTGTTGTTGGGGCAGCTAGGTGGTGCAATGGATAAAGCACCAGCCCTGATTTCAGGAGGACCTGAGTTCAAATCCAGCCTCAGACACTCAACACTTACTAGCTGTGTGACCCTGGGCAAGTCACTTAACCCTCATTGCTCTGCAAAAAGAAAAAGACTTCCATGGAAAAATGAGCTGTTATTATTTCCTTATACCTGTACACTCTCCTGTCCCCCTTATTCCCCCCAATTCTTAGGGCTAAAGGAAAACATTCACTGAAAGTCTTTTTCTGTCTCTCCTCAGTCCTGTACCTGGAAGGATCTGTTCTTGTATTTGAGGATATCTTCAAACTGATCGCTTTCTACTGCGTTAGTAGGTAAGTAGAACTCAGCCACCCCACCCCTCCCTTTTGTCCCTACAGGCAATTGATGTTTTTTCTTAATTTTTTCCTCAATTAAATATAAACAAAAATGAACATTCTTTTTTTTTTTTAATTTTGAATTCCAAATTCTCTCCCTCTCTCACTTCCCTGCCCCCTCCTTGAGAAGGCAAGCGATTTGATATCGATTACACATGTTATCATGCAAAATGGGTAATTAATCTTCGAAGCACTGACAACCCCAGGCCAAAAGAGCTATCATTAAAGAAGGTAAAGGAACTGAGGATATCCATAGGGGACTCAGGTATAGTTGAGTGGAAAGAGTACTGATCCTGGAATCAGGCATCCTTGGTTCAAACTATCTGTGTGACCTTGGAGAAGTCACTTGACCTTTGGTACCTCAGTTTCCTCATCTGTAAATTAGAGGATTGAACTAGATGACCCCTGTGGTCTCTTTTATTTTGTTTTTCGGTGGGTTTTTTTGGCTGGGCAATGAGGGTTAAGTGACTTGCCCAGGGTCACACAGCTAGTTAAGTGTCAAGTGTCTGAGGCTAGATTTGAACTCAGGTCCTCCTGAATCCAAGGCCAGTTCTTTATCCACTGCACAACCTAGCTGCCCCTGTGGTCTCTTTTAAATCATGATCCAGGATCCTTCATGCTTCCCCACCCTTCAGTATGTTTCTCTAGGTAAAAATGGGTTAGAAGTGGGATTCTTAACTTGGTATGCATGATGTTTGTGGGATTTTTTAAATTAAGTATGCCAAAACTGAGGGGTTTTAAATTAATTGCTATTACACCAGTTTTGGCAGCAAGCATGTATTATTAATTAATATTATATATACCAATAAAGAATTGGCCATGTGGTAGAGAAAGCAGGGAGAGCGTTTCGGCATGGCAGATAGCAAGAGCAAGAGAAAAGCCCCAGAAGATCATGGTCTCAAGGAGAGTTCAGAAGACTGATGCTGTCCTAAGAAGAAGATCTAAGCCAAGAGCGTGTCCAGAGAGAAAGCTTGTGGCCTTTTCCAAGAGTTTTTATCCTCTTTTGATAGAGGCGGGTCATTATACATTGATCAAAGCTAATTGTTTAGCATCATTCCATTCCATTGGTTGGCATCATTTGAGGGTGGTCTGCATTAAAATGAACTCTACAGATGACATCAGGGAGAATGTAAAAGACCCTTGGTGAAGGGCAAAGGCAAAGTCCAGAAACTAGGCATAGTTCGATCCCATCAGTCCCTCACTGAGCTAAACAAAAGAGTCTATCTCTATTTCTTTTGTTCCTTTGGGTTTGTCCCAGACAAGGAGAACAGGACTATCTAGAGTAGGCAGTGAGGGGCAGCGGGGTTGGGGGGAGGTGGGGAGGAGGGAGGACTGATCTCTGGGTTCCCCAGGAAATCCATTATTAATAATATGTTTCAACATAATTGGTTTCCTTTATAATACTATGAATTTTATTGTATGCATTTAAAACGTTATTCTGAGAAGGGGTCTATAAGCCTCACCAGACTACCAAAGGAGTCTCAATGACACAAATAACACAAAGAATTGTAATGGTGGGAAATGGGGTATGAGGTTTGAGGTTCAGGGGTGACAGTGGTATGGGGTGGAGGGGAGGCTGGAGGCTCAGGGGTTGTACCATCTGCCTGGGGGGTGACCAATGTTGCTGATGTCACTTCAATGGTTATGGAGCTAGGAGATTTGGTACCTCTGAGCCATGTGCTTTGTTGCCTATCTCCCCATGAGAAGTCCAAGGATTTCTGTCATGGTTTCCCTCCCCCCACCCTTCCCTACCCTTACTCCTAAATAAACTACCACCTTATTCTAACTACTTTTGTGTGCAAGAGGGTGTAATTCTTTAAAGAGGAATTCCTAAGAACCCCAACCCCTACCCCAACCCGTACCCCATTTCCCACCATTACAGAATGAACATCAGAGGCTACTTTGAAGAAGAAAAAGAGGTCACAGAAGGTCAACACAGAAGTTTAGGGCTTTGAGGGAGGGGAGAAAGATAGTGCAATATGTATATGAACAGGGCAGCTAGGTGGTGCAGTGGATAGAGTGCCAACCCTGGAGTCAGGAAAACTCATCTTCCTGGGTTCAAATCTGGTCTCAAACACTCACTAGTTGTGTAACTCTGGGTAAGTCACTTAATCCTGCTTGCCTCAGTTTCCTTGTCTGTAAAATGAGCGGGAGAAGGAAATGGTAAATCACTCCATTATCTTTGCCAAGAAAACCCCAAATGGGGTCTGGGAGAGTTGAAGGACACTAAACATCATTTGTATATGAGTCATATTTCTCTCTTAACCTGGCCTTGAGTCACTGCCCTAGGGAGCAGCTTCCTCCACCCCCAAGCCAACATCCCACGCCCACGCCACTCCCATCGTCCATAATCAAAGGTTCACAGGCAGATTTGAATTCCACCTCTAATAGCTCCTAGCTGAGCTTCAGTTTTCACATCTGCAACATAGAGATAATACCTTTTGTTGCCACCTCACTACTTAATTGTGAGGATCAAATGAGATAATGTGTATAAAGTACTTTATAAAAACCTTAAAGTCTATTTTAGCTCATAGGATTTAGAATTGGAAATGACGTTAAAGATCTTCTATGCCTTCATAATACAAATGAGGGAAATGAGGCCCAGAGAGAGGAAGTAATTTGCCCAAGGTTACACACATAAGTATCAAATTTGTTGTTAAGTGTGTTCCACTCTTCACGACCACATTTGGGGTTTTCTTGGAAAAGACACTGGAGTGGTTTGTCATTTCCTTCTCCAGCTCATTTTACATATGAGGAAACTGAGGCAAGCAGGGTTAAGTGACTTGCTTAGCTAGTAAGTGTCTGAGGCCAGTTTTGAACTAGGCTTCTCCTGATTGCAGGCCTGGCGCTCTGTCTACTTTGCCACCTAGCTGCCCCAGCTGGTGCTCAAAATTATTTCCATTGTTCCCCCTGTTACAGCACATCGCCTCATAATTAGCTCAGTTGGGTAACGATGAGTGCTTTAGAATCTTCTAGGGTATACTTTTCATCAGTGACCTGACAATAAGTCAAAACATTAAGATAGTAAGTCAAGGGGAAAAAAAAAGGAATTTCCTTCATTCAGGAGTAGCTGGTAGGTACCAATGGCTTACTGGCCCATTTGTGGGACTAAATTGTGGCCCAACATATATTTGACATGGATGACATATATTTTTAACATGGATGAGGTGAAAGTAACAACTGTGAAAGAGGGATGATAATACTTGCCTATAGGCTTCTTGTGAGAAAAACATTTCATTGACTCAAAAGCCCTATATAAATCTAAGCTGTTAATAGGCTAGGGACGAGATTAGTGTTATGGTTGGTGGAAGGGAAACTCTTCAGTGAGAAATTTCTCTCTACTGATACAAGTCAGCACTTTCTCTGCAAATTATAGTCTTAGAGAGGTTCCTAGGTCAGTGAGAGGTTAATAAGTCATTTGTCCAAGGTCACATAGCCAGTGTATATCAGAGGTAGAATATGAATTCAGCTCTTCCTGGCTCCCATCCCAGCTCTCTAACCATTCTATACTACGTCTCAAAGCCATTCTCATTATTTTATATCAGTTCCAGAGGTCTGATTTTATGTTTGTGGCTGATAAAAGAAAGAAACACAAGAGCCTTCAGTAAGGGTCTTTGCTCCTTGTGAATAGTGAGCAAGGGCTCCAATGTTCCTTCAAGTTAGTCATGGTGGGTATTATCCCTTTTTTTGAACGTGAGAAATCTGAGGTATGAAGGGTGAAGTGATTTGATCAAGTCCCATAGCTGGTAAATGGAGGAACTGGAAATGGGTCTGTGGACCCATCATAAAGATGATAATTTGGCTGGAGCCAGCATTTCCAGTTCTGTGTTCCCATCTTTGGGGCAGTGGATAGAGCACCTGGCATGAAGTCAGGATGGTGCATCTTTCTGAGTTCAAATCTGGCCTCAGACACTTACTAGCTGTGTGACCCTGGGGAATTCACTTGCCCCTGTTTGCCTCAGGTTCCTCATCAGTAAAATGAGCTGGAGAAGAAAATGGCAAGTCACTCCAGTATCTCTGCCAAAATACCCTAAATGAGGTCATGAAGAGTCGGACAAAACTGAAATGATTCAGCAACTCCTGGCCCTTTCCAATGAAGCTCATCTCCTCTTCTTCAGCCTCAGGCAGATAGGGCATGAGTTCTTAACTCCACTGATTCCCAGAGACATCAAGCGAATAATTCCATTAGAGAGACAAAAGTCACTATTTTTCTTTGTAGCTTCTCAGCAGATGTTTTCCATGTGTCACGTTAAAGAGCATGTCCAGATTTAATTATTTGATGATATGTGCATCCACTGAAGAAGGAAGGAAGGAAAGAGAGGGGAAAAAAAGGAAGGAAGGAAAGAAATAACCTTTAATAGTGTTTTAAGGTTTGCAAAGTGCTATTCATATATTATCTCTTTTTAAAATTTTTTTTTATTTTGTTTTTTGTTTCATTTGAGTTTCAAGTTGTTTCCCTCTTTCCCTCATATCCCCACACTAGAGAAAGCCAATATATATGTATGTGTGTGTGTGAGAGAGAAACTATAGAATCTTCCTTCATAGGTCTATTGTAGTTCTTTCTTTCCTTTTTTTTTTTTTTTTTGGTGGGGCTATGGGGGTTAAGTGACTTGCCCAAGGTCACACAGCTAGTAAATGTCAAGTGTCTGAGGTGGGATTTGAACTCAGGTATTCCTGAATCCAGGGCCAGTGCTTTATCCACTGCACCACCTAGCTGCCCCGGTCTATTGTAGTTCATTTAAATACTCACATTACTCAGTGCAGTTAATCATTCCCATTTGCTCTTTAAACAATATTGCTATTACTATTTGTAATGTTCTCTTGGTTCTACTCATTTTCCTCTTCATTATTTCATGCAAGTCTTTCCACGTTTTCCTAAAATCAACCTGCTCATCGTACAGCACAATTTTATTCCATCAAAATAATTTACCATGACTTGTTCAGCCATTTCCTAGTTGATGGGCATCCCTTCAATTCCCAGTTCTTTGCTACCACACATATGTTATCTCATTTGATCTTCATAACCACCCCAAAAGAGGTGAGTGCCACTATTATCCCTTTTTTACAAATGAGAGAACTGGGGCAGGCAGTGGTTAAGCGACTTGTCCAGGGTCACACAGTGAGGAAGTATCTGCTGCTGGATTTGACCCCAAGTCTTCCCAATTCCGGGTCTGGTCCTCTAGCTACTGCACCACCCAGCTGTGAAGCAAGGAGCATTTATTTATCATTTAATAAGAGCAAAGAACTGGGGGTACAAAAAAGCCCCTGATATCAAGGACTTTGCTTTATAAAGGGATCGCTGAGAGGGAGACCTAATATGTTGGATGATGAAGTCATGATCTTAAAAAGATCGTGACAGGCCAGGACGGTGGACCAGATCCATCCAATAAGGTGAAATCTAATAGAGGAAAATGAAAAGTCTTACCCTTGGGTTCGTTTGTTTGTTTTTGTGGGACATGGAGGGTTAAGTGACTTGCCCAGGGTCACACAGCTAGTAAGTGTCAAATGTCTGAGGTCAGATTTGAACTCAGGTCCTCCTGAATCCAGGGCCAGTGCTTTATCCACTGCACCACCTAGCTGCCCCCTTACCCTTGGGTTCAAAAAATCAACATCACAAATTCAGGATAGATATGGCAGAGGCATGGAACAAGAATCTATTCTGGGTGAAAATCCAGAAATGGACTACAAGCTCAAAATGAATCAACAGTGTAACATGGTAAAAACTGACATTATTGTATAAAGTGTTGCAGTGGATAGAGTTCTAGGCCTGGAGTTGGGAAGACTTGAGTTCAAATCTAGCATCAGATACTTCCTCACTGTGTGACCCTGGACAAGTCACTTAAATTTCCTCAACTATAAAATGAGATAATAATAGTACCTCCCTCCCTAGGATTACTGTGAAGATTAAATGAAATTATATTTGTGAAGAGCTTAGCACAGTACCTGGCATATTGTAGATGCCTGATAAAGTCTTTTTTTTCTTTCATATCATAGATTGCATTAAGAAATAAATATATAGTGGCAAAGATTTGGAAATCGAGGGGATCCCCATAAGTTGGGGAATGGCTGAGCAAGTTGTGGTATATGAATGTAATGGAATATTATTGTATTATAAGAAATGATGAGCAGTTAGATTTCAGAAAAACCTTGAAGGATTTACATGAACTGATGCTGAGTGAACTGAGCAGAACCAGGAAAACATTGCACATAGTAACAGCAACATTGTGTGATGATCAGCTGTGATAGACTTAACTCCTTTCAGCAATACAACGATCCAAGATAATTCCAAAGGGCTCAAGATGGAAAATGCTCTCCACATCCGGAAAAAAGAACTATGGAATCTGAATGCAGATCGAACCATACTATTTCTACTCCTTTTTTTTCTTTTTTGAGGTTTTTCCCTTTTGTTCTGATTCACAACATGACTAATGCAGAAATATGTTTAATGTGATTGTACATACATAACCTATATCATATTGCTTTCTGTCTTGGGGAGGGAAGGAAGGGAGAAAAATTTGGAGCTCTAAATCTTATAAAAACAAATGTTGAAAACTATCTTTACATGTAAGTGGGAAAAAATAGAATACTGTTAAGATTGGGGGGGGGGAAGAGAGTTGTATATTGTCCATAACTTAGGCATTAGTAATCCTATAACTGGAATATTATACTCTGTTTGGGGAGCAACATTTTAGAAAGGACATTGAAACAAGAGAGCGCAAACAAATGAAGTTGACCTGTACAGTGAGGAGGCTCAAGATTAAAACCGATAGGGGCAGCTAGATGGCGCAGTGGTTAAAGCACCGGCCCTGAATTCAGGAGTACCTGAGTTCAAATCCGGCCTCAGACACTTGACACTTACTAGCTGTGTGACCCTGACCCTGGGCAAGTCACTTAACCCCCATTGCCTACAAAAACAAAAAACAAAAAACGAAAAGATTACAACCGATAAGGGGTGGTTGAAAGAACTGAGGCTGTTTAGTGTGGAGAAGCAAAGACAGTGGGGGGACATGGCATCTATTCTCAAGTATTCGAAGAACTACCACACGGAAGATGATTTAGACTGGTTTGGCTTGGCCCCAGAGGACAGAGCTAGGATCAGTGGGTGAAAGCTACATAGAGGCAGATTTAGGGTTTATTTTACCAAACCAAACCAAACAACACCAACAAATAGGGCTGTAAAAAGAAATGGGACCTGACAGCTAAGGAATGCATAGATTCACTAGACATTGGTATGAAATGTACCTTAGAACATAACATGTTGGAATGTCAAACCTAAAATGCTAGGGTGCCAAGAGTCACTGGGATATTATTAACACTAGAAAGGCTGGTAGAAGATGGAATGTTAAAGCGGAAGGGACCTTAGGGACCAGCTGCCATTTATGAATTCCTCATCTCTTCCCTTGTATTTTTTCTTTTTCTCTCTCCCGAATTCTCCCTCCCCCTCGTGATGTGCCTGTGCAGAGATTTGCTGCCCTTCACCTTAAGACTGCCTCAGGCGATTTTGGAAGCCAACAACTTTAAAGAGCTTGAAACCATCTCTAATCTGGGGATAGGTAAGTCCTCTATTCACTACAAGGGAGGGAGCAGCAGAGACTTTAACAGAGCAGCCTTTGAGTCTACTCTAGGTCTACAGTAGCCAACAGAGTAAGCCAGATTTCTCCTGTCCCTTATCCAGGAGCCTTAGGTGAAAAGAAAGAATTTCAGGACTTTAAGTAACTTGCCTCTGGATATATGTTGGATATATGTAGGAAATATGTAAGTTGGATATATGTAGGAAATCGTGTCTACATGGGGAGTCAGTCAGTGTCCCTGGGTCTTGGTGTTAGTCTCATGGAAGGAACAAAGCTGTAGTTTGTCTGCATGGCTAAAGTGGCATAAATCTAGAGCCCTCCTTCTTTACTTTCTCTCTCCTTCCCCTTTCTTTCAGCACAGTCTATCAACTAAAACCACCCCAGGTGAAAGAAGTTGTATCTTGGGTTTTTGGGGCTTTTGGGGTTTTTTTTTGCAGGGTAATGGGGATTAAGTGACTTGCCCAGGGTCACACAGCTAGTAAGTGTCAAGTGTCTGAGGCTGGATTTGAACTCAGGTACTCCTGAATCCAGGGCCGGTGCTTTATCCACTGCGCCACCTAGCTGCCCCCAGTTCTTCTTTTCAAACTCCAGATCCAGTACTTTATTCCCACCTCTCACTTCCTCCCACGGCAATGTGCTATGGTGGCACTGGAATTAGCACACCTAGGGTCAGATTCTGGCTCAGGCTAGCCATGTTTGGGTCTGTAATTTAACTTCTCATCTGTGAAATGAGGGTTATAAGTCTTTATACCACCTGCCTCACAGGGTTGGTTGTTATGAGGGGAACATTTTGTAAAACTTCAAATCCCATAGAAATGTAGGTTGTTATTTCATACGAGAATCCCCACTGAACTCAGATTGAGGCATCTTACTGAAACCTCAACTAGTCACGAACTGTTAGATTCAGAGATGTTTACCTCATCTGGAGCCTGAGGAGAAGTTACAAGGCTCAGGGAAAAAATAAAATATCACTACCATATTTGAATTTGAAATCTGAAAAATGCTGATCACCCCTGAGAAAACCACATTCCATTATAGAACCAGACACCTCTTTTACCCTGGGACAGCTCAGCAGGGATGACAAACTCACTGCTGCATCTCATGACATGGATGTCATCTCCTGGGTATGTGTCGAGAAAGTTGACACTACTTAAAATTCTGCCATGTCAACATTCACTTCCTTAAAATCTAGGTTCAAGTGACACCCAATGCGCATGTGTCTTGAGAAATTAGGTTGTCCTGCTTTTATGCAGAATTGTCAAGTGTTTGAGGGCCTACTGTGGGAATGTGTGGTTTTCTGAGGCTAAAGTTCTGAGAAGAAACTTTGCCTAGATTGTTTTTTTCACCATATTAGGGTACTTCAATTATATTTTCTTGTGCCTCTATCTCTATCAAAAGCCTTCCCTTTATTTAAGGGTAGACTCAGATGTTATCTCCTATATGAAGCTTTTCTTGACCTACCTACCCCACCCTCAGCTAGAAGTGATCCTTCCCTCCTTATATGTCTCATAGTAAAACTTTAGACCACCCTTTTTCTCATTCTTCCTTATATCATAACTATTTGTTCATTTGGATCTGTGCCACTCCCAATTAGGTTGTAAGCTCTTTGAGAATTGGGTCTGTCCTATATTTCTTCCCAATGCCCAGTAAAGAGCCTTGCAGATAGTAATAAATGTTGTGAAATGAATTGAATGGATGAGACATTCTGTACTAGGGTATAAGAGATTGTATTTGGCTAGTCTGCCCTCTATCAGAGGTAGAGTTGTTCATATCCTTGGACATTGTACTGGGAGGACTTTGGCTTCATTGTACCTGATATCGTGACTAAGAAATAGGGATATACTTGGTCCCTTGCCTGTGTTCCATTCCCACTTTTAACCTTCCATTAGCCTAACTTCCTTTTCCTTCCTAACTCTTCCCTCCTCTTTCCCCTAGTTCTTCGGTGTAAGAGGATCCATACCACCTCAAAGCCCTATCTAAGATTACAGCAGTTTCCAGAGAAAATCAATCATTAAACACAGATTAACCACTTGCTATGTACATAACACATTACTAGGAAGCTGTAGGGGTTATGAGATTTATCAGTATGACTTCTCGGTCACTTGCATGTCAGAAAGGATGGAATGAATACATTATGGGCAATTCCTTGTTTCTCTGGTTCATGGTCCCTCTCACCTAGCCCCCCATACCCCCAACTGGGAAGCCTGGGTTTTCCCATGTTTGTGTGATATGTAAGAATTGTGAAGGGAGGCAAGAGTCACAACAGATTCTAAATGTTAGAAGGGACCTCATGTCTCACCAAGATTCTCACCCATATTCCCAGCCTGTACTTGAAGCCCTCCAATGAAGGAGAGTCCACTGCTTCCCAAAGGCATCCTATTACATTTTGGGGGGGCGGGGCAATGGGGGTTAAGTGACTTGCCCAGGGTCACACAGCTAGTAAGTGTCAAGTGTCTGAGGTTAGATTTGAACTCAGGTACTCCTGAATCCAGGGCCAGTGCTTTATCCACTACGCCACCTGGCTGCCCCCCATCCTATTACATTTTTAGACAGTTTGGGACAGTTCTAATTGTCAGGATGTTTTTCCTTACATGCAACCTAATTCTGCCTCTCTGCAGCTTCTGCCTGTTAGTCCTAGCTCTGTCTTTTGGAGCTAAGCCTAAGAAATCTAATCACTCTTTTATGTGAAAACTCTTTCTACATTTGGAGATGACTTTTGCATTCTCCCCCTCATCCTGTCTTCTCCTCTTTAGGTAAAACATACCCAATTCCAGATTCTAATATAACATTTCCTGGCCTTCTCACTATTCTCTTCTGGATGTGTCTTTCCTGAAATAGGGTGCCCACAAATGAATACCGTTTTGACTTGATTAAGGCGGAGATTAATAGGACCTTTCTTCTAGATACTGTATCTTTCTTCCTTTCTTTCTTTTTTTTGGGGGGTGAGGCAATTGGGGTTAAGTGACTTGCCCAGGGTCACAAAGCTAGTAAGTGTCAAGTGTCTGAGGTCGGATTTGAACTCAGGTCCTCTTGAATCCAGGACTGGTGTTCTATCCACTGTGCCACCTAGCTACCCCATACTGTATCTTTCTTAATGTAGCCCAGGATAGTATTATTTTTGAAGGGTGTTTCATAAGACTTGTCTGGCTGTGTCTCCCCATCTTATAGTTGCAAGGTATTCAAAATTTTAGACAAAACTTTACATTTGTCCCTATTGAAATTCATCTTAGTGTCATATCAGGTATTGTTCTGGCCCATAGAGCTCTTTTCAAATGGCTTGTCTCAAGAAATTTGGCAGACATGACATTTCTGCCTTCATCGGAGTCACTGATTAAAATGTCAATGAAAGAGCATTCCACAAGGAAGTCCCTTCAAGTTGACATCATCCCATCAATGGCTATTTTTTTGATCTGGTCATTTAGCAAGTTTCAAATCTACCTAAATAGACCATTTTCTAGCCCATATCAAGAAGAGTGAAGGAGATTCTCAAATGCTTTGCTGACAGCTGGATAGGGAAGAAATTAAGTGGCCTGGAGCTACTCTTGGAAAGCTGATTGTTGAATTTTCCATGTGAGCATTTTAACCCTAGAAATTGGCAAAGCAAACCAAAGCATGATTTATTGTTTTGTTGATTGATTAGACTTAAAGTGATGGAGAAAATGATAATACTGAAGATTAAACTTTAAAATTTATATTGCATCTTTTGATTGTTAAACATTTACAGGCCCACTGCAACATGATATATCTGATATGATCTTAATATTTGTAAAGAAGATCCTGCATTTTATTATATTGACTTTTTTTAGTAATTAATTTGTAGTTTTTTTTACCTCTCTTTCAATTGAGTGATTGTGAAGGAGTAAATTGCTATAAAAAATCAACTTTAAAAATTGATCTGAGCCACTTTAACATCTCAATCAAAAATATCTTTAATGTATGGATGGACCATTATCATAATAATTTTGAAGAAATGAGAAACAAGGCATTTGGTTCTGTCGTTGTTGATGTCTTCTTTGTTGCCTTTTTTTTTTTTCTTTGCAGGGCAATGGGGGGTTAAGTGACTTGCCCAGGGTCACACAGCTAGTAAGTATCAAGTGTCTGAGGCCAGATTTGAACTCAGGTACTCCTGAATTCAGGGCTGGTGCTTTATCCACTGCACCACCTAGCTGCCCCTTTGTTGCCTTTTTAAGGTAAACAATACCAACATATGACATTTTACATTCTTTTGGAGTTTTCCTCTCCTTGAGCTATCTTCATAATCAATCTCTGAGTGCTTTTAATTCGGTTTAAGTCAGTTTTCAGTTCAACAGACGATTGGTAAGCACTTACTATATATATAAAGCTATATGCTAGTAGGTTCTGACAATACAAAGACAAGTACTAAATAGTTCCTACCTCAAGTAGTTTATATTTTACTGGGTGGAGACAGTATGTGCACAAATAAGCACAGTGCCAAGAAATTTAAAATTTGATCATAGGATTTAGAGTTCGAAGGAATTATAGAGATATCTAGTTCATCTCTCTCATTTCACAAAGGAAGAAACAGAAGTCTAAAGAGGCAAAGTAAATTGTTCAAGGTCATTCACATTGGTAGTAAGTAAAGAAGCAATATTTGAACATAGATTCTCTGACTCCAAATCCCATGTTCTTTCCGTAACATTTCTCTACATTTGTATCTATCACAAATTTCTTTTTTTGGGGGGGGGGGGAGGCAGGGCAATGAGTGTTAAGTGACTTGCCCAGGGTCACAAAGCTAATAAGTGTCAAGTATCTGAGGCTGGATTTGAATTCAGGTCCTCCTGAATCCAGGGCCGGTGCTTTATCCACTGTGCCACCTAGCTGCCCCCCCTAATTTCTTCTTTGTATGTTTGGTCAAGTTCAGTTGCTTTTGTCTCTTTAACTTCAGTTTTTTAAATATTTTCTCTCTCTCATAGTATATTGGGTACCAATAAGATGTTAAAATCTAGATGTAGTGATTCTATTGTCAACAATGATGAGACTACATCTCTATTTGTCTATTTGTGGTCCTACCAACTTAAGGCAAGGATGTTCATAATGGACAATAATTTTCATCTGCAATGATTCACAATCGTACTTGACCTCTAAATTGCCCTTGGCTGTCATGTACTCTGATTGGCAAGGATATCAAGAGTTTATTGGCTAAACTAACTTCCCAAATGTTTTTGGCTACTTCATTGTAATAAGTTTTATATCATTCAAATGTCTAAGTACTGGTGTTTTAAAAAATCAATGTCGGGCAGCTAGGTGGCGCAGTGGATAGAGCACCGGCCCTGGAGTCAGGAGTACCTGAGCTCAAATCCGGCCTCAGACACTTAACACTTGCTAGCTGTGTGACCCTGGGCAAGTGGCTTAACCCCAATTGCCTCACTTAAAAAAAAAAATCAATGTCTTTACTTTATCCTTTTCCCATTTTTTATATTATTCTAATAGGTCAAACTAGAGCTGTGTAAGTGCTCTAATTATTTTCATTATCATCTTTACATTTCTTTCTAATTTGATATTGATTCTGACCTTTTCTCTAATCAACCAATCATTTTATTCTCATGTAGATAAATGTTATAAGATAGTCTATTTAATTTTTTGTGGTGTCAAGTCCTTAACACACCAATCGCTTTTTGATGAACTTCTTGAAGAAATGGTTCATTATCTATAGGTATTTCATTTGTTGTTGTTCAGTCATTACTGACTCTTCGTGACCCCTTAGGGTTTTCTTGGCAAAGATACTGGAGTGGTTTGCCATTTCCTTCTTCAGCTCATTTTTCAGATGAGGAAACTGAGGCAACCAGGGTTAAGTGACTTGTCCAAGGTCACCCAGCTAGTAGTAACTGTCTGAGGCCAGATTTGAACTCAGGAAGATGAATCTTCCTGACTCTATACTCAGCACTCTATGCACTGTACCAAGGCTTCTGAATAATGTGTGTACCTGAGATGCCTTTCATTTCTTAACTATGTTTTTTGGTTGTTGTTTTTTTTTTTTTGGCAGGGCAATGGGGGTTAAGTGACTTGCCCAGTGTCACACAGCTAGTAAGTGTCAAATGTCTGAGGTCAGATTTGAACTCAGGTCCTCCTGAATCGAGGGCCGGCGCTTTATCCACTGCGCCACCTAGCTGCCCCCTCGTTTCTTAACTATGAACCATATTTACCAACATTATTTTTGCTATTTTCCCTCTTTGTCCACCTGTACAATCCCAGTATACATTGATTTGATTTGGGAAAGCTTTTAATTTCTTCACAGAACTTCCATATTTCTCCATCCTCTACAACAGATGATAAAGAATTTGCAGTTATCTTCCTGGTGATGTATTTGTTATGCTTTTCAAACATTCTAAAGTGAGATGATAAAGTGCCCATTAAAATTATGCTTCTTTTTGCCCTTGGGCCCATTAAGAAGCAGAGATTGGCCCGTGTAATCCCATTCCCTGAGCCCATGGTGCAGCATGCCTTCAGATCCCCAGAGAGGGGTGAGTCTTGAGGCCCTGATAGAGCCTCTAAAATGGCCACTTCCACATCCAGAATGAGACACAAGCAGAGATAACTAACGAGGACCTCTAAGATGAGGTGGCATGCCAACCTCCTGCCACTCTATAGTGTAGCCTCTGAGCACCATGTCCAAGGATTTGCCAATGCCTGGCATAACACAAAATGTTTTTCTGCTTCTCTTCCCACTTGCTACCCAGCAAAGCCACTAAGGAAAACCACTAACTTCCCCTTTTTTTCTGAAATGTCACACACCCAAACTGCCCCCGCAGTTCACTGACATGTTCTTTGCATGCTACTGAGTGTCCCAGCTGCCACAGGAAAGGAACCAATCGGCCATCTCTTCCAGGAGCAAGTGATATCATCTGTAACATTCAGCCAGTATCCATCAGGAACAGGCCCAGAAGGTCATAGAACTCCTCAATATCCTTTTCTGTGTTTATTGTTCTCAGACACACAAACTCCAGTACTTCTTCCCACTAAACTTTCTTCCTGCTTCCACAGGCATGGCCTTTGTATAGAACTTTCTGAACAACCATAGAAAATGTGCTTCCTTTCAAATATGTACATATAGGGGCATCTGGGTGGTGCAGTGGATAGAGCACTGGCTCTGGATTCAGAAGGACCTGAGTTCAAATCCAATCTCAGACACTTGACACTTACTAGCTGTGTGACCCTGAGCAAGTCACTTAACCCCAATTGCCTCACCAAAAAGAACGCATAATCTAATGGCCCTTTAATGTTTACAAAGCACATTCTTCTCCTAATTGCCCTGTGAGATAGATAATGCAATCATTTATTATCCTTACTTTACAGGGAACTGAGAGGCCAAAACAACTTAAGTCTCTTGCCATGACTTCAAAAGTGGTAAAGTCAGGATTTGAACTGAGGTTTTATAAGGACTGGGTCCTTTTTCTACTCTAGCAAGATGTATTATTGTTATCATTTTACAAAATGAGGAAACTGAGCAGTGAAGTTACTTGCCCAGGGTCATGTTGTTGTTCAGTTGTTTACGACTCTTTGTGACCTTATTTGGAGTTTTCTTGGCAAAGATACTGGAGTGGTTTGCCATTTCCTTCTCTGGCTCATTTTACAGATGAGGAAACTGAGGCAAATAAGGTTAAGTGATTTGCCCAGGGTCATACAGCTGGTAAGTGTCTGAGGTCAGATTTTAACTCAGGTCTTCCTGACTTCTTCAGCCCTGTCGCTCTATCCACTGTGTCACCTGGCTGTCCCCTGCCTAGGGTCATAGAGTTAGTAAGTACAGACCCGGATATAGTCATAGCAATGGCCCTTAGCAAATTTTGAAGGAGTAGTTTGCCCTTGGGCATCCTTATTTCCCTCTCTCCTGGGCTGCCCACTATGCCAGGACTCTTATCATTCTCATCAAACTTTCCTGCCCCCATATCTCATCCTCCCACTGCCCTGCTTTGCAGCCAAGTTGATAAACTAATTCAATTTTAGGTTTAGTGGCTAAGAATCTCACAGAAAACAATCACATTGTCATTTGAGATCTTTATGTTAGGAAAAAAAGAAATTGATTTTGTGGGAGTCTGAAGGAAGGTCGTTTAGAGGGAAGGAGAGATTTTTTTTGGCCAAGGACACCTTTGCAGAACCCTTCAATTTGTAGTTACCTATTTTAACCAAGTGTGATAATAGTCCTGTGTCTGATGCCCCCTCCAGTAGAAAAGAATCTGTTATAATCATTAACAACAGGGTGTTAAATCTGAAAGTGGGGCTTGAGGATCATAGAACATCAAATCTCAGGGTTTAAAGGAATTGTGAAGATCATTTAGTCCAACCATGTCATGTTACAGAAGAGGTGACTAAGGCCCACCTGAGCAAAGGAAAATAGAGAATTTACTTGACCTGTTGTAGATGCTGCCCTTAACATTGACTAAAAACTTTACTAATTTTGAGAATGGGAAGTTACAGTAAGTATAAATTATTTCCTCTTCAGTAGTTCTCACCAGGAAATAAAGCTTGTTATTGGAAACATTTGGAGCTTTGTAATCTTCTTTTGAGTCATTTTAATTTTGCCACTTTACCTTCTTTTTTGTATTCTTCTAATACATATTTAATTTTTCAAAGAATTTAGGAATTACGAAACACCTCAGAAGCCATCTAGTTTACCCAAAACACGAATCTCCTCTGTAACATCCTCCTTCCCGGCAGATGTTATTATCATCCCCATCTCATAATTGAGGAAACTGAGGCAAACAGAGGTTAAATATTTGCCCAAGATCATGCAGCTAGTATGTGACACTGAATTCAAACTCAGGTCTTCCCAACTCCAGTGCCAATGCTGTAAACAGAGGCTCTGAGACTTTCAATGACTTGGCCAAAGCCACAGTTAGTAAGTGTTGGAGGTAGGATTTGAGTTGTCTTCTTGACTTCAAGACCAACACTCTACCTACTATGACATTCTAGCTGGTATTATTTATATAAACTTGGGCAGGTGACTTAATTTCTCTGGGCTTCAATTTTTTCAAGTCAAACAAGTGGGTTAAAGTAGATAGTCATTAAGATCCCTTCTGTCTTTAAGTTCTACAGTCATATAGCTTCCTCATATTATGCCAATATTGACCTCTACCTCTGAGAAAGCTGAGGAAGGAAGGAACACCTCCAATTCAAGGGATTAGGGAAGGCTTCATGAGCAAATGACCCCTGAGTGGGGACTTGAGAAGACAGAAACAAGGGTTGGGCAGGATCCATCCAGACATGAGTAAAGGCAAATGAGATATGATGGGATTAAAAACTGGGGTTGGTGAATAGTCTATTTTGGCTACAATACATGAAGGAGAACATTATGGAATAAAAGGTAGGTCGAAGGTCTTAAATGCCAGGATCAAGACATTACATTACATTACATTCAATAATAATAGATAACATTTATAAAGTGCTTTACAAAAAATATCTTGCTTTGTCCTCACTCTAGGAGGTAGGTATAGTTATTATCTTCTTTTTATAGAGGAGGAAACTGAGGCACAACTAAATAAATGTCAGAGGCAGGATTTTAACTCAGGTCTTCCTGAATCTAAGGCCAGTACTCCATCCAGTGGGCCATCTAGCTGCTTAGGCAATGGGGAGCCACTGGATATTTTTAAATAGAAGGGAAGCGTGATCAAAGCAGAGATTTAGGGAAATTCCTTGGGCAGCAAATTGAAAAAAGTATTGGAGACATAAGAGAGACAAGAGAAAGAACATTCAGGAAGCTGGCACCTTTCCTTTATTTTCTATAGTATATCTTTTGATAGCTAGGCTTGCCCAAATATCTAACACACTATGTACTTAATCCTGTTTGCCTCAGTTTCCTCATCTGTCAAATGAGCTGGAGAAGAAAAATAGCAAACCACTTCAGGACCTTTGCCAAGAAATCCCAAATGGGATCACAAGGAGTCAGACATGTCTAATTGGCCAAACAACAACAAGCCATCTAAAGAGAACTGTTTTCAGCTCATTTCTCTGTGAGTTTGTACCAGGCGTCAGTAAAGCTTTCATCTCTTCCAGATCATACATTCAGGCCTTGGTTAATTGGACTGAACTGATTTTTGAAAGTAGGATTTTTGAAGGCAGCAATAGTAACCCCGCTCATTTCTCTTCTTCACCAGGCTAATATCCCATGATAGGGTTTCAGCAACCAACCCTCAACATCACAGGTGGCCTTCTTTCAAAGGTTATCTATTGCCTCCTTTGTTTCATACATGAATGCAGAAACTTGCTTTGTCATGTCCCTTGGGCTGCTTGGTTACACCATTAACCCATTGAGCTTGTCATCCACTTAAACCCCCACATTTTTGTTTTCTAGTAAACTGCTAGCCAATACTTTCCCCATCTTGTCGACGTAAAGGGCGTTTGTTACAATTCAGGTCCGTTTAGGGGCGTTCTGAAGCCAGCCATACTGGCCCCCCTCACTGTTAAATCTTTAGTGTAAGCATCTACACTTCAGATTTATTGTTTTGTTGATTGTCTAGACTTAAGGTGCAGATTAAACAGAAAAGGTGTGTCCTGGACGTTTTTGGAGAAAGTTCACTGTTAAACATTTACGAGCACACTCGTGCATGTATTCTTATTAAATTTCATCTTTTATTTGACCCATTGTTCTAATGTCCTGAGATCTTTTTGTATGTATGATTATCCCTTCTGAATTGCATGTGGGGGGGGGTGTTAGGGGTCTGGACTCCCCCCCCCAAATCTGGAAAATCTGCATAAAATTATTTGGCCCTCACTGTATCAGAGAAGTCTGAATTATTACAGTATTAAAAGATAAAATATATTGATATTATACAATGCTATACATATATTTTATGCATCTGCTAGCCTTCATGTGTCATCTGTGGCTTCTGCAAAACTCTCCCAAAATTCCCATTTTTTTCTTATACCAACCCACAATATATTGATACCACAATGGGGAGAGTGGTGATGTGGAAGAGATAACTCTACTAAGATCTTTTTGGCTCTGTGGCCAGGTGCTACCCAGAACTAGGCACAGTACAGTCTTATCAAAGCCCTTTTTTAAAAATCCTAACAAAGAAATAAGATTTGTTTTCCTTTTGACTTTTATTGTTTTTAGTGAGACAATTGGGGTTAAGTGACTTGCCCAGGGTCACACATTTAGTAAGTGTTAAGTGTCTGAAGCTGGATTTTGAATTCAGGTCCTCCTGACTTCAGGGCTGGTGCTCTATCCACTGTACCACCTAGCTGCCCCTTGTTTTCCTTTTTAAACAATAAAAACTACTTGGAAAACTGGTAGCAATAGTTGTCTTAGATTAAAATTGGCACCAGTGTTTATACAAACACTAGATTCATTTGGAAGTAAGGGATATGGGAAACTTAAAGATTTATTAATTACTAATAATTGTAAAGTGCTTAGCAAAGTGCTTGGTATGTAGAAAACACTATATAGATATTAGTGATGGTGATGGTGGTGGTGTGCCAGGCACTGTACCAAGTACTGCTGTTACAAATAAGAAGAAAAACAGTTCCTGCCCTTAAGAAGCTTACAATCTAATGAAGAAAGACAAAAGGAAACTGAAAATCTGGAGGTGGGGGGGAGGGTCACCAACAAAAGGCATGTAGAACACAGGAATGGTTTTCATGTATAGTTATTATCTAGTTCTAGGTATCACTATTTATCTCTGCTTTGATCACACTTCCCTTCTATTTAAAAATATCCAGTGGCTCCCCATTGCCTAAGCAGCTAGATGGCCCACTGGATGGAGTACTGGCCTTAGATTCAGGAAGACCTGAGTTAAAATCCTGCCTCTGACACTTATTTAGTTGCATGACCCTGAGCAAGTCACTTAATGTCTATCTGCCTCAGTTTCCTCCTCTATAAAAAGAAGATAATAACTATACATGAAATAACTAAATATCTGGTCCAGTTTTGCTTTGCCCTCCAGCTCTCAGATCAGAGGGGAGGAAAAACTGGGGTTAATGGAGAGGTTTTGGGTATCAAAGCTGAAGCAATCTCTATAATGATGAGATTTGTGGTGAAGAGCTTATCCTGAGGGAAGCATGATGTCCCTGAGTCAAAACCAAGAAGAGCAGCTGGTGGGAAGTAAAGAGGAAGTAATAGAATTGTCCGTTGTAGACATCCTGTTTCCAAGAAAGCTGAAACAGAAAACAACTATCATGAAGAATTGGAATCAAAAGTAAAAATTTCTTTCCCATAATGAGGAGAGTGGATGAAGAGTAGAGGTGACATGCCAAAAGACTATTATTATGTGTATTCATTTGATCAATAGCATTGGCTTTTCTTGCCAGTGAGGGATTTGAGGGCTACAGTTCCCTTTAACCTCACTGATAAGGCATTGCTCTTGGGGGTGAGGTGGGAAGGCACACAGTGTTCTTAAGCTCGTTGAACTCTTCCAGAAGATAAGCCCATCTGCTTCCTATTCTCTATGGGGGGGAGGGGGAGTCTCCTTACATACACAGTATTGTGGTTCTGTAGAGCTCAGTCCTTGTCTGTATTTCATTTGACATATTTACTCTTCACTTGGCTGAAGACATAGATCGATCAAACAATATTTATTAAGTGCCTACTATGTGCCAGGCAATGAAGGTATCCTCAGATTTGTGGGTAACTTGAAGCTGATAGGTAACTAATACAAGGAATAGCAGAATGATCACCTTTCCATGTCTCCCCCTTCCCCAAACATTCTGACAGGTGGAAATGGATGTAAATCATTAGGGACAAATGTAAATAGGTGTACAGATAGAGGATGTAGGAAATGGTGGTTGGATTTATAGTTGGTTTTAGTGGATTACAAGTTTAGTACTAGGGCAGCTAGGTAACTTTATTTACATTCTGCTTCAGTTACTAACTGTCGTGACCCTCAGCAAGTCACTGGACCTCTCTCATCTGTAAAATGAGGAAATTAGATGAGATGGCCTCTAAAGTGCCTTCCAGATCTTAGTCTAATGAATATGAAGCCATATTGTATTGTGATGACCCAACGCTAAACTATTGCTGCACAAAAGTTCTTTGGGGCTATTGCTCCCACATTTGGAATGACAGCAGTAATTGACTCAATTAGAAACATTTCTGCTGAGGTTGAAAGGTTAGCTCAGGATACAACTCAAGCCATTGCTCAGACAACTAAAGCCATCTTCTTCCTCCATCCAGGAAGAGATGGACTCTTTAGCAAAAACAGAACTGCAGAATCCATTGGCTTTAGATCTTCTCACTGTAGCTTCAGGAGAAGCCTGCGAACTCTCTTAGGACTTCTTTGACACCATGTGCCAGAGATAGCATGGGGCTTTGGGGGCTTTTGTCCTGCTTGAGCTAACTGGCATGTTGAAGCTCTCTCCTTGATTCTTCTACCACCCGGCCTGAGACCATGAGAAGCTAGGGAGACTCGTGGTCAATCCTTTACTGGTATATCATATTGATAAATTAAAATATGCTAGCCCCAAACTGATATTTAACAATAGCAATTCTTTTAAAAAACACAATGGCAAGTCTATAAAATAATCATGACAATACTACTACTACCATTTATAAAGCTTATGTGCTAAGCACTCTACAATTATTATCTCATTTTATCCTTACAATAACCCTGGGGGGTGGGGGGTAGGTGCTATGATTATCCCCCTTTTACAGATGAGAAAACTGGAGCTAAAAGAGGACAAGTGATTTGCCCAGGGTCACACAGTTAGGAATTCTCTGGGACCATATTTGAACTAAGTTCTTCCTGACTCCATGATCAACACTCCCTCCACTGTGCCATCTGTTTAAAAATGAGAAATAATCTATGTTACCAAGAATTAGAGAAGGGTTTGAATGAATCATGATATATTCATGTAATGGAATATTATAGTGCTATGAAAAATGATAAGAATGAAGAAAGAACTGATCACCAGATCTATATAAAATGATCCAAAGGGAAATCAGCATTACAAGAATAGTAGTATACAGGGGCAGCTAGGTAGTGTAGTGGATAAAGCACTGGCCCTGGATTCAGGAGGACCTGAGTTCAAATCCAGCCTTAGACAATTGACACTTAACTAGCTGTGTGACCCTGAGCAAGTCACTTAACCCTCATTGCCCTGCCTCTCCCCCCCCCCCAAAAAAAAAAAAAAGAAAAGAAAGGGGAGGAAAGGCAGAAATAGCATAAAATCAAGACTATCTGGATAGGAACACAGAATAAAAATGTTCTTTTGTTTGGTATTTTTTTAAAAAAACCAAAAACTAAACTATTCCAGCCGCGAGCTCAATAAAGGGATAATGCAGAGAATAAAAGTAATGATCATTCTTGGTCAGATCACAAATAGAATATTGTTTCTAGTTCTGGGTATCACTATTTATTTATTTATGCATTCAGTTATTTATTTATTTGCTTGCTTGCTTGCTTGTTGCTTGTTCATTTCTTTGAGGGAGGCAATTGGGGTTAAGCGACTTGCCCAAGTTTATACAATTAGTAAGTGTCTGAGGCCAAATTTGAACTCAGGTCTTCCTTACTCCAGGACTGGTGCTCTATCCACTATACCATCCACCTGCCACTTGGGTACCATATTTTAGAAACGAAAGACATTTACAAACCTGGTGTTTATCTATGGTATTGTCTTGGATCATTGTATTGCTGAGAGTAAAGTCATTCACAATTTCTCATAGAGCGATAATGTTTTCACTGTGCACAATGTTTTCCTGGTTCTGCTCACTTCACATCAGTTCATATGGGTCTTTCCAGGTTTTTCTGAAATCATCCTGCTTGTCATTTCTTATAGTACAATAATATTCCATCACCATCATATGCCACAGCTTATTTAGCCATTCCGCAATTGATGGGCATTCCTTTGATTTCCAATTCTTAGCCACCACAAAGAGTTGCTATAAATATTTTTGTACTTTTTTCTTTTCTCATTTTCACAGTTACTATTATTAACTGTTCCCTTCCATCCTATTCCCTTCCCCATGATATTTGCTCTATTTTCTATCTTTCACCCTATTCCCCCTCAAAAGGGATTTGCTTCTGTCTGCTCCCTCCCCCAATCTGCCCTCCCTTCTTCTACCCCTCTCTCCTTATCCCCTTCCCCTCCTACTTTCCTGCTGGGTTAGATAGATTATTCCATCCAATCAAGTGTGTGTGTTATTCCCTCCCGGAGCAAATTCTGATGAGTATAAGGCTCATTCACTGCCCAGTTTAGATAGATTACTCCACCTATTTGGGTGTGTATGCTAATCCCTCCTTGAGTCAACTCTGATGAGATTAAGGTCTTTGAGCATATTCTGATGATATTTACTGCCCTGCTTCTCCCCCATCTCTCCCCTCACACCATAAGCCCTTTCTTGTTTCTTTCATATGTAATTTCAACCCATTCTACCTCTCCCCTCCCCCAGTTCATTCCTCTCACCCCATAATTTTACCCTAAAGATGTCACCATGGGGTAGCTAGGTGACACAGTGGACAAAGCACCTACCCTGGACCCAAGAGGACCTGAGCCCAAATCTGGGCTCACCTTAAATTAAAAATTTTAGCACCAGTCTTTGGGCATTAAGCATTTATTAAAGCATACTAGGTATTAGTGAAAACAGAACACATGGAGTTAAGAAAAAAAGTTAAGAAAAGGCCTAAAAAGTTAAGAAAGTTAAGTTAAGAAAGTTAAGAAAAGGCCTAAAAAGAAAAGAAAAGGCCTGTCTAGCCTAGAGTTCTAGCCTGGTCTGGTTCTTCCTTAAGTCCTCAACCATGAACTGCCTGAGCAAACTGAGTGTGGAAGCTGTTTATAGGTCTGGAGGAGAGGCAGTCCTTACACATTGCTTCAAGATGATTGGTTAGTGTCATCCAAATCCATTGGTTCACTGGACTTGAGGGGGGTCTTGTGTTGATGTCATAGTCCACAGCCTCTGAGAACATGCCCTCCTGGGAGTCAATCAGGTGTGGCTTTAATTGAATTAATTGTAAGTAGGTCAATCAGCAGTCAATCAGTCTCACAATTCAATCAGTTCTAAATTAATCTCAGGTGGGGCCTTTGAGTATCTGCCAAATCCCATTATTCTCTGACACTCACCCACTGCATGACCCCAGATACATAACCCAACTCCAAATACCCCACAATAAAAAAGATAAAAAATAAATGCTTTACAGATATCATCCCTTCATAATCAATTCCTACCTGTACCCTCTGTCTAAATTTATTTCTCTCATCTGCCCTAATACTGTAAGTAGTTTAACCTTTTAACATCTCTCTTAATTTCTTTTTCCTGTTTACCTTTTTATGCTTCTCTAGGGTCTTGTATCTGAAAGTCCAATTTTCTATTCAGTTCAGATCTTTTCATCACGAATATTAGAAAGTCCTCTTTTTCATTGAAGTCCCATTTTTCCCCCTGATATATTATACACAATTTTGCTGGATAGGTTATTCTTGGTTGTAATCCCATTTCCTTTGCCCTCTGGAATATCATATTCCATGCCCTCCAGTCCTTTAATATGGAAGCTGCTAGATCTTGTGCTATCCTGACTGTGGCTCCACAGTACTCAAATTGTTTCTTTTTGGCAGCTTGCAATATTTTCTCCTTGACCTGGGAGCTCTGGAATTTGGCTATAATATTCCTGGGAGTTTTCATTTTGGGATCGCTTTCAGTAGGTGATCGGTGGATTCTTTCAGTTTCTATTTTACCTTCTGCTTCTAGAATATCAGGGCAATTTTCCATGACAATTTCCTGGAAGATGATGTCTAAGCTCTTTCCTTGATCATGGTATTCAGGTAGTCCAGTAATTTTCAAATATCTCTTCTGGATCTATTTTCCAGGTCAGCTGTTTTTCCAAGGAAATATTTCACATTAACCTCTTTTTATTCATTTGGATTTGTTTTATTGTGTCTTGATTTCTCATAAAGTCATTAGCTTCTATTTGCTCAATCCTAATTTTTAAGCAATGATTTTCTTCAGAGAGCTTTTGTACCTCCTTTTCCACTTGGCCAATTTGGCTTTTCAAGCTATTAACTTTTTTTTCCATGACCCTCCTGCATCACTCTCATTTCTCTTTCTATTTTTTCCTCTACCTCTCTTACTTTATCTTCAAGGTCCTTTTTGAGCTCCTCTATGGCCTGAGACCAATTCATATTTTTCTTGGAAGCTTTGGATGTAGGAGCCCTAATGTTGCTATCGTCTACTGAGGATGCATCTCGATCTTCCTTGTCACTAAAGAAACTTTCAGTGGTCTTCACCTTTCTCTGTATACTCATCTTGCCTGTCTTTTACTTGACTTTCCAGGTTTTACTGAAATCTGCCTGTTCATCATTTCCTATAGCACAATAGTATTCCATTATATTCATATACCACAACTTGTTCAGCCATTCACCAATTGATGGGCCTCAGTTTCTAATTCTTTACCCCCACAAAAAGAGCAGCTATAAATATTTTTGTATGTATGAGTCCTTTTCCCTTTTTTATGATCTCTTTGGAATATAGACCTAGTCGTAGTATTGCTGGGTCAAAGGTATGCAGTTTTATAACCCTTGGGGCATAGTTCCAAACTGTTCTCCAAAATAGTTAGATCAGTTCATAGCTCCATGTAGGTGATGTTTTAAAATTTTTCCCAGAGAGGGATAATACATGAAGTTGGGAAAGCCTTAGTATGAGGTAATTTTCCCTAAGAAAGATTGTTAGGGATGAGAACCCCTTACAATTTCCCCCAAATCTTATTGTACCTTAGGGATCACAAGAGTGGGGTCTGTTTGCCCTAAATCCCCAACAAGGCCATAGGATCTATGTCAGTAAGTTATTTGATCAGTGGGTCTCTTCCTAAGACCATTCAGGGATCTTTCTCAGCTCTACCACTGCCCTGACCTCTCCAGATGCAAGGATAATTATCATCATCTTCAGAATTCTCAGGAACATTATTATAAGTAATATTATTCTAGTGGAAGAAGCCCTCAGGGTTGAAGATTCAAAGTCAGGTTCTATCACTGACTGACTATGTAACCTTGGGCAACTCTATCATTATCTTTATTGTTATTATTGTTAATATTTTATAAATAGTAGTAATTGTTATCAATAATAATTACCACTCAGTAATTTATGTTTATAGAGCATTTTGCACACACATTTGAGTCTTATAACAACACTGTGAGGTAGATACTATGGGCATCATCCCCAGTTACTGATTTGGAAACTGAGGCCCAACAAGGTGAAGTGGGTTTCCCCAAATCACCTGACTAGTAAGCGGCACAGCCAGAACACAAAGTTAAGACATCTAGTTCCCATACTAAATCTTTTTTTTTTTAACTACTTTTCTTGGCCTTTGTATGCAAAGTGAGGATATTATATCTACCTACTCCTTACCACACAAAGCTGTTGAGAAATGAAACTAAGATATATAGGCAGTGTTCTGAGATTCTTGAAAGAAAATACTCTCTATGCATTCAGGGCTGTAAATTATTATTATCCTAGTTTCTTGTCATGGGGAAAAAAGTTATCAGTAAAAGTACCTTAATAAAAAATATACTCTGAAAAAGTATTTTGATTTATCCCTCTTTAATCCATTCATCATGTAATGTTATATATTATAGATATCTGTGAATAGGTCTTCTCACTGAATTAGTTTCATGAAGTCAGGGGTCATGTCATGTGCAAACTCTGTATCTCCCCAAGAGCCTAGCACAGTGTTCTGCATATAGTAGGTACTTAAATATTTGTTTTATTGAATTGATTAAATATATGGAGAAGTTTGGAAATGGAATGGTGTACAGAGGGAAGATTATTGAGAGGTTACTGAAGCAATGTGGTAGGGTGATAGGAGCCCAACACTTGGAATTAAAATACCTCCCTGGTCCCAGGCTCTACTAATTACTTTTTTTTTTTTTTGCGGAACAACGAGGGTTAAGTGACTTGCCCAGGGTCACACAGCTAGTAAGTGTCAAGTGTCTGAGGCCAGATTTGAACTCAGGTATTCCTGAATCCAGGGCCAGTGTTTTATCCACTGTGCCACCTAGCTGCCCCTCTACTAATTACTATCTATATAAACTGGAATAAGTCATTTTGCTTTCCTAGATCTCAGTTTTCTCATCTGTATAATGGAGTTAAACTAGATGTCCTCCCAATTTCCTTTCAGGTTTGGGACTCCAATAACTATCTTTATGTCCAGAATGATCAAGGACTGATTTAGAGACACTTGAAGACAGGGAGATGACCATGCTTTTCTCCTGAAGTTTTTTATAGTTTGAGATTTTGACACTGAATTTAAGTTGAAAGCTCAACTTAGGGCTGAATTAAAAAGTAGGTTTCAGCACTTTTGAGTTTTATGTTATGATCTTCTTGTCTGTGATCAAAATGATACTTAAAGTAGAAATAATCCTAGGGGGCAGCTAGGTGGTGCAGTGGATAAAGCACTGGGCCTGGATTCAAGAGGACCTGAGTTACTTGAGTTCAAAATGGGCCTCAGACACTTGACACTTAGTAGCTGTGTGACCCTGGGCAAGTCACTTAACCCTCACTGCCCTGCCAAAAAAAAAAAAGGGAAAGGAAAGAAAGAAAGAAAGAAAGAATCCTAGACAGGGAATCAGGATTTTAATCCCAGGGCAAGTGTAACCTTTGGGCAAGTTCCTTCCCTGATGAAGAATTCAGTTTCTTCCTCTGGAAAAGATAGTGTCTGGACTAAATAGTCTGTAAGGGCCTATCCAGTTATGACATTCTATGATTGACTTAATTGATATTAAGTATTGGCTAAGTATGTTTCCCATAATCTGGGATTCCCATAACTGATTATTTCACAGTTAGCATTTGGCTCAGCCCAGGATCTTCATGTACAAGTTCATTTTGAGTTCCATCATCTCCACAAATCCACACTTCAAAACTTTTCATCGTGATATATTTACTCTTCCTTTGTTCCAGGCTCAGAGAATTTGTTTCCAAAACTAATCCCTCTGCTGATGTTCTTAGTCCCATCCCCTCCCATAGGGAGTTTTCCTCATTGACCATTTATCTTCTTTCTTTCTCTCTCTCTCTCTCTCTCTCTCTCTCTCTCTCTCTCTCTCTCTCTCTCTCTCTCTCTCTCTCTCTCTCTCTCTCTCTCCCCCTCTCTCTCCTTCCCTCCTCCCCTCCCTCCCTCAGTGTGTGTGTTTCTGCCTCTCTCTGTCTCCTCTTTCTTTACTACCGATAAACATGTCTCTCCTATGCAAACAGAACCAGAAGTTCACACCCTATTTGCACATAACTGTTTTCATTAGTAGAGATTGATTGTACGTTGTTGTTTTGCTCTTTTAAAGTCTATTTTGCAAAAAAGAAAACAACCTTCGTAAAGTCCTTTTTTGATGGATGCATGGAATCCAACAGAGTGTGGTAAAGGAGGAAGGGACCTTAAAACAAAGATCGTTAAAACTTAGACTATTAGAATTATACTCTTCCCTGCCATCTGCAGAGAAACATTAAAGATCATCCAGTCCAATACCCTCATTTTATAGTGAAGGAAACTTGGCCCAGAGAAGGTAAGTGACTTCTCCAAATTCACACAACTACTAAGTGAAAAGTTAGGATGAGTATCACCAGCTTCATTAGTACTCTTCTTCACTGTCTCCCCATCTCTTCAGTACCCCACAATTACAACCAAAGTCCTGTTTGTGGGTATTGTGAGGTACTTTTTTTTTTGTTGTTGTTGTTGTTGTTGTTGTTTTTGTGAGGCAATTGGGGCTAAGTGACTTGCCCAGGGTCACACAGCTAGTGTTAAGTATCTGAGGCTGAATTTGAACTCAGGTCCTCCTGACTCTAGGGCCAGCTCTCTATCCACTGCGCCACCTAGCTGCCCCATGAGGTACTTTTGATTCCCCCAAGAATCAGGAAGTGTTGAGAAAGCTGGAAAGAACAACAATGAAAAAGAAGGAGGGGCAGCTAGGTGGCGCAGTAGATAGAGCACCGGCCCTGGAGTCAGGAGTACCTGAGCTCAAATCCGGCCTCAGACACTTAACACTTACTAGCTGTGTGACCCTGGGCAAGTCACTTAACCCCAGTTGCCTCACTAAAAAAAAAAAAAAAAAAGAAAATGAAAGAGAAAAAAGTGAAATAAACTCTTTCTACTCTTCTCTCCTGCCCTATCCTCCATATAAGGCTTCTTCAGTGCTTCCTCAGCACTTCAACTAACCAGGAGCAGGAACTTACTACACATCTCTCCTCGTTTCCCTCCCTTCGCACAGGTTTCTGGGACTCATCTCTAAATCCTCGGAGAAGGAGAGATACCACTGGCTCAGCTCCAGCGACACCGCTAGCCACCAGTGGCCGATCCCCACCACGTTATGCAAACTGTTCCTGTGAAATTGAGTTGTCAATAGGAAATGACAGACTGTGGTTTGTGAATCCTATTTTTATAGAGGACTGTAACAGCTCACTACCTTCAGAAGAAGCCGTACTTCAGAGTTGCCAGGCCAGTTTGATTCCCCCTATTGCTACCTCACCTGCTTCTACAAGAACTCCTCGAAGGCGGCCACCTCCTCCACCTCCTCCTCCTCCTCTTTCTTCTTCTGCTGCTGCTGTCCCCCTCTCTCCTCCTGATCCTACTGTCTCTGCTGCTGCTGCTGCTCCCCTCTCTGCCCCTGCCCCTTCTGTCTCTCCTGCTCCCCTCTCTGTCTCTGCTGCTGCTCCCCTCTCTGCCCCTGCCCCTTCTGTCTCTGCTGCTCCCCTCCCTGCCCCTGCCCCCTCTGTCTCTTCTGCTGCTCCCCTCTCTGCCCCTGCCCCCTCTGTCTCTGCTGCTGCTGCTGCTGTTCCCCTCTCTGCCCCCGCCCCCTCTGTCTCTGCTGCTGATGCCCCCTTCTCTCTTCCTACCCCCATTTCATCTTCTGCTGCTGCCAATGTCCCCCTGGCTCTTGCTGCATCTTCTCTTTCATCAGTTCCTCCACCCTGCCTTCCAGTTGCTACTGCACCTCCTGTAGGACTTCCTGGAAAGTCTGGCCAGCAGCCTGTGACTCCCTGTGCGAAGGTCCCACCCTGTCCAGTGAACTTAGGACAAATTGGTGAAGGGGATAAAAAGGAGGCCGTGGTGCCCAACTCATCCCCACAGCTCCTGGAATCCAAAAAGAGCACCCGGCCAGCTATTCCCCCGAGGAGGAAGCTCTCAGAGAGGATTTCATTGGAAGACAACAGCATGGTGAAGACTGAAGGGGGGGATGGAACGGAAGGAGTGAGGTGGCAGGGAGAGCAGCAGGATTATCCCCAGACCGTCCCCAATAGCCTTCCAATCAAAAAAGCAATAGGTGTTCCCAGAAGAGCTATGGAGCAAGGCCTCCATGTGAAGGAATCTGCCATGGTCAGTGTTATAGGAAATGGCCCTGAGCAAGAGAAAAAGACTAAGCAACCTCCCATCCCACCCCCAAGGAAGAAGAGGATTTCTCGACAGCTTGCTTCCTACCTCCCCAGCCAGCCCGAAAACCCTGAACCTACAGGTGCACAGTTACATGGACAACACACCCCAACTCTTCCCATAACCAGCTCCCCTGCCCACAGAGGCTCTGGCACCCATGTGTCGACTCAGTGGGAGGCCAAAGGCACCCCGCCATCCTTGGGTTCCTCAGAGTTCAAAGGCTCCATGGCTTCACTGGCTGACAGCCTGGGGACATCAGCCCTCACCCCAGACCAGGACTCCTACTCCACCAGCAGCACAGAGGATGATCTGGACCAGTTCAGCAGCCCCAGTGTGAAGAAGAAGTCCTCCGTGATCCTGGGCAAGGCCAAACACCGACTGTCCTTTGTGAATTTCTCCAATGTCTTCAATGCCTTCCTTTCCAGCAACCGGAAGCTACAAAAGAAACTGGTGGAGTTGGCCCAGGAAAAGGACTCATACTTTGGCAACCTGGTACAGGACTATAAAGTGTACAGCTTGGAGATGATGGCAAAGCAGAACTCCAGCACAGAGATGCTCCAAGAAATACGAATGATGATGACCCAGCTGAAGAGTTACCTGCTGCAGAGCACGGAGCTTAAGTCTTTGGTGGATCTTACCCTTCATTCAGAGGAAGAACTTGGTGAGTGCTTAGCAGGAGTGGAGATGCCTATCTTTGCTGGGGGGTGGGGGGGAGGTCGGCACATGGATGGCGCCTAGGGAATGGGGGGGGGGGTCTTGTAGTGGAATCTTAAGACCATAATGCTCTATTCTTTCTGGTTTCATCCCCCACCCTCCAACACCAACTCTGATCAGGATAGCAGTTCACCTTTCTATAGCACATTAAGGTTGGTGAAGTGCTTTCCCTACAACTCTGACCTAGGTGATAGGAAGTTTTTTATCCTTATCTTGCAGTTGAAGAA
Source organism: Dromiciops gliroides (assembly GCF_019393635.1). NCBI lineage: Eukaryota > Metazoa > Chordata > Mammalia > Microbiotheria > Microbiotheriidae > Dromiciops > Dromiciops gliroides. The sequence goes on from NC_057862.1 coordinate 211,616,622, forward strand.
AACACTGGTCAGATTGGCAAAAATGACTTTCCATAGGTAACAGAGCCAGTAAGTGGCCAAGCCAGGATTCTCGTTATTGCTGATATTGTTATAGAAGTCCTGAGGCAGGAAGAGGGACAGTCAGTGCAGTGGGCTAAAGAGAGGACACAGCTATTGGGAGGCAGGGTGGAGTGCCTGAAGTGAAAGAAAATTCATCAGGAGAGATGGGGCACAGCTGCAGAAGAGAAGGCTTGGGGATGGAAGAGAGAAGGGAGCGTGTGTGAGCATGCATACAGTGTTTACTGGTCCCTTCTTTCTCTTTTGCTCCTGCTCCAGTGTATGTATGTAGGTATATACCTGTGTGTGTGTACACACACACACACACACACACACACACACACGTTGTTTTTCAGTTATTTTCACTTGTGTCCAATTATCTCCTAATTATAGCTCCAGGCACCACTTAATATCACTTAAGCCAGTGATATCAACTCTGCACAGGGGTTTGCTGATCAATGTTTAACAATCAACTATCTGGAGAAAATAATGAGTGCACAGAACACTTTTAAGTTTAATTTGCAGGGGTGGCATAGTGCAAAGCTTTGGGGGGGGGGGCAGGGCAGTGCGGGTTAAGTGACTTTCCCAAAGTCACACAGCTAATAAGTGTCAAGCGTCTGAGGTCGGATCTGAACTCTGGTCCTCCTGAATCCAGGGCTGGTGCTTTATCCATTGCACCACCTAGCTGCCCTCAAAGTTTCTAAACTGTGGGTTGCAACCCCATATGGGGTCACATAACTGAATGTGGAATTTGTGAAAAATTTGGCAACAGAAAATGGTTACATATACCTATTTTTTATACCTGTACACCTGGGGTTGTGTAAAAATTTCTCGGGTGAAAAGGGGTTGCAAGTGGAAAAAGTTTAAGAAACTCTAGCATAATGAATAGAGCACTGGTGGCATCAGGAGGACCAGAGTTCAAATCTGCTCTCAGACACTTAAGCTATGTGACCCCAGGCAAGTAACTTAACCCCCCCGATTGCCTCCAAAATAAAGTTTAGTCTGCCTTACTAACATTCTCTCCATTACTTTCTCAATTCTAGATAACCAACAAAAATAAATCAAGCCCTGGTTTTATATTGTTTGCAAATTTCTGAGGTGTAAATGGTAATGGTGAAAATCTAACAATTTCATGTCTTCCTTAGCTCTTCAGTAAAATTGAAAAACTTAATTTTGTACTAGATTATCAGTGCCGTGGGCCAACTAACAGATTGACTGTTTTTCGAGGAATCAGTCTGTAAGAGGTGATGTAGGGAGATAGTCAGAGCATAAGCAGAAGTGTTTACTGGCTTCAGATTTATGGTAAACAAAACTATTAGTCTATGAGGGTGTTGTGTTAATACAGGAAAGCTGAGGAGGGAAATTTCAGAAAAAGAGGAACAAAGGGTATAAACTCTGTATAGAGTAGCTAGATAGCAACCTGACCTGGGGCTGGGTGGGGTGGGGAGGATACATTATAGGAGGAGACGTGATGACCGGGATGGGGAGGTGGGTTGGTGGTTTGGAGCAGGGGTGGAGTTTGTGGACAGAGAGACAGAAAGTAGGTCTCATTGGGAAGCCCCTGGGTGTAAGAGTAGCAGGAGGGCTTTTTCACAGAATGTTTGTGATGCCTGTATATAACTCATCGGGGGACTACCTACACGCACAGACATTCTTTTTTTTTTAATTAATAAAGTATTTTATTTTTTTTCTGTTACATGTAAAGATAGTTCTCAACCTTTGTTTATACAAGCTTTACAATTTCAGATTTTTCTCCCTCCCTCCCCCCTCCCCTAGACAGCAGGTAATCTGATATAGGTTATATATATATATATATATATATATATATACATACATACATACATAATAACATTAATCCTATTTCTGCATTAGTCATGTTATAAGAGAAAAAAAATCAGAGCAATGATGGAAAACCTCAAAATAGAAAAAAAAAAACAACAGCATCAAAAACAAAAGAAATAGTATGGTTCATTTAGCTTCTATACTCTGCAGTTCTTTTTTTTTTTTTCCCCTGGATTTGGAGATCCTCTTCCATCACGCGTTCCCTGGAACTCTTCTGTACCATTGCATTGGTGAGAAGAATATAGTCCATCACAGTAGATCAGCACTCAATGTTGATGTTACTGTGTACAATGTTCTTCTAGTTCTGCTCATCTCACTCACCATCAGCCCATGCAAGACCCTCCAGGTTTCTCTGAACTCCTCCTGCTCATCGTTTCTTATAGCACAATAGTATTCCATTGTATTCATATACCACAACTTGTCCAGCCATTCCCCAATTGATGGGCACCCCCTCAACTTCCAATTCTTTGCCACCACGTAAAGAGCAGCTATAAATATTTTTGTACATGTGGGTCCCTTTCCTCCTTCCATGATCTCTTTGGGAAAAAGACCCAAAAGGCGCACAGACATTCTTAGGAATAAGTGCACGGCTAAGGAAGGAGAAATAAGCTAGGCAGTAGACTGAAGACGCAGAAGACCACAGTGACTGAAAGGGAGACAGAAAGAAGGACAAAGAGATATGGAATTGAGTTACTGAGTGAAATAAGTAGTCCATTTTACAGATTTGTAAATAAAGTGTGACGAATAAAACTAATGTGTGGTTGCCTTATTCCTGTCCCAAGTGTAGGGAAAATTAGCTAGGGTTTACTTATAAATTAGAAGCTTTATCACCAGTTTGGGGTATTAAGCATTTATTAAAACATACCAGATATTAGTAAAACACCTGGGTCAGAAAGTTAAGAAATGGCCTATCTAGCCTAGAGTTCCTCAAGTCCTCCTCCACGAGCCTGTTCAAGAGATGAACTCAGTTGAAGCTCCTCCTTCATCCAGAGGAGAGGTGGTCCTTACACACTGCTTCAAGCTAATTGGCTAGCATCACCCAAATCCATTGGTTCACTGGACTTGAGGGTGGTCCCATGTTGAGGTCACAGTCTATACCCCCTGAGATCCAGCATCTCAGGTAGGTGTAGTTTCAATCAAGTCAACTTCCAGTGAGTCAATCAGCAGTCAGTCCATCTCATCAATCCAAATCAATCCAAGTCAATCCCCTCGACCTGGGACCTTTGGGCGTTGGCAAAACCCGTTCTTTTCTCACAGAAGGATTGGGGGGGTGGTATCCCATGGCTGGTAGATAGCAGAGCTGCAATTCCAGCCCCCATCTTCTAATTCTGTAATCAGTGGTTTTCCATTATACCTCACTCACTGTCGGTCCAGGAAAGATTTTGGCCTTTAACCATCAAAGCAATATGGCTGTGGGAAGCCTAAGTTTTATGTGGTGACTTTCTGTACTAGATACCCACACCAGGTCTGTGTAGGAACCTTCCCAGCATCTCTCAAAATAATGCCCACAGGTGAGTGACTGTCCCTTTATGAGACCAGCCCTAGCTATGCCTGGGTGTGTGACACTCCCTTGGCATGGTAAGGGAGTTTGTTACAAGGGTAGTGAACAGTGGAGGAGATAACATCTTACCTGTCATGCCTAGGAGTCTTCAACCTAGTCTGGAAAACCCTAGAGTGATTCTGAAAGATTACTCTGGGTACTGCTACCATGTGGTTTGAGACAAGCGAAGAAGGTGGGCCTTACCTTAGACTGGATGCCCAGAAGGGATGTTGTGTGTTGGGATGCAGGATCCCAGGGTGCTAGGGTTTGAAAGCTACAAGGGATCTTATCCAGAGAGCTGAAAGGGAGCCTTGGAACAGAGAATGGCAGAACCACAGAACACAGAGTGTTAGCATTGGAAAGGACCTTCAAATGTGGACTGTTAGAACATAAAATATGGGATATCAGAACTAAAAAGGGACCTTAGAAAATTATGTTAAACTCTAAAACATAGAATGTTTGAATTGAACTTAAAACTAAGATGTTGGCATTGGAAGGGGCCTTAAAAATCATAGATTATAGAATATTAAAGTTGGAAGGGGCTTCAAGTCCACCCCTTTCCTTGAGCTAACTAGGTGGTAGAACAGATAGAGCATTAGGCCTGAAATCAGGAAGACCTGAGTTCAAATCTAGGCTCAGATATTTGCTGTGTGACCCTGGGCAAATCACTTAACTTCTGTCTGCCTCAGTTTCTTCCACTATAAAATGGGCATAATAATAGCACTTGCTTCCCAGGGTTATGATAAGGATGAAATGAGATAGTATTTGTAAAGTATTTAGCAAAGTGCCTGGCATATTTCCTTCCTTTTACAGATGAATAAACTTTCAGATCACTTACTAATTATGATAGAAGCAGAACTAGAGCCTAGACTGCCTGACTTCTTCACTTTCTCCTCTCTGTACCAGTTAGAAAGCTAAAATGCCTGGAATAGATAAAGAAAGAAAAATGATAATAGTTTCTTCATGGAGTTGAAGGTATACTGTTCTCCAGACTCAGAAAGGCAGCTTTGTAAGCTCCATTGGAAAGCATTATTAAATAATACACTAGTCCCAAGTAAGAATCAGTCATTCAATAAGTATGTATTGACACTGTCATTTAAGAGTAGAATCATAATGTTTTTAGATTTGAAACTTAGTCAAGGGCAGTCAATTCATTTTGCTCCTGAGAAAACTGAGTCTGAGATAAGGGAAACAATTTAATCCAAGGTTACTTAGCGAGTTAACAGTGGCATAGGTACCAGAAGCCTGGTCTCCTAGGTTCCAGTTTGATGCTTTTTGTTAAGTGCTATAGGGTGAAGAGTATCCATAAAGAATGAAGCAGGAGCGGGGCAGCTAGGTGGCACAGTGGATAGAGCTCCAGCCCTGGAATCAGGAGGACCTGAGTTCAAATCCAGCCTCAGACACTTCACACTTACTTGCTGTGTGACCCTAGGCAAGTCACTTAACCCCAATTGCCTCACCAAAAAAAAAAAAAAGAAAAAAGAATGAAGCAGAAACTTCAGGGGGCTGTTTCCTCAAGGCACTGTATCCTAACTTCAGGCTGTGTGTGAAACATCTTATCTTGGCCCCATTTCATTTTATATGACAGAATCTGAGAGCCACAGGCAACAGACATTTGGCAGGATTGGAAATGATGAAGGGTCGGAGAGAGCTGGCTGCCCACATCAGATGAATGTTGAGAAGCAGGGCCTTTGAGGTATGTTTCCTCTCAATCAGTTTCTCTGTTTTAATCCTTCTCTCCCTCACTCGCAGAAGCCATTGTGGAGTCTGCCTTATATAAATGTGTGCTGAAGCCCCTGAAGGAAGCCATTTATTCACACCTCCAGGAGATCCACATCAAGGATGGGGCCCTACAGCTCCTAAAAGGAAATCAGTTAGTCATCTTGGCCACCACCACCACTGACCTGGGTGTGACCACCAGTGTGCCGGAAGTTTCCACCATGGAGAAGATCCTTCACAAGTTCACTAGCATGCACGAAGCCTACTCCCCTGAGAAGAAGATTTCAATCCTGCTCAAGTCCTGCAAACTCATCTATGACTCCATGGCCTTAGGGAACCCAGGTAGGCAAAACTGGAAGATGAGGTTTGTACTTAGGGGTGGGTTGGGCCAAGTGACCTCTGAGAGTCTGTGAAGGACAGGAACAGCTAGATTCTCCAACATTCCTATTTCTAGGGTCAATGAACAGAAGGCCTTCCTTGAGTAGTCCCAGGCAAGAGTTAGAAGGTCTTGAAAGACTTTTTCACTGCTCAGCAGTAAAGCCCAGATGCTTCCTGAAGCTTCCATTCTGCTGGGGGGGGGGGGGCGCAGAAAGCAGGGGGATATATATCCACAGACAAGTGAATATAATTTGTGATTTATTTGTTTTGTTTTTTGTGAGGCAATTGGGGTTAAGTGACTTGCCCAGGATCACACAGCTAGTAAGTGTCAAATGTCTGAGGCCGGATTTGAACTCAGGTACTCCTGACTCCAGGGCCGGTGCTTTATCCACTGCGCCACCCAGCTGCCCCTTAATTTGTGATTTATAATGTTGCAGAATGGTATAGCACTGGAGAACTAACCTCTGGTCAAGAAGAGGTTCAGGGGCAGCTAGATGGCACAGTGGTTAAAGCACCGGCCCTGGATTCAGGAGTACCTGAGTTCAAATCCGGCCTCAGACACTTGACACTTACTAGCTGTGTGACCGTGGGCAAGTCACTTAACCCCCATTGCCTAAAAAAGAAAAGAAGACTTGGGTTCAAGTCCCTTCTTTGATACATACCGGTTATATGACTGAACAAATCGCTTAACCTCCCTGTCCCACATGCAACTCTCTGAGAACATAAGTTGTCCAGAGGAAGTGAGGTGGTATAGTAGAAAGAATATTAGAATTTGATTCAAGAAAGCTTGAGTTCAAATTCTGCCTCAGACACTTACTTGCCTGTATCACCCTGGCCGAGTCACTTAACCCCTGTTTGCCTCAATGCCCTTAACTATAAAATGGGGATAATAATAGCACCTACCTCTCAGGGTTGGTGTGAGGATCAAATGAGATAATATTTGTAAAGTGCTTAGCACAGTGCTCTCGAGGAACAAAAGGGAGGATTGTGGTAAAAAGTTTTAACAGTTGGTTAGATAATGGAGAGACGCCAGGTTTTTTTTTAGGACCACCCTTTTGGGGAGGAGACCAACAGCATGAGCTACACACACCACCTGCAACGCACGCCAGATTGCCTGCTGAGCACTCGACTTCTGGGGTGCGAGCTTAAAAGGCAAGGAGAGAACGGAAGTAGGGCTTTTTTCCTGCTCCGCTGGTCTCCTGGCTGCGCTGCACAGACAGACGAGGACTGGAGTTTGCGCTTGACTCGGTCTCTCTCCCCAAAGGTGGCCTAGACTTAAGACGATTTGTATTGTATTTCTACTTTCCTATCCTTCTAATCAACATCACCTTGTGACTACCATACAATAAAAGCTCTATCTAGAAAACCAGAAGCCTCTTCCATTTACTAGTCTGGGAGATAAATTAAGGGAAAGGTTAAGTAGGGTAGATTTATGATCTAATATCCAATTTTAATCTCACAGTGCCTAGCCCATGGTAAACACTATATAAATGTTAGTCATTATTATTATATGATTGTTGTTGTTTGTTATTATTATAAGTTATAGAACCTTTGTCAGTATGCCTTAGCAAAAGGAGTTTCCTCACTGGAGTTATGTAGAATGATGAAATAACACATACTGACTAAAGACAATTGTAACAGTCATTTAAGACCACAGGGAGATACAGAGTTCAAGGTGAGGCCTAAGGGAAATCGGATCCCTTTGGCTTGGTGGAATCTGGGGAAGTTTCATGGAAGAGGTGACATTGAAGCTAGACCTTAACAGATAAATAAAATTTGAACAGTAATGATGTTGGGCAGGAAGTAGTTCTTTTGGCGCATAAGGAGTGGTAAGAGCAAGAGTTTAGAAAATATAGGCAGAAAAAAACAAACAAACAAACAAACAAAAAAAGGGGCGGCTAGGTGGTGAAGTGGATAAAGCACTGGCCCTGGATTCAGGAGGACCTGAGTTCAAATCCGGCCTCAGACACTTGACACTTACTAGCTGTGTGACCCTGGGCAAGTCACTTAACCCCCATTGCCCCACAAAAAAACAAAACAAAACAAAACAAAAAAAAGAAAATATAGGCGGGGGTGCAGCTAGGTGGTGCAGTGGATAAAGCACCGGCCCTGGATTCAGGAGGACCTGAGTTCAAATTCGGCCTCAGACACTTGACAGTTATTAGCTGTGTGACCTTGGGCAAGTCGCTTAACCCTCATTACCCTGTTTAAAAGAACGAAAGAAAGAAAAAAAGAAAATGTAGGAAAGGGTGGAAAGGACCAAGTTAGTTCAGTTAGACTGTTGCACAGGGCATGTATATACACATCAACACTGGAGACGCAGAAAGATTCTGGTCACCACAGTTATCAGCACCTCATACCCTGTGGCGGTGATGGGGGGGCTAGGGTGGGAATTTACAATCTGGCTGGATTCCCCTATCCCAGTTCCTCTCACATCTTTATTCCCTCTCTGATAGAATGGACATCATCCAGAGATGAGATGTCAAACATGACCCATGGCCACATGTGGCCCACAACACTCTCAAGTGTGGCCCAAACCAGATTAAATTGCCATTGAGAAATATTTAACAAAGTAAATAAAAATGTACTAAAGCATAGCTAACACAACTATGTGCCTTTCTAAATCAACATGTGGCCCATAGAGATCCTTATTATAGTTGAGTGGTCCCCATTTCTATTTGAGTTGGATACCACTGATCCAGAGAAATCTCTGCTTCCAGGTTACTAAAACATCAATCGAATAAAGAAGGGGAAGACCTGGGTTCTAGTCCCCAATCTGTCACTAACTGGCTCTGTAACCTTAGGCAACTAAGTCATTTAACCTATGAGCCTCAGTTTCCTTCTCTGTAAACTTATTTCATTTGAGCTAGATGACCTCTAAGGTCATGTCAGCATCTAAGTGACATAGTAGATAGACCTCTGGATCTGGTGACAGGAAGACTTGAGTTCAAATCCAGCCTTCAGATTCTTACTAGCTGTGTGACTAAACAAGTCATTTAACCCCTGTCATTCTATTCCATGTGTAAAATGGGGATAATAATAGCACCCACCTCCCAGGGTTGTTGTGAGGATAAAAAAAGGATAATTTTTATAAAGCACTTTGCAAACATTAAAAGTGCTATATAAATACTACCTCTTATTAGCCATGCAGCTAGGTGGTGCAATGGATAGAGCGCCAGGCTTGGAATGAGGAAGACTCATCTTCCTGAGTTCAAATCTGGTCTCAGACACTTACCAGTTGTGTGGCCCTGGGCAAGTCACTTAATCCTGTTTGCCTCAGTTTCCTCCTCTATAAAATGATCTGGAGAAGGAAATGGCAAACTGCTCCTGTATCCCCACCAAGAAAACCCCAGTGCGGGGTCACAAAGAGTCAGACACAACTGGATCAACAACACCAATGTTCCCAAATCTCTTCTAGGTCTGATATTCTACATACTGAGGACTCTTTCTAGCTCTTTCTTTGCTCTGAAGCAGAGTTTCTTAACCTGGGGTCCGTGAACTTAGGGGATTTTGGGGGGTTTTAGGGTGTATTGGGATTAAGTGACTTGCCCAGGGTCACACAGCTAATAAGTATCAAGTGTCTGAGGTCAGATTTGAACTCAGGTCCTCCTGAATCCAGGACTGGTGCTCTATCCACTGTACCACCTAGTTGCCCCATGTGAACTTAGTTTTGTTTTTGTTTTTAATATTTTGATAACTATTTCAGCACAACTGGTTTCCCTTGAAATCATCTGTAGTTAATTTTATGCATTTAAAGACATTTTTCTGGAGAGTCCATAGGCTTCTCCAGACTACCAAGGGGGTCCAAGACACAAAAACAGGTTAAGAACCCCCATTCTGAAGTCTCGCCTGGCTCTGCAATGCCATGGTTCTATGATGGAGGCCCATCAGTCCTCATCCTGGCCCCAACCAGCAGGTTACATGATGTAAACAGGCCCAATTTTCCTTCTCTGGCAATAGGGCCATTGGCTTTTGGAAGCATCCATTTGTGGTTCCTTGAAGTAATTTATTTCCAGAGACTATAATAAGTAAGTAAATCATTGTATTTATTTGCAAGCAGTGACTTTTTCAAGGAATCCAAAACTTTCCAATGGGATAACGTCCAATCAAAGCGGGTCTTATAAATAATAAATATAAATAACACCGTTCCATCCTGCCAGAACACTGTCTTATCTAATAGCCTTCTGAACTCTGCAATCAGTATTTCTGAGCATGTAATAAATCACTTCAAAATGCCAAGTTACACAACCAAGAGATAGTGAGCACTGGTTGGGCAAAGCTGAGGGGCAATTAACATAACACCTGGAGAATAGAGACATGTGGTCTTTTCCTTTTGCTGCTGAAGACTTTGAGTGGGTCACCCCACATCCCAGCATGCCCCCATTTCTCCACAGTGTAACCCTATGAACTCTGTGGTACAATTGTTATTATAGGGAAATTGACAGTCAGAAAGAAGTGACCTGTACTATATCATATCGCCAATAACCGACAGCACCAGGACAAGACCCTGGGTCCTCTGGGTTCCCCAAGTCCAGAGAAGCCTTCCTGCTATACATTATGGCTCTCTTCTATACATGAAGGCTTATCCCTTATTTGCATGATGATCATAAATCAGTTTCTATAGTGCCTCAAAGTTTATAAAACACTTTGCCCACAATAACACTATGAGGTAGATAGTACAAGTAGTATCAGCATTTGTAGATTAGGAAACTGAGTCTGAGAGATGTAATTTGCATGTAGTCATGTAATAATAATTAGTGTTTATAAAGTGCTTTGTTAAGATTGACAAAGAACTTCATATATATTACCTCGTTTGATCCTCACAACAACCTGGGAGATAGGTGCTATTATTATCCCCATTTTACAAATGAGGAAATTGAGTCAGCCAGCCATTAAATGACTTGCCCAAGGTCACACAGATAGTAAATGTCTGAGGCTGGATTTGACTCTCGTCTTCCTGATTCCAGGACCAGCGCTCTATTCACCCAGCTGCTTTATCACAATTCTACAACTAGTAGAACCTGTATTCAAATTCAGATTTTCTGACTCCCAATATAACTCTTTCTTTTACACTACCCTGTCTCTAATTATTTTATCAGATGAGTCTTTTGAGTTAGTTTGAAATATGACCTGACACCTTACAGTGACCCCAAAAGCTGGGAAGAATGATAGCCCATGAGAGGCCAAGAACCTGAAGCTGTCAAGAGAATAGAAAATAGCACTGGACTTTTCCGTGGCCAGAACCTGGCTATTTTGGAGGATCCTGGCCAACCCTGGCTATAAAAAATTGTCACTGAGGACCAGATAGGGGAAGTGGGATCTTCAAAACTTAGATCACTTTTTATGCAACTCTGGCTTTGGGTTATGAAAATACGTGGTCAAGGCCACGCTTGTTAGTTATCTTTTTAGCTCCTCAGTGCCTTGCTCATGGTAGGTACTTAAAATGTGCTTCTTGGCTTGGTTTATATTGGATTGGATAATTCTTCTTGGCTCCTAATTCTGGGCTCTGCATACCGGATAGGGAAAGGAGCCTTAGGCCAGCAGTGAGAAGACTGTTCTGCCATGTGGGTGTGACCCTAAGCAAGTCACTTCAGAATCTTGAAATTGGAAGTCACCTTAGAAGCCACAGTTTGTACTATATATGAATCTTCTTCACAATATCCCCAAACCATTGGCTACCAGCCTCCACCTGAAGACCGCTAGTGATGGGAAGCCTCTGGCATCCAAGTCAGCCTTTGGATAGTTCTAATTGTTAGAAACTTTCCTGGATTTCAGTTTCATCATCTGTAAGAGGAGCCGGGCCAACCACTAAGATTCCTGTGAATTGTCGGGAGGAGCCTAATCTTGAGCACATCCAGAGGATGGTGACCCATATAGTGAGAGGACTAGAATTCATATGATCAACAGCTAAAGAACTAGAGGATCATTAGCCTGCAGAAGAGAGTTAGTTGGGGCAGCTAGGTGGCACAGTGGATAGAGCACCGGCTCTGGAGTCAGGAGGACCTGAGTTCAAGTCCGGCCTCAGACACTTAACACTTACTAGCTGTGTGACCCTGGGCAAGTCACTTAACCCCAATTGCCTCACTTAAAAAAAAAAAAAAGAAGAGAGTTAGTTGCTGTCTTTAAACGCCTTAAGGTACCTCTCCCCACTGTGGGAGAGACAATATACACATAATGCCTCTAATTTTGAACCCTATGCCCTCCTAACCCTCTACTATTTCCTATCTCATGATTGGGTAGCCCCTACAATTGATTTCTTCACTTCCGCTCCAGGACCGCTGAGCATTTGTGAGGAAAATTATGAAACTAAGCTCATTTCAGCCACTACAAATTTATATTGCATAACCTCAGTTGGGCCTTTCATGCGACTTAACCATTTTTGCTCTTCCCTTAGTGACTCCCTACTTCATTCCCCACTACATTTATTCCAAACCTCTTCTCTTCTCTTACTCCTACTCCCACCCTGACCCTCCGCACTGATTGGGGTGTAGGAGTACTTAGCCTTCCACTTTGCTGAGAAGACTAGGGCCTTCTGGTAATGAGTTTCTTTATCCTCCTTCCTCCTTTCTTCAGAATTACTCAGTACGCTCCTCCTCTTCTCTAATCTTGTTAAAGCTAATTTCTCTACCTGAGCCTTTGATTCCATTACCTCCCAAAAATCACCCCACCAGTCTTATACATTTTCAATCTCTTCCTTTTTACTCTCCACCACACTCAAGCCTCTTCAATCATGCAAAAAAGCCTTCTCTCAGACCCTTCTGTGCCATATAGTTATTGTCCCGTTTGTCTACTCCCTTAAACTTCTTGGAAAAAAAATTTCTGTGTGCAATATCATAGTTTCTTCACTGCTCACTACTCTTTGTAATCTGGTTTTTATCTCTTCTACTTTACTGAAACCACTCTGTCAAAGATCATCAGTCCAGCAGCAAATCCAATGGCCTTTATACTGTGCTCTCATCCTCTTTGACCTCACTGGACATTTTGACATAGTTGAGTAATCCCCCTCTCACTTGTTATTCTCTCCTCCCTTAGCTTTATCTTGTTCTCCTTCTTCCTCTCTAAACACTCCTTTACTCTTATGGTGTGTGTCCATCAAGGGTCATTCCTCAGCCCTCAGTTCTTCTTTGTCAATACTTTTCCCTTTAAAAATCTCATTCACAGGGCAGCTAGATGGCACAGTGGATAAAGCACTGGCCCTGGATTCAGGACCTGAGTTCAAATTCGGCCTCAAGCACTTGATACTTACTAGCTGTGTGACCCTGGGCAAGTCACTTAACCCTTATTACCCTGCAAAAAAAGAACAAACAAAAACAAAACAAAACAAAAGAAATCTCATTCACTCCTACAATTTCAACTATCACTTCTAGGCAGGCTTTTCCCCCCAGATTCTATTTGGTTTTGTTTTGTTTTGTTATTTAATTTAATTTTCACTTATTTAATTTTTAATTTATGGAATATGACAAGCATTTCCATAACATAGTATAAAAAGAAGATGATTGCACATGAAACAGTAAATCTATTATATACAACCTGCCATTCCTTTTAAATGTTTAATAAGGTTATCATGTAAATTTCTTACTTTTTCTTCCCTTCCACTCTCCAGTCCTTGCCCTAGAGATGGTTACTATTAGACACAGGTACACTCTTGCCTCCCCCAAAAGCTGAATGGACATCTTCCCTCCATCCATAGAGGTGAAGGGTTGATTTGCCAAATATCAGTTCTCACCATGCCATTTATCGCTAAACATAAGCCAAAGGGTGGCTTGCTGTAATAAAAAAGAGAACTAGTCTTAGAATCTCAAGGCCTGGGTTCAAGTGCTGGCACTGTGATTTTTTTGTTTGCCAAGGTTACCTTCACTAGTCACCCCTATGAGCCCTCTCCCTTTCATCATAGTAAAAATAAGGACTAAAATACTTTTTTTTTTAATTGGGGTTAAGTGACTTGCCCAGGGTCACACAGCTAGTAAGTGTTAAGTGTCTGAGGCCGGATTTGAACTCAGGAACTCCAGACTCCAGGGCCAGTGCTTTATCCAGTGCACCACCTAGCCACCCCCAACTGAAATACTTTTACTGCCTACCTCAAAGGTTTGTTTGGGTAAATGGGGGAATCAAATGAGATAACATGTATGTAAAGGTATGCAGGGTACATTGCACATGTGAAATACTACATGGACGTAAACTCCTTGAATTATTTTCCTAAGCAGATTGGATTCTGTGTTATTTAAAATATTGGAGACTAGGCTAGTTTTTCTAAAATATTGCTACTTAAAAATTAATGGCTATTGCACCAGTTTGGCAGTAAGCATTTTTTTTTTTTTTTTAGTGAGGCAATTGGGGTTAAGCGACTTGCCCAGGGTCACACAGCTAGTAAGTGTTAAGTGTCTGAGGCCGGATTTGAACTCAGGTACTCCTGACTCCAGGGCCGGTGCTTTATCCACTGCGCCACCTAGCTGCCCCGTAAGCATTTATTATTAATTAATATCACCTACTAATAAAGCATTGACCACGTGTCTCCCTGACTTCCCCATTAGTCACAGCCTTACAGGCCTAAACAATTACATACCCAGCATGGAGAATAAAAGAGTCCCAGGAAGAAGAGACAAGAGAGAGATCCTCCTGCTGTGCCCAGGGGGTTTTATCCTCTTTTTGGTAGAGGTGGACCACCACCTAATTGGTTAGCATCATTCAGCTCCATTGATTGACGCCATTAGGGGGCTTGGTCTAGAGATCAAATTCCAGCCATCTAGGTGTGCTTCTTCCCCATGCTAAGCAGAAGGATCAATCTGCATTGCTTTTGTTAAGCTGAAGGCTCATTCCAGGCTGGTTTCTGGTGAGAGGGAGAGAGCAGCTAACATCCCAAATTGTGCCTAGCGCATAAATGACTTGCGATCTGCACAGCTGTTACCTCTTTGGACATCTTTGGGAAAAAGAAAGGATGGTCAAGTCCTCAGGGTCCTAGGAAACCTCAGAGGCCATGAAATCCAACCCCCTCATTTTACATGTAACAAAACTGAGCACCAAAGTGGATAAATGACTTATCCAAGGTTTCCTTTGTTATAAGAATAATAGGGGGGCAGCTAGGTGACACAGTGGATAAAGCACTGGCCTTGGATTCAGAAGTACCTGAGTTCAAATCCAGCTTCAGACACTTGACACTTACTAGCTGTGTGACCCTGGGCAAGTCACTTAACCCTCATTACACTGCAAAAAATAATAATAATAATAGGCAGGCTTTGAGAAGCACTGCTTTTTCTACTATATTAGATGTTAATGCAAATCATGCATTTGTCAGTTCCACCAGTACAGCAATCAAGCAAGTAGATGGGTAAACAAACATGTCTCCTCTGCATGGGACATCAGGCAAGGCACCAGACTCCCACAGGCCTTAGTTTCTTCATGTGCAAAAAGAGGTTCCATTCCATTATTGAATGTCACTGAAAGAACCATTGAACTTTGGAGTTGGAAAGAACCTTAAAGACCATCTAATCCAACCCTCTCAATATAAAAATGGTGAAATGCCAATGCAATGGTACAGAAGAGTTCCAGGGAACTCATGATAGAAGAGGATCTCCAAATTCAGGGGAAAAAAAAAACAAAACTGTGGAGTATAGATGCTGAATGAACCATACATACTATTTCTTTTGTTTTTGGTGCTGTTGGGTTTTTTTTCTATTTTGAGGTTTTTCATCATTGCTCTGATTTTTTTCTCTTATAACAGGACTAATGCAGAAATAGGATTAATGTTATTATGTGTATATATATATATATATATATATATGTGTGTGTGTGTGTGTATATCTATATCTATATAGATATAACCTATATCAGATTACCTGCTGTCTAGGGGAGGGGGGAGGGAGGGGAGGGAGGGAGAAAAATCTGAAATTGTAAAGCTTGTATAAACAAAAGTTGAGAACTATCTTTACATGTAACGGAAAAAATAAAAATACCTTATGTGTAAAATAATTAATTAATTAATTTTTTTTTAAAAAAGAAAAGGTTAAAAAAAATGGTGAAATGCAGACTTTAAGACTTTTAAGTGTTTTCCCAAGGTTGAAAAGATAAGAAATAAAAGACCTGGCATCCAAAGCTAGGTCTGATGCCTCTAAAACCAGTGTGCTCATTTCTTATGTAATTTTTTGTTTCCAAGTATTTGGGGCTAGCCTTGGAAGAACTAATTCATTCAATGAGCAATTACTGAGTGCCTACTATTTGCAGAGCCCTGTGCTACAAGCTCCAAAGGATACTAAGACTCATATGCACGTATGGTTCCTGGCCTCACAGGGAAGAGAGAGAGAGATTCAATGCTTACTATGTGTCAGGTACTGTGCTAAGCCATAAGCAAACAAAATCATTCCTACCCTCACAAGGCTTACATTCTAATGGGGGAAAGACAAACATAAAAGAGAATTGGTGGTAGAAGGAGAGTGCCCAGCAGGGACATGATGAGGAGGCAGTCAGGAGGTGGCTGCAGAAGTGTGCTGGAGTCAGCTTGTACTGGTGTAGAGAGGGGGTTGTTAAATTTTCGGGATGAGTATGTACACTTCAAAAATTGGCAAACACTACAAATCAGGGTTTGATTTATCATTTTGTTGATTGTCTAGGCTTAAGAAAGTGATGGAAAAAAATGTTAATATAAGATTAAACTTTAAAATATGTTATACTTTTAGGTGGAGAGTAGGTTATTAAACATTTACTGGGGGCAGCTAGTTGGCTCAGTGCATAAAGCACCGGTCCTGGATTCAGGAGGACCTGAGTTCAAATCCGGCCTCAGACACTTGACACTTACTAACTATGTGACTCGGGGCAAGTCACTTAACCCTCATTGCCCTTCAAAAAACAACAACAAAAACAACATAACCAAAACATTTACCAGCAAATCCTTGCTCAAAGGCCTGGATCCTTGCAGGATAAAGTGAATATTTACCTATGTGGGGGTGGAATGGGGGTGGGGGGCAATATGGAGAAGAACCAAGTATGGATTCCAAGTTTCTGGTGGATAGAGAGTGTTGAAGAGTAGGGTCATGTGAGAAAATCTAGTAGAAACTTTGTTTGCAATGTTTCCAGTCCTTCACTTGCTATTTCAGAACCCTTTCTTCCCCATAAAGATACCCCTCTCCAATTCCATTCCCAGGCTCCTCTGTTTTCTTGCTGTTCTGGGTCTCTCCCATGAAAGTCCAATAGGGCATAGGAGACTCGCTGTGCTCCCCAGACCCACTTCCCACCAAGAGGGAATCCTAACTCAATGAAATGCTGTTAAATGCCGGGCCTTGGGACCTGGAAGACCAAGACTCTAACACGCCAAAGAACTTTGGAGAGGAACGAGAGTCCTTTCCCTCAACGGTGTGAGCTGTACAGAGCCAACTTTTCACCATCGGTTACTTCCTTCATACAGGGAAACCCTATGGAGCTGATGACTTTCTTCCAGTCCTCATGTATGTCCTGGCCCGCAGCAACCTGACAGAAATGCTTCTCAATGTAGAATACATGATGGAGCTCATGGACCCCGCCCTGCAACTGGGGGAAGGTAAGAGATCAAGGTTCTGCTTCCTGAGGGGCAGCCCTGTCACATACATAGACACACACAGATTGGGGGGAAGGGGCAAAAGAGGCATTTTTCTCTAAAGGGACCAGAGAGACCAATGACCTTCATTTAACAAAGGAGGAAACAGACCCATAGAGGTTAAGTAACTTACCTAAGGTCACATAGCTTATAAGAAACAAAACCAAGAATCAAACCCAGCTCTTTCAGCCTCCAGCTCCAGTTGTCTTTCTGTGATACAACACTGCCTTGACACACTGGAGAGAAGGAGCCAGCCAGGCAGCCGTGTGGAAAAATAATGGGGAAAATGCCTGACTGGTAGGATTCATTCAACAAATATTATTCATTCAGCTGGGCTGAGAGGGCCCATTCAACAAACATTCATTTGATACATTCCATAATAATAGCTTTGATCACTAGCATTTTGAAATTTGAAAAAGTCTTTCTTCCAAATAACTCTATGAAGCGGGTAGGGTATGTTTTACATTACAGCTGAATAAACTAAGGTTTTAGCTAATAAATGCCAAAGTCAGGATTGGAACCCAAGTATCTTGACTCCCTATACAACTCTAGGGAGTCTTTAATTACAAATAAGACATGATCCCTGCCCATCAAAGAGCTTACAGTTTTGTGAGTATTAGATAGAGAGCAGTAGTGTCAAACTCAAATAGAAACTGGGCTGCTCATCCATACCTATGAGCAACACATTGACTTTGATTTAAAATTTATTTATGTTTAATTATATTTTTATTCTATTAATATTTCCTAATTACATTTTTTGGGGCAGGGCAATGAGGGTTAAGTGACTTGCCCAGGGTCACACAGCTAGTAAGTGTCAAGCATCTGAGTCTGGATTTGAATTCAGGTCCTCCTGAATCCAGGGCCAGTGCTTCAGCCACTGTGCCACCTAGCTGTCGTCCCCCCCCCCCCATTACATTTTAATCTAGGTTTTTTACCTCGGTTTTTGGAAACTATCCCAGGGAAATGTATGTTCTAGTAGGTTCTACTACAACCTCCTAGAAGAGCTACAATAATGGGCCTGGTCAAAGATAGAGTGTCTGTTACCTGAGGACCAACCCAGATGAAAAATGACCTCCAGGTATGCCTATAATGATGATAATTGTGATGATGGTGGTTAGCACGTATAGAGTGCCTTCTATGTGCCAGGTACTGTATCTAGGATGTAACGGGTAGTATAAGACCCATGGGCTGAGTGTTTGACCCCTTGGAGTAGAGGCCTGTGGCTCACTTCACCACCCAGTCTTCCCAACACACAGGTGACTGGCTCCCTAGGAAGTAGGGCATGGCAGGGAATGGGCATATCCTCTTACCAAAAAGTATTCATTAAAAAGGCAAACAAAGGTAATTAAAGGTGACAAAAGTGTTCGAATGTAAATTGCCAGCATGGTTTTTTGGCCCTTCCTTCAGTTTCCCTTTTCAACACACCCTTCCTCCTTTCCTCATTGGAAGCCAAAAGCCCATTGGTACCACTGTTAGACAGAACATTGGACTTCTAGTTTTCCATTGCTAATTGGGGAACCTATTGTAGAAGAACAGGGTTGCCTTTCTAATGTTCCTCTCTTCAAGAGAACACATTTCTGACTCCCTTTGGCTGAAAATGACTATGCCTAGCACGAAGTAATCACCAAATAGATGCTTGATTAACTGATTGATTTTCCCCCCTCAGATATCTCAGGGTATGTCACCTGGACCTCACATTTATTCTTCCCCTGCTCATCCCTTGTAATCATGGTTGTTTATAGTTCTTGTTGAGTAGTCTTAGTTGTGTCTTACTCTTTGTGACCTCAATTGGTTTTCTTGGCAATGATACTGGAGGGGTTTGCCATTTCCTCCTCCTGCTCTTTTATTTATTTATTTTTAATAGATTAGGAAATCAAAATAAAATAAACAGGGTTAAGTGACTTTCCCACAGTCACACAGCTAGGAAGTGTCAGAGGCCAGATATGAGCTCAGAAAGATGAATCTTACTGACTCCAGGTCCAGCACTCTCTCCAATGTGCCACCTAGCTGCCTGATTTATTATTTAACCTCATTTAGATTCTTAGCACTTGGCACATAATCTTTTGCTTTTTTATTCAGTTGATTTGAATGCCAGCATCCATAGTTAGAATTATTAAGCACCTACTGTGTGCTAGGCACTGTGCTATACATGGGAGACATAAGGACAGAGATAAAATCATCCTTACTCATTTAAACTCAAAGAGCTTAATTATGGCTCCGTTCTTCAATACTTGGAAAGATCTGTGATTTTATTGCTATTGGTGCTCCCTCTATGTCTTAGTAGTCATTGTGACTCAAAAATATGTCAGAAAGCTAGATGGAGCAGTGGATAGAGTTCTGGGCTTGGCTTCAGGAAGACCTGAGTTCAAATGCATGACCTTAAGTCATGTAATCTCTCTCTTTTTTTTTTTTTTAAGTGAGGCATTTGGGGTTAAGTGACTTGCCCAGGGTCACACAGCTAGTAAGTGTTAAGTGTCTGAGGCTGGATTTGAACTCAGGTACTCCTGAATCCAGGGCCGGTGCTCTATCCACTGCGCTACCTAGCTGCCCCTGGTCACGTAATCTCTTAGCCTTAGTTTACTCATCTGTAAAATTGGGATGATAATAGTACCTACCTCCTAGAGTTGTTGTGAGGATCAAATGAAATAATATTTGTAAGGCATGGTGCCTAGCACATAGAAGGTGCTTATATAATTTTATTAGTATTATTATGGGGTAGGTAGGATGGCACTGTGGGTAGAGACCTGGGCTTGGAATCAAGAAGACTCATCTTCCTAAGTTCAACTCTGGCTTCAGATACTTACTACTGTGTGTCCTTGGGCAAGTCACTTCCCTCTGTTTGCCTCAGTTTCCTCTTCTGTCAAATGAGCTGGAGAAGGAAATAGCAAACCACTCTGGTATCTCTGCCAAGAAAGCCCCAAATGGAGTCATGAAGAGTAGGACAAAACTGAGAATGGCTGAACAATAACAAATCATTATTATGTGCATCCCCTGGTGGGCATCTTTCATCTAGGTTGGTACTCAGATGACAGACACTCTATGACCAGGCCCATTCTTGAAGCTTGATACTGCCTACCAGAACCCATACTTCCCTGGAAGGGCCAGGGTCACCTCCACATGACCATGAGGCATCAGATAAGGAGGGCTTTAGTGGGGGATGAGTCTACTATCTAAACCCTGCTTTAATCCGTGGCTATTTTCAGTCTGTACCATTTATCAGGATATATGATTCTAATAGGGTATTTCTTATGTTCTTAACAGATCAAGGGAACACATTAGAAATGAGGGCATTTGCCATCGCTTTATGACCTTGGGCTTACCTAGTGCATAAGCCATCGTGTGCTATAGCTTTAAAAAGACAAATAAAACCAAACCTTGTTTTCAAATGACAAGACCTGGGTCTGGCTCTGCTGCTTTGCTATTGACATGACCTTGGGAAGGTCATTTCCCTTTTTTTCTGAGCCTCGTTTCATAGATTGGATAAACCTCGAAAGTCCTTCTTGAGGCTTTTAAAAGCCCTTCTTTAGCCTATAAAACTAGAGAGGCTTTCTCTCCTTTTTTTTTTTTGGTGGGGCAATGAGGGTTAAGTGACTTGCCCAGGGTCACACAGTAGTAAGTGTCAGGTGACTGAGGCTGAATTTGAACTCAGGTCCTCCTGAATCCAGGGCCGGTGCTCTATCCACTGCACCACCTAGGTGTCCCCCTTTTCTCCTTAAATATTTTTTTTCCTGTTGTAAGAATAACACCCCGTGGGGCACGTAGTCCAATCCCTGTCATTTTATAAATGAGGACATTTTGGCCTGGAGGGATTAATTTATCCAAGGTCACACAGAACATGTCAGAGGTAGGATTTGAACCTGGATCCTCTAACTCCAGAGGCAGTACCCTTGCCACTGTATTAAAAAGTAGCTACATGATGCACTGCCTAGAACACCGGGAGTCAGAAAATCTAGCCTCAGATACTTGCTAGCTGTGTGATCCTGGGTAAGTCATTTAAGTTTCCTCCTGTGTAAAACAGGGATAATAATAGTACCTACCAGGGCAGCTAGGTGGCACAGTGGATAAAGCACCAGCCCTGGATTCAGGAGGACCTGATTTCAAATCCGACCTCAGCCACTTGACACTTACTAGCCGTGTGACCCTGGGCAAGTTATTTAACCCCTCGTTGCCCTGCAAGAAAATAATAATAATAATAATAGTACCTACCTCCAAGGGTTGTTGTGAAGATCAAATGAAATAACATGTGCAAAACCCTTTGCAAATCTTACAGAGCTAATCATGTAAATCACATAGTGCATATAATGCAAATCATAGAAATGCTCACTCTTGTTGTTGTTCTGTCTCCTGAGCATAATCCACTGTTCTAGGCTCTGGAGATAAAAAGACAAAAGTGATATGTCCTAGCTCTCATAGAGCTGACATACTGAGGGGTATGTGGGGTTCAAGAGGAATCCCATGGGGCAGAGAGCGAGGTTGACATGTGAATGTGGACCTAGCTCTTCTTCCCTGCTGCACTCTTCCTCTTTATAGACTAGCAAAATAAGCTAGGATAGACTTTAATAAGTCCTTTGGTCTATGTTGCTAAGGTATTATTATGTCCATTTTACAGATTAATCAATCAACAAGCATTTTAATTTTACTAAGCAATGCCAGGCACTGTCCTAGATTCTAGAGAGACAGACAAAACAAAATAGTTTGTATCTCAAGGAATTTATATTCTGTCTGGGGAAATAGCATCTCCATATACAAGTAAACACAAAATAAGTACAAGGTAGTTTGGGGAGGTAGCTCAAGGAGGTGGGGTATCAGGGAATGCCTCATGTAAGAGGTGGCAAGTGAGTTGAGCATTTGAAGGAAGCTGGGGATTCTAATAAGCAGAGGAGAAAGCTTAGAAAAGTTATGAAGAGTTTTAAATGCTAAACAGATGAACCTACGTTCTATTCTAGGGGCAATAGGGAGCCACTAGAGGTTTTTGAGCCGGGTGGTGATGTGCCCAAAACCGTGGCTTAGGAATTTGGTAGCAATCCGCTAACCTATGTCAAGTGGCTAG
This sequence comes from Dromiciops gliroides, assembly GCF_019393635.1. Classification (NCBI taxonomy): domain Eukaryota; kingdom Metazoa; phylum Chordata; class Mammalia; order Microbiotheria; family Microbiotheriidae; genus Dromiciops; species Dromiciops gliroides. The sequence goes on from NC_057862.1 coordinate 211,638,750, forward strand.
TCTGAAAGAATGGTTATCTTCCCAAATGAGAGATTGTTTACTGCTCTTTCAACAGAAGGACTGGGCACCTGCCAATAGATTGGCCACCCCCTTTTTCAGAATTTACTGAGGTACCAGACCTCAGTATTCCTCTGATAACTCATTGTGGCATGGAGGTCATCCTGGGTTCTCAAAGCCTACACTAGTGGAGTATAAACTCTGGGTACCCCTACCAATAGTAAGGCAAGGGGAGGTTTACTAGTGAAGGCCCTTTGGTAAACTAGCCACATGTATGTCTGTGAAAAAAGCACAGCTTAGTTTTGGGAGTATGATTAATTATAGCTCCCTTCTTCAATACCCAGAAAGATCTGTGATTTTGTTGTTACAGGGTGGTAAATTTTTCTACCACTATTCCCAGATCCTACCTTACCAAGTAGAAGAGTTGTAGTCAGTCAGCATCTATTAAGTGCTTATCAAGGCACTGTTCTCTCTATCAGTGGGAAGACCCATATCTACAAAATCACAGCTCCTAGAAGTATTGAAATACAGATACCAGAAAGAAGGAAAGTCATGCAAGCATTTATGAAGTTCCTCCTGTATGCCAGATACTCTTCTGAGATACAGAGATGAAAATGAAACAGTCCCAACGCTCAATCTGTTAGGGAAAACAATATGTAACAGGTGATCTGGAGAGCCCTCTGGTCAGCTTCCCATGGAACTAGAGACCTGTGGCCTTTGGCTCTTTGGGGAGGTGCCCCAGTCCTGAAGATCTGGGCTTTGCCCAGATGGCTCCTATTATAAATCCATTGTTATTGTTGTCATTGTTCAGTCATTTTTCAGTCGTGTCCAACTCTGCATGACCCCATTTGGGGTTTTCTTGGCAAAGATACTGGAATGGTTTGCCATTTCCTTCTCCAGCTCATTTTATAGATGAGGAAACTGAAGCAAACAGGGTTAAGTGACTCGCCCAGGATCACACAGCTAGTAAGTGTCCAAGGCTAGATTTGAACTCTGGAAGATAAGCATTCCTGATTTCAGGCCTGGCACTCTATCCACTCTGCCATACAGCTTCTCATTTAAATTAATACATGGGGGCAGCTAGGTGGTGCAGTGGATAAAGCACAGGCCCTGGATTCAGGAGGACCTGAGTTCAAATCCAGCCTCAGACACTTGACACTTACTAGCTGTGTGACCTTGGGCAAGTCACTTAACCCCCATTGCCTCAAACCCCCCCCCCCAAAAAAAATTAATACATGTACTCATTTAAATTCATACAATCTAATTTGGTTGAGCTGGGGAGAGAAGAAGAGGTACTGGGGTAGGGGTGAGGAGCAGAGATCATGCAAAGCCTTGTAACCCTTGGGTCCTGCCAAAGCTGCCACGTTACTCAGAACCCAAGACTTTTGACACCTAGTCCTTTGCTTTTTTTTAACACCTCAAAATCAGTTGGTTTAGTTTAAAAAAAACAAAAAGCATCAGAGGGATAAGATCCTGGCTCCACTTCCTGATACCTGTGTGATCTTGGGCAAGTCAATCAACCCCTGTAGGCCTGTTTTCTCAACTGTAAAATGGGGGTGTTTGGACTGTGTGTGCCCTCTATGGTCCCTTCTACATGGAAGCCTAGGAATGATACCATACTGTTAATTGGAAACTTGAGAGCTTTGAGGAGGTGAAGCCTGCCACCTAGTGGTCCTGAGAGTCATTTCAGGGCATCCAAAATGACAAATGCTTTCACAGAATCTCCAAATGGGGGGGGATCTTGGTAGCCATCTTGTCCAATCCAGACCTGAAAAGAAATCTTCTATACAACACCACTGATGAGTGATTATCTAGTCTGGGTCTTCCAGCGAAGGGGAGCACACTACCTCCCCCATTCTTACATAACTCTAATTAAGAAAGTTTTCCTGACTTCAGATATAAATCATCATGTTACTTCTAAGTCTTCTCATTCCTAGTTCCTCCAACACCATGTTTCTCAAACTTTTTGGTCTTTATACTCTTTTTTTTTTTTTTAAGTGAGGCAATTGGGGTTAAGCGACTTGCCCAGGGTCACACAGCTAGTAAGTGTTAAGTGTCTGAGGTCAGATTTGAACTCAGGTACTCCTGACTCCAGGGCCGGTGCTCTATCCATTGCGCCACCTAGCCGCCCCGGTCTTTATACTCTTAAAGATTATTGAGCCAAGGGGCAGCTAGGTGGTGCAGTGGATAGAGCACCAGCCTTGGATTCAGGAGTACCTGAGTTCAAATCCGGCTTCAGACACTTGACACTTACTAGCTGTGTGACCCTGGGCAAGTCGCTTAACCCCCATTGCCCCGCAAAAAAAAAAAAAAAAAGATTATTGAGCCCTTGCCCCCAAAATATATGGACAATGTCTATTAATATTTTCCATACTAGTAAGTAAAATATATTATTAGGAAAATAATTTTTACTTTGTAGACTCCCTACAAGGGTTTTGGGGATTTTGGGGGGTCCCCAGACCACACTTAGAGAACCCCTGCTCTAACCTGTCCTTATGATATTATCTTGAGGCACCTCACTATCCTTTGGATGCTTTCTGGTTTGTCAGTATCCCTCTTTAAATGTAGTTAGGTGTTCTCTTACAGTCTCCTTACCTATATTGAATTTTAGCTCACATTTCTGTTCTGGTCTCTCCAGTACAAATATTATTCCTTTGGCAAAGAAAACAGATAACACAAGAGCTGAGTACTTTTTCTTACCGTATATCATCTGTGGACATAACTCCATCTATCCAAAGCATTGGTCTTGTCCTTCTTTATACTCCTTTTTTCCCCCAAAATAGTGCGTGTGTTTTTTTAATTTTTAGGAAAGCCTTTCACTTTCCTAAGTATTCATTATCATCCTAAATTTGTTCCAAGTTTTCACAATCCCAAAACTTTTCTTCTAAGATTCTGCCTTAATTTTTGTATACATTTTCCATGATCCACAAAGGCACCTTCCACACATTAATTTCAATTGAAGATGGTCAGTGAGTTCCCTGTACATCTCCTTTGGTCTCTCTACACAACTCTTCTTCTTTCTCATTGATATTGTTTCTTTTGGCATCTTCAGAATTTTTTTTTTTAGAGTTTCTTGTCCACGATGGACTTTACTTCCCCTATGGAATTTTAGACTGTGTAATTTTGCTTATTGTTTCTAAGAACACTTTTACGTTGGATTCCCCCAGAACCTAAGCTGTTCATCAAACTATGCCCAACTTCCCTCTCACTTATAAATTGTAAGACAAAGTGGTCACTTTCCCCCAAGTTTCCTGTTGTTTCTACTTTAGCAGCCATTTCCTAATTGTTAGAATCAAATACAGAATAGCTGTTCCCTTTCTTTATTTCCCACAGGCAATAACTTTCACTTTCTTTAAAAAACAAAACCAGGGCAGCTAGGTGGCACAGTGGATAAAGCACTGGCCCTACTGCCTAAGGACCTAAGTTCAAATCTGGCCTCAGACACTTGATACTTACTAGCTGTGTGATCCTGGGCAAGTCACTTAACCCTCATTGCCCTGCCCGAAAAAACCAAAACCAAAACCAGGGCTTTGAATACTTTTCAGGATAAGACATGTACACCCAGTGATATGCTTAACAGCCAGCTCTCCAGGGAAAAAACTTAAGACACCCTTTTATTTTTTTAGAGGAAAAAAATAAAAAACTAAAAAACTATTGGTTTTTTAAAACATAATATTTTTTTCTCCAATTACGTCAATCTTTTTTTTTTAAAGGTTTTTTTTTTTTAGTGAGGCAATTGGGGTTAAGTGACTTGCCCAGGGTCACACAGCTAGTAAGTGTTAAGTGTCTGAGGCCGGATTTGAACTCAGGTCCTCTTGACTCTAGGGCCGGTGCTCTATCCACTGTGCCACCTAGCTGCCCCTGGAACTCAAAACTTTAAAAAAGGGGCAGCTAGGTGGCACAGTGGATAGAGCACCGGCCCTAGAGTCAAGAGGACCTGAGTTCAAATCCGGCCTCAGACACTTAACACTTACTAGCTGTGTGACCCTGGGCAAGTCACTTAACCCCAATTGCCTCACAAAAAAAAAAAGTAGGTGCTTAAGTTTTGAGTTCCAAATTCTATCCCTCTCTCCCTCACTCATACAGATATAATTTATAAGTACAAAATGAAGGCACTTCTTTTAGTTTGTCATCTATTTCTTCTGACTTGTTGATTTTATATTCTCTCTGCATGATAAGTACTCAGCGATAACCAGGGTTTCATCTTCTAGAGTTGAGTAAAGATAATCCCCAGGTTCTAGACTATGACCCAAGAGTTCATTGATGCCTCTGTTTCCATATCTTCATCTCTTGAGGCACTAGAAGTAACAGCATAACCTAAGGGGGATTTTATCGATGAAGCTGAAGAGGAATCTTCAGGTAGTATATTTACATCAGGGAGAAGGCATCCTCCCTCATATGCAAGTGTCTGAGCAGCCTGCTGAACATTTCCTCTAAATATTCTGAGAATTGTCTTGGCTGTCTCAGCTTCAAAACCTATATATACCAACTTAGCAATATTTTCTTGAGAAACATGGTTGCTGCTAGCGTGAGGATCTGCATCATTTAGCCACCACCTCTGAGGTTGACTGAGAAGAATCTTGAGGGCTTCCCCCAGGTTTCCTCTTGCCTAGTGGAGCGCTTCTTTTTTTTTTTTTTGGTCAGCTTTCTCTTTCTTTAGTTCTTCCTGAAGATTTCTTAGAGCATTTTCTTCTGACTGCTTGAGTTCAAGTTCAAGTTTTCTCATTGTGTGTAACCCCTTGCTCTTCCAGGATTTTCCCTAAATAAAGGATTCCGCTATTCGTGATCTTTGATGTGCAGTTTGGTTTCTTATGTTTTCTTAGTATTGAAGGCAAGAATATCTCAATTGTAGTAACACCTGTGGTTTTTAAATTTTTCATTTCCTGTTCTACATTCAATTGCTTTATACCATCTTTCTTCAATTATTTTTTCTCTTTCATTCCTACAGCATTCTGGCTTGTCTGAATATTTCTTTACAAGTTCCTTCAATGCCAAACCAGCTTCCTTGTTCTCAGTTTTATATGAAGGTTTCCAAAGTTGAATTTTATTTTCCCCTAAGAAGTAGGGTCAGTTTTGCTTATAGGTGATATTTCTTTTATGCCATCCTTCATATCCCCAGTGCTGGTCCCAGAGCACAGTGGAAACAAGACCTCCACTCTCCTGCAACTCCTCTGGGGCAAGGGGGACTGGGTGACCCTCAGTTCCAGGAGAATCCCAGGGGATAGGGTGGGGTAGGGCATGGCTACAGGGCTTGACCAGAGCTGACCCCACTGGAAACTGGACTGATGAGAGGCAAGGAAGAAGGCCCCCAGCCTACCATCTCAGTCCAGCCCAGCCAGGCCAAAGCCTCACTCACCTAAGACACACTTTTTTGGGTTTTTTGGGTTTTTTTGTGAGGCAATTGGGGTTAAATGACCTGCCTGGGGTCACACAGCTGGTAAGTGTCAAGCATCCAAGGCCAGACCTGAACTCAGGTCATCCCGAATCCAGGGCCGGTGCTCCATCCACTGCACCACCCAACTGCCCCCTAAGACATACTGTTAAAAATGTAATCTTCATTATTGACCTTTTTCTCCATCAATTAAAGTCTAGACAATCAACAAAACAATAAATCAAGCTCTGATTTATAGCCCTTGCCAATTTCAAAGGTGTAAATGCTAACACTAATATTTAATTAACAATGGGCTCTCTAGGCCCCATATGAGCTGGCTGAAGTATATTCCTGTGCATACCTGAATATCCTCCCATCTCTATCCAAACCTTTGGACTACATCCAAAATTTAATATGGGAGGAAAAAAAGAGAGGGGATGGAGAGGGAGTAGGAAAGAGGAAGAGGAGAGGAGTAACTCACTATTTTACATGGATAGGGTGCTTAAGGAAAAGAGGAAGGGTAGAGAGGGAGGAGGCATCTCATGGGCTCACTTTTATCTGAGCCAGAAAAGGAGAGTTGGAACACACATATACAAACAAACACACATGGGCAGACATAGAATTTGGTATAGAAATACATTAAATTCAACAGAGAAACTGGCAATGACAGGGAAAGGGGATGGGGGAGGGGAGAATAAGAGTTCTATAGGGAATAGTTACAAGCAAAATAAATTTCAGCTTTATAGGATTGATCATAAAAAGGGAAACAAAAGAGAGAAAGAGAATGAAAGAACCAGCCTTGGTGAAGAGAGTAAAGCCCAAAGGAGTAGAAACAGAACACTTCAGTTACAGAATTCTAGTAATTTTTTTTTTTCTTAATAAGAGTCCTTCTCTTTCTCTACCCCTTTGTAAAAAGGGCAATAGGAGGAAAAAGTAGCAGACGTTGTGATGGAGGGAAACTCACAATTAATAATCATAGGAGTGAATGAAATGAACTTGTCCAGAAAAGGGAAGAGAGTAGCAAAATAGATCTAGCTAAATTCAATGTTATTTACAAGAATCACACTCAAATTATAAAGATTATTGTTAAAGTACATAGATATAAAATAATCACAAAAATAATCAGCCTTTCTGCTTATTACTAGCAAAACCAATAGGAAGAACTAGAAAAATACATTTTGCTCAAAGTAACAGAAAAATGTATAAAATGTTTGGTAATCTAGATACCAAGACACACACAAGAATTGCGAACACAACAACAAAACACTATTTAGGGAAATAAAAGCAGACTTAATGATTTGAAGAGTTATTGTTTGCTCATGTTTGTACAATTCCAATATAATAAGTTATATATAATACTACCTAAATTAATTGATTATAGCCAATGCTATGCCAACCAAGTACCTCGTATAGTTATATATAATATATGCACATATATATATTTATTCTACATATTCTTACATGTGTACATGTTGTATCCCCAATAAAATATAAATTCCTTAAGAGAAGGAATTGTTTTATTCTTTGTATTTATTGATTGTAATGATTGATTAATTTCCACTATTTGTACAGCCAGCCCCCTCAATGAATGCCTACCCATATTTTCAAGCCTAAATCTAATCCCACTTCCTCCAAAAAACTTTCCATGAATCCCCATCTGTAATATCCTTTCCCCTTAAAATCAATGTACCAAGATTGTACATTATAGTTTTCTGTTTTTATGCCCTTTCTAGGTAGTTCTTATATAAACTCTGCATTTCCATTTGCACGTAGCTCAGTGCTCTGAACATAGCAGGCACTTAATAAATATTTATTGAATTGAATTGAATTGAATCTACTTGATCCTTACCATAGTTCTATAGGGCTGGCAAGTCAAAGATCTTTCCCACCAATTTATAGATGAAGAAACTAAGGCTGAGGGGGGCTTAAGTGATTTGCTCAAGACCAAACAATTAGACAGTGGCATAGCCAAGACTCTTGATTCTTGGTTCCTTGACTCTCTCCACAGTCTACAGGGACAAGAGTAATTCTTCCCCCCTCTCCTCAACCTTGAGCACATATGCAAAGCCACATGGTAATACTCAGGGAGAAATGGGTCTTAGGTCTGTTCATTGAATCCCAATAACTATATCCTTATTTCCTTCTTCCCTAACCACCCACCACCAAATCCTACCTTTTCTGTTTATTAATGGGTTCCTCTTGTTCTGCTAGGTTCCTACTATCTCACCACAACTTATGGGGCCCTGGAACACATCAAGAACTATGACAAGATCACTGTCACAAGGCAGCTAAGCGTGGAGGTACAGGATTCCATCCACCGCTGGGAACGCCGCCGGACCCTCAACAAGGCCCGAGCTTCTCGCTCATCTGTGCAGGTGAGTGGTTTGACAGGGTAGCTACAAGTGGCAGCCCAGGCTGTCATCCCAGTTATGGTGGGGGTTATCATCTATTTGATTCAGGAAAGATTCCTTATCTAGAATACAAGTTCCTGACCCACAGAGCAGCTAAAATGAGCTAAAAAGGAGTCAGTGCAAGGAAAAGAACCATTTCCCACTGATCAACCTTGTCAAAGCTAGGCTTCATAAAGGCAGAGGGACTTGGGTAGATAGCTAAAAGTTCTGCCCTATCCAAGAGAGTTATATTGGTCCTTTAAGAAGTGGAAGGGAAACTATAGGTCCTAAGATGATACAATTATAAATACCCCAGAGTGAGTATGGATTGATCATGAGATTCAGCAGCCTCAAGGTATCTGGGTAGGGGACACCATTTCTATCCAGACCTCTCTGGCTAGTTTTCTTCTTCAAGAGCTGGGTCTCCCTAAACTCTAATGGAGGAGACCAAGGACTGGGTTTCTTTCCCCAAGTAAGGGTCTAGATTCTGTTTATACTCTGAACAGAAATTAAGTTTCCCAGTTGGGTTTTTTCTCTCATGGTTTTTCCCTTTTGCTCTGATTCTTCTTTCACAACATGATTAATGTGGAAATTTATTTAAAATTATTGTACATGTATAACCTAGAGCAGATTGCTTGCTTTCTATGGGAGCTGGGGGAGGAGGGAGGGAGAAAAATGTGGAACTCAAAATCTTATTAAAAATAAATGTTTACGGGGCAGCTAGGTGGCTCAGAGGATAGAGCACCAGCCCTAGATTCAGGAGGGCCTGAGTTCAAATCTAGCTTCAGACACTTGACACTTCCTAGCTGTGTGACCCTGGGCAAGTCACTTAACCCCAACTGCCTCACCAAAAAAAAAAAAAAAGCATGTTTAAAACTATCTTTACATGTAATTAGAAAAAAATACTATTAAGTGGGAAAAAAGAAGCTGTCTTTACACATAATTGGGAAAAATAAAATACCATTTTAAAAACAACAACAACAACATTATTTTAGGTGTCCCTAGTCTGTCCACAGTGTCCAGACTTCCAAGGGGTAGCACAGACAATGTTATGGACTTCTGCTCTGAGGCCACATCTACCTCTGAGTTCCATGAGCCCCGAACGTGGCAACTTAGGGACATCACAGACGACCGCTCCTTGATATTCCTCCAGGGATCTAGTCGTAGGGTTCAGGGGCAATATATCAGGCCCTGGCTCTTGTCAAACTAATGACCCTGTGTGAGTCCAGACACAAGAAGACAAAGCTCTTTTCTAGGCAGCTAGGTGGGGCAGTTGATGGTTCAATTTGAGACCCAAGTCTAAATCCTTCCTTAGATGTTTGCTAGCTGTGTGACCCTGGACAAGTCACTTCACCTCTGTCTGCCTCCATTCCTCATCTGTAAAATGGGAGAATAACTGCCCCTACCTCATAGGGTTGTCGTGAGGATCAAATGAGGTAATATGGGGGGTCAGCTAGGTGGCGCAGTGGATAAAGCACTGGCCCTGGATTCAGAAGGACCCAAGTTCAAAATCCCGCCTCAGACACTTGACACTAGCTGTGTGACCCTGGGCAAGTCACTTAACCCTCTTTGCCCTGCAAAAAAAAAAAAAAGGTAATATGTATTAAGAACACTTTGCAAACCTCAAAGTATTGCTGAAATAATAGTTATTATTTGTTTCGTTTTGGTTTTCTCCTTTCTTCCCACTCTGGCCCCAATTCACTGACCATGAACCTTATTTCTCCCCCCCCCCCCCCCCCCCCCCCCCCCGCCAGGACTTCATCTGCATTTCCTTCCTGGAGCCTGACAACCAATCACGAACACTGGCGTCGAAGTCGGACACATTAGCTGAGCAGCTGAGAGCCCAGTGTGCCGAGAAATTCGAAGTGGCTGAGCCCCAAGACCACAGACTCTTTGTCCTGGTGGATGGCAAGTGCTTCCAGCTGGCAGATGACTCGCTTCCCCATCACATCAAAGCCTACCTGCTGAAGAGCGAGCCCAAGAGGGATTTCCATTTTATTTATAAAGCCATGGATGAAGGAGAGACCCAGATTCCCATTGTAAAGGAACCAAACTTTCTCTGAGAGCAAGACCTTCCTTGCAGCTCCGCATGTACAAAGGCAGAGGTGTACACCTGGTGTTTACAGTGTGGGATTCAGGCCTGAGAGTTGGATCTCACTAATAAGCAGTATTTCCCCCAAGGTCCTCCCTCTTCCTATTAGAAGAAAACCATTGTGGACCAGGGCAGTAAAATGTATGTGTGTGTGTGTGTGTGTGTGTGTGTGTGTGTGAATACACATACACACACACGAGCCTTCAGACCTTAGAATCATGGACTGCTTCTCATAGTACATTAAAAGCATCCAGTCCAACCTCCCTCATTTTAAAAACAAAGAAGTAGAGGCCCAGAGATGGGGAATGACTTGCCCAGTAGGGTCACATAGCTAGTGAGAAAAAAAGCTGGGGCTTTTCAAACTCAGGTCTCCTGTTTTTCACCCCAAGGCTCTCTCCACGATGGCTCCTCCCTGGGTCAGGGGGACTCGGTTTTTAACAGAGAAAAAGTTACTGGGGAAATGACCCCCATACTATTTCAGACATAGAACTGCCTGACTGGGGGAAGGGAGGAGGAGGAAGTAGGGAGCTACAGCTCTGTGGGTCCTGTGGTTACCCAGCTTCAAGGCCAACAAGACAATGGCATTTGGCCTCGTGTGGATCCCTGCCTTGGGCCCTCCATGAAACCATCCTTGTGAAGTGGAGCCCCAGTGGGAGGGCTTGTGAAGACTACCCAGAGGTGGCCTAGCATGGCAGTCTCTGACCGTCCTGTGCAGTGAGAAGGGATGCAGTTCAGAAATCCCTCTGACACTGTAGCAGGCTGCAGGAATGCTCAGGACTTCCACAGGAGACTACTGGGAGACTTTGCCACTGTCACTTCAGTTGGGCATGTCAGGGGAAGGAGAAGTCCCATTCCCTTCAACTCCACTGCCCTCGGGAATGTTTACCTTGGCACAATGAAGAATGGAGCCCCCAAGTATCCTTCTCTGCCGAAGGGAAAACTGACAGGAACATAAATAAACAAGGGAGGTATGGACTCAAAGACCAAATGTAAAGTACTTTGGGGAATTCAATAAACATAATAATTTTGAAACTGGTTCAGCCTCTGGCCTGAACAATGAGGATATGAGATGTAGGTCCAAGATTTCCTGAGTTAAATTGTTGGAGATTGAAAGGAAACTTCCCTTTTAGTGCTTTTTTTTTTTTTTTTTGGTGGGGCAGTGTGGGTTAAGTGACTTGCCCAGGGTCACACAGCTAGTAAGTGCCAAGTGTCTGAGGCCGGATTTGAACTCAGGTACTCCTGAATCCAGGGCCGGTGCTTAATCCACTGTGCCACCTAGCCGCCGCCGCCCTCCCCCCCCCCCCCCCCCCCCCCCCCGTTTTAGTGCTTTTAAGCCCCTCGTTGTGACATTCATGTTTTCTGTTTCAAGTTGTAAGGCTAAACAATCTGTTTCTGATTTGGTTGTCTCTTCTGTCACACTCCCTGACAAGCCTTTGATTAGTTGGGATCCTAAATTGTTCTCATCTCCGGCATCCTCAGTCGCTGTTCTCTTTGTCTTAACTACTCCCTCTGCAAACCAGGAAGCCACCCCACCCACAAACACAGAAGATAGCCCATTCCTTTCAAACCATAATTAAATTAAATCTGTCAGCCAACAAGCATTCACTAAGTGCCAAGGACTGGACATACAAAAATTAAAATTAAAATAGTCCCTGCCCTCAAGGATCTTACAGTCTAGCCTGTTAGGAGGCAGTTGATCAATAAATGTATTAAATGTCCACCACCACCACCTACTAGACCTGGAGTCAGGAAGATGAGTTCAAATATGACTTCTGACATTTATTAGCTATGTGGTCCTAGGCCAATCACTTCATCTCTGTCTACCTCAGTTTGCCCCTCCATAAAACAGAAATAATAATAGCACTTCCCAAGGTGGTTGTTGAGATCAAATGAGATATTTGGAAAGTGTTCTGCAAGCCTTAAAGCTCTTTATAAATGCTATCTATAACTCTCATTGTGTGCTAGGCACTGTGTTATGAGCTAGACAAAAATGAAGCAGCTTCTGATCTTGAAGAATTTAGATTGTATCAGAAGAAATAATAAGTACATATATGTGTGTGCATGTGTATATACATATATAAATATATGCACAAATATACACATACATATATAGACAGATAGATAGATATGGATATAAAGTATAGTGGGTGATTGATTGGGGACCCTGATCAGCTGAGAAACATCCACACCATCTAACTTGATAAATTTATAGAATACAAAGAGCAATTAATAGAAAATATAAGGAATAGGGTTTTGCTCCTTATATCCTAAAATGTTATTCAGTTGTGTCCAACTCTTTGTGACCTCATTTGGGGTTTTCTTGGCAAAGATGCTGGAATGGTTTGCCATTTCCTTCTCTGGCTCATTTTATAGATGAGGAAACTGAGGCAAACAGTGGAAATGGTTTGGAAAATTCGGAAACTAATAACTAAGGCAGCTAGGTGATAGATAATGGATAGCACACTGGTGTAGGATTCAAGAAGCCTTGAGTTCCAATCCAGGCTCAGACACTTAGTAGCTGTGTGACTATCTGAGCCTGGATTGGAACTCAAGGCTTCTTGAATCCTACACCAGTGTGCTATCCATTATATCATGATGGCGGCAGAGGGGACAGATTCAGTTATGCTGTGCAGCATAATTCCAGCAGGCCTAAAGACCTCTTCAGTAAAGAAGTGCCTCCCCACATTGGTTTGTTTTGTTTTGTTGGGTGAGGCAATTGGGATTAAGTGACTTGCCCAGGGTCACATAGCTAGTAAGTGTTAAGTGTTTGAGGCCAGATTTGAACTCAGGTCCTCCTGAATCCAGGGTCAGTGCTCTATCCACTGTGCCATCTAGCTGCCTGTCCTTCATTCTCAAAGAGGACCATGACAGGTTGATGTCATGACTTGCAGTGTATTGTATTTAAGTGAAGCAGAGCTGTGCAAATTCACCAACCTCACTGTCTCTTTCAGAGCCATCTGGGTCCAGTAGCAAGGTATGTATCAGGACAACTGGAGATGGCCCTGGATATTTAAGGCAATTGAGGTTAAGTGACTTGTCCAGGTCACACAGCTAGTAAGTGTCTGAGGTCAAATTTGAACTCAGGTCCTCTCAACTTCAAGGCCCCCACATTGAAGCCTTCAGAGAAAGCCCCAGTTGTCCCATTTTAGTTATAGCTCTGAAAATCAGGTTCTCCCATAATAAGTTACTAATTAACCTAATGTGCCTCTGCTTATTAACTCATAGAAATTTAGAGCCAAAAGAAAAGATAAATCCAACAGATGAGGTAATGGTGATAAGAGAATGATATGTCCAAAGTAATTCATTAAACAGCCAGCAAACATTTACTAAACACTGTGATAGGCTCTGTGGGGCATTAAAAAACACATGACAAAGTCTTCCCTGAGAAAGCTTCCCCCTTTATAGACAGGATAAGACACACATACAAGAAGAACTAAGTGCTAAATGATGAGTCAAAAAAGACCTCTCCAAAATGCACCACGTGTTCACACTGGACATGGAGGAACAGGGAATGCTTCAAGGAGCAGGTGGTGTTTGATCTGGCCCTTGAAGGATGGGATAAGATTTCAACAGCTAGCAATGGAAAGACCCTTCAGATGGTTAGAATTATGCGAGTAAAAATAAAAAGCCCTGAAGATTTTGAAGAGTGAACATTGGCTGGCTATTATGTAGGGTTGCCATAGCATAGGAGATGAACCTGAAAAAATAGGTTGGGGCCAGAGCATGGAGGAGGTCCGAATAAGGAAGTAGTTATACCTATATGTGAAGAACATTAATTTAGTGACATATGTAAAGTGGATTTGAGCAGGGAGAAATATGGGAGATGAGACTAGGCAGGAGGCTGTTACAATAGTCCAGGTGAGAAGTAAGGAGAAACTGAATGAACCAGGGTGGTAGGGAGAAATGAGGCAGCTAGATGGCACAGTGGAAAAAGGCCTGGGCCTGGGGGCAGAAAGACCTGAGTTCAAATCCATCCTCAGACACTTACTAGCTATGTGACCTTGCACAAGTCACTTAACAAATTTCTAGTTGCCTCAGTTTCATCACAATGAGAATAATACCTACCTTGCGGGGCTATTGTGAAGATCCAATAAGATAATAATAAAGTGCTCAACACGATCTCAAGCACATAGGAAGTGCTATGTAAATGTTAGCTATTCTTATTGTTGTTATTAATAGGTTCAAGATCCATTGAAAAGCTAGACTCAAAGTGACCTCAGAACCAATTAGGTATAAGGAGTGAGAGGAAAAAATCAAATATGGTAGAGACTTTTAGTCTAGGATACATATTCATTGGGAACAAATTTTGAATTTGGGCCCAAAGATGAAAAGGGTCAGAACTAGCTGGAAGGGGTGAAAAGTACAGAGTAATCAATTTCAGCTCAATATTAAAAAGAAAAAAATTTCCTAACAATTAGGAAAAACAAATTAGGAAAACACCTTGGGAGATGGTGAGTTCCATATCAGTGGATGCTTTTTTTGGTTGTTTTTGTTTTGTTTTTGTTTTTTTGTAGGGCGATGAGGGTTAAGTGACTTGCCCAGGGTCACACAGCTAGTAAGTGTCAAGTGTCTGAGGCTGGATTTGAACTCGGGTCTTCCTGAATCCAGGGCCGGTGCTTTATACACTGTGCCACCTGGCTGCCCCCAGTGGATGCTTTTTTTTTTCTTTTTTTTTTTTTGCGGGGCAATGGGGGTTAAGTGACTTGCCCAGGGTCACACAGCTAGTGTCAAGTGTCTGAGGCTGGATTTGAACTTGGGTACTCCTGAATCCAGGGCCGGTGCTTTATCTACTGTGCCACCTAGCCGCAACCCCCCGCCTGTGGATGCTTTTAAGTAGGATAAGCCCTGTCAGGGATTTCTGCTCAGGATTATTATATTGGATAAAATGTTCTCCAAGGTTCTGCAGTATACAGCAGAGGGTTCACCAAAAAACATAGGCACTCTGATGTGACTTGTTTTTAAGTTGCAGAAACATCCTGGTGGGGTGAGAGGGTCTAGAATATCCTCTCCAGGCCCACCATTTTCTGGACAGTGGTGCTCCAACCCTGTGATGCATGAAAAATTTGGTCTTTCTGATTTGTTCTTATGTCTTTCAATGACCAGCCTGTGAAATCCTACAGATCATACTTCTCAAGCAAATGGCACAGGGTCAGGCCACACAGACAGAAACATGGTTCCAAGCTGAAATGGTCATGCAAATCATTCATTAGCTCCCAAATGATGAGAACTTTATCTGGACCCTAGAATAGCATAGATCCTGACATAGCCCTCATATAAAACTTCTTTAATTCCTTCTTGGCTCCAAGGAACAAGTGAATCCACTCTTAAGTTTTACAGCCTTTCACACATCTCAAATGATCCACCCATGAAAGGAACTCATCCTTTACAATGTGCAAATGCAGAGTCTGAATGAGACATACCCTTTCCTGAGTAAGACCTCATGAGTCACAGCCGTAGGGCCTAACACATAAGGCTTCACCAGACATATAATAAGCAGAGAACACTCAGTGAATGAATGCCAACCAAGAACATCAGACCATGCATTCTGTTGACCTCACTCCTTGGATCCTTGCTATAGTAATTCTGTCTAGCTTGTACACAAAATGAGTGACCTCTTTCCTCTTGAGAGGTAACTAGGAATTTAACGTAAGTGCCCTCTCTAGTCCGTGACCCCCATTAGATCATAGCTCATAACATTTAGAAATAGACCTTCAAGGTTAATCTAATCCACCTTTATTTTACAATTAAAGAAACTGAGGACCATCAAAAATCAAGAATTTTTTTTTTTGCAGGGCAATGAGGGTTAAGTTGCCCAGGGTCACACAGCTAGTGTCAAGTGTCTGAGGCCAAATTTGAACTCAGGTCCTCCTGAATCCAGGGCTAGCGCTTTATCTACTACGCCACCTAGCTGCCCCCAAGCATTTTTTTTAAAGCACTTACTACGTATCAGGCACTGTGCTACTTGTTAGGTATTGCTGTTGTTGGTCAGTCATTTTTCAGTCATGTTGGACCCTGTGACCTCATTTGGGGTTTTCTTGGCAGAGATACTGGAGTAGTTTGCCATTCCCTTCTCCAGCTCATTTTAGAGATGAAGAACAGAGGCAAACAGGGTTAAATGACTTGCTCAGGGTCACACAAGCTAATAGGTGTCTGAGACTGGATTTGAACTCAGGAAGTTGAGTCTTACTGACTCCAGGCCCAGCACTCTATCCACTGTGTCACCCAGTGTCCACAATCTTTCCTTTCCTCTATACTAACAATCTTATTGTAGAAATACTATGACCTGAGCAGAAGGCTTTAGTAATGAGCCTCTCCAGGTATCTCTCTGGGGACCTGAAGAAGGCTTCACAGTTTGGGGCCACTCACACAATGCAATCCCTTAATTGTTTCTCCTTCCAGCATACCTTCCTTAGCACTCTACCCCACCAAAGCCTAGAGACTTTCCAATGGGATCCTAGTCACAGTTCAAAGGCATCCCCCAATTTTGCAGTCCTTTGCAAGGATCTATATCCATCACTATGCATCCGTCCTCTAATAAATGGGCATTCATTATTATCATTATTATCATTCATTTTCGCATGCACACAATAACGCACAATTATACAAAGCTCCCTAGGCTAAAACCAACTTTGAAGCTTCCAAGGGCTATTATTCTCCCTCGGAGTTTTCATACATATGCATATATGTATACACATATATAGATATAAAGATATACATGGATACTAGTTTGGGATAAGAATGTGGATATATATTCATAGACCCATTCGGAGGCTCTTGCAGTATCTATCCCCTTACATGTAGCATGGGGGTGTTGTGTGGCTCAGAGAGGCAAAGTAGATACCTCTAGCCAATCTCCCCTTACCCTTCTCTAAGGGTTTCTATTTCCTGACAGGAGGGCAAGTAGGAGGTTGGGGAGATAAAGGATGCCAAGAAAGAATTAGATCTGTTTCTTTAAATATTATCCTAGGGAAGTGGCTTTCAGGTCCAAGCCAAAATTCTGATTGCTGTTTCTTCATGGGGAAGTGAGGGCCCCAAGCTTTATATCTCCCTACTAAATCCCAGTTCCATAATAAACACATCTACCCAAGTCGATAGTAAAACAGAAACCAGAGAAAGTATACGTAGGAGAAGGCGAATATGTCAGATAATTCAGAGTGAAGGCATTTTCTCATTGGGAGCAAGGTAACTAAGCTAGAGGAGAGAGAGAGAGAGACAGAGAGACAGAGACAGAGAGAGGAGAGAGGAGAGGAGAGACAGAGAGGAGAGACAGAGACAGAGAGAGACAGAGACAGAGAGAGACAGAGACAGAGAGAGGAGATAAGAGAAATGAGAGATCCAGATCTCACCCAAGGGAAATTCCTCAGTCTCTAGTGTAGCAAGCTGGGGCTAGGGGCATGATGGAGACTGCTAGCTCCTCTCCATGTCGGATTCTTCCCAGAGTTTTATTCTCCCTTTAGCAATCTGAAGTGGAGTTGGTATCATCCAATCTCTTGAAGACAGAAGTCAGCAGCAAATGAAGCAGCTGCAGAAACCCAAGAGACCCAAGAGCTTGAAGAAAATGAAATGACACTAATGCCCGGATCACTCTTCTGCTCTTGCCAACTCTGTTTCACCCCTCACACAGGCAGGACATTGATCTCCACCAGTGAGGAGAGAGTCCCATACCAATGCACTTTGGGACTTAGGACATACATTTACATACACACATACATGTATAATTCACATATAAATAATACCTATCTGTGTGTGCATACATACATGTGCATATGCACATCTACATCTGTGTATATACCTATATTACATATGAATATATAGGTATATATTTGTGGATATGTTTATGGATAAACTCCCAAAATGTAAACCTTGTCTCAGAGGTTCCTTTCCAACATGAATGGCCCTTTGGAGGAAGGAAAATAGGCATTTATTAATCACCAGCACAGTGCCAAACATTGGACAAATAGTATCACATTTGATCCTCGCAACACCCTTGTGATTTAAATACTACCATCTTTTTACAGTTAAGGAAACTGAGGCAGACAGAGGTTAAATGACTTGCCCAGGGTCATACAGCTAGTAAGAGTCTAAGGCTAAATTTGAACTCAAGTCTTCCTGACTCCAAGTCCAGTGTTTTATCCACTGGGCTACCTAGCTGCCTCTGTCCAGATCAGTCCATTCACTCTTCTAGCTTATTACCCCTACTCAGGTGGAATCAGTATCTGGGTAGCCACCAGGAACTGGCTTGTAAGGCTCAAAATATAACAGTTTTATTTGCAAATTAATGGACACAGAAAAAACTTTCTCATCTCAGTCTTTCACAGTTTCTGTGACTTTACAACACTGTCCTGGATGGGACTCCAGCATGAAGACCAGGGTTTGTTCCTCCCTTTCACTCTCCATTCTGTCTCCAGTATGTGAGGAAATGGGGAATGGTCTCCTCTCAATAAGAATATAATAGTCACCATTCAAATTATACTCCTCTGGACCTGTTTGAGGAAAAAGGTTTCCTTCCCCTCCTCCCCCTCCTCCCCCTCTGTCAAACAAAATCACATGGTTCAGGGAAGCCCAGAGCTGGTCTCAATTAGGTCCGCTCCTGAGCTATGTCCATATAAGGGAGTACTGGAAAATTGTCCCCGTGTCACCTCCCCCATTGGCTAAGAACCCAAAGAATAATTATGGAAATTAGGAATACTGGGTTCTGGTTAGCTAGTTTTTGCGTAGATTGTAACCCTTGAGTAATGAGACCAGTGATGAAAAAGGGGAAGGTCTATTTGCGTTAGGGACCAGGGCTTAAAAGGGGACCTGCCAGCCCCCAATCTCTGCACCCACCAGCCGCACACTGGGTTGCCCATTCTCACGAGAATGACAATAAATGAGCCTTTGACACATCACCGCGGCTGAGTTCCAGAGAATTATTGAGCAAGAGTTGTTCCCAGATGATTGTGATTGCTCCTGGAAGGCCAGACTCACTGTCCTCTATGGGTCTATTTCCTGTTGCTCAACTCCCAGCCCTTTTGGCCTTCCCTAATCTTACCTCCTGGGGCTTTGCTTGCAAATCCTAGCTCTCCCCCAACTCAGCCTCTCCCATCTCTCCTTTGATTGGGCTCCTGCAGTTCTCCATCTTTCCAGCAGATGGTGCTCCCTGAGAGACTTTTCTGGAGTGTCTTGTTCTACCATACTGTATTTGCAACTTAACACTAAATGTCCTGTGCATTAAGGTCCCCTCAGCCCCTCCCTCTATGCAAAGAGCTTCCTCTTGAGCCACTCAATCAGGCTCTGTTTTCTATTCCCAGTTAACTCATTTATAGTCAATCAGTCCCCCACGCCTCCAGACTCCAACAAACTCTCAGATTAGAACCTGCTAGGGACCCAAATCTACCACTCATAACACATTTTACACACACACACACACACACACACACACACACACACACACACACGAAGAAGAAAGGAAAGGGGGAGTAAGCCTTTATATAGTGCCTACTATGTGTCAAGCACTGTGCTAAGCACTTTTTACAAATATTATCTCATTTGATCTTTATTGCTACCCTAGGAGGGAGCAAGGGAGGTGCTACTATTATCCCCATTTTTTCCTTTTCTTTTCTTTCTTTCTTTCCTTCTTTCTTCCTTCCTTTCTTTCTTTCTTTCTTTCTTTCTTTTTTTTTTGTGGGGCAATGAGGGTTAAGTGACTTGCCCAGGGTCACACAGCTAGTGTCAAGTAAGTGTCTGAGGCCAGATTTGAACTCAGGTCCTCCTTGAATCCAGGGCCAATGCTCTATCCACTGCGCCACCTAGCTGCCCCTATCCCCATTTTACAATCAAGGACACTGAGGCAACCAGAGGTTGAGTTGCCCTGAGGGTCACACAGTGCCTTAGTCTGAATTTTTCCTAATCAAAGAGCATTTACTGAGCACCCACTATGGGCAGAACACCGTACTAGGCACAGTGAGAGGAGAAAAGGGAGTACAAAGGGGAGGGGTTTTTTAAAGGTCTTGGGTCAAGGGTCCAAGACTAAACTGTAGACAATGCAAAGTATTGAGTAGTATGTTTCAAGATACAGAGAGTAAGATTAGCCAATGTACTAAAGTTTCTTGCCAAAAGAGAAAATACCCTAATTAGTCTGAATTTGATCTCAGGTTTTCCTCATTCCAGGCCTATTCTATCCATTATGTAACCAACTGCCTAGTGATGACCAATCATTATGTCATTATTTCTATTAACAGTTTAGACTTAAATAGTGCTTAAAATTGTAAAAGTGCATCATATATTCATTCAACAAGATATTATGGCGAGGTAATCACTATTGGGAGAGAGGAGACATAGGTTATGTTCAGGGTCTATCACTAATAATAGCTCACACTGATGGAGGATTTCATAAAAGACTTTCAACACCTTTTTGAGGTGTCTAGTACAAGTATATCCCAATTTTACAGCTAAATCAATTGAAACAGGCACACATTAAGTGCTTACTATGTGCAAAGCACTTACGGGGATTACAAATAGAAAAAATAATCCCCACTCTTACTCCCTGAGTTGTCTTTTGGGGGAAACAACAAAATTGGAGAATTTCAGCTGTCAGTCATATGGAAAAGTTCTGTGGTTTTTAGGATGTAACGGCAAAGCAGATGGTAATTCCTCTTTAATATAATTTCCACTGATAAAATCATATCTGTTTCAGAGGTTGAATCATTTGATGGTGCCAGTAGTTTTGGTGACAGGAATTTTCTTTTTCTGGGTGTTCAGTAGCTGTGGCTGTAACACCAGTCGGAGGAGTGGCCACCTGCATCCTCTCAAGGGGTTGCTTCTCAGGATAATGGCTATGTATGAAAGCTGGGTTTCTTAAAGAAGCAGGACTGGTGGTCTGGGAGATCCTGCCACTCCTAGGCCTTCTGTGCATGAAGGAAGAGGAACTGAGGCCCAGAAATCTGAATTTGCCTAGTGTTCCACAGCTACTAAATAGTAGAGTCATCTAGGCAGCACAGTGAATAGACTGGGTGTGGAGTCAGGAAGACTCTTCTTCTTGAGTTCAAATCTGGCCTCAGACATTAACTGTAGCAAGTCACCTAACTCTGTTTGCCTCAGTTTCCTTGTCTGGAAAATGAGCTGGAGAAGGAAATGGCAAACCACACCAGTATCTCTGTCAAGAAAACCCGAAACAGGGTCACAAAGAATTGGATATGACTGAATAACGACAGCAGAAACATGATTAGAATCCAGTTCTCCAGAATCTAATTTTAGTACTTTCTATTATATTAAATTCCCCAATTCTATCCCTTTATAGATTGTAAGATCCTATAGATTCCATGACAGGGAATCCCCTTTGCTGAATACCAGTATGTATATATACCAAGTCACTTGTGGTTGTAGATAATTTAAGCTGTCATACAAGCATCAATTTCAGAGAAGAGAGCTCAATTTCACAAATACCAAGGAAGTTCCCTATGTAAAAATTAGAACCACAATTACCAATAGCCTTGAGTATTAATTTAGTCTTTTATTTTTCCTCTTTCACAACTGCCATTCTTTTTACTTGAAAATATCACTGAACCTTAAGATGGGCCCATTTCAGGCACTTCTCAGGGATCCATCATATCTCAAGATAACCAATGTGTTTTGATACTATAGCTAAAAATGAAACTTTTAAAAAGATTTTCTCATTTCTTTGTTTCCAAGCATATCTCTCCACCAATACATAGGGAGTTATCCCTTGTAATGAAGGTATAAAAAGAAAAAAAAAAACTAACCAAACAGGAACAACTAACCAATACATCGACAGCTTCTGACCGCATAAGTGACATTCCACATTCATACTCTATATATCCCTAGTCAAGGCAGAGAGGTGCATGCTCTCACATTTTCTGAGGGCAAATCTTGGTCATTATAGTTACACACCATTCAGTTTCATTTTTGTTCTTTCCATTTATATTGTTGGAAGCATTCTTAATGTTGCTTCTCTCATTCCACTTGCTTTCCCTTTGCATCATTTCATGCAGGTCTTTCCATGTTTCTGTGTGTGTGTGTGTGTGTGTGTGTGTGTGTGTGTGTGTGTGTGTGTGTGTGTGTGTGTGAATTGGGGTTAAGTGACTTGCCCAGGGTCACACAGCTACTAAGTGTCAAGTATCTGAGGCTGGATTTGAACTCAGGTCGTCCTGACTCCAGGGCCGGTGCTCTATCCACTGTGCCACCTAGCTACCCTCCATGTTTCTTTTAATCCTTCATATTCATAGCTTCTTGTAGTAGAATAATATTCCATGATATTCCTGTACCATAATGTGTTTCACCATTCCCCAATTGGTGGATACCTACTTTGTCTCCAGTTCTTTACTGCCACAAAAAAGTGCTGCTATGAATATTTTGTTTAGATATGCTTTTCTGTCTTTGATTTCTTTGGATGTGCCAAACAGTGGGATTTATGAACCAATGATATATGAGCATTTTAGTCACTTTTTGGGTAGCATAAAAAAGAATTGCTTTCCAGAATGATTGCATCAATTTGCAGTTCTACCAACATAGTATTAGTATGCCTGTCTGAAAATGCAATTTAAAATTCATTCACCTTCCATACAGAAAACATACTCAGTGGCTAAGTGGGAAGAGGTTTAACTAGAAGTCTGAATATAGGATACAAAAAGAGGCAAAAGATGGTCCCTGCCCTCAAGAAGCATACAATCTTTTTGGGGGGGAGGGGCAGGGCAATGAGGGTTAAGTGACTTGCCCAGGGTCACACAGCTAGTAAGTGTCAAGTGTCTGAGGCCACATTTGAACTCAGACCTTTCTGAATCCAGGGCCAGTGCTTTATCCACTATGCCACCTAGCTGCCCCTGAAGCTTACAATCTAATGGGAGAAACAACATGTAAACAAATATATACAAAGCCAGCTATATACAGGGTAAGTAGGAAATAATTAACAGAGGGAAGGCACCAGTCTCATCCTGACTCTGCTAACTTGCCATATGATTTTGGGCAAGTCACTTCTCCATGAGCTGCAGTTTCCCCATTTATAAAATGGGGACAATAATACATACATTGCCCCACAAGATGACTGTCAGGATCAGATGTGCTAATGGATGTTTAGATCCTCTAAAAATATATATATACAAATGACTTCTGGTCAAGAAGGATGTCTGAAAGGGGTAGTTCCTACATATGAACTTCAGCAAAAACCTAATATTCACACCAGACGAAATAATGATTTAAAAATACAATGGAGGGGGCAGCTAGGTGGCGCAGTAGATAAAGCACGAGCCCAAAATTCAGGAGGACCTGAGTTCAAATATGGCCTCAGACACTTGACACTTACTAGCTGTGTGACCTTGGGCAAGTCACTTAATCCTCATTTCCCTGCCCCCCTCCAAAAAAAAAAATCCAGTGGAAAGGCATAGTAAGTGACTTCTTCCACTCCAGAACTACACAAATAGCCAGAAGCCCACTAATTATAGGAGCAGGGGCTACTAAGAAAGCCATAGCGGGGCAGCTAGGTGGTGCAATGGATAAAGCTAAAGCACCAGCCCTGGATTCAGGAGGACCTGAGTTCAAATCCGGCCTCAGACACTTGACACTTACTAGCTGTGTGACCCTGAGCAAGTCATTTAACCCTCATTGCCCCGCCAAACAAAAAAGAAAAAAAAAGAAAGAAAGCCATAGCGAGAGTAGGCAAAGAAGCCATTAGGGTTCTGCATCCAGAGGCAGCAAGAGGAAGACCCAGGGGAGCCAGAAAAACCCAGGGTGGGAACTTTGGAAAACCCAGGGAAATAGTGACCAGCGTGCCATGGCAGGGTTCAGAATAGCATGGGACCAAGAGCTCTGAGGGTCCCAGCACTTTGTTCTGAGATGCCATGAAGAACCCCAAAGATCCAGCAATCTGAACCTGAGAGATCCAGGATTAGCTAACCCTAGCAGAACCAACTGCCCCACCTCAAAGCAAAATTGAATGTGGTTCTTAGCCATGGCACAAAGCCCCAAGTTAGGAATTAAAGTCAGAGAAATGAGCAACCAAAGAAAACACTGAAGAACATTAAAAAAATTATTGTAGTGGGCAGCTAGGTGGCGCAGTAGATAAAGCACTGGCCCTGGTTTTAGGAGGACCTGAGTTCAAATCCAGCCTCAGACACTTGACATTTATCAGCTATGTGACCCTGGGAAAGTCACTTAACCCTCATTGCTCCACAAAAAAAAAAAAAAATTATTGTAGCTCTAGAGGTCCCTCAAAAGACAAAAAGGATTAACTGCACAACTGCAAAGAAAGGGGGGTGGGGGTGGGCGGGTATTAGATTTTCTTCAAGGACTATATGAATATCCAAAAGAAATAAAGAGAGGAAAAAAAATAAAGCTCTGGAGAAAAAAATTGGAAGGAGGAAAAAATAGTTTAGAAGAAAAAGTGATAAACTTCATCCAAGTAATATAGTCACTAAAATCTAAAATAAATTAAACCCAAATCAATGACTCCACGAATCTGCAAACAATATTAGAACTAAATCAAAAGATTGAAAAAATAGAAGAAAATGTAAGATTTATGATACCAAAAGCAACTTACCTATAAAGTAGGTCAAGAAAAGATAATTAAAGAATCACTGGACTCTGGAAAACCATGATTTTTTTTTTAAGCCTGAACATTATATTTCAAGAAATCATAAATGAACACTGCCCAGATCTATTAGAACCAGAGAACAATATGAAGATATAAAGAATCCACTGATTGCCTCCTGAAAGGATCCACAAAAGGGAAAAATCTCATGAATTTCATAGGCAAAATCCAGAGCTCCCAGGTCAAAGAGAATATATACAGGCATTCCAAAAGAAGCAGTTCAAGTAAAAAGAACCATAGCTAAGATTATAATACATGACCTGGCAGCTTCTACAATATTCCCCGAGTCAAAATAGATAGGCTTATAACCAAGAATAAATTACCCTGCAAAGCCAAGTATTATCATACACAGGGAAAAATATGGATCATTAATTGAATAGAGAACTTCAAAGCATTCCTGATGAAAAGACCAGAACTAAGAACTTTGAATATAAACACAAAAGTCAAAAGAAACCTAAAAAGCTAAATTCATTTGGGCAATTAGAAAGTGTGTAAAGATATCATGTTAATAGTCTAATCGGGAAAGAAGATACAAGCTTTCCTTCAGAATCTTAGTGTCCTCAAAGGGCACTTTTAAATAAGACAAGCAGATGTCCTGCGAATAGATTAGTTCTGTTCTGAGGGTTTAAAGGGGTGGGGGGGGGAGAAATGAGGGTTAAAAGGAATATATTAGTGTAGAAAGGAGGAAGAAGGGGCTGGAACTTCTTATTTCTCAAAATTTTGAGGTTTCTGAGAAAAAGTATACAGATAGGGTATCACTCTTATCTGAAATGAACAAAAGAAGATTGAACAGAGTTTAGTGTAGAAATACATCAAATACAACAGGAAAACAATGATTGGAGTAGGAGGAGGATACTGGGAAGGGAACAGTTGCAAGCAAAATAAATTTCTCTTGAAGGGATTAAATAAAGAGGAGGAAACAAAAAAAACTAGAAACTAAAGGGGTGTCTTAAATTGACTCTTGGAAAATTGGGGAATTACTAAAGAAATTTGTTTTGCATGACTACACATGTATAATTTACATTAAATTGTTTGAGTTCTTTTTTTTTTTCTTTTTTGCAGGGCAATGGGGGTTAAGTGACTTCCCCAGGGTCACACAGCTAGTAAGTGTCAAGGTCTGAGGCCAGATTTGAACTCAGGTACTCCTGAATCCAGGGCCTGTTCTTCATCCACTGTGCCATCTAGCTGCCCCTGAATTGTTTGAGTTCTTAAGGAGAGGTGGGGAGGGAAGGAGGAAGAGAATTTGGAACACAAAGTTTTTAAAAAATTGATGTGAAAATTTGTTTTTATATGTAACTTGGGGAGAAATCTAAATAAAGAAATAATTTTTTTAAATAAAGAAATTGTGGTATATGAATGTAATGGAATATTATTGCTTGGTAAGAGATAATGAAAGAGATGATTTTAGAGAATCCTGGGTAGTGTGAACTGATGATGCAGAGTGAATGAATTGAGCAGAACCAGGAGAACAATTTAGAAAGTGACATCATAAAAAAAAAAAAAAAAGGAAAAAACACAACTTTGTAAGACTTAAGAACTCTGATCAATGCAATTACCATGTCTCCAGAGGACCTGTGATGAAGCATGCTGCCTACCTCTTAACAGAAAGATAATGGGCACACAGTTTCTTCATACACAAAAGTGCTTGTAGAAACATACATTTTTTAACACGGCCACTATGTGGATTCTTTTTTGCTTGGATTTGCTTATCTATTATAAAAATTGTTGTTGTTGTTGTTGTGCTCTTTAGTCAATAATTGGGGAGAAGGAATTTAAAGCCAGCTAGATGGCAATAATAATGCCCCACCAAAGTCCATTATAATATTTTTAAATGCACAGAAAAGAACTGAAGGAAGTTCAAAAGGAAGCAGAAATACTCAGAATGGTTTTGAAAGTAACATATAGAAATTAATTATATTTTCATTTTTTTAAAAAGCAAGCAGGGCAGCTAGGTGGCGCAGTGGATAGAGCACCAGCCCTGGAGTTAGGAGTACCTGAGTTCAAATCCAGCCTCAGACATTTGACACTTACTAGCTGTGTGACTCTGGGCAAGTCACTTAACCCCAATTGCCTCACAAAAACCAAAAAAATTAAAAATTAAAAAAACAAGCAGTATGAAATGGAAATTCGCCATTTCATATAGAATCTTTCTTTTGTGTTCTGCTATGTATATGGAAATGTATATGGCAGTGTTTAAGTTCAAATTTTTAATGTAAAAATTTTAATTTTTTTAAATTAAAAAAAATTAAGTAAAGCTATGATATGGCAGAGGAAGGTTATGTTTTGCCCTAGAGAGTAGACCTAGAAAAAACAGATAAGAACTTTATGGATGATGGGAGGAAAAATTTCCTATTAGTACTATCTAAGGGTGGAATAGAGTAGCAGAGTAGGTTATATGGCCCCTCTCAATGGAGGTCTTAAAGCAAACACTCAATGACCAGATTAATCCTGTGTCTCTTGTCCTGTTACTGCCTGAGTCATGGTTCTTGTTTCTGGATTTAGTTCAGAAATTTAGCTGGCTTGCAATGAGTTTAAGTTTAGAAATCCACTTCTCCGACTAATCACTATTGTATTCTTGCCTTGAGGAAATCTGTTTTCCTTGAGGGATGTGGGTGGATATCAGGGTGTCTGGTCCAGTATCCTTCAAGTAAGCCTTCAAGGCTATCTGTTTGTTATCCAAAGAAGTCTCGTCCACTATCTCTAACCTTATAGATGGACTCAAACAATGAATATTTCTTAGTCACAAGAGGGAAGGAAGGGGTTGTTGCTAGTCCCTGTCCCCAATTTCCAACTAATCATATTGTTGCCTTTGCCTCAGCTCTGTAACCAATTGTGTTTATTTCTTCATTCATGATGTCCTGCTCTTTTAACCAATCGAAACTTGTTCCTCACCTACAAAATCCTGTTCTTTGTTCTGTACTCCCCAAAACTATACAAGAGAACTATTCCCCCTCATTCAGGGTCTTATCTTTGCTGGGGAAGCTGAGACTCTATTTAATGGTAAATTCTGCTTTAATAATACACTGAGGGGCAGCTAGGTGGCGCAGTGGATAGAGCACTGGCCCTGGAGTCAGGAGTACCTGAGTTCAAATCTGGTCTCAGACACTTAACACTTACTAGCTGTGTGACCCTCGGCAAGTCACTTAACCCCAATTGCCTCACCCAAAAAAAAAAAAAATAATACATTGATCATGTTCGGAACTTTGTGCTTCAAATGTGACCGTTATATTACAGTGAGAATTCTTTTGGTATGGGTTGGAAGAGGTAGCCACTCGAGGTCCCTTCCAACTCTGAAACTTTATGATTCTGCAAGGAATCCTGGGTTCAAATCTTGACTCTTCCACTCACTCTGTGACCATGAAGAAGTCATTTTTTTGTTGCTTCAATTTCCTCACTCTTTCCTCTACATTTATTCAGCACCTGCTAAATGCACTGCTAGGAGCAGCTAAGTGGCACAGTGGATAGAGCACAAATAGAGCTCAGTTTCTTTATCTGTAAAAGCAGACCTTTCTTTACCTACCTCAGAAGAGGCAGCTAGATGGCAAAGTGGATAGAGTGCCCAGCCTGGAGTCAAGAATTTGAATTTCCTTCAATTCTCTTCTGGGCATTTAAAAATATTATAATGCCTTCTTTTGGGGGCATTATTATTGCTATCTACCCCTTTAAATTCCCACTCCCCAATTAACGACTGAAAGAGGTGGAGAAAGCACAACAACCTTTATAATAGATAAGCAAATCTAAGCAAAAAAGAATCCACATAGTGGCCATTTAAACCTGAGTTCAAATCTGACCTCAGACTCTTACTAGCTATGTGACCCTGGGCAAGTCACTTAACATGGTTTGCCTCAGTTTCCTCCTCTGTAAAATGAAGTGGTGGTGATGGTTATTGTCCTTTGTTCTCAAAGAGAACCAAAATGACTCACTATGTTGGGGTCAAGGTATATTATGTCCAACTGTGGCTGATCAGACTTAACACAAGTTCAGAAAGCTCTACCAGAGGTTGGGCACAAATAGCCCATATGAACACTTGGAGTGGAGATATCTCTAAATTTGCACATCTCACATTTCTGTTTTTGTTCCTGTGCAAGTACTCAGGCTATCAAGACATTTACTATAGGTTGGGTTTTCTTATAATTATTCCACATTTTAAAAACAGAGGACTTACTGTCAAATCCATAAACAATCCATAAACAGTAAACTCTTCTTCTGAGAAGCTAGGTGGCACAGTGGATAAAACACTGGCCCTGGAGTCAGGAGGACCTGAGTTCAAATCTGACCTCAGATGCTTCCTAGCTTTGTGACCCTGGGCAAGTCACTTAACCCCAACTGCCTTAAAACATCCAGGGCCATCTCCAGTCATCCTGGTCTATATCTTGCCACTGGACCCGGATGGCTCTGGAGGAGAGAGTGAGGTTGGTGGCCTTGCACAGCCTTCCCTCACTTAAATACAATATACTGCAAACCATAACATCACTCCAATGTCATGTTCCTCTTAGAGAATAAAGGACAAACAACAACAACAAACTCTCCTTCCTTTTTAAGTAAATCTCAGGTGAATGAACCAGTCCTGACACATTTATAACTCATCAAGGAGATATCATTAGTTTTTTTTTTTCTTGTTTTTTTTTAGTGAGGCAATTGGGGTCAAGTGACCTGCCCAGGGTCACACAGCTAGTAAGTGTCAAATGTCTGAGGCCGGATCTGAACTCAGGTACTCCTGACTCCAGGGCCGATGCTCTAACCACTGCACCACCTAGCTGCCCGGATATCATTAGTTTTTAAACAAAGGACCACATAAATAGGGCCACAAAAACCAAGCATACCCTCTACATAAAGAACTTTACACCTTTAAAAAACAAAACCAAAAACCTCTCACCTGTATTTGAACCCCAAATGCTCGGCCTGGAATCTAGACTTCAACACTTAATAGCTTTGTGACCCTCTGTGAATCAATTCTCTCATCCTCACTTTCTTCATCTGCGAAATGGGTTGTAGTAGGGGAGGATATCTAATATGTGGTGAATGAAAGAGAAATAATTTCTTAAGTATTTAGTATGTGTTAGGTACTATGCTAAGAACAGATTACCACCTGGTCTGAAATTTATTGATAACCATGTGTTGGGTTTGACTCTAAGGATATGGGCACTATCTTCAGAAGAGCCCTGGTGAAATGTAGATATTATCCCAGGGGAACAGGAGCGTCGTCAGGATCCTAACTGCTCCCTACCCTCATTCTTCCACCCACCCCATGCACAAGGGTGTAGATAAGCTCACCAAAATAGCAAGGGGTTATATTGAAAAGCACAAAGAGTGAAGAGGGATGGGTGAAGGAGGAAGACGGGATTAGCTACTTACAGTAATGATAATTCATAATTCTATTGATACTAAAAGTACACAAAGTTCCTTCCTCACAATGACTCTATGAGATAAATAAAATAGGTATTCTTATCTCTATTTTACAGAGGAGTACACTGAGACCAGAGGTGAAGTGTTTTGTCCATAAGCCACGTAAGTTTCTGATCCAGGACTCAAAACTTTATTAAGGGGGCAGCTAGGTGGATAAAACACTGGCCCTGGATTCAGGATGACCTGAGTTCAAAATCCTACCTCAGACACTTGATACTTAACTAGCTGTGTGACCCTGGGCAAGTCACTTAATCCTCATTGCCCAGCCAAAAAAATTTTTTTTTAAGTTTCCTAAAAAAAAAATAAAAAAACAAAACAAAACAAAAAACTTTTATTAAGCCTTGTGACTCCAAGACCAATGCTCTTTTCTGTACAATATGCTACCTTTTGTAAAAAGCACTTAATAAATATTAAATAATTGATCTCCTCCAGGTAGAGCTGATGAGGTGTGACTAAACTGAGATGAAGCTATATTGTATATTAAAGCAGAGGTCCTGAAAAAAATTGGCTCAGATATTTCAGCCCTTTCTAATGGTTTCTCCACCAAAAAAACATTCAGGAATTTCTGCTCAGCTGACCCATAAACTGACTCATGACACTAAAACAATCCCTGGGCAAGGCAAGAGAGACTCTTGTGAAACCTTCTACTCTGAGGCCACTCAGGGCAGCTGACAAGTTGTACAAAGGGCAGGTTTCTTGAGAAGTAAGTCAGCATTATTCATGATCCCCAGCTGTGCATGGGTGGGGCATGACATGAGAGGTGGTTAAAATTGGGGGTGAACATTTCAGTGAGAACCTCAGCAGGCTTAGACAATAGAGGAAGATAGTGGTAAGCACCCTCTCAAGTCACACAATCAGCTTCTCTCCTCCTGTCAGAGGCAGCTTGGGAATCACTGAGGGGTCTGCCCCTGTTCCCACATGCAATCCCATCCCCTCTTCATTTAGTTCTGAGCCAAGAATTAAGGCCTACTACTCCTTTAGCTCCCACCACCACTACTACCCACTACCCTTAGCATCTGTCGGGCCTCATGGCAAGTATCTCCTAGGGGCAGGGGGAGAGAACTCAGCTTAGTAGCTCAATGGGGAAATGGTGATCCCAGAACACAGGGTGGTAGATTTAAAGCTGAAAGGAGTTCATTTTCCTTAACCCCATCATCTTACAGATGAATTAACTGAGATCAAAGAAAGGTTTTATAAATAACTAGAGGTCACACAAGTAATAGAATTCCTGGTAGAGCTGGGATTTGAAACTATGGGTCCAACTTCTCTCCATTATAGCACTTTGCCTCCTCCAACTAACATCACGCACCTTATTTCCTCAGCAGTTTTACAGATAAGGCAGCACTATCTGAGATCACCTTCCATTTACACTGTATTTATCTTGTGTTTACATAGTTGTTTATAGGTTGTCTCCCCAATTAGAATATGAGCTCATTGAAGGGAGGGACCTTGTTTTTGTCTCTCTTTGTATCCCTGGCACTTAGCATAGAGCCTGGTGCATAGTAGACACATCATAAACACTTATGGAGCATGATGATGACCATCCAGTTAAAAAGGAGAACTAGGCAGAGAGAAGGAATACTCAGCAGATGTATGGACCACTCTCACCTATCAGTGTTAGTGGAGGCCAACAGTGATGTGAGTAATGGTAAATAAAAATGTAACCCACACATAAACACTGAATTTGGAATCACAGGATCTGAGCACGAATTCTGGCTTTTCCTGGCTTGGGAAAGTCCTTATGGGCTCTCGGTTTCTTCCTCAGTAAAACCTGAAGTTAGACTAGATAACCACTAGGATTCCTTCTGAATTTGTACAATTCTATGTAAAGGATCAAGGAGGAAGAGAGGGCTGTTATAAGATTTCAGCAAAGTAGAAGAGGAAAGGAGACCGAAGGGAGTGAAGTAGGAAGGGGAAAAAAAAGAATTGAGAAAGAACAGTTCATAGAAAACTCAAATTAGAGCTGCAATATGACCTGCAGCCAGAGAGCACACTTTGCTCTCCAACTCCCCTCCCACTAGACTCAGAGAAGTCCTGTTGCCCTACCTGGATTCATTCTCTAACCTTACTCTGGTCCTACCATGGGCAACCTCCATCTTTACAGCAAAAAAGAACACCAGATTTGGAATTAGAAAACCTTTATTCAAATTTATATGATAAAGTATTTAGATTTTTATATAAAAGCACTCATATAAATTACTAATGAAGAATAATTTACTATTCACATATTTGTATGATAAATAAAACTATCTTCTCCAGCACTTATCATAAGATCCCGCAGGTAGTAGGTGATTTATAATGAATGATATATGAATAGTTGTATCAAGGACCATTGAATTGTAAGATCATTGATTTAGAGCTAAAAGAGACCTTGGGGCCATTTGGTCCAATTTTCTTTTATGGATGAGGAAACTTAAGCCCAGATAGGTTGGGCTTTAAAAAACAAGTAGGGATTTAATAGGCAGAGGGGAAGGAGAGCATTCCAGGCCTAGGGAATACCTGAGAAAAGAAGTGACAATGTCTGGTATTTTCAGGAGCCAGAGAGTTTTCATGGAAAGGAAATTCATAAATTGCTACAATATCAGTTTGAATGTTGTTTCCCCTATTAGATATGAAACTCTTTGAGAGCCAGGACTATTTTTAATTGCTTTTCTTTGTATTCCCAGTGCTTAGAAAAAAGCCAGGACATAGTAGGTGGTTAATAAATGCTAATTGACTGACAATTTCATAAAGCATCTTGAATGATGAAAAAGGAGACAACTTCGTTCGGGAGAAAACAGGAAGTTTCTTAAGATTTTTGAATAGAAAAATGCCAGGACCAGATTTTTGTATAAGAAAAGTTTTTTGTTTTTTGTTTTTTTTCTGACAGCAGAATTAAGGACAGATTGGAAGGCAAAGGGTGTAGATGGGAGGAGCTCTTGGGCTTATTTAATAGTGCACGTGGTAGTGGGAGGCAATGGGCCTGGAGATGTCTGTGCATTTTTTGTCAACAGCCTTTTGTAAGGAAGACCTATACCCACACAGCTGGGTGACCCAAATCCAGGTCTAAGCAACAGTACCAGACTCCACAGATGCATTGGGACCCAGATCACCCACACAAGCCAAGAATAGGCCAGGGCCAATCACATAAATGACCCTACTTCATCAAGGGAGTTGGCATTCAACCTTCCATTATAAATAGACACAGTGTGTTGTATGGACAGAGTGCTGGACCCCTAGGTAACAACAGATAGATAGATTCAGAATGACCATGTAAAAGGAATTTATTTCTAGAGAGAGCTTATAAAAAGACTAAGATTTGAAGGTAGATCCTCTATATACTAGGATGTATTAGAGTGGCTGGCAGAAGAATTAGAGATCCCATATCTGCATCCAATTCAGTCAAAAACATGCTGACAAAGAAACACCAAACAACTAGCTGAATAACTCAAATTTGTTTATGGCTATGCTGGCAATTCAGGACTGGGTCACTACCACTGGAAATTACAGAAGGGTAATCTTAAAGAACCTGATTTGGTAATCCACATAGATTATGAAGTAAATGGCAGAAGGCATCCAACACATCCACTGTAGGCTGCCAAAATTTAGCACCTGAATACCTAGGAATTCTTTGTTAGAATTTATCAGGGGGCACCTAGATGGTGCAGTGGATAGAGCACCGGCCCTGGAGTCAGAAGTACCTGAGTTCAAATCTGGCCTCGGACACTTAACACTTAACTAGCTGTGTGACCCTGGGCAAGTCACTTAACCCCAATTGCCTCACACACAAAAAAAAAAAGTAAAAAAAAAAAATTTATCAGAAGCTCAATGTTTCATTGACTGCAGACAAGGGAAGTGGTGACACAGAGGTGTGGGAAAAAAGGGAGAAAATAAGCACTTCACACACACACACAATCACCTACTTGGCATAGTGGCAGGCACTGTGCTAAGTGCTTTACAAATATTCTCTCATTTGATCCTCACAACAACCCTAGGAAGTAGGTGCTACTATCCCCATAATACAAGTTGAAGAACCTGAGGCAAACAGATTAAATGACTTACCAAAGGTCTCACAGCTCTTAAGCATCTGAGGCCAGATTTAAAGTCAGGTTTTCTTGACTCCAGGCCCAGGGCTCTTTCTCACTGCCCTCCCTCTTCCTGCCCACCATTCAATCATTCGCCAAGTCCTGTCTTCTCTACCTTTATAACATCTGTCACATATGTCCCCTTCTTTCCCCTTACACTGCCACCACCCTGCTGCTGTATGCCCTCATCAGCTCATGACTGGACAACTGCAATAGCCTCATGGCTAGTTTCCCTGCCTCAAATACTTCCCCACCTCAGTCCATTCTCTATTCAAAGTGAGCTTCCTAAAGAACAAGTCTGACCATGTTACTCTCTCCACATATAACAAAAAAATTAAAGCATCTTCTTAAGAAATATTGAAACTGCCTACATGACAAATGTCAGCATTTTCCAATACTCTTATCAGTCTTCTTGTGGCAACAGGATCATAATTCGGCTGCATGACCCCTTCTAGTCAAGCATATGTAATGAGTGGAATGATGCCACCTACTGGAGACTTACTATAGGAAAGCTCCACCATGAGGAAAATGCCTCAGAGGGCAAGGCCATGTGGCTTTTCCTTGGCATCAGGAAGTGACATTTGCTCATGGGTTCTGTCTATCAAGGCTGCCAGCCAATCAACTTGAGGAGCCTCCTATTTTCTGGGAGCAGACAGGAAGGAGGAGAGGGAGCCTGCACGGAGAGCTCTGGCACTTTTGGGTTCCTGACTTGATGGTGGTGGCGGCAGAGGACTTCACAGGAAATTTGAGGAAAGATAGGAATGCCAGGCTGTTGGAATTCTGTTCTCAATCTTTCTCTTTCTATTTTTCAATAAACCCTTAAAAACCTAAACTCATTTTATCAGTGATTTTAATCAGTTTCCCCCAAAACTGGGGGAACAGATTAGAATCCACATTTAGAATCTTAAATTACACACATATCACTAGTGGACTGCATCACCCTCTTGAATCAAGCATAACACTCATGGTTTCTAAAATATAGTATTGCTGACTATTGTATTGTCTGATATTACTTAATGCTTGACATTGGAAAATATCATCTGACATTATTAATTAGAAAGAAAAGAAACTTAATCTACTAATACAATTAAAATATCTAAATATAATAAGTCACAATTTTCCAGTTAGTATGATGATTATTATCATAATTAAATCACTTTAAATCTCTTATAACTAAGGGGTGAGGAAAATCTCACTCACACCTGTACATATCCTGTTTGTACAGTTGTTTGTATGCAGTCTCCCTCATTAAATTGTTACCTCACTGAGAGCAGGGACTGGATTTGGGGGGTTTTGCCTTTCTTAGTATCCCCAAGGCTTAGCACAGTCCCTGACAGTAATTTGACTTATTTGTTGTGGACCCTTATCACCTCATACCTGAACTACTGCACTAGCCTGTTGCTTGGTCTCCCTTCCTCAGGCGTCCCACTCCAATCCATCTTCCACTTAGCTGCAAAAGTGATTTGAAGGTTCAGGTCTAACCATGTCCTCTCTGTTCAATAAATTACAAAGGTTAGGGCACAAGTCTGACCAGAGAGAATGTGTGGACTTGTTTTTCCTGAGACTAAATTTCTTACAAGTGAGGGCTTTTAGTTTTTTGGTTGTGAGGAGACTTAAATAGGAAAGAAAAGCAGAGATATTAATACTAAAAAAAAACTTGGCCATCATTTTAAAACTACAGAAAAGGGGCAGCTAGGTGGCACAGTGGATGAAACACGAGCCCTGGATTCAGGAGGACCTGAGTTCAAATTTGGCCTCAGACACTTGACACTTACTAGCTGTGTGACCCTGGGTCACACACCAAGTCACTTAACCCTCATTGTCCCGAAAGGAAAAAAAAAAACCTACAGAAGAGAGTAGAAGTTTAAAAGGGGACACATACAAGGAAATGATGGAACTACCAAGTTTTAAATACAAAAACATATTAACTCCCCAAACCAAACTCCTTGTGGAGATTGTTTTTCCTGTTTGCCATCCTAACTTTCTATTCATTTGTTTTGTGAAATGTCCAATGTTGATGTTTGTCTGGCTCAAAAAAAAATTAAGTTCCTGGAGGCAAAGGGTCACATGCACAGTAAGCACTTTCTTAAATCCCCACTGACTGGGCAAATGTTTATTTGTTCCAGACTTACTGCCGTGCTTTTTCAACTTGCTCCCTAAATGAACTTGAAGCCATCTTCCAGAGGAGTTTGGCTTTACCTCACCTGACACCAAGCAATTGACTAGGGTGGGGTTAGTGTCCTCATTCACAGGATCAAGGATTTAGAGTGAAAAGGTAGAGCTATTTTATTGGTATAACATTTGTCTATGCTTTTTTGCAGTGACACTGGGGGACCTTCAGACAGTAATATCTGACCAAGGACACCACTGGGCAAGCTTAGGTATCCTAGAGCAACTAGAGTTGTTCAGTTGTATCTGACTCTTTGTGACCCCATTTGGGTTTTGTTTTGTTTTGTTTTGTTTTTTGCAGGGCAATGAAGGTTAAGTGACTTGCCCAGGGTCACACAGCTAGTAAGTATCAAGTGTCTGAGGCCATATTTAAACTCAGGTACTCCTGAATCCAGGGCCGGTGCTTTACCACTGCACCATCTAGCTGCCCCTCCCCATTTGGGGTTTTCTTAGCAAACATACTGGCATGGTTGAAGTTTCCTTCTCCAACTCAGTTGACAGAAAAGGAAACTGAAGCAAACTGGGTAAAGTGACTTGCCTAGGGTCACACAGCTAATAAGCATCTGAGGCCAGATGAACTAAGGAAGATGAGTCTTCCTGACTCTAGGCCTGTATTCCATCTACTGTACCACCTAGCCACCCTACTAAACTAAAACAATAAGCAGTCAAAATTCAACTAGGTAAATATATATATATACACACACACACACACACACACACACACACGTTTTCCCCCAATCTAAATAGTATTTTTCCAGTTACATGTAAATATAGTTTAATATTCATTTTTATAAGATTTTGAGTTGTAAATTTTTCTCCCTCCCTTCCCTTCCCCCCCTCTCCAAGAAGGCTAGCTGTCTGATATAGGTTATATATGTACAATCACATTAAACATTTCCACATTAGTCATGTTGTGAAAGAAGAATCAGAACAAAAGGGGAAAATCTCAAGAAAAAAACAACAAAGTAATAATAGTATGGTTCAATCTGCAATCTGATTCTAGAGTTCTTTTTCTGGATGTGGAGAGCATTTGTCATCATGAGTCCTAAAGAAATGTCTTAAATCATTGTGTTGCTGAGAAGAGCTAAGTCTATCACAGTTGATCATCACACAATGTTGCTGTTACTGTGTACAATGTTATTCTGGTTCTCCTCACTTCACTCAGTATCAGTTCATGTAAGTCTTTCCAGGTTTTTCTGAAATCTGCCTGCTCATCATTTCTTATGGCACAAAAGTATTCCATCACATTCATATACTACAACTTGTTCAGCCATTCCCCAATCAATTTCCAATTCTTTGCCAACACAAAAAGAGCTTCTATAAATATTTTTGTACATGTGGCTCCTTTTCCCTTTTTTGTGATATCTTTGGGATACAGACTTAGTAGTGGTATTACTGGGTCAAAGTTAATGCACAGTTTTATAGAACTTTGGGCATAATTCCAAATTGCTGTACAGAATGGTTGGATCAGTTCACAACTCCAACAACAACAAATTAGTGTTCACATTTTTCCACATCTGCAGCATTATTTTCCTTTTTTGTCAGATTAGCCAATCTGATAGGTATGAGGTGGTACCTCAGAGTTGTTTTAATTTGCATTTCTCTAATCAATAGTGATTTAGAATATTTTTTTCAATTGGTAATATGTAGCTTTGATTTCTTCATCTGAAAACTATCCTTTCATATCCTTTGGCCATTTCTCAATTGGGGAATATAGGCCAATATATTAAATGTACCTACTCTTAGCAAAGCCCTGGGTAAGGCACTGAGAGAAAAAAAATGAGTCACAGTTCCTGAAAGCTTCACACCTTCTGGAGGACACAATAACTATGAGACAAGAGAAAGTGAGATAGGTGACCCTAGGCAAGTCACTTAACCCTCATTGCCCCACAAAAAAAAGAAAGAAAGTGAGATAAATGCAAAGGAGATCCAAGCAAAGCGCTAAAGCCTCTTAGGGAGGAAAGATCCCTGACAGGCAAGGGAGGACACCTCAGGAAGCAACAGGAACTTGAAGAAAGGGACTTCAACCCACAGAGGGAGGGATCAATTTAAACCCAGGGCAAAGACAAGTAAATAGGCTCCTAGTTTAGCTTGACTAGAACATAGAGTACATGGAAAGCAATGGTGGGAAGAAAGGGAAAACAGATTTAGAGTCTTAAGGGGTGCTTGCTCATAATGGAAGAAAGTTTCAAAAGGGAAAAGTATAAAAAAAGAAATAACAAATTGTAAATCTTTATTTTGAGGCACTGAACTCATCTCATACATATTTTATGCATATACACATTAATCTTGGAGAAACATGATCAAAATAACTTTCCAGTACATGTTTGCAATTTCGCTAAGTACAATTCTTACAGTTTGTGGAACTTCAGCAATGTCACCACACAGGTCAAGCCTACTGAGGTTACCATAAAGGGAACCAAGTGAATTTCTTTCTTTGTTAAGCTACTGTTTTCAAAACTGGAAAATGTTACACGTAAAGTTCAGAAATATTTCAACCATGACATTGGCCATCCAAACAGATACCATTTGCAGCAATGACTCAGATCTGAAAGAGTGAGGGAACAGAGAGAAGTGAGCAACAGCCCCCCACATGCAGACTTTCTGAATGGTTTAGCAGCATTCACAAGAGTACAACCATGTCAGCCCCTCTCCTGCTACAAGGATGCAGTTGCAGTCTTCCAACTTCACATCTGTTCTTAGACATTACTGGGAAGGCAGACTTCAGTAGGAGCCCAAGCACACTTTGTCCATGGCCAGCTTTATTCTGTAAGAGATA
The DNA here is from genome assembly GCF_019393635.1 of Dromiciops gliroides. NCBI lineage: Eukaryota > Metazoa > Chordata > Mammalia > Microbiotheria > Microbiotheriidae > Dromiciops > Dromiciops gliroides. The sequence goes on from NC_057862.1 coordinate 211,677,599, forward strand.
AGAATAGAATTACATACACCACATCAACTTTCTTCCTCCTCACGACTCAATGTTGAGATGGAAATGAAAGATGGTGGCACAGGATGGCTATAAACTTAAGTGACCTATAGAAAAAAATTGGTGACCAAGAGACCCAAGTCCTAGCTTTGCCTATGTCACACTGACTTGCTATTTCCCTAAATGAGTCATTTAAACCTCTCCCTATCTGCACTTTAGTTTTCTTAGTGACAAAAAAAACATGTTTTGCAATTAGCATCTATCCACTAACATATATGGCTACCTCTCCACAACTAAGCAGATAATCTTCAAGAGCAGCTGTGGCACTGCTGGTGGAACTGTGAACTGATCCAACTATTCTGGAGAGCAATATGGAACTATGTCCAAAAAGCTAAAAACCTATGCATACCTATTGACCCACCAATATCACAATTAGGTCCAAATTAAAAGGAAGAGGGTCAGGGCAGCAATGTGGCGCAGGGGATAGAGTACCGGCCCTGGAGTCAGGAGGACCTGAGTTCAAATCCTCAGACACTTAACACTTACTAGCTGTGTGACCCTGGGCAAATCACTTAACCCCAATTGCCTCACTGAAAAAAAAAAAAAGGAAGAGGGTCCACATGTACAAAATATTTATTAGCAGCTCTTTTTGTGGTGGCAAAAAAATTGGAAATTGAGGAGATGACTAAACAAGTTGTGGTATATTTTTTACTTTATTTATTTATTTTGGTGAGGCAATTGGGGTTAATGTCTTGCCCAGGGTCACATAGCTAGTAAGTGTCAAGTGTCTGAGGCCAGATTTGAACTCAAGGCCTCCTGAACCCAGGGTTCATGCTCTATCCACCGAGCCACCTAGCTGCCCCCGTGGTATATCATTTTAATTAAATACTAATATGCTATAAGAAATGGAAAGCAGGATGCTCTTATAAAAATCTGGAAAGACTTTTATATAAGCTGGTACAAAGTGAAATGAGGGGGCAGCTAGGTGGCACAGTGGATAGAGCACCGGCCCTGGAGTCAGGAGGACCTGAGTTCAAATCTGGACTCAGACACTTAACACTTACTAGCTGTGTGACCCTGGGCAAGTCACTTAACCCCAATTGCCTCACCAAAAACAAAAAAACAAAGTGAAATGAGAAGAACCAGGAGAACATTGTAATAGGAACAGTAATACTGAACAATGATCAATTGTAAATGACTTAGGTACTGACAATACAATGATACAAGACAATTCTGAAGGATGTCATAAAAAATGCTATCCACCTCCAGAAAAAGAACTGATGGAGTCTGAATGCAAATTGAAGCATACTTTTTTCCTTTCTTTATTATTCTTGGGGGGGTTTTTGATCTGTTATCTTTATCAATCATGGCTAATGTGGAAATGTTTCCTTGACTGCACATATATAATCTACATCAAATTACATGCCTTCTCAAGGAGAGGGGAGGGAAGGAGAGAATTCAGAATGCAAAATTGTTCTAACAAATGTCAAAGACTTTTTGTTTACATGTAATTGAGAAAAAAGAGTTGCTGTTCCAAAAATAAGTAAAATAAATTCATTCTGATAGGGAACCTCTCTCAACTTAACTAGGCTGATTCTTAGAGAACAGAAGCAAAGATAGTCAGTCCATCACAATGCCTAGCATTAAAGCCCTGGCAGCCTGAAGAACACATAGTAGAAGCTGGCAGAGCTTAAGCTCTGTTGGTATAACCCTTCATGAACCCAAGATCACTTCCATGTCACAAAGCAGCATCAGCCTAGGGTTTCAGTGGATGATGCACATACATGGTATGTATTTTACTAGCTAACTTTATTGACTCTCAGATGGTTACCCAAAGAGAAGCAAAGATTTTTCTCTCAGGAGTGAGCCACTGAGCATAACCCCTTTTGCTTTTTTTTTTTTTTGCAGGGCAATGAGGGTTAAATGAGTTGCCCAAGGTCATACAGCTAGTAAATGTCAAGTGTCTGAAGCCGAGTTTGAACCCAGGTCCTCCTGAATCCAGGACCAGTGCTTTATCTACCGTGCCACCAAGCTGCCCCCCTTCTTTTTACCCCTTTTGCTATTAAAGGAATATTAATTCTCCAAATACTGTGTATTTACCTGTCAAATGGATGAGCTCCTTCACAAAGATTGACGAACACATATAACTGTCGAAGGGCATACTCATACTGGAATAAAACACATTTTATTTCCTTTTTAAAAAGCAATATTCAAAATTATTTTAAATACAGAAAGGTTCTTAACTATTTTATGAGTCAATCTTATATAGCCAACTTTATCCAAAGTGCTATTATGGGCAGCAGCCTGGTACAACTCCTACCGTCTATTGCAAATGACTGTCAGGCAAAGATACAAACAAGACTGAATGAGGGTAGGAATCAGAAAACAGTGTAACTCTCCTGCAGTCCAATACAAAGGTCTAGAACTTTGGGTGGTTATAAAGTCAATTTCCAAGTCTTTACAAGGCTCTCTTTTCCCCTCCAATATACTCTTTTCCTCAAGTTAAAAAACCAAAACCAAAGAGCCTTTAGAAAACATTCCATATTTTCAAAAAAGAATCTTCCATAATGGTACTCCTTGAATTGACTTGATTTGAACTAACAACATGTTCCTGATTGGCTCATTGTCTTAAATGTGACTTACCATGGCGGAGTGCCAGTTAAAACAGTGGGTCCTGAAATGAGTCACAGCTGCCTTGTAGCAATCATGGGCTGTGAGTGGCCATCTCTCAGAAAGCATTTTCTCAGTCTGAACACTGGAGGCAGTCACCACAGATACAATTTGCTGCACAGCCTTCTGAATAACGGTTCTAGTCTGGAAAGAAATTGTTACTTGTAGGATGTAGCCTCCCTAAGAGATCCTTAGGGTAGATACTCAAGTTTCTGTCATTTATTTTCTAGGGTGCCTTGCAAATATCAGGTGAACTAGGTATTCAACAGTACTTTCAGAGCAGGATTAGAGAAATCGTCTTAAGGTTTCTAACATGTATTTATAGAAACTAGTGAAAATTTTTTTTTCTGTCATCACAATAAAAAAAAGGATAATTCCTCAATAAACTAAGTACAAACAGGTCTTGCTTTAGATTTCAGAATTTCTGGAGTCTGTCTAAAAGCAGTTCACTATCAGATGATGCACTAACAGTATATATAGTACTAACTTCCTCTCTTTGGACACAGACTGAAACTGCCACAAATAGAGCTGCTCAGGGAAGAGAGAAGTCTAAGAATCAGACAATATTTGAATGGGAAACTTGGAGACCATCTAATCTAGCCCAACCACCTCCAAATGAAACTAAGGCAGAGAGAAGGAAAAAGACTTGTTCAAAGTCATACAGCAAGCCAGTGCTAAAGTAAGGACCCAAACTCAGGTCAACTAATTCTCATCTCTGGCATTCTTTTCCCTGTGCTGCATCTCTAACTTGTCAGGACTTTAGTTCTGGTCATGAGCAAGAAACATAAAGCAAACTCCAGGAACTACCTTTGTAAAAAATAAGATCTTAGTGATCCAAGATAACACCAAAATGGCATTTTAATCGTCTCCAACTAAGGCAAAAAGCCAATTTAACCATAAAAACAGAGGATGAGAAGTTATTCTCACTTCTAAACAGTGTAAATCAGGTCATTGCATTTTCAAAAGAATACATTTAAATACGTTTAATGGCAAAAGCATACAAAAACCTCACAATTATTTTTGTAAAAATAATTGGGAAAGCATTTGGGGCTCTTTCCCACCATATATGCATTATTTATCATGGGGATGCTAGTGGATGTGGGTTAATAAAATATGTTGGTTAAAAGCACAGCAAACTCTATCATCCAACAGTCACACAAGTCTCTCTCTTGTGGCTCTTTTGGCAACAAAGTCAAATCTGAAAAGTTATTTTGGTAATTCCAGATGGCATTGGTGGGCTAAGGAAAACTAACCTAGTCCTCCTAGGCAACTACTTACTTTTAGTTTGGGTAGCGAAAGGCAGGGAGCTTAGGGGTACTGCTGTCAGTTCTTGATATGATCTGGTTTCTTCCAAAGGACTTTAAGATGTCTAAGAATTTATGATTGGTTAAATTTAAGATGTCTAGGAATTTATAATTGGTTAAAGAATCATGGAGCAACAGACAATAGTGAGGGAAGCAAAGCAATGGCTTCTATGCAAACTTAATGAGAATCAGCATCAGAGATGATCACACTAAGGTGCCCCTGCAACTTGGCCAAACTGGCCACACTGAAGTCCTGTGGCCCCTACCCATTCCTACCAAGTGTTTAAGATAAATCTACTTGCTGAAATTGAAGTCAATCACTGTTCTTCTCGCTAACCTATTCTGATAAAAAGTACCAATACCTTGTTTTTTTCAGCATACATGACATTCTTCTCATGGCAAGATTGAAGAATTATGTTTCCAGTTCCTCACACTATCAGACAAGTTGAGAGGTATATTTGAGGGCATGTACATAAGTTCTGCCTAGAACCATCTTAGAAAAGGCACCTGAAAATGATCGGCTTACATGTGCTTACCTGTAGATGTGCCTGCAAGTTACCAACAATTTTCTTAGCTTCGTTTGCATCATTAGTGGCCATTAATTTCCTTTTCAGGATTGCAATGGGGACATCAGGGCTTGGAGTGAGGTCATAGTGTTTCACAGGTGGCAGAGAGATGGGAGAACTGGCTTGGTGTTTTATTCCCTGAAACTGCATCACTTTCATGTGGGAGATTGTCTGCACAACAAGAAGAGAAATTGCTTTTCCTTAGAATAGCTGCTGTGTCCCACACCTCAAGCCAGAACACAGCCTCATTAGAGGTAGCTTTCCAGCTCACTCTACGTACAATCTAGGATTGGGAAACCAAGGTCACAGTCCTAAAATGAGCAACCATCCTTCAAAGGGAGCAAGGTACAAACAGCAATTCAACTGCTTTAAAATGTGTCAGTCATTTCAAGCTCTAAAAATGGCAGACCACTGAAGTTCCCCCAGCCCAACACAGTTTATTTAAATAATTTAAAAACATAAAAAAGAGGGGAGGGAAGCAGTTGCTCTTCATATGAGGAAATGAAAGGGGAGCCAATGGTCCTATTGTAAAGGCCAGCATGGATTCTGGCATTCTTTCCAAGAGATGGATCTGCTCATCTAGCCACACTTCCTATCTAGTTCTCAATGAACAATGGCAGGAATTTGCAAAACAGATGTCCAGAGAATGGGACAGGGTCTGTATCCAAGATCAGAGCAAAGCTTGCTGGTTAAATTGATGATCTCAGCATCAAAACCTGGCCCAGTAGCCAGATCTAAGTAGCTACAGTCACTTTTTACTTAGGTCGTTTGCAATAATCAGCATCCCAACAGAAAGCACATACTTCCATATATTCTCAGGTACTGGCCATATTCCAGGAAAGGAAGCTACCTTTAAAAGGGAACAAGGGTCTTATTCAATAAGTCCAATAGTTCACAGCAAATAAGGAATATTGAAAGAAAAAGGCAAAATAATGGATGCAGCCAAGTTCACTTTGGATGTCCTTCCTAGAACTGCCCTTTTTTAGCTACTCGTGTCTTCATGTTGAGCTCCGTGGAGCTCTCCAAGTCTCCCTCTCTCAGCCCTTCCAATGTAATAGAATCACCTTCATCCCTTTCACTCTATCCCTCAAAACTTGTCTTTTGTCTCATTCCCTCAGGGCTATGCTGGGTCTCTACTAATTAAACTTTTCATAATGACAAAGGTGACACAGTGAGTAGGGTATGTATCTATGGGTGTATGTGTACTTACTACACTTTACTTTTTACTAACTACTTTTCATAAAAGGTGGTAGTACAAGCATAATTACTTCCATTTCAGGATGAAGAACTGAGTCTCAAAGAAGGTAAAGAGCTTGCTTAAACACACAACTACTAAAGGATCAAATATCTACCAAAGTAGGATTCTGAGGACTGGGAACATATTTCTGGCCACTAGAACTGTGTGCTTAGACATGTGCCACTTGAGTCAGTTTCTCCAGTGTGATATGAGCAGGTGACTCATAGGGGTACAGTGGGTAAACGGACTATATTTACCACTTTGCATATTCTAGAGCTAACAGTCTAGTTGGGAGTTATGACACAGACAGATAAGCATAATTCAAAATTATATGTAAGTACCTAAGAGAAAAGAAAACAAAATGTAAGGATGAAGTGGTGTGTATGTAGAAGGGGAAGGGGAACACTAATAGGGAGATCAGCAAAAGCTTCCCAGGCAACATAGAACTTTTAAGGAATGGGCAAGAAATCCATAGGAGAAGGGGGCAATAAATGGCACTGGGAGAAGTACAACCAAAAAAAGGAGGAAAAAGTTCATGGTGTCCTAGGAAGCAATCTGGAACCACAAGGTAGGCACCAAAAAGACAAAAAAGATTTTAAAAAGTACCCATGTGTACACAAAATATTTAAAGAGCTTTTTTATTTATTATAACAAAGAACGAGAAACTATGGTAAGGAACAATCAACCAGGGACAGGATAAACTAATTATGGTATGTGAGTGTGATTGGCCCCATAAAAAATGGCAAAAATGGACAGTTTCAGAGAAAGCTAAGAAGACTTGTACAAAGTGATGCAAAAATAAAGATAGCAGACCCGAGAGACCAATTCATAAAACAATGAAAAGAAAGCCTGAAGACCTCTCATATACAAGGACCAATCACAAGTCAGAAGGAGTAATTTAGCATGTTTGCCACTTCCTGACACAGTGAGAGGGCTTTGCTCTTCTTTTCCTTCTTGCTCACTACTTCCAATTTCTCTTTGGAGGGAGATAGAAGGAAAAAAAGGAGTCTAGAGGTGGACTTGCCAAAAAAAGAAAAATTTAATGATGTCAATACTACCTTGTTTCCATACTGCATGACATGGCTGGTATTGGTATGCTTTTTCACTAATTGAAATTGCTTATGCAGAGTCTCTTTAGTCAAATCTTCCTACAACAAAAAGACAAAGTTACATTTCTTAACATCTAAATCTAATTATAAATATTTGGATGAACTACTTGCCTCAGGTAAAGAACTTACCACATCTGAATCTTCCATCCAGTTGACACTATACCAATCACCCAGGTAAGTATTTCTCTCTTCATCATAGTAACAGGCATAGGAAGACTCAGCAGGATTGGCAGCAGTAGTTGCATAAACTATCAAAAATTAAACTTCTTTTATATGTGGCTCATCCTTTGCCAATGGAAACACTTAGAACTTAAGCTCTCCTTTCAATCCCAGTCAAAACAAAATATTCAAATTACAACTTCAAGAGAGGTTTCTAGAATCTAGTTTTTTTCTTTCTTTTTTTGCATGGCATTGAGGGTTAAGTGACTTGCCCAGGGTCACACAGCTAGTAAGTGTCAAGTATCTGAAACCAGATTTGAACTCAGGTCCTCCTAAATCCAGGGCCAGTGTTTTATCCACTGCATCACCTAGCTGCCCACTCTAGAATCTAGTTTTAACAAATACTATTTATTCAGCAGCATACTTTTTGAAAGTTACTGAACTAATCTAAATTCAAACATGGAACAGACAAGCTGTCAGAAGAGAGTACGACTCTTAGATGAAGTGACATTTTTCAGAAATAGGGAAGACATATAAAGGAGAATCTCCAGCAAGTCAAAAGAAAGCCCTGTGTGGCCTTTTTAAGGGTGATTTCCTATACTTAAATATAGAAATGAAATTTTGTATTTTCAAAACCATGCTAAAATTCACAAAAGGAAAAACCACTCTGTGGCAGATATGGACACAATTCACTTCAATAGAACTCAAAGAATCAAGAGCCCAGAAGTGTAAGGATTTGCCATATATACTATGTGACCATGACCAAGTCTTTTTCTTTTTTTTGGCAGGACAATGGGGGTTAAGTGACTTGCCCAAGGTCACACAGCTAGTAACTATCAAGTGTCTGAGGCTGGATTTGAACTCAGGTCCTCCTGAATCCAGGGCTGGTGCTTTACCCACTGCACCACCTAGCTGCCCCTTGACCAAGTCTTTAACCTCTATATATCCATTTCCTCACCTATCAGCCAGGAAAAAGTTTATGCTTGTCTCAAAGGGCTTGTATGAGGACTGACAATGATTTTTTTCAAATTAAATTAATTTTTTCTTAATAAAAATCTATTCTCTCCCACCCACTCTCCTGTTAGAAAAGAAAAAAAAACTGAAATGACAATGCACATGAAGAATACTATGAGAGCTGAGTAAACATAAGTTTTTTATAATATTTACCATCAATATCATCAGGCAGGTGGTTCATCATTGAGCCAGATTCACATGCTTCAATGTAGAACACCATCTGAAAAATAAAATAATGAGTTCTAATTACCTAGAGGGAAATCTCAAATGCTAATAATTAATGCCCTTTTCAGGTTCCTGAAGATATGTGTGTGTGCTTACTGAAAGGAAAATTGGTAAAAGTGGTCATTTAAAGTGAATCCATTTAAAAGCAGGACCAAAACTCTATAGTAAATAGTTGGGGTTGGGGTAGAGTAGCAAAAGATCTGAGGGTTTATCATGAAAAATGAAACTAGTAGAAATAATTACATCTGTACATTAGCTCTCAAAATGAACAAGGAATGAAATCCTGTGGGTTTTTTTACAGAATGGACATTTTTTAAATGGTCAGTTTGGAAATTAGTGAAAATAATTGTCAATTATTCCAAGGTTATCAAAGGGTCTCTCTTAATCTTTTGATATTCAAACAAGTCTCTTTTTAAGTTACTGAGGCAACTATGTAACTGGAAGAGCTAAGATAATGAATATTGAGAGTATTCCTTTAAAAAATTGAGGGGGAAGGGTGAGATATGCAGTAAAATACTTCTTAGTTCTGAAAATATAAGCATTACTTTCAATAGGCTAGATAGGGATTTATGGTCCAAAAAAGAAATGCAAATTATAACAACTCTGAGACATCATCTCACATCTATCATATTGGTTAAGATACTAGAGGAAGAAAACGACAAATGTTGGAGAGGATGTGGAAAAACTGGAACGCTAATACATTGTTGGTGGAACAGTGAACTGATTCAAACATCTGAGGGGAATCTAGAATAAATTATGCCCAAAGAGTTAGAAAACTGCGTATGCCCTTTGACCTAGCAATAGCACTGCTAGGTCTGTTTCTCAAAGTGATCAAGGAAAAAGAAAAACCACCTAAAATATTTATAAAAACTCTCCTTCTGGTGGCAAGAACTAGAAAACGAGGGGATGCCCATTAATTGGTGAAGAGCTAAATAAGTTATGATATGTGGTTGTGATGGAATACTATTATGCTGTAAAAAATAATTATCTCTGGGGTAGCTAGGTGGTGCAGTGGATAGAGCACCTATCCTGGTTCAGGAGGACCTGAGTTCAAATCCGGGCTCAGACACTTAATACTTACTAGCTGTTTGACTCTGGGCAAGTCACTTAACCCCAATTGCCTCACCAAAAAAAAAAAAAAGAAATAATTATCTGGGGACAACTAGATGGCACAGTGGATAAAGCACCAGCCCTGGATTCAGGAGGACCTGAGTTCAAATCCAGATTCAGACACTTGACACTTACTAGCTGTGTGACCCTGGGCAAGTCACTTAACCCTCATTGCCCCACCAAAAAAAAAGAAAGAAAGAAAGAATTATCTGGCAGATTTTAGAAAATCATGGAAAGACTTGCATGACCCGATACAGAATGAAATGAGGAGAACCAAGAGAATGTTGTATATAGTAGCAGCAATATTGTTCAAAAGTAACTGTGGATGACTAAGTTATTTGGAGCATTATGAATACCTAAGTCAACTAAAAAAGGGCCTATGAGGGAAGATGCTATCCAGCTCCAAAGAAAGAACTGATAAATACAAGTAGGCATAGAATGGTTTTACATGAAAGAGTGAGTGAGTGTATGTGTGTTTTCTGTTTTTAGACTTTTATTTTCCAAATTACATGTAAAAGCAAATTTTGACATCAATTTTTTTTTAAACTTTGTGTTCCAACTTCTCTTCCTCCCTCCCCTCCCACCCCCACCACAAGAAGTCAAACAATTCAACATAAACTATACATGAGTAGTCATGGCAAACAATTCTACATTATCTAGGTTGTGAGAGAAAACAGATAAAAACAAAACTTCAGATGAAGGAATTGTCAAAAAAAAAAAACACAAAAAAACGTGTTTCAGTCTGTTTTCAGATTCCATCAGTTCTTTCTCTGTAGATGGACTGCAATTTTCCTAAGTTCTTCAGAGTTATATTGGATCATTGCCTTGTTGAAAATAACCACGTGCTTCCCAGCAGATCATCTTGCACTAATGCTGTTATTTTGTATATAGCACATTTCTCTCTGCTTCAGTTCATGTGGGTCTTTCCAGGTTTTTCCTTTTTTTTTCTTTTGAGGCAATTGGGGTTAAGTGACTTGCCCATGGTCACATAGCTAGTGTCAAGTGCCTGAGGCCGGATTTGAATTCAGGTCCTCCTGACTCCAGAGCCGGTGCTCTATCCACCACGCTACCTAGCCGCCCCTCCAGGTTTTTCTGATACCATCCTGTTCATCATAATTTTTATATAGTACCTTGAACTTGACAGAGAATTTTCTTTACAATAGCCCAGCAGAGTAGGTTTTGACATTGTAGTCAATCATCATTAACTGTTTCTCTCCATCCCATACCCTTCCAATGATATTTATTCTATTGTCTATCTTATTTTGCCCTAATCCTCCTCAAAAGTGTTTTGCTACTGACTGCCCCCTCCCCCACTCTACCCTCCCTTCATTCACTCTTCCCTCCTTATACTCTTCCCCTCCTACTTTCCTGTAGGGTTAAACAGATTACTCTTTCCTCTTGGGTGTGTGTTATTCCCTCCTTGAGCCCACTCTGATGAGGTTAAGGTCTTTGAGCTAATTCTGTTTTCTAAATTTTTCTTCCTCCATCCCTCCTCAACACTCCCACTGAAATCAAGCAATTCAATATATGTCATACATGTGCTGTTATGCAGAACATCTTCACCTTCCTCGAAAGTGTTTTGCTTTTTACAGCTCCCTCCCCAAAACTTCCCCTTTCTCCTTCCCCTCTTCCCCCCCCCCTTCTCTCCCACTTTTCCTCAGGGCAAAAACATATTACTATACCTGCTTGAGTATGTATGTTATTCCCTCTTTGAGCCAATTCTAATGATAGTGAGGTTCACTCTCTCCCCCTCTTCCCCTCCCCTCCATAGGCTTTTTTCTTGTTTCCTTCATGTGAGCTACCTCTCCCCATTCCACCTCTCCCATCCCCCCCAGTCTATTCCTCCTACCTCTCACCCCTATTTTAAAGATGTCATGATGGGTTAGCTAGGTGGCACAGTGGATAAAGCACCAGCCCTGGGCCCAGGAGGCCCAGAGCCCAAATCCGGCCCCAGACACCAGACAACCCACCTTGGTTGCTCCAGAAAGAACAAGGATGTGTGTGTGTGTTTTCTATCTGTGTTAAATGGTGGCTTTCTCTAGTCTGAGGTGGAGAGGGATGGAGGAAGACAATTCAGATCTTAACATGGAACAAAAAAACCATAAATTAAAAAAAAAAGATCCTTTAGCAGATTCCAAATAAAACTAGGTTAGTATATCTTAAAAATAATTATTATTGTTATCTTGTTTTTAGAACACCTTCTTTCATATTCTTGCCAGTCACTTCCTTGCTCACAAACAGAGACAATGTCCTGGAGGAACTTTTACCCTGGGAGGCTCTACTCTCTGAAAGGGTTCTTTCTGTCTTTGCTCTGCCCCATCTCTAGTTCTGGAACCACAAACTGTCATCAACTTGGTCAATGTATCTGGATGGGGTGTGTCAACATACTCCTTATGGCCCCACAAAAACAACAACCAGGTTACTTTCCAGGACCCAACTGCCCTCCCCTGCCACCACTACTCCATGTCTTGTTCTCAACCATTAGAATGTTAAGCTCCTTGAAGACAAGGGCTCTTTGCCTATGTATTCCCACCCCCAGGTTTATCACAGTGTTTGGGATATAGTCAAAGTGGATTTTCATTCCAATCCCTCCTCTGCTCAGGAAACCAAGGGAGAAAAGAATTATTTTTAGCAACACTAACCAATACCTCAAAGATTCCACTTTGCAATGCACAGCTTGAACCATGGCATAGCACTCCTCAAAAGCCTTCCTTAGAAGCCCTTTTCCTAGCCTGGTATTCAAGGGGCTTTACAACTTAGGCCTAACCTAGGCACTCCTATTACTTTCCCTTCCCCCAATTTATTCTCTCCTTTTATGCTTTCCTGTCCCTCACTTTTTGCTCATCAAGTCCCTAAGTTTAGCATATCCAACCCCCACCCATCTCTACATGATGAAGTTCTAAGCATCCTTCACAAACCAGCTCAAATGTCTCTAATGTCTTCCAGAAAGGCTTCCTCAAATCTCTAAGTGGAAGGCCCTATGCCCCTGCCTCTGAATGCTCATACTTTACAACAGTAGCTATATGCACATACGTATACTGGATTATAAAGCTCCTAGGAGACAGGAATTTTGTAATATTTATCTTTATGTCTTTATACAATATATGCATCTTAACACAATCTGGGCATTTAATGTGGCTTGACCAATACCACTCTGAAGCTGCCCTGGAAACACATGGTGCTCAACAGGAATGAAGGTTCCATCTATATATTCATTCTCTTAGATCCCTCTATCACTCCCTGTACATCTACCCCCCTCCCTCCCAACCCAACAAAAGAAATTCTACCAACAATGAGTTTACCTTTTTGTATTTTTTCTGTTGGTGCATATAACGGATGGTCTTGTTCAAATCCTTTACATGAAGCTGAAAGAGAAATATCACGTGATTCAGATCAACAGGTCAGAACAGCATAAACTATTATTCATGTAACAGCAACAAAACACAATTTTCTGGTGCCAAGTATAAACCTCATAGGACCACAGAACAAGTAACACTGATACCTTCATTTTAAACATGAGGCCACAGGTAATGTCACCTGCTCAAGCTTCTAAGTCATCTGAGTGTTTTACTTCAACAGTTCAAAGAGAAAAGAGGAGAGCACCAAGGGGCTGTTTACAGAGAGGCTGTGCTGCCTCTCTGTAGGAGACCTGGCTCTCACACTCCCTCCCTCCTGCCATACCCTGGCTGTGTGGCCCTCAACAAGTCCCATACTCCTTCAGTGCTCCAAGTACCTGGGTGAAGGACTTTCATTTGGCACATCTTCATTTGTAAAGGGGAATTTCCTCACTAGTAGTTTCTTAAACCAATAAATCACAGTCCCTACTGCACCCTAAACACCCAGCCCCCCAAAAAAGGAGGTAGGGGGACAGAACTTGAGAAATTTGCCCCCCAATTACCATCCTCCTTTCCAGAGCAATGAGGTATTTCATTCTATCCTTCTTTCTACTGGAATAAGAGGTTCCATAAATGAATAAGGAGGGATAATTCAATGGAAAAGCAGGTCTTAGATTGTTTTGCAACTTAAAACCTGACCCTCTTACCTTCTTTTTTTTGTTTTGTTTTGGTTTTTCTTTTTTGGCAAGGCAATGGGGGTTAAATGACTTGCCCAGGGTCACACAGCTAGCAAGTGTCAAGTGTCTGAGGTTGGAATTGAACTCAGGTCCTCCTGAATCCAAGGCCGGTGCTTTATCCACTGCGCCACCTAGCTGCCCCCCCTCTTACCTTCTATAGGCTCACTTGATACCTTGTTTATTCTACCTATAAAGGTAGATATTCAGAGTAAAAGTTACTCATTTAAGCCAAATGCCAGCCTGACTTTGTCTTCTTTAATATAACTTTAAAAGATTCTGAAAAACTCACATCATCATCAGGGAAAGCCAAGAGTCCAGGAGCTCCATGATCAGTGAAGTAAATGAACACATGATCCTTGGGACCGCTACCAAAAGAAACCAGTCCTCTTCATTAGGTTGGCTAATGCACTAAATTATGACATCCTGAAAGATTTGTCACTTCCATTTTTAAGTTAACTTCACAAAGAAAAGAGTTTAAAAACGAGTAGCCAGTCAAAAAGTCCATTTAGAATAAATCATAACATATAAAGGGGGAAAACCAACAATCAAGCCATGCCCAGCTCAATTTCTTCCTTCATAGAGGTGCTATTCTGAATTATAGGGGAGTTTCCTTCTAATTCAAAGTTTTGGAATAAGGGTTGGGGAATGAAGGAAATAATGGGAAAGGTCGCAGTATATGGTAGAAGACTGATTCAAGAAACATTTACTAAGTGCCTTGGAGACACCTGGAATAAGGCTAATTATACCAAAGCAGGGCCAGGAGGAGACAATGAAGCTCTGCACATGTTCCTTTTATTAGCAAGGCTGGCATTTGCCAACAAAAGGGGTGATGGTATATCAGTAACCAAAGACACCAAGTAAGCTAAGACAGGATCTTTATTATCGATTAATAAGGTTACAGGGCAGTGGTTTGTGAAGTTATAGGGGTGGAAGTACAAGTCACAAGAATAGAATCGTGAGCTATGTGACCAGAGTACACTTGCTGGGGGTAAGGGATTTAAGAGTCATATAGGTGAACATACAGATGAGATAGAGAACATTATGAAATGCAAAATGAATCATTTTGATTATATTAAATAAAAAGGTTTTCTACAAACAAAACCAATGAAAATAAGATTAGAAGGAAAGCATAAAGCTGGGAAACAATTTTTACAGTCAGCATTTCTAATAAAGGCCTCATTTCTAAAATATATAGAGAACTTAGTCAAATATATAAAAATACAAGTCATTCCCCAATTGAGAAATGGCCAAAGCATATGAACAGGCAGTTCTCAGATGAAGAAATTAAAGCTATAGAAATATAAATTAAAACTACTCTAAGGTACCACCTCACACCTATCAATTGGCTAATGTGACAAAAAAGGAAAATCATAAATGTTGGAGAAGATGTGGGAAAACTGGAACACTAATGCACTATTGGTGGAGTTGTGAAATGATCTAACCATTCTGGAAAGCAATTTGGAACCATGTCCAAAAGGCTATACAACTGTGCATACCCTCTGACCCAGCAATACCACTACTAGGTCTGTATCCCACAGAGATCATAAAAAAGGGAAAAGGAACCACACATACAAAAATATTTATAGTTACTCTTTTTGTGGTGGCAAAGAATTGGAAATAAAGGGGATGTCCATCAATTGGGGAATGGCTGAACAAGTTGTGGTATATGAATGTAATGGAATACTGTTGTGCTATAAGAAATGATGAGCAGGAAGATTTCAGAAAAACCTGGGAAAACTTAGATGAATTGATGCTGAGTGAAATGAGCAGAACCAAGAGAACACTGTACACAGTATCAACAACATTGTGTAATGATCAACTGTGAAAGACTTAACTCTTCTCAGCAATACAAATGATCCAAGATAATGCCAAAAGACTCATGATGGCAAATGCTCTCCACATCCAGAAAAAAGAACTATGGAGTTTGAATGCAGATTGAAGCATACTATTTTCACTTTTGTTGCTGCTCTTTTGTTGTTTTTGTTTATTCTTTCTTGTGTTTTTTTTCCTTTTGTTCTGATTCTTCTCTTACAACATGACTAATGTGGAAATATGTTTAAGATTATTGTTACATATAACATACATCAGATTGCTTACTGATTTCAGGAGGGAGGAGGGAAAGAAGGGTGGGAAAAAATTTTGAACTCAGAATCTTACAAAAGTGAATGTTGAAAACTATCTTTACGTGTAATTGGGGAAAAAAATAAAAATAAAGGCCTTGGAGGATTCACATAGGGAAGAATATTAAATCCATGCTGGATTGATTAAGTCTTAACTAAGGGAACTATCAAAATTGTGGCACCAGGGGCTTATTCTGTCAATACAAGATGATTTAACAAGGAGAAAGTTTTAAATTGCACCAAGTGAATCCCTTTATAGAGGATCTAGGAGAAGACAAGAACAAAAGATGAAGAGGATGAGAAGGCATGTCTGGGTTGCAATATACAATCTGGGAGGAGTACTCACATGATGAGATAAACTGACCATGTATGTTTATAATCTCTCCATATGTATGTGTCTTTTTCTTGTTGTGTTTGGTCCTGTCCAACTCTACATGACCCCATGTATCCGGGGATTTTCTTGGCAAAGATACTAGAGTGATTTGACATTTCCTTCTCCAGCATGACCTCATTTTACAGATGAGGAACTGAGGCAAATATGGGTTAAGTAACTTGCCCAGGGTCACACAGCTAATAAATAACTCATATCTGGGATCTAAGCCCAGTGCTGTATCCCCCTCACCACCTAGCTGCCCCTATATATAACAGGCTACAAAAAGAGGGTGTTACAGAATTTTCAGTTCTGTGCAGTGTTGAAGAAAAACAGAAAGGTAAAACAAACCAGGTAACCAAAATATTATAATTATTTTTCTGGTTCTAACACCTGTAATTTTTGTACCTGTAAACTACTGAAGAATAAACAATAGTAGCAGATAACATGTATAAAGTGCTCAGAGTATTTCATCTGCTCTCCACAAAGGTGGAGCAGGCAACATAAATACTGGACCCCCATTTTGCAGAGGAGAAAGTTAAGGCTCAGGTGTTGAGCAACCTGGTCAAGATCATAGCTCTGAACCACAAGAGACCAGCCTTGAAGACAGAGGTCTTTATGCAGCTCTTCTAGGCAGGAACCCAATTGTGTTCATAAATGCTTGTTGATTTCCATAAAATAATCATTACCTATTCAAAACCTTCCCTGATCCTTTATTCTTCACAGCTTCAGCATCACCTCTTAACACAGCAAGGAAGTTTTCTGGGGTGACCTCCTGGGTAAAAAGAAAGACATGCAAACATCATTCAGAGTCAAAAGCAAATGTTCTCAGGGCAGCTAGGTGGCGCAGTGGATAGAACACCGGCCCTGGAGTCAGGAGTACCTGAGTTCAAATCCGGCCTGAGACACTTAACACTTACTAGCTGTGTGACCCTGGGCAAGTCACTTAACCCCAATTGCCTCACTTAAAAAAAAAAAAAAAAGCAAATGTTCTCACTGCCTGTGGCAGTACCCCACTAGAGGGGCTGTGGGCTGACCCCAAGGGGGGGGGTCACATGTGATCCTCCCTGAAATTGTGGGGTTGGTGCCCAACACAGCCACATACTCCACCATAGCTTAATATTCTTCCCTCCACTCTTCTTCCTTATACTGCTTCCAAGTCCTGCCTTTGTGAGCCAGGCACTGGCCCTCTTTGTCTTCCACTGGAGGATTTCATCAGTTTCCATGGCTTCCATTATCATCCTGAAGCAGATGGATGATTCCTTTATCTATAGCATCCTCTCTCCAGAGCACCATCATGCCTCCTCAATGCCCCATTAGCCACCTTGACCTTGACTTCCCAAAAGCATCTCAAACCACGTCCAAAAGAGACCTCATTTTCTCTACCTTCAAGCCCTCCCCTCTTCTGAACTTCCCTGTTACTGCTGAGAGTACCACCCTCCTCAAGTTACCCAAACTCAGAAGCTTGGTGTCATCCTCAATGTCTGTCTCTCATCCCCCATTTTCGAGGAACTGTTATGGAGGCAAAAGTTTCTGCTTCCACAAACCTTCCACATTCATTCACTTTTTTTGTTCACACGCCCTTGTTCAAATCCTCTCACTTGGATTATTAATATGCTCCTTGTTGGACTCCTTGCCTCAAGTCTCTTCCCTCTCCAAATCCATCCTCCACATAGCTGCCAATGTGATTTTCTAAAAATTCAGGTATGACCATAGAGTCCTCTGGCTCAAGAAACTCTGGATTCTAGGGGGTGGATATTATCTCATCCTTTGAAAATGTCCATTTTTTACTGCTTTTAATGTGATGATTATTAGCATAATAGTACACATATAATTTATAAATAAGTACATATGCAGATATTGGAGGTGCATACTCAGTTTGGTTTTTTTATTGATGGGTTATGTGATTTTTAAGTTTGGCCTATTCACTTCAGGTTCCCTGTTGGTTCTAAGCATTCATTGGCTTTTCATGACTAACAAATAGCCTTCGAATTTCCAAATAGGTATAATACACTAGAAAGCTATAGTTTTAGAACCAACATGTCAGACATCATAAGGAAATTGAGACACGTTTGGGTTTAATCTTGGCATAATGGATGGAATATGTGGTAGGAGTAGTACCTGCCAATATTCCTGCAATGTATAGATCAGGCTGAGTATTTTCCCCTAAAAGGCAAGGAAGCTGTACCTGAGATTTGATTGGCCAAGAGGGATAAGACTAGAGCCATCTGACTTGTGGTTGAAACCTCACTATATGCATTAAATTAAATTATTATTCAAATTAAATGAAGTCTTTCAACAGAGACTGATTGTTTTTGAATGTCCAGAATTTAGCATACTGGTTTTTCACACAGTAAACAATTAGTAAATCCTTTCATTTATTTTTTCCTACATTAAGGAGGCCAGCCCACAAGGAAACAGGCCCCTCAGATTTGGCAATATCCAAATGCCATTAGAATAAGCATTGTAATGAGATGAGAGAGGCCATGCTAGAGCCCTGCTGAGTATCCTTTCTATACTATGACCAAGTAAACCTTTTCTTAACTAATTTGGTCTATGAATGCCTGAATTCATTCCAATCTGAATCTGAACTACCCAACTCGACTGAGTTAGACTTGGCCAAAAGAGCACATGCATTGCCTGAATAAACACTGGTTCCACAAAAACCACATGGCCAATACAGAGAAATGCTAAAAGCTACATTGATCGCTAGGTGTGAGAAAAAAAGAAAATAAATGAGACTAGGAGGGTAAAACCAGAAGCAAACTGTGTTGGGCAAATGGGTAGATTTAAATGTATAACAAACATTTTAATTTATTCAGAAATTATATAGTAATGTTTAGTTGAATAAGGTTGCAGCAAAGTACAACATGAACAGAATCTCATTCCACTGGACCTAACATGACAGTGAGGCTGACACTCAAAATACTATTTAGATTACCTATGTATGATCTGATTATTAAGAATTCCTAAAAGAAGTACAATATTTGCATAGCATCTAGCATAGGCCTTTAAAATGTGGACTAAGAACTTTAAAATCAAACCAAACAAAAATCTAGAAACTTGCAAGTGTTCAAAACTTTCTCTAACGTTTCTCTAGTAGGATTCCAAGATCTCTACTAGTGACACAAATCCCTATAAACAACAAATACTGACAAGAAGTTAAATGAAAAATGAGACATTTAGTTGGAACCAGTGGTTGAAGAATAAACTTACCCCTTTTGTATAGTCTTTTGGAACCCCTTTATACACATCAGTGCCATTTGGTCTATTGATGATAATACCTTGTGTGGGATTTCTGAAAAAAAAATTAAGTGACAGAATAGCTATTTAGAAAAATGGAATCCTATAATAAAAACAAAATGTAATGAACAAAGACACAAAATATGACAAATCCACTTAAAAGAAATATATTAATACCTCACTATGACACAATCCATGGCGATTTTAGGTAAGACAGTCTTTTTAAAAAAAAGCCCTAATTTTGTGAAGTAGGATACAATACAGTATCATCATATACTAAATTTTGCTATAGCAAATAATGTTGTAAGGTATGGTCAGAGATATATAGTTAACATCATTCCCAGCCATGTTGGTTGGGTTAGTTATTTTCCCTAAAGTTACTGAAACTATCCATAAAAGTTGATGGCTTCAGGGGACGAAGTCTACTAGCATGAATTTCTGGACACCTCAGTACAAAAAAAAACCAACAAAACTTTAAGGAGCCCCAGCTGTCTCCTAAAGCTTGACCACCCTAGTCAACACAGGGAAAACATGCAGAAATAAGTGACCTGTCAAGGCTAAGTAAACCTCCTTTTGTTAACTGTTAGACAACATGATACACCAATACAACCTGGTCAGCCCTGGCTTATTATATAAGTGAAATTTAAATTCTGAAGATTGCTATGCCCCTAAATCCATTATACCAGTAGCCAAAAAAGATGCCCACTGCCAAGTCTAAGCCAAAAATATAGATTATTTTACTCAGACATGTTCATTTATCACCTCAGCTAGGAAAGATTTTAGAGGCCATCTAGTGAACACCTTAATTTTATAGAAGAGAAAACTAAAACTGAAATGACTCGCCCCATGTCCCATACGTAGCATGTGACAACAATAGTACTATAGGTCTCCCATTGCTAGTTCTTATCCTAGCTTTTCAATTTCATGTAATCAAAATTATCTGCTTTATAATTTGCAATCTCTTCCATCCCTTGCTTTAAGAATTCTCCCCATAGCCAATGTTATGAAATATTTCCACTATTTTCCTCTAATTATAAAAAACATGCCCATATCATATAATGCATAGGAAATATCTATGGAGAACTGCATGTGGTATAAAATGTTCAACTAAACCTATTTTCCATGAGTAAATTTTCCACAGTAATGAAATTATCCATAACCACTGAAGCATCTTAAAAAAATCTTCTGTCATGTAGTCCCTATCTATTATCCTTTTCTTGAAGGCCTGGAGCCATTAGGTACATCAATGATTGTACTTTTTTGTAAGACAGCAGTACTGTTCAAGATTGTTTGACTTCATGCGCTAGATGGTCCTATCTTGCTGTGCTTTGAGTTGAATCCAAATTCTGTTTCTAAATGCTTCTTAGGTGTCTTTTTTCTGTCTCCTCCTTACTTTAGTGCTGTCGCTTGTCACTTTTTGCCACTGTGTCTGAATCTAGCAGCTACCCCTCCTCTCCTCCCACTATTTCTAGTTTGCTTTGAACCGAGGAAACATATACTTGTTTGAATTATCTAAGAGTAGATAGACCCTAAAATAAAAACCTAACTGAAATTGTATTAACTCTCTGACACTCACTTTGGAAGCTCAGGATCTGGTTTTATGATGTTCCCAAATTTAAGGCTAACCTCACAAGAAGTGAAATGTTACTATATTTTAGACTCTCAACCACAAATTATTTTATGTACCACTTTTGCATTTGTTAGCATAAAAATATCTCTTAAATCTTTTTTTCTACCAAGTTCTATGAAGGTCCTACTCACTGTTCATTGTTTGCAATGTCATCATACATCATGACAATTATCTGTTCATCAGGAATCCCATTTCGGTGAACAATCTGGTATGCATGGCAGGCGTCAGCCTGGAAAAGAACAAGTTCTATAGTCTCACAGTGCTTCTTAGATTATCATTTTTCAGTTTAAATGGTTATCAAAACATTTTTGCCTCAGCCAATATTATATTATAATAACAATAATTCAACAAGCATCCATTAGATGGCTATTTTAAAAGGCTCTTGGTGATAAAATATTAAAAAGTCCTTGGCTTCTGAGACTACACTCAAATAAATACAAAACGCACAGGAAGTCATTTCAGGAAGAGAACACCAATAAGGGGGAAAAGCCTCTTTTTGGAAAAAAAGGCACGAAGGAAGGGGAATGTTGTGCATAAGGTACAGAAAATAGGCAACCAGGTGTGGTTGGAACATAGACTACATGAGGGAGTGTAATAGGAAACCAGTCCAGAAAGGTAGGCTGAAATGAGACTGTACAGGACTTCAAATGCCAAGCAGAGTAAAACATGTATTTTATTCTAGAAAAGAGGGAACAGGAAACAAAAGTGAGGGGCAGGAGAAACCTGTGCTTCAAAATCATTTTGGAAGTTACTGAGGAGTCTGAGGTGGAGAGGGATTAGACGTTGTTTTACATATGATGCTATTTTGGGGGCAGCTAGGTGGTGCAGTGGATAAAGCACAGCCCTGGATTCAGGAGGACCTAAGTTCAAATCCAGCCTCAGACACTTGACACTTACTTAGCTGTGTTACCCTGGGCAAGTCACTTAACACTCATTGCCCCACAAAAACAAAAAAACCCCAAATGATGCTATTTCATTAGCCTGATTTTAGTATACACCACAGCAACTTCATCAAAAATGATCTTGCAAATATTTGCATACACACACTTGTGCACAAGTATCAATTTCTTACTAACTTTAAATGCTTCCCTTTAAACTCTCATGCATCAAGTGAAAAACCATGAACCCACATGGATAGAGCTACTCCCATGAACAAAAGGCTCTTTAAAATTTCCCTTTATTGAGTAGAGTGGAGGAGTCTATTTTTTTAAATGACATGTGTTAAGTCACATGAAGAAAATTGCTACCATCAAGATAGGTGTCTCTTGACCTAAAACATTTTCTAAATTCAGGAGCCTTTCTGAGCTTGTGTTTGTAACTTCTTGCCAGGATAGCTCCCTGGACAGGAGGTAGATCTCTCCTAGTTTCCATATACCCACTTGGCAAAAACCCTCAAGTTCAAACCAGCCTGAATGATGTTCAGGAGAGCCAAAGAAAAACTAGAATAAGCAACTTCTTCCACATCAAAACTGCACAAAAAAGAAGCCAGAAACCTAAGGGCAATGAGGAATTGACTTTTCCCAGCAAAGCCAGCACTAACACAAGGTGACATCCCAAATCAACCAAAGATGGGATGTGGACTTCAAGAATCTGTGTCCAAAGGGAGCTAGAGTGGAGGGATCCTCTGAGAAAGCCCAAGGTTAGTTTTAAAGTCTAGATATCAAGCAACATTAACTATAGTGCTCAGGGGGCAGCTAGGTGGTGCAGTGGATAGAGCACCAGCCCTGGAATCAGGAGTACCTGAGTTCAAATCCGGCTTCAGACACTTAACACGGACTAGCTGTGTGACCTTGGGCAAGTCACTTAACCCCAATTGCCTCACTAAAAAAAATAAAAAACAAAAAACAAAAACTATAGTGCTCAGGTCCAAGGGCTCTGAGGTCTCTAACAGCATATGCCTTGACAGAGAGGGCCCTGAAAATCTAGCACTCTGAATCTAGTGTGAGATTATGATACTCAAAAGCAAAGCAGGGAGCAGAGTCTGGTCCTGATACAGATCCCCAACTCAGCTAAAGTTGGAGAGATGAGTAAATAAGAAAAACAGTAATCACTATAAAAAAATTATCACAGGGCAGTTAGGTGGCCCAGTAGATAGAGCACTGGCCCTGGATTCAGGAGAACCTGAGTTCAAATCCGACCTCAGACACTTGACACTTAACTAGCTGTGTGACCTTGGGAAAGTCACTGAACCCCAATTGCCTCACAAACAAAAGAACTACTGGAAAAGCTGAAAACAAATTTAGGGGGAAAAAAATTATCACAAATCTAAAGATTTCCCTAAAAAGAAAGAAAAATTCTAATAACTGAAAAACAGAGACTTAAAAAGGTAAAAAATGGATTTTCCACAAGGATAATCTAACTACCCAAAAGAAATGAAGCAAGAGATACATAATAAAATAAAAGTTCTGGAAAAAAGAACTTGAAGGAAAATAAATAACTTAGAATAGAAAGTGATAAACTTTACCCCAATAAAGTAACTCTGAAAATTAGACCAAACCAAATGACTCCATGAGACGGCAAGAAATATTAGAACAAAATCAAAAGATGAAAAAACAATTAAGATCTAAAATATCGGATAGCCCCCCCAAAAAGTGATCTGCAAAACATGCCAAGGAATGATTATTTAAGAATCATTGGAATCTGTAAATAAAAAAAAAAATTGGAGGGGGCAGCTAGGTGGCACAGTGGATAAAGCACTGGCCCTGGATTCAGGAGGACCTGAGTTCAAATCCGGCCTCAAACACTTGACACTTACTAGCTGTGTGACCTTGGGCAAGTCACTTAACCCCCATTGCCCCGCCCCCCCCCCAAATTGGATACTACATTCCAAGAAATCATAAATGAAAACTACCAAGTTCTATTAGAACGAGAAGAAAAAGTAAAATAAAAAGGAAGTGCCAGGAATATCAGAGCCAAGCTCCAGAGCTCTCACATCAAAGAAAAAATACTAGAAAGATCTAGAAAGTGGCAACTCAGGTACCAGGGGACCACAGTCAGGATTACAAAAATGCTGGCAACTTCACCTATATGCAAGAATAGATCTCGGAATGCAATATTACAAAAGGCAAAGGAGATATACAATCAAGGATAACTTATCCTGCAAAGCTAAGTATTAAAGGGGGAAAGAATTAACTTTTGAAGGAAAAAAGATTTCTGATGAAAAAACCTAGAAAAGTATACTTATTTGAGAAATTGTTAAGAGGTATGTGATATATGGTGCTCATATGCTAAAAGGAGAAAAGAAATATCTCTTCAGAACTTTAATATTTCCAAAGAGTATAGAAGGAATTAAATAAGAAAAACAGAGGTCTTGGGGGTGGATTGGTTCTGTTTAAGGATTTGAAGATGAGGGAAAAGGGAGAACAAAAGGAATTCGTTAGTGTAGAAAGGAGGGAGGGGAATTTGCTATTTTTCATAATTGTGAATATATAAAGGAAGATGAAGAGATAGAGGAATGGTATCAGATGAACTTCACTGTTATTTATCTGAAATAGACAAAGGAGTGTGGAATACAGAGTCTGGTATAGAAATACATCAAACTCACAACGGGAAAACATGGGGATGAGGAAGGGAAGATAATACCAGGGGGATAATAGTTGGATACAAGGTACAGAACCTTGCGTTATTGAAGATGGCTATTTGCAGATTCATTTTGATTGCCTATGCCTATTTTTACAAAGGTTTTTTTGCTTTCTTAACGAGGAAGTTAGGGGGAGTAAGCAATAGTGATACCAAAAAAGAAACCCATTTTAATTTTATAAAGGGCACAGAAAATAGAAGGAAGCAGAGACAAGCAGAGCAGTTTTGAAAATAAACATTTTTTAAAGCAAGAGAAATTAAATGGAGATTCAGTTTCATTTAGAATCCTTCGGTGTTCAAAATAAAAAAAAATTATCTGGTAAACAATATGCTTCTGATTCAGGAACTAAAATGTGTAATGTTCTCTCCAAATTAAAAAAAGTTGACAGAATGGGAAGAACAAAAAATTACTTATTCTAAGATACCTTGAAATTTGTTATTTCCTTTGAGAGGATGTATACAGTAAAGCACTCAGCATAGTAACTACTTGAGAAGTTTTCCTGCTTTAGATTTCAGAAATATATTTTGTTTAAAGAAAAATCTAATGTTGAGAAATATCATTAGGCAATCAACTTATAAGTGTTGCAAGTGTAAAGAACACTGGATTTTGTTCTTGAATTATAGGCTGAGTCTCAGCTCTGCCACTTGTTAGTCATATGACCTTGGTTAAGTCTCCAGACTTTCTCTAAGCCTCTTTCCTCATATGTGAACTAGAGATGGTCTCCCAGAGCTACTCTGCTTTGTAAGCCTCAAAGAATAGAAGAAATAAGTGAATTGTTTTTATTACAGAAGTGTGAACTATTTTTACTAGTTTACTATATATAAATTAGACAAACATGCACAAAAAACTTCCTATGAAGTTTATTTTGATCAGGATAAAAGATGGTTATTAGAGGGGGCAGCTAGGTGGCGCAATGGATAGAGCACCAGCCCTGGAGTCAGGAGTACCTGAGTTCAAATCCAGCCTCAGGCACTTAACACTTACTAGCTGTGTGACCCTGGGCAAGCCACTTAACCCCAGTTGCCTCACTAAAAAAAAAAAAAGAGAAAAAGAAGATGTTTATTAGGTAAAATCCTATTTTTTTTATATTCACAAAGGCATAAAAATACCTAATATCAAATGGGGCAATCACTACAGTAAGGATACCTGTTGTTCACACAATATTTTGGTGTTTTAGTTTTCATTAAACAACCAAAAATGTAGAGTTTGATTAGGTCACTAAATTTCTTCTTGGCCCCTGAAGATACAAAGGTCTGTCTGCTATTCTCTATAGTCGCTGACTCAGGAAAACACTCCCCAGACTCTGCAGTAGAGTGAAAAACCAAATAACTAAGCTTTTTAGAACTAGTAGAAAAGGTGGTTCCTACAGTAAAGTGTCTACATTTTTTTTTTAAATGACTCAAAGGAGAAATATGAAAGTCAACTCAAATAACTGAAAAACAGAAGTATATGCGGGCAGCTAGGTGGTGCAGTGGATAAAGCACTAGCCCTGGATTCAGGAGGACCTGAGTTCAAATCTGACCTCAGACACTTGACACTTACTAGCTGTGTGACTCTGGGCAAGTCACTTAACCCTCATTGCCCCGCCAAAAAAAAAAAAAAGAAAAGAAAACAGAAGTGTAATTCAAATTGGATTAGTATTTGCCTAGGGTAAATATATCCTTATATATACTTTCCCCTTCAAAACGGAAGCCTCCAGAAATGTGTTACTTGTATAATAGTTTAGGAAAAGTGCAGAACACTTTAAATTTTCAACCAAAAAAAAAATGGTATATCAACATATCTTTAAACAACGTGTGCTAGAGTCTGACACAGCAATATGACTTCCTGTAGCAAGGCCACATGTCCACTTACTCCCCTCATAAGATTTGTTTGGGAGAAGATTCACATTTAGATTGTATATGTGTGTAGCTATAAATATATATGTACACACAAATACACACACACACACATATATATATATATATATATATATATATATATATATACACACACCATATATCTAGATATACAGTCACACACAGAAATACATAAAACTATATTGTTGGGGGCGGCTAGGTGGTGCAGCGGATAAAGCACCGGCCCTGGATTTGGGAGTACCTGAGTTCAAATCTGGCCTCAGAAACTTGACGCTTACTAGCTGTGTGACCCTGGGCAAGTCACTTAACCCCCATTGCCCCGCAAAAAACCAACCAAACAAACAAACAAAAACTATATTGTCAAACAGTTGAAGTAGTTGCTGAACTGCTTTGTCCACTCTTTATTATAAAACCTCACTAGATTGGGAAGGGAAGAGTGATATATATGGAAATAAAGGTAATGTAAAGACGAAAGTGATGTGGGATGGAATTAAGGTGATCAAATTGATGGTGAGGCATCCCAAAGAATTACAAGCATCTGTGACTCAGTTTCCCAAGTTTTATTGCAATACTGTGAGTGACCACAGGGAGAGCACCCAAAGGAGGAATGTGTCTCGAATAGGGGGAAGAATAGTTATATTTATAGTGAGAAAAAGTTATCTCCTCATTATCTTAATCTCCTCCTTGTGGGAGGTTCATGGGAGGTCTCACCCTAATTTGGACTTCCTGGGGTCCTAAGACAACCCCCAGGTGTGTACCTTTTTCCGTGGAGGTGTGTTTTGGGGGTTTACCCATCATAAAGTGAACCTAAGGACACATTTGGTCCGTTCTGAGCATGTTCCTAAAAACATTCCTCACCTTGCCAAGGTCAGAGTGTCTCTGTGTTTTTGATCTCTTTTTTCTTAGGCCTGGTTTCTGGGTACAAACATCTACCAGTTAGGGTCTCTGTGACCTGTCTCCTTATATTTATGTTATAGGTGGTAATTAATGGAAAGTGGACCTCCAGGTAACAATTAACAAGAACCTAGGCCCTGTCTTATATTGGTGAGGGCCCAAATCTTAAGTTATCTATTAATCCCTTTTAGAACTGGGGTCTGTAAGTTATCTATTAGCCCTTCTTGGAGCTCAGATCTAAATTAGAGCTCCGGTCTTAGGTTTGTCTGTTAACCCCTCTGTTACCTCCTCCATCACTAGGAGGCAATAAAAATACATTTTTCAAAAGGAATACAGGGCAGCTAGGTGGTGCAGTGGATAAAGCACCAGCCCGGGATTCAGGAGGACCTGAGTTCAAATCCGGTCTCAGACACTTGACACTTACTAGCTGACTACTTAACCCCCATTGCCCTGCCAAAAAAAAAAAAAAGGAATACAAAGTTCCATGTTCTTGTTGTCCATGGGTCATTTCTGATAAATTTCCTAGGAACCAGGAAGGATTCTTTGTTGTTGTTGTTAATGAGGGAGCTGGACTGGGTGTGTTCAGACGGCCCTTCCAGCTTCAGAGCTATGATCCTTTAATGAATTAACTATTTCTTGTATTTGTTCAAGTCACTATTTTGTTTAAGTACCAATGGATGACAAATGAACATCAGCAATACTTTTATGTGGAAAGGAACCACCGTTTCAATTTCATGAGCTTATTGTTTACATTGTCCATTCATTATTGTTCACACACTCATCTGAACAATGACAAAGCTCTATTGTATGTTTTGGGGGTATAGCATAGTACTGGGCAACTAGCAGGCTAACTACCTAGGCTCACAGGGTTTAGAAGGTAAGAAACTTTCCAGTCCAACCCCTTGATTTTTCTAGATGAGGAAATCAAATGCTCAATTCTGAGAAGATGGACTTGCCTAAGGTCTCCAAGGTTTTGTAAAAGCTGAGTAACAAAGCCTCTGATTTAATGACCTTTCTGGACAGATCCAGCACTGAAACTTGTTAAATCATAAGTTAAATTCTAGCAAGCCGGCTCTGAATGATTATAGTACAATAACTCACATTATCACTTTAAGATTTACAAATCTCTCTTTTTATCCTCACAAAAACCTTGGAAGGTAGTTTCATTATCCCGATTTTCCATAAGAGGGAACAAGTTAAATGATTTGCCCAGGGTCGCACAGATAGGAAGTGCCTCCTAAATCCAAATCCCAGCATTCTATTCACTGTACCACCAAACTGCCCTATGACAACCACCTTTCTCAGGTCAGTCAATTCTGTTATTTGGGAGCTGCTTATTCAGTTATTCAGTTTGTGATCAAGCTGTTTAATGAATTTTCCAAAATTACACCTAACATGGTAGACCCTAAAGAGATAGGAGAAAACACTGGACTCCTTAGTAAAGGTGGGGGAGGGGAGATGTATGAGTGTAACTGATCATGCACTGTCAGTTTTAGTAGGCCCTTCAAAAATACTAGTTGGGGGGCAGCTAGGTGGTGCAGTGGATGGAGCACTGGTCCTGGATTCAGGAGGACATGAGTTCAAATCCGACCTCAGTTACTTGACATACTAGCTGAGTGACCCTGGGCAAGTCACTTAACCCCAATTACCTCACAAAACCAAAACAAACCAAAACAAACAAACAGACAAAAAATACTAGTTAACCAATAAGATTAGTTTTGCCCAATTTTTTCCCTCTCTTTTGTCCTCTAAGAAAATTCTGTCCTGTGGAATGGCTCTGTAAGAGGCATAAGAGAAGCAGCTAGGTGGCACAGTGGATAGAGCACTGGCCCTGGAGTCAGGAGGACCTGAGTTCAAATCTGACCTCAAATCTGACACTTGACACTTGCAAGCTGTGTGACCCTGGGCAAGTCGCTTAACCCCAATTGCCCCACCAAAAAAAAAAAAAAAGAATGCCTTTAGGGGCGGCTAGGTGGCACAGTGGATAGAGCACCGGCCCTGGATTCAAGAGGACCTGAGTTCAAATCCAGCATCGGACACTTGACACTTACTAGCTGTGTGACCCTGGGAAAGTCACTTAACCCCCATTATCCTGCAAAAAAAAAAAAAAAGTTTGGGGCAGCTAGGTGGCGCAGTAGATAGAGCACTGGCCCTAGAGTCAGGAGTACCTGAGTTCAAATCCGGCCTCAGACACTTAACACTTACTAGCTGTGTGACCCTGGGCAAGTCACTTAACCCCAATTGCCTCACTAGATATAAAATTTTTTTAATAAAACACAATTCCAGAGAATAAGCTTAACAACAGTTAATGGGGAAGTGAAATAAAAATAGTATAGATAAAATGGAGTCTATCAGTTCACCAATTTGACAGTCCTAATTTTTATAAAATCCCTTGTGCGTGGGGAATAGTAATAAATTAATTTAACATACAGGTTTGTTTATATGAAATCCAGGGCATCTGAATCAGTATGTCACTTCTCACTAACTCTTGGTTGGCAGGACAGGAAAGTTATGAATGAAGAACTCCTATGGCCAATGACTCAAAATATTCATAAATCAAAATAAATCAATTCTTGGGGGGGAAATACTTCTGGCAAATACTTGTTAAAGGTCTTATAGCCTTAGTATCAGGATCATAGATGTGGAGCTGAAGGAACTTCTGAGACCATCTCGTCCTACCTTTTTACTTTATAGGTGAGGTACCTGAGGTCTAGGAAGTTAAGTGACTTGCTGGAGGTCACACAGCTGTGTCAGAGGAAGATGTCACTCCTTGATAAGTGAGCAGAAGATGAACAGTTTTCAAAAAAAGACAAATTGGGGGCAGCTAGGTGGTGCAATGGATAAAGTACTGGCCCTGGATTCAGGAGTACCTGAGTTCAAATCCAGCCTCAGACACTTGACACGTACTAGCTATGTGACCCTGGGCAAGTCACTTAACCCCCATTGGCCCCCCACACACACACACACACAAGACAAATTAACAACCACATGAAAAAAGCTGCAAATCACTTAAAAACAAACAAAAATTAAAAATTGGCAACTGTACTTCACACTCCCCAAACTGGAATAAAATGTCAAAAGATTTTTAAAATGGTAAACACCAGGCTATGGGAACAGGAACAATAAAATATTATAGAATGTGTTAATTCATCAAAATGTATCCCCTCTTTGACCCAGCAACCCTACCCAACATAAGCAAGGAGGTCAGAGGCAAAAAGACTAATCCCCTTGTGTATAATGTGTGTACAACAGTACTGTGAGGAATGATTATTAATAACCAACATCTTGGGGCAGCTAGATGGCGCAATGGATAGAGCACCGGCCCTGAAGTCAGGAGTACCTGAGTTCAAATGCGGCCTCAGACACTTAACACTTACTAGCTGTGTGACCCTGGGCAAGTCACTTAACCCCAATTGCCTCACTAAAAATAAATAAATAAATAAATAACCAACATCTTGGGGAGACTCAGAGCTCCTTGTCCCCACCTTCTTTCAAAGCCCTGACTTGGTCAAGTTTTCTTTTGAAGACATTATTTAAAAAGAGATTGCAGGGGCAGCTAGGTAGTGTGGTGGATAGAGCACCAGCCCTGAAGTCAGGAGGACCTGAGTTCAAATCCAGCCTCAGATGCTTGATACTTACTAGCTATGTGACCCTGGGCAAGTCACAACCCCAATTGCCTCCCCCACCCCCAAAAAAAGAGAGATTGCATTAACTCTCTGTCTTGGTCAGAAACTACCCAACCTTGCAAGAAATTTAAAATAGGGTGGGGAAGTCCATTATGTTCTATTCAAGCTTAGGTGGAGAAAGTTCCTGTCTTTTTTTTGGGGGGGGGGGCAATGAGGGTTAAGTGACTTGCCCAGGGTCACACAGCTAGTAAGTGTCAAGTGTCTGAGGTCATATTTGAACTCAGATCCTCCTGACTCCAGGGCTGGTGCTCTATCCACTGCACCACCTAGCTGCCCCGGTAGAGTGGTTTTTATGAAGTCTAACATTTAACTAAGACACTTGTTGCTCATTCTTCCTTCCTTACCAGAATTTCATGGAATGAAGTATGTCATAGTCTAAAGCCTAGTTTGCTTAACTGTACTTTTGGGGTTTTTTGAGTTTTTTTGGCGGGTAATGGGGGTTAAGTGACTCGCCCAGGGTCACACAGCTAGTGTCAAGTGTCTGAGTCCATTGGAACTCAGGACCTCCTGAATCCAGGGCTGGTGCTTTATCCACTGCGCCCCCTGGCTGCCCCCCTTAACTGTACTTTTATTACAATGGTGGGTTATGGAGGGAGGGCAGTTCTTGGGAAGCAGCTGTTAAAAATGTATCTGGGAATCAGAGAACAGAAGACCTGGAAGGGATCTTACAGTTAGTTCACCTTGTCCAACCTTCTCATTCTGTGGAGGAGGAAAATGAGGCTTGCTTTACTAGGAACACTGAAGAGACTAGGACCTAGAGCTCCTAATTTTTGGTCCTATGCTCTTTTCCCACTTTGGGGAGGGTTGAAAGGCCAGGCAAGAGCATAGTCTGTCTAACCAAAGTTTCATTCCTGAGAATTTTAGATCAAATGGCTTAAAAATCTAATATCCAACAACTTCCATGTTTCCTTACATATTTCAAATACAGTCATGAATAAGATAAGTCCTTTCTTACTTGGTGTCTGTAGTTATCCCAGCCAGATGAGCCTGCCACAATAACAATCCAGTGCTTCCCTCCATCCTCAGGATCATCAATGGGGAAACCACTGATTCCCAGGACAGTGGCCAACAATACAATTGTCTTCAAAATCATTCTGTTCTTTGGACTCAGACTGAAGAGATGGATAGAAAATAAAAGATTAAAGTTAAAAAGCAACAATAACAGTCTCAAAACAAAATTTTAAAATCCCAATACGGTGATGATTGTGTCACAAAGATAAACCTGTAAATACACTGCAGAGAGGTCAGAATACTTCATGGAATAGAGGAGTACTTCAAACTCTACATTTTACTTGTCAGATAATTGAGACAACTCATTTACACTGTACACTGTACATGAGGCTACCCACTTTGCCCAGACTTGACTAAATTAAACCAGAAAATATTTTGCATTTCTTGATATATAACTTTCAGTGGCATTTCCGGAATAATGTCCCCTTTACAATTTGTTAATACAATTTTTTCCTGCAAAATTGAATCTGAAGGGGCAGCTAGGTGGTACAGTGGATAGAGCGTTGACCCTGGATTCAGGAGGACCTGAGTTCAAATCTGGCCTCAGACACTTAACAATTACTAGCTGTGTGACCCTGGGCAAGTCACTTAACCCCAATTGCCTCACCAAAAAAAAAAATTGAATCTGAATTAAACATCTAAAATGATTGGTATTGTATAAGTCTTAAGAAAATATCCAAGTATGCAAATATGAACGCAAAGAGGACAGAACCTAAATTTAAATCTTTGAATCATGCCTTTAAGTCAGGACCTACCACTTCAAGGGAATAAGGCAGAGATGTCAAAGTCACTTCCGGGGGAGGGGATGAAGGTGGGGTGGTGTGTGTGACCTGAACTAGATTAAAATGTAATTGGAAAATGTTTAACAAAATAAATTAAAATAAAATATAGCATAGATGATGTTAATTTGTAGTTCTCTTTTCCCGGCAATTGGCCGGGAAAAGCTTATTACCAGGAAACTCACCATATTCACCAGGAGTTTATTTCAGTTTCAGTACTTAAACCTCCTCATTACCCATAATAGCCTCTACTTTGGCTGGAGGGCAGAGCAAAAGACTCCCCCAAAAGCCTCCCATTAACACAATCCACTAGGAAGCAGAAGGGGACTGGGAAGTCAGTGGAGTCAAACCAAGCAGCAGTTCTGGGGGCAACAAAGGGCTTCTGAGCCCAATTTAAAGAGAGCCTTTGGGGAGGAGTAACTAATGATTTACTCTAGACTGAACTACAAGTTACCTATGTGATTTATTAATTCATTTTTTCCAGAATTTACAATTCAATGAGAAACAAGATCCAAACCCCACGATTTTTAGGACAACAGTGGTTATCAGGGACAAACAACTTTTCATTTTTAGAGTTTGCATGATTTGATGTACCTACCAGATAAACCCTCCTGGCACCAGCTTCTTCAAAAACAATTTTAATTCTACTTTTAAAATTACAAATTCGGGGGTGGCTAGGTGGCGCAGTGGATAGAGTACCGGCCCTGGATTCAGGAGGACCTGAGTTCAAATCTGACCTCAGACACTTGACACTTACTAGCTGTGTGACCCTGGGCAAGTCACTTAACCCCCATTGCCCCACAAACAAACAAACAAAAAATAAATAAAATAAAATAAAATTACAAATTCACCCAATTTAGGAGGAAATGTCATATAACCTAGCAAAATAAAGCAAAGACATAGCTTTGTTTAGAATAAAAGAGGGTAATCTTTTGGTTTGGGAAAAAAAGTGAAAGGAAAAATTCCCCCCTGAACTCCTGCATTCTCATTATAACCAGCTACTAAAATCTTGTCATTTCTACCTCTACAACATCCCTTAGCATCCCCTTCTCTCTTCTCAAAGAGTCATCACTCCAAAAATAAGTGTTTTTCACATTACATTATTGACACCCAAATTCAGCTATTTCAAAAACACCAAAGAAAGGCAAGAACTACTATAAGACTTCAGGCCTTTGTAAACTCATAAGGGTGGGAGATGAGTGTGAAGTTTAGATAACAACCAACAACAGTTCCAGTTTTGCTGAAACTAAAAGGGTCAGGGAAGAGAGTAATATAAAATAAGCCTGGAGGGGTGCACAAGAGCCAGATTGTGTCAGGCCTTAAATGTGACACTAAAGAACTTTGAAGCAATAGAGGGACACTTAAGTTTTTCTGTATTGGGGAGGGCTTATGATAGAATAAGGTCAGCTAGGTGGCTGAGTAGGGAGTCAGAAAGACCGGAGTTCAAATGCAGCCTCACACACTTACTTGCTGTGTGACCCTGTTTGCCTCAGTTTCCTCATCTGTAAAATGGGAGTAGTAAAAGTACTTACTCCTCAGGTTGTTATGAGGATCAAATGAGATAGCTGAACAAACACAATACTTGGCACATAGTAGGCACTGCATAAATGTTAGCTGTCTTTATTTTGATTGTCTGTGGACAGTGACAGCAGGGAGCCCAGTTACAAGACTACTGCACCAGAAGAACAATTCATAAGATAATAACAACATTGCAAAAACAACTTTGAGAGACTTAACCATAACAAATGATTAATGCAAGCACCAAAGGAGGTGATGGGAGTCAAAATGTACAATGAGGTATATTTTTTTGGGGGGGGACATGTCCCCCCAAGAATTGGTCTCGCTTGAATCTGTGTTTATTATTTTTAAGGCGGGGGGGGGGGGGAGAGGAGAGAAAACAAAATGCTCGTTCATTGGCCCCTGGGGTCAAGGGGACCCGCGTTCAAACCCAAGCTCCTCCTCTTAGTATCCCCGACTCTGTGAGTCGCTTCATTGCCCCCGGGCCTCAGTTTGCTTATCTGTAAAATGAGGACTCGGGCCCCAAGGTGCCTCCCAAGCCCACGCCTAGGATCCTCCGTTCCGGGTCTCTCCAGAAGAGGGAGAATCCCTGAAAACTCCCGGCTAAGACCGAAAGGGTCGGAAAGGACAAAAAAAGAAAAGAAGAAATCCCCGGCGGCCCCGGGAGAACAGACAGCAGCAGTTGTGGGGAGGAGGGAGGAGGACCCCGACTAACCTCGTCCTTACCCCCACCCCAGTCCCCCTACCCCAGGCCCTCCCAGCGGGAGGGCGGCCCAGAGCTGGCAGTCACGGGGGGAGTCCAGGCCCCCAGGAGACTAACGAAGCTCGGTTACCTGCTCTAAGCGGCGGAGGAGGAGGCGTGGCGCCGGTCCGCGGTAGGACCCGTGAGAAATCACTGGCGTGCGGATCCACTTGGTCGGGGTCCGGATTTCCGCTCCACACTGATTGAGTTCACGGTCAGGTTCAACCCAAATAAGAGCACTGGACTTTAAGGAGGCCCCAGACCCACCCACCCACCCACACGCCTCCACGCCCACCCCAGAGATGATTGGCGGATCCAGGTGAGGGGGCGGAGTCTAAGAGGGCCAATGAGAAGAAGGAGAGTGAGAGTCACTAGGCCTGGAGACTACAAGTCCCGGGGTGCAACGGGGTGTTTGGAGATTACTGGGTGGGCCACGTGCTAGCCAGGTGACTCCGCAGAAAGGGTTGGGGCGGGGGGGCGTCTAGGTGGCGCAGTGGATAAAGCACCGGCCCTGGATTCAGGAGTACCTGAGTTCAAATCCGGCCTCAGACACTTGACACTTACCAGCTGTGTGACCCTGGGCAAGTCACTTAACCCCCATTGCCCCGCAAAAAAGGAAAAAAAAAAAGAAAGGGTCGTGGGCAGTGCGGGAATGTGAAGGGAGTCTTTAGTAATGATAATCTGAAGTTGGATGCAGCAAGTACAGTTCAAATCACTTGACCCTATTACAAATCCTCATAACCACTCTCTTACAGTGATTGAAAACATTAAAACTGGGGGTGGGTGGCTCATCGCCCCTCTCTCTATATATAATGGTGATGAGCATGATGACAGTTAACATTTATGTAGCGCCTTCCATGTGCCAGGCTCCATGCTAAGCAATTTGCAATTTTTATCTCATTTGATTCCCACGGCAACCCTGAGGGTTCGGTGCTATTTATTATCCCAAATTTGATATTAAATAGCTGTTCTATTCTTTACTATAATCCAATGAAAGAGAGCCTGAAGAATTGGAAGTCAAAGGAATATCCATCAATTGGGGAATGGCTAAACAAACTGGGCTATATGATGGTGATAGAATATTATTGTGCTGTAAGAAATGATAAGCAGGATGATCTCAGAAAGACCTGGAAAGATTTGTATAAACTGATGTATAGTGAAGTGAGCAGAGCTAAGACAAAGTTGTGCACAGAGACAGCAATACTGTTTGATGAAGAACTGTGAATGACTTGACCATTCTCAACAATACAATGATACAATGATCCAAGACAATCCCAAAGACTATTGATGAAACATACTATCCACCTCCAAAGAAAGAACTGATATTAGTAGAACAGACTGAAGCATGCTATTTTTCACTTTCTTTCATTTAAGTTTTCTTATACAAAATTACTAATATTGTAATGTTTTGCACAATTTCACATGTATAACCTATATCTGATTGCCTGCTGCCTCAGGGAAGGGGAAGGGGAGGGAGAGAAGGAGGGATAGAATTTGGGACTCAAAACTATGAATAAAAATGTTTATTAATAAACTGAAAAGAGGAGAGGAGAGAAAGAAGAGAAGAGAAGAGAAGAGAAGAGAAGAGAAGAGAAGAGAAGAGAAGAGAAGAGAAGAGAAGAGAAGAGAAGAGAAGAGAAGAGAAGAGAAGAGAAGAGAAGAGAAGAGAAGAGAAGAGAAGAGAAGAGAAAGCCTGGTTTTGTTGTTTACAGGAAGCCAAGGCTTGCTTGCACATGGCTCTTCCCTTTCAGGATTCAGACCCCAGCCCACTCATGCCCGCTCAATCTGAATGACTCTTTATCAGTGTACTGCAATAAATTCTCTGAGAAAGGCTGGGGTAAAAGAGAGCTTAACTTTCTGCTGCTGACCAAGCCAGGATAGTGCTCCACCTTTTGACCAAGTACTCCCTCCCAGCCAGGAGCCAGGCAGCAAGGTGACACAGTGCATAGAGCACTGGCCCTGAAGTTGGGAGGACATGAGTTCAAATCTCATCTCAGACACTTACTAGCTGTGTGCCCTTTGGCACACAATTGTTTTGCTCTAATTCTTCTCTCTTAACATGACTAATGCAGAAATATGTTTAATGTGATTGTACATATATAACCTATATCAGATTACTTGCTATCTTGGGGAGGGAGGAGGGAGGGAGAAAAATTTGAAACCAGAAATCTTATAAAAACAAATGCTAAAAACTATCTCTACATGTAACTAGAAAATAATAAAATACCTTTATGATTAAAATAAAATAAAATAAAATTTTACTGATAAAAAAGATAAACCTCCCAGGAGAATATAATAGGTGTTATGGGTTACTGTATCATGACTTAAGCCTATGTCAATGCACATTTATTAGGTTTTTGTGTGTTTTGAGCATTTCCTTTGTGGTAGAAGAAATAAATAACTGTCCCATAACTGGCCTACTTCATACATTGAGTACCTTTTCTATAAGGGATATGAGCCAAGCTTAAGCAAAAAGGAAGTGGGGCTGATAGA
Source organism: Dromiciops gliroides (assembly GCF_019393635.1). Taxonomy (NCBI): domain Eukaryota; kingdom Metazoa; phylum Chordata; class Mammalia; order Microbiotheria; family Microbiotheriidae; genus Dromiciops; species Dromiciops gliroides. The sequence goes on from NC_057862.1 coordinate 211,714,987, forward strand.
AGAGAGGGTAGACTGAGATGGCCAGAAACAAAACACTAGTGAGAAAAATAGGATGCAGGGAAATACACAGATAGTAATCATAACTGTGAATGTGAATGGGATGAACCCTGCTATAAAATGGAAGCAGATAGCAGAGTGAATAAAAAAACCAGAATCCTACAATATGTTGTTTACAAGAAACACATTTGAAGCAGAGAGATACACACAGAGTAAAGGTAAAAGGCTGGAGGAGAATATATTACCCCTCAGCTGAAGTAAAAAAAAAAAAAAAGCAGGGGTAGCAATCCTTATCTCAGATAAAGCAAAAGCAACAACTGACCTCATTAAATGAGATAAGGAAGGAAACTACATCTTGCTAAAAGGTACCAGAGACAATGAATGAATTAATACAGACATATGTGCACCAAGTGTTACAACAACCAAATATTTAGAGAAGTTAAGTGAGTTACAGGAAGAAATAGATAACAAAACTATATTAGTGGGGGGACCTTAACCTCCCCCTCTCAGAACTAGATAAATCTAAACACAAAATTAATAAGAAAGAAGTTAAGGAGGTGAATAGAATTTTATAAAAATTAAATGTGATAGAACTCTTAGGAGAAAAACTGAATGGGGATAGAAAAGAATATACCTTTTTCTCAACAGTACATGGCATGTACACAAAAATTGACCATGTATTAGGGCATAAAAACCTCACAGTCAAATGCAAAAAGGCAGAAATAGTAAATGCATCCTTTTCAGATCATGATGCAATAAAAATTATGTTTAATAAAGGGCCAATGAAAGATAGATCAATATTCTCATCCTAAAAGAATGAGTGGGTGAGTGGGGGCAGCTAGGTGGTGCAGTGGATAGAGCACCAGCGCTGGAGTCAGGAACACCTGAGTTCAAATCTGGCCTCAGACACTTAACACATACTAGCTGTGTGACCCTGGGCAAGTCACTTAACAACAATTGCCTCACCCCCCCCAAAAAAACCAACCAAACAAACAAAAAGAATGAGTGGGTCAAACAACAAATCATAGACACAATAAATAACTTCATTCAAGAGATTAACAATAATGAGACAACATACCAAAATTTATGGGATGAAGCTAAAGCAGTTCTTAGGAGGATTTTATGTCCCTAAATGCCTACATGAATAAAATAGAGAAAGAGGAGATCAATGAATTGGGCATGCAACTAAAAAAACTAAAGTTGTTAATTGTTTCAAGTGGTTTTTTAGTTGATTCTTTTTTCCCATTTATTTAAAATTTAATTTTTTCCCAAATTATGTGTAAAACCAAATTTTAACATCAATTTTTAGTTGATTCTTTAGGCTTCTCTGGGTATACCATCATCATATCATCTACAAAGAGTGATAGTTCTGTTTCTTCTGTAAGGGTCAAATTTTAGGTGGGCGACTCGCCATAATATTGGGGTTCAGAAAATAATGAGAGACCTCTAGGTCCAAAATTTCTTCCCTTCCAAACTGCCTTTTTTAGTTATTTATCCCAGACTAATAAGACAGGAGATTAACAGCCTCTTTTCCACAAACAAACCAGGTTTTATTAATGGGAACAAAATTTACAAAAAAAGTGAAGTTAATAAAGCCAGGGACAATGAGAAAGGGAATGAGGGATGAGAAAACGAATAAGCTCCCTGGCTCTAACAAAAATTGACTCAAACCCCAAACTTGCTTGCTGCTCAGCTAGCTCAAAGAGTTGCCCTTGCTTCCACTCACCACCACCTGGGGTCTGTAGTTTTTTTGTTTGTTTGTTTGTTTTGGGGGGGGGTCTGTAGTTTTGAGAGTCAGCTGTGCAGTTTCTCTCTGGTTTGCTCCAAAGCTCTCTCACACAGCTCCTCTCTCCCCTCTTCTTGCCTCTCCCACAGGAAGGGGAGGTTCTTAGCCCTGCTGAGTCTCCAATTGGTTCAACATACCCCCTGGGCTGTCCCTATTATAATTTGGCCAGGCCCATGTGGGCGTAGGGGAACTACTAGAAAAGGCTTAGATATTTAGTTGTTCAAGAAAATCAAGGGAATTAATGAAAAAAATTCAAAGGAAGGTGGCCTAGCTATACCAAATCTAAAATTATAAGGCAGCAATCATGAAAACTATTTGCTACTGGCTAAGAAATAGAGAGGTGGATCAGTGGAATAGGCTAGGCACACAAAACACAGCAGTAAATGAATGTAGCAATCTCCTATTTGATAAATCCAAAGATTCTAGCCTCTAGCATAATAACTCACTATTTGACAAAAACTGATGAGAAAACAGGGAAATAGTAAGGCAGAAACTAGGCAGAGATCAACATCTTACACCATACACCAAAGTAAAGTCAAAATTGGTACAAGATCAAGACATAAAGAGTAATACCATTGGCAAATTAGAAAAAGAAAGAATAGTTTACTTGTCAGATCTATGCAGAGGGGAAGAATTTATGACCAAAGATGAGATAGAGAACATTATGAATTGCAGAGTGGATCATTTTGACTACATTGAATTAAAAAGTTTCTGCACAAACAAAACCAGTGCAAGCAAGATTAGAAGGAAAGCAGAAAAGTCATTCCCCAATTGAGAAATGATCAAAGGATATGAACAGGCAGTTTTCAGATGAAGAAATCAAAGCTATGTATTGCCGTATGAAAAAATGCTCTAAATCACTATTGATTAGAGAAATGCAAATTAAAACAACTCTGAAGTACCACCTCATACCTATCAGATTAGCTAATAGGACAAAAAAGGAAAATGATAAATGTTGGAGAAGCTGTGGAAAAATTAGAACACTGATGCATTGTTGGTGGAGTTGTGAACTGATCCAACCATTCTGGAGAGTAATTTGGAACTATGCCCAAAGGGCTATAAAACTGTGCATACCCTTTGACCCAGCAATACCACTATTAGGTCTATATCCCAAAGAGATCATACAAAAAGGAAAAGGACCCATATGTACAAAAATATTTATAGACGCTCTTTTTGTGGTGGCAAAAAATTGGAAATTGAGGGGATGTCCATCAATTGGGGAATGGCTAAACAAGTTGTGTGGTATGTGAATGCAATGGAATATTATTGTGCTATAAGAAATGATAAGCAAGCAGATTTCAGAAAAACCTGGAAAGATTTACATGAACTGATGTTGAATGAAATGAGCAGAACCAGGAAAACATTGTACACAGTATCAATGACACTGTGTGATGATCAACTGTGATAGAATTGGCTCTTCTTAGCAATACAATCATCCAAGACAATTCCAAAGGACTCATAATGGAAAATGTTCTCCACATCCAGAAAAAAGAACTGTGAAATATGGATGCAGACTGAACCATACTGTTTCTACTTTTTTTGTTTTTTGTTTTTCTTTTTTGAGGTTTTTCCTTTTGTTCTGATTCTTCTTTCACAACATAACTAATGCAGAAATATGTTTAATGTGATTGTACATATATAACCTATATCGGATTGCTTTCTGTCTTGGAAAGGGGGGGAGAGAAGGGAAGGAGGGAGAAAAATGTGGAACTAGAAATCTTATAAAAAAATGTTGAAAACTATCTTTACATGTAACTGGAAAATAATAAAATACTTTTATAATTTAAAAAAAAGAAGGAAAGCAGAAAGTTGGGAAACAATTTTTGCAGTGTTTCTGATAAAGGCCTCATATCTAAAATATGTAGAGAACTGAATCAAATATCTAATAATACAAGTCATTCCCCAATTGAGAAATGATCAAAGGATATGAACAGGCAGTTTTCAAATGATGAAATTAAAGCTATCTACAGCCATATGAAAAAAATGTTCTCAATCACTACTGATTAGAGAAATGCAAATTAAAACTACTCTGAGGTACCACCTCATCCAACTGGCTACTATGATAAAAAAGGAAAATGATAAATGTTGAAGAAGATATGGGAAAATTGGAAGACTAATGCACTGTTGGTGGAACTGTGAACTGATCCAACAATTCTGGGGAGCAATTTGCTTTTGTTTGTCTGATTGTTTTGGTTTGTTTTTTAAGGTAGGGATTGTTTTGTTTTTGTCTTTTTTTTTAAAGTAATAAACATTTTTATTTATAGTTTTGAGTTCCAATTTTTATCCCCCCTTCCCTTCCTCCTCCCTGAGGTTGCAAACAGATGTGGGTTATACATGTACAATTATGTAAAACATTACTATATTAGTCATGTTGTACAAGAAAACTTGAATAAGAGAAAAAAATGAAAGAAAGTGAAAAATAGCATGGCTCAGTCTGTGTTCCATCAATATCAGTTCTTACTTTAAAGGAGCATAATATGTTTCTGGAGACAATTTGGAACTATAACAAAAAGGCTTTAAAACTGTGTATACCCTTTGACCCAGCAATGCCACTACTAGGTCTATATCCCAAAGAGATCATAAAAAAGGTAAAAGGACCCACATATACAAAAATATTTATAGCTGCTCTTTTTGTGGTGGCAAGAAATTGGAAATTGAGGGGATGCCCATCAATTGGGGAATGGCTAAACAAGTTGTGGTATATGAATGTAATGGAATACTATTGTGCTGTAAGAAATGATAGGTAGATGGATTTCAGAAAAACCTGGAAAGAATTACATGAATTGATGCTGAATGAAATGAGTAGAACCAAGAGAACATTATACACAGTATCAACACCATTGTGGAATGATCAATTGTAGTAGACTTACCTCTTCTCAGTAATACAAGACAATGCCAAAAGACTTATGGTGGAAAATGCCCTCTGCATCCAGAAAAAGAACTGTGGAATCTGAATGCAGTTTGAAGCATACTATTTTCACTTTTGTTGTTGCTTTTTTGTTACTGTTCTTGTTTATTCTTTCTTGCATTTTTTTTGTCCTGATCCTTCTCTTACAGAATGACTAACGTGGAAATACGTTTAACATGATTGTAATGTATAACCTATATCAGATTGCTTGCTGGCCTCAGGTTGGGGAGGGGAGGGAGGGTGGGAGAAAATTTTGGAACTCAAAAAAAGTATCTTTACATGTAATTGAAAAAAAAATTTATTTAAAAAAAAAGCACCCAGTGAGACATCAATAAACCATGGACTGGAATCAGAAAAAAGAGAAATTGTGTAGCTATTGTATAGTTTAGACCTTAACATAGTGGGACTTAGGGCCAGAGTTAGCCTTTCTAAAAATGAAGGGGAAAAAGGAGTCAGCTATTTAATTAACCAAGGTCCAGGCAACATAAGTACTCTTAAGCAAGACAAGACATTCCAGGCAAGTAAATGATTAATAGACTCTGTATTATTTGTTTAAAAAAAATTACCAAGAAAGAACTTAGATCAGCAGAGTCAATGCTAATAATGAAAGAGGAAAATGTAGGTAGTCATATGACAGAGATCAGTCCCCTCTCTGCCTGTCATGTGTTAGTTAAAAAAAAAAAAAAGATCTCTGTGCAAAGTGACTTAAAAAGTGCTTACGGGTCCAAAATAGAATTTGCTGAGTAAATACTTCCCCAATTCTTTGTAAAGGATATGATAGTAAATGGCTTTATTCTGGGGCTCTACTCAGCTGTCTAGTTTTTCTTTTAAGGTTAATAATATCCCCTTCTCCTTTATTGTATGAACACCAGGGGCCCACAGGAATACTAAGCTCTCTTCAGTTTGTTTAATTTAGATGTTACAATGTTATTATAGTAACAGCTCATGAGGCCGGGAGGAGGTAATGGATAGAGAGCTTCTCTCAAAGGCCGGAAGAGAATGTGTGCGAATGGATAGAGTACAGGGCTTAGAATCAAGAAGACCAGGGTTGAAATCTTCCATCTGACACTTACAAAGTATGTGATCCTGAACAAGTGAAGTGAATGCTCTGACCCTAAGTTTTTTCCTCTATCAAACGAGGGGGCTGGACTAGATAAGCTTTCAGGTACCTTCCAGCTCTAAATATATGACCCTATGATTTAAGACCTGAGTCCAAGTCTTTTCTCTAATCCATATAGACTGTGGGACCCTGGACAAGTCTTATATTATATTGGTTTTTTGTATTCTCCAGTGCCTTACACATACCATGTATTTTCAAGCTGTTGACATTTTTCTCATGTCTTTCCTGCATCATCCTCATTTCTCTTTCCATTTTTTCCTCTACCTCTCTAACTTTATCTTCAAAGTCCTTTTTGAGCACCTCTATGGCCTGAGAACAATTCATATTTTTCTTGGAAGCTTTAGATATAGGGGCCCTGACATTGACATCTTCCTCTGAGGGTGCACCTCGGTCTTCCTTGTCACTGAAGAAACTTTCTATGGTCCTATAACCTTTCTCTGTCTGCTCATCTTTCCTTTCTTTTACTTGACTTTTAGCTCCTTAAAGTGGGGCACTGTTTCCAGGCTGCAGTATCCCAAGCTTAAGAAGTCCCAGGTGGTATGAATTAAGGAGGATCAGGTTCTTCACTTGCCTGGCCTGTTCCCTGGTCTGTAGATGACCCCAGACCAATTTGCTAATCAACCAGCTTTGTGTGTTGTGGTTGTTAGCTCCGATGAGCCTGTGCCCTTTCCCCACCTGGGCCACTGCTACTCAATCCTACTTCCTGGTTCCCAGCAGGGGTGAAAAACCCAAGTTCTGCCACAGTACCAGCATAGACCCCTGTAGTCTCCCGCTGCCCAGGGCTCAGCCCTCTCACCAGACTGTGAGCTTAGTTCCAGATGACACTGGCGCTTCAGCTGATTCAGAGGCTCTGGGGGGTCTCCTTCTCTGGTGAGGCCTTTCTGGGACTGGATCTGTGTCAGGGTGACTGTGGGATTGGGCTTGACTCCTGTATCAGCACAACAGCTCCCTCCTTCTGACCTTCCAAGCTGTTCTTGGTTAGAAGATGATTTCAGCACATTCTTCTGTGAGTTTTGCTGCTCCAGGCATTTTCCTATGGCGTTATTTGGATGTTTTTTGGAGCGATCATGTCATGAGTTCGAGAGCTCACTGTCTTTTCCTCCATACCATGTATTTTAATGAATATTTGTAGAATCCAAATTGTATTGAATAAATTTAGATGAGAGACAAAGTGATTTTCCTTAGGTCACATGTGTAATGTGGTACATTCTGGTCCTCTCTCCCAGGCTTGATGATAGAACAGTTCTGCTATATTACCCCTCAGGTTCTAGGGGTAGATTATTATTTATCATTTATTGTTATTGTTTGAACCTAGCTTTATGTAGCTAGAAAATTGTCTGACCTGAAAAGCTTACTATAGAAGTCAGGCTTGCTTCAGAGCTCCTCCAACAATGAATCCTCTTGATTATTCAAGGTTTTGGTAAGCAGCTGCTAAAAAAAAAAAAAATCTGGTTAAAATTAGCCTGGTTTGGTCCTTTGGTAGGGAATAAGCAGAACTAAGGCCAGCTAGGTAGCATGGTGGATAGAATACCTAGCCTGGAATCAGGAAAACCTGAGTCCAAAGCTGGTCCTAGACACTTACTAGGTGTCCTACTGGGTAAATCACTTAACCCTGTTTGCCTCAGTTTCCTCATCTGTAAAATGAGTTGAAGGAGGAAATGGCAAAGCACTCCAGCATCTCTGCCAAGAAAACCCCGAATGGGATCACATAGAGTCATACATGACCAAAACAACTGAATAAGAACAGCAAAGCAAAGCAAAACTGAAGCTAGTTTGAAATGATTCGACAGAATCGAATTGTTTAGGTAAACTAGTAGCAAAGTCATCTAAATTGAAATAGACTATGCAACTCCAGAATTAGAAGTTTAGCACTTCTAATTCTAATTTAGCAATCAATTGGTATTATATAAATTAGTATTGTAGAAGAAAAATGCAAGAGACAAGGCTTAAGTAGAGAAGAATGGATAGAACTTTAACAAAAGATGGAGTCCCTTTCTGCTAAATGGAAGGTTATGTGAAATAAGGGTTTGAAACTTTGAAAAGAGGATTGAGAAGGTTTTTGATCACATTAACCTGATCACATTGAGATAAAAAGATATAAGAAACTTTTTTGAAGAAATTCCTGTTAGCAATTGCAGACAGACAAGATTCTATCAAGTGACAAAATGTATTAAATTGGAAACTATAGAAATAAATTTGCAGCATGGAATTATTTGATTATAGCATACTAAAATCTATCTTTGAAGAATCATTGGAACCATTGAGTGTGTGTTCCAATCCTTAGAGGCTCATGAGCTCTAAAAAGAGGGAGATGAGAAGATGAGATTGCCGCTATGAATCTTTGGAAGTGAGCTGACTGAAAGCAGTGTGTTCTATAATTTGAGCTGCTGGCAGCTAATGGCCCTAGGGAAAATAGAGATTTTCAGTGTTATCATTTGTAACTGTAAATCCAGATTTTACTTGGTTGAGGTTCATTCTGAAGCTAGATTTTAACATCTCTTTTAAATCTCTTTTAAAGAGAGATGTGTTCTCCTATTAAGATAACTGTAGTAAATCAGAAATTAATGCAAAATACATTTGATTTTTGGCATTGAGGGATATGCTTATATACTGCATGGGTCAGGTAAATCTGGGTTCAACTATGGTTTTGGATGCTTACTAGCTGTGTGACCCTGAGCAAGTCACTTCACCTCTGTTTGCCTCAGTTTCTTCATGAGTTAAAAATGGCACTTACCTTGTTGTGAGGAACAAATGAGATAAAATGTAAAGTGCTTAGCACAGAGCCTGGTGCATGATAAGTGATACACACACACACACATATATATATATATATATGTATATATATATATGTACATACTTTAGTTATTATTTTTTTTTTGGCAGAGCTATGAGGGTTAAGTGACTTTCCCAGGGTCACACAGCTAGTAAGTGTCAAGTATCTGAGGCTGGATTTGAACTCAGGTCCTCCTAAATCCAGAGTTGGTGCTTTATCCAATGTGCCACCTAGGTGCCCCTATTATTTTTATTAAATATAATTACTCTATACTAGTTTTTGAATGCAATTGGCATGGAATGCCAAACTGATAGTTGGGTCAGGTGATTTTCTTTATCGGAGGATTCAGAAATATAGTCAAGTGGATTGATGTAATTTGACTGGCAAAAAGCTTTGTGTTATGTTTTTTAAATACATAATACCATTTATGTTATTCTTAGGCTTCTAATTTTTCTCCTTTTGTGATTTTTGTGAAATTGTTGTCTAAGAAATGCTATTAAATTGAATAAATGATACCCAACGGATGTTGCAATTATATCATTAGAAGATTAACTTCTCTTTAACTGGATGCTGTTAGATTATGAATGTGAATGTGAAAACTGTTAAATATTTAAATAAGTATATTTTGCTTTAAAATAGATAATAATAATAATAACTTATTATTGGAGAAAACAAAAGTAGCAGAGATCTCTTAAGCTGTCCTTATCTATGAGGTTTGTTAGGACCTTTTATTTGGGCAGAGTCAAAAGACCTTATTAACTCTGTGAGAGAAACTGATGACAGCTGGTTGCAAAGTTGTAAAGAACTTAGAAGTTTGTTTTAGTAAAGAATAAGTTTTATCTGAGACTACCTACTGCCTGCATGAAGCCAAGCAGGCAGATGTCCTTACACCCTTGTCTGAACACTACAGAGTGTAACCCAACAAAGATGGAAGGAGCAATCCCTTCTTTCCAACTCCATTGCTCTACCCAATAACCTGATAAATTTCTTTCTAAAACTATTTCAGATTTGGGTTTTTTCCCTCCCAAACAGCATAGACTACTCTGAGGAATTGGTTGATGTCTCTATTGCTATGGGCTTGGGGCCCTCCCTACAAAGTCTGCACCCTTCCCTGTTCCTCCCCCCACCATTGTTAGAAGCCATTAACTTGTACCTATGTTCCATTTAACCACTTAACATAAATTATCTTATATAAAAGGATATTTGCTTCAAAGATACAGAAAGAAAAAAACATATGAATATTTTCTTCCAGACCCCAGAGAAACAATCTCCCCTACAAAAACTCAGTCTCTGGAGAGGATTAGGCTTAAAACATAGTTCAGTTCTTGTAATAGCATTGGTCCCACCAAGCTCAGGTCCAAAGGCAGCACTGTCCTCGTTTTAGCTTCTGCTTCATGGGTCCAGAAGGTTGTTCCTTGTTCCTCAGAACATTGATGCTGGCTGCAAAGGCAACTTGGACTGCCTCCAGACCCCTCAAACTTACAAAGTCCTTAGAGACTCCACTCCCTCCATCTAGAATGGAAAAGAACAAACAAAAAGAGCAAGGCCTGTTTTTCAGGACCTCATGGCCTTACAGGGGAGAAGACCCTAGGGCATATAGCATGGTCTCTTACCAGATAATGTGAGCAAAGGACAAGAAGACTTCCCAAACTCTTTTCCATATCAAACCGCTTCTTCAGTTATACTATTGACTGAAAGGTATAGAGAATACAAGATCCAGTCGTGTTTTTGGTTTTAAAAAAAGTACTCAGTCTTTGAAAGTCTTTTTTTTTTTTTAAGTGAGGCAATTGGGGTTAAATGACTTGCCCAGGGTCACACAGCTAGTAAGTGTTAAGTATATGAGGCCGGATTTGAACTCAGGTACTCCTGACTCCAGGGCCGGTGCTCTATCCACTGTGCCACCTAGCTGCCCTGAAAGTCTTTTTAAAAAGTATTTACCTTGGAAGAGAACATAGATGTAAAGCTTTCCAATAAGTTAAAGATTCCTTGATAGAGGCAATCATGGAGATAACTATAAAGTTATTCTCTAGGAATAAAACCAATCAAGGATTAAAGTCTTCCTGACTCCAGGCCCAGCAGTCTATCCACTGTGCTATCTAGCTGGCCATAATAATTCATGTAAGGAAAACCAAATGAAGAAAGAACAACTATTTTCTGAATTATAATATGCAGTTAGAAGGGTAGTCCATTGAGTTACTCAATATACATGTGTGTATACATACATATATACATGCAGATAGGCCAAAAATCACAAAGGAGTTTCAATATTTAATAACTCTTTTACTTTTAGGTTTTATTTTAAAAACAAAATTTTATTTTGTACTAACATCACCATGGGCTAAATGGTGAGATATCTATGAAACATAAACCAAAATGACACAAAGAATAAAAATTAAACAATAACCTATGCACTTAAAAATTTTTTATTTTATTTTACTGAGGCAATTGGGGTTAAGTGACTTGCCCAGGGTCACACAGCTAGTAAGTGTTAAGTCTCGGAAGTCAGATTTGAACTCAGGTACTCCTAACTCCAGGGCTGGTGCTCTATCCACTGCACCACCTAGCTGCCCCTAACCTATGCACTTTTTTTTTTTTTTTTTTTGGTGAGGCAATTGGGGTTAAGTGACTTGCCCAGGGTCACACAGCCAGGAAGTGCCAAGTGTCTGAGGCCGGATTTGCACTCAGGTACTCCTGAATCCAGGGCCGGGGCTTCATCCACTGCTCCACCTAGCTGCCCCCTATGCACTTTTGACTGGCTTTTGATCTAAACATAGTGTTTTTCTAATTTATTTAGCTCGCCTTGGTATCTATTTCAGTTTGAAACATATCATTTTCCCTTAGTCTCTAAAACTATTGCTAATCTCAGCTTTGTTCCTTCCTAAAGCTAAATACTTCACATAGCTATACCATCCTATGTGACAATAACTCCTTTACTTTTGTTTTAAATTTAGGATACCATAGCATCATATACAGTATATATAGGGAATTAATTTATATTACATGTGAAAAATCAAATATTAGAAATGGCATTATTTAAATTATTAAAAAATTGTTGGGGCAGCTAGGTGGCACAGTGGATAGAGCACTGGCCCTGGAGTCAGGAGTACCTGAGTTCAAATCCGGCCCCAGACACTTAACACTTACTAGCTGTGTGACCCTGGGCAAGTCATTTAACCCCAGTTGCCTACCAAAAAAACATACCAAACCAAAAAAAAAAATTGTTAAAACATCAGACCCTTTTGTGACTTTTGGTCCACTCTATATATGTGTGTATAGATGTAGATGTAGATGTATGTGTATATGTGTCTGTATACATACATAATACATATGTATGTGTATACACACACACACACACACACTGAAGAGGCACTGCAGATCAATCAGTTAATCAACAAGTATTTGTTATGCATTTAATATTGTAATGATTGGAATGATGCCACCTACTGGAGACTTGCTGTGGGAAAGCTCCTCCATGAGGAAAATGCCTCAGAGGCATTGTGGCTTTTTCTTGGCGTCAGGAAATGACATTTACTCATGGGTGCTGTCTATCAAGGCTACCAGCCAATCAACTTGAGGAGCCTCCTATTTTCTGGGAGGAGACAGGAAGGAGGAGAGGGAGCCTGCTCGGAGAGCTCTGGCGCTTTTGGGTTCCTGACTTGGTGGTGGTGGCGGCAGAGGACTTCACAGGAAATTTGAGGAAAGATAGGAATGCCAGGCTGTTGGAATTCTGTTCTCAATCTTTTTCTTTCTATTTTCCAATAAACCCTTAAAAACCTAAATTTGTTTTATCAGTGATTTTAGTCAGTTTCCCTCAAAACTGGGGGAACAGATTAGAATCCACATTTAGAATCTTAAATTACACAATATATTTCCAGTACTGTGCTAGGCACTGGTGATACAAATACAAAAAGTGAAACAGTCCTTCCCCTTCAGGAGCTTACATTTAACTAGGAGGATACAACATATATTGGGGGGTTGCCAGGAGGGGTAGCATTGGTTGAGGCCAGGCAGAGATCCTTAACCTTTTTTGTATTATGGACCCCTTTGGCTGTCTTATATAGCTTATAGACTCTTTACCACAATAGTTAATAAGGTATAATTATTAATATTTTATATAATTTAATTGATACATTAAATTAATAAAACACATAGAATTATGCACAAAACCAACTATATTGAAATATAATTATCTATTTTTTTTTTTTAGTGAGGCAATTGGGGTTAAGTGACTTGCCCAGAGTCAACACAGCTAGTAAGTGTTAAGTGTCTGAGGCTGGATTTGAACTCAGGTACTCCTGACTCCAGGGCCCTATCCACTGTCCACTCTATCCACTGTGCCACCTAGCTGCCCCTATATATATATATATATATATATATTTTTTTTTTTTTTTTACATATAAGGTATTTTATTTTTTTCTGTTACATGTAAAGATAGTTCTCAACTTTTGTTTATACAAGCTTTACAATTTCAGATTTTTCTCCCTCCCTCCCCTCCCTCCCCCCTCCCCTAGACAGCAGGTAATCTGATATAGGTTCTATCTATCTATATATATATCTGTATACATATACATATATATACCTATATATATTTTTAAGGGTCACAGTTATCAGTTTAAGAACCCCCGGTCTAGGCAATCATAGGGATTATAAAGGGCATCAACAGGGAAGTAGATTGTCATGGTAGATAGCAAAATGCCCACATCCAGGCCCTGATACCATGATGAATGACTAAAGAGACCAAAGTATGACCTGGCAGTCTAAGGCTGACTAGGTATAAAGGACTGAGATGATTCCAACAGCAATGTCTAGGGTGTGAGTCCCAAAACTGAGCTGCTTAAGTCTCAGGGAAAGGGAGGAGGGTTTTTAGACACCCCAATCTAGAGGAGTACTACTCCTTGTGGGGAGAATAGATGGTAGCAGGGTATTTGGGAAATTGTGCAGTGCTTTCAATGATACCAAGCAGTTCCCCAACACCTCCATCTTTTTTTTTCATGAATATTCTTCCTGTCCTCCATAAAAGTTCTACTTTGAAGCCTTATCATGTTATTGGAGTGGCCTTTATATCCTGGGTTTCTACAATGCTGGAAAGGCTTCCAGGTCATTCCTAGAAATAGACAGTCTGTTTTCCAAGAACCAGTTTAGCTGAACAGGAAGCAGTTTATCTGCAGTAATCTGGACACTTGGTGTTGAATTCTTTGGTTTTGGCAACCCATGAAATAAAGAGAACTACAAAATGGTCTTCAGTCCTGTGCATCCTCCTTCTCTGCAGTGACAATGGCAAGGGGACAGGATGCTAAAAATCACAGTTTTTAGAACATCTATAAAGTTTAAGTTGGCTATCAATATTCTAAATATGAGATCCTTATCCAATGACCAATGAGTGGACATATAATTGCAGGAAGTGAATCCTCAATCTCACTTTCCTCTTATAAATGAAACCCAGTTAATGGGAAGAATGAGTCACAACTTCTCCTTGGAAATATTGTCATTCATTTAAAGCCAACAAGAAATTATCTTATGGAGCAGTTGTAGCATGGATGATAAATATTTGCAAAAAGACTACTATGAAAATAACTGCAGCTTATGCACCAGATACTTTTGCAAATAATGAAGGGATAGACAAACTCTACAAAGAATTCAGTGAGATCTTCTAAATCAACAAATGCTTTCACATTCCTCCTTTATATGTTTGTGTGTTTATACATTTAAATATTTGTGTGTATATACATGTGTTTATATATGGGCACATGTGTATGTGAGAGAGAGGTATAGCTCTTTCATATGGAGCAATTTGGTGCTAAAAGGGGTCCCTCAAAAATAATTAATAAATTTTAAAAAATAATAATGGGAAAGGGGGCAGCTAGGTGGCACAGTGAATAAAGCACTGGCCCTGGATTCAGGAGGACCTGAGTTCAAGTCTAGCCATAGACACTTGACACTTACTAGCTGTGTGACTCTGGGCAAGTCACTTAACCCCGATTGCCTCACCAAAAAATAAAAAAAAAATTTTAAAGGGGTCCCTCAGCTCATTTGCGTATAACTGTTTTAAACTTAGAGGTAAAAAAAAACAAAATGAAAAAAAAATCATATAACTATTTAGAGACTGAAGGGTGATTAAATAAGGACTATTGAATTTATAGGAGAAATTCTTACCAAAAAAGTGAAAGCTGAGTCCTTGGGTATCAAGAGGATCTGATTTAACCTATTGAGGCTAAACCTGAGGAAAGGGCAGTAACACATGGGCAGGAAAAGACTGAGCAAGGGTTTGAAAAAAAAGCTTTGTTGGAGCTGTTTGAAGAGACTAGTAGGAGCAGTTAGCAGTCAGGAAAGACTTCAGCTATTAGTTTCTAATTGCCTTAATAAAGGTTTAAGGTCAATGGAAAATAGGTTCAGTACTAGCTATTGCCTACCAGCATCACCTTGAGCTTAAGAGAGGGGAAGTTTCTCAGAAATGCCTGTCACTTTTTTCCCCCTCTCTGGTTTAAGAAGGGAAAACAGAAAGGTTTTTGTGGCTGGTTTGTGGTGAAATCTAAATCAATTTAAAGGCAGCAGTCACTTGCCCTGAGGGACTCCAACCTACAAACAAGTGAGTGCCAAGTTGAGGAGTGCCCCAGCATGGGGTGAAACCTCTTCATTCTTGTACTCAATATATATCTGGGTCTGCATCTGTTAGTTATTATACTGATTACATCAATCCCCCAAACATTGTAGAGCTTCTTGGAAAAGATCTGCAACTGCTCAAAGGAATTTAGCCCAACCATCCACATGGGAAAGAACAAATGGATGAAGAATGTTTATTACCCAGATGATAATATGAATTTGGATGGACAACCCATAGAGCTTATCCATCAGTATGTATATCTGGGACAGACAGTCCAGATGGACAATGAATTGGACACAGAACTGAACAATAGGAAGACAGTGGACTGGATTCCTGTTGGGAAATTCTAAAGTTTCTTTAATGACCTTAAACTTATAGTGAAAACAACAATCCATCTTTTAAATAACAAGATTCTACTGGTATTATTATATGATTGTAGCAAAACACAGAGCACAATACAACAAAGTCCTAATTAGTGTGAATAATGAATCCCCTGAAGTGGTTGCATTTTTCAAATTAACACTTGCATATTTCCATTGGCTAGAACCAATGACCATATTTTATATTATTATAATTATAACTTTAACTAGTGCCAATTTGAATACATGCAACCATTTCAGGGAATTTGTTATTTGTCCCAATAAGGATCTAGATGTGGTTTCTGAAGAATTAAAAATAAATATCACACAAAGAACAATACTGAGATATTTGATGGGTACCAGCAAGCTGTAACATATAAACTACCTCCCAGTACATTGCCAGTCATCCTGACTTTTGCCTTACCACTGGACTTTGGAGACTCTGGAAGACAGAGTGAGGCTGGTAGCTTTGTACAATTCTGCCTCACTCAAATCCAGTTCACATTCCAGTCAATACATCATCCCATGATTTCATTGGTCCTCTTGGAAACAAACAACAAAAACACCACCACCACATAAACCAATGAAGGACTCAGAACAGGAATAAAAGATGACATCAAGGAATTATATGATAGGAAGAGAAAATGGTGTAGTCATGTGGTGAGGGTGAGATATGACAATATGACAATAATAGCCAGAGCACTGCACTAGACCTTCATTATGTGAGAAGAAAGCTCTGTTTGGGGCAGCTAGATGGTGCAGTGGATAGAGCACCAGCCCTGGAGTCAGGAGTACCTGAGTTCAAATCTGGCCTCAGACACTTAACACTTACTAGCTGTGTGACCCTGGGCAAGTCACTTAACCCCAATTGCCTCACTAAAGAAAAAGAAAAAGAAAAGAAAACAAAAAGAAGAAAGGAAGGAAAGCCTCCGGCACATTGGATAGGCGTATATGGAGAACTTATAGGAGATGCACATAAGAGTTACAGAGACTGAACAAATGGAGATGGGTTGTGATCTGCATCCTCATAGAGAACAGATATATCATTGGCCTCACAGATCCTTTTGAATAGATGGGTGTTTTGTTCTATTGGTCTAGACAATATATACTTTCTAGGCAACTTTTTTTTTTTTTTTTTTTTGCTGGGCAATGAAGGTTAAGTGACTTGCCCAGGGTCACACACAGCTAGTAAGTGTTAAGCGTCTGAAGCCGGATTTGAACTCAGGTCCTTCCAGAGCCAGTGCTTTATCCACTGCACCACCTGGATACCCCTTCTTATCATTGGTTGTTAATGCAATCATGCTCTGTGGCTTTGATCCTGGGTCCAGGTGGTACTCAGGTAGTCTAACTTGGTCAGATGCAGTCAAATTGGTAACTTAACAATCAGGGTATAACAATGAGTAGACTCTCAGGGTCTACTGAGGAAAGGCCTGGGGAAAGATTGGAAGTTTCCTCCCCTAGGCTCCAACATGGCAATAAGCAGTATTCCTCACCTCATAGTCTTTGGATTGTCCTGTCAAGGGGAGAAAGTGTACCCCACAAATGTTGGCACCCTGGGTCAAAGCAAATTCGGATGGTCCTATATTAGTTTGGGATTCTTCCCCAGAGTATTAATTTTGTTGCATATCTGTGAGTCCTGGAATAGTACTGTCTCCAACAAATCTAAGGTGAACATCATGCAAAATGGAAGCGCATGTGGTAGACACATGATAAATTTTTCAAGTGAAGTGGTAAATAAAGGGACAAGATGGACAGCTTGAATGCCCCACTGGTATCCATTCACTATGAAGAGAATAAGAGTCTCTGAGGTGGGCTGTATAGTTTGGGTGTCCCCTTGTGTTAAATTAATAGGAGGGCATGGATGTACATCCCATGGAGTAAGTAGGCATGGAAGGGTTGCAATCTGCATGGTTGTAAGCAGGGATCAAGGGAATTACAGATCCATTGGAGTTTGGAATATCATAACATATTTTTTATTGGCTGTTTTTTTTCCCTTTGGCATTTCTATTTCTTGATTATTTTGAGAGATAGAGGAGGAACCTGGCTGAGAGAAATGATAATTTCTCTCTTATATTAAGAACCAATTGGGGGCGGCTAGGTGGTGCAGTGGATAAAGTACCAGCCCTGGATTCAGAAGTACCTGAGTTCAAATCTGGCCTCAGACACTTGACACTTACTAGCTGTGTGACCCTGGGCAAGTCACTTAACCTCCATTGCCCTGCCCAAAAAAAAAAAAAAGAACCAATTGCTAATGTTGGAAAGATTAAGGATTTTTTTCCCTCCCTGGTTCCTCTTTTTCTACTAGGTCAAATTAGCCTCTGAAGAATAGAGTCGAGGGGGCAGCTAGGTGGTGCAATGAATAAAGCACCAGTCTTGGATTCTGGAGGACCTGAGTTCAAATCAGGCCTCAGACACTTGACACTTACTAGCTGTGTGACCCTGGGCAAGTCACTTAACCCCCATTGCCCCACAAAAACAAAAAAGAAAAAAATAAAACAAACAAGAATAGGGTTGATGATGAGATTGGATTTAACATTCTCTTCAATCTAGTTTAGACCCCACCCAACTCCTCAGATGTCTGAGGTTAGAAGGGGAGAGCATATGTTTAGATTGCCCAAGGCTAGGGGTGGTCTGGGACTAAGAGTGACATAATCAAAGTCATGGTCCTCCAACCCCTCATTAGACTAGGTTCACGTATGATTATGATACTCATTCTTTTCATTAACTGTTTTTGTTGTTGTTGTTTTTTTTTTTTAGTGAGGCAATTGGGGTTAAGTGACTTGCCCAGGGTCACACAGCTAGTAAGTATTAAGTATCTGAGGCCAGATTTGAACTCAGGTTCTCCTGAATCCAGGGCCGGTGCTCTATCCACTGTGCCACCTAGCTGCCCCTTCATTAACTGTTAACCAGAGTTGATTGCCATCTGTTGGGAAGACCTCCTCTTCCAAGGGTATATAAACATCAATAGGCCAATTATGATCTATCTTTGGTCAAGAGAGTTAGCCAAATGACCATCCTTTTATTAATTATTTGCTAACCGTAATTAATAACATGATTAATTACCAAGAAATGATGTCTCTTGAACTTTTCATGTCACATGGCTCTTTTAAAACCTCTCATTTTGCCATCTTGACTGAAAATCACTGTTGCATGTCTATTACAATTTTTAAAAGCTATCTAAAAGAGTATAAAAACAACTCGGGGAAGCTAGGTGGCACAGTATATAAATCACTGGCCCTGGATTCAGGAGGACCTGAGTTCAAATCCGGCATCAGACACTTAACACTTACTAGCTGTGTGATGACTGGACAAGTCACTTAACCTTCATTGCCCCTTAAAAAACAAAAAAACCCAACCACCAACCTAGGAGTAAATTAAAACAGGACTTCCTAGATTTTTAGAACTAGAAGGGAATGTAAAAGTCCTTTGGTCCAAAATACTCTTTTCACAGGAAAGAAATAAACCAGACAGGGAAAATTACATTCCCGAGGTCACATAGTAAAATAGTGACAGAGTTCTGACAAGAATGCACTAATATTCTTTCTACTAAGTCAGGGGAGGAATTGGGGAAGAAACAATGAGAAGACAGAATTAAGAAGGTAGGGAGAGGAGAAGGAAGATGAGTAGGCAAGCCCAGAGAAGGATGAGAAAAGGGGCTAAAATTCTAGCTAGGCTGTCTAAAAATCTAATGGGTGGTCGCCATAAATTAGAAGCTTTAGAAAGAGTTTAAATTTTTAAGTATTTATTAAAGAGCATTAGGATCTAATGATCAGAGAGAAAGGTAAAAATCTAACTATTTCTAAGAGACCCCAGCATCCGACCTGCCATGGCGAGGTCAGGAACCAAAAGGACCCAGTGCTTCCTTCCTCCTCCCAGAAGCCCCCTCTCCAACAGGAAACAGAGCCATCCACACACACAGCCCCAAATTAATTGACTGGCAGCCTTGATTGACAGAACTAACAGCTGGCTCTACAGATGCAAGCCAGCCAGCTTCTGGACGCCAAAAACCACATGGCTTGTCCTCACCTACAATATCTCTCCAGTAGGGGGTACAATTCCAATTCTCACAGGGCTGATGGTGAAACATGCTCCTTGCCAGAGACGTAGTAAACAAAAGTGTGGAATGAGGCATATGTTATCAGACATGGTCAATATGTTGGTTTACTTTGTTTAACTCTGTTACAAGGGAGGGTTCTATTGGAGAGAGTAGTGATTGGGAAATGGCAGAAATAAAAGAGAAGAGCATCAACCTAAAATCATTTTTTTGGATATGAGTTATGGGAGTTGAAGAGGTTGATGAGTTGTGAAGCTAACATGTTTGGAGAAACTTCAACATTAATACTGAAGTCACCAAATATAAGGGCAGGGATTGGGGTGGGAGAGGAACACTTGAACCCTTGATACCGAACTCTTTTAGAAAGGAGGGAGAATGATTTGTGAGGCAACAGATGGCGGCAGTAAGGATCCTTGGACTGCTTGATATATATGGATGGAGAGAACTTCAAAGTAGGAGAGATTGTTGAGTCTCTCTTTCCAGAGCAGAAGACTCTGGAAATGCCAATAGGAAATAAGGAGTATACTGACCCCCTTCACTGGGATAATATGATGCTAGCATAAGTGAAACAATGGCCAGAACTGTCAAGGAATAAGTCTCGTGGAAAAAAACAAAGGTTTCTTGGAACTCCAGAAGATTCAGGGTGTATAAGAAGATAGCTAAAAGGAATAAAGGTAACAATGTTTAAAAATTAACTTTGGGACTCTTTTCTAAAATACTATATAAGGGTTCATAAGTCAATTCAAACATACATTATAAACTTATGTTCTCTGACAGACACTTAGCATACGTAGGATTTGAAAGCGAAATAATAATCATCTGGCAAATCATGACATCAACCCGGATGTCATGGTCCTCTTCGAAAATGAAGAATAGTCATCTATGAAACAGTATTGGATGCCACCTGCTGTCATATAAGGAGAATTGCTTACAGAAATAGGAACCTTAGAGAACCACAGAGCATCTTGGAAAAAAATCACACAAGACTGGAGTTAGGAAGTTATTTATTTCAATTTTCTAAAATTTTCCTTTTTAAATTTGAAACTTAAATACCAAAAAAGAGCATTTACATACACAGAACACAAAAAAGATGATTCTTCGAAATCATGGATCTCCATTTATACAACTCACTTTTTTTAAAAAGTATGTAAAATACACACATTATATTCAAATCTCTCCTGTTTGTGTGTGCTTTTTTCTTAATTCCCTTCTGTTCTCTTTTGTGCATTAAAAATGTTAAAAAACAGACTTATTGGCATCAGTATTGCCCCAACCACCAGTTAAAAAACAAGTGAATGAAATAAAAACCCTTTGTAAAAAATAAACATAGTCAAGCAAAATTAATCCAGTGACCCTATCCAAAAATGAATGTTTCATTCTGTATATTGCATCCATCACTTCTCTTATCAGATGAATAATAAATTTCATCTTAGGTCCTCTAGAGACGTCATTAGTGATTATATTGATCAGATTTTTTTTTACATCTTTCAAGTAGTTTTTTTTTATAATGCTGCTGTTTTCAAATAAATTATTTTCCCAATTCTTAGTTCATACTACCTAGGATTCTCTGAAATGGTTTCTCTCATTTTCTTGTAGCACAACAATATTCCTTAGATTCATATACAAGAATCTATTCAGTCTATTACCTTTCTAGTTTTAGTCTCACTCTTAAGCCCCTCTCACATTTATTCTCACTTTTCTCCCTGTTGTTTGATATATTTCTATCTGAGTGTGTTCAATCCTCCATACATTTCAGAAGTTTCATCTAATACCCATTCCTTCACCCCTTCTTCCATGTTTTTACTCTTCTTATATACACCAACTATGAAAAAAGTTCCATTTCTTTTTTTCCTTCTTTCTACACTAGTATATTTCTTTTAACATATTTTTTCCTCCTTTTTCCTCTCAAATTCTCAGAATAGACCCAGTGCACCCCTAGAACCTGTTTTTCTTATTTGATTCCTTCAATACCCTTTGAAGACATTAAAGTTCTGAAGAAACACTTATTTCTTCTCCCCTTATTAGACTGTTCACATCACATCATCCTACAGCTCCCTCTAATTGCTCAAATAGATTTTTCTTTCTAGATTCAGGACTCTTGTATTCATATTTCAAAGTTCCTACTCAGGTCTGAGTTTTTCATAAAAAATACCTGAAAGTTTTCTATTCCTTAAAGGTTCACTTATTTCCCCTTGTAATATTATACTCAGCTTTGCAGATTAAATTATTCTTGGTTGTAATTTTATTCCTTTTGCATTTTGGGGCAGTTAGGTGGCACAGTGGATAGAGCACCTGCCCTAGAGTCAGGAGTTCAAATCCGGCCTCAGACACTTGACACTTAACACTAGCTGTGTGACCCTGGGCAAGTCACTTAACCCCATTTGCCTCACTAAAAAAACAAACAAACAAACAAAAGAATATTGCATTTCACAAAATGGATGATTTTGATTACATTAAATTAAATTTTTTTACAAACAGAAGCAATGCATCCAAAATTAGAAGGGAGGCAGAAAGCTGGGAAACAGTTTTTATGGCCAGTACTTCTGATAAAGGCCTCATCTCTAAAATATATAGGGGGCAGCTAGGTGGCACAGTGGATAGAGCACTGGCCCTGGATTCAGGAGGACCTGAGTTCAAATTCAGCCTCAGACACTTGACACTTACTAGCTGTGTGACTCTGGGCAAGTCACTTAACCCCAATTGCCTCACCAAAAACAAAACAAAACAAAAATAAATAAAATATATAGGGAACTAAATCAAATTTATAAGAATCCAAGTCATTCCTCAATTGAGAAATGGTCAAAGGATATGAACAGGCAGTTTTCTGATGAAGAAATTGAAGTTATATACTACCATATGAAAAAAATACTCTAAATCACTATTGATTAGAGAAAGGTAAATTAAAACAACTCTAAGGTACCACCTGACACCTATCAGATTGGCTAATAAGACAAAAAAAAAAGGAAAATAATAAATGTTGGAGAAGTTGTGGAAAAATTGGAACACTAATGCATTGTCGGTGGAGCTGTGAACTGATCCAACTATTCTGGAGATCAATTTGGAACTATGCCCAAAGAGCTATAAAGCTGTGCATACCCAATGACCCAGCAATACCACTATTAGGTCTTTTTCCTCAGGGAGATCATGGAAAAGGGGAAAGGACCCACATGCACAAAAATATAGCTGCTCTTTATGTGGTGGCAAGGAATTGGAAATTGAGGGGTTGCCCATCAATTGGGGAATAGCTGAACAAGTTGTGGTATATGAATGTAATGGAACACTATTGTGCTGTAAGAAATGATGAGCAGGCAGATTTCAGAGAAACCTGGAAGGACTTGTATCAATTGATGAGTGAGATGAGCAGAGCCAGGAGAACATTGTACACAGTATCAACAACATTGTGTGTTGATCAACTGTGATAGACTTGATTCTTCTCAGCAATACAGTGATCCAAGATGGTTCCAGGGGACTCATGATGGAAAAGAACTGTGGAACCTGGATGCAAATCAAACCATACTATTGCTATTGTTTTGTTGTTTTTTGCTCTGATTCTTCTCTCATAACATGACTACTGCAAAAAAGTCTAATGTGATTGTACATATATAACCTATATCAGATTACTTGCTGTCTTGGGGAGGGAGAAAAATTTGAAACTAGAAATATTAAAAAACAATGTTGAAAACTATCTCTATATGTAACTTTAAAAAATTTTATATACCAATTTTTTTTTGAGGGGCAATGAGGGTTAAGTGACTTGCCCAGGGTCACACAGCTAGTAAGTGTTAAGTGTCAGAGGCCAGATTTGAACTCAGGTCCTCCTGAATCCAGGGCCGGTGCTCTATTCACTGTGCCACCTTGCTGCCCCAACAATTTGGATTTAATTGTAGTACAAAAGTCATTTAACTGGGCATGATTTTGACCCAAAGATACCACTACTAGGCTTATACCTCCATTGAGGAGAACCCACTATCTCCTCAACCAACCCACTTCACTTTGACATAGCTCTAAAACTAGAAACTGTTGAAAACAAAGAAATTAAAAGAACCCATATGTACAAGAATATTTTATTTTTTATTTTTTGTGAGGCAATTGGGGTTGTGACTTGCCCAGGGTCACACAGCTACTAAGTGTTAAGTGTCTGAGGTCGGATTTGAACTCAGGTACTCCTGAATCCAGGGCCGGTGCTCTATCCACTGCGCCACCTAGCTGCCCCTGTACAAGAATATTTATAGCATCTTTCTGCTGCTAAAAGTGGAAGCAGACTCACCATCGGCTGACCAAATTATGGCATACTGATGTGATGGAATATTATTGTGCTTTAAGGAATTATAAAAATGACACATTTTCAGAGAGAATGTGTAGACTTGTTTCTTGGGAGACTACATTTCTTACAAGTGAGGGCTTTTAGTTTTTTGGTGGTGGGGAGACGTAAGTGGGAAGTAGTGCATTAATATTAAAAAAAACCCCTGTCAATCATTTAAAAACTACAGAAGAATAGAAGTTTAGAAGGGAACACAAGGCAATGATGGAACTACCAAGTTTGAAATATAAAAACATATTGACCCCCAAACCAAACCCCATGTAGTGGGTTTCACTATTTGTCATCCTACTTTCTGTTCATCTGTTTTGTGAAATGTTCAATGTTGATGTCTGTCTGGTTCATAATAACAAAAAAATTTGAGTTGCCTGGGGGCAAAGTGTCACATGCACAGTAAGCACTACCTCAATTCTCCATTGACTGTACAAATGTTTCTTTGTTCCAGACTTACTGTCTTGCTTTTCCAACTCACTCCCTAAGTTCACTTGAAGCCATCTTCCAGAGTTTGGCTTTTCCTCACCCTGACACCAAGTAATATGACTAGGGTGAGGTTGGTGTTGTCATTCATAGGATCAGAGGATTTAGAGCCAAAAGGCAGAGCTGTCTTGGTGGTAGAACAAACATTTGTCTATGCTTTTTTTCAGTGGCACTGGGAGGACCTAAAGACAGTAATTTCTGACTAAGGAAACCACTGGGCAAGCTCAGGTAGTCCAGAGCAACTAAAACAGTTGTTCAGTTGTATCTGACTTTTTGAGAACCCATTTGGGTTTTTCTTGGCAAAGATACTGGAGTGGTTGAAATTTCCTTATCCAACTCATTTGACAGAAAAGGAAGCTGAGGCATACGGGGTGAAGTGAACCTAGGGTCAAAAAGCTACGAAGTGTCTGAGGCTAGATTTGAACTCAGGAAGAGGAGTCTTGACTCTAGGCTTTCATTCTATTTACTGCACCACCTAGGCGCCCTACTAAACTAAAACAGTAAATGTAGTCAAAATCCAACTAGGTAAATATATCAAATGTATCTACTCTATGCAAAGCTCTGGGTAAGGCACTGAGAGAGAAAAAGAGTCAAAGTTCTTGAAAGCCTCACACCTTCTGGAAGACACAATAACTATGAGACAAAGGAAAGTGAGATAGATGCAAAAGGGGATCCAAGCATAGTGCTAAAGCCTCTTAGGGAGGAAAGATCCTGCCAAGCAAGGGAGGACACCTCAAGAAGCAACTGGAGCTTGAAGAAAGGGACTTCAGCCCACAGAGGGAGGGATCTATTTAAACCCAGGGCAAAGACAAGCAAAGACAAGCAAATAGGCTCCCTAGTCTAGCTTGACTAGAACATAGAGTACATGGAAAGCAATGGTGGGAAGAAAGGAAAAACAGATTTAGAGTCTTAAGGGGTGCTTGCTCATAATGGAAGAAAGTTTCAAAAGGGAAAAGTATAAAAAAAGAAATAACAAATTGTAAATCTTTATTTTGAGGCACTGAACTCATCTCATACATATTTTATGCATATACACATTAATCTTGGAGAAACATGATCAAAATAACTTTCCAGTACATGTTTGCAATTTCGCTAAGTACAATTCTTACAGTTTGAGGAACTTCAGCAATGTCACCACACAGGTCAAGCCTACTGAGGTTACCATAAAGGGAACCAAGTGAATTTCTTTGTTAAGCTACTGTTTTCAAAACTGGAAAATGTTACACGTAAAGTTCAGAAATATTTCAACCAAGACATTGGCCATCCAAACAGATACCATTTGCAGCAATGACTCAGATCTGAAAGAGTGAGGGAACAGAAAGAAGTGAGCAACAGAAGCTTTGCAAAGCCCCCCACATGCAGACTTTCTGAATGGTTTAGCAGCATTCACAAGAGTACAACCATGTCAGCCCCTCTCCTGCTACAAGGATGCAGTTGCAGTCTTCCAACTTCACATCTGTTCTTAGACATTACTGGGAAGGCAGACTTTAGTAGGAGCCCAAGCACACTTTGTCCATGGCCAGCTTTATTCTGTAAGAGATAGGAATAGAATTACATACACCACATCAACTTTCTTCCTCCTCACAACTCAATGTTGAGATGGAAATGAAAGATGGTGGCACAGGATGGCTATAAACTTAAGTGACCTATAGAAAAGAATTGGTGACCAAGAGACCCAAGTCCTAGCTTTGCCTATGTCACACTGACTTGCTATTTCCCTAAATGAGTCATTTAAACCTCTCCCTATCTGCACTTTAGTTTTCTTAGCGACAAAAAAAACATGTTTTGCAATTAGCATCTATCCACTAACATATATGGCTACCTCTCCACAACTAAGAAGATAATCTTCACACCTTACACTAAAATAAGGTCAAAATGGATACGCGATTTAGACATAAGAGGTGATACCATAGGTAAATTAGGAGAGAAAGGAATAGTCTACCTATCAGATCTTTGGAAAGGAAAACAGTTTATGACCAAACAAGAGATAGAGTATATTATAAAATACAAAATGGATGATTTTGATTACGTTAAATTAAAAAACTTTTGTACAAACAGAAGCAATGCATCCAAAATTAGAAGGGAGGCAGAAAGCTGGGAAACAATTTTTGTGGCCAGTACTTCTGATAAAGGCCTCATCTCTAAAATATATAGGGAACTAAATCAAATTTATAAGAATCCAAGTCATTCCCCAATTGAGAAATGGTCAAAGGATATGAACAGGCAGTTTTCTGATGAAGAAACCAAAGCTATCTATTCCCATATGAAAAAATGCTCTAAATCTCTAATGATTAGAGAGATGCAAATTAAAACAACTCTGAGGTACCACCTGACATCTATCAGATTGGCTAAAATGACAAAAAAGGAAAATAATAAATGTTGGAGAAGTTGTGGGAAAATTGGAACACTAATGCATTGTTGGTGGAGCTGTGAACTGATCCAACCATTCTGGAGAGCAATTTGGAATTATGCCCAAAGGGCGATAAAGCTGTGCATGCCCTTTGACCCAGCAATACCACTTTTGGGTCTTTTTCCCAAAGAAATCATGGAAAGGGGAAAGGGACCCACATGTACAAAAATATTTATAGCTGCTCTTTATGTGGTGGCAAGGAATTGGAAGTTATGGGGATGTCCATCAATTGGGGAATGGCTGGACAAGTTGTGGTATATGAATACAATGGAATACTATTGTGCTGTAAGAAATGATGAGCAGGAGAAGTTCAGAGAAACCTGGAGGGCCTTGCGGGCTGATGATGAGTGAGATGAGCAGAACCAGAAGAACATTGTACACAGTATCATCAACATTGAGTGTTGATCTACTGTGATGGACTATATTCTTCTCACCAATGCAATGGTACAGAAGAGTTCCAGGGAACTCATGATAGAAAACAAAAGAACTGTGGAGTATAGATGCTGAATGAACCATACTATTTCTTTTGTTTTTGGTGCTGTTGTTTTTTTCTATTTTGAGGTTTTTCATCATTGCTCTGATTTTTCTCTTATAACATGCAGAAATAGGATTAATGTTATTATGTGTATATATATATATATACACACACACACATATATATATATATATATATAAAACCTATATCAGATATATACACACACACACACACACACACACATATAACCTATATCAGATTACCTGCTGCCTGGGGGAGGGGGGAGGGAGGGGAGGGAGGGAGAAAAATCTGAAATTGGAAAGCCTGTATAAACAAAAGTTGAGAACTATCTTTACATGCAACGGGAAAAAAATAAAATACTTTATTAATTAAAAAAAAAAGATAATCTTCAAGAGCAGCTGTGGCACTGCTGGTGGAACTGTGAACTGATCCAACTATTCTGGAGAGCAATATGGAACTATGCACAAAGAGCTAAAAACTTATGCATACCTATTGACACACCAATATCACTACTAGGTCCAAACTAAAAGGAAAAGGGCCCACATGTACAAAAATACTTATAGCAGCTCTTTTTGTGGTGGCAAAGAATTGGAAATTGAGGAGATACCCATCAATTGGGGAATGACTAAACAAGTTGTGGTATATGATTGTAATGAAATACTAATATGCTATAAGAAATGACAAGCAGGATGCTTGAAAAATCTGGAAAGACTTACATGAGCTGGTACATGAAATGAGAAGAACAAGGAGAACATTGTAATAAGAACAGCAATACTGAACAATGAGGTATTGACAGTAATACGATAATATGAAAGAACTGATGGAATCTGGATGCAAATTGAAGCATACTTTTTTCTGTTCTTTATTATTCTTGGGGAGTTTTTGATCTGTTATCTTTATCAATCATGGCTAATGTGGAAATGTTTCCTTGACTGCACATATATAATCTACATCAAATTACATGCCTTCTCAAGGAGAGGGGAGGGAAGGAGAGAATTCAGAATGCAAAATTGTAAAAACAAATGTCAAAGACTTTTTGTTTACATGTAATTGAGAAAAAAGAGTTGCTGTTCCAAAAATAAGTAAAATAAATTCATTCTGATAGGGAACCTCTCTCAACTTAACTAGGCTGATTCTTAAAGAACAGAAGCAAAGATAGTCAGTCCATCACAATGCCTAGCATTAAAGCCCTGGCAGCCTAAAGTACACATAGTAGAAGCTGGCAGAGCTTAAGCTCTGTTGGTATAACCCTTCATGAACCCAAGATCACTTCCATGTCACAAAGCAGCATCAGCCTAGGGTTTCAGTGGATGATGCACATACATGGTATGTATTTTACTAGCTAACTTTATTGACTCTCAGCTGGTTACCCAAAGAGAAGCAAAGATTTTTCTCTCAGGAGTGAGCCACTGAGCATAACTCCTTTTGCTTTTAAAGGAATATTAATTCTCCAAATACTGTGTATTTACCTGTCAAATGGATGAGCTCCTTCACAAAGATTGACGAACACATATAACTGTCGAAGGGCATACTCATACTGGAATAAAACACATTTTATTTCCTTTTTAAAAAGCAATATTCAAAATTATTTTAAATACAGAAAGGTTCTTAACTATTTTGAGTCAATCTTATATAGCCAACTTTATCCAAAGTGCTATTATGGGCAGCAGCCTGGTACAACTCCTACCGTCTATTGCAAATGACTGTCAGGCAAAGATACAAACAAGACTGAATGAGGGTAGGAATCAGAAAACAGTGTAACTCTCCTGCAGTCCAATACAAAGGTCTAGAACTTTGGGTGGTTATAAAGTCAATTTCCAAGTCTTTACAAGGCTCTCTTTTCCCCTCCAATATACTCTTTTCCTCAAGTTAAAAAACCAAAACCAAAGAGCCTTTAGAAAACATTCCATATTTTCAAAAAAGAATCTTCCATAATGGTACTCCTTGAATTGACTTGATTTGAACTAACAACATGTTCCTGATTGGCTCATTGTCTTAAATGTGACTTACCATGGCGGAGTGCCAGTTAAAACAGTGGGTCCTGAAATGAGTCACAGCTGCCTTGTAGCAATCATGGGCTGTGAGTGGCCATCTCTCAGAAAGCATTTTCTCAGTCTGAACACTGGAGGCAGTCACCACAGATACAATTTGCTGCACAGCCTTCTGAATAACGGTTCTAGTCTGGAAAGAAATTGTTACTTGTAGGATGTAGCCTCCCTAAGAGATCCTTGGGGTAGATACTCAAGTTACAGTCATTTATTTTCTAGGGTGCTTTGCAAGTATCAGGTGAGGGGGCAGCTAGGTGGCGCAGTGGATAAAGCATTGGCCCTGGATTCAGGAGGACCTGAGTTCAAATCAAGCCTCAGACACTTGACACTTACTAGCTGTGTGACCCTGGGCAAGTCACTTAACCCACACTGCCCCCGTAAAAACCAACCAACAAACAAACCAAAACCAAAATCATGTAGCAACAGACATTAGTGAGGGAAGCAAAGCAATGGCTTCTATGCAAACTTAATGAGAATCAGCATTATAGATGATCACACTAAGGTGCCCCTGCAACTTGGCCAAACTGGCCACACTGAAGTCCTGTGGCCCCTACCCATTCCTACCAAGTGTTTAAGATAAATCTACTTGCTGAAATTGAAGTCAATCACTGTTCTTCTCGCTAACCTATTCTGATAAAAAGTACCAATACTTTGTTTTTTTAGCATACATGACATTCTTCTCATGGCAAGATTGAAGAATTATGTTTCCAGTTCCTCACACTATCAGACAAGTTGAGAGGTATATTTGAGGGCATGTACATAAGTTCTGCCTAGAACCATCTTAGAAAAGGCACCTGAAAATGATCGGCTTACATGTGCTTACCTGTAGATGTGCCTGCAAGTTACCAACAATTTTCTTAGCTTCGTTTGCATCATTAGTGGCCATTAATTTCCTTTTCAGAATTGCAATGGGGACATCAGGGCTTGGAGTGAGGTCATAGTGTTTCACAGGTGGCAGAGAGATGGGAGAACTGGCTTGGTGTTTTGTTCCCTGAAACTCTATCACTTTCATGTAGGAGATTGTCTGCACAACAAGAGAAATTGCTTTTCCTTAGAATAGCTGCTGTGTCCCACACCTCAAGCCAGAACACAGCCTCATTAGAGGTAGCTTTCCAGCTCACTCTACGTACAATCTAGGATTGGGAAACCAAGGTCACAGTCCTAAAATGAGCAACCATCCTTCAAAGGGAACAAGGTACAAACAGCAATTCAACTGCTTTAAAATGTGCCAGTCATTTCAAGCTCTAAAAATGGCAGACCACTGAAGTTCCCCCAGCCCAACACAGTTTATTTAAATAATTTAAAAACATAAAAGAGAGGGGAGGGAAGCAGTTGCTCTTCATATGAGGAAACAAAGGGGAGCCTTTGGTCCTGTTGTAAAGGCCAGCATGGACTCTGGCATTCTTTCCAAGAGATGGATCTGCTCATCTAGCCACACTTCCTATCTAGTCCTCAATGAACAATGGCAGGAATTTGCAAAACATGTCCAGAGAATGGGACAGGGTCTGTATCCAAGATCAGAGCAAAGCTTGCTGGTTAAATTAATGATCTCAGCATCAAAACCTGGCCCAGTAGCCAGATCTAAGTAGTACAAGCATAATTACCTCCATTTCAGGATGAAGAACTGAGTCTCAAAGAAGGTAAAGAGCTTGCTTAGACATACAATTACCAAAGGATCAAACATCTACCAAAGTAGGATTCTGAGGACTGGCAATATATTCCTGGCCACTACAACTGTGCGATTAGACATGTGCCACTTGAGTCAGTTTCTCCAGTGTGATATGACCAGGTGATGCATAGAGGTACAGTTAGTAAAGAGACTATATTTACTACTTTGCATATTTTAGAGTCTAGTTGGGAGTTATGAAACAGATAAGCATAACTCAAGATTACATATAAGTACCTAAGAGAAAATAAAATATAAGAAAGAGGCGAAGTGTATGTGGATGGGGAAGGGGATCACTGATGGGGAGATCAGCAAAAGCTTCCCAGGAAACATAGAACTTTTAAGGAATAGGCAAGAAATCCATAGGAGAAAGGGGCAATAAATGGCACTGGGGGAAGTACTACTAAAAAGAGGAGCAAAAAGCTCATGGTGTCCTAGAATGCTATCCAGAACCACCCCGCCAACAGGTAGGCCCCAAAAAGACAAAAAAAGATTTTTAAAAGCACCGGTGTACAAAAAATATTTATGGAGCTTCTTAATTTATTATAACAAAGAACTAGAAACTGGTAAGACACTATTAACTAGGGGTAAGATAAACAAATTATGGTATGTGAGTGTAACTGGCCCCTTAGAGGTGGGCTTGCCAAAAAAAGAAAAATTTAATGATGTCAATACTACCTTGTTTCCATACTGCATGACATGGCTGGTATTGGTATGCTTTTTCACTAATTGAAATTGCTTATGCAGAGTCTCTTTAGTCAAATCTTCCTACAACAAAAAGACAAAGTTACATTTCTTAACATCTAAATCTAATTATAAATATTTGGATGAACTACTTGCCTCAGGTAAAGAACTTACCACATCTGAATCTTCCATCCAGTTGACACTATACCAATCACCCAGGTAAGTATTTCTCTCTTCATCATAGTAACAGGCATAGGAAGACTCAGCAGGATTGGCAGCAGTAGTTGCATAAACTATCAAAAATTAAACTTCTTTTATATGTGGCTCATCCTTTGCCAGTGGAAACACTCAGAACTTAAGCTCTCCTTTCAATCCCAGTCAGAACAAAATATTCAAATTACAACTTCAAAAGAGGTTTCTAGAATCTAGTTTTAACAACTACTATTTATTCAGCAGCATACTTTTTGAAAGTCACTGAAATAGTATATATTCAAACATGGAAGAGACAAGCTGTCAGAAAAGACTACTCTTAGATGAAGTAGGGAAGACATATAAAGGAGAATCTCCAGCAAGTCAAAAGAAAGCCCTGTGTGGCCTTTTTAAGGGTGATTTCCTATACTTAAATATAGAAATGAAATTTTATATTTTCAAAACCATGCTAAAATTCACAAAAGGAAAAACCACTCTGTGGCAGATATGGACACAATTCACTTGAATAGAACTCAAAGAATCAAGAGCCCAGAAATGTAAGGATTTTCCATATATACTATGTGACCGTGACCAAATCTTTTTCTTTTTTTTTGGCAGGACAATGGGGGGAGGTTAAGTGACTTGCCCAGGGTCACACAGCTAGTAAGCGTCAAATGTCTGAGGCCATATTTGAACTCAAGTCCTCCTGAATCCAGGGCTGGAACTTTATCCACTGAACCACCTAGCTGCCCCTTGACCAAGTCTTGAACCTCTATATCTCCATTTCCTCACCTATGACCCAGGAAAAATCTATGCCTGTCTCAAAGGGCTTGTATGAGGGCTGACAATAATTTTTTTCAAATTAAATTAATTTTTTTAATTAATAAAAATCTATTTTCTCTCCCACCCACTCTCCTGTTAGAAAAGAAAGAAAAAACTGAAATGAAAGTGTACATAAAGAACACTATGAGAGCTAATTAACATAAGTTTTCATAATAATTACCATCAATATCATCAGGCAGGTGGTTCATCATTGAGCCAGATTCACATGCTTCAATATAGAACACCATCTGCAAAATAAAATAATGAATTCTTAGTATCTAGAGGGAAATCTCAAATGCTAATAATTAATGCCCTTTTCAGGTTCCTGAAGATGTGTGTCTTTACTGAAAGGAAAATTGAATCCATTTAAAAGAGGGACCAAAACTCCATAGTAAATAAATTGAAAAATGAAACTATATTTTAGTAGAAATAATTACAACTGTATTTTGTGTTCTTGAAATGAAAAAGGAATGAAATCATGTATTTTTCACAGAATGAACATTTTTAAAATGGTCACTTTTGGAAATTATTGAAACTAATTGTCAATTATGCTAAGGTAACCAAAAAGTGTCTCTTAATCTTCTGATATTCAAACAAGTCTCTTTTTAAATTACTGAGGCAACTGTGAAACTGGAAGAGCTAAGATAATGAATATTGAGAGTACAAAGAAATGCAAATTATAACAACTCTGAGACATCATCTCACATCTATCATATTGGTTAAGATACTAGAGGAAGAAAATGACAAATATTAGAGGGGATGTGGAAAAACTGGGACACTAATACATTGTTGGTGGAACAGTGAACTAATTCAAACATTTGGGGGGAATATGGAATAAATTATGTCCAAAGAGTAAGAAAACTGTATACCCTTTGACCTATCAATAGCACTGCTAGGTCTGTTTCCCAAAGTAATCAAGGAAAAAGGAAAACAACCTACATGTTCTAAAATATTTATAAAAGCTCTCTTTCTGGTGGCAAGAACTAGAAAACGAGGTGATGTCCATTAATTGGGGAATGGCTAAACAAGCTGTGGAATGTGGTTATGATGGAATACTACTATGCTGTAAGAAATAATTATCTGGCTGATTTTAGAAAATCATGGAAAGACTTGAGTGACATGATGCAGAATGAAATGAGGAGAACCAAGAGAATGTTGTATATAGTAGCAAGCAATATTGTTCAAAGAGAAACTGTGGATGACTAAGTTATTTGGAGCATTATAAATACCTAAGTCAACTAAAAAGGGCCTATGAGGGAAGATGCTATCCAGCTTCAAAGAAAGAACTCATAAATACAAGTAGACATAGAATGATTTTACGTGAATGAGTGAGTGTGTGTGTGTGTGTGTATGTGTGTTTTCTGTGTTTTAAATGGTGCCTTTCTCTAGTCTGAGGTGGAGAGGGATGGAGGAAGACAATTCAGATCTTAACATGGAACAAAAAAACCATAAATTTTGTTTTTGTTTTTTGCAGGCAATGGGGGTTAAGTGACTTGCCCAGGGTCACACAGCTAGTAAGTGTCAAGTGTCAGAGGCCGGATTTGAACTCAGGTACTCCTGAATTCAGGGCTGGTGCTTTAACCACTGCGCCATCTAGCTGCCCCCTCATAAATTTTTTAAAAAAAGATCATTAGCAGGTTCCAAATAAAACTAGGTTGGTATATCTTAAAAATAATTATTATTGTTATCTTGTTTTTAGAACACCTTTTACATTCTTGCCAGTCACTTCCTTGCTCACAACAGAGACAATGTCCTGGAGGAACTTTTACCCTGGGAGGCTCCACTCTCTAAGAGGGTTCTTTCTGTCTTTGCTCTGCCCCATCTCTAGTTCTGGAACCACAAACTGTCATCAACTTGGTCACTGTCTCTGGATGGGGTGTGTCAACATACTCCTTATGGCCCCACAAAAACAACAACCAGGTTACTTTCCAGGGTCCAACTGCCCTCCTCTGCCACCACTACTCCATGTCTTGTTCTCAACCATTAGAATGTTAAGCTCCTTGAAGACAAGGGCTCTTTGCCTATGTATTCCCACCCCCAGGTTTATCACAGTGGTTGGGATATAGTCAAAGTGGATTTTCATTCCAATCCATCCTCTGCCCAGGAAACCAAGGGAGAAAAGAATTATTTTTAGCAACACTAACCAATACCTCAAAGATTCCACTTTGCAATGCACAGCTTGAACCATGGCATAGCACTGCTCAAAAGCCTTCCTTAGAAGCCCTTTTCCTAGCCTGGCATTCAAGGGGTCTTACAACTTAAGCCCAACCTAGGCACTCCTATTACTTTCCCTTCCCCCAATTTATTCTCTCCTTTTATGCTTTCCTGTCCCTCACTTTTTGCTCATCAAGTCCCTAAGTTTAGCATATCCAACCCCCACCCATCTCTACATGATGAAGTTCTAAGCATCCTTCACAAACCAGCTCAAATGTCTCTAATGTCTTCCAGAAAGGCTTCCTCAAATCTCTAAGTGGAAGGCCCTATGCCCCTGCCTCTGAATGCTCATACTTCCTCTCTGAACATTCTACTTTACAACAGTAGCTATATGCACATATGTATACTGAATTATAAAGCTCCTAGGAGACAGGAATTTTGTAATATTTATCTTTATGTCTTTATACAATATATGCATCTTAACACAATCTGGGCATTTAATGTGGCTTGACCAATACCACTCTGAAGCTGCCCTGGAAACACATGGTGCTCAACAGGAATGAAGGTTCCATCTATATATTCATTCTCTTAGATCCCTCTATCACTCCCTGTACATCTACCCCCCTCCCTCCCAACACAACAAAAGAAATTCTACCAACAATGAGTTTACCTTTTTGTATTTTTTCTGTTGGTGCATATAACGGATGGTCTTGTTCAAATCCTTTACATGAAGCTGAAAGAGAAATATCACGTGATTCAGATCAACAGGTCAGAACAGCATAAACTATTATTCATGTAACAGCAACAAAACACAATTTTCTGGTGCCAAGTATAAACCTCATAGGGCCACAGAACAAGTAACACTGATACCTTCATTTTATTGGGTTTTTTTTTTTTGGTTTTTTTTTTTTAGGCAA
Organism: Dromiciops gliroides; assembly: GCF_019393635.1. NCBI lineage: Eukaryota > Metazoa > Chordata > Mammalia > Microbiotheria > Microbiotheriidae > Dromiciops > Dromiciops gliroides. The sequence continues at coordinate 211,750,766 of NC_057862.1, forward strand.
TGGGGGTTAAGTGACTTGCCCATGGTCACACAGCTAGTAAGTGTCAAGTGTCTGAGGCCGGATTTGAACTCAGGTACTCCTGAATCCAGGGCTGGTGCTTTAACCACTGCGCCATCTAGCTGCCCCGATACCTTCATTTTAAATATGAGGCCACAGGTAATGTCACCTGCTCAAGCTTCTAAGTCATCTGAGTGTTTTACTTCAACAGTTCAAAGAGAAAAGAGGAGAGCACCAAGGGGCTGTTTACAGAGAGGCTGTGCTGCCTCTCTGTAGGAGACCTGGCTCTCACACTCCCTCCCTCCTGCCATACCCTGGCTGTGTGGCCCTCAACAAGTCCCATACTCCTTCAGTGCTCCAGGCACCTGGGTGAAGGACTTTCATTTGGCACATCTTCATTGGTAAAGGGGAATTTCCTCACTAGCAGTTTCTTAAACCAATAAATCACAGTCCCTACTGCACCCTAAACACCCAGCCCCCCAAAAAAGGAGGGATGGAGACTGAACTTGAGAAATTTGCCCCCAATTACCATCCTCCTTTCCAGAGTAATGAGGTATTTCATTCTATCCTTCTTTCTACTGGAATAAGAGGTTCTATAAATGAGGGAGGAGGGATAATTCTATGGAAAAGCAGGTCTCATATTGTTCTGCAGCTTAAAACCTGACCCTCTTACCTTCTACATGCTCACTTGATACCTTATTTATTCTACCTATAAAGGTAGATATTCAGAGTAAAAGTTACTCATTTAAGCCAAATGCCAGCCTGACTTTGTCTTCTTTAATATAACTTTAAAAGATTCTGAAAAACTCACATCATCATCAGGGAAAGCCAAGAGTCCAGGAGCTCCATGATCAGTGAAGTAAATGAACACATGATCCTTGGGACCACTACCAAAAGAAACCAGTCCTCTTCATTAGGTTGGCCAACGCACTAAATTATGACATCCTGAAAGATTTGTCATTTCCATTTTTAAGTTAACTTCACAAAGAAAAGAGTTTAAAAATGAGCAGCCAGTCAAAAAGTCCATTTAGAATAAATCATAACATATAAAGGGGGAAAAACCAACAATCCAGCCATGCCCAGCTCAATTTCTTCCTTCGTAGAGGTGCTATTCTGAATCATAGGGGAGTTTCCTTCTAATTCAAAGTTTGGGAATAAGGGTTGGGGAATGAAGGAAATAATGGGAAAGGTCACAGCATATGGTAAAAGACTGATTCAAGAAACATTTACGGGGCAGCTAGGTGACGCAGTGGATGGAGCGTCGGCACTGGAGTCGGGAGTAACTGGGTTGAGGTCTGGCCTCAGACACTTAACATTTACTAGCTGTGTGGCCCTGGGCAGGTCACTTGACCCCAATTGCCTTAATTAAGGAAAAAAAAAAAAACAAACATTTACTAAGTGACTTGGAGACACCTGGAATAAGGCTAATTATACCAAAGCAGGGCCAGGAGGAGACAATGAAGCTCTGCACATATTCCTTTTATTAGCAAGGCTGGCATTTGCCAACAAAAATGGGTTATGACATATCAGTAACCAAAGACACCAAGTAAGCTAAGACAGGATCTTTAATACCTATTAATAAGGTTACAGGGCAGTGGTTTGTGAAGTTATAGGGGTGGAAGTAAAAGTCACAAGAATAGAATTGTGAGCCATGTGACCAGAGTACACTTGCTGGAGCAAGGGATTTAAGACTCACATAGGGAAGAATATTACGTCTATGCTAGTTTGATTAACTTTTAACTAACAGACTATCAAAATTGTGGCACCAGGGGCTTATTCTGTCAATACAAGATGATTTAACAAGGAGAAAGTTTTAAATTGCACCAAGTGAATCCCTTTATAGAGGATCTAGGAGAAGACAAGAACAAAAGATGAAGAGGATGAGAAGGCATGTCTGGGTTGCAATATACAATCTGGGAGGAGTACTCACATGATGAGATAAACTGACCATGTATGTTTATAATCTCTCTATATGTATGTGTCTATTTTGTTGTGTTTGGTCCTGTCCAACTCTACCTGACCCCACGTATCCGGGGACTTTCTTGGCAAAGATACTAGAGTGGTTTGACATTTCCTTCTCCAGCATGACCTCATTTTACAAATGAGGAACTGAGGCAAATATGGGTTAAGTAACTTGCCCAGGGTCACACAGCTAATAAATAACTCATATCTGGGATCTAAGCCCAGTGCTGTATCCCCCCTCACCACCTAGCTGCCCCTATATATAACAGGCTACAAAAAGAGGGTGTTACAGAATTTTCAGTTCTGTGCAGTGTTGAAGAAAAACAGAAAGGTAAAACAAACCAGGTAACCAAAATATTATAATTATTTTTCTGGTTCTAACACCTGTGATTTTTGTACCTGTAAACTACTGAAGAATAAACAATAGTAGCAGATAACAGGTATAAAGTGCTCAGAGTATTTCATCTGCTCTCCACAAAGGTGGAGCAGGCAACATAAATACTGGACCCCCATTTTGCAGAGGAGAAAGTTAAGGCTCAGGTGTTGAGCAACCTGGTCAAGATCATAGCTCTGAACCACAAGAGACCAGCTTTGAAGACAGAGGTCTTTATGCAGCTCTTCTAGGCAGGAACCCAATTGTGTTCATAAATGCTTGTTGATTTCCATAAAATAATCATTACCTATTCAAAACCTTCCCTGATCCTTTATTCTTCACAGCTTCAGCATCACCTCTTAACACAGCAAGGAAGTTTTCTGGGGTGACCTCCTGGGTAAAAAGACATGCAAACATCATTCAGAGTCAAAGGCAAATGTTCTCACTGCCTGTGGCAGTACCCCACTAGAGGGGCTGTGGGCTGACCCCAAGGGGGGGGGGTCATATCTGATCCTCCCGGAAATTGTGGGGTTGGTGCCCAACACAGCCACATCCTCCCCTATAGCTTAACATTCTTCCCTCCACCCTTCTTCCTTATCCTGCTTCCAAGTCCTGCCCTTGTGAGCTGTTTCCATGGCTTCCATTATCATCTTGAGGCAGATGATTCCCTTATCTATAGCATCCTCTCTCCAGAGCACCATTCATGCCTCCTCAATGCCCCATTAGCCACCTTGACCTTGACTCCCCAAAAGCATCTCAAACCACGTCCAAAAGAGACCTCATTTTCTCTACCTTCAAGCCCTCCCCTCTTCTGAACTTCCCTGTTACTGCTGAGAGTACCACCCTCCTCAAGTTACCCAAACTCAGAAGCTTGGTGTCATCCTCAATGTCTGTCTCTCATCCCCCATTTCCGAGGAATTGTTGTGGAGGCAAAAGTTTCTGCTTCCACATCTGAATCTTAACCACCCAACTGGGCTGCGTCAGACTTGGCCAAAAGAGCACATGTATTTCCTGAATAAATACTGGTTCCACAAAAACCACGTGGCCAATATAGAGAAATGGTAAAAGCCACACTGATCACTAGGTGTAAGAAAAAAAGAGGGTAAAACCAGAAAAAAACTGTACTGGGAAAATGGGTGGATTTAAATGTATAACAAGCATTTTAATTTTATAGGAATGTTTATTTGAATAAGGTTACAGCAAAGTACAACATGAACAGAATCTCATTCCACTGGACCTAACATAACAGTGAGGCTGACACTCAAAATAGTGTTTAGATTACCTATGTATGGCCTGATTATTGAGAGTTCCTTAAAGAAGTACAGTATTTGCATGGCGTCTAGCATTGGCATTTAAAATGTGGATGAAGGACCTACATATATGTACAAAAATATTTATAGCTGTTCTTTTTGTGATGGCAAGGAATTGGAAATTGAGGGGATGCCCATCAATTGGGGAATGGCTGAACAAGTTGTGGTATTGTGCTGTAAGAAATGATGAGCAGGAGGAGTGGTAAGTAGTAAGCTTCCAAGGTCTCTACTAGTGGCACAAATCCTTATAAACAATAAACTGACAAGATGTTTGATGTTTTGATAAAAAAAAAAGAAAACTATTAACATAAATGAGAAATAAGATATTTAGTTGGAACCAGTGGTTGAAGAATAAACTTACCCCTTTTGTATAATCTTTTGGAACCCCTTTATAGACATCAGTGCCATTGGGTCTATTGATGATAATACCTCGTGTGGGATTTCTGAAAAAAATTAAGTGAGAGAATAGTTATTTAGAAAAGTGGAATCCCTGTGTGACCCTGGGCAAGTCACTTAACCCCAATTGCCTCACTTAAAAAAAAAAAAAGAAAACTGGAATCCTATAATGTAAATAAAATGTAATAAGCAAAAGCACCCAAAACTTGACAAACCCATTTAAAAGAAATGCATTAGTACCTCACTATGACACGATCCATGGGGATCTGCATTTTAGGTAAGACAGCCTTTAAAAAAATCCCTAAGTAAAACAGCTTTACTGGGTTTAGCATGGTATATAAATAGTTCCTCACTTGTCACCAGGAAGAATAATTTCCATGAGTAAATTTTCCACAGTACTGAAACTATCCACAACCACCTAAGCATCTTAAAATATTTTTTGGTAAAAAAAAAAAATCTTCTGTCACGTAGTCCCTTTCTATTATCCTTTTCTTGAAGGCCTGGAGCCACCATTAGGTACCATCAATGCTTGTACTTTTTTGTAGGGCAACAGTACTATTCAAGGTTGTTTGACTTCATGCACTAGATGGTCCTATCTTTTTTTTTGGGGGGGGGGGCAATAAGGGTTAAGTGACTTGCCCAGGGTCACACAGCTAGTGTGAAGTGTCTGAGGCCGGATTTGAACTTAGGTCCTTCTGAATCCAGGGCCAGTGCTTTATCCACTGCGCCACCTAGCTGCCCCCCTAGATGGTCCTATCTTGCTGTGGTTTGAGTTAAACCCAAATTCTGTTTCTAAATGCTTCTAAGGAGTCTTTTGTCCTTACTTTGGCGCTTTCTGCCACTGTGTCTGAATCTAGCAGCTACCCCTCCCTTTCCTCCCATTTACTGTTTCTAATTTGCTTTGAACCAAGGAAACATACATTTGTTTGAATTATCTAAGAGTAGATAGTCTCTAAAATAAAAACCTAACTGCAATTGTATTAACTCTCTGATACTCATTTTTTTTTTTTGGCGGGGCAATGGGGGTTAAGTGACTTGCCCAGGGTCACACAGCCAGTAAGTGTCAAGTGACTGAGGCCGGATTTGAACTCAGGAACTCCTGAATCCAGGGCCGGTGCTTTATGCACTGCGCCATCTAGCCGCCCCCCTTCTGATACTCATTTTGAAAGCTCAGGATCTGGTTTTATGACATTCCCAAATTTAAGGCTAACCTCACAAGTGATATGTTATATTTTAGACTCTCAACCACAAATTATTTTATGTACCACTTTTGCATTTGTTAGCATAAAAATATCTCTTAAATCTTTTTTACTACCAAGTTCTATGAAGGTCCTACTCACTGTTCATTGTTTGCAATGTCATCATACATCATGACAATTATCTGTTCATCAGGAATCCCATTTCGGTGAACAATCTGGTATGCATGGCAGGCATCAGCCTGGAAAAGAACAAGTTGTGTAGTCTCACAGTGCTTCTTAGATTATCATTTTTCAGTTTAAATGATTATCAAAACATTTTTGCCTCAGCCAATGTTACATTATAATAACATTAAGCATTATTATTATTTTTTTTTTTAGTGAGGCAATTGGGGTTAAGTGACTTGCCCAGGGTCACACAGCTAGTAAGTGTTAAGTGTCTGAGGCCGGATTTGAACTCAGGTACTCCTGACTTCAGGGCCGGCACTCTATCCACTGTGCCATCTAGCTGCCCCCGACGTTAAGCATTATTAACAATAATTCAACAAGCATTCATTAGATGGCTATTTTTTACAGGCTCTTGGTGATAAAAGATTAAAAAGCCCTTGGCTTCTGAGACTACTCTCAACTAAATACAAAATGCACAGGAAGTCATTTCAGGAGGAGAACACCAATAAGGGAAAAAAGCCTTTTTGGAAAAAGGCACGAAGGCAGGGGAATGTTGTGTATAAGGTACGGAAAATAGGCAGCCGGGTGTGGTTGGAACACAGACTACATGAGGGAGTGCAATAGTAAACCAGTCCAGAAAGGTAGGCTGAAATGAGACTGTACAGGATTTCAAATGCCAAACAGTAGCATATATTTTATTCTAGAGAAGAGGGAACAGGAAACAAAAGTGAGGAGCAGGGGAGACCTGTGTTTGAAAATAATTTTGGAAGTTAGTGAGGAAGACTGGAGAGGTGGAGAGGGATTAGATGTTGCTATTTCATTAGCCCAATTTTAGTATACCACAGCAACTTCATAAAAAATGATCCTGTTTCCCCATAGAGATCATGGAAAAAGGAAAAGGATCCACATGTACAAAAATATTTATAGCTGCTCTTTATGTGGTGGCAAGGAATTGGAAGTTGAGGGGATGCCCATCAATTGGGGAATGTCTGGACAAGTTGTGGTATATGAATACAATGGAATACTATTGTGCTGTAAGAAATGATGAGCAGGAGTAGTTCAGAGAAACCTGGAGGGTCTTGTGTGAGCTGATGATGAGTGAGATGAGCAGAACCAGAAGAACATTGTACACAGTATCATCAACATTGAGTGTTGACCTACTGTGATGGACTATATTCTTCTCACCAATGCAATGGTACAGAAGAGTTCCAGGGAACTCATGATAGAAGAGGATCTCCAAATCCAAGGAAAATAAAAAAGAACTGTGGAGTATAGATGCTGATTGAACCATACTATTTCTTTTGTTTTGGGTGCTGTTGTTTTTTTTTTCTATTTTGAGGTTTTGCATCATTGATCTGATTTTTTCTCTTGTAACAGGATTAATGCAGAAATAGGATTAATGTTATTATGTGTGTATATATATCTATATGTATATATATAGATATAACGATATAACCTATATCAGATTACCTGCTGTCTAGGGGAGGGGGGGAGGGAGGGGAGGGAGGGAGAAAAATCTGAAATTGTAAAGCTTGTATAAACAAAAGTTGAGAACTATCTTTACATGTAACGGAAAAAATAAAATACCTTATATGCAAAAACAAAAAAACCCAAACAAACAAAAAAGAAATGATGAGCAGGAGGAGTTCAGAGAAACCTGGAGGGTCTTGTACGGGATGATGATGAGTGAGATGAGCAGAACCAGAAGAACATTGTACACAGTATCATCAACACTGTGTGTTGATCTACTGTGATGGACTAGATTCTTCTCACCAATGCAATGGTACAGAAGAGTTCCAGGGGACTCATGATGGAAGAGGATCTCCAAACCCAGGGGAAAAAAAGGAACTGTGGAGTATAGATGCTGATTGAACCATACTATTTCTTTTGTTTTGGGTGCTGTTGTTTTTTTTTTTCTATTTTGAGGTTTTGCATCATTGATCTGATTTTTTCTCTTGTAACAGGATTAATGCAGAAATAGGATTAATGTTATTATGTGTGTATATATATCTATATGTATATATATAGATATAACGATATAACCTATATCAGATTACCTGCTGTCTAGGGGAGGGGGGAGGGAGGGGAGGGAGGGAGAAAAATCTGAAATTGTAAAGCTTGTATAAACAAAAGTTGAGAACTATCTTTACATGTAACGGAAAAAATAAAATACCTTATATGCAAAAACAAAAAAAACCCAAACAAACAAAAAAGAAATGATGAGCAGGAGGAGTTCAGAGAAACCTGGAGGGTCTTGTACGGGATGATGATGAGTGAGATGAGCAGAACCAGAAGAACATTGTACACAGTATCATCAACACTGTGTGTTGATCTACTGTGATGGACTAGATTCTTCTCACCAATGCAATGGTACAGAAGAGTTCCAGGGGACTCATGATGGAAGAGGATCTCCAAACCCAGGGGAAAAAAAGGAACTGTGGAGTATAGATGCTGATTGAACCATACTATTTCTTTTGTTTTGGGTGCTGTTGTTTTTTTTTTCTATTTTGAGGTTTTGCATCATTGATCTGATTTTTTCTCTTGTAACAGGATTAATGCAGAAATAGGATTAATGTTATTATGTGTGTATATATATCTATATGTATATATATAGATATAACGATATAACCTATATCAGATTACCTGCTGTCTAGGGGAGGGGGGAGGGAGGGGAGGGAGGGAGAAAAATCTGAAATTGTAAAGCTTGTATAAACAAAAGTTGAGAAACTATCTTTACATGTAACGGAAAAAATAAAATACCTTATATGCAAAAACAAAAAAAACCCAAACAAACAAAAAAGAAATGATGAGCAGGAGGAGTTCAGAGAAACCTGGAGGGTCTTGTACGGGATGATGATGAGTGAGATGAGCAGAACCAGAAGAACATTGTACACAGTATCATCAACACTGTGTGTTGATCTACTGTGATGGACTAGATTCTTCTCACCAATGCAATGGTACAGAAGAGTTCCAGGGGACTCATGATGGAAGAGGATCTCCAAACCCAGGGGAAAAAAAGGAACTGTGGAGTATAGATGCTGATTGAACCATACTATTTCTTTTGTTTTGGGTGCTGTTGTTTTTTTTTTCTATTTTTGGGGTTTTGCATCATTGATCTGATTTTTTCTCTTGTAACAGGATTAATGCAGAAATAGGATTAATGTTATTATGTGTGTATATATATCTATATGTATATATATAGATATAACGATATAACCTATATCAGATTACCTGCTGTCTAGGGGAGGGGGGAGGGAGGGGAGGGAGGGAGAAAAATCTGAAATTGTAAAGCTTGTATAAACAAAAGTTGAGAACTATCTTTACATGTAACGGAAAAAATAAAATACCTTATATGCAAAAACAAAAAAAACCCAAACAAACAAAAAAGAAATGATGAGCAGGAGGAGTTCAGAGAAACCTGGAGGGTCTTGTACGGGATGATGATGAGTGAGATGAGCAGAACCAGAAGAACATTGTACACAGTATCATCAACACTGTGTGTTGATCTACTGTGATGGACTAGATTCTTCTCACCAATGCAATGGTACAGAAGAGTTCCAGGGGACTCATGATGGAAGAGGATCTCCAAACCCAGGGGAAAAAAAGGAACTGTGGAGTATAGATGCTGATTGAAACATATTATTTCTTTTGGTTTTGGTGCTGTTGTTTTTCTATTTTGAGGTTTTTCCTCATTGCTCTGATTTTTCTCTTATAACATGACTAATGCAGAAAAAAAATGATCCTGGCATGGGGGGCAGCTAGATGGCACAGTGGATAGAGCACCGGCCCTGGATTCAGGAAGACCTGAGTTCAAATCCGACCTCAAACACTTGGCAGTTACTAGCTGTGTGACCTTGGGCAAGTCATTTAACCTTCATTGCCCTGCCCCCCCCAAAAAAACTGATCCTGCAAATGCATACACACACTTGTGCACAAGTATCAATTTTTTACTAACTTTAAATGCTCCCCCTAAAACTCTCATGCATCAAGTGAGAAACTATGAACTCATGTGGATAGAGCTACTCCCATGAGCAAAAGGCTCTTTAAAATTTCCCTTTATTGAGTATATAGTGGAGAAGTATATATATATATATTTTTTTGGTGAGGCAATTGGCATTAAGTGACTTGCCCAAGGTCACACAGCTTGTAAGTGTCAAGGGTCTGAGGTCGGATTTGAACTCAGGTCCTCCTGAATCCAGGGCCTGTGCTCTATCCACTGTGCCACCTAGTTGCCCCAAGAAGTAAATTTTTTACAACAAGTGTAAGTCACATGAAGAAAATGATCACCATCAAGATAAGTGTCTCTTGAACTAAAATATTTTTTTAAAATCAGGAGCTTCCTGAGCTTGTGCTTTAACTTCTTGCCAAGATAGCAACCTGGACAGGAGGTAGATCTCTCCCAGTTTCCACATACCCACTTTGCTAAAACCCTGAAGTTCAAACCAGCCTGAATAATGATCAGGAGAGCCAAAGAAAAACTAGAAGAAAAACTTCCACCTCAAAACTGCACAAAAAAGCAGCCCGCAACCTAGAGCCAATAGGGAAGGGAAATAATATCTCTCAAACCTTTTAATCATCACAGTACTTTTTTTTGTGAGGACAAAGAACTGGAAGAAAAGCGGGTGCCCACTAAGTGGGAATCAATAAGCCAACTGGTATATGATTTTTTTTTTTTCAGGCAATGGGGGTTAAGTGACTTGCTCAGGGTCACACAGCTAGTAAGTGTCAAGTGTCTGAGGTTGGATTTGAACTCAGGTACTCCTGAATTCAGGGCTCCTGCTTTAACCACTGCGCCATCTAGCTGCCCCTGGTATATGATCTTTTTTTTTTTTAATGTATGAGGTATTTTATTTTTTCCGTTACATGTAAAGATAGTTCTCAACTTTTGTTTATACATGCTTTACAATTTCAGATTTTTCTCCCTCCCTCCCCCCTCCCCTAGACAGCAGGTAATCTGATATAGGTTATATCTATATATCTCTATACATATACATATAGATATATATATATATATATACACACACACACACACACTGGTATATGATCTTAATGAAATGTTACACTGTAAGAAACTGACACAAAACAGTAGGACAAACTTGGGAAGACACTTGTATGAGCTGAGTGTGAAGTAGAACCAAGAGAACAATTTATACAATGATCAAGTTAAAGGCAAAAAAACATTAAAGGACATCAGAACTCTGATCAATGCAGTGACCAACTGTGATTTCAGAGGACTGATTGTGAAATACAGGCCTTCCTCCTCTTAGAGGTGTGGAATAAAACATATTTAGTCAGAAGTTGGAGCAGGGGAAGGAAGAACAGTGTGTTGGTTTCTTTTGCTTAAGTGTACTCTGTCAGAAAGGGGGAGATCACAGGGAAGTATGGTGGTTTTGTTTTGGTTTTTTAGAGCATTGATAAAACATTTAAGTGTTAAATTACATAGGAGTTATGCAAAACAAATGATCAATTTTGAAGTTTTTTTTAAAAACCCAACCCAATCATCTACCATACAAACAATTAATTTCTAATAAAATACAGTCTAACATTTAACTAAGACACTTATTGCTCATCCTTCCTTCCTTACCAGAATTTCATGGAATGAAGTATGTCATAGTCTAAAGCCTAGTTTGCTTAACTGTACTTTTGGGGTTTTTTGAGTTTTTTTGGCGGGTAATGGGGGTTAAGTGACTCGCCCAGGGTCACACAGCTAGTGTCAAGTGTCTGAGTCCATTGGAACTCAGGACCTCCTGAATCCAGGGCTGGTGCTTTATCCACTGCGCCCCCTGGCTGCCCCCCTTAACTGTACTTTTATTACAATGGTGGGTTATGGAGGGAGGGTAGTTCTTGGGAAGCAGCTGTTAAAAATTTATCTGGGAATCAGAGAACAGAAGACCTGGAAGGGATCTTACAGTTCACCTTGTCCAACCTTCTCATTCTGTGGAGGAGGAAAATGAGGCCTGCTTTACTAGGAACACTGAAGAGACTAGGACCTAGAGCTCCTAATTTTTGGTCCTATGCTCTTTTCCCACTTTGGGGAGGGTTGAAAGGCCAGGCAAGAGCATAGTCTGTCTAACCAAAGTTTCATTCCTGAGAATTTTAGATCAAATGGCTTAAAAATCTAATATCCAACAACTTCCATGTTTCCTTACATATTTCAAATACAGTCATGAATAAGATAAGTCCTTTCTTACTTGGTGTCTGTAGTTATCCCAGCCAGATGAGCCTGCCACAATAACAATCCAGTGCTTCCCTCCATCCTCAGGATCATCAATGGGGAAACCATTGATTCCCAGGACAGTGGCCAATAATACAATTGTCTTCAAAATCATTCTGTTCTTTGGACTCAGACTGAAGAGACGGAAAGAAAATAAAAGATTAAAGTTAAAAAACAACAACAAATGTATATTTTTTTCCAGCCTCAAAACAAAATTTTAAAACCCCAATGAGTGTGTCACAAAGATAAACCTGTAAATACACTGCAGAGAGGACAGAATACTTCATGGAATAGAGGAGTATCTCAAACTCTACATTTTACTTGCTTGTTCATTGGGGGGAAAAAAACAACCCTGGGGTCAAGAGACCCTGCGTTCAAATCCAAAGCTCTATCTCTTAGTATCTCTGACTCGGTGAGCCGCTTCATCGCCCCCAGCCTTAGTTTCCTTATCTGTAAAATGAGGACTCGGGCCCCGGGGTGTCTCCCAAAACCACGCCTAGGATTCTCCGTGCTGGGTCTCTCCAGAAGAGGGAGAATCCCTGAAAACTCCCGGCTAAGATCGAAAGGCTGGGAAAGGACAAAGAAAAAGAAGAAATCCCCGCGGCTCCGGGAGAACAGACAGCAGCAGCTGTGGGGAGGGGGGAGGAGGAAGAGGACCCTCGACTCACCCCGGCTAACCTCCAGGGCTGGAGCCCAGGCCCGCAGCTTCGGTTACTAGCTCCCGGTGGCGGAGATAGGAGGCGTGGCGCCAGTCAGTAGTAACACGCCAGAGAAATCACCTACGCGACTTGGTCGGGATGTGTGGCTTTCACTCCACACTTATTGAGCGCACGTTCCAGTCAAAGCACCACTTGAGCACTGGACTCAAAAAAGGCGCCGGAACCACACACCCCCACCTACTCCCGAAGATGATTGGTGGAGTCCCGACGAAGGGGCGGAGTTTAGGAGGGCCAATAGGACGAAGGCGATAGGGAGTGCCTAGGCCTAGAAACAGATTGGTATGGCAATGAATAGGTAAATTACTTTAGGTAGAATTGCCTATCCATGAGCAATTGATATTTTTCCAATTACATAGATCAGATTTTATTTGTGTGAAAAGTGTTTTGTAATTGTGTTCATAGAGTTCCCGGGTTTGTCTTGAAAGGTAGATTCCCAAGTATTTTATATTGTCTCCAGTTACTTTATTTATTTTTTTTAATTTATTTTTTAGTGAGGCAATTGAGGTTAAGTGACTTGCCCAGGGTCACACAGCTAGTATGTGTTAAGTGTCTGAGGCCAGATTTGAACTCAGGTACTCCTGAGCCCAGGGCCAGTGCTTTATCCACTGCACCACCTAGCTGCCCCCAATACTGCTTATTATTTTAAGGAAAGCTCCACCTATTCTTATGCTCTCCAGTGTTTTTAATAGGAATGAGTGTTGTATTTTGTCAAACGCTTTCTCTGCATCTAGTGAGATAATCATATGATTTTGGTTAGTTGATTATATGAATGGTTTTTCTAATGTTGTGATGATATAAAGAAACTTAAGGGGCAGAATAAAAGAAGACTAGGGGGAGGAGAGGAAGGGGGAGGTGGAATGGGGATAATTACATCATATGAAGAGGCACAAAAAGAACCCATTATAAAAAAGGGAAAAAAGGGAGGGGTGGGGGGAGGGCAGCTAGGTGACCCAGTGGATAAAACACCCGCCCTGGATTCAGGAGGACCTGAGTTCAAATTCGACCTCAGACATTTGACACTAGCTGTGTGACCCTGGGCAAGTCACTTAAGCCTCAATGCCCCACCAAAAAAAAGTGGAGGGGAGGTGTGAACATTGTTTCAACCTTACTCTCATCAGATTTGGTTCAAGGAGGAAATAAAATACACTCACATTTGTACAAAGGAACTTAGCTTATCCTTTAAGGAAACAAAAGGGGAAGGAGAAAAGGGTGGTACTGATAGAAGGGAGGGCAGAAGTAGGGGGGAAAAGGGGCAAGAAAAAGAAGGGCAGCTGATAAAAGGGAGGGCATATTGAGGGAACCAGTGGTCAGAAACAAAACACTGGTCAAGAGGAAAAGGGTGAAAGAAGGGAAAAAAGAGTACAAAGAAAGGGGAAAAGAGGATGGAGGGAAATAAACAGTTAATAATCTTAACTGTGAATGTCAATGGGATGAACTCTCCCATAAAACAGAAGAGAATAGCAGAGTGGATTAAAAATCAGAATCCTACAATATGTTGTTTACAAAAACACATTTGAAGCAGAGAGATACAGACTGAGTAAAGGTAAAAGGTTGGAGCAGAATATATTATGCTTCAGCTAACATCAAAAAAGCAGGGGTAGCCATCCTTATCTCAGACAAAGCAAAAGCAAAAATAGATCTAATTAAAAGAGATAAGGAAAGGGGCAGCTAGGTGGCGCAGTGGATAGAGCACCAGCCCTGGAGTCAGTAGTACCTGAGTTCAAATCCGGCCTCAGACACTTAACACTTACTAGCTGTGTGACCCTGGGCAAGTCACTTAACCCCAATTGCCTCACTAAAAAAAAAAAAAAAAAAAGAGAGAGATAAGGAAGGAAACTACATCTTGCTAAGAGGTACTATAGATAATGAAGTAATATCAATACTAAACATGTATGCACCAAGTGGGATAGCATCCAAATTCTTAGGGGAGAAGTTAAATGAATTACAAGAGGAAATAGACAGCAAAACTATACTAATGGGGGATCTTAACCTTCCCCTCTCAGAATTAGATCAACCTAACCACAAAATAAATAAGAAAGAAATTAAAGAAGTGAATAGAATATTAGAAAAGTTAGATATGATAGATGTCTGGAGAAAACTGAATGGGAATAGAAAGGAATATACCTTCTCAGCAGTACATGGCACATACTCAAAAATTAACCATGTATTAGGGCATAAAAACCTCATAGTCAAATGTAGAAAGGTAGAAATAGTAAATCCATCCTTCTCAGATCATGATGCAATAAAAATTACATGTAATAAAGAGCCATGGAAAGATAGACTGAAAATTAATTGGAAACTAAACAATCTCATCCTAAAGAATGAGTGGGTCAGGGGCAGCTAGGTGGCGCAGTGGATAAAGCACTGGCCTTGGATTCAGGAGTACCTGAGTTCAAATCTGGCCTCAGACACTTGACACTAGCTGTGTGACTCTGGGCAAGTCACTTAACCCTCGTTGCCCCGCAATAAAGAAAGAAAGAAAGAAAGAATGAGTGGGTCAAACAACAAATCATAGAAACAATCAATAACTTAATCCAAGAGAATGACAATAATGAGACAACACACCAAAACCTATAGGATGCAGCCAAAGCAGTGCTTAGGGGAAATTTTATATCTCTAAATGCTTACATCAATAAAAAAGAGAAAGAGGAGATCAATGAATTGGGCATGCAACTAAAAAAGCTAGAAAAAGAACAAATTAAAAATCCCCAACTAAATACTAAATTAGAAATTCTGAAAATCAAAGAAGAAATTAATAAAATTGAAAGCAAGAAAACTATAGAATTAATCAATAAAACTAAGAGCTGGTTTTATTAAAAAAAAACCCCAATAAAATAGATAAACCTGGGGCAGCTAGGTGGCACAGTGGTTAGAGCACCAGCCCTGGATTCAGGAAGACCTGAGTTCAAATCCGGCCTCAGACACTTGACACTTACTAGCTGTGTGACCCTGGGCAAGTCACTTAACCCCAATTGCCTCACCAAAAAAAATAAATAAATAAAAATAGATAAACATTTGGTTAATTTGATTTAAAAAAAAGAAAAAACCAAATTACCAGTATCAAAAAGGGATGATTTCACCACCAATGAAGTGGAAATTAAAGCAATAATCAGGAGCTATTTTACCCAACTGTATGTCAAGAAATTTGACAATCTAAATGAAATGGATGAATATTTACAAAAATAAAAATTGCCCAGGTTAACTGAAAAGGAAATAAAATCCTTAAATAGGCCCATTTTAGAAAAAGAAATTGAACAAGCCATTAATGAACTCCCTAAGAAAAAATCTCCAGGGCCAGATGGGTTTACAAGTGAATTCTACCAAACATTTAAAGATCAATTAATTCCAATACTATTCAAACTATTTGGAAAAATAGGTGAAGGAGTTCTACCAAATTCCTTTCATGACACAAATATGGTGTTGATACCTAAACCAGGCAGAGCCAAAACAGAGAAAGAAAATTACAGACCAATTTCCCTAATGAATATTGATGCAAAAATCTTAAATAAAATATTAGCAAGGATATTACAGCAAGTGATAACCAGGATAATACACTGTGACCAGGTGGGATTTATACCAGGAATGCAAGGCTGATTCAACGTCAGAAAAATCTGTTGATTATTTTCATTTTATCAAGTATGTAGTTTGTTTTTACATAGCTATTTGCATGTGATATCCCCCAATAGATTGTATGCTTCTTGAGGGTAGGGACTGTCTTTACCCTTTCTTTGTATCCTTAGTGCTTTGCACACTGCTTGGCACAAAGTAGACATCTCATGAATGTTTATTGGCTGACTGACTATTCAAGAACAGAAAGGCCAATGTAGCTAGATCCTAGAGTACAAAGAGAGGAGTGAAGTGGAAAAATAGGAGGACCAGGATATGAAGAGCCTCAAAAACTCAACAGAATTTTATGTTTGATCCTAGAGGTAATAAGGAACAACTGTAGTTTACTTAGTGAGGAGGGTGTGTATGACATGAACATATCTGCTCTTTAGGAAAATCATCCTTTGGCAGCTGGATGGAAGATGGTTTGGACTATGGACAGACAAGACAGAGAAAACAACAAGAAGGTTATCAAAATAGTCCAGGCCTGAGCATCACCTCAGGCTGTGTGAGTGGAAAGAAGGAGACATGCATGAGAAACATTACCAAGGTAGAAATGACAAGACTTGGCTACAGATTGATATAGCATCCACACACACCCATGTGAGAGTGTGAGTGCCACTACGAAGAGAGCTGCTGTAAATTTTTTTGTACATTCATTTCTTTCTCTCTCTCTCTCTCTCTCTCTCTCTCTCTCTCTCTCTCTCTCTCTCTCTCTTCCTTTTTCTAAATCTCTTTGGGATACAGACCTAGTAGTGGTATTGCTGGGCCAAAGGGTTTTATAGCCCTTTGGCCGTAGGTCCAAACTGCTCTCCAGAATGGTTCTATCAGTTCACACCACTAACAATGCATCAGTTTTCCAATTTTTCCACACCCTCTCCTATATTTGTCAATTTCCTTTTCTATTACATTAGCCAATCCTAATAAATGTGAGGTAGTATCTCAGAGTTGTTTTAACTTGCAATTCTCTAATCAATAGTGATTCAGAGCACTTTTTCGATGACTGTTGATAGTTTTGATTTCTTTTTCTGAAAACTGCCTGTTTTGACCATTTATCAATTGGGGAATGACTTGTATTCTTATAAATTTGACTCAGTATATTTGAGAAATGAAGCCTTCCTCAAAGAAACATTCTGTAACCTAATCTATTCCACTGATTCACCACTTTTTTTTAAGCTACTGCAAGATTGTTTTGATATTTACTACTTTGTAATATACTTTGAGATCTAGTACTGCTAAGCCACCTTCCTTCACATTTTATCATTTTATTTTTCATTGAGTCCAAATTATCCATTTTACATTCTGTAATGCAGTCTTGTATTTGGTCAAAAATTCTTCCGTTATCTACAGATCTGACAGGTAAACTATTCCATGCTCCTCTAATTTTCTTAAGAGGTCACCTTTTATGTCTAAATCATCTACCCATTTTGACCTTATCTCAGTGCTTTCCAATTTCCCCAGCAATTTTTGTCAAATAGTGATTTCTTGTGGCCAAAATCTTGTATCTTTAGGACTGTCAAACTCTGGATAATCATGGTCATTTATTACTATGTATTGTGTACCTAATCTATTCCACTGATTCACCACTCTTTTTTTAAGTTACTGGCAGATTGTTTTGATGATTACTACTTTGTAATATACTTTGAGATCTAGTACTGCTAAGCCACCTTCCTTCACATTTTATCATTTTCTTTTTCATCGAGTCCCCTGATATTCTTAACCTTTTGTTCTTTCACCCATGCTGTTTTCCTTTTTTTTTTTGTATTATTTTTACATTTTTTTTCTCCCATCCTCCCTTCCCTCCCCCTACCCAAAGCCAGCAAGTAATCTGATATAGGTTATACATTACAATCCTGTTAAATATATTTCCACATTAGCCATGTTTTAAGAGAAGAATCAGAAAAAAAGGGGGAAAAAACACAAGAAAGAATAAACAATGACAAAAAAGCAACAACAAAAATGAAAATAGTATGCTTCAATCTGCATTCAAACTCCATAGTTCTTTTTCTGAATGTGGAGCGCATTTTCCATCATGAGTCTTTTGTCATTGTCTTCGATCATTGTATTGTTGAGAAAAGTTAAGTCTATCACAGTTGATCATCACACAATATTGTTGATAGTGTGTACAATGTTCTCTTGGTTCTGCTCATCTCACTAAACATCAGTTCATGTAAGTCTTTCCAGGTTTTCCTGAAATCCATCTGCTTATTATTTCCTACAGCACAATAGTATTCCATTACATTCATATACCACACCTTGTTTAGCCATTCCCCAATTGATGGACATCCCTTCAATTTTCTTTTTTCTTTTTTTTTTTTAACATTTCCTCAATTTTCAGTTCTTTACTACCACAAAAAGATCAGCTATAAATATTTTTTTACATGTGGGTCCTTTTCCCTTTTTTATGATCTCTTTGGGATATAGACCTAGTAGTGCTATTGCTGGGCCAAAGGGTTTGCACAGTTTTATTATAGCCTCTTGGGCATGGTTCCAAATTGCTCTCCAGAATGGTTGGATCATTTCATAGCTCTACCAATAGTGCAATAGTGTTCCATTTTTCCCACATCTTCTCCAACATTTGTCATTTTCTATTTTTGTCATATTAGATAATTGAATAGGTGTGAGGTACATTTCTCTAATCAGTAGTAATTGAGAACATTTTTTCATATGCCTAGAGATAGCTTTAATTTCTTCATCTGAAAACTACCTGTTCATATCCTTTGAGCATTTCTCAATTGGGAAATGATTTGTATTCTTATATATTTGATTCAGTTCTCTCTATATTTTAGATATGAGGCATTTAGCAGAAACACTGTCTGTAAAAATTGTTTCCCAGCTTTTTGCTTTCCTTATGATCTTGGTTGCATTGGTTTTGTTTGTGCAAAACCTTTTTAATTTAATGTCGCAAAAATAATTCATTTTGCATTTCACAGTGTTCTCTATCTATGGTCATAAATTCTTCCCCTCTCCATAGATCTGACAAGTAAATTATTGCTTCCTTTTCTAATTTGCCCATGGTATTACCCTTTATATCCAGATCATGTACCCATTTTGACTTTACTTTGGTGTATGATGTAAGATGTTGGTCTATGCTTAGTTTCTGCCATACTATTTTCCAGTTTTCCCATTAGTTTTTGTCAAATAGTAAGTTCTTATTCTGGAGTCTAAAGTCTTTGGATTTATCAAATAGGAGGTTGCTATATTAATTTACTGCTGTGTTTTATGTGTCTAACCTATTCCACTGATCCACCACTCTATTTCTTGGCCAGTACCAAATAGTTTTGATGGTTGCTGCTTTATAATTTCGTTTTAAATCTGATACAGCTAGGCCACCTTCCTTTGCATTTTTTTTTCATTAATTTCCCAGATATTCTTGATTTTTTGTTCTTCCATATGAATTTTGTTATTAGTTTTTCTAGCTCTGTGAAATAATTTTTGGTAGTTTGATTGGTATGGCACTGAATAAGTAAATTAATTTATGTAGAATTATGATTTTTATTATATTAGCATGGCCTATCCATGAGCAGTTGCTATTTTCCATTTGTTTATATCTGATTTTATTTATGTGAAAAGTGTTTTGTAATTGTGTTCATATAGTTCCTGGGTTTGCCTTGGAAGATAGACTCTCAAATATTTTATATTGTCTACAGTTATTTTAAATGGAATTTCTCTTTCTATCTCTTGATGCTGGACTTTGCTAGTCATATATAGAAATGCTGATGATTTATGTGGGTTTATTTTATATCCTGCAACTTTGCTAAAATTGTTAATTGTTTCAAGTAGTTTTTTAGTTAAGTTTTTAGGATTCTCTAAGTATATTATACATCTGCAAAGAGTGATAATTTTATTTCTTCTTTGCTTATTCTAATTCCTTCAAATTCTTTTTCTTCTCTTATTGCTAAGGCTAACATTTCTAGTACAATATTGAATAATACTGGCAATAATGGACATCCTTGTTTCACTCCTGCTCTTATTGGGAATGCTTCTAACTTATCCTCATTGCATATAATGCTTGTTGATGGTTTAAGATAGATACTGTTTATCATCTTAAGGAAAGCTCTATTCCTATGATCTCTAGTGTTTTTGGTTTTTTTTGTTTGTTTTTTTGCAGAGAATGAAGGTTATGTGACTTGCCCAGGGTTGCATAGCTAGTAAGTGTCAAGTGTCTGAGGCTGGATTTGAACTCAGATCCTCCTGAATCCAGGGCCAGTGCTTCATCCACTGCACTACCTAGCTGCCCGATCTCTAGCGTTTTTAATAGGAATGGGTGTTGTATTTTGTCAAAAGCTTTCTCTGCATCTATTGAGATAATCATATGATTTTGGTTAGTTTTGTTATTGATATTGTTGCTTATGGTGATAGTTTTCCTAATATTGAACTATCCCTGCATTCTTGGTATAAATACCACCTGATCACAGTGTTTTATTCTGGTGATAATTACTGTAATATCTTTGCTAATATTCTATTTAGAATTTTTGCATCAATATTCATTAGGGAGATTGGTCTATAATTTTCTTTCTTTGTTTTGCTCTTCCTGGTTTAGGTATCAGCACCATATTTGTCTCATAAAAGGAATTTGGTAGGATTCCTTCTTCACCTATTTTTTCAAATAGTTTGTATAGTATTGGAATGAATTGTTCTTTAAATTGATATGGTGGGAAATGGGGTACAGGTTGGGATTCTTAGGAATTCCTCTTTAAAGAATTACACCCTCTTGCACACAAAACGTAGTTAGAATAAGGTGATAGTTTATTTAGGAGCAAGGGAAGGGAAGGGTGGGGGGAGGGAAACCATGAAAGAAATCCTTGGACTTTTCATGGGGAGATTTGGCATAAAGCACATGGCTCAGAGGTACCAAATCTCCTTGAACAGGAGACTGGAAGGTACTTTTATAGAGGACTGATGGGGGTGGACCATCTGCCCGTGGAAAGTTCCTTTAGTGAAGGTGGACCATCCCCCACTGGTGGTAGCTGGGGGAATTGGTTGAGGAGTGGAGGACCATCCCCCACTGGTAGTGACTAGAGGAATTGGGTAAGGGGTGGCTACAGATCCCTCTTCAGAACGCAAAGGCCGCAGCCACACCCAAATTTATCTCCCCAGGGTAAGGGAGACCAGAATGAAGGGTAGGAATCCCAAGCTAGCTTAGTCCGATTTGGTTCAGCTTATCTCTCTGTCCTCTGGTTTAGTTTCTCAAGGAGAAGATTCCTCGGTGTGCCCCAGAGAAATTCTGGGGTGTTCTGCGCCCCATGACAAAATGTTTGGTAGAATTCACTTGTAAACTGTGAGAAATGGGTAATTGTCTCCTCTCAATGTGGATATAACAGTCAGTCATACTCCCCTGACCTGTTTGTAGGACAAAGGTCTCAGATCCCCTCTTCCCCCTCAGGTTAGCAAGGTCACATGGTTCAAGGAGCCCTGGTCTTAATTAGGTCCTCTCCAGAGTTCTGTCCATATAAGGAAGATAAGGTCCACTCCTGAGTCATGCCCACACAAGGAAGAGGGGTGGGAATACTGCATTCCAATTAGCTAGTTTTGGGGCATAGATTGTAACCCCACCAGTGATGAAAAAGGGGAGGGTCCATTCGAGTTAGGGACTAGAGTATAAAACAGGGCCTTCGAGCCCCCTTTCTGGGCATCAACTAGCTGCACACTAGGGTGCCTCCTTCTCATGAGAAGAAAATAAAGCCTTTGTCACCTCGCTGCTGAGTTCCTGAGAATTATTGAGAAGAGGATGAATTTTTCCCTCACATAAACCCATCTGGCCCTGGAGATTTTTTCTCAGGGAGTTCATTGATGACTTGTTTGATTTCTTTTTCTAAAATGGGCTCATTTAAGGATTTTATTTCCTCTTCTGTTAATCTGGGCAGTTTACATTTTTGTAAATATACATCCATTTCATTTAGATTGTCAAATTTATTGGCATACAGTTGGGCAAAATAGCTCCTGATTATTGCTTTAATTTCCTCTTCATTGGCGTTGAGTTCACCCTTTTTATTTTTTTGATGTTGGTAATTTGGTTTTCTTCTTTTTTAAAAAAATCAAATTAACCAATGGTTTATCTCTTTTATTGATTTTTTTATAGAAGCATCTCTTAGTTTTATTTATTAATTCTATAGTTTTCTTACTTTCAATTTGTTATGGGCCCAGAGCACCCCAGAAGTTCTCTGGGGGACATCAAGGAATCTTCTCCTTGAGAAACTAAACCGAAAGACAGACACACCTAAAGAGATAAGTGGAACCAGATGGACTGAGCTAGCTCCAGGACCCTCACCCTTCATTGCAGTCTCTTCCACCCCTGGGAAGATAAGATTAGGTGTGGCTGCTGCTTTTGTGTCCTGAGGAGATGGCTTGAGAGAACTTCAGCCACCCCTCACCCAACTCCTCCAGCCACCACCAGGGGGATGGTCCTCACTCAATAGGGGAACTTCCCATAGTCAGACGATCACCTCATTGGACCACCATCAGACCTCTATAAAAGTATCTGCCTGTCTCCCGCTCAAGGAGATTGGTATCTCAGAGCCACGCTCTGTGCCATGCCTTTCTCCCCATGAGAAGAAGTGCAATGATTTCTCTCTTGGTTTCCCTTCCCTTCCCCTGCCCCTAAATAAACTACTATCTTATTCTAACTGCTTTTGTGTGGAAGAGGGTGTAATTCTTTAAAGAGGAATTCCTGGGGCAGCTAGGTGGTGCAGTGGATAAAGCATCGGCCCTGGATTCAGGAATACCTGAGTTCAAATCTGGCCTCAGACACTTGACACTAGCTGTGTGACCCTGGGCAAGTCACTTAACCCTCATTGCCTTGCAAAAAAAAAAAAAAAGAGGAATTCCTAAGGACCCAAACCCCTATCCCGAACCCCCTACCCTATTTTCCCCACATCATAAATGACACCCAACTTTGAAGGGTACAGGAAATTTCCTTTCCTCTTGGCACACAAAACCTGGAGGTAGAACCTCCCTTCTGAGTTTCTTTTCTCCCTCTCCCACCTGACTCAACCTCCCATGTGAGTCACAGAGCAGTAGAGATGGTCAGCTTTTGCATTCGACAGCGTTAATTAGGGATTTTTAATTTGTTCTTTTTCTAGCTTTTTTATTTGCATGCCTGCGAGGGAAAAATCCATCCTCTTCTCAATAATTCTCAGGAACTCAGCAGCAAGGTGACAAAGGCTTTATTTTCTTCTCACAAGAAGGAGGCACCCTAGTGTGCAGCTAGTTGATGCCCAGAAAGGGGGCTCGAAGGCCCTGTTTTATACCCTAGTCCCTAACTCGAATGGACCCTCCCCTTTTTCATCACTGGTGGGGTTACAATCTATGCCCCAAAACTAGCTAATTGGAATGCAGTATTCCCACCCCTCTTCCTTGTATGGGCATGACTTATACTTCCTTATATGGACAGAACTCTGGACCAGACCTTATTGAGACCAGGGCTCCTTAAACCATGTGACCTTGCTAACCTGAGGGGGAGGAGGGGATCTGAGACCTTTGTCCTACAAACAGGTGAGGGGGAGTATGACTGACTGTTACATCCACATCGAAAAGAGACAACTACCCATTTCTCACAATGTCCAATTCATTGATCTCCTCTTTCTCTATTGTATTCGTGTAGGCATTTAGAGATATAAAATTTCCCCTAAGAACTGCTTTAGCTGCATCCCATAAATTTTGGCATGTTGTCTCATTATTGTCATTCTCTTGGATGAAAGTATTGATTGTTTCTATGCTTTGTTGTTTGACCCACTCATTCTTTTTTTTTTGTTTTTGTTTTTTTGCGGGGCAATGGGGGTTAAGTGACTTGCCCAGGGTCACACAGCTAGTAAGTGTCAAGTGTCTGAGCCGGATTTGAACTCAGGTACTTCTGAATCCAGGGCTGGTGCTTTATCCACTGCGTCACCTAGCCGCCCCCTGACCCACTCATTCTTTGTTTTGTTTTGTTTTGCAGGGCAATGAGGGTTAAGTGACTTGCCCAGGGTCACACAGCTAGTAAGTGTCAAGTGACTGAGGCCATATTTGAACTCAGGTCCTCCTGAATCCAGGGCCGGTGCTTTACCATTGCTCCATCTAGCTGCCCTCCCCACTCATTCTTTAGGATAAAACTATTTAGCTTCCTATTAATTTCTGGTCTATCTTTCCATGGCCCTTTATTACACATAATTTCTATTGCATCGTGATCTGAAAAGGATGCATTTACTATTTCTGCCTTTATGCATTTGACTGTGAAGTTTTTAATGCCCTAATACATGGTCAATTTTTGTGGAGGTGCTGTTAACCTGGAAATTAATGAAACAATCAATATAGGAGAAAATAAGATCTTTAATTGGGGCTTGTGGTATTGCAAAGAAAGAAGCTAGGAATACCCAAAGATGGGAACTGAGGACAGGGTTTTTATGGGGTAACAGAACAAAAGGGAAACTAATGGAAATGAACCTTTAACAAAAGAAACCATAGAACTGTTCCTTAGTTAAGTATAGACTCTACTTAACTCTAAATAGAAACTACTTAATGTAGGTGGACCCTTTTACATAATAACATAAAGTCCAGGGAGTAAGGTGGGAGGGGATAGTTTGCTTGGGGGAAGATGGGGTAGGTCCATAAGTTGATCAAGAGTCTGGAATTGACAAAGATTGGTTAGTACCTTTTAAGCAAGATATAGTTTCCTTCCTTATCTCTTTTAATTAGGTCTATTTTTGTTTTTACTTTGTCTGAGAAAAGGATTGCTTCCTGTTATAGGAATATTATGGGCCCAGGTTACCCCAGAAGTTCCAAGAACCTTCTCCTTGAGTTTAACCAAGGGACAGACACACCTAAAAAGATAAGTGGCACCTGAGCAGGACTGAGCTAGCTCCAGGACAACCACCCTTCATTCCAGTCTCCCCCACCCCTGGGGAGATAAGATTAGGTGTGGCTGCAACCTTGGTGGCTGGAGGAGGAGAGAGATGGCTTGAGAGATCTGCAGCCACCCCTCACCCAACTCCCCCAGCCACCACTAGTGGAGAATGGTCCTCCCCCAATAAGGGAACTTTCCACAGTCAGATGATCACCCCCATCAGTCCTCTATAAAAGTATCTGCCTGTCTCCTACTCCTGGAGATAGGTATCTCAGAGCCATGCCTCTGTGCTATGCCTTCTCCTCTTGAGAAGAAGTCCAAGGATTTCTCTCTTGATTTCCTTTCCCTAGAACCCTAAATAAACTATTATTTTATTCTAATTGGTTTTGTGTGCAAGAGGGTGTAATTCTTTAAAGAGGAATTCCTAAGAACCCCTTTCCCAAACACCGACATATTTTCCTCATAACACTATCCCTCCTTTTTTGTAACTTCAGCTAAAGCATAATCTGCTCCAGCCTTGTACCTTTAGTCTGTGTATTTCTCTGCTTCAAATGTGTTTCTTGTAAACAACATATTGTTGGATTCTGTTTTCTAATCCACTCTGCTATCCACTTCTGTTTTAGGGGAGAGTTCATCCCATTCACATTCACAGTTATAATTACTGTGTATTTCCCTGCATCTTATTTTCCCCCTTGTTTATACTTTTCCCTTTCTTTTCCCCCTGTCCCCTCTCACCAGTGTTTTGTTTCTGGCCACCACTGTCCTCAGTTTACCCTTCCTTCTATCAGCCCCACCTCCTTTTTGTCCTTTTTCTTTTCAAGTCCTAGGTTTGCCTTCCCTTCTATCAGCCCCCCACTCTTTTCTTTCTCCTTTCCCCTTTTACTTCCCTATAGGATAAGATAAAATTCTATACTCAACTGACTATGTATGTTATTCCCTCTTTGAGCCAAATCAGATGAGAGTAAGGTCTTAATGCTCACCCCTTTCTTCTTTCCCTTTATTGTAATAGGTCTTTTGTGCCTCTTCACGGCAGCAAACAACCAGATATGAGCTATACATGTATGATTGTGTAAAACATTACTATATTTGTCATTTTGTACAAGAAAACTTGATTAAAAGGAAAAAAAATGAAAGTGAAAAATAGCATGCTTCAGTCTGTTCCATCAATATCAGTTCTTTCTTTGGAGGTGGATAGTATCAATAGCATCAATAGTCCTTTGGGATTGTCTTGGATCATTGTATTGTTGTGAATAGTCAAGTCATTCACAGTTCTTCAACAAACAATATTGCTGTCTCTGTGCACAATGTTCTCTTGGTTCTGCTCACTTCACTATACATCATTTCATACATGTCTTTCCAGGCCTTTCATATACCATCAGTTTGTTTAGTCATTCCCCAATTGATGGGCATTCCTTTGATTTCCAATTCTTAGCCACCACAAAAAGAGCTGCTAGAAATATTTTTGTACAAATATGTCTTTTTCTCTTTTGGGGGATGTCTTTGGGATATAAACCTAACAGTGGTATTGCTGGATCAAAGGGTATGCACAGTTCTATAGCCCTTTGGGCATAGTTCCAAATTGCTCTCCAGAATGGCTGGATCTTTTCACAACTCCATCAACAATGGATTAGCATCCCAGCTTTCCCACATCCCCTCCAACATCCAATATTTTATGTTTTTGTTATATTTGCCATTTTGTTAGGTGTGAGGTGATACCTCAGAGTTAATTAAAAAAAACCCTTCTAACAAATAAAATAGTCAAGCAAAATGAATCCACACAGTCGCCCTATTCAAAAATGTATATCTCATTCTATGTATTGTATTCATCACTTCTCTTATCAGGAGACAAGTCACAAATTGTATTTTATGTCCTTTAGAGATATCATTAGTGATTACATTGATTGATTTTTTTTTTACATTTTTCAAGTAGTTTTTAAAAAAATAATTTCTGTTCTTTTGTAAATTATCCTCCTGGTTCTTCTTTCAGTCCATACTACCCAGGATTGTCTGAAATGGTCTCTTCTATTATTTCTTGTGGCACAATAATATTCCTTACATTTATATATCACAATTTATTCAGTTTTTCTCCAATTGTTTAAGAGGCAATTTAAGGCACACTCTTCCCCCTCCTTAGATACTAGCTCTTTTCTTTTCTTTTTTTTTCCTTTTTAGCCCATTGTTTAGGTCAAAGTTTGTTTTGCTTGCTCCTATTACCTTTCCAGTATTAGTCTCACTCTTAAGCCCCTCCCATACTTATTCTCACTTTTTTCCATTGTTTGATATATTCTACACCAAACTTACAAGTGTGTGTTCAACCTTCCTTTGTCCATTTCAGAAAAAAGTTTAATCTAATGACCATTCCCTTCACTCCTTCCTCCATGTTTTTATACTATTCTTCTTATACACCCCAACTATGAAAAAAAGTTCCACTTCTTTTCTTCCTCTTTTCTACACTAGTATATTCCTTTTAGTCTTCCTCCTTTTTCATCTCATCAAACTCTCACAATAGACCCAGTTCATTCCTAGGACCTCTGTTTTTCTTATTTAATTCCCTCAATACCCTTTGAAGACATTAAAGTTCTGAAGAAATAGTTGTTTCTTCTCTCCCATTAGACTGTATAGTATATCATCCTACAGCTCTCTCCAATTGTTTAAATAAATTGTTCTTCCTAGTGTGATAAAATAATGGGATTTGGCAGATACTCAAAGGCTCACCTGGAGATTAATCTAAACTGATTGAATTAAGTGAGAGTGATTGACTGCTGATTAGCCTACTTCAAGTTAGATTGTAACCACACCTGACTAGCCCTTAAGGAGGTATTGTTCTCAGAAGCTAAGGACTTTGAACTTAACTCGAGGCCACCTTCAAATCCAGTGAACCAATGGATTTGGATGACACCTACCAATCACCTTGAAGCAGTGTGTAAGGACTGCCTCTGCTCCAGACCTATAAAAAGCTTCTACACTCAGTTTGGGAAGAGTGGATGGTTGAAGCAGGCTCATGGTGGAGGCCTTGAGGAAGAACCATACCAGGCTAGAACTTTAGGCTAGATAGGCCTTTTCTCAACTCCACATGTTCTTTTTTTTTTTAAATACCTAGTATGCTTTAATAAATGCTTAATGCCCAAAGACTGGTGCTAAAGCTTCTAATTTAAGGCAACCGCACATTAGATTTTTTATACAACACATTTAGATTTTAAACATAACACTAAGGGGCAGCTAGGTGGCACAGTGGATAGAGCACTGGCCCTAGAGTCAGAAGGACCTGAGTTCAAATCTGGCCTCAGACACTTAACACTTACTAGCTGTGTGACCCTAGGCAAGTCACTTAACCCCAATTGCCTCACCAAAAACAAACAAAAAAACCCCCATCACACTAGGTTCTGTATTATTGTATTTGTATTTCAAAGTTCCTACTCAGGTCTGGGCGTTTCATAAAAAATACCTGAAAGTCTTCTATTCCTTAAAGGTTCACTTATTTCCTTTTGTAGTATTATATTCAGCTTTGCAGAGTAAATTATTCTTGGTTATAATTCTATTTTTTTACCTTTAAGAGTATTGCATTTCATAATCTCACTTCATAATCTCATCTCAATTTCATATATTTTAGTTATAGTAGAAGCAGCCAGGTCCTGTGTGGCCTTGACTGTGGTCCCTTGGTACTTAAACTGCCTCTTTCTGGATGTTTTAATATTTTTTGTAGGATGATTATAGTATTTCCAAGACCTAAGGAGTTCTCTGAGGTATTCCATTCCTGGGATTTTTCTTTTTGTGAGGCTCTTTCAGGAGGTGATCAGTCAATTATTTATATCTCTACCTTGCCCGCTGATTCTAAATAGATCTAGACAGTCTTGATTTATGATTTCTTGAAATAAAATGGTCAGACTTTTTTTTTTTTTGGCAGGGCAATGGGGCTAAGTGACTTGCCCAAGGTCACACAGCTAGTAAGTGTCAAGTGTCTGAGGCTAGATTTGAACTCAGGTACTCCTGAATCCAGGACTGGTACTTTATGCACTGTGCCACCTAGCTGCCCCAAATGTTCAGACTTTTAAATAAAATCATGGTTTTCATGGAGTCTAATAATTCTTTAGTAATTTTTCCTGGACCTGTTTTGCAGGTCAGTTCTTTTTTTGTTTTGTTTTGGTTTTTTAGGGTTTTTTTGCAGGGTAATGAGGGTTAAGTGACTTTTCCAGGGTCACACAGCTAGTAAGTGTCAAGTGTCTGAGGCCAGATTTGAACTCAGGTACTCCTGACTCCAGGGCTGGTGCTCTATCCACTGCACCACCTAGCTGCCCTGGTCAATTCTTTTTAATATCCAATATCTTACATTTTCTTCTATTTTTTCAATCTTTTTACTTTGGTTTAATATTTCTTGCTGTCATAGTCATTGATTTCTGTCATATTTTAGGTTTCAATGAGTCTGTTGCTTAGGTAAGCTTTACTACTTTCTGTTCTAAGCTATTTGTTCTAATTCATGCCTCAAGAGTTTTTATTTCATTTTTTGTCTTCTTTTCTTCAAGTATTCATGTAGTATTTGTATAAAGTCTATTTTTTCCCTTTGAGTTTCTATTTGTAGTTGTTATGGAATTGCGGTATCTTTTTGGGAGGAGCATTTGGATTTTCAATCATTTTTGATACTGGCAGGAATTTTCTTTGATTTACTAATCTATTAAATGTAGTTTCTGAATTGGGGCTTTGTGGCATGTCCAAGCACCACCTGCTGCTATGCTTTTGGATGGGGCAGTTAGCCCTGCATAGTGCTGATCTGGATTACCTAGGTTCACAAACTGATCTTTATGTTGAGGTTCAGAGCACTGGATCTTCAAGGCCCTCTCTGCTGTCTCAGGATACAGTGGTAAGAACCTTGGAAACCCTAGGCCTCGGATATCCAAATCTGATTGCTAAGGCACCAAATTGGACACTTCTAATACAAGCTCTGGGTGGTTTTCAAGCTTCCAATCTTGGTATTTTTTGACCACTTTGGAGATTTCTCAGGTAAGCCCTCCACTCTTGCTGCCTCTGTACACAGTCTTGTAGGCTACATGTGTCCTTGTCCCCACTCTGGTTATTCTGGGAAGCGTTGGCACTGGCTTTGCTAGTAACTTCCTTTGCTATTGATGTTTTGTGCAGTTCTAGGGTAGAAGAAGTCACTATATACATTTTAATTTGATTTCTTCATCATCATTCAGTTTAGTGTAGACTTCAGGGTTTGTCTGGTAGCTATTTGGGAGCTGGGCATTACCTCTTCAGGGAGCTATTTTGGCCAGAAGTTTGAACTTGCAAATTTAGACAGATTTTAGTTATCACCTACTTCAATTCTCTTATTTTTTAAAGGAGAAACTGGAGGTCCAGAGAGGAAGGTTAACTGATTAAGCCAAAGAAGAGAGACACACTGGAGTACCACTACTCCTATATTTATATTTTATTTCATTCAATTCAATAATAATTTCAAACATATCATTTTGGAACAATTCTTTTTACTCTTCTTATTCAATAAAGATACATGTAGTAGGGGTGTGTTGGTAAATGTTTAACAACTGGCTCTCTGGAAAGGAAAAAAAGTATACCTGACACACTTTAAGTTTCATCTGCATTATTAACATTTCTTCATCACTTTCTTGTGTCTAGATAGTCAATAATAAATTAAGCTGGGGCAGCTAGGTGGTGCAGTGGATAGAGCACTGGCCCTGGAGTAAGGAGGACCTGAGTTCAAATCCGGTCTCAGACACTTAACACTTACTAGCTGTGTGACCCTGGGCAAGTTACTTAACCCCAATTGCCTCACTTCCCCCCCCCAAAAAAAAATTAAGCCCTGGTTTGTAGCTATTTTCCAGCCTCTGAAGAGTAATGCTCACGCTGAAATTAAAAAGTCAGGTCTCAGATCTGGACAATAGCTGGCTTCAGCACACCCTTAGGGAGCAAGTCCTTTACCTTTTTTGAGGTCCAGCTTACTTTCTATAAATGAGAGGTTAGGCTAGGTGACCTCTGAGGGCCCTTTCAGGTCTGGATCCTCTTATCTGTGTAATGAGTTAGTTCAATCAGATAGCAAACATTAAGTGCTGACTATGTGCCAGCCACTGTGCTAAACATTGGGGATACAAAGTAAACGCAAAAAAAAAAAATGGTCCTGCCCCTTAGGAAGCTTATACTAAATTATCTCAAGTCTAATAGTATGTAACTCAAGGCTGGTCTTTTGAGCATACTCACTTTGGCTTCCTCTACCACATTGGTTAGGGTAGTTTCCTTGATTGGCTGCCTGTATCTTTAAAATAGGTAAGATAAGGGGTCAGCCAGGTGGCGTAGTGGATAAAGCACCAGCCCTGGATTCAGGAGGACCTGAGTTCAAATCCAGCCTCAGACACTTGACACTTACTATCTGCGTGACCCTGGGTAAGTCACTTAACCCTCGTTGCCCCCCCACCCCCCAATAGGTGAGATAAGCAACTCCCTCTCTTTCCATTATCTTTTCAGCCATACTCTTGTAGGCTATTCCTAATCTACTTTACCCAGTGTGGACACCATGAACTGAACCAGTGAAAGGGGAAGGGCTCTTTCCCTGTTTTTCTCTTTCACCCCAGCTTGAGAAATGGGCCTGGGGGTTGTTTGTTTTTGTTCTGTGTTGTTTGTCTTTTTCAGTTTCAGGTGCCCAAAATGTTCCCCATGGGCCATGGTGATCTTAGGGCTAGGATGGAAGGTAGGATGGTACAACTGGTCAGGAGAAGTTGGGGTACTTGGGACCTCTGGGGTGTGGGCTGGCCTTTGCAGTTGGAATTGGGACTGTGCTCTACATGAAATGAACTAATACATAAACTTAATCTGTCTTCTCCTCCCCAAAGATTGAAGTGATGCAATGGGAGGAAGTTTATGCCTTCCATGCTTTAGGAGGAATAAGTTTGTATATTTGTGATTATGAAGTAAATATATTCCTTTGTAAAAGCTTCAGTTACAACTATATGATACTAGGAGCCCCCAGTTTATAATACTATCTTGCATTTACACATAGGATCATTGTATAGTACATTGTAAGTTTCTCATTTTATTCTCACAAAGCCCCTTGAAAGTCACAGATAAGGCAGATATTATTAATTCCTTTTCACAGAGATATTAACTACAAGTTGAAGTTAAGAAATTTGTCTGGGGTCCAGTAGCTGTTTGTTAGCAAAGCCTAGACTCCCAAACATTCTTCCCATTCTATGCCCTGCTTTGGGCTCATTCAATATTTATTGAGTGCCTATTATCCGGGAACTTGTGTTCTTGTCCTAGTTCTGATACTAAATAACTATGATCTTAAGCAACTCCCTTCAGTTTCCTTATCTGTAAAATTATGACTTTGGCCAACTTCCCTAACAACATTAACAGAGAATAATCAAATGTGGAGCTTAACAGCCTCTTTTCCACAAACAAATCAGGTTTTATTAATGGGAATAAAATACAGAGCAAAGTTGAAATTAATAAATCAAAGATAAGGGAATAGGGAAAAAGAAAAATGGATAATCCCCCTAACTATAACAAAAAGCCTATACAATCCCCAAACTTGCTTTCAGCTCAGCTAATGTCAAAGAGCCAGGCTTAACTCACCACCTGGGGCCCATGGCTTCAATGGGAAAACAGCTATGCAGCTAGGGTCCAGTGGAGAAACTGCCAGGAAAAACCTCTCTTTCTTGTCCACTCCCGCCAGCTCACCCGACTGGAAAAGACTGACACTGGAAAGAGACTGAGCTCACCTCAGCGAGGGGAGGTCCTTCAAACTGCCTCTCCCTCCATACCTGTATATCGTGGAATCGTTGGTTTTCCTTCAAGTCTAAGGTCAGGCCTTTCCTTGTTTCTCAAACTGCTAGTGCCGTCCCCTTCGAAGTTCCTTTGTATTTGATTCATATATATTGGAGATAATCTAGGTTACCACATGTTGTCTCCCACTTTGGAATGTAAATTCCTTGAGGGCAGGGATTGTTTAATTTTGTCTTTGTACCCCCCAGCACTTGGTACAGCGCCTGGCACATAGTAGGCTAGATAAAAGTTTGTTGATTGATTGGCTTCTACTCTTCCAGAAGCAGAGCCAAAACTTGGGTCCCTGAAATTGCATTTGGGGAGGTTCAGCTTCCAGCTTCCAGCAGCTTACAAAACGAAGTCCCGCAGGCCTCCTCTCTACTTCAGAGAACAGGAGATAATTGGGTAGAGTTAAAGAAGATAAACTCAGTTGGTGGGAGTTACATAGAGGAGGCGGAGCTGTAGGATTCTTCCTAACAGGGTCCATGACCTGTCACTCACCCCGTAGGACCATTTGGCCCCTCCCCAAGTGGGTGTGACCTGGCGTTTTTGCTACCGTCACCACCAGCAGCAGCACCTGCAAGCTGTGGGCGGGAAAGGGGTCGTGGTAGGCTGCACACGTCACGTGCACGTCTAGTCCCGCCCCTCCATCGGTTGGTCCAGCCAGAGAAAGGAGGGCGTTGCCTTAAGCTAGGACCCCGCTGCTCTAGTCGCCTTCGCCGCTCGGTGATTAGAACCGTGGCTCCGGCAGTGCAGCGGGCACTCTGTTTTGAGGTCCTCACGCCGCCCTTCCACGTCTCCCGGAAGAGACAGCGGGGATAAGGGGGCTGGCTGGTATCGGGGAGTTGCGTGAGTGTCCCCCCACCTCCCTCCTTCCTCCAACTCCGGAGGAAGGAGAAGGAAGAGGAGGAGGAGGAGGGGAAAAAAATAAGGAGAAAAGGAGGAGGAAGGCAGGCATCCATCCCTTCGCTCTGGGGCCGGGGATTGACGCATTCAGGTGAGGCGGAGGCGCGGCCTGAGGCCTCTGCCCGGGTCGGCGGTTAACGGCTGAGGACGGACCCCCTTCTTTCCTTAGCCAGGAGCAAAAGTGGGGCCCGTCCACCCTGCTCTTCCTTTCCTTCGCCAAACCATCCTTACTTCCACCCCCCACCACTGGTCTTCTCGCCCTCTTTAAAAGGTCGGGGCGGGGGGAGGTGGTGTCAACCTTTTTGTGAGTCGTGGACCTGTTTGGCAATCTGGTGATGCCTATGAACCCCCTTCTCATAATAATATTCTAAAATGTATAAAGTTAAATACATAGGATTACAAAAGATGCCACTTATATTGAAATCAAGAGGCAATGTTTTTAGTCTTCCAAGTTGACCCTCCCGCCCCCCCCCTTCTATTCACGACCCCTTGGTCCATGAACCTCAGGTTAAAAAATCCCGCATTAGGGCCTCCCTCTAATCTATAACGAGTGTCCTCAGGGTCATGAACTTAAAAATTTGGCTTTTGGTTATGGCCTCGGTTAGGCACGGGGGCTCCCGGCCAACTGCCCGACCTTTTTTTTTTTTCCCCCATCTCTGAAGCCCCTGCTTGAGAAATCATCTCGATTAGTTTTTGTATTTTGTAAGAGCTACACTCTGAAAGAAATGGAGCAAGCTTGAGAACCTCTTCTCGGTTGTCGCTTTTTATAGGGCACATGCCCAAAGTGCTGTTGTATTAATTAGGCTTGTAGTGTTTAATGAGCAATCAGCTTTAGGACAAAGGCTTTGAGTCAGGAGCATAATTATTTAATTTTACTCCGCTAGGCAAGGAGATAAGAGAGAGTCGCTAGGGCTGGATTTAAGGTAGTTCGGGTTTACTCCTGTTTCCGTTCATAAATGTATGATCTAGCATCAACTTCATTCTTAATTGGTTTAATTATAAAATTAGGGTTTTACTAAAAAACATCATTGTCAAACTTAAATAAGTCACAAATATGAATTTCCCTGTCTCCAATTTAAATGTAACTATGATATAATTCTGCACTTTAACACGAAGGTAATGATAATAATGGATATTTATATAGCTCTAAAGTTTGTAGAGTGCTTTTACAACAACACTGTAAGGTAGTTACTATAGGTATTGTATCCCACTTTTTACAGATGAAGGAATTGAAGTTGACAGAGGTTAAATGTCTTGCCTTTGGTCACACAGTTGTTGAAAGTGGTATTCTAACTTTTGTACTAACTCTAGTGCTGTTTCTGCATTGTTGTAATTGCATTATTCTTAGTCTGTTTTAGGAGACTTTATGTTTCCTTTACTTCATTATTTATCAGAATCCTTAAAACAAACTCTAAAAAGACTGAATTGCACAGGGGTCAGGATTCACAGTTTCTTCTTTGTACCTTTTATATCATGTACCACAGTGCTTTGGCATGGTGGACACTCAATATTTGCTGAATCGTCAGTATTATTAAAAATTAACTGAGGATTTTATTATCAATTACTGCCTGAAATAACTATCTACTAAGGTTTGCTGCCTTTTTGTATGTGTATATTTTTTGTTGTAGCGACAGTATTGGTAAAATCATTGTTACGTTACTAATTTGGCATTTTCAATTCTATAGGAGTCTACAATTTCCATCATGTCTTGTTTGCGGATCTTGCTGGTAAAGCTGAGGACCTTCTGAACAGGAGGTTGACCAAGGGGGGCTGCAACAGCTCTTAGTAAAAAGAAAACTCAGTAACATCATATATAACACAGACCCTGAATATTCTGAACTACACCAACAAAATACAGACTTGACATATCAGACTGTATCTAAAGCTAATTACATTTCTTCTGCAGCAGATCACATTAGACATCAGAAGGCTACCATTTTAGCAGGGACTGCAAATGTGAAAGTGGGATCTAGGACATCAGTGGAGTCTTCCCACCTGAGTGAAATACATCTGCTCCTAGGCCTTCTTCCCATTTGTTAGAAGAAAAAAGTCTGAACCTGATGATGAACAGCTATTTGATTTCTCAATAGTTCAGAGAAGGAACCTAATGGAAGGGTTGAAACTAAAAAAGAAAGGGGCAAGGCAGCTATTCAAAGTCATTCTCGGACATCAAGCATTAGTTCTGTGTCTACCGGTACACCCAGCATCAAAACTACTGAAGAAAACTCCACCAGGAGTCAAGGCCATGGTAGCTAATTAGTCCTATCTGTCATTTTGAATTACAGTGTTGAAAGCAATAGTTTAAATTGGATATGAAGCCATGGCATAAAGAAGTTCGTGATATTTTTGACCCACCTTCCTCTAGTCTATTCCTAGTCCAAGGGATACCTGGCCAGAGATAATTGCCCAGAGTCGAACAGCAGCGTGTGCTTATAGTAACACCAATGAACACCGATATTCTTTTAGAGTTTTCACAGCAAAGGGCCTTGAAATGTTACGTGTAAGGTAATCATTTATTCAGCCAGAATCTTAGAACTTAACTCATAAATTGATCTACCAAAATATTAGGACACCAAAATAAGGACATTTTATGAGATTTAAGAATGCTGTTGTCTGGAATTTTAAGATTGTATTAAGAATGCTTTGTCAACATCTTATTTTTGTTTTTGTTACCCAATAAAAGCAAAAAGATATATGAAAACTCTGATCCAAGTCAGATGGAAGGATTTGAAGGTAGTTAAACAAAAGCTTTGATTTCTCAATCTGTGAGACTAGTACCTCTGTTTGCATTGCTCCATCAGCAAAACTGAAGACTATGGAGGGGCTAGCGAATGGAAGCAGCTGTTTGTACATTTCAGTAGTGAAAAGTGTAGTTTGAGTTTTCAGTGATTCCTCCTGGCAGTTGATGATGCCCATCACAGCCATTTTTATAAAGTTAGTAGAGGTTGGGTTTTTTCCCTTAAATTTTACCACCTTTGTTCTCATCATTGAGCACAGTCTGATCCATCTGTGACATATTTCAATGGTCCATAATTTGGACCTTTGACCAGTGGAGATAATACCCCTATGACTTCTTGACCTGACAGTCTATTGCTCTGACCAAAAAAAATTAATCACTTGTAGCCAATTTAGAGATGAACATCTCTAAACTTTAACTGGCCTAGTCTTGGATAATATACAGTCTGCCTCTATTCCTGTATTCAAACTTTCCCAGTTTTTGGTAGTACTCACCAGAGCTTCCATGCCACTGGCATTGCCTTTGAGATCCAGAGTCATCACCTTGCTACAATGAGGTATCCAATTAAGACTTTAATTAATATTTGACCTATATGATTTAATAGAGAAGGGATTTTAAGAGCAGTACTCTGAAAATTACTTTAGTGATGTAAGTTTTAAGAAGTTTTAATCTTGAACACACAGTAGTATGTATGATCATATTTGTAGATGCAGTTACTAAATTCTGCCATATAAGCTTTATTTTGTTCTTGGTATTTAGTTGTACATGGAGTTCAGAGCAGTTTAATTCAAATTTATTTCTTCAAAGAGGAACAAAAGACCCATCATAAGGAAAGTAATCCACAGTGTGCAAGATACTTGTGATAAGCCATATTATTCAGGTAAAATGTGGATTGTGTGGTAGCCAACTTCTTTTGATTTGGGTGCTGAGCACTGTACTTCTACTAGGATGGAAATTTAAAAATGGAAGACATGGTCCCATCCTCAGTAATAGTATAAAACATCTATGTAGCATGTCTAAAGTTGCAATTTGAAGTGAGCAGGTTTTCTCAGTGTAGATTTAACATATTCAGATATCAACAAATAATAATTGTGGACAACTCACTGGTATTCAACATAAACACTTTGTATAGTTTAAGAATTTATTCATGGAAGTTTATTGCAGTGCTTATATACTATATATATACATATATATATATATGATGTATGGTTTTCAGTTTTTCCTTTGAAATAACAGTAATGGAAACTTTAGCATCTTATAGGTTTGTATAAATAGCTCTATGGAAATGGTAATGAAAGTTTTTCTTTATCTCATTTTTATCAGCATTTCTTTTCTAAGTTATATCTTATTATAAACATTTCTATAAGGCATCACCATTGTTTTCTCCTGACAAAATTTCTGTTTGGTATTGCTCTAAAGGTAGATCTCAATTGAGACTGATTATTTTTATTTGAGTAAGAGTTTGGCTGCAACAGAAGTTTTTGACCTAAGATTCAGTCTTGAAATTTGGGGAAGTTTTTATATGACTAAGGAGTTGAAAGGATATCTGATTTGGGGTTTTTAATCTGTTTACCTAATTGTGAGACAGGGGAATAGGGTTGGCCTTAGAGTTTGAAATCCCTGGATTAGTTTCCTGATTCAGAGATATACTAACCAAGCAAAGTGGCCCTTGTCAAGCCAGTTAATTTGGAAATGCCTCAGGCAACTCTTAAGAGTATAAATTGTAGAGCAATTGCTAATGTGCATTGGTAAAGGGGGTTTTCTCACTGGGCAAGCCCCCAGGTAAAATCACAGGTCAGGTTATAAAAAATGTTGATGAGAATTTTTACTGTGATTTTCTGCCCAAATATCTCTGTTATGGCATGGTGTTAGCCATTCATCAAGACTAGAAAAACCTTTTCTAGAGTGTGTGGGTGATAAAACAAAAATGTATGTCCTTATTTGAAGTGTTTACATAAAGTAATTGAGAAAAATTTTAAATACTGTGTTTTTTATGATAAATACCATAGCACAGTGCCAGGTTTCTAATGTTAAGCCTTTGGCATTTGTCTGTATTATATCTGAAAGTTTTTTTCAGCTCCTGTAATTTTTTTTTTTAAGTGAGGCATTGGGGTTAAGTGACTTGCCCAGGGTCACCAGATATGTAAGTGTTAAGTGTCTGAGGCCGGATTTGAACTCAGGTACTACTGACTCCAGGGCCAGTGCTCTATCCGTTGCGCCAGTCTAGGCTGCCCCGCTCCTGTAATCTTTTAAAGCTTTATACTTAAGTATATTTTAAAAGGTTATAATCGGGGGCATCTAGGTGGTGTAGTGGATAAAGCACCGGCCCTGGATTCAGGAGGAGCCTGAGTTCAAATCCTGCCTCAGACACTTGACACTTACTAGCTGTGTGAACCCTGGACTAGTCACTTAACCCTCACTGTCCCATGGGGAAAAAAGGCTATAAGGGAAGTGAAGTGAACAAGATCTTATATAATGATTTCTAGGTGCTGGATACTGTGCTAAGTGCTTTTACAAATACCTGATCTTCACAACAACCTTGGGAGGTAGGTGCTACTATAAGGCCTGTTTTACATTTGAAGAAACGAGACAGGTTAAGTGATTTGCCAAGGTTCACACAATAAGATTCTGAGGGTTGTTTGAACTCAGTACTTCTTGACTACTGGCCCAAATTTCTATTCACGGGCTACCAGCTATCTACTTAATATTCCTCACGTGACTGTCACATAAATCATATTTAATGACTGACACTTTGAAAAACTCAATTGCAGTTTGCTCTTACTTGAAGATACTGATTTAGACTGTCCATCTTAGTGTTTTAATCAGTTTAAAGGCCATTAAAAATATTCCTTTGTCCCAAAAGCATGGTTTCTTTTTTTAATATGATAAATATGAAACTATTTTACATTAAATTAAATGCATTGTAGTATAATTGAAACATTACTATGAACAGAAGAACTAACTTCTAGACCTGGATCTGCCTCAGTTTTTTTTAATCTGTAAAAATGAGATTAGGCTAGATATGGCCCATGAACTAAAAGCTATAATAATATAATAAGTAGCTCACATATAGCAGTTTAATATAGAATAACACTTTTTGCAAAGTGCTTTACATATATTCTTGTTTCGTCTTAACCCTATGTAGTAGGTCCCTTCTATCTTCTCCTTTTAACAGTTGAGGAGACTGAAGCTGAGAGGTTAAGTGACTTGGTCCATAGGTTATTAAAGTGTCTGAGGTAGGATTTAATTTTGGGTTTTCCTTTCTGTTAAGTTCAGTGCTGTAGGGGCAGCTAAGTGGCGCAGTGGATAGAGTACCAGCCCCGGATTTCAGGAGGACCTGAGTTCAAATCTGGCTCAGACACTTACACTTACTAGCAGTGTGACCCTGGGCAAGTCACTTAACCCTAATTGCCTCACCTAAAAAAAAAAATAAGTTCAGTACTGGGTCCATTGGCAGATTTAACATTGTCTTTGAACAAATGAAAATCAAATTTTCTGAGTCAGTCTTACTTTTCATTCTTTCTAAGTAAAGTTATCTTATTTTTCAAGGACTTAGTTTGATTGTCTGAATAGGTTTTTACTGACCCCATTTCAAACGTGAACTTTCTGTTAGGATGTGTGTTTTATTTAAGTTGGTGGTATAGGGGAGAGGAAGGACTTCCTTTTCTTGGACTTCATGCCATTTTTTTTTTTTGTGAGTGCATTGGGGTTAAGTGACTTGCTCAGGGTCACACAGCTAATAAGTGTCAAGTGTTTGAGGCCGGATTTGATCTCAGGTCCTCCTGAATCCGGGGCTGGTGCTCTATCCACTGCACCTTCATGGCTGTTTTTAAGTCATAGTAATTTCAAGTTCTTAGACTATTTCCATAATAAAAGTGTCTCAGATATTATGGTATGTCATAGATTACAAAGCTCTTTCTTTATGTATATGGTAGTTATTTGATTCTCATCCTGTGGTAGTTTCTTCTGTTCAGTAGATTGTAAGACCATAGATGTTAAAATTGAAAGAGACCTTAGCAAGCATCTGATAGAACCTGCCTATTTTGTGGTTGAGGGAACTGAGCCCTGGAGACATTAAGTGATTTGTCCAAGAAAACAAGTAGAGAAGAAGGAAAACTGAGATTCAAACCAAAGTCAGAAAACAAAAGCACCAAGTGAGTGATTTCCCAAAGGTTATATAGCCTGCAGTTGGTAGAGCTAGGAATCAAAACTGATCTGACTCCAAGGCTAATGATCTTCCATGCTTAATGATAAGCCCTAAGATTTCCTGCTTCTTTGACTTCCAAATTCATGATCTTTTTTCTGTTCCCTATCAGCATGTATTCAGTGTAATCTGGTCCTTAAACCATTGAAAGCTCCCTAAATCCCGTCTGTGGAAGTAAAAGTATCCTTCAAAGTGAAATTTTTTTGAGAAATTTCAAGATTTCTTTTCATAATACCTGTAACAGGGGCAGCTAAATGGCGAAGTGGATAGAGTACCGGCCCTGGAGTCAGGAAGACCTGAGTTCAAATCCAGCCTCAGACACTTAACGGCTGTGTGACCCTGGGCAAGTCACTTAACCCCAATTGCCTCACCAAAATAAATAAATAAATAAATAATGCTTGTAATAGTGTGAAAGACATCTCATGACAACATGTAGTTTTTAATGCATATGCTGAAGTAATAAGTACTTTTCCCCCCTTTTCACAGAAACCTCTGACAGTTCAGATTCTGGAGTAGGAGCTCAAGTGGATGCTGCAAAGGAAACTACATCCCTGAGTGCTAGATCTAGTGATGAAAGCCTTTCTGCTAATAATGATGGCAGGTCACAGGAATTGTCAAATCTTCGATTGGAGAATCAACTACTAAGGAATGAAGTGCAATCTTTAAATCAAGAAATGGCGTCATTAATTCAGAGATCCAAGGAAACACAAGAAGGTAGAGAATTTCATGGTTAAAAAAAATAAGTTGTGCACTCTAAATCAGAAAATTACTTTGGTTTCTGTCTACAATTACATATATCAAAAATGATTCTACAGCTAAAATTTAAACATTATTTGTAAAATGGAGCATGTTTCCCTGTGAGAGTGGATGAGACTGGTCGGAAAAAAATTT
This sequence comes from Dromiciops gliroides, assembly GCF_019393635.1. Lineage (NCBI taxonomy): Eukaryota > Metazoa > Chordata > Mammalia > Microbiotheria > Microbiotheriidae > Dromiciops > Dromiciops gliroides. The sequence goes on from NC_057862.1 coordinate 211,792,033, forward strand.
TAATTTCTCCTTATAACTACTGCACTCTGGCTTATCTGGCAATGTCCAAATACAGAATAATTGAATTTTAAAGCTAGTTCATTTAAAAATCTTAGAGTAAGTGTACTATAATGCAAAAAATGTGATTAAATATAAAACAGAAGATCAGCCATGCCACACCAGTATCTCAAGATTAATATTATTGCTCAAAAATGTGGGTACTTTCTCCTTGGCCTAGCTGCAATGCCTCACTGCCACCTTGTCCTATGTAATTTTGTGCATGTCTTTCCATAAATTCTCTGTAGAGAATCAGTTCAATTTCTTATAGGCCTTTATTAGAGGTCTTTTAAGATTTCTGGGGTACCTGTGCATATTCAGGCTGCTGCTCTGTTATCGCTTGCTCCCAACACAATACCTGCCACCCTGTGTGACTGAACAGTGAGCCTTATCACTCCTTGTGAGTGTGATGATTAAAAATATGAGAAACATAGTTTCTGGATAATCAATTTTATTAATATGGCTAGCAGGATATAATAAAAGAAGGTCTATGGCATCTCTCAGACCAAAGACCCCCTCCTTGAGGTTGGTTCTCAGTCCATCACACAGCAATCAAATCTAATTAGTTGACATGATTGGAGGTGGGTTATATTAAAATGAAGTCCAGGGATGACATCAGAGAAAAGAGTCTAAGACCCCCCACTCAAGCTGATCAGAGCAAAATAGTTTCCCTCTAGATGTGGTTTAATCTTGTTAATAAGCCTTGGGCTATCTAGACAAAAGGATATATTTCCATCCAAGATTCCTTATAACCTTGGGTTGGGTTGGGTTGGGTTGGGTTGGGTTGAGTTGACATCATTTTGGCTTTGATTGGTAAAGCTAAGAAAATGGTTCTGAAGAATAAAAATTAGGGCAACTAATTTAAAAATCTTAACAAACTGATTTTGGTTAAATGAACAGTAGAGAAATTCAGATTCCTTTTCTCTACATAATGTATTTTATTTTATTTATTTATTATTATTATTTTTTTTAGTGAGGCAATTGGGGTTAAGTGACTTGCCCTGGGTCACACAGCTAGTAAGTGTTAAGTGTTTGAGGCCAGATTTGAACTCAGGTATTCCTGACTCCCGGGCTGGTGCTCTATTCACTGCGCCACCTAGCTGCCCCTACATAATGTATTTTAGAAGAAAAGTTATACTGGAAGAGAATTGCTGGTTAACATGACAAGGTCTGGGCTAGGATCCAGGATTACCTCTGAGCCTCAATTTCCCCATTTATAAAAGGGGGATAAATTTTACTACTTGCCTCACAGTTCTCAGATTGCTGGAAATGACAGGTTATTCAAATGACAATGAGTATGCACTATTAGAATGTGATTTATCAGGTTGAAATTTTTTCTTTCATAGAATTAAGCAAGGCAAGAGCAAGGGTGGAGAAATGGAATGTAGACCATTCTAAGAATGATCAGGTAGTTCGAGAACTTCGAGCTCAAGTTGATGATCTGACTGAAGCAATAGGTGCAAAGGATTCGCAGCTGGCTGTGCTGAAAGTGAGATTGCAGGAAGCTGATCAACTGCTGAATACTCGAACTGAAGCCTTGGAAGCACTACAGAGCGAAAAATCACGGTAGCTTTTCATTTGCTCTAGATGAGAGATCAAAGGATGATGTAAACATGTGCCAGAAAGCTTCCATTTTAGTTATAACTTATGAATGTCCCAGAGAAGGAAATTTTTTCCTAAATGTTGAAAATACATATTTACTACAATAAGCAGGTTTTGAACCTGGAAGTGTTTGGTTATGTCAGTGTTAGCTCCCAACAGAAGGAAGATACTTCAACATAAAATCTAGTCAAAATCTAGTCTGTCTTTTTGTCATGGGTCGAAGTGCAAGGAGACACTTTTAAAATTGGTTTACTTAACCACTTTTAATTCAGTATTTTGGTATTTTAAATGAAAATATTTAATATTTTATTTATGTAACGTAATAGGCTTTGCACACAAATACTTAGTAAGTGTTTGAATGAATAAAAAGATACTTTCTTTTAGATTACTGCAAGATCACAGTGAAGGAAACAGTATGCAAAATAAAGCTTTGCAAACTCTACAAGAAAGACTACATGATGCTGAGTCTGCCTTGAAGCGGGAGCAGGATAGTTACAAGCAGATGCAGGTTAGAATGGCAAACTCTATAATGGGAATTCTTTTTCCAATATCATTTTATTCTGTCTATATGTATATCTTTTTTTTTTTCAGGGCAGTAAGGGTTAAGTGGCTTGCCCAGGGTCACACAGCTAATAAGTGTTAAGTGTCTGAGGCCATATTTGAACTCAGGTCCTCCTGAATCCAGGGCTGTTGCTTTATCCACTGTGCCACCTAGCTGCCCCCTATATCTTTTCTAAAAGAACTATGCAGCATTTCAAGAAATACATGGTTTCTTTAGGCGGATAAACCAGAGAAACATTTTTTAGTATGACAAATCTTGTTACAGTTATCTTGTTAAATTTTGTTAAAGTTATTATAAAGTAAGTGACATATACATGTATGATGTATATATAATATAGAAATAGTGAACGTTCACAGTTTCATAAACATTCGCTGCTAATTCTGTTAATTTTTAAATTTGTTATTGTTGGTAACTTTAGAATTATAAAATTTAGCTTGATTCTGAAGTTATTAGAATTCATGTTTTCAGAGAATTCTTCTGATTTTTTTCAGATTTGATAAATTGTGTATTTCTTGGACTGTTGTTTTTATATATATGTATGTGTGTATGTATGATATATATCTATATATATATTTTTTTTTGGTGAGGCAATTGGGGTTAAGTGACTTGCCCAGGGTCACACAGCTAGTAAGTGTCAAATGTCTAGGCCGGATTTGAACTCAGGTCCTCCTGAATCAGGCCGGTGCTCTATCCTCAGTGCCACCTAGCTGCCTTGGACTGTTGTTTTTAAATTGAATCTTTTTCAATTATGAAAAAATCTCTTCCTCCCACCTACCTCTCCTGCTTGAAAAAGAATGAAAGACAAAACAAAACTCTCGTAATAAATATACATAGTCAAGCAAAATAAATCTCATTGGCCATATCCAAAAACTGGTTTTTTTTGCTTTTTCAAAAAATTATGTCTTAATCTGTTTTCTGAGTTTCTCTCGGTCCTTTCAGTAGGTGGGTAGTGAGTCCTTGGGAATTGTGGTTGGTCGTTGTATTGTTCCAAGTTCTTAAGTCTTTCAAAGTCATTTGTCTTTACAATGTTATTGTATAATACCCTGATTCTGCTCACTTCATTCTGCATCAGTTCATACAAGTTTTCCCAGGTTTCTCTGAAACTGTCCCTTTCTTGATTTTTTTATAGCTTAATATTACAGCATATTAATATTCCATAATTTGTTCAACTATCCCTGGACTAACTGATAGGTATCTCCTTAGTTTGTAGTTCTTTGTCACCACAAAAAGGGCTACTATAAATATTTTTGTATGTATGTGTACTTTTCCTTTTTGTTTTATCTTTTGGGAAGTAGTAGTAGTGGTACTGCTGTGGTACTGCTGGGTTAAAGGGCATGCACAGTTTAATAACTTTTGGGATATAGTGACTAGTTCACATTTTATAGCTCCACCAACAGTGTCTGTTTTACCACAGTGTCTCCAGCACTTGATATCTTCCATTTTTTCCAGTTTTGCTCATTGGTGTCAAATAGAAATAGATCTCTGCAACTACACATTGCCTTAGAAGGCCACAAATTAATATATCTTAGAAATGAGACCCTTTTTGAGAGAAATTTGTAAAGAATTTTCCCCATTTATCTGCTTCTCTTCTAATGTTAACTGCATTGGTAATTGATAGACTTATAAAACATTCCTTTTCCCGTTTAATCAAATGCTTAGCTTTGGTATCAGGTTTAGAATTTCTAAATTTGCTTCTGCCTTTCTATGAATTTAATGTTACCTCTTGGTTTCACATGCTTTGACAAAGCAATTTTTCTCAAGTTTTATGTACCAAAATCTTATTTGCTCTTGTGTGTGTAGTGAGTGATTTTGCATTCATAATTGCCAATTTTTTTTTAAAGTGATAAATGTGTTAGCATCCTGCTAGGCAATTTTAAAGTGTGATTATTATTATTATTTTTGGGGGGGGTGAGGCAGTTGGGGTTAAGTGACTTGCCCAAGGTCACACAGTAAGTGTTAAGTGTCTGAGGCCAGATTTGAACTCAGGTACTCCTGAATCCAGGGCTGGTGCTTTATCCACTGCGCCACCTAGCTTCCCCTAAAGTGTGATTTTTTTAAAGTGTTCCTTATACATAAAGATTATTTCAAAATATCTTACTAAATAGGATTAAATTTTTTAAAGTCATCCATAATATAAGAAAAAGACTTTTCCCTTCATAAATATAACATTATTCTTATGTTCAGCATTGTGGAATACTATAAACTATATATTCTCCAATCCATAATTGGTCTTTTAAGGAGCAACTGTTTCCCTATTTTTATGCTTTGTCTGTTGTACTAAGTACTGAACTAGAAAATGTATATAGATTATTAAATATGTGGCTGCAAAATCAAAGCCAAAATGATAGAATAATGATTGTTTGAACATTTCTTTCAGAGTGAGTTCTCTACTCGCCTCAGTAAAGCAGAAATGGAGCATCAGAATTTGGCAGAAGCAGTCACCACAGCAGAAAGAAAATATGTGGAAGAAAAAAGGAGAGCTGATGAATTGCAGCAGCAGGTCAAAATATCCAAGACCAATGTTGAATCCCTTAAACAAGAACTGACTGATTACAAACAAAAAGCTTCTCGCATACTCCAAGTGAGCATAGGATTTATATTTTTGCTGTCAACATATTTTAGAAAATTAACTCGGTTCATTTGTGTAATATTACTTACTGAGGCAGTGGTGGATTTTGTTTTGAAGTTTACTAGAAGTGTTAGAATTGGAGTCTAGAAGCCTTTGGTTCAAATCCTGCCTTTATACCAACTATGTAATCCCTTAGTTACCTATCTTCTTTTAGCCTCAGTTTCCTCTTCTGTAAAACAGGGTTAATATCTGTAGTGATCACTTCACAGGTTTTTTTATGAGAATGAAGTAAGATAATATAGAGCAAACATTTTTGCCATCTTTAAAGTATTACATAAATACTAGTTATTACTATATCATATTAAAAAATAATGTGGGTACTCAAGTGGGTATAGTAATATATTTTTGCCCTGAGGAAAAGTGGGAGGGGAAGGAGATGGGGGCAGAGATAGAGGGGAAGGGAAGTTTGGGGGAGGGAGCTGTAAAAAGCAAAACACCTTCAAGGAAGGTGAAGATGTTCTGCATAACAGAACATGTATGACATACATTGAATTGCTTGATTTCATAGGGAGAGTTGAGGAGAGAGTGAGGAAGAAAAATTTAGCAAACAGAATTAGCTCAAAGACCTTAACCTCATCAAAGTGGGCTCAAGGATGGAATAATACACACCCCCAATTGGGAGGAATAATCTATTTAACCCTACAGGAAAGTAGGAGGGGAAGAAATGAAGGGAGGGTAGAGCGGGGGAGGGGGCAGTCAGTAGCAAAACACTTTTGAAAAGGAATAGGGCAAAATAAGATAGAAAATAAGAGTAAATATCACGAGAAGGGAATAGAATGGAGGGAAATAGTTATAATGCTTGCCATACAATGTCAAAACCTATGGTACCAACTTTGCTGGGCTATTGTGAAGAAAATTCTTTGTCAGGTTTAAGGTACTGTATAAAAGCTGTGATGTACTGGATGCTATCAGAAAAACCTGGAAAGGCCAGGCCCACATGAAGTGAAGCAGAGAGAAATGTACTGTATGCAAAATAACAGCATTAGTGTAAGATGATCTGCTGGGGAGCACATGGTTATTTTCAGCAAGGCAATGATCTAATATAACTCTGAAGAACCTATGAAAATTGCAATCCATCTACAGAGAAAGAACTGATGGTATCTGAAAATAGACTGAAACACTTTTTTTTTGACAATTCCTTAATCTGAAGTTTTGTTTTATCGTTTTTTCCCTCTCACAACCTAGCTATGTAGAGATGTTTTCCATGACTACTCATATATAATTTATATTGAATTGCTTGAGTTCTTGGGGTTGGGGGTGGGATGGGAGGGAGGAAGAGAAGTTGGATAACAAAGTTTTAAAAAAATTGTTGTCAAAATTTGCTTTTACATGTAATTTGGAAAATAAAATTCTAAAAATAATAATGTGTGCTTTATACATAGTTTATATTTATGTGGTCTTCTAGAGCTTTGCTGTGTAGCATGATTCATTTTATTGTGAAAATTAATAAAAATCATCTTAGGAATTTATTACTAGAAGTACCAGAACAATAAGAAGCCTCCATTTTTCTTCAGTTTATATGTTTCCTCGGCAGTTATGAGTCCTTGGCATGACTCCAATGATTGTGCTATCTCAAGTTTCCACTATTTTTATTGCTATAAATTATAAACTTTCCTTGATAAAGAACTTTGGATATGATTCATATGCAATATAAAAATCTTTCATTTTTATCACTTTGATTTTGTTAATAATAAATCTTTTTTGCACATTTAATCATTATCTCTTTTCCTTTTTTAGTCTAAAGAAAAATTGATTAGTAGCTTGAAAGAAGGCTCTGGTTTTGAAGGACTGGATAGTCATACTGCAAGTACTATGGAATTAGAAGACCTTCGGCATGAGAAAGAGATGCAAAGAGAAGAAATACAAAAATTGATGGGCCAGTTACAGCAGCTTCGAACTGAGTTACAGGTAAACTGTATAGCCACCTGCTCCTGTGATTAAACTAGTATAATGTTTGTGAATAATGACATACAGGCCTGGTAAAAAGACATTTGTAACTAATCTCTAACATTCATGGTCACATAGGGGGGTTTCTGTGCAGAATTAATCCAGTGTAGCACATTTTGTGTTCACTAGCTGATTAGATTAATAAAGCAAACAACAAAATTTTGTGCTTTAAAAATACAGATATTTTTAGTTAGCACTTTTTGGGTGGAGGGGGGAAGTGACTGTAAAACTGGAAATCTTTATGCCATTTGAGGTAGTCTTCAGAATGATTTTAGGGTATGAGATGATCATGTTTTTTCATTTGCATAGAACTGCTCTTCTTAATAAAATCTGATTTTTTACTAAGTCCTTTAGATGTTGACATGTCGGCAGAAGCTCAAAAAAAATTTTTTTAAAGAAATTACATTTGGAATTACTATTCTAGTCTGAAATTTGTGGCTGTTCTAAAAAGAGCAGAGCACAATAGGTTTTTTGTTTTTTTGGTTTTTTTTGGTTTTTTAGTGAGGCAATTGGGGTTAAGTGACTTGCCTAGGGTCACACAGCTAGTAAGTGTTAAGTGTCTGAGGCCGGATTTGAACTCAGGTACTCCTGACTCCAGGGCCGGTGCTCTATCCACTGTGCCATCTAGCTGCCCCCGTCACAATAGTTTTTTGGGGGGTTTTTGTGTTTTTTTTTTTTTTAATTTGGTAGGGCAATGAGGGTTAAGTGACTTGCCCAGGGGTCACACAGCTAGTGTCAAGTGTCTGAGGCTGGATTTGAACTCAGGTCCTCCTGAATCAGGGCCGGTACTCTATCTATTGCGCCACCTAGCTGCCCCCTGTAGCTTATTTTTTAAGTATTTGTACATGTATTGGGAACTTAAGTCTACCTTCAGCGTTGTTTTGATAGAACATTTGCTGCTTGAGAGCTACTCTGCAGAAAAAACAGGAATAAAAAGATTGATCCATGCTCTCACTGGATCTTATGGTCTAGTAGAGGAGATGAAATGTTTGGAACAACTCTTTTTATTATTTTTTTATTTTTTACTTTTATTTTCCAAATTACATGTAAAAGCAAATTTTGACATCAATTTTTTTTTTTAATTTTGTGTTCCATCTTCTCTTCCTCCCTCCCCTCCCACTCCCACCCCAAGAACTCAGACAATTCAACATAAATTATACATGAGTTATCATGACAAACAATTCTACCTTATCTAGGTTGTGAGTGGAAACAGATAAAAACAAAACTTCCAATTAAGGAATTGTCAAAAAAAAAATTGTCTCCATCTGTTTTCAGATACCATCAGTTCTTTCTCTGTAGATGTACTACAATTTTCCTAGGTTCTTCAGTGTTATATTGGATCATTGCCTTGCTGAAAATAACCATGTCCTTCCCAGCAGATTGTCTTACACTAAAGCTGTTATTTTGTATACAGTACATTTCTCTCTGCTTCAGTTCATGTGCATCTTTCCAGGTTTTTCTGATAGCATCCTGTTCATCACAATTTCTATATAGTACCTTGAACTTGACATAGAATTTTAATTCTTCACAATAGCCCAGCAGAGTAGGTACCATACATATTGACATTGTAGTCAATCAACATAAATATTTCCCTCCATCCCATTCCCTTCCAATGATATTTATACCATTTGTCCTAATCCTCCTTATAAGTGTTTTGCTCCTGAGTGCCCCCCTCCCCCGCCCTTCCCTCCCTTCATTCACCCTTCCCTCCCTTCATTCACCCTTCCCTCCCTTCATTCACCCTTCCCTCCCTTCATTCACCCTTCCCTCCCTTCATTCACCCTTCACCCTTTATCTTCTTCCCTTCCTGCTTTCCTGAAGGGTTAAATGGATTACTCTTCCCTATTGGATGTGTGTGTTATTCCCTACTTGAGCCTGCTCTGATGAGGTTATGGTCTTTGAGCTAATTCTGTTTTCTAAATTTTTTTCCTCCCTCCCTCCTTAACTCTCCCTATGGAATCAAGCAATTTAAGTGGTGTTATGCAGAACATCTTCACCTTCCTCTAAAGTGTTTTGCTTTTTACAGCTCCCTCCCCAAAACTTCCCCTTTCTCCTTCCCCTCTTCTCCCCCATGCCCCCCTCCTTCTCCACCCACTTTCCCTCAGGGCAAAAATATATTACTATACCCACTTGAGTATGTATGCTATTCACTCTTTGAGCTAATTCTGATAATAGTGAAGTTCATTCACTCCCCCTCTTCCTCTCCCCTCCATAGGCTTTTTTCTTGTTTCCTTCCTATGAGCTACTTCTCCCCATTCCTCCTCTCCCCTCCCCCCTCCTCCAGTCTATTCCTCCTGTGCCTCTCCCTTATTTTAAAGATGTCATCATGGGTTAGCTAGGTGGCATAGTGGGCAAAGCACCAGCCCTGGACCCAGGAGGCCCAGAGTCCAAATATGGCCTCAGACACCAGACAACCCATCTTGTTTGCTCCATAAAGAACAAGGATATACAAAAAATAAATGCTTTACAAAATACCATCCCTTCTTTCATTTCAGACCTGTGTCCTCTGTGTATTCCTTGCTGAAAAAGGTCTTATGAGTTGGAAGTATTATTTTCTCATGTATGACTGGACACAGTTTAATCTTTTAATGTCCCTCGTGATTTCTTTTTTCTGTTTACCTTTTTATTATTCTCCAAGGTCTTGTATTTGAAAGTCAGATTTTCTATTTGGTTCAGGTCATTTTCACAAATGCTTGAAAGTCGTCTTTATCATTGAAATTCCATTTTTTTCCCCTGAAAAATTATGCAAAGTTTTGCTGGGTACGTGATTTTTGGCTGTAGTCCCAGTTCCTTTGCCCTCTGGAATATCATATTCCATGCCCTCCAGTCCTTTAATGTAGAAACTGCTAGATCTTGCTTTATCCTTATTGCAACTCCACAGTATTTGAATTCCTTTTTTTCTAGCTGCTTGCATTATTTTCTCCTTGACCCATGGGGGTTCTGGAATTTGACTATAATATTCCTGGAGATTTTCCTTTTGGGATCTCTTTCAGGAGGTGCTAGGTGGATTCTTTCAGTTTCTATTTTAGCTTCTGCTTCTAGAATATCAGGGCAATTTTCCCTCACAGTCTCTTGGAGGATGGTGTCTAAGCTCTTGTTTTGGTCATGGTTTTCAGGTAGTCCAATGATTTTCAAATTACCCCTCCTGGCTTTATTTTCCAGGTCAGCTGTTTTTTTCCAAGGAGATATTTCATATTGCCCTCTATTTTTTTCATTCAATTGGATTGCTTTACTGTGTCTTGGTTTCTCTTAAGGTCACTGGCTTCCATTTGTTCAATCCTAATTCTTAGGCAATTATTTTTCATCAGACAGTTATTTAATCTCCTTTTTCATTTGGTTTTTCAAGGTTGTTGACTTTTTTCTCTGACTCTGCTACATCGCTCTCATTTCCTCTTTCCATTCTTTCCTCTCTCTCTCTCTCTCTCTCTGTCTTCCTTTTTTTCTCTCCTATTTTTTCTTCAAAGTCCCTTTTGAGAGCTTCTACGGCCTGAGACCAAGTTCATATTTTTCTTGGAAGTTTTGGATGTAGGGGCCCTGTGGTTGATTTCCTAATCTGAGACTGCACCTTGATTTTCCTTGTTGCTGAAATAGCTTTCTATAGTTTTGAACTTTCTTTGCTCATCTTTTAATTGATTTTAAACTCTCCACTGGGGCGGTGGGCGGTGGGGGGTGGGGGGTGGGGGGTGGCTGCTTCTTGGCTACACTCCTGTTCCCAGCTTCAAAGGGTCCCAGGTGTTTCGGTTTGAGGGAGGGTCAGTTTTTCTCTTGCCTGGCCTGTTCTCAGGTCCGGAGATAACCTCAGGCCTACTTACTAAACAACCAACCAACCAGCAAAGCTTTCTGTGGTGTGGTTCCTAGCTTCTGACGAGCCTGTGCACCTCCCCCACCTGAACCTACTGCCACTCAGGATTTCTTCCTGGTTCCCTGTTGGGGTGGAACAGCTGGATTCTTCCCTGTCCCCTGCTGGTATCCCTTCAGTTTCTGTCCGCCCTGTCCAGCCGATCAGCCTTCTTACCCGACCATAAGCTCAGCTCCAGAAGACGCCAGCGCTATAGCCAATTCAGAGGCTCCGGGGTAAATTCCTCTGGCATGTCTGGTGTGTCTGTCAGCTTGATCGTGGAGTTAGACTTTACTTGTGGTCCAATACGGCCCCCTGAAATCTATCTATAGCTGGAGAATAATTTTAGCCCATATTTTTGTGTGTTTTTCTGCTCCAGGGGTTCTTTTATTGCTGTTTTGGGGGTTATTTTATCAGGAGCTCTGTGCTTTTAATGTCCTTCCTCTGCCATCTTGGCTCCGCCCCTCTAGGAACAACTCTTAAGGTTTAATATGAAAGTGGAATAAAGGCTATAAAATCCAGAGGAAGAAGTCACCACCAAGGAAGGTTGCAAAAGGCTTCTTGGATGAATTAACATTTGAACTGTGGCTTGAAAGGATAGGAGTTTGGACAGGGTTAGCTGGAAAAAGAATGATTACGTATGTGGAGATACTAGTATGAGGAGAGGCATCAAAGCAAGAAATGTACATGCAGAGAAAGGTCAGGAGTGTGGTATGTATAAAGGGGAGTGGTGCTATTAAGAGGCAGAGAAGGATATTGTGCAAATAGCACTGGATTTGAAATCAAAGGACCCAAGTTCAAATGTTGCCTCTGGTACTGTGTAACTCACCCTCTTGGATCCTATTCCCTCTCTTGTAAAATGATGTGGATAAGTAGCTCAGATTCTGAGATTGTGTGAAATAAGAGTTGAGTTAAAATTGGAGCCAAACTGTGGACATCCTTGAATGCCAGGTACCTGTACTTTTATTAGTAGGTTATGGGGGATTCGCTAAAGGTTTTTTTAAGAGTGACATAATTTGGTTCAGCAGTTGTAAATGCTTATTGTAGTAAGCACTTACATGGTGTGAGATTTAAAATTGGATATTAGATCATAAATCTCCCCTACTTAACCTTTCCCTTAATTTATCTCCCAGACTAGTAAATGGAAGAAGCTTTTGGTTTTCTCGATAGACCTTTTATTGTTATGGTAGTCACAAGGTGATGTTGATTAGAAGGATAGGAAAGTAGAAACACAATACAAATCGTCTTAAGTCTAAGCTTAGTCTATATTCCTTATAAAAACTCACCAAAACCGAAGGCCACCTTTGGAGAGAGAGAGACCATCTGTGCAGCGCAGTCAGGAGACCAGCCGAGCAGGAAAAAGCTCCACTTCCGTTCTCTCCTTGCCTTTTCAGCTCGCACCCCGGAAGTCAAGTGCTCAGCAGGCAGTCTGACGTGCGCAGCAGGCGCACTGGCATGCATAGCTCATGCCATTGGTCTCCTCCCCAAAAGGGTGGTCCTTAAAGAAAACTGGCGTCTTTCAGTTATCCTAACCGACTGTTAAAAAACTTTCATATTTTTTTACCACAATGGCAAAGTACTAGATTAGGCATGAAATGTTCAGTTTAAAAAATGTTTTTGTCCTCAAGGAACATTAATACTACCTGATAAAAGCTAAGCTCTGGCAGCATTGTGGAATAAAAATTAGGAAAGAAACAGACTGGAGTCAAAAAGAGGGGGAAGATGCAAGATAATGGAAAAACAGCAAAGAGGCCCCAAACTAGGGTCTTGGTTATGAAACAAAGAGAAGGGGACAGATGTAAAAGATTTCCATGACTTCCTTGGTGTAGGAACTCCAAGTGAGGAAATGTATTCTCCCAGTGAGAGCCTCTTCTCTGCACCTTAGAATCTTTTTGTTTTGTGGGGCAATGAGAGTTAAGTGACTTGCCCAGGGTCACACAGCTAGTAAGTGTCAAGTGTCTGAGGGCGGATTTGAACTCAGGTACTCCTGAATCCAGGGCCGGTGCTGTATCCACTTCACCACCTAGCCGGCCCCTGCACCTTAGAATCTTAGAGTTGCCTGAAGCACTGAGAAATTAAGTGACTTTCTAGGTTCAGACCACCAGTGTCAGAGACAGAGATGTTCTTGGTCTTCTTGTTTCAAAGGCTATCTTATCTACTGCACCACCCTACCTCTTATGAAGACAGCATTTTGTCAATTTAAGGCATCATATACATGGGAACTGTTGTTGCTAGAGAATTTAGTAATCAACCTTTCTGTACTTCTCACTTTTGTATTATCTACCCACTCTTTTTCTATATATTTTAAAATCAGTTTATGTATTTGCTTGCAGTGGAGGGTGGTTTGGTTGTGGTGTTTTACCTGACACCTTTACCAAGTGCTTTCTAAATATCTTCACCTTATGCCTATTACCCTCAAGGAGGCAGTATGGTAGAGTGAAAATAGCACAGGACTTAGAAGGCCCTGAGTTTGAATGTCTTTTCCATCTGTTGGGATAAATATTTTTTAATTGAAATTTAATTATTGTGACTAGGCAAATACACATTCATTCCTAATATATAAAATGGAAATCATATGTACCTGATAGCCTCACAGCTTTACCGTGAATATCAAATTAATCCACGAAGATTTATCAGGCATCTACTTCAGCCACTGTGCTGGGCATCAGGAATCCAGAGACAAAAGCAAAACATGTCTTGCCTAAAATGTGGAGTTTACATTCTATTAAGGGGGAGATATACATGTATAAATGTACAAAATAAACACAAGGTACTTTAGTCGGATTGGGTTTGCATTAGCAGCGGGAAGGATCAGACAGGGCATCATTGACCTGAGCTTTGAAAGAAACATGTTTTTGGAGGTGGAAGTGAGGAGGCATTCCACCATGGGGCACAACTTGTGTAGAGCTACAGAGAAGGGACAGTGGAGTGTTACGTACAAGGGGACAGCATGAAGGCCAGTTTGGCTATATTGTGGAATCAGAGTAATGCCCAATAAGTCTGGGAAAGTAGATTGGAGTAGTCCGTGGAAGGGTTAAGTGCCAAATGAATATATTTGTATTTGGTTCTAGAGGTTCTACTTCAATGATCTCTGATTCCTTTAGTGTAGGTGCTCCCTCCACTTATCCAGATAAAACTTTAGTCAATGATATTTGAGGATTTCTGTCATCATAAAAAATTAGGACCCTGCAGCCAACTTGGTGATGTTTCCACATTTAGCTAGGTGGTCTTCAGACAATAGATGTATAGGTTAGTGTTAGGTTGGTGCTTGGAGGCTTCCTGCTAGCATTTGTGCTGTTTTGGAAGACACTCCAAGAACCTCGGACACAAAGGTTGGTGTACAAGGTAAGATAGAAAGTATTCTTAGTCTGACGAGAAGTCTTTCACCCAAATTGTGTCAAAAAAGCATGCACTCATTCTAAATCACACTCAGGTTTTATAAAAGCCCCCTGGGGTCAGGGATGTATGACATATTCTGACTAATTTGGTAAATATAAACTATTGTTATTAATTTAATACAGGGCAGCTAGGTGGCGCAGTGGATAGAGCACCAGCCCTGGAGTCAGGAGTACCTGAGTTCAAATCTGGCCTCAGACACTTATCACTTACTAGCTGTGTGACCCTGGGCAAGTCACTTAACCCCAATTGCCTCACTTAAAAAAAAAAAGAATAAAAAAAATTTAATACAGTGACTTTTTTTTTTTTAGGACATGGAAAGTCAGCAGGTAAGTGAAGCTGAATCTTCAAGGGAACAGCTGCAAGACCTCCAAGAGCAAATGGCTGAACAGAGAGCAGCTAGACAGGAAGTAGAAGCTGAGCTAGAACGCCAGAAGCAGGTGAGCATTGTCTTGTCAAGATTGTAGAAGGAAATCTGCCATCTAGTGGGTATGGGATACCATCACATGAAGCCCTTTATTAAAGGCGTGTTTATTTCAGGCTCTAAGACAACATTGATTTTTAAAGTATTGGTCATGACTGAATCTGTAGGTGTAGGAGGCTATCAAACATTACATTTCATTGGTCTGGTTGTTTGATGTGGAAAGAGTACTGGATTTGAAGTTAGAGGACCTGGGTTCCAATCCTGACTGCTTGCTATCTTTGTGACCTTGGGCAAATTGCTTAGCTTTAGTTTTCTCATCTGTAAAGTGAAGGGGGTTGGATCTCTTGTGGTTTTTTAGCTAGAAATCTATGATCCTATGAAATAGGGTTGGAGAGAAAGAAAGATACTGGGGTCAGGTTGTGGCTGGCTGTGAAATATCATGTATCTTAATAGAGGTGGTGTCTGAGGCCCCTTTCAACTCTCACTCTGTAATCCTGAATCTGTCACTATTTTAGCCTACTTCTGCTTTTGTTTGAAGAGCAAAATATTTTGGTTAGAACATTAAAATGCCTTTTAGAATCAAGAATGTTCTAAGAGAAGCATATCAGGAGACAGAGAAAACTCACACTTATTGAAACTGGGTAGATAAAAATAGTTTCAGTATTGATTTTTGCATTCTTTACTCAATCTCCTCATCTGCAAATTATAGACCTGTGTGTAATTTAAGATTCTAAATGTGGACTCTAATCTGTTCCCCCAGTTTTGGGGGAAACTGACTAAAATCACTGATAAAATGAGTTTAGGTTTTTAAGGGTTTATTGGAAAATAGAAAGAAAAAGATTGAGAACAGAATTCCAACAGCCTGGCATTCCTATCTTTCCTCAAATTTCCTGTGAAGTCCTCTGCCGCCACCACCACCATCAAGTCAGGAACCCAAAAGCCCAAGCGCTCTCTGCGCAGGCTCTCTTTCCTCCTTCCTGTCTCCTCCAAGAAAATAGGAGGCTCCTCAAGTTGATTGGCTGGTAGCCTTGATAGACAGCACCCATGAGCAAATGTCATTTCCTGACGCCAAGGAAAAGCCACAATGCCTCTGAGGCATTTTCCTCATGGCGGAGCTTTCCCACAGCAAGTCTCCAGTAGGTGGCATCATTCCAATCATTACACCTACATGGTCTATTTGGTAGAATGTAAAGTACTTTATTATCATTAAGTAGTTTATTAATATAATTTTTTTTAAATTTTGTTTTGTTTTGTTTTTTGAGCAGGGCAATGAGGGTTTAGTGACTTGCCCAGGGTCACATAGCTAGTAAGTGTCAAGTGTCTGAGGCTGGATTTGAATTCAGGTCCTCAGTGCTTTATCCACTGTGCCACCTAGCCACCCCAGTACTTTATTAATGTAAACTGATAGAGGCTTAGGGATCAAAAGCCTCTGTTAACTTGAAGCTTTGCTTTATGTAGAACATTATTGTAAATGTGAAACCAGTGAGAGCAATACACTGAATTTTGGCTAAGTTATTGGCGGTATTTCTGTTTTTAATTTGTCATATACATTCCACATATGAAATATACATTATTTATAACATAGCCATGCTAATTTATAGTTATGAAAAGCTATTTATATCATGTCTACACAAAGCTAAAGAGGATCCCCTTATAAAATGCAGAGTATAATTTTCCTTTGATACGATCATTTTATTTGTAGAGAAATTTAATTGTTGGAATTGATCAAAGCCAAAAAATACCAGATCTTAGCATTTTATTAATCTGCAATGTTGTTAAGGATAACTACTAAGTAGAGTCATGAAGGAACAGAAAAATGGTTTAATAATTTTTTTAGGGAAAAAAGACATTATTTTTTGGATAGAATTATTCAGCAAAAAAGATTTAAATTTTTCCAGTTGCTTTAAGAATGTTAATCACTTGTTCTAGAAAGTCAGGTGCTTATATAAAACTCACCTGTATAGATCACTTTAAGGTTTGAAGAATTCTTCCTACAAAACAAACTTGGAAAGTTGGTATTGGAAGTATTCCCCTCATTTTACAGATGCGCAAACTGGGACTCTAAGGGAGTAAGTGACTTGTCTAAGAGAACCCAGACAGTGAGGATCAGTCAGGAAATTGGAATTTTTACTTTTTTTTTACTACCAGATAGTTGCAAGATTAAAACACCTGCCACTTTTGAAAAAGCTACCACTGTTACATATATACAACATGACAAGTATAAATGTAACAGTGGTAGCTTTTTCAAAAGTTTAGTATTGAGTCAGTATAGTTTTTCTGGTTTTTTTGTGTTTCCTAGAAATTGGTATTTTGCATGTCTTAGTTACCTTGACAAAGCCTTTGATATATTTATTTATTTAATTTTTTGGGTGAGGCAGTTGGGGTTAAGTGACTTGCTCAGGGTCACACAGCTAGTAAGTGTCAAGTGTTTGAGGCAGGATTTGAACTCAGAGGTCTTCCTGAATCCTGGGCCGTTGCTTTATCTACTGCGCCACCTAGCCTCCCCAGGAGTTATTACTTTTGAAATGGTTTCTATTATCAGACATACTATTTGCCCTTAGGAAGTGAGGTAAAAGTGTCTGTATTTCATAAGTGGCAAATGAAAACCATAAAAGCAAGCAAACTACAGAGTATGTCATAAACTCTAGCAGGCAATTCAGTTTATGGAATTATCTGTCCTTTCAAAAATGACATTTTAATTAACTTGGTCAGCTAGCATATAATTAAAAGGCACAAATTCAATTTTCTTGATGATTAAGGATTATCTTTACTTTTTAACTGCAGCAGATGGTATACTATTTCTTGTTGCTAATGCCCTTTAAAGTAAAGGTGGTAATAAGAGAAAAGTTGAGTTGATTGTACCCTTAGTCCATTTATTAATTTGGCACATTTTATGGACATGAAACACTTTAGTGTATTGGGATCAAATAGCCTTCTAGGCTTTCTGTATTCCTTTAACTTAAACAGTTATAACCATAACATATCTACCTCCCTAAGGGCCTATAAAAATCAGGTAGATTACTAATAAACATTTACATAGACTGTTTTCCATCTGAAGTTACTCCTAGTTTCTTCTCTCATTTCTAAACTGTTGATTCTTTTCTAAAATGAATATATTAAAGTCTGTGATCCCTTTTAGCTCTGTCTTTTGGCATATTTTCTGATTTCCCCCACTCAACCTTTAGTAGCATTCCCCTTCTCATATTACCTACATAACTGAAATACATAACTTTTGAAACATTTAATTCCTCCTTATACATTTTAGAGTGTTTGAGTAAACTTAGTGTTTTTGGCTACAAGAACATGAAGTAGTTCTATAGTCAAATGAAGGTCCTTGGTGATGCTAGCAGCTGTGGAAAAAAATAAAGCTTGTAAACCTGGCTAAGTGAGACAAGGTGGTTTTGGGTTTTTTATTGTTGTTTTTGCTTTAGTCAGTAGAGGTAGAATACGAAAAGTTATAAAATGATTCTTGGCCTAGTCCTAGAAGGACTGAAATAATATTTTCTCTCTCTCTCTCTCTTTTTTTTTTTTTTTTGGATGAGGCAATTGGGGTTAAGTGACTTGCCCAGGGTCACACAGCTAGTAAGTGTCAATGTTCTGAGGTCGGATTTGAACTCAGGTACTCCTGACTCCAGGGCTGGTGCTCTATCCACTGCGCCACCTAGCTGCCCCCTGAAATAATATTTTAATTGGTTTTAACATATGTGGTTATTTCTTGCCCCTTAGCTATTTCTTTTTTTTCTTTTTTTTTCTGGGGCAATTGGAGTTAAGTGACTTGCCCAGGGTCACACAGCTAGTAAGCGTTAAGTGTCTGAGGCTGGATTTGAACTCAGGTCCTCCTGAATCCAGGGGCCGGTGCTCTATCCACCGCACCACCTAGCTGCCCAGCTATTCCTTTTTTTTTTCTTTTTTTTTTTTTCCTGGGCAATTGGGGTTAAGTGACTTGCCCACCAGCTATTTCTTTAAAGTACATTTAAGAACAAAATATTTTCTTCTTTATTGATAACCTCTTTTGTAGTACAGCCATTGAGTTCATCTGATTTGTTGAGTTATCTGTCTTTGGAACAAGATATTAGTTATTCAGCTGTTAATTATTTCTATAATATTGATCATCAAGAAAGATTTATTTTCATTCTTTGGAAAGCCTATTATGTTTATTATTCATTTTTCAAGGAATTTGGTTATATAGAAGAAGAGCTTTATCGAACCAAAATACACTACGAGCAGAAATTAAAGATCGAGAAGATGAAATCCAGAAACTCAGGAATCAGGTGCTATTTATCATGCAGTGTTCAAAATTTTTGGAAAAGATGACAATATAGAAAGGGTGGTCCATTTTAGACTATGCTTCTTTGGGAAAAATAAAACAATCACAGTGCTTTATTTTAATTTGAGCTCCTTTTTCAAGAGAGGAAAGGTGAAGGGAGGTTATTACCAATCTTGCCTGGGGCCTTACTATAGATTCATGGAATTGACATTGATTTTTTTTTTGGTGGGTCAGTGAGGGTTAAGTGACTTACCCAGGGTCACACAGCTAGTAAGTGTCAAGTGTCTGAGGCTGGATTTGAACTTAGGTCCTCCTGAAACCAAGGGCTGGTGCTTTATCCACTGTGCCACCTAGCTTCCCCACAGATTCATGTTGTTGAATGGCATTTTAGAGGTCTAGATTAGTCACCTCATTTTACTGGTGGGGAAACAAGCCAGGGAAGTTGTGTCTTACTTGAAGTTACATAGTCAGAGCCCAAGATTTCATATTCTGTATTTTCTGGCTTGTTGAGTGTTTTGTTGTCGTGGGGCCTTGTCTGAAGTAGACACTCAAAATGTCTGCATTGTATTGAAAGCGAATTTGGTCAGGTATGCTCAGAATACAAATTCTTTATTCCAGTATCCAAAATAGGTTTAAATGGTGGTGACTGCTGTTAACAGTTGATGATTGCTTAGCCCATAATTAAATGAATGCATAAACTTCTCTGCTAAAGACTCTCCTTTCCTTGTCAATTCTCTAAAGGTGCTAGATAGGTGGAAAGAAGGGAGAATCAGAGGTCATGGGTAAACCAAAAATAGAATAATTTCTTCATTCAACATAAGTATTAAAAGTGTCTTTTGCTAGATGCTAGACAATGAAGAGCTAATTATAGTAGAATTTCTGGTAAAAGTTATAAATCTTAAATAGCATAGAATATAGTTTTTATTATAGAAGGAAGTACTGTCAAAAAATGTAGTCTATTGAAGCCTTGCAAATATCACCCACCTAGAGTGATCAATGATTTCAGTTTTATGAAAAATAGATGTTGCTGATTCCAATTGTTTGACTAACTCTCTGCCTTCTGGAGAAGAATATAGGTTTGGAGGGAGAAAACCTTATTAGGCTGAGTCATATTTAGTATTTGAAAGACTGACTGAAAATAGATTGGTCATGAAATTATTGTAAAAATCTTTAAAACTAACCCCGTTGTAAGCAAATAAATTTTCATTTGTTGTGTTAACAGATGTAATTCCTGTGCTAGAAGTGGGATACACAAAAATAATATAAGGTACCTTTGAGGGAACCTTCAGATTGGGAAGGCAAGATTTTTTTGCATAAAACAAAGATTATCATTTATACATGTTAAATGCCGAGATTTGTGGTATAGGTGAACATAACTTAGAGAAGTAAGACATGTGTGGAAAAGGCTTCATTAAGATTTAGGAGTTGATCTGGGCCCTGAATTGTGGGTAGGATTTGGATAGGTAAAGAAGATAAATGGATAGGGTATTCTCAGCTGGGGGAAAATATAAACACAAACATTTAAGAAAAAAATGACCAGCCTGACAAAAGATACTTGGTAGGAAGTAGTAGAAAATAGTATTAAGTAGTTACGGTTGGTCTAAACTGTGGAAGGCTTCAAGGGCCCAACAAGAGTTTCATTTTTATTTTGTAAGCAGTGAGTCATCATTGTGCATTTTTAAAACTAAGAATGTTAGAATCCAACTAGAAAATTAACTTTAAATTGACTTATAGGCTCTTAATTATATGATTTGTATATTGTAGAATAGTGACTCGTTAACTGGCTGGAATATTCAGACAGTTCTTTTGACTTTCAGCTCACCAACAAAACTATAAGCAATAGCAGTCAGTCAGAGCTAGAAAATAGACTTCATCAGCTGACTGAGACTCTGATACAGAAGCAAACCATGCTGGAGAATCTTAGCACCGAAAAGAATTCTCTTGTCTATCAGCTGGAGCGGCTTGAGCAACAGATAAAGTCTGTTCCTGGGCATAATGGATCTTCTATTAATATGTCTGGAATTGATGGTGTTGAAGGTAACTGGAAAAAGAATCCTGAAAGGTTGTACAGTTTAAAGGGTCTAGCTTGTATATTACTATGCTGTATTTTACTGACCTTAAGTCTTCATGTTAGGAAGTGTATTTTATTTTGTCTAACCTAAAGTAAGTAGTTTGAGTAATAATCACAGAATGATGGTTATTAATGATTAGTTTGTATTTTTATTTTATTTATAATCAGGAGAATTTTAAAAAATTTAACTTTTTTTGGAAGGCAGGGCAGTGAGAGTTAAATGACTTGCCCAGGGTCATACAGCTAGTATAATTTAACATTTAAAGATTTTCATCTAATGCTGAGTTTTCTAGGCTGAGTTTTGGGTCAAGTTCTGCTTATATTTTCATCGGTCATCTGGATAATGAATTAGGTAATGTTTTCAGGAGGAGAAAATTAAAGGAATTAGTATTCATCTGGGGAAAGGAAGGCTAAAAAGTGACAGTTTGTCTTACAATATGAAGAATTATTAATAGAGAGTTGGGTACTATAGTTAAGCTCAGTAGGTACTAACATTCAAGCTTAAAGGCAAGAGTTGCTTTAATAATCTACCCATGAATAATGGAGAGCATTTGAACTAAATAATTATTTTTTTAAACTAAATTCTTATAAGTAGATCTGTTCTCTTAAATTCTGATAAATCTCCCAGTTCAAAGATAATTGATAGTTGAATTATTAACAGCACAAACATTTCTTTCAAAATATCTCATTTAAATGCAGCAAAGTAGTGATTCAGTATGCCATCAATCCTTGGCTTAGACCTTGAGAATATTTATGTAGATGAGTAGTAATAAAGGTACAGACAGTTCTCTTTAGTAAAAAAGGTCATAAATAGAACTGTTTAATAATCAACTGTTCTTTTGTTTAGGAACACGTGTACGAAATGTTCCTGTTCTTTTCAGTGATTCAGAAACCAACATGGCAGGAATGTATGGTAGAGTACGCAAAGCTGCCAGTACTATCGACCAATTTAGGTGAGAGGCTATGCCAAAGAATTAATGCTTGTAATTTATGGTCAGATTCCATAAACTATTCTGAAATGTCTTTCCAGTCATGGAGAGTAAAGCACGTCATTTTGCAAAACCAGGATTTCAATAAGTGACATTTATTCTACTTTTAAAAGAGTAGTCTTAGGGCTTACTTGACGTATTTCCAGAATAGTGTCACCAAAACATGAACAAATTTAATGGAACATGATTATCCCTAGATGTCCATCCTCCTGTCTTTCTATAAATACCATTGTCACTTGACCTTTTTAATTAAGAAAAAGACCCTATTCTGTATTTTACTAGATTAATGGAAGAAATGAAACTATTTTTAATAAGTAATCATTTTTAGTATAAATTATCGTATTTTTATAAATAAAAGCAAAGTTACATTCATATTAAAAGGAAATGCTTTGGGGGCAGTTAGATGGCGCAGTGGATAAAGCACCAGCCTTGGATTCAGGGAAACCTGAGTTCAAATCCTGCCTCAGACACTTGACACTTACTAGCTGTGTGACCCTGGGCAAGTCACTTAACCCCAAGTGCTTCACTTAAAAAAAAAAGGGAAATGCTTTCACATAATCTTCATGTAACCTAAAGAGTTGAATATTGGGGACTATTAACTTGGAATCTGACTTCATGGTAGTACTCCATAATTTCAATATTAAAGGCTAATTTGAAGTCCTACAGCGTGTTTAAGACTCAGCTCACATGCCTCCCCTCCAGGTATACTCAGCTGCTCTTTTTGTTGGGGAGTAACATGGTACAGAGAGGTGGGGGAGGAGAGGAATTTTCTTTGACTTGTACCATTTTTTCTTTACTTTCTGTTCTCTTGTGTCCTCCAAAAGTGAGGGGATGATTCTAATCAACTCTCCAAGACACATGGTAGTGTTATTTGTTTTTTTGGTTTTTTTTGGTGAGGCATTGGGGGTTAAGTGACTTGCCCAGGGTCACACAACTAGTAAGTGTCAAGTGTCTAAGGCCGGATTTGAACTCTGGTCCTCTTGAATCTAGGGCCAGTGCTCTATCCACTGTGCCACCTAGCTGCCCCCACATGGTAGTGTTATGATAGTGACTTTGGGGTCAGGAAACGTGGGTTCAAGTTAGGTTCTGCCACTTAGTAACTACATGACTTTGAAGAAGATACTGAGCCTTGTGGCTCTAGTTTCTTCTTTCACCCATAAAATGGGAAGAATGTTGCTTGTGCTTTATCTCTCCCAAGGCTATTGAGAATCAAAAGAGATGATTCTCTTAGCATAAAACTCCATGTCACTGTTGTTCAGGGTCACAGATGGTAGTTTGGACAGAGTTCAGTTGCATTCCACCCATCTGTGTTGTTAGTCTCTTTTGAGTCACCCTAGCCTTGTCTTGATGTAACTGATAAGGATAACACAGTTGTTGGCACAGGAAAGATCTTAGAAATCATCTTACAACCCCCTCAATTTGCAGGTGAAGAAACTGAAGCCCAGAAAGGTAAAGTGGCTTGCTCAGTGTCATACAACCACTAAGTGGAAGAATTGGACCTTGAGCACAAGTCCAGCATACCTGCCTTTCACTTGTTCTGGGCTTTCTCCAGTTGGGGTCTTGTCTTTGTAGCAGGGGATAGAGCTTTAAGTGACAGCTAAGCCAGTATTGCTTTTAAAGATGACAAGGATAGCTTACATTTATGTGCTGCTTTGCACTTTTCCTTACTGAAGTGTTCTACATATATTATCTTGTTTGGTCTTCCCAGTAACCCTGTAATGCAGTGCATTTTTTCTGATGAGGAACAAGACTCAGAGGTAAAGGGACTTGGTCAAGGTCATACAGCTAGTAAATGGGAGACTTTTTGGCTCCAAAACCAGTATTCTTTCCAGTACTTACTCACTACTGTAAATTATTGCTGAAATAGTTATTCTAGGTTAAACTGTCTACTTTGAGTTAGAAAAGACACTGTCCTTTGGTGGTAGTGCATCTGGTGAGCCATGTTAATAATATATATGGCTGGAGTAAAATATGACTGTGTTACCAGAAAACTTTGAGTTTTAATTATCTTTTATGTCTGCCCAGCATCCGTCTAGGAATCTTTCTCCGAAGATATCCCATTGCACGAGTATTTGTAATTATATATATGGTGAGTAAGCTCCATTGGGGAGTTGTACTTAATCTCTTGGCCAGTTTTTTTTCTAGTTCCAAGTGTTCACTGACAGGCTGATAACTGCTTATAAAAGAGTCAAATTAGTTTAGGACGGTCATGACTTAAATTTTATTTAAAGTAGACCATAAGATGATTGGTAAAGTAATGACAACATTATAGACATGAAGTTTTTATCTGGGTCTCAGATAACTTAAATTTCTATGCAACTTAATATAACCCTTTTTTTAAAGCTTGCTCTGTTTAAAAAGAACCACACTATATTAAAAATGATTCCTCCTTCAAAATTCATTAACTAGTTTGTTGTAGGAGTTTGGGATACTCTTTTTTATCTGTTTTAAGTGGGTGTTAATTACATAGACTACTTAATTATATAGATGAGTATAAAAGTAATTATGTTAAATTATGTATATGATAAGTTTATTGCCTAGGCTAATAATTTCCCTGGTCATCTTGTGTATACAGAAAGTGAAATTTCTCAGTGATCCACTAGAGGGAAGAGCTCTGTAAATTTAGAAAATGAAATAGAATATGTTCAAAAGAGTTTAGGGGGAAAAACATAAGATGGATTTTATATTGCTAATAATGAGGGAATAATTGGTATCTATGTTCAAGAGGGAGGATGATACCTATGTGTATATAGACACATACATATACACATAACTATATATGCCTATATATAAACACATGCATGTACACACATTCATGCATATCAGTATGCAGTGTGGGGGACATAGTTTGATGTACACCATTACTGAATCCATCAGGGTGCTTTGTAATAATATTATTTATACTGAATTTCTATGGGGAGGAACCAATAAACATTTACTTTCTTAGAATTTAATATCCAACTCTAATCTTGCCATTAGTCATCAAATCCATTGTTTGATATATATTTGACTAAGATTTCACAGAATCATAAGAGCAGTAAAACCTTTAAGTTGGAAGGGACTGTGAGGTCTTCTTTGCCCACCACTGAAAACATGAATCCTTTCTATGCTATCTCCTAGTGGTCATTTAGCCTCTGCTAAAACACCTCTGGTGAGGGGAACCCACTATCTTCTAAAGAGCCCGTTCTAGTTTTTGGAATACTATGGATGCTAAGGAGTTTTTCTTCCTACATGCTAGTCACCACCCCCTCATGTTTTTGTTTTGTTCTTTCGTGACACTGTGGGCTCTGTTTAATTACTCCCACAATGAATTACTGTAGCACTGCATTCGTTTGATCATTTATTATATAGCTGTATGTGTTACAACAACATGGTTTTGATACCAAACATGCTTCCACTAGATTTCCAAGTTCCTCAAGCACCACAGTTGTACTTTGTAAAGTACTTGGTACAATGTTATGCACATTGTAGGTCCTCATTAAATGACTTGCTGACTAATCTATACATCATTTCTTTCTTCAGGCTTTGCTTCACTTCTGGGTCATGATTGTTCTACTTACTTATACACCAGAAATGCACCATGACCATCCAACTGGCAAATGAGCTGAGCCAGATTGTTGGAATAATCAGTCTTTTCCCTGGGACTTTGGAACTGCTAAAAGTCTGTGGCCTGAAATGTTCAAGAAGGACATATATCATTATCTGTTTTAGTACTACTTTCAATTTTTAAATTATTGAACAAATATCATGCTCTGCAATTTCCTCCTCTGATTTTTTTAAAAAATGGTAACAGTCTCTTAGAAAGATATAAGCTCACTTTCACCTTTGCTTTTCAGAAAGTTAATGGTCTAGTGTGATATACACATAATGAATTTTCATAAAAATACCAGGCTAGACCAGTTTGGTTTAGCAGATACTGTATTTTAGGTCATTACTGATTATGGGATATAATCAGGGAAACTAATTGTATTTAGATATATAAATAAAAGTTTTAGTTACTCTGCACTTACATTTACATGTTTTTTACTTTGTAAATTTTCCCCTCTCTTCATGGTAAAGGCCTGATTGGCTGGTACAATATCTTTTCATAAATACAGGAATAAAACCTAATGTACATCTTTTTCTTTCTCCTTTTTTTTCCCAAGAGTTTTGTGTTGTTCAATCTAATATACCTTCCCAAATGATATGATACTCAGCAAAGATTGGCAAACTATCACACTTAATGGTATTGAAGCCACAAGTTGCTTTCAGAACATTCCCACTATGTGTATCTCTTTTGTTTTTCCTACCCTATCTTCCTCTTTCTGTTTCCCTTTGTTTTATCATCTTCCTTTTTACTATCTTTTTCCTTCTCCCTTGTCTGTGCCTTAGGCCATCCTGTGGCATCCATGAGCATAGCTTTGCTCCAATAATGACACTCGGGAATCAAGCCTGTTTTAGCTACTACTTGTGCCTTCACATTTTTATGCTCAAACAAAGGGCTTATCCAATTGTTATTTTGAAAAATGACTTTTTTTTCTTTTAGAGATTAGTGTAGGGAGCATTGCAACTTTCTACCTACTTACCTGTATTTCTGAGCTGTTATGAATACTCTCTCCCCCTTTTTTTTTTTTTTAGTGAGGCAATTGGGGTTAAGTGACTTGCCCAGGGTCACACAGCTAGTATGTGTTAAGTGTCTGAGGCCTGATTTGAACTCAGGTACTCCTGACTCCAGGGCCGGTGCTTTATCCACTGCGCCACCTAGCTGCCCCCAGCTGTTAAGAATACTGATGAAGATAATACACTTGGACATTTTATAGTTGCCATATTGCTAAGATATGTCTGTTTTAATTCCTTGTTTGGTGGTTAATAGAAATATATAAAACAGTTAATTTTCTTCTAACTTTTAATTTTATTAATTTAGACTTTTTCTCCAAGTTACATGTAAAAACAAATTTTAACATCAATTTTTTTTTAAGTGAGGCAATTGGGGTTAAGTGACTTGCCCAGGGTCACACAGCTAGTAAGTGTCAAGTTTCTGAGGCCGGATTTGAACTCAGGTACTCCTGACTCCAGGGCCGGTGCTCTATCCACTGTGCCACCCACCTAGCTGCCCTTAACATCAATTTTTAAAACTTTGTGTTCCAAATTCTCTTCCTCCCTCCCTCCCCACCTCACCCCTTAAGAACTCAAGCAATTCAATATAAGTTATACCATATGCAGTCATGCAAAACATTTCCACATTAGGTTGTGAAATAAAACAGACAAAACAACTTTAGAAGAAGGAACTAACAAAAAAATTATACTTCAGTCTCTTTTCAGATACCATCAGTTCTTTCTCTGTGGATGGGTTGCATTTTTCATAAGTCCTTTTAGCATCCTGCTCATCATTTCTTACAGCACAATAGTGTTCCATCCTAATCTCATCCCACAATTTGATCAGCCAGTCCCCAATTGATGGGCATCACCCCAATTTCGAATTCAATTTTTGCTTTTAATCTCCTTTAGGATACCAACCTAGTAGTGGTGGGATTGCTAGGTCAAAGAGTTTTATAGCTCTTTGGCCATAATCCCAAATTATTCTACAGAATGTTTGAATCAGTTTACAGCTTTACCAAGAGTATATTAATGTCTCATTTTCCCCATATCCCCCACAACATTTGTCATTTTCCTCTGCTGTCCTATTATTCAATTCAATAGGTGTGAGATAG
The DNA here is from genome assembly GCF_019393635.1 of Dromiciops gliroides. Lineage (NCBI taxonomy): Eukaryota > Metazoa > Chordata > Mammalia > Microbiotheria > Microbiotheriidae > Dromiciops > Dromiciops gliroides. The sequence continues at coordinate 211,819,484 of NC_057862.1, forward strand.
TACCCAGAATTGTTTTGACCTGAATCTTTCCAGTCAAGAGTTAGAGCATTTTTTTTTCATTTGGCTCTAGGTGGTTTTGATTATTTCATCTAATAACTTCATGTCTTTTGATCATCTATAAATTGGGGAATGGCTCTCATTTTAACAAATTTGACTCAGTTCTCTGTGTAAAACAGATAATTTGAATAGAGGTTCCTGCTTCAATATTACCAAAGATAAGTAGGAATGCTAATTACCACATGAAGCATCATTTGTGCTTCTCATTTATCATTAGGAAAGGAACTTTTAAAAGTGGCTTTCCAGTATATGTGAACCTTTCTTAGTTTTGGATGAAGTTGGACAAAAAGATTAACACTATAAGAAAAAAATGCTGTTACTTGTGTATAGGATTTGGAGGTGTGGAAACCGATCCATGCTTAGCCTCTGAAGTTGTCAGATGTTTCTTCCTCAGGTATGATAGTCCATCACATGCTGAGTTGTGATGCATGTGTGGCATAAAGTAATAGTTTAGAAGCATTTAAAAGTATTTGTCGTGTGAGTTTTTGTAAAGGGTTTTCTGGTTAAAAAAAAAAATTCCAAGTAGAGATATTTCTTAAAAATGATTAGAAACAGCTTGCATACTTAAAATGAAAACTACCATGTGTGTCATCACTGAATATTGCCAAACCTTCCTTCCTCATGGCCACCTGCCTTTTGTTGGGAATTCTATAAGTCTTTTTGGAAGTGTTTGACAGAGCATTTCCTGAATCATATTTCTGTATATATTTAAACCTTTAATTGTGTCTCCATTTCCAAGTTCTTGACTCTGGATTCTAAAACTAGAATTCCTTCCCATCCACTTAACCTCTAGTAACCTGTGACTTTTCCAACATAACTTAAAAATAGTATCTTGTCAAAGGATCTTGTTAGGCCATAAATCCTTTATTAAAATGATTTACTTTTCTGTGTATCAGATTCATTATATAATGTGTATGGTATTATGGTGTTTTGTGATTGTGCCTATCAGTTAAAAAATGGGATTTTCTTATTTCCTTAGGCTTTTTTTCTTTTACCCAAAATGCACTGCTTCTCTTATTACAAAATACAGACTTTTCACAAAAGCATTGGTTTTTCTCATTAAAATAGTACTTGATGGATTGAAATGTGAAGGTGTCTTCCCACCAGAATGTAAGGAATGTAAGCTCCTTGAATGGCAGTGACTTTTGTTTTTTGATTTTTCTGTCACCAACACCAACTATGTTGCTTGGCACATAATAGACATTTAATACATGCTTGTGAAATGAAATTGAATCTCAGTGTTCTTGTACCCTGACACTTAAGCTATTCCTTTGTGACTACACAGATATTTAGCCAGGTAACAGTGATCCTCCTTTTAGGGACAGAGTCTTTGATTTTGGCAAAGGATGGTTTTAGAATGTCTGTTGCCAACCAGCCTCTATCTGTTGAATAATACCTCACGTATTCAAAGCTTTTATGTTTTAAAGTTTACATGACGTTTTCCTCACAATCATGTGTGATTTTACAAATGAGGTAACAGGCTCACAGAGGTTATGATTTCCATATTTAATAAGTGGTAGAGCCAGGATTTGAACCCAAATCACCTGACTCTAAGTCCAGTACTCTTTAAAGTATACCATACTGGGGGGCGGCTAGGTGGCATAGTGGATAGAGTACCAGCCCTGAAGTCAGGAGGACCTGAGTTCAAATCCTGCCTTGGACACTTACTAGCTGTGTGACCTAGGGCAAGTCACTTCGATTGCCTCCAAAATCCCAAAACAAATAGAGTATACCATACTGGACTGAGTAGGCCTCCACCCAACTTTGCAGTCAAGGGAAATGTCTCAGCTATGCCTAATAGAATAACACTAATAATTGGTATTTAGGCCTTGCAAATCACTTTATATGTTTTGGTCCTGAGTAACTAATGGTTAAAGAAGGTAGCTATGGCTCTTAAAAGAAGTAGGACATTCACTGTTAACCTGGCTGATAGTCTGTGTAGTCACAGTTTGAGAGGCAAGAAGCTTTTCTTAGCAAGATGTCAGGTAGTGGGTAATACCTTATTCCAAATATGAGGAATCTGGGGAAAGAATTCTCAATTCATCCACACTATTTGGGGTGTGCTACATAACACAAACACCTATTTGTCCTTCCCAAAATATATAAAAATTAAGAAGCAACATAAGAGTACCCAGGAAGTGAACAGGGGCCAAAAGAAATTCTTACTGAAAACCACAGGAAATAAACAAATTAACTTCATTTAGAAATGTCTCGGTATCAAAATGGGGTGGGGAAGTGGGTGGGGGGAGCCTTTTATTCTGCTGGCATTCTTGTCTCTGACTGGATTTCCTTGTCCCTATAATCCCCTAATCATAACAGCCCTTTTATTTAGAATGTGTTAAAGATACTCAGATTCTCACCATTTCATTCTTTATATAGTTTGTATTAAACATTTTAAGAATTGACATGATGAAAATTTTAAAGTGGTACATAATGTCAGAGCCTACTTGAAGAGAGATTCAGTGAGGTTCCTAAATATGCTTTGTTCCATTTCTAATTGGAGTTGACTTTAAAACTGATTAAGCAGGGGACAGCTAGGTGGAGCAGCACAGATAAAAGCACTGGCCCTGGATTCAGTATTCAAATTCGGCCTTAGACACTTGACACTTACTAGCTGTGTGACCCATGGCAAGTCACTTAACTCTTTGTCCCACAAAAACCCCCCAAATAACAAATAAATAAATAAATAAATAAATAAATAAATAAAAAGGAAAATAAAAAAAACCTCTTGGGCTTGTAGTATTGAGATAGGATGAAGCATTTAACGGGAAGGTTTTAGTATTGGAATAGGGTTAGGAGGAATTCGGATTCTTGAGTTTTCCATGAAAATATGTGCAAAAGGCAGTAGATAAAATGTACTCTTAAGTAACTAGTTTCCCTGCCTCTTTATGAAGATTAATCTTGAGGATGACACTATTTGGCAGTATGCAGTGATTGGTTATCTACATCTTTAGTGAAGGAAACTTGGTGGGGCTAAGAGAGAAAGAGGAGGAAAGGACAAGAGACTATTTGGGTGTGATGCTTAATGTCCCTGTGAACTTGAACAAAGTTGACTTGGAGTTAGTACTGACCTCCCTCAGGGGGTCTTATGGTAAGTGACAAATAAGTTATACCATCATGAGAGACAAGGTGGCACGGTGGAAGAATTACTGGCTTTTGAGTGAGAAGACCTGATTTTAAATGCTAGCTTTGCTTTTCATGCCTATGTGATTCCCGTCTGCCTACTCCTCAGTTTCCTTCACTGTAAGTTAGTCTTCCATATATTTGTGTTTTCCAAAACTCTGTACTGGTTCCTCTTCCTTTTATATATTCTTTATAGTAATTTCATCGATTTTCATGGATTCAGTTAATCATCTTTATGCAGATGTCTCCCAGATCCATATATCCAGCCATAGTTTTATGTCATGACAACTTGCTGATCGAACATTTGAAATTGTATGTTTCGTAGGCATCTGAAGCTCAGTATGTACAAAGCAATCCTAATTTTCTTCACACACACACACACACACACACACATCTAGTTTGCTGAGCTTTATCAATTCTACCTCACCACCATCTCTTAGACTGGTTTCTATCATTGCACTCACAGAGCCACACCTTAGTTTAGGTCCTTATCAACTCTCCTTGGATAATTATGATAGCCTCTGCTCTGTCTCCTCTAGTCAATCTGCACTCAGTGACCAAAGTGGTATTCCTAAAGTCTGACCATATCACTCCTTTTCTCAGCAACCTCCAGTAGCTCCCTTTTACCTCTAGGATCAAATACAGAACCTTCATTTGGCATTTAAAGCCTTTCAAGACTAAGCTTCGAGCCATCTTTTGAGGTTTGTGGCAGTTGCATGCCTTATGACTTGCCTCCTTGGTATTCCCCATGCACCTTTGCTCAGGTTCTCCATGCCTAGAAGGCACTTTTTCCTCTCTTCTACCTCTGAGCTTCTCTAATTTACTTCCAAGTTTAGCTCAAATACTACCTACTGCATGAGGTATTTCCCGATCCTCATCCCCTCAGCTGCTGGTGCTTCTTCCCTCCTCAAATTACCTTATGTTTATTTTGTGCATACTTAAATGTGTATCTATCATCTCCCCTTGATAGAATGTAGGCTCTTTGTGTGTAGGGACCATGTCATATTTATTTCGGTATCCCTAGTGCCTACCATAAAATCTGGCAAGTAGGTGTTTAATAAATGCTTGCTGATTAATAGGTAAATTTGGATGTCATAACATCCCTAGGCTTCATTTTCCCATCTTTAAAATGGGAGAGTTTTAGGGGGCAGCTAGGTGGTGCAGTGGATAAAGCACTGGCCTTGGATTCAGGAGGACTTGAGTTCAAATTTGGCCTCAGACACTTGACACTTATTAACTGTGAGACCCTGGGCAAGTCACTTAACTCTCATTGCCCCATCAAAAAAAAAAAAAGAAAGAAAATGGGAGGGGTTTAATTGATTATTTCTAAGACTTTTTCCAACTATAATCTATGATATCATGATCCCAAGGAATGTTCAAGTTCTATGTTTCTGGACCAGTACAGAAGTTGGAGGGAGGAGATGTTTGGAGCGAACAGAATCCAATGAAATGGTCTATGATTCTGACATTACTATGACTCCATTGGCTTAGGCTTAGAAATCTGGAAGCCTTTAGTTTCCTCTTAGGTACTTCACCTTCACTTAAGTAATATAACCTTTGTCATGTGGTCTGAATAACAAAATATGTGCCTTAATATGTTTAGAAGAATGGAATCATGGGTTTGGTTTTTTTTTTCTTTTCTTTTTTTGGTGTGGGGCAATGAGGGTTAAGTGACTTGCCCAAGGTCACACAGCTAAGCTAGTAAGTGTCAAGTGTCAGAGGCCTGATTTGAACTCAGGGCCTACTGAATCCAGGACTGGTGTTTTATTCACTGCGCCACCTAGCTGCACCCTCTTTAGAATTTTAAAGATCCAGGATTACATCATTGAGTACAAATGTCAGCCCTTCTATTTCTTTTTTTTTTTTTTTAGTGAGGCAATTGGGGTTAAGTGACTTGCCCAGGGTCACACAGCTATTAAGCATTAAGTATCTGAGGTCGGATTTGAACTCGGGTACTCCTGACTCCAGGGCTGGTGCTCTATCCACTGTGCCACCTAGCTGTCCCCTTCTATTTCTTTTTATTTAGAATTCATGAATTGCTGTGGCCATCCTTTTCCTGATAGGCCCCTGGGAGGTTAGCTAGGTTAGCTAAAGAATTGTTATTTGAGGTTTTTATGACCCCATCTTTTGGCTAGAATTTTTAAAAAAACAAACCTCGGCACACACACTGGCCTCTGGGGCTCCACAAACAGCACGGTGTTCCACCCACTGGTTGTAGCTGTCGCCATGGCGCTGGTACCTCAAGTCATCACCATTTGCCTGGGCCTGGCAAAATTATAATGATTGGAAGCCCAGTGAGGGCAGTCATGTGACTGTCAGGGCGGCCAGCCAATTGGCTGGGGGCTGTTTGGGGTCTGCAGGGAGAAGGGAGGAGATTTGCCACTCTAGCTGGAAGCTGGAAGGCGACAGGACGCTCCTGTGTATTCTCAGTTGGTTCCTGGGCGGTGGTGTTATTCAGGTTGTATCATTTTCCTTTCCCCATTTTATTTCCTTTCCCTTGATCCTACTGATCCTGTTTGTGGTTTGTTTTTTTTTAAGTTCATTCTTGTTAAATAAATCCTGCTCTGTTTTGAGGGAGGCTGCCGGTCTCCTTCCTTGCCTCAGTATTGTGGCAAGCTTCCAAGCTAACACTCCCCAATTAAAAATTGGTCCCCACATAGTGTTGGTCGATAGATGACATAGTCCAACACTAAATCCATGTTCTAAGCCTTTCCCACTCACTAGGACCTACTAGAGCTTACCCTCTGCTCACATAGCCTTGGAGAAGTCAGGGCTACTTCTGTAACTTAATGAGGCATCAGCAGAGAACTTCCTCAGAGGATACATTTCCCACTCAGTTAAGATGAAAGTTTTGATGTTTAAAGGGTCAAGCCTTCAACTATCAGTACAATCCAGCTCCCCAGAATGATTTATTCCCCACTAGTCTTAGAGAGTTGAAGTTGTATAACTTTTTTTTGGGGGGGGTGAGGCAATTGGGGTTAAGTGACTTGCCCAGGGTCACACAGCTAGTAAGTGTTAAGTGTCTGAGGCCGGATTTGAACTCAGGTCCTCCTGAATCCAAGGCCAGTGCTTTATCCACTGTGCCACCTAGCTGCCCTGAGTTGTGTAACTTTTTAATAATCGCATCTTGAAACAATATTATCAGTAACTCTAGGTTGTGGGGTCTTTCTATTCTACCCCACTTCCTATTTCTGTAGCAGTGGACCTGGAAGCTGAAGGTTACAGTAATTAATCAGTTTATCTTTCTTGATTGCCACAATGTGTTTTGATTTGTTTGCTTTGGAGTAAATTCCAGGTGAGTAATATAACAGGGTAGCAGTTCTTCAATGTGGCTGGCAGCAAGAACAGTGAAACAAGCTGATGCATTAAAATAAAGCTTTTCAAGAGCTTAATTATTGCCATCTCCCTGGGAAAACTTAGCTTTCCAGTAGCTATTAGTCACTGGAGAAAACCCTGCATATTCCTTCAAGTGTTCATTAGTCACTGGGGAGAGGAAGAGGGGGAAGAAATCCAGATGAATTATGATCCCAGTAAATGAATGCATGTCCACATGAGGGAAGCAGGCTTTTCTAGACTATAAGCATCTAATGTGTTTTTCTTGAGTGATTTAGGGCTCAGACTCAATTACCCAAGCAGGAAACTGACTCGATTTAGCAGAAGGTGAAAACAAGTTAAGCTTCAGTTTCAACCCCAAAATGAGAGATTTGAAGAAAGATAGCTTTGCAAATGAAGAGAATATAAGAGCATTTTAAATCGTTAAATTGGATAACCAGCATGAAGTGAAAGTACTGAATACTTTTTTAAAAAATTAGATATGTGATTTCATTTGCATAGAGCTCTCTGGAGAAACTCCCTCCACCAAGGCAGATCTGTACCTCATTTGCATTTTATAGTCTTTAAAGAGTTGTCTGTTGGACCAAAACCAAGTGACTTAGCTCCAAGCCACTCTATCACAGCTGCCTTTCTGACTCCTTACTCCACTCAAGTTTTCTGATGCCTTACCACAGCATGAAGGTGCTCCTTGGTGATTGAAGGCTATGCTTGTGGAACAAAAGCTCATGTGTAGGTCTTACCAAGCCAGCAAGGCTATGAAAATGGACCTGTTGATAGAAGGCTGACTGAGGACCAGTCAGTCCAGTTATGTACATAGAGGAACACTACCATAGAAGGCTGACCATCAAGTGAATTATTTTGGCTACAGAAATTTATAAATTTACCTATAAAGGCAGGGAATAAATGGATTTTTTTAAAAAGCCTTTATGAAGTGATTATGGGTTAGACCCTATGTTAAATATTGGAGATAGAAAGACAAGCAAGAAAAACTGTCCTCAAGGAGGGCATTCTAATAGAGGAAGGCAGAGAGGCGCTCGGAACGTGGGCATGATCTGGAAAATGCCAGGAAGAGACTTGGAGTCCTAGTTCTGGGTAATTCAAGGCAAGAAAGGCTCACCCTATCAGTTTCCCAAAGGCAGAGTTCAGGTGGGTTTCTGTGGGAGAGGATAAAGCAAGTGGCCAGAGTAGAGATGCTATAGTTTAGAGATAGCTGGAAATGAAGGCCTAGTTCTTTTTTTCCATCTAAATATTATTTTTCCAGAGATAGTTTTCAACATTTGTTTTCATAAGATTTCTAGTTTCAAAATTTTCTCCCTCCTTCCCCTCTCCCCCCTCCCCAAGACAGCAAGCAATCTGATATAGGTTATATATGTACAATCACACTAAACATATTTCTGCATTAGTCATGTTATGAAAGAAGAATTAGAGCAAAAAGGAAAAACCTCAAAAAAGAAAAACAACAAAAACAATAGAAATAGTATGGTTCAATCTGCATCTAGATTTCACAGTTCCTTTTTTGTTTTCTTCTGGATTTGGAGAACATTTTCCATCATGAGTCCTTTGGAACTATCTTGGACTATTGTATTGCTGAGAAGAATCAAGTTCATCACCGTTGATCAACACACAATGTTGTTGATACTTTGTACAATGTTCTCCTGGTTCTGCTCATTTCACTCATCAGTTCATGCAAGTCCTTCCAGGTTTCTCTGAAATCAGCCTGCTCATCGTTTCTTTTTTTTGTTTGTTTGTTTGTTTGTTTTTTAGTGAGGCAATTGGGGTTAAGTGACTTGCCCAGGGTCACACAGCTAATAAGTAAGTGTGTGTTAAGTGTCTGAGGCCGGATTTGAACTCAGGTACTCCTGACTCCAAGGCCAGTGCTCTATCCACTGCGCCACCTAGCTGCCCCTGCTCATCGTTTCTTACAGCACAATAGTATTCCATTGCATTTATATACCCCAACTTGTTCAGCCATTCCCCAATTGATGGGCAACCCCTCAATTTCCAATTCCTTGCCACCACAAAAAGAGCAGCAATAAATATTTTTGTACATGTGGGTCCTTTTCCCTTTTCCATGATTTCCCTGGGAAAAAGACCTAATAGTGGTATTTCTGGGTCAAAGGGTATGCACAGCTTTATAACCCTTTGGGCATAGTTCCAAACTGCTCTCCAGACTGCTTGGATCAGTTCACAGCTCCACCAACAATGTATTAGTGTTCCAATTTTTCCACAACTTCTCCAACATTTATTATTTCCCTTTTTTGTCATATTGATAGGTGTCAGGTGGTACCTCAGAGATTTCTCAATTGGGGAATGACTTGGATTCTTATAAATTTGATTTAGTTCCCAATATATTTTAGAAATGAGGCCTTTATCAGAAATACTGGCTATAAAAATTGTTTCCCAGCTTTCTGTATCTCTTCTAATTTTGGATGCATTGCTTTTGTTTGTGCAAAATTTAATGTAGTCAAAACTATCCATTTTGCATTTCATAATATTCTCTATTTCTTGTTTGATCATAAACTGTTCTCCTTTCCAAAGATCTGAAAAGTAAATTATTCCTTCCTCTCCTAATTTACCTATGGTATCACCTTTTATGTCTAAATCATGTACCTATCTTGACCTTATTTTGTATAAGGTGTAAGATGTTGGTCTATGCCTAGTTTCTGCCATACTATCTTCCAGTTTTCCCAACAGTTTTTGTCAAATACTGAGTTCCTATCCCAGAAGCCGGAGTCTTTGGGTTTATCAAACAGTACATTACTTTGTTTTTCTTTTCTTTTTTTTCAAACAGTATATTACTAAAGTAATTTACTACTGTGTCTCCTGTACCTAACCTATTCCATTGATCCTCCATTCTATTTCTTAGCCAGTACCAAATAGTTTTGATGACTGCCACTTTACAGTAGAGCTTCAGATTTGGTACATTTTTTTTTCATTAGTTCCCTTGATATTCTTGACCTTTTGTTTTTCCAGATGAATTTTGTTATTATTTTTTCTAGCTCCATAAAATAATTTTTAGGTAGTCTGATTGGTATGGCATTGAATAGGTAAATTAATTTAGGTAGAATTGTCATTTTTATTATATTCAGAATTAAGGCCTAGTTCTGGCTTAGATGAAGCAAAAGCTCTTGAACAGAACCCAGGGACAGAGTCCTAATGATTCCTACAGTCAAAGGGGAGGGGAGATACACAGAGAGGTTGCAATCTATGTCAGAGGAGAACAACCTAGATGGATAAATGTACAGATCTTTTGAATTATTGAAGTGAGCATGAGAAACACTTAAAATGAGAGATCTGAATTCTAGGCAAACATCAGAACTGGAAGAAGTCATCTAGGCTATATAGCACATTTTTTCAGAAGAGAGGTTGTGACTTAACTCAAGATTTCGAAGCTAGTTATGGAAGACAAAGAATGAGAATCTAGATCTGAGAATCCAGGTCTGATTCTCCAGCTGGAGTTACCTTTATCCAGCTAGGAACTAGCAAAGAACAAAAAGAGTTCCTGAATAACCGTGGTATTTGACACAAAGCACACAGGCTAAAGCTACTGTAATTTATTCATATGAGAATCCCTCAAGCTCTCAGAGCCTATTTTTTAAAAATAAATTTTTATTGATATCTTTTGCTTTTTGACATCTCCAAATTTTTTCCCAGTATCTTTCCCCTTCCCCCACTCAACCATTCCATATGATGAATAATTTTTCTTTTGTAATTCTTGGTTCAAAGGACCAATCGTATAGCACTCTCTCCTCATTAGTGAAGGGCAAGTAGAGTTAGTGAGAGCTGGAGAGAAGAAAATTCCAGGCCCTTCTGGCTTCCAGCTTTAAGAGAGTAGATATATACCATTCCAACTGTGACGATTGGAATGACACCACCTGCTGGAGAGCTACTGTAGGAAAGCTCCACCATGAGGAGAAGGTACCTGAGGGCAAGCCATGTGGCTTTTCTTTGGTGTCAGGAAGTGATGTTTGCTTGTGGGAGGAAGAAGGGGCGAGGCTGGCTCTCACTCTCTCCCTCTCTTTCACCAGGACTCATGGAGAGCAGAGCAGGAGAACTGTAGCTCCCTGAGATAGATGAATCTAGGCCTTTCTCTCTTCACCAAATTCTTATTCTCCTTAATAAATGCTTAAAAGTCTAAACTCTTGCTAAAGCTTGTAATTTATTGGCGACCACTCATTAGATATTTTAGACAGACTAGCTCGAATTTTAGCCCTTACATGACCTCTCTTCAGTTTGCTGAAGGAAGAGAAAGACTCTGGGAAGAATGTGACATGTCCCTATCTAGCTTTGCTATACTAGAAACTTCAGTGAATTTCCCCTTAGGTGAGATCTGGAATTCTCTCATTTCAATGAGCTAAGTTATCTCACTCCCTAAAGGAGAACTCATTCACTCTGTATTTTCAGTTATATAGTCTCATGTGCATAATTCTTCTGACTTTTCTATCTGTTTGGATAAATGAGTTTATTTGCTATTAGCTCTGTGTGTTCATTGCAGAACTGGCATCTGGTGGGAAGAAAGTCAAGTCTTAGATGTATACCTTGGCATCCTCCTTTCCCACTAAGAATAATTAAGGGGGGCAGGTCTGATTCTAGCCCAATACCCTCTCTTTCTCTCTGAAGACAGCAGAGTGGACAGCTTTAATTCCAGGCTGGTTTCCTTCTTGGCAGGAATCAGTCCTCCTTGGAGAAGAACTGAGGAAGGAGAGGCTAGAAAATATCTGTTGTTCTCTGCCCTATGAGCCACATCTTTAGGCAGACCCACGTGGACACATATAACTTTAAATGGGCAAAACATAGTACCCCACACAGGAACCCCTTACATTTTTTTAAGAAAAAAAGGAATGGGGAGGGGGGTGCAGCTAGATGGCACAGTGGATAGAGCACTGGCCCTGGAGTCAGGAGTACCTGAGTTCAAATCTGACCTCAGACACTTAACTCTTACTGGCTGTGTGACCCTGGGCAAGTCACAACCCCAATTGTCTCACCAAAAAAAAAAAGAAAAGAAAAGAAAAAAGAAAAAAAAATTCAACATAAGAAAAAAGGAACGAAAAAAAATCAGCAAAACTGATAGGTACATTGAATAGTTTGAACATATGTGCGATATATTTGCATTGTAGTACATTGTGAAATCAGGGTGGGGATTGTTTTGTAGTTCTGCTTTGGAGCCATGTTTGTTCTTTGTAATTTTACAGCATTGTATGTGATTGTTTTATGGTGATTCTTATCATTTATATAGTCATAGTCATCATGTATATTGTGTATACTTCATTAACTTCATGAGTTTCATGTAAATTCTTTCCAAGCTTCTCTGTATTCCTTATATTCATTGTTTCCTACTACACAGTAACATTCTATTATATTTATGTACCACAATTTTTCTGGGCATCTAGGTGGCGAAGTGGATAGTCTACACCAGGCCTGGAGTTAGAAAGACTCTTCTTCCTGAGTTCAAATCTGGCTTCAGACACTTACTAGCAGGGTGATCCTGGACTAGTCACTTAACCCTGTTTGACTTGGTTTCTTCATCTGTCAAATGAGCTGGATAAGGCAATGGCAAACCACTCCAGTGTCTTTGCCAAGAAAACAAATGGGGTCACAAAGAGTTGGACAGGACTGAAATGACTGAACAACAATAACAAAAACCACAATTTGTTCAGTAAATGGGTAGTTTACTTTGTTTCTAATTCTTTGGTATCATTTAAAAGTGTTGCTATAAATATTTGGAGTAAATAGTACTTTCTTCTTATCAATGACTTCTTTGAGGTATAAACTTAATAGTGGGTTCTCTAGATTAAAGAGTATAGACATTTTAGTCATTTTAGCAAATAGAATGTTCTTTCCTAGTTATATTTTCTGGTTTATCAAATACTGAATTATTAAGCCTCATTGTTTCTGATTCTCTCTTGTCTAGTCTATTCGGTTGATTTATTCTAATTTTATCAGTCCCCTGTGGTTTTTATTATTCCTGCTTTACAATACAGTTTGAGATCTTGAAGCACTATTATTCTCCATTTATCCCTACCTTTTTTACATCATTTCCCTTGATAATCTAAGTATTTTATTTTTCCAAATTAACTTTCTTTTTTTAAATCATTTTTCGTAAAGTATCTCTTCTTATCTTCTTATTTGTTCTTTTTTTTTTTTTTTTTTGGCAGGGCAATGAGGGTTAAGTGATGTGCCCACAGTCACATGGTGTCAAGTGTCTGAGGTCGGATTTGAACTCAGGTCCTCCTGAATCCAGGGCTGGTGCTTCATCCACTGAGCCACCTAGCTGCCTCCTGTTCTTCTTTTTAAAACAAATTAAATTAAATTTTAATTTTTTTATCCCCCCCTCATTCTTACTACTAATAAATAATGAAGCAACTGTGGTCTTGTGTGGTTGCTAGTGACTTAGCCTTAAAGTCAGAATGACCAGGGTTCAAGTTCTGCCTCAGATACATACTGGCTGTATGACCCTTGGCAAATCACTTAACTTGTCAGTGCTAGAGTTGCAGAGATGATGCAAACCTGCATTGGAAGAGGGGATTTCCTAATCTGGGAGTTATTCGTATCAATGAAATCACAGGTCCTTATCCCTAATAATAACATTTCCATAGTAATTGGGGGGGGCGGGGGTCACACAGCTAGTAAGTGTCAAGTGTCTGAGGTCAGATTTGAACTCGGGTCCTTCTGAATCCAGGGTCAGTGTTCTATCCTCTGACCCACCTAGCTGCCCCCGAGTGACTTCTTTCTCAATGATAATAGTATAAATTGGCCATTACTGTATTATTATTACTTAGCTATACATATGGTAATTGTTTAGCAGATGTCATTTGGGGATACATGAAGCCCATTTCTACTTGTGAGGAAATGTTATTTTGTCTCTAGGGTAATTTTAGTTTCTATAAATAATTCCTGTTAGTAGGCATGGGTGTTTTGTTGACAAGTGCCTATTTTTAAACTCATTTTTCACTTGAACTTTTTTGCTATAGTCATGTATGCTTCTTTTGGATTGTGTGTGGATTTTAAAAATAAATGCATCCTAACTATCACATCCAAAGCAAAGAATGTTGAGAGTCAAGTCAAATATTTCTCTGCTTTGACCTGTAGAAGAGGCATTGAAACTAAAGGTGGTCAAGCATGACCCAGGATGGGGCATTTTCTGGCTAGCATATATAACACGTGGCTTATCTAAAATACCCAACAAAACAAATTCTACCAAATATTAGTCTTTGAGTTGAGTTGTAACTAGGCTAGAGTCACTGGGGCTTTGTCTGGGTGGAAGGTGGGCTGTGGTTCATACTCCTTCCTACTACCAGCTTTTGCCGTGGATACCATGAATGCCATCCCTTGGAAGCTGCCTGGCAAGATTATACCTAACTAGGGCAGGCTGTCCTCAGCTTATCCCCTCCCCCATTCTGCCTCCCTCTCCTCCTTAGCTACTCCCCAGGGTTGCCTCGAATGCACACCCAACTCAGGCAGATTGTCCTCTGCAATTCCTCCCCCTGCCACACACACTTTCGAGGTTCTTCAGCATAACTACATCCCACTGGGGCACACTGTCCTCTTCTCTTCTCTTCCTTGTCATTCTCATTATCTCCCCATGATTGCCTGGCATTAGTATGCACAACACCACCCTGTTTCCTTCCTTTTAAGCGTCTTTGCTTATAACTCTCCTCTCAGCCCTCCTCCTTTCCAACTGAATTTGTCCAGAATTACTAGTTACGGTTCTGTTTCTGTGTGAAATAAACCTTGGGTTGAGATGATTTCTAAGTTCTCTCCCAGCTGTCATTGACTGTTCTAGGGTCAGATCTTCTATATTTTAAGGCACATCAGCCTTAACATTCTGTGCTCTAAAGCTCCTTTTGGCTCTAGAAAAATGATTTTACTTCATTTTTGGCAATGCAGAAAGCACATACTGTTCTTTGAACTGCCTCAGGTTCTTCATGAAAAACATCAGCTATATTGGAGTCGGACAAAAGTATTGGTAAACAGAACATCTTGGTTAGCAGAATATGAACCAGAAATCATTCTCTCTGGCTTTCCCTAGGAGACAGGAGGTGTCATTGCATTGACTTCTAGGAGAGAGATGGAGGATTTACCAATTAAAGACTACAATCTCTCCATGGTGTGATCCCAGCATTACTTGCCTCCTGGTGAAAAGAATGGAAAAGCCAAAACAGAAAGTAGTCAAAGGAGTGGATAGGAAATATTTTAGATTTCAGATCAGCTGGAGAGTGGAGGGCGGGAAGGCTCTTGAGTAGGGTTGTTTGCTCCCTTATAGAGGGATGCCATATAACAAGACTGTACCCTATAAATAGATAAACCCACACTTCTATATCCCTTCTTCCCCACCTTCTTGCAGGAACATAGGATCATAGACCTAGAATGTACCTCAGAAGACATATAGTCTGCCCGAGAAAAAATAACAACAAAATAAAGTGAAAATAGTATGCTTTTGTCTAAATGCAGACTCCATAGCTCTTTTTCTAGATGTGGGGAGCATCTTCCATTGTAAGTCTTTTGTAATTGCCTTGGATCATTGGATTGCTGAGAAGAGCTAAGTCTATCACAGTTGATCATCACATAATGTTGCTGTTACTGTGTATAATGTTCTCCTGGTTCTGCTCACTTCACTCAGCATAGTCCATTTAAGTCTTTCTAAGTTTTTTCTGAAATCTGCCTGCTCATCATTTCTTTTTCTATTTAAAAAATTAATTTTAATTATTTTTTCAATTACGTGTAAAGATTTTTTTTGAGTTCCAGATTTTTCTCCCACCCTCCCTTCCCTTCCCCCTCCTGAAGACAGCAAGCAATTTGATACAGATTACACATTACAATCATGTTAAACATATTTCCACATTAGTCTTGTTGTACGATAAGAATCAGAACAAAAGGGAAAAAATGGAAGAAAGAATAAACAAGAACAAGAACAAAAAAGTTGCAACAAAGGTGAAAATAGTATGCTTCAATCTGAATTCAGACTCCATAGTTCTTTTTCTTAAAGTGGAACTGCTCATCATTTCTTTCTTTCTTTCTTTCTTTCTTTCTTTCTTTCTTTCTTTCTTTCTTTCTTTCTTTCTTTCTTTCTTTCTTTCTTTCTTTCTTTCTTTCTTTCTTTCTTTCTTTTGCAGGGCAATGAGGATTAAGTGACTTGCCCAGGGTCACACAGCTAGTAAATGTCAAGTGTCTGAGGCTAGATCTTGAATCCAGGAATGGTGCTTTATCCACTGCAACACCTAGCTGCTCTGCTCATCATTTCTTATAGCACAATAGTATATCATCACATTCATCTACCACAATTTGTGCAGCCATTCCCCAATTGATGGGCATCCCCTCAATTTCCAACTCTTTGCCACCACAAAAAGAGCAGCTATAAATATCTTTGTACATGTGGATACTTTTCCCTTTTCTATGATCTCTGTGGGATACAGACCTAGCAGTATTATTGCTGCAAAGTTTTATAGCCCTTTGGGCATAGTTCCAAATTGCTCTAGAGGAGTCCTTAATCCCTTTTAGGGGAGATCCTAGACAGGAGCCATAGCTATGCATTATGTGAGAGATTTCCCCTTGAATTCCATGAGAAAGGCAATGAGCTAAAGAGCACAGGAAAAAATCTGATCCCCTCTTTTAGAGGTCAAGCTCTCCAGGACTGAATACAGTCTAAGTAAATACAAAGAAGGAGGCATCTAGGTGACACTAGGTAATAGAGCACTGGGTCTAAAGTCAGGAAAACCTGAGTTCAAATCCAGCCTCAGATGCTTACTAGCTATTGATCTTGGACAAGTAACTTAACCTTTGCCCACCCCAGTTTCTTCATCTGTAAAATGGGGATAATATACCATCTACCTCCAGGGTAGTTTTGAGGATCAAATGAAATAATATTTGTAAAGTGTTTACTATAGTACTTGGTACATAGTATATGCTATATAAATGCTAGTCATTGTTATTAGTGGTCATGGTGGTGGTGGTAGATGGGTGGTGCAGTGGATAGAGCACCTGGCCTAGAGCCAGGGAGACCTGACTTCACCTCAGACACCTATTAGCTGTATGACCCTGGACAAGTCACTTAACCCGATTTGCTCCAGCTTTCTCATCTATAAAATGAGCAGTAGAAGGAAATGGCAACCCCCTCCAGTATATTTGCCAAGAAAACCCCCAATGAGGTCACAGAGTCAGATATAACTAAAACAACTCAACAACAACCACAAATAGTAGTGGTGGTGGTGGAGGCGGCAGGGACAACAGCATCAGCAGTAGTAGTAGTAATGGTAGTAGTCTCCTTGTCGTTGCCATAATGATCTTTGTCCCTTTTGGGAATGAATTCTTCCTCCCTGTACTACAAATAACACTTGGATCCTAGTTTGGATCCTGTCCAACTCCCTTTTTTTTTTTTTTTTTTTTTAGTGAGGCAGTTGGGGTCAAGTGACCTGCCCAGGGTCACACAGCCAGTAAGTGTTAAGTGTCTGAGGCCGGATTTGAACTCAGGTACTCCTGACTCCAGGGCCGGTGCTCTATCCACTGCGCCACCTAGCTGCCCCATCCAACTCCCTCTTGATGGAATTTCCCTTCAGGCTCAGTGATTGCCTTGATTATTAACCTCATAGGGGATCTAACAGTATTGTCCATTGCCAATTCTTTTTTTTTAAATTTCTTTGAGTCCATTGCCAATTCAAACCCTTTCCCTCATGCTTGCTGCTCAGAGGTTGACTAAGTTGCTTCTTGACCTGAAACCTTCCACCTCCACTCCCTTCTCTCCCTGCCCCAAGATTGTAGAGACTTGAGAGCAGCAGAAAAACATTGGAGTAGATCATCAAAGAGGACGATCTAGTCCCAGGGGCATTTGCAACCTTGCAAGGGACACAGGGCTGACCCTGCCACTGGATACAGCCACCCTCATTGTCTATCAGAAAGAAGCACAGTGAGCCTCCTATATTCTTTCATGGGGAGGTAACTGAGACCAGTGAGAGTCGCTTATGGACCTGTGTATGTCTGAGGATTCCTCACAGATCAGGCTTATGCTGTCATTTAAAAAAATTTTTTTTTTTAATTTATTTAGTGAGGCAATTGGGGTTAAGTGACTTGCCCAGGGTCACACAGCTAGTGAGTGTTAAGTGTCTAAGGCCGGATTTGAACTCAGGTATTCCTGACTCCAGGGCTAGTGCTCTATCCACTGCACCACCTAGCTGCCCCTGTCATTTTTTTTAAGAGCCTAGAACTATGACTGTTACAACTAGAGAACCCTGAATGCTATCAGGCGTAAGGGAGACAGAGTTAAATAGAAGTGGTTCTGAAAAGGATCTGAGAGATGGGAGAAGCATAAATAGTAGTTATTCTAAAAAAGATCTGAGGATTTTAATGGACTGAACGTTCAATACAAGTCAGCAGTGGGATATGGCAGCCAAAAACACCCTCATCAATCTTGGACTGCATTAAGAGGAGGATGGTTCGAAGAATGGGGTGGTTGTAGCTTCACTGGACTTTGTTCTCTTTTTCTCTTTTGTCGACTTTGCCAATGTGATGTATGTGAGGTGGAACCTCAGAGCTGCTTTTTCATTTCTCTAATTATTGTGATTTGGAGCTTACGTTCATATAGCTAGAGTTAGTTTGGATCTCTTCTCCTGAGAAGATATCATATCATATCCTCTCACCATTTATCACTTGGCGAAAGGCCTTTATTCTTATTCATCTGAACCAGTTCCATATATATGTGTTTTATATAATGTGTATACCTATATAGAGAGATGTAGATATAAATAGGCATATAGGTGTATATATATACATATATAAAATTATCTTGGAATGAGACCTTTATCAGAGAAATTTCCTGCAAAGATTTTTTCCCGTTAGCCATTTCCCTTCCAATCCTGGTGGCATAGGATTTGTGTAAAACTTTCTATGAAACAATCAAAATTATCCTTTTTTTCCCCTTCTATGATTTTCTCTATCCCCTGTTCAGTAATGAAAGCTTCCCCTATCCATAAATGTCTAGGTCATGTAACCTTTTTTTTTTTTATTGTCATGTAACCTTTTACAGCTTATCTTAATATGGTGTGATCTGTTGGTCTAAATTTAACTCCTGCCAGATTGCTACCCAATGTTCCCAAGCAGTTATTGTCATATAGTGAGTCCTTATCCTAGTAGCTGGGATCTTTGTTGACCAAACTTTAGGCTACTAAGTTCATTTGCTTCTATATGTTGTATATCTAATCTGTTCTACTGATCAACCTCTCTATTGTTTTTTTGTTTTTGTTTTTGTTTTGTTTTTGCAGGGCAATGAGGCTTTAAGTGACTTGCCCAGGGTCACACAGCTAGTTAAGTGTCAAGTGTCTGAGGCCAGATTTGAACTCGGGTCCTCCTGAATCTGGGGCCAGTGCTTTATCCACTTTGCCACCTAGCTTCCCCACAACCTCTCTATTGTTAACTGGTACCAAATCATTTTGATGATTACTGCTTTGTAGTATTGTTTAAAATACAGTATCATTAGGCCCCTTCATTCCCACTTTTTTTCATTACTTCCCTTGAAATTCTTAACTTTTTGTTGCTTTAGATGAATTTTGTTATAATTTTGTCTAGTTCTAGAAGGTAATCCTTTAGTTGATTGATTGGCATGCCATTGATTTAGTAAATGATGTAATATTATCATTTTTATTACACTGGGTCAGTCTACTCATAAGCAGTTACCATTTCTCCAGTTATTTAGGTCTGTGTTATTTATTTATTTATCTTTCTATCTACCTATCTATCTATTCATTCATTGATTTGTTTATTTTTTGGGGGGGCAATGAGGGTTAAGTGACTTGCCCAGGGTCACACAGCTACTAAGTGTCAAGTGTCTGAGGTCAGATTTGAACTCAGGTCCTCCTGAATCCAGGGCTGGTGTGCTATCCACTGCGCCACCTAGCTGTCCCAGTCTATGTTATTATAGAACATGCTTTGTGATTATATTCACAGTTCCTGTGTGTGTCTTGATAGGTAGATTTCAAGATGTTTTATACATTTTGTATTTATTTTATATGGAATTTCTCTACCTATCTCTGCCTGCTGGGCTTTCTTAGTAGTATACAGAAATGCTGATTAATATGGGTTTGTTTTACATTCATATCATTTTTCAAGAACCTAAAGTACTGGCAGACTACATGGAAGCTCAGTCAGATCTAGATCCACTAGGCATTCTCTGTGTGTGTGTGTTATTTTTTGATAATAATAATAACAATGATAACTAACATTTATCGAGTGATTACTATGTTCCAGGCACTATGCCAAGCACTTTATAATTTTTATGTCATTTGAGCTTCACAACAATCCTGGGAGCTTGGTGCTATCAGGATTCTCATTTTATAGGTGAAGAGGCTGAAGCAAACAAAGGTCAAGTGACTTGCCCAAAGTCACATAGCTAGTAAGTATCTGAGGTCATATTTGAGCACAAGTCTCCCTGACTCCAGGCCTGCTACTCTGTCCATAGCGCCACCTAGTCGCCCATATCTCTTATTTTCACATCATCTTCATTTCTGAATTTATCCATCTTTACTTCCCTACCCAGCAAGCTACCCCTTGGGACAAAGAATAAAAAAGAAGGAAAAAACTAATCATCAAACCAATCATATGTGACAGCATATGCAATATCCCACACTCATAATCTCCCAGATCTTCAAAGTATATTTTGTATGCCTGCTTTTCTGCATTCTCTCTGACATTATCTCCATCTTTTGTCATCTTTGCCATTTTGCTGGGTTGTTTCGATGTGCATTTTTCTTGTTATTAGTATTTACGAAAATTTTCTGATATCTTTTGTTTTTATATCACTTAAATTTCCCACTCTATTCTTCCCCCCACTTGCTCCCATAGAGTCATCCCTTACAATAAAGTATGAAGAAAAGAAGAAAAAAATTCGGCAAAACTCAAGAAAATATCAAAGATAACATATGTCATATATAGTATCCCACATTCATGGTCTCCCGCTTTTCAAATGGAGTGATAGGAGTTCTTTTCCTATCTTCCTTAAGACCAAACTTGTTTCAGATGATTTTTGCATCATTCCATTTTGATTATTTTGTGTGGTTCTTTCTATTTGCATTGTTATAGTAATTACATATATTGTTTTCCAGGTTCTGTTTGCTTTACTTTGCATCAGTTCTTATGTCTTTCCATGTTTCTCTCTTTTTTTTCTTGGCTATTAACTAGCTGATAGACATCTGCATTTTATTTTATTTTATTTTTTTTGCAACAAACATTTATTTTATTTTCCATTTACATGTAAGGGTAGTTTTCTTTTTTTTTCTTAATAGTATTTTATTATTTTCAATTACATGTAAAGATAGTTTTGAGCAGTCATTTTTATAAGATTTTGAGTTCCAATTTTTTATCGCTCTCTCTTTTCCCCCACCCCAAACAGCAAGTAATATGATATAAGTTATACATTCTAATCTGTTTAACAATAATGTTAAACATATTTTTACATTAGTCATGCTGTGAAAGAAGAATCAGAACAAAAGGGGAAAAACATGAGAAAGAAGAAACAAACAAACAAAAAACCAGCAACAAAAATGAAAATAGTATGCTTTGATCTGCATTCAGACTCCATAGTTCATTTTGGGGATGTGGAGAGCATTTTCCACCTGGAATTGTTTTGGATCATTTTATTGCTGAGAAGAGCTAATTCTATCCCAGTTGATCATCATGTAAGGGTAGTTTTCGAGTTCCAAATTTTTCTCCCTCGCTCCCTCCCTTTCCTCCCCCCTCCACAAGATCGCAATATATATGATATATTTCCATGTTTCTCTTTATTCACTATGTCTATTGTATCTTACAGCACAGTAATATTCCAGTGTATTTATGTACCAAAATTTCACAGTCCTTTGACTTGTTTGTAATTCTTTGCCACAACAAAAAAGTGGACTTGGGACCTTTTTGGTTGTCCTGGCTTCCTTGGGGTATATTCCCAGCATTGTGATCTCAAAGAGTATGGATGTTTTAATAATTTTTAAAAGCATATTCCAGGGGGCAGCTAGGTGGTGCAATGGATAGAGCACCGGCCCTGGAGTCAGGAGGACCTGAGTTCAAATCCGGCCTCAGACACTTGACACTTACTATCTGTGTGACCCTGGGCAAGTCACTTAACCCCAATTGCCTCACAAAAAAGCCCCCCAAACAAAACAAAACAAAACAAAAGCATAATTCCAGGTAGCTCTCTAGATTGGTAGGAGCAACTCACAACTTCACCAACAGTGTTTTAGGGTACCTGTCTTTCTGCAACCCTATTAACTATCTTTCTTTGGGCACCTTTTCCTATTTGCTGGATTTGGGTTAAACCTCAGAATTGCTTCAATTTGCATTTTTCTTATTGGTAGTGATTTGGAACAGTCTTTCATATGGTTGTTAATAGTTTGTATTTCTTTAGTTTGAGAACTGTATTGTTTAGCCAGTTATTTGTTAAGTAATATATGTGACTTATGCTCCAGACTTACTCTTCCAACTCAAAGGAGATAAAAGTTCCTAGCACAGTATCTAGTACATAGAAGGTGTTTAATTCTCATTCTCTTCCTCTCCTTCCCATTCAAAATGGCAGACTGGATCCACAGAGTGACTGCTGTTTCTCTCTGCCTCAGAGTGCTATCCTAATCACCTGTCTCTGTGTGTGTGTGTGTGTGTGTGTGTGTGTGTGAGAGAGAGAGAGAGGTATTGGTGTTTTTCTAAAGTTATATAGTTCAAAAGCCCCAACTGGTGTGCTCACTCCATCCACTGATTATTGGTTGATGTCAATTAATCAACCAGATGTAATTAGCTTTTGTTGTTTTTGAGGGGGAAGTGGGCTCAAGCCTAAGCACACGTGACAGAAGGCTCCTGAAAGTCCCTTTGCTGGAGTCATCAAGACATTCCCCTTGGGTATGGTATAGTTTTCTGCTGGGGTCCTTGTAGAGTTCTGAAGCTACCTTTCCTTTGTGTATCCAGTTTGTCCTCCACTCCCAAAAAAGACATTGCCACAAGACCTGGCTGTTCTTGCTTGGCTGCCATTAGGATGCTCCAAAGTTCATAAGGTCAAGGGAAAATGAAGAGACAGAGGCTCCTCCTTGCCCCCTACTCAAGTTACCTTTCAGGCACTTGGCTGAAACTACTCTCTCCTCTAAGCTGCCTGATACTTGAATGTTGAATTCTGAACTGGTTTGCTATTTATAAAAGACCCACAGAGATGACAGGGCACATGTAATTTTAATGCCATTGATTGATTGATTCAGTAGAGTTGTTCTTGTCTGTTAAAGGTATCAGGGCTAGAGATTTCTGTTGGTTAATTTAAGTGGGGTGGGGCGATTGACTCAACCTTATACAACTGACCTTATACACATAATGTGTACATATATATATGTGTGTATATATATATATGTCTCTGTGTGTGTGTATACATATATATGTACACACACATATATCTTGGCTATCAAGATTTGAAATCCTTATCAGAGATAGTTGCTGCAAATATTTTTCAGTTAGTGCTTTCCCTCCTTGTCCTAATATCCATGCAAGAGTCTTTCAGTTCCAGTGAGCATTATTTCTTAATAGTTCCAACTTAACTATCCATATATATATTTCTGGAAGATGCACTGTCATGAAAACTTGAAGGGTATCGAGGAGATCAGTCATCCCCCTAGACTTCCCATAAACCTTTGCAACACTGAAATTTAACAGTTCCTACTAGAATGGAATTGCCTGTAGCAGTCATGAAATATTTATACTCAGGGCCAGTTACCTTTCCTTTGACCAGATATCCTTCACCATAGGAGAGGTCAGTTTTGGGTGGTTTCCTCTTCCCCTGCTCTTGTCTATATGCACCTTCTCGTACATCAGTATGTGTGTACCTCCTGGCTCTCTCACTAGCTCAGTCCTAATCACAGGGGCTTGTTCTGTGACATATAGAAAGTTTGAGAGATTTAATTTCTGGGTGGTTAATAATTTAATTAATTATGGCTAGCAAATAATTAATAAAAGGATGGTCATTTGGCCAGTCTCTCCTAAACCAAAGATCAAACATAACAGGCCTCTCAAAGTTCATATGCCCTTGGAAGAGTGGGTGTTCCTCAACAGGCAGCAATCAACTTTGACTGGTTAACAATTGATGAGAGAATGAATATTATAATGAGAGGTGGACTTATTCTAATGAGAGGCTGGGGGCCATGACTCTGATCACTCAGTTTTGGACAAAGAGACTTATGGCTACCCAGACACCCCCACCCCCACCCCCACCCCATGACAATCTAGAAAAAAGGGAGAATCCACTTCTGCTCAGACCTATCTGACCAAAACACAGTGGGTGGGGAATTCACCAATTTGCCTAGATTAGAATTTCTTTACCTTTTGATCGGATCCAAGTTTTTCCAGCTGGTAAGTTTAGCCCAAGATTTCATCTCATTATCAGCTCTGCACTTCAAAGGCTGCCTGAATAATCTACAGCATCTCATTTCTGAGTGAGGAAATAGAAAGAGGAAAAACCTTAGTCCTAATTTAATAATTGGTTATCAATATGAGAGAAGTATCATTTTTCTCAGTTCAAGACTTTCTTCTCTCAATTGCTCAAGACTGCAATTTGAGGGGCAGCTCGGTGGCTCAGTGGATAAACCACCGGCCCTAGATTCAGGAAGACCTGAGTTCAAATCTGGCCTCAGACACTTGACACTTACTAGCTGTGTGACCTTGGGCAAGTCACTTAACCCTCATTGCCCTGCAATAAATAAATAAATAAGTTAATTTTTTTTAAAAAGACTGCAATTTGGAACTATGCCCACAGGGTTATGGGACTGTACATATCCTTTGACTTAGTAATACTACTACGAGGTATGTATCCCAAAGAGATCATAGAAAAGGGTGATGTATGGGGGCAGCTAGGTGGCACAGTGGATAAAGCACCAGTCCTGGATTCAGGAAGACCTGAGTTCTAATGTGGCCTCAGACACTTGACACTAGCTGTGTGACCCTGGGCAAGTCATTTAACCCCCATTGCCTTAAAAAATATTTATAGCAGCTCTCTTTATAGTGGCAAAGAATTGGAAAGCAAGGAAATGCCCATCAATTGGGGAATGGCTGAACAAGTTGTGGTATATGAATGTAATGGAATTACTATTGTGCTGTAAGAAATGATGAGCAGGTAGATTTCAGAAAAACCTGGAAAGACTTAAATGGACTGATGCTGAAAGAAGTGAGAAGAACCAGAAGAGCAGTGTACCCAGTAACAGCAACATAGTGTGATGATCAACTGTGATAGACTTGATTCTTCTTAGCAGTGATCCAAGACAATTCCAAAGAACTCATGATGGAAAATGTTCTCCACATCCAGAAAAAAGAACTATGGATTCTGAATGTAAATTGAACCATACTGTTACTACTTTTTGGTTGTTTTTTTTTTCTTTCTTGAGGTTTTCCCTTGTGTTCTGATTCTTCTTTCACAACATGAATAATGCAGAAATATGCTTTTCTTTTCTTTTTTTTTTTTTTGGTGAGGCAACTGGGGCTAAGTGACTTGTCCAGTGTCACACAGCTAGTACATTCAAGAGTCTGAGGTCGAATTTGAACTCAGGTCCTCCTGAATCCAGGGTCGGTGCTTTATCCACTGCACCACCTAGCTGCCCCTAAAGTCTATTTCTAAGGGAAATTTTCTGGCCCAATAGTCTTTCTTCTCAATTAGTCTTTGCTTTGCTGTCACAAATTTATCTCAGATTTCTGAAGTGCACTATTGAGAGTCCTCTAGGATTCTGGTATAATGATAACAGAATAATAATTAGCATTTATATAGTGCTTTAAGGTTTGCAAACTATTTTACATATGTTGTCTGATTTGATCCTGACAACAACTCTGGGAGGTTGGTGCTATTATTACCCCACTTTACAGATGAAGAAACAAAGGCAGGCAGAGGTTAAATGACTCAACTAAGGTCAGGTAGCAAGTAAGTGTCTGAGGCAGTATTTGAATTCATGTCTTCCTGACTCCAAGTCCAACACTCTACTGTGCTACCTACCTGCTTCCTTTTCTGGATTTACTTAAACTGTTACCATCTTTCCATGGCATCAACAAATCAATGAGCATTTAATAAGCCCTTACATGTGCCAGACACTTTGCTAAGCTCTTGGGATAAATAGAAAGACAAAAACAGTCCCTGTCCTGGAGAAGACTGAATTCTACTGGGAGAGAGCCCATAAATAAGCACATATATGATACGTAGGAGTAGATGGAAGGTAACCTTATCAGGGAATATTAATTACCTAATTACCCATAGTTCAGTGCATAAATAGTGTGCATGAACATGATCCTAAGAGGGTATTTCTGGTGGCATGTTTCACTGATGTAAGATAGGTAGATCAGAGACTTTTTTTTTTTTGCAAGGCAATTGGGGTCAAGTGACTTGCCCAGGGTCACACAGCTAGTAAGTGTCAAGTGTCTGAGTCAGATTTGAACTCAGGTCCTCCTGATTCCAGGGCTGGTGCTCTATCCACTGCGCCATCTAGCTGTCCCATCAGAGACTTTCTCCCAGACACATGCAGATGGAGATAGCTAAAGTGACGGATGCATTTCTGTGAGTGTAGCCCCTGCTTCCAAAGGAATTCTACCAACCTCTGTGTTTCTGTTTTAGCTGACTTAGGTCAACTCCAGGGACTTGTGGTTTGTTTGCTTATGCTAGACTCCAGCAAAAGGCTCCAGCTCCCTTTGAATAACTCAGATTGGAATAACCAAGGGGCAAAAAAGTCATCCTAATCTTCTCCTTTGTCTAACTTGGACCCTCCCTCCCACCCCCAAATTTGTGCAAGCTTTCCAAAAATCTTTCAGTTGCCTGAGCTGAGGAAGCTGTTTGGGATTCTATAGGTATATAAAAACTGCTGAAACAACTGAACAACAGCACCCCTCAGAGCCCTCTCCCTTGTTGTTCACCAACACTGCATTAAATGCACACAAGCCCCCCTCTGTACTCTTCATATGCCAGTGCTCTCCCCACCCCCAAAACAATTATTTAAGAGGGCAACTAGGTGGTACAGAGGATAGAGCCTTTCTAGAGTCAGGAAGACCCAAGTTCGAAATAGGCTTCAGACATTTACTAGCTGTGTGACCCTGGGCAAGTCACTAAACCCTATCTGCCTCAGTTTCCTCATCTGTAAAATGAGCTGGAGAAGGCAATGGAAAACCACTCCAGTAGCTTTGCCAAGGAAACCCCACAAGGGGTCATGAAGAGTCAGTCACAACAGAACAAAAGTATTCTTTGAAAGCTCAGACCTGGCTAACTTAAATTTGTAACATCAAGATAACTTGGTCATTCTATTGACTAGTGTGGAATTTTTTTGGTTTTGTTTTGTAGGGCAATAAGGGTTAAGTGACTTGCCCAGGGTCACACAGCTAGTAAGTGTCTGAGGCTGGATTTGATAGTGTGGAATTTTTTTAGGCTACATCAGTCTAGTTATCTACTCAGAACACATCCTCTTATGTGAATTATGACTCCCATCCTCACTTTTTTCCACCTGTACTCACCCTGTGCCCTATAGCCTCCAATGCCAATGACTGACTACGTGGAGGATTTAGAAGTGGGTCAAGGGTACCGGCAATATGCCCAACAATCAGCCAAAGCTGTGTACTAAGAAGGTTCTGGCCATTATTTCAAGGGAGGAAAGGGGGGAAGGGAACAGGCATTTATTGTGATCACTATGTGCCCTGCACAGTGCTAAGCACTCTTCAATATTATCTCATTTGATCCTCATGACAATCCTGGGAGGTAGGTACTGTTCTTCATCTTACAAAGGAGGAAACTGAAGTAGACAGAGGTTAAGTGACTTGCCCAGAGCTGCACAGCTAGTCGGTGTCTGGGGTCAAATTTGAACTCAGGTCTTCCTGATTCCAGGTCCAGCACTCTATTCACTACGCCACCCAGCTGCCTGTGTCAGCCCTTTGTCAATCCTTCTGAAAATTCCATAGCAATAGAGTCTCTTAGGGGATGAAAGGTCCCTTGGGTGGCCTTTCAGCTGGCATTACCCTTATATGCTAAGGAATTCACTCTTTCTTCTGCCAGTCTTTACTAGAATGAGCTCACTTCATACCATCCTCCCTCACCCACTGCATTTACATGGAAGGGACAAGAAGATAATGTGGCGGGGGCGGCTAGGTGGCGCAGTGGATAAAGCACCAGCCCTGGAGTCAGGAGTACCTGAGTTCAAATATGGCCTCAGACACTTGATACTTACTAGCTGTGTGACCCTGGGCAAGTCACTTAATCCCCATTGCCCCACAAAAAAAAAAGAAGATAATGTGGCTTACAGAGGTGACTGTGTGGGGGATTGGGAGGGGCATGGGCCCAAGGCAGGGGCATGGAAATCAGTAAACAATGCGCGTGCCTCGGTTGGCATAGGCTTTCCATCAAGAATGATTTGCTAACTATCCTATCCTGCTAAAGCCATGTCTTTAAGTTTGGAGATGAGAAAGGGTGAGAGGATATTAGGGGGGATTTATGGTGTCCACTCCCATAGCATCACCAGCATTTATGCAGCTACTTCGAGGTCTGCAAAGAACTTCATATATATAACCATCTTCTGTGACCCTAACAATAATAGCTAATGTTTATACAGTGTTTTAAGGTCTGTAAAGTGCTTTACAAATATTATCTCTTTTTATGTATATTATAATATTATTATATGCACAATATATAATATATGTATAATAATATTATATGCATAATATATTATATGTATAACATTATGTATAATATTATCTCTTTATCACTATCCTGGAAGGTGCTATTAGTCTCATTTTCCAGATGAGGAAACTGAGGCAAGCAGTGGCTAAGTGACTTGCCCAAGGTCACACAGCTAGTAAGCGCTAGTAAGGATTTGAA
Source organism: Dromiciops gliroides (assembly GCF_019393635.1). Lineage (NCBI taxonomy): Eukaryota > Metazoa > Chordata > Mammalia > Microbiotheria > Microbiotheriidae > Dromiciops > Dromiciops gliroides. The sequence continues at coordinate 211,847,829 of NC_057862.1, forward strand.
CTCGGAACTGCCCTGACTCCAAATCCAGCTCTCTATCCATTGCACTACGTAGCTGTCAACCACCCTATGACATATTTTACAGAAGAGGAAACTGGGTCTCAGAGACACTTACTTGCCTGGGATCATGCTGTAAAGAGTCTGAGGGATGATTCAAACTCAGCCCTGTCCTGACTCCAAGTCTGTCTGTCCATCCACACCCCGGGTTGCCCCATGTTTGATGGTACCATCAACAGCTGGCTCCTCAGAGCAAAGGGCTTCAAGGAGGAAGGGTCAAGTCAAGGCAATGAGAATTAAATTTAAGGGGTTACTATTTGCCAGACACTGCATGATATAAAGATAAGCAGAAAAAAACAATTCCTGCCTTCAAGGAGCTTACATACTCACAGAAGAGGATCACATATAGAAGAAAGCTGAAAAGGGAGTTTGGTAGAGAAAGTCTGGAGAGGGGGGGAGTGCAGCCTGGTGAGGAATGAAGAAGCAGCTGAACTGGGTGTCCTCCTGAAAATGAACATTCTGGGAGGAAACAGTCAATCAAAGGGAGAGCCGCAGGAGGGCAGGGTCCTTCCAAAGCGGGGAGTCTGGGAGTGAAATGAACTTCCAGGGTGAAGAAGTTCCTGTGGCCTAGTAGGAACACAAGGCAGAGTCAGGAGAGCACCCTGCAGAAGTCATCTCATTTTTACCAATACTTCCATTTGGCCAGCTGATTCTACATAGACTCTCCCTGCTTAAAATTGAATGGCTCCTGGTTCCCCTCTGTCTCAGCCTCTCAGGTTTTGGCATCTCTGAGGGGTTCTGGTTCCTGACCAGCATAGGCTCTCATTTAGTGCTTGCTAAACTATGAGTTGAATCCCACTGCTTTTTCCCTGGTTAAGAGTTTTCCCTCTGTACCACCTGACACCTATCAGATTGGCTAAAATGACAAAAAAGGAAAATAATAAATGTTGGAGAAGCTGTGGAAAAATTGGAACACTAATGCATTGTTGGTGGAACTGTGAACGGATCCAACCATTCTGGAGAACAATTTGGAATTATGCCCAAAGGGCTATAAAGCTGTGCATACCCTTTGTGACCCAGCAATACCACTTTTGGGTCTTTTCCCCAAAGAGATCTTGGAAAAGGGAAAAGGACCCACATGTACAAAAATATTTATAGCTGCTCTTTTTGTGGTGGCAAGGAATTGGAAGTTGATGGGATGCCCATCAATTGGGGAATGGCTGGACAAGTTGTGGTATATGAATGTAAAGGAATTTTATTGTGCTATAAGAAACAATGAGCAGGAGGAGTGCAGAGAAACCAGGAAGGACTTGCCTGGGCTGATGAGGAGTGAGATGAGCAGAACCAGGAGAACATTGTGCACAGTATCATCAACATTGTGTGTTGATCAACTGTGATAGACTAGATTCTTCTCACCAATCCAATGGTGCAAGAAAGTTCCAAAGGACTCATGATGGAAAAGGCTCTCCAAATCCAGAAGAAAAAAAAAGGAACTGTGGAATATGGACGCTGATTGGACCATACTATTTCTTTTGGTTTTGGTGCTGTTGTTTTTCTTTTTTGAGGTTTTTCCTTTTTGCTCTGATTCTTATTGTATAACATGACTAATGCAGAAATACGTTTAATGTTATTATACATATATATATATATACACACACACATATATATACATATATACATACATGTGTATATATATATATATATATATATATATATATATATAACCTATATCAGATTACCTGATTTCTAGAGGAGGGGGGAGGTAGGGGAGGGAAGGAGAAAAATTTGAAATTGGAAATCTTATCTAAACAAATGTTGAAAACTTTAATTAATTAATTAATTAATTTTTTTTAAGCGTTTTCCCTCTGGTCCAGTATTTGTCCCTTCTAACTCCTCCCTTCCCTTGTCTAGGGATATCTGACAACCCAGTCCAGGGTCCTTTCTGTTATACCACATAACTAAAGACAGGTGGTCCCTGTCAAATGTCAAATATGGTGGCCCATATGTATACAGCTCCACCCAGGGCTGGCTTCACCCAAAGGCAGAGTGTGGCATCACCTGTTCCATGTGAAAAGAGGGCATGCTCAGGGAGGGTATTTCCCCTGTCCCTATTCCTCCTCATGAACTGAAGATATTATAGATGCTGGAATATTGTCTCAGAATTACATAAATTTCAGAATTGGAAGATATCTCAGAAACCACTTAGCCTAACCTATTCCAGAAAAAGTTTTCCCACTACACAAGGTATCAGACACATTGGCCCATGGGCCACATTCTAGACAAATTAATATGTAGCCTGTGGAGTTTAGTGCCTCCTGTTTTTATTTAAGTTTGACACCTATACCATAATGTTAAAGTGGAAAGATCCTGATCTTTAATGGTTCTGGAGTAAGAAGACTTGTATTTTAATTCTGTCTCTGTCAATTAATTACTCTTTGTGCGACCTTGGGTAAGTCATTTAACCTCAGTTTAGCCTCAATTTCCTCATTCATAAAATGAGGAGGTTGAACTGGATGACCTCTAAGGTTCCTTCCAGCTTTGAATCTGAGATGTTCTGATTCTCAACCTTTGCTTAAAGACCTCAAGTAGGGGCACCTAGGTGATACAGTGAATAGAGCACCAGCTCTGGAGTCAGGAGGACCTAAATTCAAATCTGACCCCAGATTTTTACTAGCTGTGTGATCCTTGGGCAAGTCACTTAAACTCAGATCAATTTAATTTAAGAAAAAAAAAAGGAACTCAAATGAGGGGGAGACTACTTCCTCCCAAGTCAGCCCATTCTGCTTTCGGATTACTCTGCGAGGAAGATTTCCTTAAATTGAACTCCTACCCAACTGCTCCTAGTTTTGCTTTCTTGAATGAAGTAAACAACCACAGAGACAGTGCTAGTCAGATCCTGCACTACCCTAAATTCATGAGATCTTAGAATTGGAGACGTGCAGCTGGACAGGACCTAAGAGACTGCCTAATACAACCCTTTTTTTTTTTTTCAAATCTTTTAGGGGCAATGAGGGTTAAGTGACTTGCCCAGGGTCACACAGCTAGTAAGTGTCAAGTGTCTGAGGCTGAATTTGAACTCAGGTCCTCCTGAATCCAAGGCCAGTGCTTTATCCACTGCGCCACCTAGCTGCCCCAACCCTCTCTTTTTATACCCGAGGAAACTGAGGTTAAACTGAAATTAAATCATTTGATCAAGGTCATTCAAAGGACCATTTGCATGACTTTTTTTTTTTTAATCTTATGCTCCTTGACTGCCCAAGGGCAGAATTCCTGAGAACTGGAGAGAAGAGAGATCCTAGCATCTGGCTTCCAGTTTCAAAGAGAAGATATTGTAGTTCCTGACTCTCTTCAGGTCCCTGAAGGAAGAGAAAGACAGGGAAAGAAGCCAACATGATAGGCAGCCAGTAGTTTTCAGTCTTGGACTTGCAGAGTAGATACTACCACATTCCTGTGTTTGAGGAAGACAAGAAAAAAACCGTTCATCTGTCTGGCTGGATTTTTACCAATTTGAGCGAGGTCTCCAAAGTATCTCAGTGATACAAGGCGCTTTCCAAAGGTTGATGAAGAAAGTGGTTTGGGACATGAAGTATTTGGAAGTACTCTTCTGACATGATTGTCTCTGGTGAGACTCTAGAACAGGGCTTCTTAAACTTTTTCCACTCTCAACCCCTTTTTGCCCAAGAAATTTTTACGCAACTCCTGGGTATATAGATATATAAAATAGGTCTACATAACATTTTACTGTAGCCAGATTTTTCGTAGCCCCCACATTCAGTTGTGTGACCCCATGGGGTCACAACCCACAGTTTAAGAAGCTTTGCCCTAGAGGAACCAATGAGAGTCTTATGGAGATGCTCCTTTGAGCTGAGGGTTACACAAGTAATTAATGGCAGAGGTAGAATTTGAACCTAGGTTCTCTGACGCCAGTGTCAATATTCTTTTCACTATAGTTGTAGGGTCTCAAAGGGTCCGGGTAATAAGAAGTCAGGGATCACATTGAGAGGCCAATGTGGGGCTCACTTGAGAATCTGTGGCTCACACATGTCACCCCATCTCTATTGGTGTAATCCTTGAAGGAACTTGAAATGACTATCAGAGGCCAAATGACTATCTCTTTCTTGGTTTCTTTTAGTGCTCTTTCTTACTCTATAGAATGCTGTTTACTGCTGAGGCATAATTAAATCCAAGAGCAATTTATTGAGATAATTAACAGCAAGGCTTGTTAGGAATGCTTTTTGTTAATGTCTATGGTAGTGGAAGAGCCTAATGATGCTCAATTAGTATTTAGCCTGTAATCAGGATACATACTATGCTAAAAAGACAATGAAAAAGCTCTTCTTTCAGGAAAAACTATCAGATGTTGGGCATATCAAAAGGCCACAGATATCTGGCTGCTCTTTCTACTTTCAGTTCAATAATTGAAGGAGGAGAAGTTATTATTATTTTTTTTTTTTGCAGGGAAATGAGGGTTAAGTGACTTGCTCAGTGTCACGCAGCTAGTAAGTGTCAAATGTCTGAGGCCAGGTCCTCCTGACTCCAGGGCCCGTGCTCTATCCACTGTGTCACCTAGCTGCCCTGGGGAGGAGAAATTCTTATGGAGCCATGTATAGGTCTGAAACAACAGATTCACAAAATTCCAGATTAGAAAGGACCTAAGAGTCATCTTGTCCAATATTCCACCCAATGAAGGAACTCGAACTCCCTTTAGCATTTCTAAGAGACAGTCCCTGAGCCTAAGGACTGTGTCCTACTGAAACTTTTTTTAAAAAAAATCTCACTCAGTGTCGGGCAGCTAGGTGGCACAGTGGATAAAGCACCAGCCTTAGATTCAGGAGGACCTAAGTTCAAATCCGGCCTTAGACACGTGACACATACTAGCTATGTGACCCTGGGCAAGTCACTTAACCCCCATTGCCCTGCAAAAAAAAAAAAATCTTACCCAGTGCTTAGGGTAGTCCCGTGTATACAGTAGGTACTTCATAAATGTTGAATTGAATTTGTTAAGTTCAAATACTTTAAGTCGCAGGGAGCTTATTCATTCCTGAAGCAGTCGAGACCTTGATATGACCGTGAGCAAATCAATTAGTCACAGCCTCATTTCCTTCACTTGTATGCAAGGGCATGCTGGAGCCGGCTCACATGGGAGCATATATTGTTAAAATTTCAGTGTGAGCTTTTATACCTAATAAATCAGTAAATGCTGCAAAGTAGGGTTTGATTGATTATTTTTGTTGATTACTATTCTTAAATTGTGGAGAAAATGATAATACAGATTAAACTAGCATACCCCTGCCTGTATGCATTTCCATCTACCATGTATATATCTTACATGTACTAATTTGTGTATATTTTGTTCCTCTCACCAATTAGAATACAATCTTTTTGAGAGCAGGGGGTGGTTTTTTTTTTTAAACAGTTTTAGTTTTTTTGTTGTTGTTGTTGTTGGGTTTTTTTGTGGGGGGGGAGGGCAACAAGGGTTAAGTGACTTGTCCAGGGTCACATAGCTAGTAAATGTCAAGTATTTGAGTATGAATTTGAACTCAGGTCCGCCTGAATCCAGGGCTGGTGCTTTATCCACTGTACCACCTAGCTGCCCCCAGGGTGTTTTTTTTAAACTTTCTTTTTCTTTGTATCTCCAGAGTTTATCACAGTGTCTGGTACTTCATAAATGCTTGTTAAATTTTTGGACATGACTGATGAGTATAATTTGTGTTGCTTTCCAATGCCTTTTGGTTACGAGGGAGAGTTTTTAAAAATTGGAGGGGGAAGGGACAAGAGGGATACCAATAATGATGCACGCAAAAAAATACCTCAATAAAGCAGTAAAAAGGAACAGAACAGAGGGGGAAAAAAGAGACAAACAGCAGCTTTGGAATTAAATGCTGAATGTACCATATATATGTATAAAAAGCTATACATAGTGGGGATTCATGGTTTTACATAAAATCCTTTTTTCTGTTGTTCTTTGTATATGGAAATGCTTGTATTTAATAGGTTTTGTCAAGTTCAAAATAACAACTACAACAAAATTTTTTTTAATTGTATTAATGTGATTCCCCTCTCTGAGATCACTGATCAACTTGCACTCATATTGGTAGCTCCAATCCTCAGAGAGCAGCTGATTACTATTTTCCTTAGAGTCCTAGGGGTAACTCTAAGGTTCTTCTAGTACATTTGTGGTTCCTATTGATTATCAGCCGTGGCTAATTAACTTTTAGATAGTTTACTTACCAAGCAGGTATAATAAAGACAGTTGTTACAGAAACATCTTCCCAAACACACTGTCCTCTTGAACACATGGGGTCCCTGGGAAGAGTGGGCTCAAACTTCCAGAGAACATGGGGCCAAAGAGTAAATTCACTAGTTACTAGAAGTCCTTTTTTCCCCCTTCTGTGGAGTACTTCATGAGATTCCTGTCAGGTATAGCTTTCCACTGGGCTTGTAGAATTCTAAATCTGTCTTTGCTCAGTGTGCCCTGTTTTTCCTTGATATATCTTTCCAGCACCTAGCACAGTATCTGATACATCTGTTTAATTTTGAAGTCTCTTAAATTTCCCCTCTGGGTCTGTAGTTCCTTATCTGTAAAATGAAGAGGCTGTACTAGATATTTTCTAATATCCTTTACAGCTCTAAAAAAGTAAACAAAGACAGTATGACAACGTAACTTTGCCAGGAAGTGGCCTTTATTACTTTGTTCCCTTTTCAAGGATTCTTCTTCTTCCTGGCTCAGACAGTTGACAAAGACCTGCACTACTCTAGAATTTTTCTTCAAATCCTTTCACATCAGAGTAAAGGTAAGGGGATGGAGCAGAATCTATTATGCCTCAACTGAGGTAAAAAAAGCAGAGTTGGCAATCCTTATCTCAGACAAAGCAAAAACAAAAATAGATCTAATTAAAAGAGATAAAGAAGGAAACTACATCTTGCTAAAAGCTACCGTAGACAATGAAGTAATATCAATACTAAACATATATGCACCAAATGGTATAGCACCCAAATTCTTAAAGGAGAAGTTAAATGAGTTATAGGAGGAAATGGATGGTAAAACTATACTAGTAGGGGACCTCAACTTTCTCCCCTTAGAACTAGATAAAACTAACCACAAAATAAACAATACAAAAGTTAAGGAGGTAAATAGAATTTTAGAAAAGTTAGATATGATAGACCTCTGGAAAAACTTGAATGGGGATACAAAGGAATATGCCTTTTTCTCTTTGGTACATGGCATCCACACAAAAACTGACCATGTAATAGGGGAAATCCTTTCATATCTCTAACTACCTATTGAACATCTCAAACTGGATGTCTTGTAGACATCTTAAACTCAACTGGTCCAAAATTTAACTCACTATATTCCCCACCCCAGGCCCCACCAAACCTTCCCTTCTTTCTAATTATCCTATTACTGAGGAGGGCATTACCATCTTCCCAGTTATCCAGGCTCACAACCTAGATATCATCCCCAATTCCTCATTCTCTCTCTCATGCCTCCCCCAACTCTTACCATATCCAATCTCTTGCCAAGTCCTGTCCATTTTACCTTTGTAACAGCTCATGTATACTCTGCCACTACCCTGGTGCAGTTCTTCCTCATCTCATGTTTGACTATTTCAGTAGCCTTCTGGTTGATTTCCATTGCCTCAAGTCTCTTCCTGCTCCAATTCATCCTTCACACAGCTGTCAAACTGATCAAATTCCAGGGGTTCCCTATCAGCTCCAAGATCAAATATAAAATCTTCTGGCCTTCAAAACCCTTCATAACCTAGCCCCTTCCTGCCTTTCCAGTATTCTTACACCATTATACTCCACTCACCCCATATGACACAAACTTCCAGCCACACTAACTTCCTTGATGTTCTTTGCAAAAGACACTCCATAACCCACCTCCATGCATTTTAATTCCCTCTCTCTGAGGCCTGATATTCTATCCATACTAGTTTCTTCCTCTTGGTTTCTTTGGCCTCCTTCAAGTCCCAGCTAAAACCTCACCTTCTGCAAGAAGTCTTTCGTATCTTCCTTAATGCTAGTCTCTTCCTTCAGTTAATTATCTCCAATTTAACCCGAATATAGTTTGTTTGTAAACATAGTTGTTTGCATGTTGTCTCCCCATTAGATTGTTGACTCTTTGAGAGTAGGTACCATCTTTTACTTTTCTTTGTATTCCTTGTACTTAACACAGTACCTGGCACATAGTAGGCACTTAATAAATTATTGTTGACTTAACTTGGATTTGGTCTGGTGATACTACTAATAATATGAATCACTACCTTCTACTCCCAGAAAAGCCTAGAGGATTTGACACAATTTCCTTTGACTGTGGCTCTTTGCAGTTCACTATCTATTCCCTCTAACTACTTGCTTTACCCTTATACAAATGTAAACACACATATACGTCATAGACCTGACCTAATACACACATCTTATAATCTGGTCCACTGAAGGCCAGTAGAGAATCATGGTTTATTCCCTCTCATACTAAAGTCCTGAGATAGGATTTCTCTGTGTGTTTCTTTGTTGCTGAATTGTTTTTTGGTCTTATCCAACTTTTTTGTAACCCCATTTGGGGTTTTCTTGGCAAAGATATTGGAGTGGTTTGCCATTTCCTTCTCCAACTTATTTTACAGATGAGGAAACTAAGGCAAATTGGGTTAAATGACTTGCCCAGGATCACGCAGCTAGTATCTGAGGCTGGATTTGAACTTAGGTCTTCCTGACTCCAGGCCTGGCACGCTATCCACTGTGCCACCTAGTTGCCCTTTGTGTCTCTTTATTGCTATAGGAATGTACTTTCAGAGGAGTGGAAACCATGCCATGCAATGATTGGTTGAAGGAACTGAAGATGTTTATCCTGAAGAAAGGAAGAGTACTTGTAGGGGAAAGGGTATGATAACTGTATTCAAATCTAACATAGAGAGACCAATGCTGAGCATATAAGAGATTCCTGCCTCTCCTTGTCCTTTATCCAGACATGCAGTCCAGGACAAGGTTTAATGCTAAGGGTTTCTTCCTCTAATTATTATTATTATTATTATTATTTTTTAGTGAGGCAATTGGGGTTAAGTGACTTGCCCAGGGTCACAGAGCTAGTAAGTGTTAAGTGTCTGAGGCTGGATTTGAACTCAGGTACTCCTGACTCCACGGCTGGTGCTCTACCCACTGCGCCACCTAGCTGTCCCTCTTCCTCTAATTATTAAGCATTAAGCTCCCCATTCCCACATTCATTAACTTATTAAACCCCAACCCTCATATCCCAAGGATATTATTACTTTTTAAGTCAAGTTTAGGGCTGCCATGAAGGAAAAAGATAACCAATGCACAAAATAAGTCAAATATGGGATAGGCCATTTATTTGTTGTTGTTCAGTCATGTTCAACTCTCTGTGACCCCTTGTAGGGTTTTCTTAGCAAAGATTACCAGAGTAGTTTGCCATTTCCTTCTCCAGCTCCTTTTACAAATGAGGAAACGGAGGCAAGCGGGGTTAAATGATTTGCCCAAGATCACACAGTAAGGGTCTAAGGCCAGATTTGAACCCAGAGAGATGAGTCTTCCTGGTTCCCAGGCCAGTGTTCTATCCACTGCACCATCTACATATAAAGCAATGAGAAATCTAGAAGAGTCAATGTACATTAACAGAATGATTTAAAGAAGATTCATGTCAGTAACTTAACCTATAATTACAGCTACAAATTTGAATCATCATCAAGACATCAAACAGTTTAGAAGACTGCTAAATAACCATTTTACCTTTCACCTTGGCTGTAGGCGTAGTCTAATTTAATAGTCAAGCTGGGGGGCAGCTAGATGGCGCAGTGGATAGAGCACCGGCCCTGGAGTCAGGAGTACCTGAGTTCAAATCTGGCCTCAGACACTTAACACTTACTAGCTGTGTGACCCTGGGCAAGTCACTTAACCCCAATTGCCTCACTGAAAAAAAAAAAAAAAAGAAAGAAAAAAATAGTCAAGCTGGGTCTTCTTTCTGGTGGTTTCTCTCTCTAAATGCATGGTCAGCAACTGCCTGTCTATGGGCTTTATGGCCCCTTAGGAGTCTCAGGACCTCTGGACCTTTCAGAACTCACAAGGTTGCTGCCACTCCTGGAAATACATGAGGTAGGATACTTGGGGACCTTCTATCAGTTGTTGAAAAATGGAATGAATGGCCTAGAAATGTAGTTAATTTCTTATCACTGCTGATCAGCAAATGGAAGCTGGATACCCCTTGTTAGGAATATTGTAGGGGGTCTCTGTTTTTGGTAGGGCCTGGATTAGAAGCCACTTCCAACTCTGAGACAATGCTTGTAACCGTGTTACCAGTTGAACTCCATGGCTCATCTGACTTGTATTATGAGCTATATAGTATGGTCTAGCCAGCTGCTGGGCTGTAATCTTCTCACTTTATATAATCAATTCTTGGGTACGGTTATTGGCTCTTAATATCCATAAACTCCAAAACTGGCTGAACCTTTCAAAGAATGTTACAGCTTCATGAGACCTTAGACCATAAAAGGTTAGACCACAGAATCATAAAATATTAATAATTGAAAGGGACATACACCTTAAGGACAATTGTTGAAAGGTCTGGAAGGATAGGCACATTAATACACAGTTAGTGGAGCTAAGAATTGATCCAACCATTCTCAAAAGCAATTTGGAGCTATGTCCCCAAAGTCACTTAATTGTACATATTCTTTGATTTGGTGATACCGCTACTAGGCATATAGCCTAAAGAGATCAAAGAAGGAGAGAAAACAACCATTAGTCCAAAAATTTTCACAGAAGTATTGTTTTGTTGTTGCGATAAAGAACTGGCAGATCTGTGTGTGTGTGTGTGTGTGTGTGTGTGTTCATCAATTGGGGAGTGACTGAAGAAATTGTGGTATATGAATATAATGGAATTTTATTGTGTTGTAAGAAATTACAAAAAGGATAGATTTGGAGAACAGTGGGAAGACTTATATAAACTGATTTTTTTGGGTGGGGCAATGAGGGTTAAGTGACTTGCCCAGGGTCACACGGCTAGTAAGTGTCAGATGTCTGAGGCTGGATTTGAACTCAGGTCCTCCTGAATCCAGGGCCAGCGCTCTATCCACTTCACCTTCTAGCTGCCCCTGGTTCTATTACTTTTTAAGGAAAAAATTCCCTGGCCTTGATGGGCTAGATGTTTTTCAGATGGTAAAAATGGTAGGAAAAGGTTTTTTTTTTTTTTTTTTTAAATGAACCGGGAACCAAGGGACCTAAGTTTCAAGTATCTACCACTGACTGACTATGTCCTTTTTGGGCAAGGGCCCTTTTTGGACCTCAGTTTCTTTGTCTGGAAAGCAAGGAGGCTAGAATAGATGATATATATTTTTTTGTTTTTTGTTTTTTTATTATTATTTTAAGTGAGGCAATTGGGGTTAAGTGACTTGCCCAGGGTCACACAGCTAGTAAGTGATAAATGGCTGAGGCCAGATTGAACTCAGGTACTCCTGACTCCAGGGCCGGTGCTCTATCCACTGCACCACCTAGCTGCCCCTGATATATATATATATATATATATATATATATATATATATATATATATATATATATATATATATATATTTTTTTTTTTTTTAATCGTTTTTTTTTTTTACTGAGGCAATTGGGGTTAAGTGACTTGCCCAGGGTCACACAGCTAGTAAGTGTTAAGTGTCTGAGGCCGGATTTGAACTCAGGTACTCCTGACTCCAGGGCCGGTGCTCTATCCACTGCGCCCCCTAGCTGCCCTGATATTTTTTTTTTTTTTGCAGGGCAATGAGGGTTAAGTGACTTGCTCAGGGTCACACAGCTAGTAAGTGTCATGTGTCTGAGACCAGATTTGAACTCAGGTCCTCCTGAATCCAGGGCTGATGCTTTATCTACTGTGCCACCTAGCTGCTCCCTAATCTTTCATTTTTAACATTTGGTTGTTGACAATCCTCTCCAGCTCTAACGTTCTATGGTCTGTGTTCTAATAGTTTTTCTTCTTAGCTTCCTTTCGTCTATGGCATTCTATGAATATCACACAGATGGCAGAGAGAGACCAAGAATCGGAAAGGGGGTGGAGTGGATGCTGAGAGAAGAAATGAGGCTGAGAAACAACATCCTGAGGTTAGAAAACCACAGGAAGCTTTAGTTCTTGATGGATCTGGAAATCACCAATACTCTAGGAGAGGACAAACCCTAACCATACCCTAGGATAGATAATAGGTCCCAGCACTGAGAGGAAAAGGAAAAACTGCTTTTCATCAGAGAGAAAAAAATTATGACTGTAAAGAATCGCCAAACATGACAGATGACACTTGTTAACTTCACCTTGTCTGAGAAGGTCAGCTTTCAGATGGTCTGGATCAGCCCTTGAGAGAGTAGAATTAGAAGACGTGGGAAAGGGAGGGTAGAATTACAAAACCGAGTTGTGAGAATAATCTCAAGTGTAGCAACTGACATCATTCTGTTTCTCACCAAAATGAGAAATAGGAATATAGTGGAAAGAACATGGGACTGGGAGATAAGATGGTCTTAGGTTCTTTTCCAAACAATTGGTGGTGTTTGGGTGAATCATGCCTTTTCTGTGGATCTCAGTTTCTTTGTTTGTCAAACAGGACTAATGATCACTACTCTGCTGGCCTCAAAGGGCTGTCATCAGGATTAAATTAGGTAAAGCATATGAAAATGAGGGGCTGTTTATTTGCTGGTCAATGTAGCTTTGAAATCTGTGCCAGGCTGTATAAGAAGGTACCTTGTAAATCAACTTTTCTTTTTTTTTTAAATTAATAAAGTATTTTATTTTTTTCCCCATTACATGTAAAGATAGTTCTCAACCCTTGTTTATACAAGCTTTCCAATTTCAGATTTTTCTCCCTCCCTCCCCCCTCCCCTAGACAGCAGGCAATCTGATATAGGTATATATATATATATATATATATATATATATACACACACACACACACATATATATACATAATAACATTAATCCTATTTCTGCATTAGTCATGTTATAAGAGAAAAAATCAGAGCAATGATGAAAAACTTCAAAATAGAAAAAAACCAACAGCACCAAAAACAAAAGAAATAGTATGGTTCATTCAGCATCTATACTCCACAGTTCTTTTTTTTTTCTTTTCCTGAATTTGGAGATCCTCTTCTATCATGAGTTCCCTGGAACTCTTCTGTACCATTGCATTGGTGAGAAGAATATAGTCCATCACAGTAGATCAACATTCAATGTTGATGATACTGTGTACAGTGTTCTTCTGGTTCTGCTCATCTCACTCATCATCCACCCACGCAAGGCCCTCCAGGTTTCTCTGAACTCCTCCTGCTCATCGTTTCTTACAGCACAATAGTATTCCATTGTATTCATATACCACAACTTGTCCAGCCATTCCCCAGTTGATGGGTACCCCCTCAACTTCCAATTCCTTGCCACCACATAAAGAGCAGCTATAAATATTTTTGTACATGTGGGTCCCTTTCTCCTTTCCATGATTTCTTTGGGAAAAAGACCCAAAAGTGGTATTGCTGGGTCAAAGGGTATGCACAGCTTTATCGCCCTTTGGGCATAATTCCAAATTGCTCTCCAGAATGGTTGGATCCGTTCACAGCTCCACCAACAATGCATTAGTGTTCCAATTTTCCCACAGCTTCTCCAACATTTATTATTTTCCTTTTTTGTCATTTTAGTCAATCTGATAGGTGTCAGGTGGTACCTCAGAGTTGTTTTAATTTGCATCTCTCTAATCATTAGAGATTTAGAGCATTTTTTTCATATGGGAATAGATAGCTTTGGTTTCTTCATCAGAAAACTGCCTGTTCATATCCTTTGACCATTTCTCAATTGGGGAATGACTTGGATTCTTATAAATTTAGTAAATCAAGTTTTCTATCATATGTGTAATCTTTTCCTCGGAGCAGGAAACAATGACCTGGTACACACAGACACAAAAACATCATAGATTTAGAGCTATCAAGGGTCTTTGAGATCATCTAGTCTCATCCTCTCATTTTCCAGATTGTACCAAAAGACTGAGGATTCTGGAGGCCAAATCTTTGTTGCTCAGTTGTTTCATTCATGTCTGACTCTTTGTCACCCAATCTGGGGTTTCTTGGCAGGGATACTGGAGTGGTTTGTGATTTCCTCCCCTAGCTCATTTTACATATGCAGAAATTGAGGCAAGACAAGGTTAAGTGACTTGCTCAGGGTCATACAGCTAGTGAGCGTCTGAGGCTGGATTCAAACTCAGGAAGATGAATCTTTCTGATTCTAGGCCCCACAGATGTTACCCAGACTGTAAGAGAGTTTAACGGAATTATTCCTATTTTGGATAAAAATTTTCCTGTTCAATGTGATCTACCTTCAATTTACAGTAAGAAAGTTACCAGTTCCTTGTCAAAAGGGGTGCAGGGAGATGATGGGGAGTCCTCAAGGCTGTCAGTTATCAGTATCCTTTCTTCTCCCCCATCCTGGAATAGGGAATAGGGAGTTCTGTTTGATTTGTACCCTTCCATTCAACTAATCTCCAGACCATGAAGGTGTATTCACATTGGAGCCTTAGAAAAAAAAAAGTGAAATTTCATTTTCAGTATTTTTCACCATTAGAAATTTCAAAATAGAATGTTAAAACCTAGACCACAGAATGTTAGAACTGAAAGGCACCTTAGAACATAGTATGTTAGGAGCTATGAGTAATTAGGTACCCAAGTGGGTAGAGGAAGGCATTTCAAGTCAAGAAGACCCGAGTTCAAATTCTACCTTAGACACTTACTTAGCTATGTGACCCTGGGCACATGACCTTTCTGGCCTAAATTTCTCCATCTGTAAAATGAGCACAATAATAACACCTACCTACCTCCCAGGGTCCTCATGAGAATAAAATGAGAGAATACTTGTAAGGCACTATGTAAATGCTAGCTATTATTAACTAAAAGGAGGAAGGTCAGAATATCAAATAGAAGAGCTAGAAGGAACCTTAGAAAAGAGAATTCTCTTTCTTTTTCTTTCTTTCTTTCTTTCCTTTTTTTTTTTTTTGGTGAGGCAATTGGGGTTAAGTGACTTGCCCAAGGTCACACAGCTAGTAAGGGTCAAGTGTCTGAAGTCAGATTTGAAGTCAGGTCCTCCTGAATCCAGGGCTTTATCCACTGTGTTACCTAGCTGCCCCAGAAAAGAGAATTCTCAAACATAAAACACAGAACTATAGAACTGGAATGAATCTTAGGGATGATAGAAATCAATTTCCTCAATGCATAGATGAGGAAGGTGAGACCCAGAAAGAGGAAGTGTACTGTTTAAGGTTGCCCATCTAGTTGTCGAAGGTCAGGACTAGAATCTGAGTCTCCTAATTCTCAGCTCAGGGCTGGTTCCACGATACTGAGCACCTCAGTCTTCTCCCTTCCTCCAAATCTATAGGCACCTGGTGCCCTGATATCGATTCCTTTCTGTCCCCATGATACCACTCCACATGGACCTCTCTCTATGTGCCCATTCTATATTTGGAACTTCTCCCATTCAAAGAACTTGTCTCTCCTGAACCCCACCGGCATTACTGGACCCATCAATAATGACAATTAATCTTGGTGGGAACAATCCAAACGATTCCAGATTCATTTGGCAGGGCGAACCTCAGCAACTGGCAAAAATTTGGGCCATCTGAATTATGCAGTACGAGGCTCATGAGATATTATGTACAAAATGATTCATAAAACTTAAAATGCTATAGGAATGACAGCTATTATTATTATTACCATTATTCTATATGTCTTTAAAATTTTTTTTTTAAGTGAGGCAATTGGGGTTAAGTGACTTGCCCAGGGTCACACAGCTAGTAAGTGTTAAGTGTCTGAGGCCGGATTTGAACTCAGGTACTCCTGACTCCAGGGCCGGTGCTCTATCCACTGCACCACCTAGCTGCCCCTATTCTATATGTCTTAAAGCAGCAGGGACAAAAAGGATAATCCTGAGAGGTGTAGCCCATAGGAATCCTTTGATTAATTTAAAACAGGCATCTCAGTGTTCATGAGGCACTATGCTCCAAAACTTTAAGAAGGTTCAGAGAATTGAAGACTATGTTACATTGACTTTATGGGGGTATTTTATTCTTTTTTTATTTTATTTTATTTTTGCAGGGCAATGATGGTTAAGTGACTTGTCCAGGGTCAC
This sequence comes from Dromiciops gliroides, assembly GCF_019393635.1. Lineage (NCBI taxonomy): Eukaryota > Metazoa > Chordata > Mammalia > Microbiotheria > Microbiotheriidae > Dromiciops > Dromiciops gliroides. The sequence continues at coordinate 211,863,976 of NC_057862.1, forward strand.
ACAGCTAGAAAGTGTCAAGTGTTTGAAGCCAGGTTTGAACTCAGGTCCTCCTGAATCCAGGGCCGGTGTTTTATCTACTGTGTCACCAGCTGCACTCCCCCTCAATTCTTTTTGTTTGTTTGTTTTTTTAATTAAAAATTTTTTTTTGCAGGGCAATGACGGTTAAGTGACTTGCTCAGGGTCACACAGCTAGTAAGTGTCAAGTGTCTGAGGCCAGATTTGAACTCAGGTACTCCTGAATCCAAGGCCTGTGCTTTATCCACTGAGCCACCTAGCTGCCCCCCTTCTAAATTCTTTTAAAAATAATAAACATTTTTATTTATAATTTTAGGTTCCAATTTTTATCCCTCTTTGGGGTATTTTATTCTTAAAATTTTATTGACTTTTTAAAAAATCATATTACCTTTATTTCCAAACAACATTTCTTCTTCCCTATCCAGCTAGCCATCCTTTGTAACAAAGAAGAAAAAAGAAAGTGGAGAAAAAGGAGTTCAGTAGAACTAGCCAACACATTAATTGAGTCTGACATATGTAACATTCCACACTCTCAGTTCTCTCCCAGAAAGGATTGAAGACAATTTAGGGAAGAACCATAAAGATAATTAAAATGCTGGGGAGAAAGGACCAAAGGGGAAAGAAATGCTTTATTTTGCCTAGAGAAATAAAAAGCAAAGGACAGCTTCATAGCAGCTCTCTCAAATGTGGGAGAGAGGCTGTTGTTTAGTCATTCAGTTGTGTCCAACTCTTCATGACTCCAAGGACCACAGCACGCCAGGCCTTTCTGTCTTCCTCTATCTCCCGAAGTCCGTCCAAGCTCACGTTCATAGTTTCCATGACACTATCTATCCATCTCATCCTCTGCCAATCCTTTCTCCTTTTTCCTTCAATCTTTCCCAACATCAGTCTTTTCCAATGAGTCCAGGGAGAGAGGTTAGATGGTCCTTGTGCCACCCAGCTCAAAAATTCTATATAAGGTCTTTTCCATCTATAGCATTTTGTGTTTTTAGACCTGGGTTTTAGTTCCTGTCATATTACAATGTCAGAGGATGAGGTTGGACTAGATGAGCACTTTCAACTTGAACTTCTCTTGCATATGTATCTTGTATTTAACTACTTATTTACATGTTATCTCCCCCCATTTTTTATATATAAACCCTTTGAGGGCAGGAACTGTCTCCATGCCTTTCTCTGTGTCCCCAGCATTTGACACAGTACCTAGCACATAGTAAAGGCTTACTAAATTCTTGTTGACTTACCACATATCATTGGGTAATATGGGTCCTTTTCTTGGCGGGGGGGGGGCAATGAGGGTTAAGTGACTTGCCCAGGGTCACTCAGCTAGTAAGTGTCAAGTGTCTGAGGCCAGATTTGAACTCAGGTCCTCCTGAATCCAGGGCCGGTGCTTTATCCACTGTGCCACCTAGCTGCCCCAGATTGGTCCTTTTTTAATGAAGAAAATCAGAAGCAGGAGGAACAACACAAATAATATGAAGTTTTTTCTAGATTAATAGGTAATCATAATAAAGCAATAATTATAATAGTATTGATAATCTCTATGAAAAGTTGCTATGGGAAATATGGAGACCAGCTGCACTATAGCTTCTCTGGCTACAGAACAGAAGGTTAGCAGAGAGGACGCCTTATGGTAAACTTTCCAGAGGTGGTTAATAACTAAGGGAATTGGTTTCCCAAAGAAGTTGTCAAATTTCTTTCTCAAAAGTGATGAAAAGGACAGCTAGGTGGTACAATGGATAAAGCACCAGTCCTGGATTCAGGAGGACCTGAGTTCAAATCTGGCCTCAGACATTTGACACTTACTAGCTGTGTGACCCTGGGCAAATCACTTAACCCTCATTGCCTTGCCAAAATAAATACATTTTTTTTTTAAAATGGTGAAAGACATAACTGATTTATATTCTGGTTCCTTTTAAATGAGAGTCCTACCAGCCTCAACCATTTTTGCCAAAACATTTTCTATTCCCAAAGCTCTTGGGAAACAAAGCTTTATGTCTTCTAAGTGAGCCAAAAGAATATACAGGTTGGCCTCTCTGTCCGCAATAGACATTTCCCTGGAAAGGTTGCTTGTGTCTTCTGTGTCTTCTGTGGACTATGAGTAAAAACAAAAACAAATTGAAAAATAGTATATTGGGAGTCAGGTGAACTGGGGTCTCACCCCAACTTGACTAATAATTTAGAGTATGACCTAAAGGAAGCCACTTACCTTTTCTAAAACTCAGTTTTTTTCTCTATAAAAGTAAGTTTGGATTATATGCTCCTTTAAATTTTTTTTCAGTTAATAAGCATCTACCTTCTCTCCATCACAACTTCTCCTCACTAGAAAAAAGAAAGAAAAAAAAAAACAAAGCCCTTGCAACAAATTCCCACATTAGCCATGTCCAAAAATGAGTCTCAATTGGTATATCTAGTCTATCATCTTTCTATCAGGAGGTGGCAGCATTCCAAATCATTGGCTTTTTGGAATCAAGGTTAATCATTGCTTGATCATAGTTCTTGAGTCTTTAAAAAATTCTTGTTTTAACAATGTTGTTGTTATAGTATAAATTATTCTCCTGATACTGATGCAAACTTTACTCTTTATCAGTTAAAAGTGAGATTCAAGTGATGCCTGTTTCCCCATCCCTTTTTCTTTTTTCGTATACTTATACACCCTGATTATGTAAGATAAGTTCTCCAGTTATTCCTCCCCTTTTCTAGTGTGTCCTTTCCTTTCTTCTTTTAAGACCATCACAACATAACAAAAATCACACCAAGATCCTCCATTTATATATATATATATATATATTTATATATATATATATGTAAATTTTGTGGGGCAATGTGGGTTAAGTGACTTGCCCAGGGTCACACAGCTGGTAAGTGTCAAGTGTCTGAGGCTGGATTTGAACTCAGTTCTTCCTGAATCTTGGGCTGATACTTTATGCACTGTGCCACCTAGCTGCCACCAGTATTTGAATTTTTTTTATTTCTTGCTGCTTACAGTACTTTTTCTTTGACCTGAAAGTTTTGGATGTTGGCTATGAAGTTACTGGGAGTTTTCATTTGGGAATTGCTTTCAGGAAATAACTAATGGATTTTTTCTTAATTCCATTTTGCCCTATGGTTCTGATATGGGGTTGGGACATATCAAGGAATTTGGGTCTATTAAAGTTTAAACTGGCCAGCTAAACTAAAGGACAGATACACCTTGAGAAGTAAGGGAGAAGGGGCAGCTAGGTGGCACAGTGGATAAAGCACCAGCCCTGGATTCAGGAGGACCCGAGTTCAAATCCAGCCTCAGACACTTGACACTTACTAGCTGTGTGACTCTGGGCACATCACTTAACCCTCATTGCCCTGCCAAAAATAAAGGAAGAAGAAGAAATAAGAGAGATAAGCCCATTTATGCATGGATGCTGCCTGATCAGCACCGGGTGACAGAGATAACTCCAGAAGTCAGAACCACCACCTGACAATGGAAAGGTCCCTTTGGGGGCGGGGAAAGCTTCCTGAGAGTCAGAGGGATTTTCTTTTGGACTAATAGTACTGACCACAAGTGATATCTCTGTCTCCTAGCTCGAGTAGTAGCCATGCCTAACTGACTTTCTTGCTATAGAATTTAATCTCTCCCTATTTCTTAGTCCATCCTGATAGCTAGTTGGCCAATTTCCCAACCACATGTCATTGTCATTAACTTCTTTTTTTTTTTTTTTAGAGAAATGGTCTCATTTATTGGTCAAATTTTCTCCACTATAGTTTTTTTTTTTTAGTTCTTAAATGTTTTATTGATATCTATTAATTTTACATTTTGAACATTTCTGGAATCTCCACTCTTGTCCTATCTCAGTTGAATTCTTTTTCTGTAACAAAGACAAATAATCAATCAAAAACACTCAATACAGTAACTGTGTCTGACAGTTAATGACTGTAACAGTCCACTACCTCTCTAGAATTGGAGAGAAGTATGTTTCACCATAAGTTTTCTGGGACCTTTAATAGGCTTTCAATTATTCAAAGTTCAATTTCCTCCTACTGATCTTATTTGTTTTTGTTTGTTTGTTTGTTTATTACATATAAGGTATTTTATTTTTTCCGTTACATGTAAAGATAGTTCTCAACTTTTGTTTATACAAGCTTTACAATTTCAGATTTTTCTCCCTCCCCTCCCTCCCCCCTCCCCTAGACAGCAGGTAATCTGATATAGGTTATATCTATATACATATAGATATAGATATACACACACATATATATACACATAATAACATTAATCCTATTTCTGCATTAATCCTGTTATAAGAGAAAAAATCAGAGCAGTAATGCAAAACCTTTTTAAACTTCTCTTGAGTCTTGTATGTTGAGATCGAATTTTCTATTCAGTTCTGGTCTTTTCACCAGGAAAGATTGAAAGTCCCCAATGTCATTAAATGTCCATCTTTTCCCCTGAAAGAAAATGCACATTTTTGCTGGGTAATAGATTCTCGGCTGCAATCCAAGCTCCTTTGCCTTCCGGAATATCATATTCCAAGCCTTGCGGTCCTTTAATGTTGAAGCTGCCAGGTCCTGAGCAATCCTGACTGTGGTTCCATGATATTTAAATTGCTTCTTTCTGGCTGCTTGGAGTATTTTCTCCTTCACCTAATAATTCTGGAATTTGGCTACAATATTCCTTGGAGTTTTCCTTTTGGGGTCTCTTTCAGGAGGTGATCGGTGGATTCTTTCAATGATGATTTTATCCTCTGATTCTATGATATCAGGGCAGTTCTCCTTAATAATTTCCTGGAATATGGTGTCTAGATTCTTTTTCTGGTCATGGCTTTCAGGCAGTCCAATGATTCTCAAATTGTCTCTCCTCGATCTGTTTTCCAGATCAGTTGTCTTTCCAATGAGGTATTTCACATTTTCTTCTATTTTTTCATTTTTTTGATTCTGCTTGACTGATTCCTGGTGTCTCATGGATTCCTTCTCTTCCAACTGTCCCACTTTAATTTTTAAGGCATTGTTTTCTTCAGTGAGATTATGCACCTTTTTTTCCATTTGGCCAAGTGAATTTTTTAAGGCAGTGTTTTCTTCAATGAGATTATGCACCTTTTTTTCCATTTGGCCAGATGAATTTTTTAAGGCTTTGTTTTCTTCAGTAAAATTATGTGCTTCCTTTTCCAAGATGCTGATTCTTTTTTCGTAGTTTTCTTGTTTTGCTTTCATTTCTCTCCCCATTTTTTCTTCTACCTCTTGCAATTGATTTTTAAAATCCTTTTTGAGCTCTTCCAGGAAGGCTTCCCTCGTGAGGCTTCAGATGTAGGCAATTTGAGGCTATTGTCCTCATCTGAGTTTGTGTTGGCTTCTTCCCTATTGATACAGAAGCTCTCAATGGAGAGGGCTCTTTTTTGCTTCTTACTCATTATTGCAGCTTATTTATTTTTTAAGTTGAGGTCTGCTCTGGGGGCACCAGGGTCCCTGTTTTGGGCTTCTTGTGCAGGGGTATAGGTGCTGTGTGACTGGGTTTTTACTCTGAGGCCTTTATGGTGTGTGGAGATCCCCAGCCCTGCACTTCCTGTCTGATTGTGCTCGGCCAGCCAGGCGCTGGACCCTGGCGTCTGATCCCGCCTGACCCGTTCGTGGCCCTCTCGGCCAGTGCAGGTAGGTTTTTCCACCGTCCTTCTTGGCCACCAGATTTTTGAACCAGGTTCCAGGGGCCTCAGTTGTTCAGCTGTGGCCCACAGCTCCTGCTGACTTGCCCCAACCCCCTTGGCGCTGGGCTGCTGCCCTGTGCTGGGCCTCCCTTTTGCCCGAGTCAGACCGATCTTTTCCTGAAGTCTTCTAAATTATCTCTGGTTGGAGGACTGTGTCTCTCTGTCTCTTTGCAGGTTCTGTAGTTTCAGAATCCATCCAGTGGCTTGATTTAATGTTCATTTTGAGGGAACAGAAGGAAAGCTCAGGCAGCTTGCTGCTTCCTCTCTGCCATCTTGGCTCCACCCCCCTCTCCACTATGTCATTAACTTCTGTTTGGTCCATTCTAATTTTCAGGGGACTCTTGTTATTTGGGAAGGGTTTTTTTATACCTCTTGTGCTAAGCTGTCAATTCTCTTTCCAAATCTATCCTCCATAAATCTTATTTTTTTGTTTTTTACTCTATTGGTCTCATTTAATTAATAATATAATTTAAAACCCATTTCTAATCCTTGCATAATTTGATTTGAGCTTAGTTTTCAAATTCAATCATCCTGGTAACACTGAGTTCCAGGTGTCCCATTCTCAAAATGAGAATTCCAGTCTGAAACCTCTAGAAAACAGGATGCCAACTTTACCCAGAATTAATTCTCTCTCTCTTTTTTTTTTTAGTGAGGCAATTGGGGTTAAGTGACTTGCCCAGGGTCACACAGCTAGTAAGTGTTAAGTGTCTGAGGCCGGACCTGAACTCAGGTCCTCCTGAATCCAGGGCTGGTGCTTTATCCACTGCACCACCTAGCTGCTCCCTTTTTTTTCTCTTTTTAAAGAAAATAATTTTATTTTCAGTTTTAAATTCTCTCCCTTCTTCCATCCTCTCCTATTGAGAAGGCAAGGAATATAATACCCATCATACACATGAAGCCGTGTAAAACTTATTTCTGCATTAGCCATGTTCCAGGGGAGAAAAAAAGCAAGAAAAATAAAGGAAAAAAATATTCTTTAATCTAGTCTGAGTCCACCAGTTTTCTATCTGGAGGTGAATAGCATTTTTAATCATGAGTCCTCTGGAGTTGTGGTGGATCATTTTATTGGTCAGAGTTATTAAGTCATTCACAATTAATTATTGTTACTATATTGCTGTTACTATGTACAATGTCTTCCTGGTTCTGATCATTTCATTTTGCATCAGTTCATATGTCTTCCCACATTTTTTTCTGAAACCATTCCCTTCACTATTTCTTATAGTACAATAATATTCCATCACATTCATATACCACAATTTGTTTAGCAATTCCCTTTAAAACCACAAAAAGAACTATTGTAAATATTTATATACATACATATATTACATACACACACATATGGGTCTTTTTTCTTTGTTTTTCTCTGGGTTTAGACCTAGTAGCAGTACTTCTGGGTCAAAGAGTATACAGTTTTTTTAAAAAATAGCATTTTATTTTTTCCCCAATTACATGTAAAGAAAGTTTTAAACATTCATTCTAAAAAATTGAGCTTCAGATTTTTCTTCCTTCCTCTATCCCCTCACCTCTCCTTAAAATGGTAATCAGTTTGATATAGGTTATATATGTGCAATCATGTAAAACGTATTTCTATATTAGTCATGTTTTGAGAGAAGAAACAGACTAAAAGGAAAAAAACATGAAAAAATAAAGAATGCTATAATAGTATGCTTCCATCTGCATTTAGACTATATTAGTTCTTTCTCTCAATATGGAGAGCATTTTCTATCACGAGTCCTTTGGAATTGTCTTGGATCATTGTATTGCTGAGAAGAGCTAAGTTATTCATAGTCGATCATTGCACGATGCCATATGCACATTTTATGGCCCTTTTGGGCATAGTTTTAAATTGTTTTCCAGAATGGTTGGACCAGTTCTCAACTCTACCAACATTGTGTTAGTGTCCCAGTTTTTCCACATCCCCTTCAGCATCTGTCATTTTCCTTTTCAGTCATGTTAGTCCATCTGATGTTTATGAAGTGGGACCTCAGAGTTGTTTCAATTTTCATTTCTCTAATTATTAGTGATTTTGAGCATTTTTTCATATGATTATTGATAGTCTTGATTTCTCCCTTTGAAAACTGGCTGTTTATATCTTTTGATTATTTATTAATTAAGGAACAGTGCATTTTTAAAATAAATTTTTAAATAAATTTGTCTCAGTTCCCTATATGTTTGAAAAATGAGACCTCTATCATAGAAATTTTCTGTAAAAAGCATTTTACTAGTTTCCTGTTTTTCTTCTAAATGTGTCTTCATTGGAGGTTTTTGGTGCAAAATCTTTTAAATTTTATTTAATCAAAATTATCGATTTTAACTCCTATGAACTTCTCTATCTTTTGTTTGGTCACAAACTCTTCTCCTATCCATAAATATAACTGGCAATTTCCCCCATGCCCTCCTAATTTGCTTATATCACGCTTTATGTCTAAATCTTGTACCCATTTTGAACTTACTTTGGTATATGGTGTGAGATACAGATCTGTGACTAGTTTCTGCCAGACTGCTTTCCAGTTTTGCCCAGTAGTTTTTGTCAGATAGTAAGTTATTGTCCCAGTAATTGGGATCTTTGGGTTTATCAGACATTAGATTACTGTGTTCATTTGCTTCTGTATATTCCAGAATTGTTTCTAAAGCCCAACTCCACTATGACCTTTCAGAATAGTTTAGGCCTTAGGTAGCATTTGGCTTTGGCTCCCCATTACTTCCAATCAGAGATTCAGAGTCCTTTCTGCAGTATATACTGGTAAACTTGAAGAAGAGGCAGCTTGATACCCTAGAAAGTATTAGACTGGAATCAGGAGACCTGGGTTCCTGTCTCAGTTTCCAACATTTATTAACTGTATGACTTTTTTTTTTTTTTTGGCTGGGCAATGAGAGTTAAGTGACTTGCCCAGGGTCACACAGCTAGTAAGTGTCAAGTGTCTGAGGCTGGATTTGAACTCAGGTCCTCCTGAATCCAGGGCTGGTGCTTTGTCCACTGTGCCACCTAGCTGCCCCCAACTGTATAACTTTAAACAAGTTGTTTTACCTTTATGAGCCTTGGTTTTCTCATCTGTAAAATGGGGGTATTTGTACTACCTCATGGAGTCATTCTTGGGAAAACACTTAAAAGAAAAAAAAAACAAGTGAGGTAACTAGTCGTCTTTTCTGGTAAAATGGGTATTGGATTTGTTTTGTTTTTTTGGTGAGACAGTTGGGGTTAAGTGACTTGCCCAGAGTCACACAACTAGTAAGTGTCAAGTATCTGAGGTCAGATTTGAACACAGGTCCTCCTGAATCCAAGGCCAGTCCTCTATCCACTGCGCCACCTACCTGCCTCGAAATGAGTATAGGATTTGGAATAAGAGGAACTGGGTTCAAATTCTGTCTCTGTCATTTCATAACCTTGGTCAAGTCTCTTTAGACTTCAGTGTAACTCATCTGAAAAAGAGTTGGACTAGTAGGTAGCCTGGATCTCTTCTAGCTCTAAAGCCTTGTGCTCCTAAGGTCTGGAAGTAATGAGATGACTTGAATATTATGGGTTATAGTTTTCGAACTACAGATGCATTTAAGAAGCAGATGGTCAGAAAATAGATGATAAGTTTTTTTAAAATGATGCTTTCTACATGGCTGATCTATCTATATTCACACTGAGACTACTCTCACGGAAATGAATTTTAAAGATTTGATAAGGGGATCTATGAGATCCCCCGGCCAGTTCTGAGATTATAGGTTCTCTAATAGCTAGTGTTCCCAGGGAAGCCTGATCAATCAGCTGATCAACAAGCATTTATTAAGCACCTGCTCTATCCCCACTAGGCAGTGAGGATACAAAGACAGAAATGAAGCAGGACCTCAATGACCTTTGGACCAGGTTCTACCTCTTATTGTGTCTGTTATCTTCCTTTCCCTAAAAGGAGGGGGAGGATAGGGAGTGGAGGAAACCCAAGAACCCCACAACCTTAACTTTCAAATAAAAGGAGAGGAAGTGGGGGTAGGCCATCACAGAATGGGAGGCTGCCCAGTGTTTTTCTTTCTCCGTTAAAGCAAACACCATAAGGCTCCTTTTCTCCCATGGAAAATGTTTTGATTAATATGTCAGGAAACATGACTCAGTCTATGCTTTTGTCAGGGCCCATACAGGAAATTTGGGTGCCAGAGATTCCAACTGCCACTGTTTGTTCCCTCACTCCCCCTTTGATATTCACAGCCTGGTGGGGCTGTCTCTACCCGGTTCCCAACGTCCCTCCCCTCATCACTCCAACCCAGTGTCTTCCTTTCCTATAAAGACTTAAGTTCACAGCCACAGAACTGAAATCCTCCCTTTACCCAGATGATCCTGAGGGGGACCTGGGAACTTAATGGAAGCTTCAGTTGCTTAATTACCAAACAATGAGAACTCTCATAAGACTAAAGACAAGAGTGCATTCAGGCAAGATGACCCTGGGCCTAAGCTTTGAGAAATCTAGGAGTAGGTAGTTCAGAGGTGAGAAGGCGCAGACCTGAGCTTCATACACTATCCTCCCACAGCAAAGTAGATGGGGTTATCTGCCTTTTCCACACACCCCTTTTAGTCTCTGTGTGTGGCCTTGGGATATTCTCTTCTACTATAATTGAAGGAACATTAAATTTGGAATCTGAATGAATGAAAAAGTATTTATTAAGCACTTACTGTATGCAAAACATTGTGCTAAGAGCTGGGAATACAAATAGAAAAGCAAAACAGCCCCCCCCCCCCATTCCAGTTGGGAAAGATAAGGAGGCTTTAGAAACCACAAGTCCCATGGAAAGGGCCCCTGGTCCTTAGGGCTCTGCAGCAAAACAGATGATAATGAATCATCTTTAATGCCATTTTCAATAATAAAATGTTACCAGTTTCAATAATATTTAATGTCATTTTCAATAAGAATAATTTTATCAGTTTCTGATATTGAATCATTTGACAAGCTGGGGGTTCCTAGAACTTTGCCCATTGGTGGCAATTGGTTGGTAGTTGGTATTGGTAGTAGTGTGGGAGGGGAGGGGGTCCACTTCTCCACAAAGGTTGTTCCCCTCCACAATGACTTAAAGGCTCAAGCTGGAAACAGAGCCAATGGTTTGGGAACACCATTGTTCCCAAGACTCTTTTTTTTTCCTTTTTTTCAGAGCAATGGGGGTTAAGTGACTTGCCCAAGGTCACACAGCTAGTGTCAAGTGTCTGAGTCTGGATTTGAACTCAGGTACTCCTGAATCCAGGGCCAGTGCTTTATCCACTGTGCCACCTAGCTGCCCCTCCCAAGACTCTTGATCAGGGTCCTGGGCTGTCTCTACCATGATCTGAAAAGAGATGGTAGTTGAAGTGGTTTGACCGGACTGGCATTTGCTGTCTCCTCTTTCTCTCTCTTACTACAGCTAGGCTGGTTTGGTTCTTCTGGCTGTGGCAGTTAACGTTAATGGTGGTAGAGATGGCATGATGCTTTCTTTTTTTTTTATTCTCTCTCTCTCTCTCTCTCTCTCTCTCTCTCTCTTTTTGTGGTACAATGAGTGTTAAGTGACTTGCCCAGGGTCATACAGCTACTAAGTGTCAAGTGTCTGAGGCCGAATTTGAACTCAGGTGCTCCTGAATCCAGGGTCACTGTGCCACCTAGCTACCCCAGCATGATGCTTTCTTACATGGAGAATCAGAAGACCTGGGTTAGCGTCCTGGAACCCCCAATTACTAGATTGTGGCTAACGACAGTCTTTTTATTTCTCTGGCCCTCATTTGTCTCACATATAAAATGGGCTTGTTTCCTGAAGGAAGGGGCCTTAGACCAGATGACTTCTTGAGGTCTCTGTCCTGGCTCTCATGCTTACTACTTCTGTGTGACCTAGAACAAATCTTTCAACCCCAGAGCCTCAGCTTACTCATCTATAAATTGGGGATAATACCTTTTTATATAAATAAAATATAAATAAAAACATATTATGTAATAATATAAATATAAAAAACATATTATGTAATAATATAAATATAAATAAAAACATATTCTGTAATAGCCTTTGTAGGGCTATTGTAATAATGAACTTTATAAACTTTAAAGTACTCTGCAAATGTGAGTTATTGTCTTTATTTATAGATCTCAAAATCTATTTAGAGATTTATCTTTAATATCTTTATTTCATAAATGTGAGCTGTTCTTATATATCTAGTGGAGAGAGGGGTGCTGTACTGTATCTATCATTGTTAATATTATCACAAGTGGTTTCTGTTCCACAAACTCAATCATTTCACTCCCACCACCCAAATCCTCTATGGTTGCATTGTATGTGGCATTTTTTCCTGTTTGCTCATGATCTTCTTAAACTAAAAAAAAGATTTTATTGATATAGTCTATTTCTGATATTATCATAGTTATTCCTAGTATCCTTCCCCTTGCCCATTCCAGAGAGCCATCACAATATTAAAAATTATAATAATATTTTTAAAGAGGAAAAATAAGCACAACTAATTGATACATCAAAAAAGTCAAAAAACATGTGAAATGTAAAACCCCCATGGACCTCCTTCCTCAACAAAGGAGTAGGTTAGGGGTGTCTTGTCATATCTCTTTATTTGAGTTCTGCTTGATGGTTATAATTTTGTTACCTTCACTTTTGATTTTTTGATGTGTGATATTTCTTTCTATTTACATTGTTGTAATTACCGTGCACATTATTTTCTTGGCTCTACTTATTAAACTCTGTATCAGTTCTTGTAGATCTTTTCATGCTTCTCTATATTCATCACACACAGTAATATTCCATTACATTTATGTCCCACAATTTGTCTCACCATTCTTCAATCAATGGGTACCTACTATGTTTCCAATTCTTTGTTATCACAAAAATTGCTGCCACAAGTATTTTGGAAAATATAGAGATTTTTATCTTATCCATAGCTTCCTTGGGATATAATCCCAGTAATGGAATATCTGGTTCAAGTGGTATGGACATTTTGGTCACTTTATTTGCATAATACCAAATTACTTTCCAAAACCATTGTTTCATGTCACAGCTCTACCAACAATGTATTAGTGTGCCTATCATTCTATAATCTCTTCAACATTGAGTATTACCATTTTTTGTCATCTTTGTTGATTTTCAAAGTATGCTGTTTTTATGTGCATTTTTCTTATTATTAGCAATTAGGAGCATTTTTTTTCAGTTGGTTGTGAATGCATTTCAATTCTTTTGCATATACTTTGGTCATTTATCCACTTATACATTAGGGAATAGTTATTAGTAATCTATATATTACTACATATATAACATGTATACTATATCTACTATAATATATTACTAACAGACTATTATATTACATATACACATTTGTATATGTATATGTATGTCTGTATACACACATACCTTTGGATAGCAAACCCTTGTTAGAGAAATTTGATACAAATATTTTTTTTCCCATTCAACTGCTTCTCTTCTTATCCAGTTTTTCAGTTTCATGTAATCCAACTGATCTATTTTCTCTTTTAAAATTGCCTCTATGGGGCAGCTAGGTGGCGCAGTGGATAGAGCACCAGCCCTGGAGTCAGGAGGACCTGAGTTCAAATCTTGCCTCAGACACTTAACACTTACCAGCTGTGTGACCCTGGGCAAGTCACTTAACCCCAATTGTCTCACCCCCCAAAAATGCCTCTATCTCTTATTTGGTACATATATATATATATATATATATATATATATATATATATATATATATATATATATACACACACATACACATACATATTTTAATTTATTTTTGGAGAACAGTGCGGCCAGATTTGAGCTCAGGTCCTCCTGAATCCAGGGCTGGTACTTTATCTACTGCGCCACCTAGCTGCCCCCTAGATTCCCCTTTTTCACATTCTTTGGTTCATTAATGTCTACCTGTAAATATCCTGGGAATAAGTTATTTATAGTTTAAGCTTCCCCAAAAGGGGAAATAGAAAGATATTCAAAATACAAGATAGGCATTTATTTTCTACACAAAAAAGAAATGTTAAAACATTAAAAAGAATGCTCTCACCAGAATGAATAAACAGTAATACTTAAAACAATTCAGTAACTTAACATATAAGTACAGTTATACTTTCAAGAGAGACTCACACTTCGACCTCATCAGAACATGGGATTGCTGATTAGGCATTTTACATTTCACCCAGGCTTTGCACTGTCTCAACAAATTCTAGTATATGCGTGCTAGTAAAACAGACAGTCTGGAGCTAATACTATTGTCACTGGCTATCCTTTTGAAGAGCATGGGACAGAAGCAGATAGCCGAGACAGCTTCAGCACCACAATGATCTTTCTATCCATGAAAAGGAGATGTGGATAATAAGACTTGTGGAAATTTATTTTGATTTGGGGACTCTACCTTTAGGCTGAAATTAGAAGGCCTCAGGCCCTCAGGGTCTCTTCTGTGTGGGAGGTGCTGGTGCCTCTCCCCCTCTGCTTCAGCTGAGCCAAAAAACCCAGTGGGCTGTACAAGATGCCAGGTCAGACAGCTGAGGGGAAAAAGCCCCCAGCTCCCTCCAACCTGAGCAGGAGAGATCCTTGGCTTGTCCAGGCTGGGCTCTGGTATAGCACGTGAAGCTTGAGCGCACCCCACCACCACCAACTGCAGCCCTGGCTGGAGGATTAGCTTAGTCTGTGGGGGTGCAGGAAGCCCCGAGATTTGAGTGGAGAGAAGAAAAGGTATATATAGACCTGGGAGTAAGAAAGGGGGCTGCTGACAAGATTAGAAAGGTTGGAGGGGGCAGACTAGAGATGGGGCTAGAAGGACTCAGGAGAAGGCTAAAGGACTAGGAGCAAGGAGGAAAGGCCGGCAGACGAGAAGGAATGGGAACAGAGAAAAGAGGCCAAAGGGCAGACTGACAGAGCAGACAGATAGAGGGTCGGTGAGAGAGAAACACAGGGGTTCAGCTGTGGCAGTAAGGAGAGGAAAGTTAGAAGCAAGGGGATTTACAAAGTGAAAGGGGCTTGGAGTTAGAATGAAGGACCTGAGTGCCCTAAGGCAAGAGGCAGCTAAGGCCCTTATTGTATTAAAAAAGTTTGAGGTACAACAGGTGGGAAAGAGACGCAGTGGAAAGAGAAGTGCCGCAATGCAGTCACGTTGTACATTTTATTTCCCTGTATTCTTAATTTTCAATAGTATCTCATAAATAAACTCTGCTTTGATTATTTAGTTAAGAGGCTTCTTAATCCTTTGCTTATCAATTTTGGGAGTGGAGCAGTGTGGTGGAACTTTATAAACGGCCCATGCTAAGTTAACAGCAGTCAGATAGCCAAATAGTCAACAGTCCCCAGATTAGTCCTCCACTCAGATTAGTCCCCCCAAATTAGGCCTAGTCATCAAAATATTTTTACATTTGAATGGCAACCTGGGCAGGACTTATGGCCCAATTATAATTTTCCTAAACTTATAATTTTTCATAAGTCCAGTTATAAAAATTTTCAGACTAGATTATTAATAATAATTAATTTTTTTACAGACTGTATACATAAAGTGGGGCCAGAAAGTGGAAGGTTGTGAAAACCAGGCTTCTCTCCTTGCTATTTATCCCAATTGCTTGGAATTCAATAGGTATTTAGTTTATTTTGGGATAGAGGCCACAGTTTATTTATCTGGGTGTAGTAGTGTAGTAAAAAGAGTAGAAAATACAGAGCCAGATAAACTTATGGGCCATTTACTGCACTCACACCCCCATCCCCTTTATAATTCCAGTTGAGATATTAGTAGAGTTATGGTGGAGCTAATGTCTACTGTCTCCAGAGAGCTGGTTGTTAGTTTTTCAATTTGAACATTTACACCTTGGAAATCCTCAAACAGTACAAAGCAGGGCTAGATTTATTGTTTTGTCCATTGTTTAAACTTTAAAAAGTGATGAAGAAGGGACAGTTAGGTGGTGCGGGGCAGCAAGGTTGTGCAGAGGATAAAGCACCAACCCTGGATTCAGGAGGACCTAAGTTCAAATCCGGCCTCAGACACTTGACACTTACTAGCTGTGTGACCCTGGGCAAGTCACTTAACCTTTATTGCCCTGCCCAAAAAAAAGTGATGGAGAAAATGTTAATATTGCGGATTAAACTTAAAAGTGCATCATGTGGGGGCATCTAGGTGGCACAGTGGATAAAGCACTGGCCCTGGATTCAGGAGGACCTGAGTTCAAATTTGGCCTCAGACACTTGATACACTAGCTCTGTGACCCTGGGCAAGTCACTTAATCCCAATTGCCTCACCAAAAAACAAAACAAAACAAACCCCCTCCCCCCAAAGTGCATCATGTGTTTTTGCATGGAGGACTATTCAGTATTTGCAGGAACACACTGTAGTAGGATCTTGAGATATTAAGGGATCTGTCCAAAGTCAACAATTGATGTAAGGATGAGAATCATGGTCATCAGTATCCCAGTTGGTGCTCTTTTTCTCCTAAATTTCACTGCAGAAGGTCTGGGTTTTAGTTCTGTCTCTGCCACTTGATAGTAAGGTGACCTTGGGCAAGTCATTTCTTCCCTCTGAACCTCAGTTTGCTTATCTATAAAATGAGGATTAGGATGGTCCATGTCCTGCCTGACTCACAGAACTATTGTCAAAAGGATCAAATGAGATGACAGATGTGAAAGGCTCTATAGCTTAATAAAAATGTCAGGCAGCTTTGTTATTATTTCCTATCTTTTCCATAATTGGTTCTTGAAAAGCCTGGGCATCAAATGATCTTTAGCCTGTGCCTTCCTTTGGTCACTGTTTGAACAGCTGTGAGTTTCCTAGTAACCTCAGACAGGGTCTAGTGGGACTAGGTCACCTTTCTTCCATAGAGAAAGGGTCTGGGATGGGATGGGTTTCCTTTGAAACTATTGTGAGGTTTATACTAAAAACATGATTGATGGCAGGGAAAGGAGAAAGATTTCCTCTTCCTCCTCCTCCCCCTCCTCCCCCTCTTCTTCTTCCTCCTTGTCCTCCCACCCCTTCAAGGGGTAAAGAGCAGTTTCTTCATAGGGGCTGGGTTCTTTAAATTTTCTGGCTCCTCCTCTACTGATTGCTAGCTCTTTAAGGTCCAACAGAGATATGGCCAATATTCAGCTAATCAATGGTAGCTACATCTTCCAATTTAATCAAGAAAATTTTCCCATATTTTTAAAGGGTTAGGGTTAGATTAGTCTTTAGAGTGGTTTTTTTTTTTTTTGGTTTGTTTTTGGTTTTTTGCAGGGCAATAGGGGTTAAGTGACTTGCCCAGGATTACACAGCTAGTAAGTGTCAAGTGTCTAAGGCCTAACTTGAACTCAGGTCCTCCTGAATCCAGGATGAGGGCTTTATCCACTACACCACCTAGCTGCCCCCTAGTCTTTATAGTTTAACCCCTAATTATGTGCCTCTTACTTTCTGTAATCATACTCTGAGCTGGTGAGTTGGTCAGGGATGAATTCCTCATACTCTTCCCCCACTTCCTGCCTGCCTGCCTCTCTCTCTCTCTCTCTCTCTTCCCAATCCACATCCACATTTATATCTATACTTCTATCTATATCTGTCTCTCTGCGTTTCTTTAATCTTTATCTTTTCTTCTTATGCTTTATAATTGAAATGGTCTGTTTTATATTTTGGCGATCTCTATTTTTTGTTTGGTTAAGAATCTTTCCCCCTGTACCCTCTTAGCATCATTGCAAAAAGGTAGCTCATTTGGTTCTCTTCCCATTTTTTCCTGGTGTGCCTTTTTATATTAAGAGTGAGAATTTATTTTGAGCCTTTTGTGTTATGTGGTACAAAGATGTTGGTCTAAACCTGATTTCTGCCAGTGAGTGTTTAATAGTTATTTTTGTTGAGGGAACAAAGGTGCAGAGGTAGGAAACCCCAAGGCATATGATAGGGGATGATGAATAGTCTAATTTGGTTATAATCTAGAGAATATGAGAGGGTTAAGGTAGGAAGAATATGAGAATAGTTAGCTGCAACACAGCCCATGGCTAACTCCCTTAGATCTTAGTAATATTTATAGTATTCCCAGCACTTAACACAGTTTCTGGAACAAAGTAGGTGCTTAATAGATGATTGCTCATTGAACAGTAGAGTTTGCACTGAACTGGTTCAAATCTCAGCTCCATCAATTACTAGTTCGAGTGGCTTTGGGCAAGTCACCTCACCTCTTTGGAAACCAATTTCTTTATCTGCAAGATGAGGGGATTGGACTAAATGATCTTTAAGGTCCCTCTCAGCTTTTAATCCTTTGCCAATAGGTTTACTCAATGATCTTTGCTAATCAGGAGTTGCGGACACTACGATCTCTCTCCTATCTTTCTTGTTAGAAGCTAAACAGGTATTATGACCATTGGCTTTGATACAGCAACTCATCAGGATTAGCCATCTATTGAGAAGAGGCTGCTTTCTAGAAAAGAAGAGAACTGTGGAGGCAAACTACATGATGGGGAACGTTAAGTGGAGTCCTCGAGGTCCAGGAATAGACAGTAAACTGATTGAATTAGGCACTTAATGAAATTGCTTTTCATCACTGTAATAAGTGATGGCAATCGAGATATACAGGTTTAATGCTAAAAGCTTAGTTGGCTTGAATGACTAATGAATTAGCTTACCTCCCCTAGGATGCCTCGGGGACTGTCCCCACCTAGCCTTATTATCTGCAGCATCTCCTGAGCATGAAAATATGCATATATAAATTTTTGTATATATAACATATACTCAAATATATGTTTGTAATTATTTATATTACAGTGTGTACATATATGTATGTATGTTCTGCAATATCAGGAAGGGAATAAACATTTTTTAAGGTCATACTATGTGCCAGGGACTGCGCTAAGTACATTACAAATATTATTTTATTTAATTCTCACAAAAACCGTTTGAGGTCGGTGCTGTTATTACCCACATTTTACAGCTGAAGAACCTGAGGCAGACAGAGGTTTAGTGACTTGCTCCAGGTCACACAGTTAAATAAGTGTCTGAGGCTGGATTTGAACTCAGTTCTTCCTGACTCCAGGCTCAGTACTCAGTCTACTGAGCCACCTAGGTGACTTGATATTATATAGCAATAGAGACTGGACCTGTGATTTCATTGGTATAGGAAACTGCCCGGTGAGAAAAGTATGAATGATGCAGGTCAAGTACCTTTATATTCTTAGAAAATTGCCTAGAGCACATAAAGATTTATGAGACTTTTCCAGGATCACACAGTTGAACCCAGGTCTCACGTTGAGGCCAGCTCTTTGTCCACTGTCATGTTGCCTCCCACCACACACACACACATGTATATATATAAATGTATGTATATAGTGTATTATAGTATGTGGTATTATGTATAATATATGTATAAATATTATAGTATACTCTATAATATATATATTACTGGATTATGTATATACTGCATATATGTTGTTAAGCCATTCAGTAGTGTCCAACTCTATGGGACTCCATGGTCTTTGTCCATGGGATTTTCTTGACAATGATACTAGAGTGCTTCACCATTTCCTTCTCAAATCTGTCTCCATTTTGGGCTGGGCGGGGCAATGAGGGTTAAGTGACTTGCCCAGGGTCACACAGCTAGTAGGTGTCAAATGTCTGAGGCTAGATTTGAACTCAGTTCCTCCTGAATCCAGGGCTGGTGCTTTATCCATTGTGCCACCTAGCTGCCCCATTTGTCCCTATTTTACAGAAGAGGAAATGAAGCAAATGCAGTTAAGTGACTTGTTGAGGGTCACATAGCTAGTGCCCAAGGCATATATACTGCATATATAACATATTAATATAATAATTTATAAATATATAACATACATAATATATATTACATATACATGGAATAGCACATGTAAACTATTATCACATTCATAATATTAGCTTACATTTCTATAGTACTTTACTCACAACAAGCCTGTTAGGTAAGTAATGGAAGTATTATTTCCACTTTACAGACATGGAAACAGATTTGAGAGGATGAGTTACCTATGGTCATGTAGTGAATGTGGTAGAACTAAGACTCCAGTCCAGATTGTCTGACTTTAAATCTACCAATCTTTTCTTTTCTTTTTTTTTTTTTGCAGGGCAATTGGGGTTAAGTGACTTGCCCAGGGTCACACAGGTAGTAAGTCTCAAGTGTCTGAGACCAGATTTGAACTCAGGTCTTTCTGAATCCAGGGCCGGTGCTCTATCCACTGTGCCACCTAGCTGCCCCCTACCAATCTTTTCACTGTATTACAACTACCTCTTTATTACATGTCTCCCATGTTCAGAATCCTGTGCTAAGTATTGATCAGTGTACAAAGAAGAATAAGATATAGTCCCTACCTGAAGGAGCTTACAAGCTAGTTGGGGAATAGAACAGTAACAAAAAGTCAAAGAATCTCAGGGTTGAAAGAGGCCTTAGGTGCCATCCAGTCCAACCTATACCTAAACATGAATTTACAACCTCCCTAACAATAAGTTATCTAGTCTCTACTTGGAGTAGATGATGAGAAACTCACTCCTTTCCCAGGTAGAAAGTTCCACTTTTTGACATTTATAATTGTGAGAACATTTTTGCTTATGCTGAGCCTAAATCTAAATAGGTGAAGTTGCCATTCTTCTTCTTCTTCTTCTTCTTCTTCTTCTTCTTCTTCTTCTTCTTCTTCTTCTTCTTCTTCTTCTTCTTCTTCTTCTTCTTCTTCTTCTTCTTCTTCTTCTTCTTCTTCCTCCTCCTCCTCCTCCTCTTCCTCCTCCTTCTCCTCCTCTTCCATTACTTACCTAACAGGCTTGTTGTGAGTTAAGTTCAAATTCAGCCTCCTCAGATACTTACTAGCTGTGTGGCCCTGGGCAACCAACTTGCCTCAGTTTCCTCATCTGTAAAATGAACTGGAAATGAAAATGGCAACTACTCCAGTATCTTTGCCAAGAAGATTCCAAATGGGATCATGAAGAGTTGGACATGATTGAAAAACGACTGAACAAAATAATCAATGAGGAACCAAAATTCATGTAGAAGCATACTGAATTGGGAGCCAGAGGACCTGGGTTCAAATTCTGTTCCTGCTATTTAGTACCTCCCGTCTCTACTATTTACTACCTCTGTGACTTTGGGCAAAATAGAATGTAAGATCCTTGAGGACAGGGGAACGTTTTGGGGGGTTTATGTCACCAGTGCCCAGCAGAGTGCCTGGCACATGGAACTAAATCAGGTTACATTTAATTCAGTTTGGGCAAATCATTTTACATCTCTGGCTCTCAGTTTCATCATCTGTAAAATGAGGGAGTTAGACTGGATGGTCCACTCCAACCCTAAATCATGAGGTTTTTGAGAAGGAAAGTGGCATGGGTTAGATTTGCGCGTTTGAAAGATTCTTTGGGGGTAGCTAGGTGGTGCAGTGGATAAAGCACTGGTCCTGCATTCAAGAGAGATTCTTTGGCTGGGATGCTAATCCACTGTTGGAGTAGTGAAAAGATCCAACCATTCTGGAGAGCAATTTGGAACTATGCCCAAAGGGCTATAGAATTGTGCATACCCTTTGATCCAGAAATACCACTGCTAGGTTTATATCCCAAAGATATCCCCCCAAAAAGAAAAAAGGACCTATTCGTACAAAAATATTTCTAGCAGCTCTTTTTGTGGTGGCTAAGAATTGGAAATCAACAGAATGCCCATCAATTGGGGAATGGCTAAACTGTGATGGAATGTTGTTGTGCTATAAGAAATGACAAGCAGGATGACTTCAGAAAGGTCTGGAAAGACATATATGAATTGATGTATAGTGAAGTGAGCAGAACCAAGAAAACATTGTGCACAGTGACAGAAATATTGTTTGATGAAGAACTGTGAATGACTTGACTATTTTCAACAATACAATGATCCAAGACAATCCCAAAGGACTACTGATGAAACATACTATCCACCTCCAAAGAAAGAACTGATGTTGATGGAACAGACTGAAGCATGTTCTTTTTCACTTTCTTTCATTTTTTTCTTTTAATCAAGTTTTCTTGTACAAAATGACAAATATGGTCATGTTTTACATAATTGCACATGTATAACCCATATCTGATTCTTTACCACTTCAGGGAGGGGGGAGAGGAGGGAGAGAAAGAAGGATCAAAATTGGAATCCAAAACTATAAATAAAAATATTTATTACAAAAAAAGAGAAAGATTCTTTGGGCAGCTTTGTGAAGAATGGAGGGAAGATCACTTGGAAAGTTATTACAATATGATAATCCAGGAAAAGGGTGAATAGGCACTGAAATACTGAGGTGTCCATGAAAGTGGGTGTTCATGTTTAAGAGTTCTCTCTCAGGCTCAGATTGCCCTCCCCTTGTTCCTGCCCCTTTCAAGCCCTGCCTGGCAGCAGAAGCAACAACCAGGGAAATATAGCCCTGAAGCTCTTGCTCTTAACCTTGGTGGTTTTATTGGCGTTCTGGCCAGTGTCATAAAGGAAATTGATTTTTAGTTTTTAAGGCATCGGAGTTTTACTGAATGATGGTTGCCAGGCAACGTGTGGTCAGGAGCTTTATTGTTTTGGAGGCCTCTGTGAATAAGGCAGCCCAATAGCAAGTCTAATGGGAAATATCCCAGGAACCCTTGGCCAGGATGAATGCACAGAGACACATACAGAGTCTCCCTCTCCCTTTCTCTTTCCCTCCTCCTTCCTCTCTCCCTCTCTCCTTCCTTTCTCCTTTTTTCCTTGCTCTCTCTCCCCTCTCTTCTTCCCTCTCTCTCACTCTGCCCTCCCCCTTCTTCTCTCCTTCTTCTTCTCTCCACCTTTCCCCCTCCCCCTCTCTCTGTCTCTTTCCATCCTTCCCCCTTTTCTCTCCTCTCTTCTTCTTTTCCTTTGTCTCTCTCTTATACACACACATACACACACACACACACACACACACAATTAGGCAACCAAATCATACTGTTTTCAGGTTTCTTTCACTCCCCTTGGCATGTTCTTTCCCAAACTTGAGTTTCTTTTCATGACCTTTTGAATTCTGTGACCTGGAATTAATCATCATCTGTTAGAGGAAGAAGAGATGAGGGTCCTAGCTCTGCCCATAATTATCTGTGTGACTTTGGGCAAGTTGCTTCCCTTTCTAGGGTCTCAGTTTTTCCATCCATCTGTCAAGTAAACAGAGAGGACTTATGGCATTGGTTGGAAGAAAGGGAGAACATGATAGCTTTTTCAAGTATTGTAAAGGTTATCATGTGGAATAAAGGAATAAGCATTTAGTAAGTAACTACTGTGTTCCAGGCACTGTGCCAAGCACTTTACAAATATTATATCATTGGGGCAGCTAGATGGCACAGTGGATAGAGCACCAGCCCTGGAGTCAGGAGGACCTGAGTTCAAATCCGGCCTCAGACACTTAATACTTACTAGCTGTGTGACCCTGGGCAAGTCACTTAACCCCAATTGCCTTACCAAAAAAAAAAAAGAAAGAAAGAAAGAAAAAAGAAAAGAAAAACTAATCAACACATCAATCCAATCTTATAGTATAGGTAATACTCCATACCCATAGCCTTCCACCTCTGCAAAGGTAAGAAGAGGTGCATTTTCCCATCTCTTCTTTAGGGATTACCTTGCTCATTATAATTACAGAGTTCAGTTAGTTAAGAGTTCAGAGTTAACAGAAATTTTTTAAAACCATTTTTATTGAAAGGTTTGGGTTCCAAGTTCTATCCCTTCTCTTCCCTATCCTCTCCCTAAGGCAGTAAGCAATCAAATATAGGTTATACATGTGCAATTATGTAAAATATTTCCATATTAGTCATTTTGTATAAGAAGACTGGAATAAAAGAAAAAAATGAAAGAAAGTGAAAAATCACATGGTTCATTCTGTGTTCAATCAATATCAGTTCTTTCTCTGGAGGTGGATAGTATACATCATCATTAGTCCTTTGGGATTGTCTTGGATCATTGTATGGCTGAGAATAGCTAAGTCATTCGCAGTTCTTTCTCAAACAATATTGCTGTCACATGTACAATGTTCTGGTTCTGTTTACTTCACTGTACATGAGTTCATATGTGTCTTCCCAGGCCTTTCTGAAATCATCCTGCTTGTCATTTCTTATAGCACAATAATATCCCATCACCATCCTATACCACAACTTGTTCAGTCATTCCCCAATTGATGGGTATCCCTTTGATTTCCAATTTAACAGAAATTTTTAATAGTACTTTTATAAGTACAAACATTTTTTTGTTGACAGAAATGTCTACTTCCTGTGGACCATTGATAGTTATTTTGTGAAAAGTCAAATAGCTGTTGGTGGACAGTGATATACATAGGGCACACCTTTCACACCTTGTTCAGGTTGCATAAATGTCAGTGTACCTGAGTCCTCACTCTGTCTCTGTTTCTGTCAGTGCTCTTATGATCTTATGACTGGATGAGGCTATCTTTCAAGGATTGGGGGGGGGGGTTGGGAGGGTGGAGAATGTGGAGGTAAGGAGGGGGGAAATGTAGAGGGGTGGGCATTGCTCTTTAGAATTGCCACAAGGTGGCATGGTAAATCTCTGCACATGCCAACTTCCCAGAAGGAACAATAAACCAGCCTAGGAGGAGTATTTCTTTGATATTGGGAAACTCCCTAGGAATGAGAGGGAATTGGCAAATCTTCCCTTTGCTAAAGTGCTTTGGGAATGATAATACTGCTACTAGGTTGATGGTTATCCTGGGAATGATAAAACGTACTGAAAATTTAATAAATTACCCAGAGGATTCTAAGTAGATAGACATTAGAGGGGAAAAGTAATTAGGGATGAATTTTGAGAGCTGGAATGTACCCCTGAGGATGAGGGGCTGGGGCTGAGGGTTGGGAAAACAAGATAATTACCTTAGACCATAGAGACAGGACTAGTGATATGAAAGGTAGGTAGCTGCTGTAGAAATTGGAGCAATGAGGGCCACTTTTATAATTACACATTTTTTTTTTAATGCCAGAAAACTTTGCTCTAAATGAAAGATCTTTTTCCCTCCAGAATAAATTGAGTTGTTAGGGTAGCTTAAAATAATGGACAAAGAGGTGGCCTCATAATGAGGAAGATTCAAATCCCATTTCTGACTATGTGACCCTGGGCAAGTCACTTCTCAGTGTCCCCAGGCAATTCTTTAAGGCTCTAAGTTGCCAAGTAGGTGTTGATATGCTTTTGTAGAGGGTGTCCCTTACCTGATATTCTCTTTACCAATGAAATCATGTCTGGTTCTCCCCCACCCCCCAAAAAAAGGTGAGCTAATATGTTACAGTGAAGGTTCAAATTCTAATCTGAGACAGAGGAGGACGAGAAGGAGGAGGAAGAGGAGAGAGGAGAGGTGAGGAGGGGAGAAGACAGAGAGGGAAGGAGGGAGGGAGGTGGGAGGAGAGGGAGAGAGAGTGTGTAAAGAAGGGTACAAGACTCAGTAAGGAAGGAGAATCATAGGCACAGTCTCTTCAGAGAAATTGGAAGTTTCTGTTACATTACCACCTATAGACACTGCTCAAAGCCATGATTCCAGCTCTGGGTTATTCTCTGTCCTGCTTTCTGGCTCTGATATTGCCCAAGACCTGAATTAGGAGGATATTATTTTCATATATAAAGATGATTCTGTTGAACAAGAGCACAAATACTTTACAATAAAAATAATAGCTCCATTTCTATAGTGGTTTTTTTTTGTGTTTTTTTTGTGTTTTTTTTTTTTTTTTAGTGAGGCATTTGGGGTTAAGTGACTTGCCCAGGGTCACACAGCTAGTAAGTGTTAAGTTTCTGAGGCTGGATTTGAACTCAGGTACTCCTGAATCCAGGGCCGGTGCTTTATCCACTGTGCCACCTAGCTGCCCCTCTATAGTGCTTTAAGGTTCACAAAGGTCTCTTCTCAAAACATCCTGGCCCAAGTATTTTCGTTCCTATTATTCCTGTGAAGGAAAACTAAAGCTCAAAGGAAAGAAAGAGGGAGTTGCCTATAATAACACAGTGTATAGAATAGTAGAGCATGGAGTGACTTTAGATACCATCCAGTCTCACATCATTTTACAGAGAAGGAAACTGAGACCCTAGAAAGATTGGATTTGGAATCAGAAGTGAAAAAAAAATTCCTACTCTGCTATCTGTGACCGACCCATTGAACAAGTCCCTTAACTTCTCAGATTTCTCATCTGTGAAATGGGGTGGTGGGTCTGGATGACCTTTAAGGTCTCTTTCAGCTTTCAGCTCCCAGCTCTAAATCCACGATCCTATGGCTTGCTTCCATAGTCACATAGTCTCTACTTAGTCTGGGGAAGTCACTTAACCCTCATTGCCTGACCAAAATAAATAAATAAATATATATGTCAGTGCAGCTTTCTTTTTTTCTTTCTTTTTTTTTTGCGGGGTAATGAGGGTTAAGTGACTTGCCCAGGGTCACACAGCTAGTAAGTGTCAAGTATCTGAGGCCAGACTTGAACTCAGGTCCTCCTGAATCCAAGGCTGATGCTTTATCCACTGCACCACCTAGCTGCCCGTCAGTGCAGCTTTAAAGCGATTAAAACTTAAAAGTACACTAAGACTTTAGACTTTGGGAACACTCTTTAGAGACTCATTTCCTGCCAGTCCCTGATATATTACCTCAGTCAGGTTGACCTTTTATTGTCCCACACACCAGTCTTAATCTGTATCAGGGCCTTCATACATGCATACAGTTATGCAGTATAGCGTCATGAACAGTGGTCCCAGTATTTTTTGTTGTCATCATTGAGTCATTTCAATCATGTCTAATTCTTCACAGCCCCCTTTGGGGTTTTCTTGGCAAAGATACTGGAGTGGTTTGCCATTTCCTTCTCCAGCTCATTTTACAGATGAGGAAACTGAGACAAACAGGGTTAAATGATTTGCCCAGGGTCACACAGCTATTAAGTGTCTGAGGCCAGATTTGAACTCAGGAAGATGAATTTTCCTGACTGGAATTCTATCCACTGTGCCACCTAGCTGTTCTTAAACGGGTTCAAATCCTTGCTCTAACACTTATTATTAGTGTGATATTATCTCTGAAACTCACTGTCCTCAGTTGTAAAAAATGGGGGAAATAATAGTAGTTTCACTACCTAGCTTTTTTTTTGTTTTTTTTGTTTTTTTTAGTGAGGCAATTGGGGTTATGTGACTTGCCCGGGGTCACACAGCTAGTAAGTGTTAAGTGTCTGAGGCCGGATTTGAACTCAGGTACTCCTGACTCCAGGGCTGGTGCTCTATCCACTGCGCCACCTAGCTGCCCCAACTACCTAGCTTTTTTATAGAGTTGTTTTGAGGAAAGTGCATTGTAAATCCTTCAGTATTACAGAAAAGTGAATTGCCATGATTATTTCCTTCCCTGGAATGCCTGCCTCCTTCCTTCTTTCTGAGCTAGCCACCCTGGTTAGATCACACAGCTGAGAACAGTGGGTACTTAAGAAATGCTGGCTTTTTGTATTGATTGAGAAGGAAAAGGACCAACAAGGACAACCATGATAGAAGCACTGTCCTTAGTCCTGCCGCTTTGCAAGTTAAGTTAATTTTTCCTTCAAAGGCCATTTTCAAGATTCGCTTCGCTCATGAGACCCAAGGCTCAGGCCGTTGATGCCACTCCCTGGTCCCCTGAGTACAAAGCAGCTGAGGGGAGCTTCCAGCTCTGTGCATCTTGATGGATAACTCAGGAGAGACTGCTCCACTCAGCTGAATCCACTAGAAGTGTCCTAAATGCCTATCCTGGTTGAATATCCTTTTCCTGCTACGGACAAGTCAATCTCCTTTTGACCTACAAGTGTCTCATTTTATTCCAATTTTGAACAAACTCCCCAGGGGACTGGCTTGACTCAAGCCCAAGCCTGAATAGACACGGAATTCAACAGCATAAAGTCCCTTGGCCATCAGTGTTCTTGCAAGTATAGAGGTTAAAGTCCTGTAACCAAATCCCCCTAGAACATAAATGAGGGACCAGCAGAGCATATAAACATGAGCATCCTTGTTCTGCCTCTTGCTTCAGCCCAGAAAGTAACTGCTTTGTTTTTTCTGGACTGGTAGGGACCATAAGCAGTTGCTAACAAGCTTCCCCAACCCCTTGCCGGGGGACCTTACCATATTACCACCGAAAGAACAAGTTGCACTTAGAAGGTAAACCTTGATGAAATAGCCCCATCACTTTGGTAATCCTTGGCACATAGTGCGTGCTTAATACATGCTTCTTGTTGTTGACACCGTCAATTGTGTCTTTTAGATAACATCAGTTAATTGTTTCCTTTTATTGTAAAATTAAGTCTATTTTGGTATAAGGCAAGTGTTATGGGTGGAGGATTATTGGGAAGTGACAATGGTATTTTTTTTTTTTTTTAGTGAGGCAATCGGGGTTAAGTGACTTGCCCAGGGTCACACAGCTAGTAAGTGTTAAGTGTCTGAGGCCGGATTTGAACTCAGGTACTCCTGACTCCAGGGCCGGTGCTCTATCCACTGCACCATCCAGCTGCCCCGACAATGGTATTTTTAAAAGGTATCAATAAAACAGGAAGGGAAGGAGGGAGGGAGGGAGGAAGGAAGGAAGGAAGGAAGGAAGGAACATTGGACGTTATGTCAAGAGACACAGTTTGAATCTTGATTCCGATGGTGAGCTCTGTGATTCTGGGAAAATCATTTCATCTCTGTTTCCTCATCTGTAAAACTGAAACAATATTACCATTACCACTAGGATAACTAGGATTGTTTTTAAATTTTAAAATTTGTTATTATTGTTATTATGAACTTGAAAAATATTAACAAAAATGATCAATTCTATATGCAAAGAACAGAAAAAGAGGAGTGTATATGAAACCATGAATCTCTACTATGTTCATTTTTTTTTTTTTTTGGTGAGACAAGTGGGGTTAAGTGACTTGCCCAGGGTCACACAGCTAATAAGTGTTAAGTGTCTGAGACTGAATTTGAACTCAGGTCCTCCTGAATCCAGGGACGGTGCTCTATCCACTGTGCCACCCAGCTGCCCCTATGTTCATATTTTTAAGAGAGGATAGTTCAGACTATGCCCAAAGGGCTTTAAAACTGTGCATACCCTTTGATCCAGCAATACCATTGCTAGGCTTATATCCCTAAGACATCTCCAAAAAGAGAAAAAGACCTATTTGTATAAACATATTTATAACAGCTCTTTTTGTGGTGGCTAAGAATTGGAAATCAAAGGGATGCCCATCAATTGGAGAATGGCTATTATTGTTCTATAAGGAATGACAAGCAGGACAATTTCAGAAAGGCCTGGAAAGATGTTTATGAACTGATGTATAGTGAAGTGAGCGGAACCAGGAAAACATTGTGCACAGTGACAGCAGTATTGTTTAATGAAGAACTGTGAATGATTTAACTGTTCTCAGAAATACAGTGATCTAAGACAATTCCAAAGGCCTAGTGATGAAGCATACTATCCACCTCCAAAGAAATGATATTGACTGAACACAGACTGACACATGTTACTTTTCATTTTTTTCTTTTATTCAAGTTTTCTTATACAAAATGACTAATATGGAAATGTTTTACATAATTACACATATATAACCTATATCTGATTGCTTACTGCCTCAGGGAGTGGGGAGAAATGGGAAGGAGAGAGGAAGGGGTAGAATTTGGAAGGAACTCAAAACTTTAAATAAAAATATTTATTTAAAAAATTTTAAAATAAAAACTAGATTTAAGAAAATGAAAAAAAAATTATATAGTCCAGCCATTTCATGGACCTTCCCTCTTATTTTCTGGGGTGGCTCCCTTATGTCACACTGCTACCACATATGCTCTCTTTCAAGGTCTCAAAGGTGACTCTGGTGTGGGGTAGAATATACAACCCGGGTAGCTAGGTGGCACAGTGGATAAAGCACCAGCCCTGGATTCAGGAGGACCCGAGTTCAAATCCGGCTTCAGACACTTGACACTTACTAGCTGTGTGACCCTGGGCAAGTCACTTAACCCTCATTGCCCCACCAAAAAAAAAATATAAACAAATAAAAATAGAATATACAACTAGTGTAGTTCCTGAACCTTAAGCAATGTGATTTTTTCTTTTTTTGGCAGGACAATAAGGGTTAAATGACTTGCCCAAGGTCACACAGCTAGTAAGTATCAAGTGTCTGAAGCTGAATTTGAACTCAGGTCCTCCTGAATCCAGAGCTGGTGCTCTATCCACTGTACCACCTCGTGGCCTCCCCAATGTGATATTTACACAAAATCAATCACAGTGACGCTGTTGACTCTTAAATATGAAACTTTTTTCCAGTAGTTTTTGTTAAATAGTAGATGGTGAAGTGGATAGAGTGCTGGGTCTGAAGTCAAAAAGACTTGCCTTCCTAAGTTCAAATCTGACCTTAGACACTTACTAGCTGTATGATCCTGGGCAAACTACTTAACCCTGTTTGCTTCAGTTTCCTCTTATGTAAAATGAGCTGGAGAAGAAATGGCAAACACTCCAGTAACTCTGCCAAGAAAACCCCAAATGGGGTTGGGAAGAGTTGGACACAGATAAAATGACTGAACTACAACAATAAGTATAGAAATGTAAGCTATTATTATGTGGCCCAGATTGGGAGTAAATAGAAAAGATTTTTCAAACAGTGCTACTTTGGGGGCAGCTAGGTGGCACAGTGGATAAAGCATTGGTTCTGGATTCAGGAGGACCTGAGTTCAAATCCAGCCTCAGACACTTGACATTTACTAGCTGTGTGACCCTAAGCAAGTCACTTAACCCTCATTGCCCCACCCCCACCCCCCAAAAAAAGCCCAACGAAACAAACAGTACCCCTTTGCTCTCAATGATCTTATAATCTAGCTGGGGAGTACAAAAATAATAAAGAAACTGATGATATAATGGAAAGAATCCTGGATTGGAATCAGAGCACCCAGGTTTATGGGTTCCTAAAATTTTAGATTTTGAAAGGATCTTAAAGGAGCTGATAGTCCTATGTCCTCATTTTACAGATGGTCAGAGGCCCAGAAACAGGAAGTAGTTGCACAAACTCTTATAGATAATTAATAACAGAGTTGGGATTCCCATCCAACTCTTCTCACTCTAAATGCACTGCTCCTTCTGTAGTCAGAATCTTAATTCTGATGGTGAGAGCGGAGGCAGGCCACAAAACCCCTCAGGGATTGATAGTTCTCCCCAGTTTGAGAAGAGGAGAAGCTAACCCAAGAGCAGCCCTCTAACAGGGGTGAAGGTTTTCACCTACACTTATGGTGGGAGTCTGGAGAATCTGGAATAAAGGGGTTAGTTGTCCATCACAACTGCTGTTCTCTTTTGTAAGACCATGAGAGATGACCTCCTCCTGAACAGACAAGCTATGAGGCCTGCCCTAGTTTGACTCACGTGACTATGTGTGAGCTTTGTCATAGGTTGAGGTGGAGGTGGGGGTAGAGGTGGCTCACCTCAGTAGCAGGATTGGGGAGAAAAACTAACCAGAGAAGAACAAAGGGCAGACCCTATCCTACCCCAGCCTGACTTCCGGTTGTGTTTTTCTTTCATCTATTCTGTTAAAGAATACATTTGCCAGATTTAATATTTCTCACAAACACCTGTGGTCAACCCTGTCCTTATGCTGGAAGCCTTAGGGCA
Organism: Dromiciops gliroides; assembly: GCF_019393635.1. Taxonomy (NCBI): domain Eukaryota; kingdom Metazoa; phylum Chordata; class Mammalia; order Microbiotheria; family Microbiotheriidae; genus Dromiciops; species Dromiciops gliroides. The sequence goes on from NC_057862.1 coordinate 211,895,160, forward strand.
CACATTAAGGAGAAAGGGATCTTTCCTAGCACAGGGCCTGTAGGTAGTTTTACCCCTACCCCTACCCCATTGTCAGCTCCCTAAACAGGGGCTATAAACACAAGCCATTTCATAACTACCCTTCCAAGTTCAGAGTCACCATAAATCTACCTCTTAGACCAAGTCAAGTTACACTTCTACTATTGGGGGGGGGCAGTGGCAACGAGGGTTAAGTGACTTGCCCAAGGTCCCACAGCTAGTAGGTGTCAAGTGTCTGAGGCCAGATTTGAACTCAGGACCTCCTGAATCCAGGGCCAACGCTCTATCCACTTTGCCTCCTAGCTGTCCCCAACACTTCTACTATTTTTTTTTTTAGTAAGGCAATTGGGGTTAAGTGACTTGCCCAGGGTCACACAGCTAGTAAGTGTTAAGTGTCTGAGGCCAGATTTGAACTCAGGTACTCCTGAATCCAGGGCTGGTGCTCTATCCACTGCGCCATCTAGCTGCCTCCACTTCTACTATTTTTAAAAATTTTGTTTATACTTTGAATTTTGGCTCTAACTACTTACTACCTTTATGACCTTGATCAAAGTGACTTTACCTCCCTGAGCTTCACTTTTTTTATCAGTAAAATGAGGGGATTGGATCAGATGATTTCTAAGGTCCTTTCCAGCTCAAAATCCTATGATCCTATAAGGTCTGTGTGGGCCATAGTCAGAAATGTGCTGGTAAATGTTTAACAATCAGCTCTGTGAAAAAATGTACACATGACATGCTTTTAAATTTAGTCTGCATCATTAACATTTTCTTTACCACTTTCTTCAAACTAGAAATCAACATAACAATAAATCAAGCCCTGGTTTTTGACGTTTGCCAATTTCCAAAGTGCAAATGCTCACACTGAAAATTTAATCATCAGTTCTTGAAAGCTGGTTCAAGCTGGCTCCAGCACTCCACTGCCTATTGTGGTCGCAGAAAGGAGGAAGTAGGGCTTGAACTAATTAATCCTTAAAGGATAGTTACAATTGGTATAGGTACAGAAGAATAGGCAAGACATTCTAGGAAGGGGCAATAGCACTAATCAAGGCCCAAAGGCAGGGCTGAGCCTGATATGTCTTGGGACACTGAAAAAAAGCTGAGTCAGGCCATGTAGCGGGTAATGATGGAATGACTAGAGAGGAGGTTGACAGGGAGAGTTTTGGGAGTACCTAGAAAGTCACATGAATTAAAGACCCTCATTGCCCAGCCCCCCCCCCAAAAAAAAACCCAAAACACAGCAAGCTGCTGGATACTTTCTTCCCCCAGCAACCATTCACTTTCTCTTCATTTCCTTCCTCACCTTGTGGTAGCCTTGATTTAAGACAATGTTTCAAGCCACTTTCCCTATTGTTACACTACCTCAGACACTAAAATTGTCAGTCACTGATCTGATTGATAATTATTAGGGGGAGTATTCTTTTTAAGCTCTTTAGTCTGGGACTATATCATTTTTGTAACTCCTCAGGTGTCAGAAGAGACAGGCCTGGGCCCAAGGCAAGAGGAACTAGCTAGTACCTGTTTATCAGGACAGTGGTAGTCTAATCAGTCTTTCCCTAGTCTTACTTCTGAAAGAAGTGTAGAATTGTACAGTAGAATTGAATAGTAGAACTACTAGAGCCTTGGCCTTTAAGGTTGCCTGTTACCTTCTATATACCTATTTTTTTTCTACATGTTGTTTTCCCCATTAGACTGTAAATCCCTTGAGGGTAGGAACTATTTTTTTCCCTTTGTTTATCTCCCCAGAGCTTAGCCATGCGTGGGACATGGTCGTTGTTATTATTGTTTGTCCTTCGTTCTCAAAGGAGAACATGACATCAGATGATGTCATGATTTGCAGTGAACTGGATTGAAGTGAGGGAGGGCTGCACAAAGTCATCTGCCTCACTCTCTCCTCCAAGGCCATCTGGGTCCAGTGGCAAGATGTAGATCAGGATGACTGGAGGTGGTCCTTAATATTTTTTTTATTTGTAACAAACATTTATTTTATTTTTTCCAGTTACATGTAAGGGTAGTTTTCAACATTCATTTTCATAAGACTGGAGTTCCAAATTTTTCTCCCTCCCTCCCTCCCTTTCCTCCCCCCTCCACAAGACAGCAACATATATGTATGTTATATATATACAATCCACAAGTGCTCTTTTTATCAGTTCTTTCTATGGGGGTGCTTAGTAAGCTTCATTATTAGTCCCTTGAAATTGTCTTGGATCATTGTATTGCTGAGAGTAGTTAAGTCAGTCACAATTGCTCATTGAACAATACTGCTGTCACTATGCACAATGTCCTCCCAGCTCTGCTCACTTCACTATACATCAGTTTATGAGTCTTTCCAGGTTTTTCTGGGATCATCCTGTTTCTCATTTCCTATAGCACAATACCATTCCACCACAATCATATACCACAGCTTCTTCCATCATTTCTCAATTGATAGACATTCTCTTGATTTTCAATTCTTAGCCACCACAAAGAGCTGCTATAAATATTTTTGTACAATTTTTCCTCCTTTTCTCTTTTTCATGATTACTATTGTTAACTGTTTCCCTTCCATCCTCTTCCCTTCCCCATGATATTTATTCTATTATCCATCTTCTTTCATCCTATCCCTCATCAAAAGGGATTTGCTTCTGTCTGTCCCCTCCCCCAATCTTCCCTTCCATCTTTTGCCCCTCTCTCTCTCTCTCTTTTTTTTTTTTAGTGAGGCAATTGGGGTTAAGTGACTTGCCCAGGGTCACACAGCTAGTAAGTGTTAAGTGTCTGAGGCCGGATTTGAACTCAGGTACTCCTGAATCCAGGGCCGGTGCTCTATCCACTGTGCCACCTAGCTGCCCCTGCCCCTCTCTCTTTATCCCCTTCCCCTCCTATTTTCCTGCAGGGCTAGAGAGATTACTCCACCCAATTGAGTGTGAAGTTATTCCCTCCTTGAGCCAAATCTGATGAGATTAAGGTCTTTGAGCCTATTCTGATGAGTTAAAATTCATTTACTACCCTGCTCCTCCCCCATCTCTTCCCCCACTCCATAAGCCCTTTCCTGTTTCTTTCATGTGGGATTTCACCCCATGCTACCTCTGCCCTTCCCCCTCCCCCAGTGAATTCCCCTCACCCCTCAATTTAACCCTAAAGATGCCATCATGGGGCAGCTAGGTGACACAGTGGACAAAGCATCCACCCTGGACCCAGGGGGATCCCAGCCAAAACCCAGCATCAGACACAAGACAGTCACCCACTGCATGACCCCAGGTATGTCCCCCAACTCCAATGTTTTATGGTTCTCTAGGGTCTTGTATTTGAAAGTCAAATTTGGGTGGCCCTTAATGTTTAAAGCAATTAGGATTAAGTACTTTGCCCAGGGTCACACAACTAATAAGTGTCTGAGGTGAGATTTTGAACTCAGGTCCTCCCAACTTTAGGTCCAGTGCTCTATCCACTGCACAACCTAGGTGCCCTATGGGACATGGTAAGCATTTAGTCAATACTTGTTGTTTGATTGAGTTGGAGGGAATGTCTTCCACCATCTTTCTGAAAAATGATCATTAATCCAAACTTCCAGTGATGGAAATCTCACTATCTCTTTTTTAAAAGATATATAATTTTAGGGGGCAGCTAGGTAGGGCACCAGCCCTGAATTCAGCAGGACCTGAGTTCAAATCCGGCATCAGACACTTGACACTTACTAGCTGTGTGACCCTGGTCAAGTTACTTAACCCTGTTGCCCTGCAAAAAAAAAAAAAGATATATAATTTTATTGGTTTGTTCTCTATCTCCTTTTTATGGTAGTAATAACAAATTTAATTTTTTTTCTGATAGTTTGTTGTCTTCCATGTTTCAGAAATCTTAAGAATAAACCCTTCAGTGTTCTCAGAATTGTATCATCTCCAACACAGATCCTTTCTCATTTTATACTTTATCTGGTTCAGCTGCTCTTTCCATTTTTTTTAGTGATATGTCTACTTCCTCATGGACAACACTGAGGATTCGTGGTAGAAAAAAGTTTGTTCTGGAAATCTTTATAAACCCTTTATATTTTCCATCTGTTTGTTGTCTTCATTATAATTCTATCTTTAAATACCTTTGTAAAGACTTAACTGAACCTCACACTGATCTTTCTATAAACTATTCATATTTTGCTTTTAACTTTTTCTTGTTTTATGAGGCAGTACTACTAGTAGTTTTCCATTGTCCTCCTCCATAAAATCTTTTTAAAGTGCTTTATTTATGTCCTTAAAAGAATATTTGTCACTTTTGATGAATTAGAAATATCACTATCTCTTGATGCAGCCTGGTCTACTTTGGTATAGCTCTGTTGATAGGAGGTTTTTCCTTCATTCAGGCCCAATCTGGCTCTCCTTAAACTAGTTCTACTCTCTGTGGCCAAGCAGGACACTTCTTTCATGTGACAGTTCTTCAAAAATAAACATCGGGGCAGCTAGGTAGCACAGTGGATAAAGCACCGGCCCTGGATTCAGGAGGACCTGAGTTCAAATCCGGCCTCAGACCCTTGACGCCTGCTACCTGGGTGACCCTGGGCAAATCACTTAACCCTCATTGCCCCGCAAAAAATAAAATAAACAGCTATCATTGTGCTATAAAAAATGATGAGCAGGCAGATTTCAGAAAAACCTGCAAAAACTTAAGTGGACTGATGCTGGGTAAAGTAAGCAGAACCAGAGAACATTGTACACAGTAACAACAACATTGTGTGATGACCAACTGATAGACTTAACTCTTCTCAGCAATACAATGATCCAAGACAATTCCAGAGGACTCATGATGGAAAAATACTCTCCACATTCAGAAAAAAGTACTATAGAGTCTGAATGCAGATTGAGACATACTATTTCTAAGGTTTTTTTTTTCTTTTTTGAGCTTTTCCCCTTTTGTTCTGATTCTTCTTTCACAACATGACTAATGTAGAAATATGTTTAATGTGATTGTACATATATAACCTATATCAGATGACTTTCTGTCTTGGGGAGGGGGGAGGGAAGGGAGGGAGGGAGAAAATTTTGAAACTCAAAATCTCATAAAAACAAATGTTGAGGGGCAGCTAGGTGGTGCAGTGGATAAAGCACCGGCCCTGGAATCAGGAGTACCTGAGTTCAAATCTGGCCTCAAACACTTACTAGCTGTGTGACCCTGGGCAAGTCACTTAACCCCAATTGCCTCACTAAATTAAAAAACAAAACCAAAAAAAAAAAGTTAAAAAAAAAAAACAAATGTTGAAAACTATCTTTACATGTAACTGGAAAATAATACAATACTACTAAGATTGGAAAAAATAAACAGCTATCTCCTCAAAACCTCAGTGCAAGTGTCTATGAGCTACCCCAATCTGTTGTATCCCAGTTGTCTGGGAAGGCAAAACTGTGCCTCTCTGAAGAAGGAAGAAAATACTTGGCAGGAGCTGTGGGTATAAATATGTTACCACCACCATGCACCACCAGCCACAGAGCCATTCCTAAACAAGTATGACAAACCAAGCGGGGGGTGAGTAGCATACAGCCTCATCTTCACCAAAGATGGAGAAGACATATTGCTCCATGATGGGGAGACAGGTCCAGGGACATCATGGGGATGCTTCTGGAGGAGGAATTTGCCCCAGCCTGACATCTGGTAGCTTCCTATTTTAATTAATTATTCCTCCTAACTAGGTACACAGCCTTGTTTTGTTTCTAGGTTACTGAAGAGCTACCGGTACTTTCTGTACCCTACAAAGTCGGTATCCTGAGGCAAAGCCCTAGCCACTCCACCCTAGTTAGTTATGATTCCGATGAGCAAGAATCTTAACAGCTGGGGTAGCACAGTCCACTGAGATAGTACATATTTGCCCCATTTGCAGGGCTATGGGGCTACTCTTCCCCTAGCCCCACCCACCTCAGTCCTTCCAGAAACCTAAACAGTAGCTTTCAGGCAGTCTAGCAATGAGTACTCCAGAGCACCTACTATAGCTAACCCTGAGCTAATTATCATGATTATTATTATTTGTGTGTGTGTGTGTGTGTGTGTGTGTGTGTGTGTGTGTGTGAAGCAATTGGGGTTAAGTGACTTGCCCAGGGTCACACAGCTAGTAAGTGTTAAGTGTCTGAGGCCAGATTTGAACTCAGGTCCTCCTGACTCCAGGGCTGGTGCTCTATCCACTGCACCACCTAGCTGTCTCTATCATGATTATTAATAATGATAATGATAATCCATCATATTTGTACAGCATAATACAGTTTTCAAAGTACACGGGGTATTATGTTAAGAACACTGGACTGGGAGTCAGGGGACCTGAATGATCATTCCAACCTTAATGTTGTATAAACTTGGCAAATCATTTCATCTTTCTGGGCCTCAGTATGTTCATCTGTGAAATGAGTGAGTTGGATGAGGAGATCTCTAAGGATCTTGCCAGCTCTAACATTCCATGTTCTAAGGTCCCTTCCAGCTGTTACATTCTGAGTTTATTATCCCATTACTCTTTCCTTCTGACATTTCCCAGAGATGGCTCATGGGCTTGGACCAGAGGCCCTCCCCTTAAGGATACCAGCTGTTCCCATGTAACATTACACGCCCCCAGTCCATTTCAGGATGCTCTTAAAACAAGGCACAGGCTGGATTTAATTAGATGTTCGTTCATCTTAATCATCATGGCTCATTTCTATGCAATGCCTCAAAGATGAGAGCAGATGGACTATTTCATGGTGAATCTCTTAAAGTCAGTTATATTAATGTTGGGAATGTGTCAGGCCTCATCTTCATAAATCCAAGAGGCCAGAGAGCCTTTCACAGCCACTTCTAGGAGCCCAGGGCTTGCTTTTCTGAAGTTCTTGGCCCATGAAATGAGAGAACCACATTTGACTCTGATGGCCAGGAGCCCCAGGAAGCAGACATGCTCATTTTTCAATCTGAACATGAGAAAGAACAGTGTACACTAGGAACAGAAGGGAGGAAATTTATAGCTCTTCAGTTTTTACTCATGATGTAATTTATCTGGGTACAGGCTTTAACTGGGCTCCAATGGTACTCTATGGAATTACACTCCTTATTCCTACCTCCTTGACCACATAAATACTTCCTGACCTACATCCCACCTCACACTTTTGCCCTGAACCCACCCCCCTCTCTCCTATAGTTCATTTAACCAAAGATGTAGTCACCACAACTGATCTTAACATCTGGGAGGAAAACATGACAAATGGCCAGCTTAGGACAGGCAGGAGCTCCTAGGTAACATGGGTCCTCATTATGGCTGCCCAATACCGGCTTTCCCTCATGCCTACAATGTTCTAACTCCTCATCTCTACCCCCCTGCCCTCCAGTCCTCCCTGGCTTCCTTCAAGATCCAACTAAAATCCTACCTTTTTTGTTTTTTCAGGGCAATGAGAGTTAAGTGACTTGCCCAGGGTCACACAGCTAGTAAGTGTTAAGTGTCTGAGGCCGGATTTGAACTTGGGTCCTCGTGAATCCAGGGATGGTACTCTATCCACTGTGCCATCTAGCTGCTCCTAAAATCCTACCTTTTACAAGAAGCCTTTCCTGCTCCCCCTTAATGCTAGTTCCTTCCCTCTGTGATTATTTTCAATCAACCCTGTAAATAGCTTATTCGTACATGGTTCTTTGCATGCTATTAATCTGTGACCTCGGTTCAGTCAGGAGGAGACTGAGACGCTTCTGGAAGAACCATCATGATGGCCGCCCAAGGAAAACCCCAAGTGCAGTTCAAACTTATATTAGTTGGTGATGGAGGTACTGGAAAAACCACCTGTGTAAAATATCACTTGACTAGTGAATTTGAGAAGTATGTAGCCACCTTGGGTGTTGAGGTCCATCCTCTTGTGTTCCATACTAACATAGGGCATATGAAATTCAACATACGGGATAGAGCTGGCCAAGAGAAATTTGGTGGTCTGAGAGATGGTTATTAGATCCAAGCTCAGTGTACCATTATAATGTTTCATGTTACATCAAGAGTTACTTACAAGAATGTACCTAACTGCCATAGAGATCTGGTACGAGTATGTGAAAATATCCCGATAGTGTTGTATAGCAACAGTGGATATTAAGGACAGAAAAGTCAAGGCAAAATCAATTGTCTTCCATATGAAGAAGAATCTCCAGTACTGACATTTCAGCCAAAAGTAACTACAACTTTGAGAAGTCCTTCCTTTGGGTAGCTAGAAAACTTATTGGAGACCCTAATTTGGAGTTTGTTGCCATGTCTGCTCTAGCTCCTCCAGAAGTTGTCGTGGACCCAGCACTGACAGCACAGTATGAGCAGGACTTACAGATTGCTCAGACAACTGTGCTCCCAGATGAAGATGATGACTGGTAAGGGACTGGAGCTAGAGCCCAGCAGGTCTAATTTTATAGGCAACTGTCCTGTGATGTCAGTGGTATAGTGTGTTTGCCACTTTATTATATAGCTGAGCAGAACATGTGCTTAATCTTTGGGATGCTGAAGGATATGAATGGGCTTCAGAGTGAATGTGGCAGTTTAAAAAATATATATAATTCATATGTTGGACCTGCATATTTAGCTGTTTTGGACTGAAATTATGTCCCCTTGAGCTTCAAATATAAGACTGCTGCAGTCCCATCACAATATCCAGTGGTGAATCTTGTTTGTTACTGTCAGTCCCATTCCTTTTTTGTTTAGATCATAATAAAGTTGTATTTCAAATATAAAAAAAAATCTGTGACCTCCTTGAGAGCAGAGACTGTTTTGGGACTTTTAAAAAATTCCCCAGTACTTAGCACAATGTCTGGCACATAGTAGGTGCATAATAAATGTTTAAAACTGTTCAGAGTCCCATCATTCCAGTCTTGTTACTTTTTGTCATCAGAGCAGTTCCCCCAAGTGAGCAAAAATGCTAGGCTTGAATATGTCTTGCTTTGTTTGCTCAAAGATTCCTCTGTAAGATCCCTTAGTTGGCATTCTGGAGAACAATTTGGAACTATGCCCAAAGGGCTATAAAACTGTGCATATCCTTTGACCCAGCAATACCACTATTAGGTCTATATCCCAAAGAGATCATAAAAAAGGGAAAAGGACTCACATGTACAAGAATATTTATAGCTGCTTTTTTTTTTTGTGGTAGCAAAGAATTGGAAATTGAGGGGATGCCCATCAATTGGGAAATGGCTAAACAAGTTGTGGTATATGAATTTACTGGAATACTATTGTGCTGTAAGAAATGATAAGCAGGTGGATTTCAGAAAAACCTGGAAAGACTTACATGAATTGATGCTGAGTGAGATGAGCCGAACCAGTAGAACATTGTACACAGTATCAACAACATTGGGTGTTGATCAACTGTGATAGACTTAACTCTTCTCAGCAATACACTGATCCAAGATAATTCCAAAGGACTCATAATGGAAAATGCTCTCCACATCCAGAAAAAACAACTGTGGGATCTAGATACAGATTGAACCATACTGTTTCTACTTTTTTTTGTATTTTTTTTTCTTTTTTGAGGTTTTCCCTTTTGTTCTGATTCTTCTTTCACAACATGACTAATGCAGGGGAAAAATATTCCTTGGTTGGATTCAAATAGTTTGCTATTGTTTCTGAGAAGAGTACTAATACGAATCACTTACGGTTAAGTAGTTTTTGTATCCAAGGAACTATTGAGAATCAGTGGATAGGGCAGCTAGGTGGCACAGTGGATAGAGCACCGGCCCTGGAGTCAGGAGGACCTGAGTTCAAATCCGACCTCAGACACTTAACACTTACTAGCTGTGTGACCTTAGGCAAGTCACTTAACCCCAATTGCCTCACAAAAAAGAGAGAGAGAGAGAGAGAATCAGTGTATAGGAAGCTGGTCTTAACCCAAGAAGACCTGGTTTCTAGTTCTTCCTCTAACACATACTGGTGATATGATCATAGGAAAGTCATCTAATTGCTTGGTGTTCTAGGCAACTCTCTATGACTATAAATTGCAGAGAAGGTAGTAACCAATACTAGGGAAGAATGTTCCTTATGTAGTACTTCTAGAACCAATTAAATCACAGGTCCGGTCCTTATCCCTAAAGAATTTTATGTCTTTTATCTCATATGCTCTTCACAAGAGACTAGTGAAGAATTTAAGGCATGAATGGTAATTAGCATTTTACAGAAAAGGAAACTGAAACTGGGGGAGAGAAACTTATTTGCCCAAGCTCACAAAATAAATTATTGCCAGAAGTAATTAATATAAAGACTACAGAGAAGGATAGGAAGTTATATGAATTGATGTAAAACAAAATATGGAAATCCAGCTAACAATATATCCAAAGACTATAATGATGAAAATGGAAAGAACAACAAAAATGATACTTAATGCAGTGTATTATAATGATCAAGCTTGGTCCTGAAGAAGAGAAGAGAAGACATGCTTTCGTCCCTTCTTTACTCACCAATAATCTCTTATGAGAAGAAATTCTTCTCATAAGGGATTATTGGTGTGGAACAATGCATATACTGACTTGTTGAGTATGCTGTTTAAATGTCCTTAGACTGGTCCCCCCTGCCCTTTCTTTTTAAATTATTTGTTATGGGGGATAAATAGCTGGGGAATGGAGGGGGAAGGATATATATATATATATATATATATATATATATATATATATATATATATATATTTGGAAAGAAGACATAAAAACAAAAGACACCAACAAAAATGTTTTTTAAAAAAAGAATTGGGATTGGAATCCAGCTCTCCTAACTCTTAAGTATTTAAATATTATTTTGCTAAGTCTCACTCACCGTTTAGATGCAAAATTACTATCTTTACATGAAATAGAGGTAAGGGGTTCTCCTAGAAAGCTCCCTCCCATCCCCAAAATGAGGGGTAAATGAAAATGAGGCGCAGGATCCAAGTATAGGGCAGAAGAGATTTTTTCTTTAAACATTGTGACCTAGTTTTCATATCTCAGCTCTCTGGTTGGTTGACTACAGAAAGGTAGAAACTAAAATCTATTTTTTCTCTCCTGTGATATTCTTTCAGGGAGTGTCCCAGTCCCAGGAGAGAGATAGAGGGAGAAAATGTGCTTAGGGGAAATGGAGCCTACTAAAGGTGACTAGTGAAACATCGTGTGGGGGGTATTAAATTGTCTAGAAAAAGGAAATGAATGAAAACATTCATTTAATTTTATAGAATTTTAGGGTTGAAAAGGTGCTTTCCCTACATCAAAACTGGAAGGGGCCTTAGAGATCAATGTTTTACCCCCTCATTTTATTGATTTGATATAATGAGTGAAAATATTGTTATTCCATTTTACAGACATGGAAAGGGAGGCCTAGTAGCTGTTGCAACTAGTACTCTATCTCAAGACTTTTTGAGGATTCTAAGTTCAATGACTTTTCCACCATATCTTGCTTCCTCACATTGTGCCCAATATTAGGCCCTTTCCCTATAAGCAATCGATCAGAGAGGACCACAATTATCTTATTATGGAGACAGTATAGTATGCTAGAAAGAGCACTGGTCTAGGAGGCAGAGGACCTGAGTTCAAGCCATGTCTGTACTAATTACTTACCTGTACAACCATGGGTGGGCAAGTTACTCAGTTTCATTAAGGCTCAGTTTCCTCTTCTGTTATATGAGGGTAATAATGTTGGTACTGCCTACTTCACAGAATTATTTAGAGGAAGGTATTTTGTCATGTAATTTTGCTATGAGTAGAGGGAGAATTCTTAAATAAAGGAGAGAGGTGATCACAAACAATAATAGTTTCAATTACATAAAATTGGAAGAAAAAACTTTTGCACTAATAAAATCAATGCAACTTGGATAAGAAGGGAAGTGGTTAACAGAGGAAGAAAATCTTTCCATCAAATATCTCTAATAAGGATCCTATACCCAAGATATTTAGAAAACTAACAAATATATAATGCCTCGATGGATAGGTTATCAAAGGATAGGAACAACCAGTTCTCAAAATAGGAATTGCAAATGGTTAACAACCATATGAAAAATTGCTCCAAATCATTAATGAAAGAAATGCAAATCAATAAAATACAGTTCCACAGTCAGCAAATTGGAAAAGACAACAAAAATTGACAATAGTCAATGATGGAAGAGGTGTGGAAATACAGTATGGACAAACAAATCTACTTTTGTTAGAACTGTGAATTGGCCAAAATATTCTGAAAGCAATTTAAAATGATGCTTTTAAAAAAGTGACTAAAATCAATCAACAAGCATTTATTAAGAGCCATACACTGACTCCAGAGCTTCCATACCTTTCTCCTAAGGTAGTCAAGGAGAGAAAGTAAGTGCCATTGTACCTACCAAAATATTCATAGCAACACCTTTTGTGGTAGCAAAGAACTGGAGAGGGGGGAGTAGATGCCCATTCATCTGGGAATGACTACATAAATTTTGATATGTGAATTTAATGGAATATTACTATACCATAAGAAATAATGAATATGAAGATTTAGAGGAACATGAAAAGACCTATGTGAATTGGTGCAAAGTGAAGCAAGCACAATCAGTAAAACAATATAGACAATGACTATATCAATATAAATGGAAGGAACAACAACAAAAAACCCCCACCTCTGAATGTTGTGTGATTACAATGACTAGTGTTGGCCCTGAATAAGTGGTGAGAAAATGCATCTCTCTTCCCTTTTTGCACGGGTAGAGGGCTGTGGGCACAGAATATTGCATAAAATATCATATTTAGTTGATGTTTTGGTTGGGAAAAAGAAAACTGCCTTTTTTATCTTCTGGGGGTTTTGGGGGGAATATTTTTGGAAATGAAAATAATGAAAAGACAAAAGATATAGATAAGACAGAAATTAATTATTCATCCTAATGTTTTGGGTTTTTTTGTGGGGTTTTTTTGTGAGGCAATTGAGGTTAAGTGACTTGCCCAGGGTCACACAGCTAGTAAGTGTTAAGTGTCTGAGGCCAGATTTGAACTCAGGTCCTCCTGAATCCAGGACTGGTGCACTATCCACTGCACCACCTAGCTGCCCCCATCCTAATATTCTGTTAGAGAAATTCCATTTTAGGCAACATTAGACATCAGTGACTTGGAAACATAGAGTAAAGCTAGAAGAGACTATTACAACATTTAGTCCCATATACAAGTCCTTTCGCATATAAGTTTCCTTTCCATAGCATCCTGACAGGTGTCATCTAGTCTTTGTTACCTATAGTAAGAAGTCACTCATAAAATGCAACGGAAGTACATACCAGAGAGAACTAAATACCATGGACAGCTCCAGTTCAATTTTTTTTTTTTTAAAGGCATTTATGTGTCTGTTATGTGCAAAATACTGTGTCTGTATAGACAAAAATTAAACAGGACCTATTGACCTTCTCTCAAATAATTTACATTTTATTGAGGAATTCGACATATAAGAAGATAATTATATACAAGATAATCTGCAGGGTGGGGGCATGGGAGAGTTGGAAGGAGGGAGAAAGAGAGAGAGGGAGAGAGGAGAGAGAGAAAGAGAGAGAGAGAGAGAGAGAGAGAGAGAGAGAGAGAGAGAGAGAGAGAGAGAGAGAGAGAGAGAGAGAGAGAGAGAGGAGAGAGAGAAAGAGAGAGAGAGAGAGAGAGAGAGAGGATGGAGTCACATTATAGTCTTGGGCAAGCCAAATCCCCTTTCTGAATTGCCATTTCTTTATCTGTAAAACAAGGGGCTTGGACTAGATAATTTATAAACTTCAAATCCTATGATCACTAGATGATGATTCCTTTCTCTCCCTGTTCAGCTTAATTCCACAAATATCAGCTGAGAACTCATTACCTGCTTCTGTCACAGCTAATTACTTATTTTCTCTAGGTAGTGATTAAATTCACCTTGGCCCCATCCCTGGAACAGTCAGAATTATCTCCAGCCTTGATTCCTGGTGCAATTAAATGGAGAAGCCAACTGACCAGTGACCATAATTGAAAGAAGCAGAGGGACAGGTGTGGAGTGTCTTTCATTATTATGCAGCAGAGAAAAGGAGCTGCTTACATGTTTGCAATAGACTCTCATGACATGAAGGGCCTGGGCAATACTTTGGGGAATTTTCTAGAGCTGGAAGTGAATCTCTAGTCTAATCTTCTCATTTGTCCAGGATCATAGAGTCAATAAGTGGAAGCACTGGGATTTAAACCTAGGTCCTTTAAACCTAAATCCAGTGCCTCTTCCAGCATGCTACACTTTTATGATGACCTTATCTAACAAAACTGAGAAATTCTATGCCAAGAACTTTCCATTATATTGAGACCAGCTCACATTTGCAATCCCCCTTTTCATAATGTAATAAAAGAGTTGTTGAAAGTCAGAAGAAAAAGCAAAAGAGAAATTGTTGAATGTGCAACTCTTTAGTCTCAAAGATCCCTTGGTGTAAAGAGTTCTGAATAGGAGGATTCCTATGCCAGAGGCTTCTACCTACCCCTCTACCCCCACTGCAAATCTTGACCTTGCCTATTGATCTTTGGACAGTCAGCAGAAAGAAGGGCTAGATTCTCTTTGTGTATGGGTCTCTCTGTGTCTGTCTGTCTGTCTCTCATTTTCTCACTCTCTTTCTCTTGCCTTCCTCTGGCTCTGCAGTACAGCCACTTGATCCTTGCAATGTCTAGGCAAAGTGAGGATGAGTCTCTATAGCTCTTTATTGTTGGATTAAACTTCTAGCTCAAGATTTATGATCTTACCTAATGACCTCCAACAGTCAGCAATTTCTTTCTTCATCTTCATTCACTTATTCTCTCCTCTTTCTGTCCTGTCACAGTAGACAATGTACCTCTATTGCTTGCTAAGGCTAATCTCTTTAGCTGAACCCTTGACCCTGTGTCTTCCTATGGATTCTAGAATCTTTCTCACTCAATTATCCCCTCTTTCTCATTGACAATTTTCTCTGTACTTGATCCTTCCCATTTGCCTGTAAACATGCATGTGTCTCCCCAGTCCACAAAGAAAGACTTCCTTTGAGTCTTCTACTCTGTCCATCCTGAATCCATCAAATCCTAGCCCATCATTCCATCATTTTGGTTTTTGCTTGATTGTTAAACTTCTTTAGGAAAATCAATACTGATTGTGGCACCTTCCTTTCCTCACCCACTCTCTCCTCAACCCTTCGAAATCTGACTTCTATCCCACTATTCTCTATCAACTGCTTTTGGTGTAGTGGCTAGAGCACTTAGAATCAAGGTATTAATAAGGCAAGGGGGCAGCTAGGTGGCACATATTGCACAGAATGCTGAGCCATAGAGTCAGAAAGACTCACCTTCCTGAATTTGAATCTGGCCTCAGATACTAGTTATGTGATCCTGGGCAAGTCACTTAACCCTGTGTGGCTAAGTTTCCTCATCTGTCAAATGAGCTGGAGAAAGAAATGGCAAACCACTCCAGTTTCCTTGCCAAGAAAACCTCAAATGGGTGTCACAAAAAGTTGAACATGACAGAAAAACAAAATTAATAAGGTGAAGGATCGATGGGGTCCTTCCTAAAATGATAGTCTCAGGAAGGGAGTCACCAATGAAGAGAGGAGACCTCCACAGTAGAGGTTTCTCAGGGTGGTAATGCTGTAGGTGAGGAGGAAGAATCTGAAGAGAGTACAGGTATGAGTGTTAATTGCAGTTCAATAGTTCCCAGGGCACCTTCCTGATAACAGTGATTCATTTTGGCTCAATTGAACCCAAATCTCTGAAGGTCTCTGATCTTCTGTTTCTGGCAGTACCTTACCAATTCTCAAATCTTGCTCCTCTGTTCTGGCAATGGGACACCAACTTCAGACGTGCATCTAAATGTCTTTCTAACACCCCCCCCCTTTTTTTTTGGTGAGGCAATTGGGGTTAAGTGACTTGCCCAGGGTCACACAGCTAGTGAGTGTCAAGTGTCTGAGGCCGGATTTGAACTCAGGTCCTCCTGAATCCAGGACCAGTGCACTGTCACCTAGCTGCCCCCTAATACCTTTTGAGTATTTGCCTGAAGGGGAAGGTCATTTGCATTACATTCCAGTGTGTTCTTCCCCTTTATCCTCTGCCCTCTCCAATAGAATGTCTGAATGAATGCCAGAGCCAAAGGGACCCTTAAACAGCATTTACTCTGATCACTGCATTTTACAAAAAGGAAGTTAGAGGTTACTGAATTCCAGTGATTTGCCCATGGTCATGCATCAAGTTAGGGACATGGCTGATACTGAAACCCAACACTCCTGATTTACTGTCTCTTTTTCACTAACCCGTGCTGCATCCTCACTGCATTGTCACCACTACCCGGCTGGAACTTTACTGGGATTTCATCCAGTTCCTCTGACTCAGCAAGGGGTTTCTAAAGCTCTGCTTCTATTAATGCAGCTTTAAATTACTGCATCAGTAATCCCTAATTCTTTAGCTGAGCATTCAAAGCACTGTAATTGTTCCCAACCTTTCCAGCCTTTCTTTCTTTCTTTCTTTCTTTCTTTCTTTCTTTCTTTCTTTCTTTCTTTCTTTCTTTCTTTCTTTCTTTCTTTCTTTCTTTCTTTCTTTCTTTCTTTCTTTCTTTCTTTCTTTCTTTCTTTCTTTCTTTCTTTCTTTCCTGGGCAGTGGGGGTTAAGTGACTTCCCCAAGGTCACACAGCTAGTAAGTGTCAAGTGTCTAAGGTCTGATTTGAACTCAGGTCCTCCTGAATCCAGGGCCAGTGTTTTATCTACTTCGCCACCTAGCTGCCCCCCCGCCCCCAACCTTTCTTTCTACTACTCTACAGGCATATGCATCCCCATGCTCTGGAATTATTTGATGTCTCATAAACTTTCTGGATTTTCTCACCCTTGTATCTTTGGTCACATTGTTCCCCTCAGTTGGGAAGGATTCCTCCAAACCCTAATTCCACTCAATCAGCAAGCCTTGTCCAGTCCTTCAAGCCCTAAGTGAAATGTCATGTTTTCCATGAAACCTTTCCTGATTTCCATCACAGCTTTTAGCTTCCCCTTATAGTTCTTAATATACTTTGCCTTGTATGACATTTACTTGTGTCCCACTCTTCTTGTCTCTCCCATTTGACTGTAAGATCCAAACGTGTGTATATATAACATATGTGTGTAAATGTAGAGGTATATAGGTTTCTATAGACAGGTATATATAAGTACTTAGGCATATATAGGTATACATGTGTATATACAGGAATGCATATATATACACACATGTACACATATATATTCATATGTTGTATTCTCCCAGGATTCATAAGGTCCTTGAGGGCAGGAGCTTAAAAAATTATCTTTGTATTCTCAACATATAGCATTGTATTGCTCTTTATGTATAATTTTTAGGAGAACATGGACAGAAGTCACTCAGGATGGACTCATTCATGACAAGAGTCAGTCATAATATTCTTCTCACCAATGCAATGGTACAGAAGAGTTCCAGGGAACTCATGATAGAAGAGGATCTCCAAATCCAGGGAAAAAAAAAAAGAACTGTGGAGTATAGATACTGAATGAACCATACTATTTCTTTTGTTTTTGGTGCTGTTGTTTTTTCTATTTTGAGGTTTTTCATCATTGCTCTGATTTTTCTCTTATAACATGACTAATGCAGAAATAGGATAAATGTTATTATGTGTGTGTGTGTGTATATATATACATATATATATACACACACACACATATATATATATATATATATATAAACCTATATCAGATTACCTGCTGTCTAGGGGAGGGGGGAGGGAGGGAGAAAAATCTGAAATTGGAAAGCCTGTATAAACAAAAGTTGAGAACTATCTTTACATGTAATGGGAAAAAATACTTTATTAATTTAAATATATATATATATGAGTCACTCATGGATGGGTCGTAATTGAAATCTTTGGAGAGAAAGGAATCAATGAGACCTCTGACTCTTTGGGACATTTGAGTATTCCCAGGGCACAGCCTTGCAAATCTGGGGGCAAGGTTGTCTAGAGCTGTAATTTCATTTTTATTGTGAGCTCCTAGTGTGGAAAGTCCCTCCACTAAGGGATGTAGATTGACAAGCCTCTAAGTGACTTAAGGAGCTTCCCAAAGGCATTGAGAGATTGACACATACCACCTGGGTCTGCTTATTGGATTGGATTGAATGGGATGAAAGCAATGGTCTCATCCATTTATGAGGAACCTAATGACAAATGTTCAGGTGAAGGTATAACACTTTACGTTTATATTCTGGTCCCCTTCTGGATCTCAACCTGGGCTTCTTGCCTCTGCTTATTCACACTCTCAATTTGCTCCTTCCTCTCTGACAGCTGTTCTCAATTAAACTGATGAATGGAAAAATGACCTGAAACCATCTCATTACCAGTAATGTGGTGAGGAGAATGTCGTCTAACTCCACTGAAGGTAAACTTAGTATAGCTGGGGTGAAATGAGGATTTCAAGCACGTGTGTTTTTAAAGGCTGTTTTCAACAGATAATAATAGTAGCTCACACTTACATAAGGCTTTTTAGATTACAGAGTACTTTCCTGATAACAGTCCTGTGAGGTAGATAGTGCAAATATCATTACCCCCTTTTTATATATGGGGAAACTGAGGGTCTAAGAGGTTATAAAGTAAGTAGCCCAAGGTCACACAAATAGGAATTATCGGAGTGAGATTTGAACCTGTCTCTTGATCCCCTCCCCCACATTAGTGATCTCTTTTTTAGCATTAAATTTTAAGTTACAATTCTCTCTCTCCCTCCAGTCTCTTCCCCACCTATTGAAAAGGCAAGCAATATACCTATTCTACATGTGAAATCATACAAAACATATTTCCATATTATCCATGTTGCCCCCCCAAAAGGTAAAAAATATTAAAAAGTGAAAAAATATGCTTCAAGCTGTACTCAAAGCTCATAAATTCCGTCTATGGAAGTAGATAGCATTTTTCATCATAAGTCCTTTGGAATTGTTGTAGATCATTGTATTGATTGGAATAGCTTAGTCACTCACAACTGATCATTGTACAATGTTGTTGTCACTGTGTACAATACTCTCCTGGTTCTGCTCACTTCATTTTGGATCAGTTTATAAAAGTCCAGTTTTTCTGAAACCATCCCCCTCATCACTTTTTAGAGAACAATAGCATTCCATTGCAATCATATACCACAATTTGTTCAACCATTCCCCAACTAATGGGCATCCCCCAATTTCCAATTCTTTGCCACCACAAAAAGAGCTGCTTTTTGTACAGATGTGTCCTTTTCCCTTTTCTTTGATCTCTTTGGGATACAGACCCAGTACCTAGTACTTACCTAATATCACCTAGTAGTTGTATTGTTGGGTCAAAGGGTATGCGCAATTTTATAGACCCTTAGGCAGAGTTCCAAATTGTTCTCCAGAATGGTTGTACCCGTTCACAACTCAACCAATTGGGTACTGATATGTACTTATTTTTCTACATCCCTTCCAGTATTTGTTTGTCATTTTCCTTTTCTGTAATGTTAGCCAATGTGATAGGTGTGAAGTGATACTTTTAATTTGCATTTCTCTAATTATGAGTGATTTAGAGTCTTTTTAATATGGCTATTGGTACCTATGATTTCTTCTTCTGAAAACTGCCTGTTCATTTCCTCTTCATTTCATAGATTGGGAAACTGAGGACAAAAGATGTGACTTGCTCAAATCCAAAGAGGTAGTAAATGGCTTCATGTAAATAATGCATGATTAAGAGTCCAGAGGGCTGAATTCCAGGCCCACCCTAGATGGTAACAAGTATGTTATCTAATGTAATTCATTTTTCCTCCCTATGCATTATTGTCCTCATTTTTAAAATGAGGAATTATAAAATAAGAATCACTTAGGTCTCTTCTAACTCTAATATTCTATGTCCCAAGGTCACTTTCAGCTCTTATATGCTTTGTCTATAATTCTGTGAACATGACACAGGAAGGTGGTCAGTTTGATGACAAAGGCCCAGAACACATCTTGGGAGGAGTCCCACGAAAAGAGTCTCTTACTAGCCATCAGGAAGGCACTGGATGCTTAGAAAATAGAGTGGCCAAGGGGGGAGGAGATGGCAGTGAAGATAAGTTTTGCCAATTACACAATAATCCCACTGATATCAGTCCAGGCTCCCTTAGATTTTTCTCATTTTTCTTTAGGAGAATTCTAAAATATTAGAATGTAAGTCGTCTAAAACAATTAAGATAATATATTTAAAACTGAAAGAGACCTCTGAGGTCATTTAGTCCCACTGCTTCATTGTCCTAATGAGGAAACTGAGGCTGAAAAGGATGCAGGGTCATACTGTGAAATAATGGTAGAGGCCATGGAAGAGGACCCAAGGGATTTCATCAGAGGAGGTTTCAGAACCTAGTTCCTTCTCTTTCCTCAGCTAATGGAGTGACAACATAAGTTCTCCCCTCACCTCGGCATTGCAGTTTCCAAAACAAAATGCTTGGAAGAGACGGAAAGAATTCCATTCACTATAGCTGGGGCTGTACAGAGGGTATGGTTAAAAAGAATACTTCAGAGGCAGCTAGGTGGCATGGTGGATAGAGCACCAGCCCTGGAGTCAAGAGTACCTGAGCTGGGGCAGCTAGGTGGCGCAGTGGATAGAGCACTGGCCCTGGAATCAGGAGTACCTGAGTTCAAATCCGGCCTCAGACACTTAACACTTACTAGCTGTGTGACCCTGGGAAAGTCACTTAATCCCAATTACCTCACTAAAAAAAAAAAAAAAGAATACTTCACAATTGTTTATGTAGTACTTTCTATTTTGAGAGGGCTTTACATATGTTGTTTTCCATGAAGGTTTTCCTGACTCCATCCCTTCCTCACATTTCTCACAGCACTTTGCTCAGACTTCTTTGTATTGTAGAGAAGGAGAAGGGAGTAAGCATTTATTAAGTACCTACTCTGTGACCGGTCTGTGCTTTACAAATATCATTTTATTCGATCCTCACGAGAATTCTGAGAGGTAGGTTCTATTATCATCATCCCCATTTTACAGTTGAGGAAACTGAGGCACAGGTTAACTGACTTGTCCAATAAATGTCTAAGGCTAGATTTGAACTCATGGGACTCTGGAGGTCTCACAAAGGTACCCTAGAAGAACAGGGTGTATCAAGCCCAGAACCTCTATGGAATATAGGGTGGGCTCCATGCAGTTCAGCCTTCTCATTCCTTCTCATACAGTTCTGATCTGAAAGGACAACGTATTCAAAATGGGAGGGAGGTACAGTAGTTTGCTCTAGTTTAGGGAAAATACTTTTACTAACATCCATTTAAGAAGAATGATTTCAGGGGCAGCTAAGTGGCACAGTGGATAAAGCACCAGCTCTGGATTCAGGAAGACCTAAATTCAAATTCAGCCTCAGACACTTGACACTTACTAGCTGTATGACCCTGGGCGAGTCGCTTAACTCTCATTGCCAAGAAAAAGGAGGAGGAGGAGGAGGATTTCCCAGGCTGCACCTGGCTCTGTAGTCAACATGGGCTAGCTGTGCCAAGAAACACGGCCTACACATCCCATGGCCAGATCAGGGCTGAATCTGTTCAGCATAAATGTCTTATCCCTAGGAAGCCTTCAGGGTTATTGGAGGTGGCAGGAGAGGGGGAAGCCCTTCAGGCTGGGGTGAAAGGCTCCCCACGTTTCTCCTGTTGGCTGCCTAACAAATGTCGCATAATGGAGTCTGTGTGGCAGGGAACTTCTGTGTCTGAGCAGCTGAAGCAAGGACGTGAGCAGTGTTGTAAAGAGCAGGCAGAGAGGGAAGGGAGGGTTAGGGTAAGTGTGTGAGCAGCAGCAGTATGACAATCATTGACTCATTTGATTCCCACAATAATCCTGGGAAATGGATACCACTATTATCTTCATTTTATAATTGAGGAAACTGAAGCACATCAAGGTGTGACTTGTCCAGGGTCACACAGCTAGTAAGTTGTCTGAGGTAAAATTCAAACTCGGGTCTTCCTGACACTAGGTCACACACCGTGCCACTGATAGATAGATACATATTTGGATGTGGCCAATGCTGACATTTTTTTTGCTTGACTACGCATATTTTTTGCTTTTTTGTTTTTTTGTGGGGCAGTGAAGGTTAAGTGACTTGCCCAGGGTCACACAGCTAGTGTCAAGTGTCTGAGGCAGGATTTGAACTCAGGTCCTCTTGAATCCAGGGCCGGTGCTTTATCTACTGTCCCACCTAGCTGCCCAACTATGCATATTTTTTTGCAAGAATTTTGTTTTTGTTTTGTTTTTCTTCTCTTTCTGTCTTCCTTTTTAATGGGGAAAGGGAAGTGAGGAGAGAAAGTAAATCCTTGCTAATTGAAAAAATAAAAATTAACACTAAATGTTCCACACCCTCAAGGAGTTTATATTCCATGGGGGAGGGAGGCTGACTAGAAATGTGTTATAATTAAAAGGAGGCTTTTAATGGTAGGTCTCCTCCAAAGAGCCATTGTCTTGGCCTCTTTCTTTACACTGTAGTGTAACTAAGTTGCTTAAACCATCAAGTATCCCTTGGGTAACTGTCCTCCATCGGGCAACACCTCAAGGTATAGTAGAACAAAACCCTTGATTGGGAATTGGGAGAGCCAAGTTTTAGTTTTTGCTTCTATACCCACAGTATGATCCTCACCAAGTCAGGTAACGTCTCTGGGCCACAGTTTCCTGTCTATACACTAGATGCTCTCCAAACCCCCTAACAGCTCTAACATCCCATGATCTAAGGTTTCTTCAGGCTCTGACTTTCCGTGTTTCAAGATCCCTTCAGGCTATGACATTTTGAATTTCTAACACTTCTGGATTTCCTTCAACAATAGATTCTCACCCTCCCAACTAGACTGGTTGAAGACCCTGGAAGAGGATGTAGCCAGGAGGAGGGGGTGGCCAACAAGGTCAAAGGCCACAGAGAGGTTGAGAAGGATGAGAAATGAGAAAAGGCCAGTGGATTTAGCAATTAAAACATTGTTAAATAATCTTTCTCAAATCTGGCCTCAGATACTTGACACTTGCTAGCTGTGTGACCCTGGGCAAGTCACTTAACCCTCATTGCCCTGCCCCGGGGGGAAAAAAAAAATCTTTGTAAGAGAAAACACAGTTGAATGGGGAGGTCAGAGCTAGATCTCATGATTGAGGGGTTCAGAAAGGGGTGGAAGGAGAAGAAATGAAGGGGATGAATTTAGAGGGCTTTTTGTAAAAGGAAGGAGAGATGTGAGATGATAGGGTGAGAGTAGGGTCACATGAAGGTTGTTGTTTTTTGTTTTTTTTAAAGGATAGGAGGCTGGGTTTTTTGTAGGCAAGGAGCAAATAGAGACAAGATTAGAGGAGGAAGGGAAATTAAAGGGACGTGCTGCTAGAGAAGATGGGAGTGGAAGGGATCTAACTTGATTAAAGACCTAAGTAGCATGGTTGGCTTTGTGTAAGGAGAAGGGCTTGGGGTCAGCTAGGTGGCGCAGTGGATAAAGCACTGGCCCTGGGTACAAGAGGACCTGAGTTCAAGTCTGGCCTGAGACACTTGACACTTACTAGCTCTGTGACCCTGGGCAAGTCACTTAACCCTCATTGCCTTGCAAAAAGCAAAACAAAACAAAAACAAACAAAAAAAGATTAACCAGAAGAGAAGGGCTTGATGCCATGCCAGGACTTGACAGGCAATAGGTGGTTCAGTGGATAAAATGCTGGGCCTCATGTTAGGAAGACTTGTGTTCAAATTCCACCTTAGATATTTATCAGCTGTGTGACCCTAAGCAAATCATTTAACCTCACTTTCCTTATCTGTAAAATGAGGGAAATAATAGATACTATCTCCCAGGATTGTGGTAAAGATCAAAAGATAATATTTGTAAAGCACTTTGTGAACATTAAAGTGCTATATACGTGCTAGCTAAAATTATTAGAGTTTGGTAGTGAATTCCCCATCAGTAGAAGCATTCAAGCTAAGACTGGATGACCATCAGTGTGGTACCTTGTAGAGGGGATTTCTGAATAGCACAAAAACTTTGACAAGATGACTACCAGGATTCTTTCCAGTTATAAAATTCTCTGTCTCTAAAAGCCTAGGTTGTGGAAAAGATTCTTACTTGGGTGGGACACGAGTATGGCTTTTGGTCTGACCTTAGGCAAATGACCTAACCTCTCTGGGACTCAGTTTCCCTATCTGCAAAATAAGAGAATTGAACCATATATTCTCCAGACCTATCATTTTATGATGGTCGTAGGGACCACAAGATCCCTTCCAACTCTGAGAGCCTGTAATTCCAAGATTCCAACTCTCAGTTTCTAAGATTCAATGATTCTAAGATTCTAGGAGCTGCTCCCAAACCTTGTCCCTATCTCTGTTAAGCTGTCGTGCTTCCAGGGTTAGGAGACAGGCTCTAAAATGCACAGGGGTCAGGAACATTCTGTGCACTGCTTCCCAGAATCCTTCATCCTGATTCTGGGTCTTTAGCACATAATATGTTGTTGTTGTTGTTGTTGTTTCCTCACATTGACTAATTGTGGAGGTGGAAGAAGGCTGGTTCCAAATATGGAAAGGAGGTTATGAGAAAATAACTCAGCAGCTGTCTACAGGCACTCCTGTCTCCTGTCACTTGGCAGACTCATTTGGTTACCATAAGGATGCTTCTTATCAGCTTTTTGTTCTTGTCTCACAAAGGAAAAGGAATAAAAGTTGTATGGAGGCAGCCTGGGGTGGAGAAAAGAACCTTTAAGATCTCCATTCTCCTCTTGTGTCTCCCCCAACTAGCTGTGAGACCACATGGACTCTCAGGGCCTCTATCTCTTCATCTTTAAAAAGCATCCATTGAGGGGCTGCTAGGTGGCATAGTGGATTGAGCACCAGCCCTGGAGGCAGGAAGACCTAAATTCAACTCTGACCTCTGATACTTACTAGCTGTAACCCTGAGCAAGTCACTTAACCTTGATTTGCCTCAAAAATAAAATAAAATAAAAAGCATCCCTTGGACTGGGGGATCTCAGAATTCCCTTCTACCTCTCTCAGTCTACATTCTACAGAATAGATACAGAACATTCTATGTTCTAGGGTCCTACCCTGTTCTAACATTCTATGATCTTAATCTCTAGTGGCTGGTAGTTGATGGCATTCCATCTATTCCCTGATTCAACACATCCCTTGTAAGGTTATCGAGAGCATATGGGTTTTTTGGTTTGGGGTTTTTTTTTAGTGAGTCCATTGGGGTTAAGTGACTTGCCCAGGGTCACACCGCCAGTAAGTAAGTGTTAAGAGTTTCAGGCCGGATTTGAACTCAGGTCCTTCTGACTCCAGGGCCGGTGCTCTATCCACTGCGCCATCTAGCTGCCCCCATATGGGTTTTTTTTAGGGAAGAGGGGTTTCTTTGTTCCCCAGAATTTAGTAGAGGGCCCAGCATACATTACTGTTGTTCAGTTATTTCAATCTTATCTGATTCTTTGTGACTCCATTGGAGGTTTTCTTGGCAAAGATACTGGAATAGTTTGCCATCTCCTTCTTCATATTATTTTACAAATAAGGAAACTGAGGCAAGCAGGGTTAAGTGACTTGCCCGTGGTCACACAGCTAGTAAATGCCTGTGGCCATCCAGATTTGAATTCAGGTCCTCCTGACTCCAGGCCTGGTGCTCTATCCACTGCCCTGCCTAACATACAGTAAGTGCTTAATAAATGCTTGTTGGCCATTGACTGAAAGCTTCAGCTTTACCCTCAGTATGACTGATTAGTTATCTGGCAACTGGCCAAGGCTGAGCTAGACATTCATTTGTAGTCTTAGTTTTGTCTTGGCGATTTCCCAAAATGTGCTTGGGCTACAGTTGGGAAATTAATGCTCAAAGTGCTGATTCCTCACATCTGTTTAACTCTTCCCAATTTACAAAAATGCTTCTAAGGCAAGGGAGGTATTGTTATGTCCATTTTATAGCTAAATTAACTGAAGCCTGAGAAGTTAGGTGGCACAATGGAAAGAGCTTGGAGTCAGGAAGACTCATCTTCATGAGTTCGAATCCCACCTCAGACATATACTAGCTGTGTGACTCTGGGCAAGTCATTTCACCCTGTTGCCTCAGCTTCCTCTTCTACAGAAGCTGGAGAAGGAAATGGCAAACCACTCCAGTATCCTTGACAAGAAAACCCCAAATGGGATCATGAAGAGTAAAGAACAACTGAAATGACGCAACAACAATTTCGAGCCCAAAAGGACAAGTGATTTGCCCAGTAACACAAGGAAGTAAGTGGTAGAGCCATTAGGCAGGGGACACAGGTCTTTTGGCTTCTCGTCCATCGCGCTTGATGGGATACCTGAATAATTATCTGACTTGCCACTGCTATGCCTCCAGCCAGAAAAGAGAAGTGCTGCCTTGCCAGCATTTCTTCCCCGCCCAGTTTATCACTTATTCCCTGCAAAAAAACTGCCTTATTGATGGCTTCTCCTAGTGACACTAGGAGAACACTGAGCTGTGTCTGGCTTGCATCTACCCCCCTGCCCCAGCTCTCTTTTGTTGTTGTTTTTTAGTGAGGCAATTGGGGTTAAGTGACTTGCCCAGGGTCACACAGCTAGTAAGTGTTAAGTGTCTGAGGCCGGATTTGAACCCAGGTACTCCTGACTCCAGGGCCGGTGCTCTATCCACTGCGCCACCTAGCTGCCCCCCAGCTCTCTTTTATCTCCATTTAATGGAGAAGGAAATGGAATGAAGTCTGGTGAGAATGTGGTCCAAATAGGCAAAGGCTAACCATGATCTTGGAAACCAAGTAATTTCTTCCTAGCTCAACTTTTCTGCAGGCTTCCCTTGTCTAGAGACCAACTATAGATGGAAGGATGGGGGCAGAGATAAGAGCCCTTCACAATTCACTGGTAACATCAGGACTTTCACTTGATTTCTTGGCAGGTATGAGACAAATCCTTTAAAATTCATCACTAGGATTACATTTCTTTAAACCATAAAAGTATTTTATTATTTTCCAGTTACATGTAAGGATAGTTTTCAGAGCAGCTAGGTGGAGCAGTGGATAAAGCACTGGCCCTGGATTCAGGAGGACCTGAGTTCAAATATGGCCTCAGACACTTGATGCTTACTAGTTGTGTGACCCTAGGCAAGTCACTTAACCCTCACTGCCCCTAGAAAGAAAGAAAGAAAGGAAGGAAGGAAGGAAGGAAGGAAGGAAGGAAGGAAGGAAGGAAGGAAGGAAGGAAGGAAGGAAGGAAGGAAGGAAGGAAGGAAGGAAGGAAGGAAGGAAAGAAAGAAAGAAAGAAAGAAAGAAAGAAAGAAAGAAAGAAAGAAAGAAAGAAAGAAAGAAAGAAAGAAAGAAAGGAAAGAAAGAAAGTTTTCAACATTTGTTTTCATAAGATTTTTAATTCCAAATTTTTCTCCCTCCCTCCCTTTCTCCCTTCCCTCTCCCCTCCCCAAGACAGAAAGCAATCCGATGTAGGTTATACATGTACAATCACGTTAAACATATTTCTGCATTATTCATGTTGTGAAAGAAGAATCAGAACACAAGGGAAAACCTCAAAAAAGAAAAAAACAACAAACAAAAAGTAGATTCAGTATGGTTCAATCTGTATTCAGAATCCACAGTTCTGAGGGCAGCTAGGTGGTGCAGTGGATAAAGCACTGGCCCTGGATTCAGGAGTACCTGAGTTCAAATTCGGCCTCAGACACTTGACACCTAGTAGCTGTGTGACCCTGGGCAAGTCACTTAACCCCCATTGCCCCACCAACCCCCCCCCAAAAAAAACCCCGCAGAATCCACAGTTCTTTTTTCTGGATGCAGAGACCATTTTCCATCATGAGGTCTTTGAAATTGTCTTAGATCATTGCACTACTGAGAAGACCCAAGTCTATCATAGTTGATCATCACACAATGTTGCTGTTACTGTGTACAATGTTCTCCTGGTTCTTCTTACTTCACTCAGCATCAGTCTACATAAGTCCTTTCAGGTTTTTCTGAACTCTACCTGCTCATCATTTGTTTCTTCCCTCCCCGCCCCCCCGCCCCCCCAACCCCGCCTTATCCATATTAGGTTTTTTTTTTCCCCCTTGTGTGGAACAATGAGGGTTAAGTGACTTGCCCAGGGTCACACAGCAAGTAAGTGTCAAGTGTCTGAGGTCGGATTTGAACTCAGGTCCTCCTGAATCTAGAGCTGGTGCTTTATCCACTGTGCCACCTAGCTGCCCCGCTCATCATTTCTTACAGCACAATAGCATTCCATTCCATTCACATACCACAACTTGTTCAGCTATTCCCCAATTGATGGGCATTTCCTTGATTTCCAATTCTTTGCCACCACAAAAAGAGCTGCTATAAATATTTTATACAAATAGTTCCTTTTCCCTTTTCTATGATCTCTTTGGGATACAGACCTAGTAGTAGTATTACAGTCCCATAGCCCTTTGGGCATAGTTAGGGTTACATTCCTTTAGTTAAATTTTTCCATCCATCCCAGTCCAAACATTAACCCCAACCCCCTCAAGTAAGGTACAAATCTTCAGTTGTAAATCAAAGTTCTAAGACCCAAAATTCTAAGTAACAGTGTCACCACTTTTAGAGAGAACAGGAGGGCATTTTAGGGGTAGGAAAGGGAAGAAAATCATGTAGAATTGGGAGGTTGTGTATTCAATGATTTCACCACTCTGTCAACCTCCCCTTGGTTCAGTTTCCTCAGTAGATTGACCACCAAGACCAAATCTTCCGGGGCAAGGGGGGGGGGCGCACGGGGTGATGAGGGCATTATTCAAAAGCAGATATGTAGAACCAATTTAGACTTCTTACATCACACCCGAGACAGCACAGAACAATTAGGAAGTTGGGAAGAGACAAGGAAAGAACTTCAGATTATAGATTGTTAGAAGACAGAATGTTAGAACTGTCAGTGACTTCAGAAAGTAGAATGTTGAATCAGAAGGGGCCTATAAACATGGAATGTGATGGCAAGAAAGGGACATAGAACACAGAATTTTAGAACCAGGAAGGCTTTAAAAACCTGGAATGGGACACAGTTGGAAGACAAATTAGAGATCATCTAATCTAACCACTTTATTTTACAGATTAGAATTATCACAGATCTCATAATGCTAGCATTTATATAGCACTTTGAGATTTCTTGAGTGCTTTATAAATATAATTTCATTTGATCTTCACAACAACCCTAGACATAGGTGCTGTTATTATCACCATTTTACAGATGAAGAAACTGAGGTTAGTGATTTCTCCAAGCTTGGACAGCCGAGGGTTGAATGGCTAATTGGGAAAAGAGGCATTAACATTTTAATAGTTTTAAGGTTTGTAAAATGCTTTGCATATATTATCTCATTTGATTCCCAAAAACAACCCTGTGAGGTAAATGCTATTATTATCAGTGCAGGAAGCAAGAATACTCTCAAACCCCCAAAAATCACAAGATCATAGGACTTTAGCTTTAGAGCAGATGGGGACCTTGGAGGTTACATCATCCAGTCCCCTTACCTTACAAGTGAGGAAACTGAGGCACAGAGAGGTTATATGCTTTGGTCAAGGTCAAAAAACTGGGAGCTGGATGGCTAAGTGGGAACAGACATGAAATAAGCAATAGAATTCTCTTCACTGCCCAGTCCACAGACCCAAGGTTGCAAATGCCTCTCCGGTTGCTGCCGGCCCTAGAGGCCTCAAATTGCTTTCTAAGGCACTTTGTGGAATTAGTAAGCTAATTTGGCCACAAGCCCATGGGAAATGAGCCAACTCAGATGAGAAACCTGAGAATGAGGGAAGAACCCAGATCTTGCTACCAACAATCCTGGTGTCACATGACCAAGGGGGTGAGGGGAGAGAAACTGCTGAGCACAAGGGGAAAAACCTGCCATGACAGCTCTTGTGTGTCCTGGTAGGGAGGAAGGCAGGAGACCCCAGATTCAACCTCGATATGGGATATTTTCCTATCTTTTTGAGCTCCAGTGCTTTAGGATGGAGGGGTTGGCCCAAGGAAGGACCACCATTTTGGAGGCCTACTCATCCCTACTCATCTGGTCATCATAGGATTTAAGAGTTGTGTGGTGGTGTTCCAGAGGTCATCTCATCCAGCACCCTCATTTTACATATGAGGAAACTGAGGTCCATAGCCAGTGAAGTGATCTGCCCAAAGTTAAACAGATAATAAGCATCTCCATCCTAGGACTTTGAACTCCATATCCTACATTCTTTCTTTCTTTTTTCTTTCTCTTTTTTTTGGGGGGGGCAGGGCAATGAGGGTTAAGTGACTTGTCCAGGGTCACACAGCTAGTGTCAAGTGTCTGAGTCGGGATTTGAACTCAGGTCCTCCTGAATCCAGGTACAGTGCTTAATCCACTGCGCCACCTACCTGCCCCCCATATCCTACATTCTTACCACTATCTTAGACTGTTTGA
Organism: Dromiciops gliroides; assembly: GCF_019393635.1. Classification (NCBI taxonomy): domain Eukaryota; kingdom Metazoa; phylum Chordata; class Mammalia; order Microbiotheria; family Microbiotheriidae; genus Dromiciops; species Dromiciops gliroides. Next base: position 211,925,397 of record NC_057862.1, read on the forward strand.
TTGTGTTACTGTTTAACAAAATCACACCATCACAGAGCCATGGGATGCTAGCAATAGAGGGGAGCTTAGAGATTCTATAGCCCAATCCCTTAATTGTATAGATGTAGAAACTGAGGCCCACAGGGCCACTTACTTGCTGTATGACCCTGGGCAAGTCACTTAACCCTCATTGTTCCACGCAAGGGGAAAAAAACCCCAAAAACCTAATATGGATAAAGGGTGGGGGGAGGGAAGAAAGAAATGATGAGCAGGTAGATTTCAGAAAAACCTGAAAGGACTTATGTGGAGTGATGCTGAGTGAAGTAAGAAGAATCAGGAGAACATTGTACACAGTAACAGCAACATTGTGTGATGATCAACTATAATAGAATTGACTGTCTCAAAAATGCAGGCATTCGAAATGGTCAAAGGGATGCTTGTTGGGGGGGACCCAGATTGGACAAATCTAAAACATCTGGGAAGTAGTCCCAGCTGTCTCACTTCACTATAACTACTGACTGACTGACCAACCAAGTAATTTCTTTCTTATTGTATCACACAAAGCACATCATCCTTCACCATGTGACCTTGGACGAGTCACTTTTTCTTCTTCAAACCTCAGTTCCCCTATCTGTAAAAGGAGAGGTTGTACTAAGTGATTACCAAGCTCCCTTCCAACCCTAACATTTATAGGATCTGGTCATTTAGAACTGGAAGAGACCTTAGAGATCATCCTCGCAGCAACCCTGTGAAGTAGGTGCTTATCCCCATCTTATAGTTGAGAAAACTGAGGCAAATAGAGGTGAAGTGACTTATCCAGGGTCACAGAGCTGCAGTAAGCATCTGAGGCCTTCCTTACTCTAGGCCCAGTGCTCTGTCCACTTTGACATCTAGCTGCCTCTACAGGGCTATAGGGAAGAATATATTTTGTAAAATTTGAAGCACTATATAAATGTGAACTATTATTAGGAATAAGGGGGGCAGCTAAGTAGCACAGTGGATGGAGTCAGGAGTCAGGAGGACCTGAGTTCAAATCTGACCTCAGACACTTGACACTTACTAGCTGTGTAACCCTGGGCAAGTCACTTAACCCCAATTGCTTCCAAAAAAAGGTGCTACTTAAAAAAAAAGGAATATGGGAATTTACAGTTTACAAAATCATGTTTACATTCAGTATCGGTTGTATCCTCATAAAAGGGCAGGAATTATTAGTATCTACATTTTACAGGTGACTCCAACCCTGGAGCTCTTTCTAAATACCACCAACTTCCCATCCATGCCTCATGCTAACTCTGGCCTTCTAAGGTCTCTGGTCAAGTATCCAATCTAAAGGGCATTTTTGTCTACTGTCTCCCAAACCCCAAGAAGCCTGCAGATAAAGTCAACCTAAAAGCATTTGTGGGCAATGAAATGTAACCCTCACCCTCTCCTGCCTCCCAATCGGTTGCCACATTTTGCTGTTTCTATCGCTACAACATCTCTGGCATCTTACCCCCTTCTCTACATTCACACAGCCTTCACCTTAGCTCAGTCCTTCATTGCCTTTCACCTAGATTACTGAAATAGTCTCAAAGTCTCTCCCTGCTTCTGTCTGTTCTACACACTGCTACCAAGGTTAATTTGCCTTAAGCTCTGATCTGATCATGTAATCTTCCTACTCAGCCAGTTCCAATGGTCTCCTATCTTCTCTAGGATAAAATAGAAACTCCTCTCTGGCTTTTAAAGCCCTTCCCAGCCTAGCCCCCAACTTTTCTTTCCCAAGCTATCCAATATCACTGGATATTACACCCTCTTCTGTCCATTAACCAAACTGGGCTCTTCTCTGTTCCTCATCCCAGAACTTCATCTCCTGTCACTGTCCTTATGAAATGGATGTCCCTCTTATGATGAAAAATGCTATCCATCCCCAGAGAATGAATTGATGGTGTCTGAATACAGATTGAAGTATAATTGTTTTTACTTTATTTTTCTTGAGGTTGTTTTTTGTCTGTTTTCTTTCACAACCTAATATGGAAATGTTTGGCATGACTACACACATATTACTTATATTAAATTGCTTACCTTCTTAAAGGTGGGTGGGGTGGGAAGGGAGGAAGGAAGAGAATTTGGAATACAAAGTTTTAAAAATGGATGTTAAAATTGTTTTTACATGTAATTGGGGAAAATGCAATTCTAAATTAAAAAGTTAAAAAAAATAAATGGCCGTACTTTCATGCCCAGAATGTATCTCAGAGTGCAGTTTCACTTGCTGTAAGACACAGATCAAGCACAATTTTCTTCATGATTCCCCTAATTGCCAGTGCCCTACCTCTCAAATTACCTTGTACTTAATATTTTGTATTTGAATTTTATTCACTTAATATTTATGCTGCATATATATATTTTGTGAGGCAATTGGGGTCAAGCCTATGGTCACACAGCTAGTAAGTGTAAAGTGTCTGAGATTGGATTTGAACTCAGGTACTCCTAAATCCAGGGCTGGTGCTCTATCCACTGCACCACCTAGCTGCCCCCATATAATTTTTATAAGTAACAGTTGACTCCCACACTGGAACGTTGGTTCCTTGTGAGTAGAGATGGCTTCATTCTTTGCATTGCTGTCCCTTATGCCTGGCTAAGAGTAAGTGCTTAATAAAGAGGGCCCTCTTTTACTCAATTAGAGATGCCTGTGCTGGGAGCAGCCCTTAGAAGCCAATGGCTCTACTCATTTTTCCTTTTCTTTCAGAGATCTCTGCGGGGGGGGGGGGGGGGGGGGGGGGGGGGAAGAAGTCAGGTGTAATTTGCAAAAACTATCCCAGCTGCCCCAGAGGAAGCCAGGTGGAGGAAGGTCAAAAAGAAAGAAAGGAGGATGACCTTTTCAAACTCAATGGGAGATTTATACAAGAGTGAGAGGTGTGCTGCTCAGGCCTTCGGGGCTAGGAAAGGTAAATGGCTGTGAACTTATCTAGAGCCAGCCTTGAGGAGAAATGGAGATCTATTGGAACATTCCAAGAGTTATTCTCACATATATGTAAAAAGACTTTTCTGTAGAGAGTGGGGCTGTGAGACCTCACCTCAAACAGAAGAAGATTTAAACAGGCTTTTGGCCCAGATGCCCCAGAGATGCGCCAGGTACCTGTCGAGAAGGTAACCAGTTGTTGGATGGGACCTGAGCACTGGGGAGAACAGCGAAGCAAAACTGAGGATGGTAATGACTGAGAATGACCCATGATGCCTGCCAGGAATGGAGGCAGGACAGCAATGGAATGCCAACAGAGAACATCGATTGTAGAAGAGTTACCAGTAAAAAAGCACCTTGACATGAAGGATCAACCCGAAGGAGAAAGCCCCCATTCACCCCCTTGTAGGAGCCCCACCCAGAGTTGTAAGTCACAGACAGCACAGGCCGCTGGGGGATGGGTGATCCACTGGATAGAGGGGGTAGGTGGTATCTCTTGTCCTTCTGTGATTTTTTTTTTTTTGGCAAGGCAATGAGGGTTAAGTGACTTGCCCAGGGTCACACAGCTAGTAAGTGTCAAGTGTCTGAGGCCAAATTTGAACTCAGGATCTCCTGAATCCAGGGCCGATGCTTTATCCACTGTGCCACCTAGCTGCCCCCTCTTCTGTGATCTTAAATGCAAGTTTTTTCTCCATCCTTTACAGTACAAATAAATCTGTTCTATTTTTTGAAGACTTGTGAGCCCATATGTTTATAAGGAGAGCTGGTTGCTACTCTCAGGGGAGCACCAGACTCTGAATTTCTTAGATTCCATTTGGGTGGAAGCAATGAGCAGGATACATGAGACAGCTGGGTGGCACAGTGGATAGAGTTCTAGGCCTGGAGTCAGGAAGACCCAAGTTCAAAAATGACTTCTGACACTTCCTAGCTGTTTGACCCTGTTTGACAAATCACTTAATCTTTGCCTCAGTTCCATTTATAAAATGGGAATAATAATAGCACCTAGCTCACATGGCTGTTGGGAGGCTCAAATGAGACAACTGTAAAGCACTTAGCACAGTGGCTGGCCCCTAGTGGGTGCTAAGTGTTAGATATGATGATGAGGTCCCTAAAGTGTAACTGGATTCTTAGTCCACCACTGACACAAGGGCTACAGTAACAACGATAAACATCTTTCACATGTCTATAGAAGCTTTACAGTTTTCAAATCCCACATCTCATTTGATTGTCATAGAAATCCTATGAGGTAGGCAGGGCAGATGATAGGGTCCCATTGAACACATGAGGAATTTGAGTCTCAGGGTAGGAAAATGAGTTGCCTATGAAGGACCCAGTCCTTTTATTGTTGAATCCATTTTCTTTTCTATAGCCAGTGGCCCTGGGAACCAAGAAAGAGAGCCAAGTTGGAGAAGGAAAAAAAGAATGCATGCACCAGGACTTGAAAGATATGTAAATTGCCAAAGAAGTCAGTTGGGAGATCCTAGAAGAAGGCAATTAATTCATAATGAGGCAGAAATCATTACTGAGGTAGTCAAGAATAATGAATATGAAAGAGGGGCATTCTTTGATTTGATCACAGAATAATTTCTTGCTCGATGAAAATGCTTGTTGGTCCTTGGTTGTGGTTAAAAAGCAGGAGATCTTCCTGGTCAGAATGTGGTTCAAGTTGTAGGCTCTTTAGAATAAAAGGCAATTAATTACCATTGGTATAAAGTCCTGGGATGCTGGGATCTGGTGTAATGGACTGCCATACTTGAAAGAAGACTTGGGTTTTAGTTGCATGCCACTAACTAGCTTTGTGACCTGGGCAAGTCATCAAACCTCTCTGGGCTTCTTCCTTTGTGAAATGGACTGGGAGATCTCAGATGTCTCATTGAGGTCTACTATCTTTTGTTCTAGGGACTCCTACAGTTAGCTAATGAAAGGAGGCTACCCCGTCCACTTGGTAGGGGACTCATCAGGCTCCATGTTAGACAAACTGGGCATGCTCAAGGGAGCCTGGACTACACTTTTATATGTATGTATGTGTGTGAGTGTGTGTGTGTGTGTGTGAGTGTGTGTGTGTGTGTGTGTGTGTGTGTGTGTGTGTGTGTGTATGCTGAGAAGTCACAGACTAGTGACTCCAAATGGCCTGTTTGGATAACCTTCATTCTCTTTCCTCCACTCCCATCCCAGTGGTGATCCTAAGATCATAGAACAGAGAAGGGGGAAAGACTTTAAGGATCATATAAGATCATAAAGTGGAAGGATGGAAAGTAACTCAAAGGTCATTTAGGCCAATCCTTTCATTTTATATATGAAGAAACAAGCTCAGGAAGTTTTAAGGGACTTGCCCAAGTTCACACAGCTAGTATCAGAAACAGGATTTGAACCCAGGTCTTCTGATCTAACTCTAATTCCTTATCTGTAGATATGGATATAATAATACTTGTGTAGCTTTTGCTGGATAGAGGTGTGTGATACAGCACCCTTCAAATGCACTCAGGGACAACCACAATGACCTTTCACCCCTCTTCACTACTGGCTTGTCTTCTTATTCATTCTCTCTCTCTCTCTCTCTCTCTCTCTCCCTTCCCTTCCCTTCCCTTCCCTTCCCTTCCCTTCCCTTCCCTTCCCTTCCCTTCCCTTCCCTTCCCTTCCCTTCCCTTCCCTTCCCTTCCCTTCCCTTCCCTTCCCTTCCCTTCCCTTCCCTTCCCTTCCCTTCCCTTCCCTTCCCTTCCCTTCCCTTCCCTTCCCTTCCCTTTCCCTCTCTCCTTCTCTCTCTCCTCTCTCTCTCACCCTCCCACCTTCCCTCCATCTCTCTCTGTTCAAAGGAAGTCTAATGAATATACTTTGAAGTAGTCTCAGAATTGTTCAAAGTTGCAGAAACCCTCTCTCAGTTCAGCTCTTCCCTCACTGTGGAGTGAAACTGGGTAAATCGCTTCTCCCTTAGGGTAATTTCCTTTCTCTCAGTCTCAAACCATGAATATATAGGCTCATAAAAAATTACTATAATGACCGTACAACTTATTATCAGCATTAACAGAGGAAAATAGATAAACATTTAAATCGTTGTTGTTGTTTGTCCTTCGTTCCAAAGAGGACCATGACATTACATGATGTCATGATGTGCAATGAATTGGATTTAAGTGAAGGAGGGCTGTGCAAAGTCATCAAATCAACCTTGCTTTCTCCTCCAGAGCCATCTAGGTCCAGTGGTAAGATATATATCAGGACGACTGGAGATGGCCCCAGAGGCTTAAGGCAATTGGGGTTGTGACTTGCCCAGGGTCACACAACTAGTAAGTGTCTTGAGGTGAGATTTGAACTCAGGTCCTCCCAACTTCAGGGCCAGTGCTCTATCCACTGCACCACCTAGCTGCCCAAAACATTTAAATAACATATAGAAAGATGTGATGGGTCTTACAGCCAGGGCCATTTCTTTTTCCTCTTCTGTGTGACATGACTATTAATGTGCTGCTGAAGAAAAAGATTGAGATTTAAATTCTGGATGAAAAATTTCCCATCAATGTGCTCTGGAAAAACAAGGGTAAAGAAAAGAACTGTTGACTAGACCCTAGCTTCTTAAACTGTGGGTCACAACCCCATATAGGGTCACATAACTAAATTTGGGGGTCACAAAAATTTTGGCAACAATAAAAGTTATGTATACCTATTTTATATACCAACATACCTGGGATCAAGTAAAAGTTTCTCCAGTGAATAGGTGTCATGAGTGGAAAAAGTTTAAGAAGCCCTGGACTAGATAACTCTCAGTAACTGCCACTTCTGTGGATTCAACCTTCTCCTTTAAAAAACTAATACATTTTTGGGGCAGCTAGGTGGCACAGTGGAAAAAGCACTGGTTCTGGATTCAGGAGGACCTGAGTTCAAATTTGGCCTCAGACACCTGGCACTTACTAGCTATGTGACCCTGAGCTAGTCACTTAACCCTCATTGCCCCGCCCACCCCAAAAAACACATAAAAATTTCTTCCAGTACCTGTCCCCCTCTTCAACCCAGTCTTCCCTCCAATCCACTCCTGCCACATGTCTATTTTCTTTGTTTTTTTGTGCTCATCCACTTGCTTCTCACTCTTGCTTCTCTGCCTCCCATCTGGCGCCCCAAAACTTTGGTAGAAATCCCTTCCTCGATGCCACTGAAACCCTTAAAACAAACTGAGCTCTCCTGAATCCTTGAAAATAATCTAACCCAAGGATTCTCTATCCATCTTGGAAGGTCTTCCAAAATTTTTGTGATCCTGGATGTCTGTACTACACACACACACACACACACACACACACACACACACACACACACACACACACACACATACACACACACTTATTTATCCTTCAAAGAGCTATATACTGATTCACTGTTTGTCATGGTATTAACCATAGTTGAGAGAGAATAGTTAAGGAAGGAAAAATATTTCTTTGTTCTTGCCTGGTCTGACTCCTATGCCTTATTGCTAAGGAATATTTATCTAATTTATCTAATTCTATAAGGGACCTCAGAGGTCATCCAGTCTAATTAACTGAGGCCCACAGAGATTAAGTGTGAGGATATAAATCTTAGCTCTGGTGTTACTTAGGGATATGGATCTCCAGTTGGAGATCAGATTCTTATCAATTTTATTGTAGAGTAAAATATTTCTCCTTTGAGAAATCATTATATTGGTGTGAAGTATTTAAATAGTTGTTAATATATGTTCCCCTAGATCCATCTTTTTCCATATCTAGAATTTTATTCAAGTTTAAAAAGTATTAAGTGTTACAAAGTTTAAAAAGTATTAAGACAGAATCTGAACTCAGCTCCCAAGGCTTCAGATTCTACTGCTCCAGGTTTAGGTCTTAGGAGTCTGCCCAGCCCTACAAGAGGCATTGCGTTACTGCTGCCAAGTAAAGAGAGGAAAGCTAGGAGAAAAACTCATGCAAAGACAACAACTTGGAAAGGCCATAGAATTCAGATTAATAAAATGATAAACTGAGTCCAGAGGACTGAAGATGAGACACGCTACTCACCCACCTTACCAGAGATGCAATGAACTGAAAATTTTTGAGAAGCATAAATTGTGACTAGGTAGTATAGATAGAGCACCAAGGCCTACTGTCAGGAGAGCTGGGTTCAAATTTGGTCTCAGATGTATACTAGCTGTGTGACCTTGGGTAAATCACTTAACCCTGTTTGCCTCATTTCTTCTGCTATAAAATAAAGGGAATAATAGTGCCTACACTCCAGGGTAATTGTGAGGGTCAAATGAGATAATAATTATAAAGCACTTAGTACAGTGCCTGACACATAGTAGTACAATATGTTAACTATTAGAAGCTCTTATTTTCAGGTATGACTAATGCGGGAATTTGTTTTAATGGAACATGCATGTTTATGATGAGTGCTGTTTTTGAAAAAAATTATTTTCTTTTTTAATTCAGCTGGGGAGGTAGTAATAGGGACAGATTATGAATACATGTAAAACATATATGGTATATATTTTTAAAAAGAATGAATAGAGGGGCAGCTAGGTGGCGCAGTGGATAGAGCACTGGCCCTGGAGTCAGGAGAACCTGAGTTCAAATCCAGCCTCAGACACTTAACACTTAACTAGCTGTGTGACCTTGGGCAAGTCACTTAACCCCAATTGCCTCACTTTAAAAAAAAAGAATGAATAGAATTTAATAGGATAAATTGAATTTAATATAATAAATAAATTTAATAGAAGGAAATTATCTTTTATCCAGACACCTCAGTTCAAATCCTGATGTTGACATGTGTTATGACCCTGGGTAAGTCCCATTCCCTCTAGGAAGAATATTTGTGCATCTGAACCACAAGGTTGTTCTGAGGCTTCCTCCTTTGGCAAAGGGATGTAGAAATTAATTGTTACTAGGATAACCATATCAGGAAATATACTGTCCTCCAGATGCAACAATAGCTGCAGGTCTTGACGCCAGTATGAGCTCCTGAAACCTCAATATCCCCCTGTGAGAGTGGACAATACCCTGCTTAGCCACTGTATTTCCAGGCAGCAGATAAGGGCATCATTAGGTAATTACAGCTGGAGCCTATAATACAGATGCCCTTTATGACTTCCCCAGGGAGTCTCAGCCTATCTTTTCTAATTAAGCTGTTCTAGGGCTTACAAACAAGGGAAATGCACCTGCCAGGGACAGATTGCTGTCTTCAGGTTACCAGAGATGCTTTGTTCTTAGCTCAGGGACATGTTAGTGAGACCTGAGTGACTTCTCCAGGGTGATAGAAAGATCACTGGACTAGAAGTCAGGAATTTTGGTTATAGTTGACTTTGATACTGATTTGCTATGGGGCCTCATGCAAGTGAATTAACATCATTGAGCCTCAGTTTCCTCAATTGCCAAATGGTGATAGTGACACCTTCTGGCAATCATTAAGGGCTACTGTGAAGGTCAAATGAAATAAATCTTGTGAATGTCAAATGAGTAAAAGTTAAATCATAAAATCTTAGGTTTAAAAAAAGGACTTTATTGCACAAACAAAATCAATGCAGTTAGAGTTAGAAAAGAAACACTTAACTGGGAAAAACCTTTGCTGAAAATTTCTCAAAGGTCTGATGTTCAAGATATATGGAAAAATAGCACATCATCTTTTTCATTTTTATTTTTTTCAGCAACAAACATTTATTTTATTTTCCAGTTACATGTAAGGGTAGTTTTCAACATTCATTTTCATAAGATTTAGAGTTCCAAATTTTTTCTCCCTCCCCCCTCCACAAGATCGCAATCAGGTTATATATGTACAATCCACAAGTGCTCTTTTTATCAGTTCTTTCTATAGGGGTGCATAGTAAGCTTCCTCATTAGTTTCTTGAGATTGTCTTGGATCATTGCATTGCTGAGAGTAGTAAAGTCATTCACAATTGCTCATTGAACAATACTGCTGTCACTACCCACAATGCCCTCCCAGCTCTGGAAATAGCACACTATCAATAGCCATTCCCTGGTAGACAAATAGTCTATGGATAGGAATAGGCAATTTAAAAAAAAAAAGAAGAAATGAAAGCTATCAACTACCTGAAAAAATGCTCTAAATCAATAATAAAAAATAATGAAAGAAATGCTAATAATGAGAATAAGAAACACAAATTGAAACACATCATACTTATCAGACTGGCAAAGATGATAAAAGAAAAAAATGGCAGTTTTGGGTGAGGCTGAGGGAGAACCGGCACACTTTTTTCTGCACTTTGTTTTTTTTTTTTTGGCATTCTTCCATCATCAGTCTTCTGATTCATGATTGGTCACTGCCATGATCAGAGTTCTGTAGTCTTTCAAAGATATTTTCCTTTACATTTCTTTTGTTCATCATTTCAATTATTCTTCTGGCTCTGCTCACTTCACTTTGTAGTGAAAATAGGGAAAGGAGGGGCTCGCCTGCTCAGGAAAACCCAAATCCTGATCGGTACAGAAGCAAGTGGAATGATTTGTTCCTCTATAGGAAGGGTTTAGAGAGTTGCCAGGGGTCCCTGAGAGGTTTAATAATAGCTTCATAAATGTCCCTTCCTCCCTCTCTCCCTTCCCTTTCGTCCTTCCTTTCTTTCTCCCTCCCTCCATTCCTCCTTCCTCCCTCCTTCCCTTCCTTTCTTCCTTTCTCCCTTCCTCTGTCTCCCTCCCTTATTGTAATATAAGCTTCTTCTGAGTAGGCATTATTTCATTTTTTATATTTATATCCTCAGAGCCTAGGACAGTGCCTGATTCATAGTAGGTACTTAATAAATGTGCATCAATTGGTTGGCTACTGTAGCTGATAAAATTGGAAAGTATATGTCAGAGTCAAGACTTGAACTCAACTTTTCCTGAGACAGAGGCCAGCTATCTATTCACTATGCCAGGCTGCCTCTCTAAATGTAATAAATATAACAGCTTCAAAAACCTGTACATGGTGGACATTCATAGTATCATATGCAGTCTTCTTTTCTCTTCTTTTCTGTATATCGAATTGTTCATGTTTGTTGATGTGCATTAGGTTCATAATAAAAAAAATTAATATGAAGCAAGGTGGGTGGGGAAGGGACTTTAGAATCATTCAACCCAAACTCACAGTCAACATCAGAACTTCCTCTATAGAACATTGATAAGTGGCCTCTGCTTGTACCCATCTAATGTTGACAGTCACTACTCATTGGGGAAGCCCACTTTGGATGCCTCTTATTAAGAGGGCTGGTAGGTAGTGCAGTGGATTAGAGTGCCTGGCTCAGAGTCGGGAAAACCTGAGTTCAAATCTAGCCTCAGACACTTACTAGCTATGGGACCCTGGGTAAGTCACTTAACTCTGCCTCAGTTTCCTTTTCTATAAAATGAGCTGGAGAAGGAAATGGCAAAACACTCCAGTATCTCTGCCAAGAAAACCCCACAAATAGGGATCACGAAGAGTAGGACATGACTGAAAAAATGACTAAACAACTATCACTGAGATATTTAATTTATATTTATTTTCTTGATAATTATGCTATATATACATACATATCTATACATACATACATACATATACACACATGTATATATTTGTCTACACATACACTTGTGTCCAGTGCTTGCCACATAGTGTTTAATAAATGCTTGTTTCATTCCTTCTTTCCCCATGATAAGATTTGTTTGAGCAGAAATTGTTTCATTCTTGATACTTGTATAAAGTATATGTAACAGGTCCTATGTATCAGACCTGCCTAACACAGTGCCTAATAAATAGTAGGTGCTTAGCAAATGTGTATTGACTGATTATTGCAGCTGACAAAATTAGAGAATTCCGAACGTATTAATTTCACTGAATACGTCACTTGTCTCTATTCTGTCCTCCTCCCACTATAGAAGAGGACCCTAGTTGAATGTTGGGTTGCCATTATAATCCTGCATCTCTCCATTATCATCACTCACCCTCTCATCACTGTTATTAAAAGCCTCATCTAAAGATCATCCCCCACCACCAACTATACTTTATCATCATTATCAGCTTTATCATAGATTACTCACCCTCAGCATTGTTACTACTGTTCAGTAGTGTTCAACTCTTCATAACCGAATTTGGCATTTTCTTGGCAAAGATATTGGAATGGTTTGCCATTTCCATAATTATTACTAACACATCCATTATTCGTCTGTCAGCAGCAGCAGCAAAAGCTATGAGCCCAGAAAACTGTTGTAGAGTCTCTGAAAAGAGAATTACCCAGGATTGGTCATTCCCATCATGGTGCTTCCTATCTCAAACACCCTCATGTAGACACATAATGGAATGGCCACTGAAATGGAAGTCAAGAAATCTGTGTTCAAGTCATGGCTTAACTTACTGGTTGTGTGATCTTTAGGCATTTATCCTCTCTGGGCCTCACTGATGGGAGCTAGACTTAATGACCTCTATTCTCCCTTATAGCTCTGTGACTATAAAAAGGAGTGAGAAAGAGCATAGTAATTAGAGCTTGAAGAGAAGTCACTTAACTACCCCTCAAACTGGCCTCAATTTCCTCACTTTTGAAATGGGTATAATAATATTGGTGCTAGGAGGCAGTTTAGTGTGACAGGAAGAACACTGACTCTGGAGTCAAAAGACCCTGGTTCAAATCCCATTTCTGACACTGTTTGACGTTGGGCAAATCAATTCACCTCCCTAGGCCTCAGTTTTCTCATCTATAAATTAAGAGGATTACTTTAGAGGGCATCTGAGGTAACTTCCATCTCTAGGGTGAGGATTCCATGGCCCTTTTGGTTTTCTCCCCTCAAGGGCTTGTTTTGAAGAAAGTACTTTAGTGCTATAAAATTGAGATCTGTTGTAATGTCTTTCATGGAAGCCGTATTCATTCAGTGTAGCTCTTTGCTAGTTTATTTCTATAAGGGAATCAATCGATCACCTTTTCTGCAGGCTTATGTAGCTAGGAAAAGGAGACCCTCACCTGCCCAGGAAAACTGAAATACTGGCATGTACAAAGCAGGTGGAAAGGCCATGTGACCGCTGGGAAGGCCTTTCAAGATGAATGACTCAACCCCCCGGGGTTGGATTTCATCTCAGGTCAAAAAAAAGTCACCGACTTCTTTGTTCTGAGCCTAGTCGGCCATTTGTTATTTAACACCATCTGACACCTTAGGAGCCTCGATCCCAGCTAGAACAGGAAGGTAAGCTTCACCTAGGCACCCTGATCCTTGCTTTTCTCATCTCTAACGTGATGGAGTTGTACTAGATGACCTCTAAAAACCCTTCTAGCTCTGAATTGATCACTTAGATTATATTAGAAATCGTGATAAGCCCTGGTGCGGCAATGTCGAAGGGCTGAATTTGGAGTCCTAACACCTGACTACCACTAGGTGGCACCATGGACAGAGTATTGAGCCTGGGGTTAGGAAGACCTGAGTTCAAATTTGATTTCAGAGAGACACTTCCTAACTGTGTGACTATGGGCAAGTCACTTAACCTCTCTTTGCTATAGTTTGTATTCTCATCTGTAAATGAGGATAATAGCACTTACCTCTCTCTCAAGGTTGTGATAACCAAAAGAGATAATATTTGTAAAGTGTCTGGGGGTAGTTAGGTAGCACCATGGATAGAATGCTTGGCCTGGAATTGGGAAGACTCATCTTCCTGAGTTCAAATCTGGCCTCAGATACTTATTAGCTGTGTGACCCTAGGCAAGTCACTTAATACTGTTTGGCTCAGTTTCCTCATCTGTAAAATGAGTTGGAGAAGGAAATGGCAAACAACTCCAGTATCTGGAGAAAACCCTAAATGGGATCACGAAGAGTCAGATGTGACACAGCAACAAAGCAAAGCATCTGAAACATGGAAGATACCATCATCATGATTATTTTATCATTATCACCATGATGATGATGATGCAATTTACTTAGCCTCTGTGGGCTTGAATTTCCTTATCTATAGAATGAAGGAATTTGGACAAGATGGCTTTCAATGTCCCATTCAGCTGAAGCTCTATGATCTTAGGGCACTGCCAGGCCCAGCCTCAGCAGACCTGGGTCATCAAGGCAATGGAGTAGGTCTAGATTTAAGACAGTGGGGACAGAAATCAAGGAAGCTAGGGTTGGGGTGGGAGGGTCAAGGGGGATTTCTTTTATGAGGTCTTGGAGCTGGCTTGTTCAAGAGTAACATTAAGATGTTAAATGTCTAGATTATAGTCATGGCTCTGACTCAACTATGGTTCCCAATCAGTCATTTCTCCTTGATGTAACTCATTTCTTCATCTATAAAATGAGCCCATGGAGGTTTAAAAAAAAAAGATGGTATCTGAGTTTCTTTCCAACTGTTGATTCCAAGTTCTAAGGAATTATAGTATGGGGGGAAAGCACTGGTCTTTGATTCAGAAGACCTGGGTTCAAATCTCTGCCTTGGATTATTACTACTAGTGGATCCTTAGGCAAATCACTTAATTGAGGCGTAGCATGGCATAGTGGATAGGGTTCAAGATTTGGAGTCAGGAAGACCTGGGTTCAAAGCCTGTCTCATACACTTCCTAGTTGGGTTACTCTGGGCAAATTATTTAACCTCTCTGTACCTCAGTTTCCTCATCTGTAAAATGAGGTCTTGAATTTGATGACTTTTCCAGTCCCTTCCAATTCTAAATCTACAATCCTGTAGTACCTTCTAGCATCTATATTGTAAGGCCTCTTTTAATTTTGAATTATTGTTTTGTGCCAAGTACCATACTATGCACCGAGGACACAAGAAAAAACATGTTTTGGGGTTTTAAAAAATCTCTTTCACTTATGTGAATTTTCAATAGTCTCCAAAGACCAGTCTGATTCTCAGGGCAACATTACAAAGGAGACATGTCAGGGATAAGCATTGGCATTTTTTTATCCCTACTATGAGGCAGCTAGGGGGCAGTGGACGGGGTGCTGGTACTAGAAACTCAGGAAAACCTGAGTTCCATTCTGGCCGCAGACATGTACTAGCTGTGTGACCCTGGGCAAGTCACTTCACTTCTGTCTGCCTCAGTTTCCTCAAAATTGTAAAATGGCAATAATAATAGCACCTGCCTTGCAGTATTGTTGTGAACCTAAAAAATAAGATATTTGTGAAGCGCTTGGCACAGTGTAGGCCCTATATAAATGTTTATTTGCTTCCTTTATCTATTATCCAATGAGACCCCCCTGAGGTAGTCAGTCAGTCAGGGTAGGAAAAGGAGGACTAGATTGGTGCAGGAGATTCCCAATGTGGAAACTAACTCCATCAATGCAGATCTGTAATTTGTCTATAATTTATAAGCCTAGAAGATTGAGAAGCATATTCTGCCACTTGATACATGACCTTGGGCAAATAATTTCATCTCTCTGGGGTTCACTGTCTTTGTCCATGTATTGGGAGGGTCCGACTAGATAAAGGCTGGACCAAGGCTTCTCAGCTCTAAATTTTATGATTTTCTGAATTTTCAGGTCAAATTTACAGCCTGCTCTGAACAACTAGCAGCTGAATGCTGATCTTTAAAACAAATAGCAGCTGGGGCAGCTAGATGGCACAATGGATAAAGCACTGGCTCTGGATTCAGGAGGACCTAAGTCCAAATGTGACCTCAGACACTTAACGCTTACTAGCTGTGTGACCCTAGGCAAGTCACTTAACCCCCATTGCCCCGGAAAAAAACCAAAAAACAAACAAACAAAAACCAAATAGCATTAGCATCATCTCAGTTTTTGTGGCACAGGCTGTTTCTCATAATGTGAACAACCATGCTATCATGCTGAGCCCAGGAGGTGAGACATTTTTACCATCACCTCTAAATACAGAGGGAATGAATGATGTGTTCAACTTCTCCTCTGGGAGTCCAACTGCTACGTTGTATGTAGGTGACTTTGGGCAAGTGACCTCTCTAGACCTCAGTTTCTTCATCTGAAAAATGTGGGGATTAGAACAGTTGATCTCTAAGGTCCCTTCCATTTCTGAATCTATGGTCCTCTTGATTTTTGTGTATTATAGCCATGAGTACACTGGAGTCAGCTCCAACTGGCTTTAGAGACCGATTATTAAATTTTCAGTGTGAGCAAGTACACCTCAGAAAAAATAGGGCTCGATTTCTTATTTTGTTGATTGTTTAGACTTCAGAAAATGACAGAGAAAATGTTTAAAAATGAAGTCTTGGGGCGCAGCTAGGTGGCACAGTGGATAAAGCACCGGCCCTGGATTCAGGAGTACCTGAGTTCAAATCTGGCCTCAGAAACTTGACACTTACTAGCTGTGTGACCCTGGCCCCCCCAAAAAAAACCCAGAAAAATGAAGTCTTACACACCTTAAAAAGGGGGTCATGAATACATTTTTTTGGAAAGTCAGTTGTTAAACATTTACCAATATACCTTCTAATTGTAGTTAGCTGTTTATCAGTCTTATTCCCCTAAGACTAAGCTTCATAAGGGCAGGGAATATGTTTTCTATAAACTTGATATTGTTGCTCTGAACACAAGAAGCGTTGGATAAAATTTATCACATTGAATTGAAGGTGGAACGTGATAAATGCAAAAGAGGTATTTCAAGTGTAATGAGACGTTTGGAGAGGCAGAGACCACTTTTAGCTGGGGAAATATAGGAAAACACTATGCAGTTAGTGCCCAATGAAGAGGTATGAACGTTAGGATTTTAGGGAGCAGAGAAATGGGCTGTGTTTTGGGCAGAGAAGGGACAATTCTGGCCCCTTTAAGCACATCCATGAGAATGACTAGGCCAGCCCTAGGTTAAGTTTTTCCCAGGACTCACAGAGGCAGAAAGGGCTCTGAATGAACCTTGATGAGTCTGGCTCTCTGACAACAGTGTGTGTGTGTGTGTGTGTGTGTGTGTGTGTGTGTGTGTGTGTGTGTGTTTAGGGGATTAGGTTCAGGTAACCCAAGCTGCTGTCATTAGGCTCCAGGGGCCCAGCTGAAGAGGGATGAGGTGAAAGAACAGCCTGTCCTTTTTGGAAAGAAGTAATTTAACCAATTGGTCCAATCGGTCCAGAAGCACAATTTGGCAAAAGAAATAAAAGGACTGTGTGTCTCGTTTCCTTTCAGTCAGAACCATCTTTTCCCCCTTGGCCATTCCTTTAAAAATGTTTTATTCATGCATTTTATGCCAGAATTGAAACCTAACTCATAAAAAGAATAACAGTTAAGCAAAAACAATCCATCCATGGACCAAGCCTAACAATGTTGCCCTCATGCTGTTCCATCGCTACGCTGAGAGGAGGGAAATATGTTGCATTGTCTGTTCTCTAGAATCATTTTTGATTTTTCATTTATTTGCAGTTTGGCTTCTTTTAAGTCAGAGGTTCTTAACCTGGGGTCTGTGACCTTCTTAAAAACAATTTTCAGAATTGGGGAGGGGTGGAGAGAAGGGAATAAGCATTTATATAGCACCAATATGTGCCAATATGAGCTCTTTACAAATATTCATTCATGGGGCAGCTGGGTGGCAAAGTGGATAAAGCACTGGCCCTGGATTCGGGACCTGAGTTCAAATCCGGCCTCAGACACTTGATACTTACTAGCTGTATGACCCTAGGCAACTTACTTAATCCTCATTGCCCTACCCCCCTATATATATATATGTATATATATTAATTCATAATTATCTTTTCATGTAATTCGAAAAAAATACTATTAAGTTAAAAAAAATCAATTCATTTAGTCTCCACAACAACCCGGCAAGGTAGGTGCTGTGATAATCCCCATTTTATAATTGAGTAAACTGAGGCAAACAGAAGGGAAGAGACTTGCCCAGGATCACACAGCTACTATGTGTTTGAGGTCAACTCCATATCTACTTCACCACCCAGCTTCCTCATAATTGTATTTCAATATCATTGGTTTCCTTTTCAATCCTCTGTATTTTGCTTTTTGTATTTAAACAAATTATTCTGAGAAGGGGTCTATTAGAAAGAGGCCCACAACCCAAAAAAGGTTAAGAATTTTTGTTTTACGTGATCTTGTTACTTGTGGTTTTTAATTTTTTTTTTTTTTGCAGGCAACGGGGGTAAAGTGACTTGCCCACGGTCACACAGCTAGTAAGTGTCAAGTGTCTGAGGCCGGATTTGAACTCAGGTACTCCTGAATCCAGGGCCGGTGCTTAACCACTGCGCCATCTAGCTGCCCCCTTTTTTTTTTAATTTTTTTTTTTTTGTTACTTGTGGTTTTATAGTCATTTCATATATTCTTATCTTGCTTATCTGTCAGCTCACACAACTATTCCTGTGTTTCTGTGAGTTTTCTCATACTTATTTCTTATTATACAATATTCCATTACATTCATACACTAGATGCTCAGCTAGTCTCCCTGTAACTGTCCCTGTTCAATTTTAACTTGGTCAGGAGGAGATGTGCCGGAACATTGTCAGCCACAGAATCCAGAGGCTCCTGCTCTTGAGCTCGTTCCAACAACCCATCCCAAGCTTCCTTGGGATACTCTGACTTGAGTTGCTATGAGCCATGTACAAGGAAAAAACTCAACTTGCATTTAAGATCACAGAAGAGGGGGCAGCTAGGTGATGCAGTGTATAGAGCACCAGCCCTGGAATCAGGAGGACCTCAGTTCGAATCCAGCCTCAGATACTTGACACTTACTAGCTTTGTGACCCTGGGCAAGTCACTTAACCCCAATTGCCTCACCAAAAAAAAAAAAAAAAGAACTATTAGATGGAAAGGCCTATACTAGTTGCTAAGGGACATACAAAGATCTCTAAGGCCTAGTTCTTTCCTATTAAGGGACTTATAAGGAAGAATTCACATTTAAAAAAAGCTTTTCCACACATAGATATTATGTCTCTTTTCCTGAGCCTTGCCTAGTTCTAACCAGCATTTCCTCTCCAGAAGGAAATTTCTTTTTGTTTGTTTATTTTCTTTTGTTTTTTGTTTTTCCCCCCATTTAATAGTATTTTATTTTCCCCCAATTACATGTAAAGATATGGTTTTTTTCAACATTCATTTTTTTTTAAAGCTTCTGTTTTTTTGTTTTTTTTTGTTTTTGTTTGTTTGTTTGTTTTTAGTGAGGCAATTGGGGTTAAGTGACTTGCCCAGGGTCACACGGCTAGTAAGTGTCAAGTGTCTGAGGCCGGATTTGAACTCAGGTACTCCTGACTCCAGGGCCGATGCTCTATCCACTGCGCCACCTAGCTGCCCCTCAACATTCATTTTTGTAAGATTTTGAGTTCCAAATTTTTCTCCCTCCTTTCTTTCCTTCCCCTCCTCCCCAAGACAGCAAGCAATCTCATAAAAGTTATATATGTACCATCATGATAAACATATTTCCACATCAGTCATGTTGAGAAAGAAAAATCAGAACAAAAGGGAAAAAAACATGAGAAAAAAGAAAAAACAACAATGAAAGTGAAAATAGTATACCTCAATCTGCATTCAGACTCCACAGTTCTTTCTCTAGATGTGGAGAGCATTTTCCATCATGAGTCTTTTGGAATTGTCTTGGATCATTGTATTGCTGAGAAGAGCTAAGTCTATTGCAGTTGATCATCGCACAATGTTGCTGTTACTGTGTACAATGTTTTCCTGGTTCTGCTCACTTCATTCAACATCAGTTCATGTAAGTCTTTCCAGGCTTTTTTGAAATCTGCCTGCTCATCATTTCTTATAGCACAATAGTATTCCATTACATTCATAAACCACAACTTATTTAGCCATTCCCCAATTCATGGGCATCCCCTCAATTTCCAATTCTTTACCAGCACAAAAAGAACTTCAAGAAATGTTTTTGTACATGTGAGTTCTTTTCCCTTTTTTATGATCTCTTTAGCATACAGACATAGTAGTGGTATTACTGGTTCAAAGAGTATGCACAGTTTTATAGGCCTTTGGGCATAGGTCTAAATTGTGTCCAGAATGGTTGGATCAGTTCACAGCTCCACTAACAATGCATTAGTGTTCCAACTTTCCCACATCTTCTCCAACATTTGTCATTTTCCTTTTTTGTCATATTAGCCAATCTGATAGGTATGAGGTGGTACCTCAGAATTATTTTAATTTTCATTTCTCTAATCAATAGTGATTTAGAACATTTTTTCATATGACTATAGATAACTTTAATTTCTTCATCTGAAAACTGCCTGTTCATATCCTTTGACCATTTCTCAATTGGAGAATGACTTCTACTCTTATAAATTTGATTCAGTTCTCTATATATTTAAGAAATGAGGCCTTTGTCAGAAACATTGACTGTAAAAATTATTTCCCAGCTTTCTGCTTTCTTTCTAATCTTGATTGAATTTCATAATGTTCTCTATCTCTTGTTTGGTCATGAATTCTTCCCCCTTCCATAGATCTGACAGGTAAATTATTCCTTCCTTTCCTAATTTGCCTATGGCATCACCCTTTATATCTAAATCATGTACCCATGTTGACCTCATTTTGGTATATAATGTGATTTGTTGATTTATGCCTAGTTTCTTCCATACTGTTTTCCAGTTTTCCCAGCAGTTTTTGTCAAATACTGAGTTCTTATCCCCAAAGCTGTAGTCTTCTGGTTTATCAAACTGTAGATTGCTATAGTCATTTACTACTATATACTGTCGACCTAACCTATTCTACTGATCTACCACTCTATTTCTTAGTACCAAATAGTTTTGATGATTGCTGCTTTATAATATAGTTTTAGGGGGCAGCTAGGTGGTGCAGTGGATAAATCACGGGCCCTGGATTCAGGAGGACCTGAGTTCAAATCTGGCCTCAGACACTTGACACTTACTAGCTGAATGACCCTGAACAAGTGACAACCCTCATTGCCCTACAAAAAAAAAATTAAAATAATATAGTTTTAGATCTGGTACAGGTAGACCAGCTTCCTTTGCATTTTTCATTAATTCCCTTGATATTCTTGACCTTTTGTTCTTCCAGATGAGTTTTGCTATTTTTTTCTAGCTCTATAAAATAATTTTTGGTAGTTTGCAGTAGATTTCTTGACCCAGAGCATGAGCTCTTTGGAACTCAGCAGCCCCAGCTAGCCACTGACCTCAGGCTTAATTCCCCATCCCCCCACTGAATTGTATATCCTAGACAATGTGACCTGCATCTCCATTGGAAACCCAACCCCTTCTCTTCTATATTAGGGCTAGAAATCTAGGTGACTCCCCACTTAACCTTTATTTGGGTATTTCATGTTCTCAACTCATTTTGGTGACACTCTACCCTACAGAGCTGTGTGGAATTGATGCCTAGCAGTATTCTAGAAAATCAACATGTTTTGTATCCACTAAGTACTAAGACCAGAGGAGTAGAGTCATTATCCATCTTCTTATAATCCTAGCCATTCATATGTTATATGTATATGCATATGCATGTATGTATACATATGTACATACACACAGAGAAAATAAAGTGCTAAGCCTGGAGTCATCTTCCTGAGTTCAAATCTGGTCTCAAACACTGACTAGCTGTGTGACCCTGTGGAAGTCACTTAACCCTATTTGCCTCAGTTTCCTCATCTGTAAAAATGACCTAGAAAAGGAAATGAAAAACCATTTCCTTTGCTCCATTATCTTTGCTAAGAAAACACCAAATGGAGTCACAGAGTTGGACGTGATTGAACAACAATATATACATATATGTATATACATACACATACACATATGTGTGTGCATGTGTGTGAGTAAAGCCTTTTCAGGATTTGAACTGACTTGATACTACCTGAACCAGAGAGTTCTTAACCTTTTTGTATGTCTTGGGCTCCTTTGGCAGTCTGGTAAAGACTGTGGATCCCTTCTCAGAATCTTGTTTTTTAAATGCATAAAATAAAATACAAAAGATTACTAAGGAAACCAATGATATTTAAATAGAATTGTCACAATATTAAAAATAAAACAAGTTCATGGATTCTGGGTTAAGAACTTCCTGATCTGGACCCACAAGACCCTATGCCCCTGGGGCAGCTAGGTGGCGCAGTGGATAGAGCACCGGCCCTGGAGTCAGGAGTACCTGAGTTCAAATCTGGCTTCAGACACATGACACTTACTAGCTGTGTGACCCTGGGCAAGTCACTTAACCCCAATTGCCTCACTAAAAAAACCAAAAAGCACATTAAAAAAAAAGCAGAAGACCCTATGCCCCAGTAATAAGAAGGTCTGACAATGGTAGAATAGTGCAGAATACTGTACTAGATAGTGCATCCCAAGTGAAAATTATATTCCAATCATTTTATGAAGAATAATTGCTGCAGGGGCAGCTAGGTGGCGCAGTGGATAGAGCACCGGCCCTGGAGTCAGGAGGACCTGAGTTCAAATCCGGCCTCAGACACTTAACACTTACTAGCTGTGTGACCCTGGGCAAGTCACTTAACCCCAATTGCCTCACTAAAAAAAAAAAAAGCACATTAAAAAAAAAAGCAGAAGACCCTATGCCCCAGTAATAAGAAGGTCTGACAATGGTAGAATAGTGAAGAATACTGTACTAGATAGTGCATCCCAAGTGAAAATCATATTCCAATAATTTTATGAAGAATAATTGCTGTAGGGGCAGCTAAGTGGCGCAGTGGATAGAGCACCGGCCCTGGATAGTGCAGTAGATAGAAGGCTGGACCTGGTGTCAGGAAGACCTAAGTTAAAATCTAGCTTCAGACACTTACTAGCTGTGTGACCTGAGCAAGTCACTTAACTTATGTCTGCTTCAGTTCCCTCATCTGTAAAATGGGGGTAATAATAGCACTTACCCCTTCCCCTAGGGTTGGTGTGAAGATTAAATGAGATAATATTTGTAAAGCCCTTAGCACGGTAGCCACCAAATAAGTGCTTATTCCCTCTCCCCTCTCTGTTAGTTAGAAAGTGGACCCCATAGGCTTGATACGTTTGATCTCAAAAACATCTCTGCAGTTTTGGCATTGATTGGGACCAACTCCAGACTTTTCAAAGTAATGAAAGAGTGGTTCAGGTCTTGAGCTGGGGCTCAGTAACTCAAAATCCCGACAGTGCATGCCTCCTATGCAGAAGCTTGCAAGAGAGAGGGCGGCTGTAGTGATTAACCAAAGGACCACTGAGCAAAGGGGCAATGAACTCTGTAGCTCAGAGATAAATCAAGAGAAATTTAACATTAAGTACTCTCCAGGGGCCAAGAAATTTGACTGGAGCCTCGACGTGAGGACCAAGGTGTTTTAAATGAGGACAAGGCAATGCTTAACCCAAAGACATCAATCCCAAATGGTGGAATCCTGTCTACTGTGGGACTCTAATGAAGGAAATCATTGGGAAGAGGGTTACTCACCTCCCCTTAAGTTACACAACAGTGTGGTGAAGTGTTAAACACAAGTCTGGGAGACTTGAATTGCATCTGGCACTTCCTTACTGTGTGACCTTGGATAAGTCTTCCTTCTTCAATTGTGAAATAGGGATAATAATGCCTGCATGACCAATTTCTGCATTCTAAAGGCCCCTTCTGGCTCGAATGTCCTACATTATAACAATGTGTATTCTGAGGTCCTATCTATAGCACAGATATTTTGTATTCTATAGGACCCATCTAGTTCTCACCTTCTATGACAAGTGCTCCTAGAATCCATCCTCTTTGTTAACAGGAAGTATTACTGTAGGTAATCATGCAAGGAGTAGCTGAGAAGGGCTTCAGGAAGAAGATGGGAAGTCCCCCCCCGCCAGGCCCCAAGAAAACTCCACCTCCTTCGTAGTTGCCTAAGGCCTGAACTGGCTGTGTCACTAGAAACCACCTGTCACAACATCTGCCACACTTGCCATGGGTTTAGGTACCAGGCTTTGCTTCAGCTGGTGCCTTCCAATGGGATAAATCTCTGTTCTCAGGTGATGGATGTTCACTGTGCTAACACACTTTGGAATCATCCATCCTGCTGGTTGTGTTGCTGTGCCCCACTCTCTCCCATTCTGCCCATCTAGACACAATCAGTGCAAGGCGATGCTGGCCCCCATTCAATCTTTCTACACGAGCCCCTGGCATCGAAGTAGCCTGTAAATAATTTCATTAGATGAAAACAAACATCTCTGGGAAAGAAAAAGAAACAAAACCTTAATGAGAGGGCCCAAAGGGATGTTTGCCAAAGCAGATTAGCAGAGGTACTAATGAAATACAATAAATCACATTGAGAATCACCCCCATATCTTCCTGGTCTGTGCTCTGTGTTGCCGTGCAACATCTCTGTTTCAACGTCCTAGATGATAATGAGGGTCAGAGGAACTATATGTTTGGAAAATATTTTCCCAGAGGGATTGTGGGTGTATATGTTGACTCTGCCATTTCATAACTCGGCCACCAGCATTGGTGTGGCAGCTGCTGCTTTTCCTCCAGGGGGGTGGGGGGCATGTGAAGGATGCGACAGATAACTCCCTCTAGAATGGCTGCTGATCCAGATGTTGGCCCCCAAAGCTTGGGAGTGAGGAGGTGGGCAAAGGATTTTGTAGCTGTGCTCACTCACTCACTCTTTCTGTGACTGGTTTTTGGGCATACCCTACTCCCCATTGTTCTTTAGTGCCCAGTGGAGGCAATATTTAAGTATGTGTGGTATGATATATTTCATGTCTGTTTCATCCTTTGTGAGAAGTTCCAGGTGGAGTTCTGGGTTGGAGGGCAAGCCTCAGAAAAGCAAACTTCTCTTAAACCTCCATTCCTAGCCTCACCAGCTTTCATTAGAGATGAAAGGGATCCAGGAAACAAGAGAGAATTCATTTTGGTGATATTCTAAATGCCTTCTCTGGAGAGGTAACTGAGAACCCACATAGTTCATAGAAATTAGAACTTAAAGACACCTTAGAAATGAGCTAATAAAACCACCTCGTTTTATGGATGGGGCAACAGAGAAGGGGAGTGATTTAACAATGGTCACATATGTAAAAGAGTCAATATGCAAACCCAGGAAATTACCACCATTTCCCCTAGTCCCACGTGGTGCCTCCAATGGTCTTACCCCTGCCCCAATAATACTACTAACAGCATCTTGTGGCATTGTCTAGTAAGGAGGAAGAGCTCCAGAGCTGGAGGTAGGACACCCTGGCTCTAGTCTCAGCCTTTTTTTTTTTTTAAGTAATAAACATTTTTATTTATAATTTTGAGTTCCAATTTTTATCCCTGCTTCCCTCCTTCCCCTCCCCCCTCCCTGAGACAGTATGAAATCAGATATGGGTTATACATGTACGATTGTGTAAAACATGACCATATTAGTCATTTTGTACAAGAAAACAAGAGAAAAAATGAAAGTGAAAAATAGCATACTTCAGTCTATTCCATCGATATCAGTTCCTTCTTTGGAGGTGGATTATATGCTTCATGATTAATCTTTTGGGATTGTCTTGGATCATTGTATTGCTGAGAATAGTCAAGTCATTCACAGTTCTTTTGTTTTGTTTGTTTTGTTTTGTTTTGTTTTTGTTTTGTGGGGCAATGGGGGTTAAGTGACTTGCCCAGGGTCACACAGCTAGTAAGTGTCAAGTGTCTGAGGCCGGATTTGAACTCAGGTACTCCTGAATCCAGGGCCGGTGCTTTATCCACTGTGCCACCTAGCTGCCCCATTCACAGTTCTTTATCACACAATATTGCTGTCTCTGCACAGCATTCTCTTGGTTCTGCTCACTTCTCTATACATCACTTCATACAAGTCTTTCCAGGCCTTTCTGAAATCATCCTGCTTGTCATTTCTTATAGCACAATAATACTATTTCATCACCATCATATACCACAGCTTGTTTAGCCATTTCCCAATTGATGGGCATTCCTTTGCTTTCCAATGCTTAGCCACCACAAAAAGAGATGCTGTAAATATTTTTGCACAAATAAGTCTTTTTCTCTTTTGGGGGATGTCTTTGGGATATAAACCTAGCAGTGGTATTGCTGGATCAAAAGGTATGCACAGTTCTATAGCCCTTTGGGCATAGTTCCAAATTGCTCTCCTAAATGGTTGGATCTCTTCACAACTCTACCAACAGTGGATTAGCATCCCAGCTTTCCCACATCCCTTCCAGCATCCAATATTTTCTGTTTTTGTTATATTTGCCACTCAGGGCTTGGCTTTTCTAAAGATGCTAATCTTATGTAAATTATTTCCCCTCTATTCACCTCAGTTTGCCCTTCTGTAAAATATAAGGAATATTTGCCCTTCTTGAGATTAGGGCCCTGCGGGTTGAGTCTCTATTTAAGATGCTTTGAGAGACTTTGTTGCCTAGTAGATAGAGCTGGCCTCAGGGTGAGGAATACCTGGGTTTGAGTGTGACCCACTGCGCCACACACTAGTTGAGTGACCCTGGCAAGTCCCTGTACCTCTTACTGTCTTGGGTAGCTTTCTAAGACTATCAGTTGTAGAGCAGGTGCCACTCTGCAGTGATAGAGGAAGTTCCTTACTAGGATTTCCCTTATACAGGAAAAAATCATTAGTCTGGGCCAAAAAATTTAAAAAAAAAAGATGCTTTGGTAGAAAGATTCTATTCTAATACTGAGTACCTTTTTATTTTGGTAAATCATATTTCCCTAGTTTTAATTCATTCTGATAGTCAGGGCCAAGGACATTGCAATAATCTATTGTTGGGCTAGAAATCCTTTGATGATATAACAAGGTCGCCCTAATACGAAAACTGGAAGGGAGTCTCAATGATGGTCTTGAAGGTCACTTCTTGCTCTCAGGAAATGGAGGTACACTGAGAGGAAATTACTTTCCTAATATCACACAACGAGTAAGTAGCAGGATTCAATTCTAGGTACTTTAACTCTGAATTCAGTGCTCTCTCTTCTCCCTCCTATTGTCCCTGTCTTGATAAAACAGAATAAATTTCCAGGTGTGCAAAATTCAGACAACATTTGTTAAATAGTTGCTATGTATGAGATATTATGTCAGGTTCTAGGGAGATAGAAAGATAAATAAGAGACAATCCATTCCCTCAAGGACCTTGCAGTCTAATTGGAGAGAGAAGATATGACCACTTGTAGATAAGAGACACACATACATATATATATGCACACATATATACAGAAATGGATTTTTCAAATAATAATCATATCAGTGTCTCGTTCAATCAACAAGCATTTATTAAGTGCTTACTATGTGCTGGGCTCTGTGTTATCTGGGAACTGGGAACTGGCTGAACACTATATATTATGGTTACCTAATGATGAATGTGCAAATTTAACCTCTTGTCATTACACTTTTTACACGGGCTTTAAATGGAATAACCGCATGACGTTGCCAAGGACAGCTGTTGATTTACAAAGGGCTGTGCCCCTCCCAGACTCCTCCATCAGGGCTGCTGGGAGACCAATTTGGTCATTGTTGGTCTTCTTTTGCACCGAGACTACATATAAATCACATCATCATAGCATTTCAGAGCTGAAAGGGACCTTAGAACATAGAATGTGGTGTGTGTGTGTGTGTGTGTGTGTGTGTGTGTGTGTGTGTGTGTGTGTGTACAGATGTCTTCTACAGCTGGAAGAGACTTTCAGAGGTCACCTTATCTGACCTATCTCTTCATAAGGGTTGGGGGGTGTTGAGTGGATCTCCTCTGCAACACTCCCTACAGGTGGTCAACCAGTCCCCATTTAAGAATGTTGAGTGATGGGGAATTTATCACTTTTCCAGATAACCCAATTTCATTGTTCAATAACTCTATTTGTTAGGAAGTTTTTTCTTAGGCTGAACCCATCCAGGCTGGAAATAGTGTAGGTCAGAGTTCCCATGCTGATAAGCAGTGGGCTCAGGCTCATGAGTGGCCACTATGTTTCCACCTTGGGAGAGATACCATATGCAAGATGGGGAGATCCAGTGTTGTTGTTGTCATCGTCATTGTTGTAGTTGTTGTCATGGCAATTGGGTTAAGTGATTTGCTTAGGGTCATACAGCTTAGTTAGTGTCTAATAGTAGATTTGAACTCAGGTCCTCCTGATTCCGGGACCGGTTCTCTATCTACTGTATCACCTACCCCCTCCCAGATCCAGTCTTATTTTGGGGGGTGGGGCAATGAGGGTTAATTGACTTTCCCAGGGTCACACAGCTAGTAAATGTCAAGTATCTGAGGCCGGATCTGAACTCAGGCCCTCCTAAATCCAGGGCCAGTGCTTTATCCACTGCGCCATCTAGCTGCCCCCCATTCAGTCTTAAAAAGCAAAAAAATTAAAAACAAACAAAAAAAGAAATCCTCTGTGTGAGCCCCTAATTATCACTTCTACCCTAATCCCTAAACTTCCTAATACTTTCTCTAAACCCAACCTCTAGTCAGATACCCTAAGGGGATGAAGTAGGGGAGGGGTTGTGTTCACACTTAAGTTGGTTCTGTCCCTTCAGAAGGGTGTTGTGTGAGGTGTCAGACATTTGGCTTAAGTAGAATGAAGAAATTAATAAAAAATAATTAACCAGCCAGAGGCAATGAGGTATCCTAACCTTGCAGTCAGGAAAACCTGAGTTCAAATCCAGCCTCAGGCACTTACTGTGTGACCTTGGGCAAGTCTCTTTACATCTTTAATGCTCAGCTTCTTCATGGGTAAAAATGAAGGTGTTGGACTTGATGACCTCTAACTTCCCTTCCAGCTCTAAATCTATGATCCTCTCAGACAAAAGTAGGGAAGAAGGTATCTACAGGTCAATTTGTGGTAAGAAATGAGTAAGGAAGAGGCAAGAAGTTGCTGGAAGTTGAATCCCCAGTAGGATGTAATGTCTTTGTATGACCAGTGTTTAGCAAAGTACCTCATATGTGGTAGGTACTTGCCTTCTAAGAGATAACTGATGAGGGTAAACTATTTGCATTAGGGCTTTAGCAGATATCTAAAAATGGCTGATAATGCAGCTGAGTTAAAGGAGTGACACTGTATGAGGAGAAAAGGTGGGGGATCCCCCCACAAATGGAAAGGCTCCTGTACATGAAATCTTACCCAAAAGCCCCCAGCAATAGAATCCCTGGTGCGAGCAGGCATAGCAACCAGCCCATTTGCCACAGCATTAGCCACGGGAGCTTGCAGCAAGGATGGCAGAGAAGCCTGTATTTCAGTTCCAGCAAGAAGAAGAGAATATCCCTGTGTTGTGTAGGGAAGGTACTAGGCTTGTATTTCTACCAGTGCCAAGGAACTGCTCCATGTACACAAAAAAATAATTGTTCTCTCCAGTGGAGGAGGCTGCTGGAGAAATGCCTGGCTGTACTCTAGGATCTCAAAAAGAATGGAAAAAAGTTCTTTGAAAAGGAAAAAAAGATTTTAAAAAAATAATCTGAAGAAGCAGAAGAGAACCCTAACCTGCACCAGGAAAGTGGAAGGTTGTGAAAGGGAAGACAAAGGAGCAAGAAATTTTTGGAGCTATGTAAGAGGTGGGAGGCTCTCTGGATCTTCGGCAGAGAAAGTAACATCTGGTGCTCCAAAGAATAAAGTACTATTGGGTGAGAGGTCATAGAGTAATAGATTTAGAACTGGACAGAACCTTCAAAGTCATCAAGTTCAATTCCTTCATTGGAAACTGAGGCTCAAGGGAGTGACTTGTCCAAGGTCATATAGCTAGTAAGTGACAGGCAGGATCTGAACCTATGTCCTCTGACGGCAAAGCCAAGTGTTCTTCCACTGTAAGTGAGTGAGCTAGAGCAATTCCCCCAAAAGTCAGTCAAATGTCTGTGAAAATGTTAGAATAACCAGCCAAGGATAAACTAAAACAATTCAGCTTATTATTCTAGAGAATAGGGCAAAAAAAAAAATCCCAGAATCTCATATAGATCAATCAGTACTTGAACAAATATCCTCTCCACAGTGCCTCCCAAAAGTGGTTATCCAACCTCTACTTGAATACCTCTGGGGAGGGGAAACTCACTACTGCCCATGGCAACCCTTCTCAGCTCTAGTTTATCAGAAATCCTTCCTAATATCAAACCCAAACTTGCATCTCTGCAATTTCCATTCATTGTATCTAGGTTTGCCCTCTGAGACCTAAAAAAGTCTAATCCTTCTTCTATGTGATAGCCTTTTTGAAGATTAATACCACATTCCTCTCATACCTTCTCTCCTTCAAGTTAAACATCAGCAATTCTTTCAATTAATCCTATATAACAGGGGCAGCTAGGTGGCGCAGTGGATAGAGCACTGGCCCTGGAGTGAGGAGTACCTGAGTTCAAATCTGCCCTCAGACACTTAACACTTACTAGCTGTGTGACCCTGGGCAAGTTACTTCACCCCAATTGCCTCACTTAAAAATCCTATATGACATGATCTCATAGGTTTTTACCATTTTGGTCACTATCTTTTCTCCAACTTTTCAATGTAGTTGCCCAGAAATGAACAATATATTTAAGATTTGGACTCTCTAGAGTAGAGTGTGGCAGGATGATCATCTTTATTGTAGGCATTTTTATTCCCTTACTATAGTCTGAGACTAGTTTTGGTTTTTGACCCTCCTTCACACTACTGATTAAAATCAAGCAGGTAGCACACCTCCTTCCCCCTTATCTTGTTCAGATGAATTGTCATCTAGCTATATCTCCTCCACCTTACACTTATAAAGTTGAATTTTTGCACCCAAATATAAGACTTTATCTCTATTGAATATCATATTTGACATAAGCCAATGCTCTATTGTATTGGGACCTTTTTTTCTTTTTCTTTTTCTTTTCTTTTCTTTTCTTTTCTTTTTTTTAAGTGAGACAATTGGGGTTAAGTGACTTGCCCAGGGTCACAGAAACATTTTTTTTTATCCTGATTTTGACATGTAACATGTTAGTTGCCCCTTTCAGCTGTGAATCCTCTGCAAATTTACACTTTTAAAAACTTATTTATAGGGGCAGCTAGGTGGCGCAGTGGATAGAGCACCGGCCCTGGAGTCAGGAGTACCTGAGTTCAAATCCGGCCTCAGACACTTAACACTTATTAGCTGTGTGACCCTGGGCAAGTCACTTAATCCCAATTGCCTCACTAAAACAAAACAAAACAAAACAAAAAGTTATTTATAGGGGACAGCTAGGTGGCGCAGTAGATAAAACACCAGCTCTGGATTCAGGAGTACCTGAGTTCAAATCTGGTCTCAGACACTTGACACTTACTAGCTGTGTGACCCTAGGCAAGTCACTTAACCCCCATTGCCACACCAAAAAAAAAATTATATATAAAAAGTCATTTATAACAATGTTTGATATACAGAGCCAAAATGGATCTTGAGACATTTCTCCTTTCATAGTGATATCAGCCTATTGTCAATTTTTTTGGTCTAAGTCATTTAACTTGTCTTGAATCCTACTGATTGTATTATTGTCTCATCTTTTCTTCAAGCATAACATAAGAATTTTTTACCTCTTTAAAAACAGTATTTTTTAAAATTACATGTAAAGACAAATTTTAACATTCACTTAAAAAATTTTAATTCCGTATTTTCTCCCCCCTTCCTCAACTCCCCGCCCCCACAAGTAAGTAATTTGATGTAGGTTATATATGTGCAATCATGTAAAAGATATTTCCACATTGGTCATGTTGTAAAAGAAAAAAGACATGCAAAAAAGATAAAAATAATATCTTTTGATCTGCATTCAGACTCCATCAGTTCTATCTCTGCATGTAAATAGCATTTTTCCTCATGAGTCCTTGGGAATCATTTTGGATCATTGT
Source organism: Dromiciops gliroides (assembly GCF_019393635.1). Classification (NCBI taxonomy): domain Eukaryota; kingdom Metazoa; phylum Chordata; class Mammalia; order Microbiotheria; family Microbiotheriidae; genus Dromiciops; species Dromiciops gliroides. The sequence continues at coordinate 211,956,798 of NC_057862.1, forward strand.
ATTGCTGAGAATAGCTAAGCCATTCAGTATGATGTAACTGTTACTGTGTACGGTATTCTCTTGGTTCGGCTTATTTAACTTTGCATCGATTCATGTTAATCCTTTACAGGTTTTTTCTGAAATCGGCCTGCTCATCATTTCTTATAGCACAACAGTATTCCATTACATTTTTATACTACAACTTGTTCAGTCATTCCCCAATTAATGGGCATCCCCTCAATTTCCATTTTCCCCCCACAAAAAGAACTGCTATAAATATTTTTGTACAAGTAGGTTCTCCACCCCCCTCCCCCGTTTTAAAATCTCTTTGGGATACAAACCTAGAAGTGGTATGCATGCTTAGATTGCCCTTTAAACATAGTTCCAGTTTGCTCTCAAGAATGGTTGGATCAGTTCACAACTCCACCAACAGTGTGTTAGTGTCCCAATTTTCCCATACCCCCTTCAACATCTATAATTTTCCTTTTCTATTATATTAGCCAATCTGATAGGTATGGGGTGGTAACTCAGAGTTATTTTAATTTGCATTTCTCTAATCAGTAGTGATTTAGAGCATTTTCCCATATAACTAGAAAGTTTTACCATAAGACTTTATTTAAGTGTCTGAAGCCAGATTCAAACTCAGGTCCTCTTGACTCCAAGCCTCGTACTTTTATCCAATTTATGAAAAATGAAAAAGGTTTTAGGCAAGACAGTATCCACAACATTTTCTAGACCTGCTGATCTAGTAAACCTGTAAAAAAAAACCCCAACACACTTGATTTCGTCTAGTATGGCATGTTCTTGATGATGCCAAGATGGATCTTAGCAACCATGGCTTCCTTTTAAAAAAAAAAGTTGACTAATCCTCCCTTTAAAATGATATTCTAAAATATTGCCCAGAATCAAAGTCAATCTTATTGTTCTGCAGGGTGTAGCCCTTATTCTTTTTTTCTGCTTTTGAAAGTCAGGGTTTTTGTTTTTTTCCTTTTATAATCTTGAAGAACCTTTCTCATTCTTCATAAATTCTCACAGATCACTGACAGTTTTTGATTTGGAGTAGCTAAGTGATTCAGTGGATAAAAGTACCAGGCCTGGAGTCAAAAAAAGCCTAAGTTCAAATCTGGCCTCAGACACTTATTAGCTTTGTGACCCTGAGCAAGACACTTCACCACTGTTTACCCCAATTTCCTCATCTGTAAAATGGGGGTGATAATAATAGCACCCACCTCCCAGGGTTATTGAATGAGATCATTTTAATGCATTTAGCACAGTGCCTGGCACATACTGAGTGCTATACAAATGTTAGCTAATAGTACAAAGACTACTAACAGTAATTCTGCAATCTCGTAAACCATTTGGGATGTACTTCAGCTGGGTTTGGCAATCGGGAATCACCAAGGGCAGCTAGGTCTTCTTATTTGTTTCTTTGATAAATTGGAGTGGTAACTACATAATAGCTACTTTTTTCCTGTCCAACCATGAATTTCCTGGATGGAGAAACAGAATATAGGAGGTGAGTAGTCCTATCTTCTCTCCAATGTCTGTCATCTCGTCCACTAAAAGCAATGGTTATATCCAGGGGTATGCTGGTAAATGTTTAACTGAGGAAAAAATGTACATTCAACATGCTTAAGTTTAATCTGCATTGTTAATATTTTCTCCATCACTTTCTTAAGTTCAGAGAATCAACAAAACAGAATGTCAAGCCCAGATTTGTAGCATTTGATGATTTCTGAGATATAAATCCTCAGAATAAAGATTTAACAATAGGTTCTTGTGCAAGAAGGACTCGAACACACCCCTGGTTCTAGCTATTTGATCTTCCTCTTTTCCAATATCACTTAGAAACTCATTTTTAGGTTCCTTTCCATTATGTTCAGGTGTGTGTTTAAAAAAAAAGATTTCAAAGTTAACAATAAGAGGAATCAAAAAAAGAAGCTGTGGAAAATTTGGAACATTAATGCATTATTGGTGGAGCTGTGAATGGATCCAACCATTCTGGAGAGCAATTTGGAACTATGCCCAAATTGCTATGGGACTGTTCATACCCTTTGACCCAGTGGTACCACTACTAGGTCTGTAGCCCAAAGAGATCAAAGAGGAGGGAAAAGGACCCACATGTACAAAAATATTTATAGCAGTTCTCTTTGTGGTGGCAAAGAATTGGAAAATCAAGGGAATGCCCATCAATTGGGGAATGGCTAAACAAGTTGTGGTATATGAATGTAATGGAATACTATTGTGCTGTAAGAAATTGATGAGCAGGAGGAGTTCAGAAAAACCTGGAAGGACTTACATGAACAGATGCTTACTGAGAGGGAGCAGAACCAGGAGAACATTTTACACAGTAACAGCAATGGTGATAGACCTTGCTTTCTCAGCAGTGCAATGATCCAAAACAACTTCAAAGAACTCATGATAGAAAATGTCTCAACATCAGAAAAAAGAATGTGGGGGACAGCTAGGGTGGCGCAGTAGATAGAGCACTGGTCCTGGAGTCAGGAGTACCTGAGTTCAAATCTGGCCTCAGACACTTGACACTTACTAGTTGTGTGACCCTGGACAAGTCACTTAACCCAACTGCCTCACCAAAAAAGAACAAAAATTGAAAAAAAAAAAAAAGAACTGGGACTATGAATGCAGATTGACTATACTATTTCTACTTTTGGGCTGTTGGTTTTTTCCTTCTTTTCTGAGATTTTTCCCCTTGTGCTCTGATTCTTCTTTCACAATATGGACTGATGCAGGAAATATGTTTAGTGTGATTGTATATATATATAAACTATTATCAGATTGCTTTCCTCTTTGGGGAGGAGGGAGGGAAGGAGGGTGGGAGAAAAAATTTGGAGCTAAAAATCCCATAAAAACAAATGTTGAAAACTAGCCTTACATGTAACTGGAAAATAATAAAATACTTTTACTTTTTAAAAAAATTATAATAAATAAATAAATATTTTTTAAAAGAGGAATCAACATGGAAAACATCCTTGATGTGCAGTGAGTTGGCCTGGGTTTGAATTTTGCCTCTGCCACTTCATAGATGTGTGCCCACCATACACACAGTCACAACCTCTCTGGTGCCAGCTTTCTTTTGGGAACAATAATATCTCCTGGGACTCTGGTTGGACCTGTGATTTCATTGACATAGGAACTTCAGTAAGGAATTTCTTTTATCAATGAAGGCAGGCACCTTCTCTACATCTTAGCCTTCAAATTTTGCTTGGGGGGGGGTGGCACATTAGGTGACTTTTCCATTGTCACACAGCCAACATGTATCAGAGCTTGAACTCACCGTCTCCTGACTTTGAATTAAGTTCTCTATCCCCTATGACATTCGTCCTCTTGTGGGGTTGTTACAAGGATCAGATGAGATCATTTGTTTAGTACTTTGTAACAGTAATGAGACACTTCATCTCCTGACTCCAGGCATTTTCACTGGCTCTTACCCATGTATGGAATTCTTCTCTTCCTCATCTCTCCTTCCTGGAACATAGTAGGCTTTTTTGTGAGGCAATTGGGGTTAAGTGACTTGCCCAGGGTCACACAGCTAGTAAGTGTTAAGTGTCTGAGGCCAGATTTGAATTCAGGTACTCCTGACTCCAGGGCCAGTGCTCTATCCACTGTGCCACCTAGCTGCCGAGTAGGCTTTTAATAAATGTTTATTGACTATAAATGTGAGCTATTATTTTTATGATTTTTACCAGTAAATTATTGAGGTATGAAGGTGACTCTGGGTTCTAAAAGGTGAAGCCATGGAAATGCAAGCTCTGGAAGTTCCTACAAAGATGAAAAGACTTCAGGAAAATACTTCACATAGGAATAGATAGCTTAGCTAAGCATGTAGAGTCTCATCCCTAAAAGAATGGTTATCAGAGGATGAATTATATATATTTGCTAAGATGTGGGTGGGTTGGGAGTTGGGATTGGCATTGGGAGAAGGGTACCCCTGCCAATGAAACCACCAATCTTTTTTTTTTTGTGGGACTTGCCTAGGGTCACACTGCTAGTAAGTGTCGAGTGTCTGAGGCTGGATTTGAACTCAGGTCCTCTAAATCCAGGACCACTGCTCTATCCACTGCACCACCTAGCTGCCCCTGAAACCACCAATGTTTATATTAAAGAAGTATGTCCTGTCTCTGCTACTACTGCTATTAGAGGTAACCCATGTAGGGCAGCGGATTGAATTGAAGAACCTGGACTCAAACAGTGGCTATGTGACACATAGTGGCTATATGACCCTGGGCTCTTAACCTCTCAGTAACCCCAGAAACTCTAAAATTAAATTTGAAGAGCAAGTGCCAATCTTCATTGGTAGAGGGAGTTCTTTCACCAGGAAATTCTCAAAACCAGTGAAATCACAGGTGTGGTCCCCAAAAAAGCTATAGGTAGGGAATGCAAAGGATTTGTTACTAAATCCAGGAATATTAGCAGTCAAGTTCGATACTGGAAAATTAGAAGCAACAACTTTAGGTAAAGTAAAACAACTTACAATGAAACCTGGTTCTCTGGGGCTCTTAGCCAATGCTTTGGGTTGGTTTCTTCCCAACCTCTACATCTGTAGAATGGCACTCCCATCCTCTCAGTCACCCAAGTTCACACCTAAATGTCAACTCCTTCCTCTTCTCTCAGTCCCCCCATATCCAATAGTGGCCCAGTCCTGTCTACTCCACCTTCATCTCTCATATGCTCTCTATTCTTTCCTCTTACACTATCACTTCCTTGGTACAGGCTTTTATCACTTCAAGTCTGGATTATTATAATAAGCCTTCTGGTTGATTTTCTTACCTCAGGTCTTCCCCACTCCATTCTAATCTCTCTCCACTTGCTGTCAAATTGATCTTCTTAAATTTCAGGTCTAACCATGTCAAGCCCCTATTCAGCAACCTCTGGGATCACATTTAAGGTCCTATTTTGCTTTAAAGTCCTTTATAACTCAGGCCCCTCCTACTGTTTTAGTCTTCTTATATCCATTTCCCTGCATCTATTCTGAGATCCAGTGATACTGGCCTCCTTGTTTATTATTCCTTGAACAAGACACTCCATCTCTGACTCAGGGCATTTTTACTGACTATCCTTCATGCCTGAAATTTCTCTTCTTCCTTATCCCTTTCTCCTCTCTTCTCTGACTTCCTTCAACTCCCAACTTAAAGTTCCACCCCCTACAAGAAAACCCTTCTTGATCCTTCTTAATGCTAGTGCCTTCTTTCTATTGATTATCTCCAATTTATCCTGTACATATATTGTTTGTACGTAGTTGTTTGAATGTTGTCTCTACTAGTAGACTGTGGTCTCCATGACAGCAGGAACTATTTAGCCTTTCTTTGAATCTCAGCAATTAGCTCAGTGTCTGGAACAATAGTAAGTACTTGGTAGATGCTTGCTGACTTTCCAGTCTCACTTTTGTCATTAACTTTCTGTGTGACCTGAGTCACAGAAATCCTATCTAGATTTTTTTCTTCATTGGTTAAACAAAGATGATCACACATGCTCCACCTACTTTTCAGGAGGTTTTGGAGTATATATTAAATATTGGATATGAATCAAATAAATATAAAATCTCTGAGCTGGAAAAGGCTGTAAAAACACAGAATGTTAGAACATTACAGCTAGAAAGAATGCTAGAACAAAGGAATATCAGAAACATGGAGCATCGGAAATGGAAACATCTGGAAACATCCAGAACATGGAAATGGACCCCAGAGATCATATAGCCATTTCACATATAGGGAAACTAAGGCTTAGAGAGGTTAAGCAAAGTGCCCAAAGTCACACAGTTAATGAATGGCTAGAACACAGCTAACTCCCAGTTCAGTACACTTTCATGTACTTGGGCACATGAAATAATTATTCAACTAAATGTTTTCAGGAGACTTTTCTGGTATTTCCTACCATCTACCATGATTTTTCTTTCCCCTGGGGACTGTCCAAGCAAATTTACACTACTGATGATCTGGCCTTGTAGCCACTCAAGTGTCCTGGGCTGCATCAGCCTGAGTTGAGCCCCAAATAAGGATCATAGATTTTTTTTTTTCGGGGCAATGGGGGTTAAGTGACTTGCCCAGGGTCACACAGCTAGTGTCAAGTGTCTGAGGTCGGATTTGAACTCAGGTACTCCTGAATCCAAGGCCGGTGCTTTTATTCCACTGCGCCACTAGCTGCCCACGGGATCATAGAATTTACAACTGGAGAGGGATCTTAAAGGTCTAGACTAGTTCAGTCCCTTAATGTTTCCATTTGCATTGCGTATGGGATAATTGAGGTTAGGTGACTTTCCTTATAAGTGCAAAAGCTGGGATTTGAACCTGAGTTTCATAATTCTCAATCCAGTGACTTTCCACTACACCACCCTGACTTCCTTAGTTATCCTCCTGGGTATGTGATGTTTGCCTCTCTTAAGGAAATGGCCACAATGGAGCCCAGATGCAGCGAGACCTGAAGACTGAGGGAGTCCTACAGAAACAGCGAGCACTTTCGTGCAGCTGCGCAGGGCAGAGGAGGGAGGATGGATTGAGGCTGGAGGTTGGGGGAAGAGGGGCGGTGCTTTTCGCCTTGACTTCATTTCCGGGGGGGCTGGAAACAGTATATAAGAGGAGGTGTGAGGAAGCTGCTGCTGCAGAGCTCCAGTTGAAGTGCTCAAAGACTGCAGGCTGACAAAAAAAGGCAAAGAGGCAAGCTAAGGCGTTGCCATCCCCCTACCCCCACCATTCCCTGGCAGGCTCTTTACCCCCGGCCACCTCTTTTCCGTGAGAGCCAGGTAGGTTCCTCTCTCCCAGTTGTGCAAAGCAGCTCAGAAATAGCAATAAATCCGTCTACTTTTCCACCCCACTCCCCCTTCTCAGCCTGCCTAGAGCTTTCTGAACCCCTAGCACTTACTACCCCCAGGTCCCCAGGTCAACTCCAGGCCGAATTTGTGATCCAAGATTCAACATGAGCTTTCCCCGCCTTCCTCGCCTGCTGGTCCTCGCTATGCAAGGTAAGCAGTGAGATGGGACTGGAGTAGACAGGATAAGGAGGTGAGGGGGTAAAGAGGAGACATTCAGGGTCTCCAAGCAGTTCCACTGCATAGGGCTACTGGAGCTGGGCAGCCTGACGCTATCTTATATCCCGGGTCTGTTCAGCACCGTGGACAGCGGCAGTGACTCTAAAGCCTCCCTCTCACCTCCTTTCCTTTTCTTGTCTAAGCTGAAGGCTGGATTTCTGTTTCTGGTCCAGGATAGGGTCTACTATTGCAAAGGAGCTCTGAGGTGGGTTTGTCCCTGCTGCCTTCCTGGGCACACCAGGGTTTACCCCCACTGCACCACCCCCGATGCTGGTCAAGGTCATTGACAGTGTTGGGGGAAGGGCTCAGGGAAATTCAGTTATTTCTCCCCCTCCCTTCTCTTCCTCATCTTTCCCCAGTACTATCTTCCTCACATTCTCCCTCTCCATCTTCTCCCCCTATATTCTTTTCTTCTTCATCTTTTAATCTCCCTGTTTCTTTCCCTCTTTCCATCAAATCACCATTTTCCCCCATTTCACCCCACCATTACCCTCCTACCTCTATCTTTTCTACCTCTCTCCTTTTTCTTGTATTTCTTCCCTTCTTCTCATTGATGTCCCCCCCTTCTAGTTTAACTGCTGGCTTTGTTTCCCTGGCACCTGCCTCGAGGTCTCCTGAGCCATCTGTGAGCCCTCCTATGTGTGCCCAGGAGACCTAAATCGGGGCTGGGAGCTGTCCAACCAATAGAATGATAAATACTTTTCCAGACAACTCAACCTCTCTGGCCTGGGTAGAATGTTTATGAAAAGCCCCTCCCCCCAATCACCCTGAAAACCTAACCTTTTTGGAAAAGAGTACAAACTTCAGCCATTAGTTGTGGAAATTGAGAGCTGGAGTGAAGGATTCTTCCCCCCCCCCCACTGCAATTAGAAGCCCCTTCTGGGATCCACATCATGGGATAAGTGAGTACCTGGATTGAGCGATCTCTACTTGGGATTATCCCTGCTTCCCAGGTAAAAGAAATAAGACTGTATGGCATAAAACTATCTCGGTGAGAATAAGCCCTTTTTTTTCTTTTCCAGTCATTGCACTCCCAGTGAACAGCCCAGCAAATAAAAGTGATACTAAGGTAAGGTCCATAAGAGAGTTTCAGCTGTAACCTTGGGTGTGAAGCATAAAGTGAGTGCCTGGATCCCTAAATAGCAAAGGTTATAGTCAACCCATGGCCATTGGATTAGATAAAAGAAAGCTGAAAGCCTCCTAAAATGATAACTTACCACTCAAATTACATGATAAAGGGAAAGACTGGCAAGTTCTTTCTCTAGTTGGCTTAACAACAAATCATATTGACACATCTTGTGTGAATTCCATGGCTCCATTGATGTGGATGTGTAGTTAAGCTATATCTGTGCCTGGTTTAGTCTGAACTGTCCTATATACAACTGAAATTGTTAAGGTACAATGCTTCCAGTGCACTGAACAACTGAAACTATAATCCATGTAGTCTTTGTATTAATTGTATGTGCCAACTAAATTAATAGCATATACAACTGAGTAGTCCAATCTGAAATTAAAATATTGAAAATGCACAGCTAAAACTAATCATTTGAACACTTACACTAGTGAACTTGTACAAAGGAATTACTTGTATACTATGGACTAAGATACATGTACAATTATTTTTAGCACAGGTGTCCAATGGACTACTATACAACCGACAATCTGTTTGTACACCTATTGGTATACATACTCTAGTTGGCTGTTCATCTCTGGATATTAACATTCCTCTCATGATTTCTGTTCTACAATTTGAAGGGAGGACTGGGGAGAGAAAGGTGATTTTTCTTGAACAAATAAATTCTCTGTAAGTTCATAAGATGATGGGTTTATAGCTAGACGGTAATTTCCACCTGTCCTCTATTTAAAAACAATAAACAGATGATGAAACTGAAGCTCAGAGAGGTTTGAGACTCAATATTACAGAGGAACCAATATTACAGCAAGGGACAGAGCTTCAGACCATATCTGAGTCCAAATCCAGTACTCCTCCTTTGTTCCATGGAAACGGAAGTGAAATTAACTACAAACAGTCCCTGCTTCCAGTCTATTTCTCACTCTGGTCCCTGGAAAGCTCACTGGGGGACTAGCTTGATATGGCTCTAGTTCTTTAATTCACCCCAAAATGGGAGGGTGATAAGTACTTCAGTACTTGGATCATTAATCTTGCTACTTCTGTGAATAAATAAAACCAATTTGGTGTTTTTGGACATTTGGGTCACTTTATAGATGTTAGTCTCAAAGTCCCATTTAGCTAGGAGACACGAATTTCAGTGGATCTGAGATATCCTTGACCAGACTCTGATTTCAGGAAACACTGAAGCGCACTTCTCTTAACAATGCTCTGAAGCAGCTTGAAATACACACTTGCATACATGATTATGAGTCAGTATCAAATCAGAATCGAGTTTCCAAACTTTACCGCATTTTGCTGGCCTCAATTTAGATCAGATAAATGTCCATTAGCTGCTTCTCTCTCCACTTAGTTGCTTGACAAATGCTCCATTTATGGGAACCTATTTGGGGCAAATAATAGTAGCTACCATTTATAATGGCACTTAGGGGTACAAACATTTTTACACACAGTCGTAGCCTCATTTGATTTTTAAAACCCTGTGAAGTAGGTAGTATAAATACTGTTATCACCATCTTAGGTATGGATAAACTGAGGGGTTACACGCTAATTAAGAGTAGAGCTTGGGGTCAGTTAGGTGGCAACAGTGGACTAAAGCACTGGCCTGGATTCAAGATGACCTGAGTTCAAATCCTGCCTCAGACACTTGATACTTAATAGCTGTGTGACCTGGGCAAGTCCCTTAACTGTCATTGCTCCCTCAAAAAAAAAGAAAAGAAAGAAAAAATAGTAGAGCTGAAATTGAACTCAGTCTTCTGACTACAGGTTCAGTGTCTTTTCAATATATTTGGCAAGAGACAAAGATCACTTTTTTCCAAATGTCCAAAGGATTTCTAAATCAGTGCTTTCTCAAATTGTCTTACAACTTCTGCTTTCACTTGGTTTTTGATGGCTTGATTTGCAGCCTACTAATTTCTTTTGTTTTTGTTTTTTGCTTTTGGTGAGGCAATTGGGGTTAAGTGACTTGCCCAGGGTCACACAGCTAGTAAATGTCAAGTGTCTGAAGCTGGACTTGAACTCAGATCCTCTTGAATCCAGGACTGGTGCTCCATCTACTGCACCACCTAGATGCCCCTAAGCAGCTTACTAATTTCTATCTCCTGTTGGCTGTTCTTTCCTCTCCAAGAGCTCTCTATTCATAGAAATATAGAAGCTTAGAATGTCAGAGTTGGGTAATACCTTAGAAATAGAACTGGAGGCAGCTAGGTAGTGCAGTGGATAAAGCACCGGCCCTAGATTCAGGAGACTTGAGTTTAAATCTGGGACATCAGACAATTGACACTAACTAGCTGCTGTGACCCTGGGAAAAGTCACTTAACCCTCATGCCCTGCAAAAACAAAAACAACAAAACCACAGAACTGGACAGAAACTTAGAGATTTGTCTAATCAGGGGTCCTTAACCTAGGGTCCACAATATATTTCAGATCTATGAACTTGGCTTGGGGAACAATTATATCTATATCTATATATCTATATATATTCTTTGGTTTCCCTATCCTCTCACTAATATTTAACATTTACTTCAGTTTTTAAAACATATTCTGAGAAGGGGGTCCATCGGTTCCACAGATTGCCAAAGAGATCTCTGATACAGTGAGTTTAGAACCCTTGCTTGAGAGAAAAACTTTATGGATGAGAAACCACATTTCAGAAAGACAAAAGGCTCTATCTGCCAAGGACAGAGAGTTAGCTAACAAAGCTGAGACTAGAACCGAGTGTCCTGACTCACAGTGCCATGCTCCTTCATTCTTTTTCTCACTGCCTGTCCTATTATAACAAAACTCTACCTTTCTTGGAAACTATCTGTCATCAACTCAATATTTAGTAGGGGCCTATGGCGTTAGCGCTTGCAATGCAAAACTAGCTCAAAGAAAATGAGATCCTGTTTTTCAGGAGCTCCATAAAAGAGGACACCCGGGACCCTCTTTGACAATCACTTCCTGGAAAACGCCACAATCCTATAGCCAGCTGAGCCAGTCAGTCATTAACAGCTCCCTAGTCATTCACTCTGTGTGGGACATGTCCTAGATCCCACCATAGGCTCATCAGGCTCTGGCTAAGTGACAATACTGTAGTGAAGGCTGAAAATGTTACTCACTGGTTGTATACATGCTCCCTTGGTCAATGTGACCGTTTTCTTCTTTGCTGGCTATCTTAGCATGATGTGGATGTAGCCTTGTGTCCCTTTAAATCTTCTCTTCTCATCACTATTGTTTACAGAAGAGAGGTGCCTCCCACTCCCCTGTTTAAACAGATCAAGCTCTGGTTACTGGAAAGTCACCCAGGGGACAGTTCTATTCCCTTTTAGATCTGGCCCCCGAGCTAGGATATGCCTAGAGATCCTGAATGGATAGTCTTATAGGAAATAGCAAATTCAAGCTCATATTACTATAGCATTGTATGGATCATAGGGATACCAACCATAGAACTTGAAGGGGCCTCAGAGACCATGTAGTTCAAGCTCTACCACCCCATTTTTACAGATGAGGAAACTGAGACAAACAGAGCTTAAGTGACTTGCCTGGGGTGAACATAGATGGAATTGAACTCAAGTTTTCCTGAATCTTGGCCCTTTGTGCTATCCACTGTACCACCTAAGTACCACAAAGTGAGTCTTTTTCAACTACCCTAAGAGCGTGACAGTACAGGTCGATTATCTCCCTGTTCTAGATGAAGGAGCTGAGAGTGAGGATGAATAACTTGCTTAAGTTGTAAGTTAGTATAAGAGCTGGGGCTCAAATCCCAGGGGTTCATGTCTCCCAAGTTCAGTGAGCATTGTTATCATCATCACTACTGTCATATAACATAACAACTATCATTTACATAGCACTTTAAGGCTTGCAAAGTACTTTACAAATATCTCATTTTATCCCCACAACAACTGTGGGAGGTAGATGCTCTTATTATTTCTGGTTTACAGATGAGGAAACAGAAAGGTTAAGTGACTTTTGTGTAAGTTACAGAACTAGTATGTGTCTAAGGCCAGATTTGAATTTAGGTCTTAACTCCAGGTTCCAGCACTCTATCCACTGTGCCAGGCTAGCTGCCTCTTTTCATTATATCACACAGATTTCAAAGTCATTTGTGTCTAGGTGTCTGCTGCTTCTGAAACTGAATTCCAGTTCTTTAGTGATTGAGTGAAGTTGGATATCACTTAGATGTAGAGCTAGGAGAGACTTCATAGATCATCTAACCAAATCCTTTCATTTTACAGAAAAGGAAACTGAGGTTCCAGTGAGTTAGTAACTTGCCCAAGATTATAGCAATAGAAACAGTGACAGAGATGAATTCAAACTGGAAACTTCTGTGTCCGGAGCCCAGTCCTCATTCCAAGGCACTATACTGCCTCTCGCATACCATGATAATTCTTAGATTCATCTATTGGTCTGGGAATTGAACCTTTTAACATTGGTGGTTCCTTTTAGCTCTGAGAGAATCTGGAATTAGACATTGGGAACAGCAGACAATTTGGAAACCACTGGGAGAGACTTTATGGATCAGAATCTAGTCCCACTTTCTCTTTTTACAGAGTAGGAATCTGAGTCCTGGAGCTGAAATGACTTTCCTAGAGTCTCAGCAGTAGATTGCAGAACTAGGGCTTGAATTCAGGTCTTTTGGTTCTTGGTACACTGTTCTTTTCTATCACTACATCTTACTGTTATCATGTTCCAGGGTAGGACACACTGGTTCCTCATGATTTCCCATATATCTGACATGTATCTCTTTGAGATCTGGCAGAACTGAATTCATCTGTACCTATTTCCCAGGGATTCTGTTGGGGGTGAATGCATTGTTTGCTATCTCCGAAGTCCATCTAATGAGCAAGTGAGAGATTCTCAGAGGGGGTCCTTTGTTTCTAACTTTGTTGGAAGTCCCCAGCCCAGAATCGTCTAATTTGGAGAGTTAGCATATGAATCTAAATGCAAGAGTGTATCCAAATAGCACCATCAGTGTCTCATGTGCCTGACCTACCAAAATGACTGACAGCTGAGAGTGCAAATTAGCTCCCTCTCCCAGTAAGAAGGAGAATCAGAACACAGCCTCTTCAAGTTGGAAGGGATGCCTGAGTCCAAAACCATTTGCAATATCCTCAATGAGTGGTCATTCAAGCCTTTGCTCTAGTCCTGTGATAATAGAGGATACACTATCTCATAAGGCAGCCAGCTCCACTTTGAGATAGCTCTAATTATTAGTTTTTCCTGAGAGTAATCTGAAATATGGTTCTCAGTGACTTTTGCCTATTGTTCCTGGTCTCCTTCCAGTGGAGAATTCCAAGGCCTGAGGAAGGTGAAGAATATTCAGAGAGCCCAGATTCATCTTCCATTTTTATTTGGTCTGTTCACTCAGCACTGGGCCTGCTCAGATTAGATTTATGTTCTGGTATTGTGCCAACCTTCCTGAGCAGAATCTCAGCACTTTGAATTTAGTTGTACTGCAAAAACAAATGAAGAAACAAACAACCACCAAAAACCCCAACAACAATCCAATGTGATGCAAAGCATTTGGAGTTAGAAGACCTAGATTTGGATACTGCCTCTTACTGTGTGATCTTGGGCAAGTCATTTAACTGCCCTTGGACTCAGTTTCTTTGTCCATAATAACAAATGATAGCTATCTTTTATATAGGACATTAAGATTTGAAAAGAGCTCTACAAATATCTCCTTTTGTCCTAACAGTCCTGGGAAGTAAATGCTGTTATTAGCTCCATTTTTATCAATGAGGAAATTGAGGCAAACAGGTGAAGTGACTTGTCCAGGGTCTCACAGCTAGTAATTGTGTGAGGCTGGATTTGAACCTAGATAGCACTTTCAGGCTAAGTATACAGAGTTTCCTTTAACTGTAAACATATTATTTTATAAAAAGAACCAAACAAAACTGAGAAGGGCCCTTTCCCAAACTAGGATCACTCTGAGAGTAGAGGAGATAAAGTAAAGCTCCTTAGCTTTTACTTTAGGGGTATACTTAGGGTATAACTCTGTGACTAAGTCAAAATGAAAGCATTCTCTAATTATTTGGAGGATTTGAGCCTCCAGACTGCTCCACCCCGAAATAGTGGCATGGTTTCTTCTTCTACATCATGGCCAGGGACAGGCTTTAATCTCGATCTCTCTCCCTCTACCCTCCCAGGTGATGAGATGTATTGTTGAGGTCATCTCTGACACACTTTCCAAGCCAAGTCCACTGCCCATCAGTGAGGACTGCTTTGAGACCCTACGAGGAGGTATCTGTCTCTCCCTGCTCTTCAGTCTGGTTAGGAGGTGGATCCGGGGTGGGTGGGTGGGGGTGGGGAAAGAGACAATTTTTAGCACTGGTTTTTGACAAAAACTGCTACTGCTTTTAAGACCTTGGGCCTCTGAGTGGGTGTTTGCTCAAGGCTAATCATGCACTTGCAAGGTACTTAATACACATTTTTCCAAATGGATGGATGAATAGATTTTGTGTCAGATAACTTAGGTAAGCCCACAATAAAATCTAGAGCCTGGGACTGTTTTGAATGGAATCTAAAACAGCATTTCACTGGGCCCTGCTGTTGAATAATGTGGGCAGCTGATCATATGGAGGGAAATCTTACTCAGCTGGTTGCTGGAAGCCACCCATAACAATGATCTTTTCTTGCAGATGAAAGGATTATTTCAATTCTCCGACATCAAAACTTGCTGAAAGAGCTCCAGGAACTGGCCATCCAAGGTATTTACAGCTATTTCATATCTGATGGAAGTAAACTCCTAAGGTAGGCAGAAATTTATTCTACCCATGCACAAGAGCTTGGTTTGTGTTGTTTCTCAGCAAAGCAGGAAGCCATGGATCTTTATATCCCTCCCATATGGTTATTATCTTTGAATTAGAAAAAGCTAGAGGGGAGCAGCTAGGTGGCACAGTGGATAAAAAACTGTCCCTGGATTCAGGAGGACCTGAGTTCAAATCCAGCCTCTTACTAGCTGTATGACCCTGGGCAAGTCACTTAACCCTCATTGCCCCCCCAAAAAAATCTACTGAAAGCTAGAACTAGAAGGGACCTTTAGGATATAGAATATTAGAACAAAGATCCAGAGAATGTTAGAATATGGAATTTAAAGTGTCAGAACTGGAGGGTTGCATGGAACATGGAAAGATAGAGCTATAAGGAACCTTGGAACGCAGACTTAGAACACAAAGTCAGAGAACTTTAGAGCTTTAAGGAACCTTAAAAATTACCTATGCATAACCATTCATTTGGCAGAGGAAGAAACTGAGGCCTAACTAAGAGAAATGACCTACCCAAGGTTATGTTATTGGCAGAGATGAGGCAGGAACCCAAATCATAGGATCATAGATTCGGAGTTGGAAGGCGATAGTGGAAGCCACCTAGTGCAATCCCTTCATTTTAGAAATGAGGAAACTCGGGCTCAGAAAAGATTAATTGGTTTGCCCAGGGTCACATAGTAAGCGTGAGACAGGATTTGAACCCAGGTCTTGCTGACCCCAGGGGACTGTCCAAGGCTGCTCTCCAGGGTCCTAATCTAGTGCTCTATTATATCACCTCTGTCATTCCAGAAGTGCTTTCAGATTAATTGTGGGGAACTCAAAGCACCAAGAGTTTCCTTCCCTTTATTATTCACGAATGAAAGTGCAGTCAGAGGGCTCCCTGCCTTCTTCCTTGCCACCCCAAAACTCACTAATGGGAATGCTTGGATGCTTCCTATAAGGAGAGAACAACAAGCAAGGTTCACTGGCTCAGGGGAAGGTTTCTTTCATCCCAGGCAGTGACTTACAAACAGGCTCTTGGAATAATTTCTGTCTCCCTGGTTTTCATCTGAGGAGTGAGTGGTTTACTAGCTTCTGTATTGCATCTTAATGAGCAAGTGGTACTTTGTTTCTGACTTTGCTGGAAGTCCCCAGCCTAGCACTACCCCAAAACTATTCTGAAATCTAATTTGAGGAGCTAGCATATGAATCTAAATTCAAGAGTATTACCTGAATAGCAACATCAGTGACTCATGTATGTGGCTGACCTGCAAAATGACTGACAGCTGAGAGTGCAAATTAGCTCCCTCTCCCAGTAAGAAGGAGAATCAGAATCACAGCCTCTCCAAACTAGGAAGTGGTTTGCCAAAGGTTATACAATTAGTAGGTCAATATTTAAACACAAGTCTTCTCCTCACTTCCCCATATGGCCTTTCTTTGAATTCCCCAACTGTGGTCTTCAATAAAAGGCAGATGCAAAGGAATAAATGTTCCAGAGGCAGTAAGATTTCATTTCCCTTCATCCACTCATTGAACAAGCATTTATTACCATTGTTGTGCCAGGCATACAAAACACAAACCTGGGGCAACTAGGTGGCACAATGGATACAGCACCGGCCCTGGAGTCAGGAGGACCTGAGTTCAAATCTGGCCTCAGACACTTAACATTAGCTGTGTGACCCTGGGCACAATTGCCCCACAAAAAACAAAAACAAAAACAAAACAAAACACAAACCTGACACAGTCCCCACTCTCAAGGAACTTCCTTGTCTTTGGAAGCAGGGAGAAGGGAGACAGAGTTGCTGCTTTCATTTATCTAAAAGGCTAGTGTGTGAAAGGTTTAACTTATCCAGTTTGACCAAGGAACAACATGAACACAAATAAATAAATACAAAACACATACAAAGCGAATTTCCAGCAGGTCGGACATTACCAAATGTGGGGGAGGAGGGTCAGTTTTAGGAGGTGGTACTTGAGTGGAAGAGCAGCTAGATGGTGTGGTGGATAAAGTGCTGGACCTGGGGCCAGGAAGCCTCATCTTCTTGAGTTCTTGTTTTTTTATTTTATTTTTTGGTTGGGCAATGAGGGTTAAGTGACTTGCCCAAGGTCACACAGCTAGTAAGTGTCAAGTGTCTGAAGCTGGATTTGAACTCAGGTCCTCCTGAATCCAGGGCTGGTGCTCTATCCACTGTGCCACCTAGCTGCCCCCACCTTCTTGAGTTTCAAATCTAGCCTCAGACACTTACTAGTTTTCTTAACCCTCTTTGCCTCAGTTTTCTCATCTGTAAAATGAGAAAGAAATGGCAAACTACTTCAGTATCTTTGTCACAAAAACTCCAAAAAGGGTCACAAAGAGTTGTATCCGACTGAAAAGTGACTAAACAACAACTTGAGTGGAGCCTTTCTGAGAGATAGTTATTGGGCACAGAAGCTTCTGGCCCATGACATAGCCAGAAAGACCTTCAATTTGTGGTAGGTTCACTCTGGAGGCTCATCCTACTTTAGGAAGAACATTTTCTTTCTTCTTGATCCAGATGTAAGTCTTCATTAGACAAGAAGTTTCAAATGGGGTCTACTTATCAATAAGGAATACATAATACTCTCAATGCACCTAGAAGTTGTGATGCTCTTGCTTAGCAGCCCAGGCACTATGGTGCTAGGTGTTCCATTGAGAGTCCTCCTCTGATCCCCAATGTATTCCATATGTTGGTTACTCATCCAAGATCCTCTAATAGTGAAAGTGTTGAACACACAGCATATGCCACCACAGCAATCTCAAATGCTGCTGAAACAGATTAAAATGTAATTGGCAGGGGGCAGCTAGGTGGAGCAGTGGATAAAGCACTGGCCTTGGATTCAGGAGTACCTGAGTTCAAATTCAGCCTCAGACACTTGACACTTACTAGCTGTGTGACCCTGGGCAAGTCGCTTAACCCTCATTGCCCTACAAAAAAAAATGTAATTGGCAAATATTTAACCAAATAAACAAAAATACAATAGAACCAAGGTAACAATACAATTTACAACTAGGCCAACATGTGGCCTGCAGAAATCCTTATGTGCAGATTAGTGGTCCCCATTTCTATCTGGGTTTGACACCACTGTCCTATAGGCAGCTAGCTAGGTGTGAGAGTACTAGACTCGGGGTGAGGAAGACCTGAATCTAAATGTTGCCTCAGACATTACTTTGGTGACCCTGGGTAAGTCACTTTCTTTTAAAAAAAAAAATGTTTAGAATTTTATTTTCCAAATTACATGTAAAAACAAATTTTGATATCAATTTTTAAAAACTGTGTTCCAATTTATCTTCCTTCCTCCCTTTCCACCCCCCGCCCCCAAGAACTCAAGCAATTCAATATAAGTTATACATGAGTAGTCATGGAAAACATCTCCACATTAGCTAGGTTGTGAGAGAAAACAGATAAAAATGAAACTTCAGGTTAAGGAATTGTCAAAAAAAAAAAATGTGTTTCGACACTTACTAGCTGTGTGACCCTGGGCAAGTCACTTAACCCCAATTGCCTCACCGAAAAAAAAAAATGTGTTTCAATCTGTTTTCAGATACCATCAGTTCTTTCTCTCTAAATGGACTGCAATTTTTATAAGTCCTTAAGAGTTATATTGGATCATTGCCTTGCTGAAAATAAGCACGTGCTTCCCAGCAGATCATCTTACACTCTTGCTGTTATTTTGCATACAGTACATTTCTCTCTGCTTCAGTTCATGTAGGTCTTTCCAGGTTTTTCTGATAGCATCCTGTTCATCATAACTTTTATATAGTACCTTAAACTTGACAAAGAATTTTCTTCACAATAGCCCAGCAGAGTAGGTAACATGTTTTGCCATTATAATAAATCATCATAACTATTTCCCTCCATCCTATTCCCTTCCCATATATTTATTCTATTTTCTATCTTCTTTTACCCTATTCCTTCTCAAAAGTGTTTTGCTTCTGACTGCCCCCTCCCCCACTTTACCCTCCCTTCATTCACCCTTCCCTCCTTATCCTCCTCCCCTCCTACTTTCCTGTAGGGTTAAATAGATTACTCCTCCCAAATGACTGTGTATGTTATTCCCTCCTTGAGCACACTCTGATGAGATTAAGGTCTTTGAGCTAATTCTGTGCTCTGAATTTTTTGTTCTCCCTCCCTCCTCAACTCTCCCTATGAAATCAAGCAATATATGTCATACATGTGCAGTTATGCAGAACATCTTCACCTTCCTTGAAAGTGTTTTGCTTCTTACTGCTCCCTCCCCCAATCTGCCTTTCCCTCCTTCCCCTCTTCTCCCCCCACCCCTTATTTTCTTCCCCTCCCACTTTTCCTCAGGGCAAAATATATTACTATACCCACTTGAGTAAGTATGTTATTCCCTCTTTGAGCCAATTCTGATGATAGTAAGGTTCACTCACTCTCCCCCACTCCTTCCCCCTCTTCCCCTCCTCTCCATAAGCTTTTTTCTTGTTTCCTTCATGTGAACTACCTCTCCCCAGTCCAGTCATCTCATTTCATAGACAGGGAAACTCAGGTCCAGAGAGGTGAGGTAGCTTCTTTGAAGTCACGCCATAAGTAACAGAAATTAGACTTGACCTGAGGTCCTTGAACTCTAGATACTATGTTCTTTCCATTATACTTATATAATTGCCCTTTTTATAAAGTTCTAAAGAACCCCTTTCTGGCAATCCCAGCTGTGAGCAAGGGCTTGCCTGGGATTCAGGAACTAGGTAGTCATTTGGGGAGCCTGACACATCTGCTCATGGGCCCCTGAATCAAATGAGTACTCTGCCTGAGTATGCCCTCAGCCCAGAGGGTGGATTCTCTCTTTAGGAGTGAAGGGAATCCTGGCAGAGTAGTTTTACCTGGTTCCTGAGCCTGTCCTGAGACCAGTGATTTATGGCATGTGTCCAAAATAACTGGAGTCACCAACTCAACCCCGATTCCCCCAGTGTTAGGACAAGGCCAAAACCTGTTTCCTCCTAACTACCTTTGGGCCACAACTAAAACCAGTTGGGATACTCTAATTTATTCTCAAAGGGTCAATGACCTCCTCTTCCAGGGAGCCACAGACACCATGGTTGAAAGCCTTGCAATTAGTATTGGTCAAGGTGGGCAGCGTGATGAGATGGAAGTCGAGAGAGACACATTCAATACTTCATTCTGTCACTTAAGCTACTGTGTGATCTGGGGCAGAAAACACTTCTCTGGGCCTCGATTTCCTCATAATGAAGGATTTGGATGAGCTGACCCAAGTTCTCTTCCAACTTTAACATGTTTTATGTTCTAACTATCTAGGTCCCAAGGCTGTCTTCATGTTCTAACATTTTATATGCTAACATTCTATGTTCTTGGGTCTTTTCCATCTCTAATATTTTCTTTGCAAGTTCTAACATTCCTTCCCAAGCTAACATTTGATATTCTAAAGTTTCCTCTTTCTGTCTGTGGTTGCATGAAGTTGTTTAGAGTGAGCTCGCAGGGGCGGCTAGGTAGCACAGTGGCTAAAGCACTGGCCCTGAATTTGGGAGGACCTGAGTTCAAATCCGGCTTCAGACACTTGATACTTACTAACTGTGTGACTCTGGGCAAGTCACTTAACCCCCATTGCCCTGGAAAAAAAAAAAAAGAAGCTATTTAGAGTGAGCTATCTCTTAATCTAGATCTCTGGTCCTTTGATGGAAGTGACAGATGGACACATCCTGGGCTTCATGCTTACACGGCTGCTTTATCCCTAGTGTGTCCTTGCTCTGGACCCTCCCTGCCCAAGCCCACCCTGATGCTGTTGTAGCAGGAGTTGCTTAAAGCCCCAAGGTGGTTCTCTGTTCCTTCCTGGGTAACTTCCATGGGAACATGAGTATTTCTGACCCTTCCCAAAGAGGCTTCCCAACCCTCCATCTGTCTTAGCTGACCCCTCTGGCTTTGGCATTGTTGTTTCAGAATCAATCGTTTTCTGGGTTTTTTTCTTGTTTCCTCCCTTGACTGAGCCTCATTTCTGGCTCAGTGGACTTCATACAATGCCCCTCTGTTTGCTCCCCGTCCCTACCACTGGAACTGGTTGGCTCTTTCCCTACTTAGGTGAATGTAAGGGCATAGTTGGGGGGGAAAAGAGCCCTGAACTGGGAATCAGGAAGATTGGGGTCTACTCTTAGCATCATAAAATATTAGAGACTTGGGGCAGAAAGGGGATCCTTTGGGTCTCAAATATGTTACTAGTTTTGTGACCTCATGTACTTGACAAGCACCTTATTGAGCACCTACTGTGTGCTAAGCACACAGGAAAATAAGATAAAAATAATAGTTCCTGCCTTCAAGGGGCTTAGTCTGCTGAAGAGAAACAGTATGTATACAGGATAAGGAACTAGTAAGTATATAGAAAGTAATTTCAGAGGGGCATGGCACTGGGAGGGGGATCAGGATAGCTTTCCTTTAGAAGGTGGCCTTTGAAATGGACGGCCAGGGAATCTAAGACATAGAAATGAGGAGGAAGCATCTTTGAGGTACTGGACAAGTCATGGAGAAAATGTTCTGTATGGGAAACAGCAAATAGGCCAGTTTGGCCAAAGCAGTGCATGAAGGGGTGCAATGCACAATAATCCTGGAGCCAGGCTGTGAAGCTCTATAAACACCAAACAGAAAGGTCTGTCTTTTATCCTAAGGGCAGTAGGGAGCTATTGGAGCAGAGGAGTGATGTGGCCAGGCCCGGGCTTTAAATCTGCTCATCAATCATGGAATGGCTGAACAAGTTGTGGTATAGGATTGTGATGGAATAATACTATTATTGTGCTATAAGAAATGATGAGCAGGGCACTCTCAGAAAAATCTGCAACTGATGCAAAGTGAAATGACCAGAACCAGGAGATCATTGTAAACCTTAAGAACAACATTCAATTGGAAATGACTTAGCTGTTTTCAGCAATATGAGGATGCAGGCCAATTTCGAAGGACCTGATGAAAAATGCTATCCCACTTTCAGAGAGAGAGAGAGAACTGATATAGCTGAGTACAGAGGGAAGCATCAGTTTTTCACTTTTTCTTACAACATACTTAATATGGAAATGTTTTGCATGATTTCACATCTATAACTGATATCGCATTTCTTACCTTTTCAATGGGTGGGGGGGTGTGTGTGAATTTAGAACTCAAAAAAATTTTAAATGAATGTCAAAAATTTTTTTTAAAGAACATTAACTTGATGGCTGTGGGAAGAATGAGGGGAGGAGAGAGAGGAGACAGAAAGATAAATTATGAAGTTAATGAAATAGGATCATGGATTTGGGGCTAAGAGAAACCTTACAGGTTTCAAATCCCTTATTTGTAGTTGAGGAAACAGACCCAGAGAGGCTAACCCGCTTTATGTCAAAGGAGTAGTGCTAAATCTGGGATTAGATCTCAGGTCTTCTGACTCTAAATCCAGCACTCTTTCCACATTATCATACCCTTTAATTTACATTCATTATTTAATGTAATCCCTATGAGATGGTCAGGACAAGGAATCGCTGGACCCATCTGACAGATGAGAAAACTGAGATCCGTGCCTTTTTCTCCATCTCAAATGTTTGAAAAGCCAAAACACTGTTCTTTTAGGGGCTGTGATTTTTCTTCTTTCTTTTTCCAACCAGGTGCCAGTGAGAGAGCCCAGCAGCAAAAGAAAGACAGAGGCTTTGAAGATGAACTTTCGGAAGTCCTTGGAAGCCAAAATAATGAGGAGACCATGGAGAAGGGTCAGTACAAGACCATTCCCCCCCCTCAACACAACAGGATGAGGACAGAGATGTTCTTGCTAACCTCCATGGTAGCTAAAGCTCCTCCCTCTAAGCAACCCATTTGGTTTGCTGAATCAGCCTTGTAGCAGGGGTGCCAGAGATGGCCATGGGGATTTTGCTGTGATTTAGACCTTGATGAGTCAGCAAGGCCCGAGCTGAGCAGTTCCCAAGCCCTCAAGAGAATAGGGATCATCTTTCCTGACACTATAGAGTTTTGCAGTGTCAAAGAGCTTACCTCTGAGGCCCAATCTGGGGCATATGTGCGCGCGCGCACGCGCGCGCGCACACACACACACACACACGCACACACGCGCACATGCACGCACACACACACACACACACACACACACACACACACACACACACACACACCTCTTTCTTTCAGTTTTTTGGCATCTTATCCGGTTTAGCAATAGCAATCCCCAAACGTACTTTTCCTCTGTACTTTAAATCATCTTACTTGGGTCCCAATATTCTGAGATCCCCACAGTCTGCCTCTAAGGGCCAGATGAGCTCCCTCCTAGTCTTCTCCTAGTTCAGGCAGGCCGATTGTACCTTCCATTTGCCTGACGGTGAAATTGTCCCAATTGTCACATCACATGACTATTTAGGGGTGGAATCAGGGCCAAGATCTAGATGTAGCTTTTTTTCATAATACCTCTCTGTGATATAGACACTTTTTAATGATGATGATGATAACTTACATTTATGTAGTGCCCTTTTTTTTTTTTGGGCCAGGCAATGAGGGTTAAGTGACTTGTTCAGGGTAACACAACTAGTAAGTGTCAAGTGTCTGAGGCCGAATTTGAACTCAGGTCCTCCTGAATCCAGGGCCAGTGCTTTATCCACTGTGCCACCTAGCTGCCCCCATGTGCCTTTCTTTAAAGGTGAGGATCCAAACCTATGATTGAATTGATGTAGGGAGCTACATAATCCCACTTTCTCACTTTACAGATGAATGAACTGAGGCTCAAGAAAACTAAGGGTCTTGCTTGTGTGACCTTGGACAAGTCACTCAACTTCCCTGAGCTTCAGTTTCCTTATCTGTAAAGTGAGGGAATTGGGCTCAAGGGCTCCTTCCAGCTCTAGATCTACAATTGTGGTGAAGAAATCCCTCTTACAAATGCCAAACAACTGCTTTTTAACTTAAGAGGGCACTGAGAAGTGAAGTGACTTGTCCAGGGTCACATAGCCAGTATGGGTCTAAGTAGGACTTAAACCTAGGCCTTCCTAACTCCAAAGTCTGTTTTGCCACTGTCTTGCTTCCTTTATTTTTAAGATTTTTCCAAGTAATTTGTGTACATTGGACAGCTAGGTGGGTTAGTGGATAGAGTTTTGGGCCTGGAGTCAGGAAGACCTGAGTTCAAATCCAGCCTCAGGCACTTGCTAGCTGTAACACCCTGGGCAAGTCACTTCACCCTGCAAAACGAGCTGGATAAGGAAATGGCAAATTACTCCAGCATCTTTGCCAAGAAAACCACAAATGGAGTTAGACATGACTGAAAATGACTAAAATTATGTATTTTATTTCATCGGACCCTCAGGACAACCATGACAAGGTCTGGGTTGATATCACTGGCTCTACTGTGATCTTGGGCAAGGCAGCTCATCTTTCTAGGCCTCAGTTTTTCCATATATAAAATTGAAGTTCCCTTCCTGCTCTTTGATCCTTCTAATAATGTTCTGTGAGTAAGGGAGCCTAGGCTTTACAAGGAAGTCTTGATGTAATGCTGCCTTTTGAAGGGAAATATTCACATAGCATATCAATGTAAGGAAAGACTTCCTAATCCCAAAGTGGAATGAACAGCCTCGAGGGGTAGGGAGCTCCCCATCTTTAAGGTCTTTAAGAGGAAGCTGGACAGCACCTTGTTGGGGACTTGTGTTGTAGCAGCCAGTGGGACTAGCTTAGTTTTGTTTGTTTGTTTGTTTTTTTAGTGAGGCAATTGGGGTTAAGTGACTTGCCCAGGGTCACACAGCTAGTAAGTGTTAAGTGTCTGAGGCCGGATTTGAACTCAGGTCCTCCTGACTCCAGGGCTGGTGCTCTATCCATTGCGCCATCTAGCTGCCCCGACTAGCTTAGTTTTTAATAAGTTTTCCAACATTAGGATTCTATGATTGTGTAATTTTAATGAGGTCCTTTTAATTAAGTGATTTTAGTAACCAATTGCTCTCCAATGAGATTCAAGATAAACCAATCAAAATTCCACTGAGCAAAGAATAAGGTCAGAATGAGGTTGTGCATATTGTCCCCATTATATAAAGAGGTTAAGTGACTTGGTTTAAGTCAGTACATTAATGCAGGGACTTAGATTAGGCAACTACATAGTGAAGTGGATAGTTGCATGGGCCTGGAGTCACAAAGACCTGAGTTCAAATGCAAGTCACTTAACCTGACTGCCTCAGTTTCTTCATCTGCAAAATGGGAATAATAGCACCTACCTCCCAGGGTTATTGTAAAGATGAAATGAGATCCATGTAAAGCACTCTGCAAAGCTAAAAGTGCTATATGAATTCTTGCTATTATATTTGAACCCAAGTTTTCTAGCCTCCAGTTTGGGCTTTCAATGCCAGTCAATGCTATCTACTGTTTGTTGTGGTTGTGGTTGAGTTCTGTCCTACTCTAACATGGACAATACTGTCCATTTTTTTCTTAGCAGTGGTTTGCTATTTCCTTCTCCAGTGGATTAAGGTAACTGACTTACCCAGAGTCATACAGATAGCAGGTGTCTGAAATCATATTTGAACTCAGGCCTTCCTGACTTCAGGCCTAGCACTCTATCGACTGGACTATCTATTGTGGATGGAATCTAAAGGTTTAAGAGAAGGATTTACTAATAATGGTTTTGTTTTAATTTATATTAAAAAATATGAAGGTTTTGTGATTTTTGACTATGGGAGACTCATTCCACTATAAAGCATATTATGTAACCCATCTTTGCTACAGTGAATAAGTCCTAGGAAATTCCTTGCCTAGGGTGATAAAACTGGTGTCACTGGTAGGATTAGAGCCCACCTCTTCTGGATTCCATATCTAACACTCTATCTAATACCACAGCCTTCCCATCTTCAATTTATGTATAATCAAGGAAGGCACTATAGTATCATAGTGTAGTGTGTAACCTCTAAGAGTTAGACATTAGTGGGGCAGCTAAGTGGCACAGTGGATAGAGTACCAGCCCTGGAGTCAGGAGGACCTCAGTTCAAATCCGGCCTCAGGACATACAGGCAATAACTAGACTGAAAGCTCTATGAGAGCTGGGACTCTGGCTTATCTAAATCTTGCATTTACTCTACTAGCTAGCACAGTGCTTTTTACATATTGAGATGCTTAATAAATGATAAGTAAATGAATGACAGGACTACTGCAATTCCATCATAAAAGAGTAAACAGGAAGGTTTCAGATCTATCTGAAATTGACTTTACAGTGAGAATCTGTTGGGTAACAATTAGATTTGTGTGTTCAAGGCCTGATTTTTTTTTTCTTTCTGTGTGTATGTGCATCTTGCAGAGGAATTAAAGCGTGCCTCCTCTGAGAAGCTTCCTGAAGATGCCACAGAGTCTAAGGAGGAGAAGAGCCTGGAAGAAAGAGAGGCCCAGCCCAAAGAGACCAACCCCAAGGAAGCCAAGGAGGACTCTGAGAAGAACGAGATCAGCAAGGCCTCCAAGGATGTGAGCCTGGAAAGTACCCTGGCTAGTGGCCTGACCAAAGAGGAGCCCTTAGCCCCCAAAACCAGTGAAGACAGCAAGGACCAGTCCACAGACTCTCAGGAGAGTCTAGAACTCAAAGAGGAGGAACAAAGTTCCAAGAGAGATGAGGAGGCAAATGGAGAGGAGGAAGAGGAGGAGGAAGAGGAGGAGGAGGAGGGAGCTCATCTGGCTCAAGAAGGAAATAAAGAAGCATCAGATGATGAAGGTCCCACTGGAGCATTCAGTACCAGCTCAACCCTTGATGAGAATGAGGAAACTCCAAGGGGAGACAGTATGTATGCAGAGCCCTTGACCACATTTCCCCTAGTAAATCCCTGGCTATGGATTTGCCTGCTATTGGGTACAAACATGTGAATCCCTTTTCAGTGAATTTGCTATTAAGATCCAGGCTTAGGTTGAGTGCTTAAATAATGACAAAAACTCTTATTTAGCTAGTGTTTTGCAGTTCACATGTCATTTAAATCGCAACAATCCTGTGAATCAAGGTCAAGTATTATTATCTCCATTTTAGAGATGAGTTCAGTGAGGTCTAGAGAGGTTAATTAACTTACCCCCCCAAGGTCACCTAGATATTAAGAATCAGTGCTGTGACTCTTAATTCTTAGCCCAGTGCTCTTTCCGCTATACCATGGAGTCTCAAATAAAGATACCTGAACACCAAAGAAGAAAACATACATATCCCATCTCTCAAGGGGTTATTATGAGGATCAAGTGAAATAATGTACCGTACTTTGTACTTACATAAGCATCAGCTATTATTATTGTTGTTTTCATTAAAACAAGTGTTGACAGCACAGCACAATAGAAAGACCACTGGATTTGAAGTCAGAGGACCTGAGTTAAAATTTTGGCTTAAGCACTTACTAACCCTGGGCAAGTCAACTTCTCTGGGCCTCAGTTTCTCATCTATAAAATGAAGGAGTCAGACTACATGGGCTCTAAGGTCCCTTTGAGCTCACAATCTATGATGCTATAAATGACTCACAAAAAGTCAGCATTTATAAAGTATTTTAAAAGTGATTTTCTTATAGTAACCTTAATGTAGGTAGTAGAAGTATTAATGTACCCATTTCATGCATGAGGAAATTGAAGTTAGAGAAGTGAAGTTATTTTCCCAATAAAGCTAATAGGTGCTAAAAAAAAGTGTGATGGGAACGCCTGGTTTCCCTATTCCAAGTTCAGTGCTCTTTCTGATATATGATGCAGTCTCAAAAAATGAAACATGAATGCAAAAAGAATATGCACAAAAGAAGTTAAAGAAAGTCCACAAAGCCCCATATACTAAGGGCTTTAAGAGTGGAATAGCCATTAGGTGTGAGTTCAGAGAAGCAGGTAGTAGTCACTCAGGGAAGTTTTCAGGGCAAAAGTGGGACGGGCCTGTGCCTTGTAGAATAAAATGCAAGATTTAGGTGGGCTAAGAAGAGGGGGAATGGACATTCCAGATTGGGGAAAGAACTTGAGCAAATATACAGAACTACAAATATGCGTGGCAAGGATGAAGTGCAGGAGGGGCAGCTAGGTGGTGCAGTGGATAAAGCACCAGCTCTGGATTCAGAAGGACCTGAGTTCAAATATGACCTCAGACACTTGACAATAACTGTGTGACCCTGGGCAAATAACTTAACCCTTGTTGCCCCACAAAAAAAGAAACCAACAAAAAATACTTAAAAAAAAAAAAAAAGAATGAAGTGCCAGCAAATATGAAGACACTCGATCAGCTGGATGATTGAACTGTCAAAACAGAGAAAGGAATTGAAAATGTGAGGGCTATTGCTGTTGAGTTGTTTCAGTCGTATCTGACTCTTCTTGACCCCATTTGGGGTTTTCTTGGCAGAGATGCTGGAGTGCTTGGCTATTTCCTTCTCCAGCTCATTTTACGGATAAGGAATCAGGTGTAAACAGGGTGAAGTGACTTGCCCTGGGTCACACAGCTAGTGTCTGAGGCCAGGTCTTCCTGATCTCAGTGCTCTATCCACTGGGCCATCAAGCCGCCCTATTTTACTTAATGGCAATTGTGCCACCCTGGTCATGGAAATGAGAAAGTTTGAGTTTGAATCTACCACTAGTTAGATGTTTGGTTTTGGGCAAGTCCTGTGTCAGCTCTAGGCCTTAGTTTCTTCATTTATAAAATGAGAAATACACAGAATGTACTCCCTACATCACACGACTATTTTAAAGACGGTAAACTTTCAATGTGACAAGACCGTAGAACTTGGAATGCTAGCATACAGAACCATCAAGTATTAGAGCTAGATGAGATCTTAGAATATAAAATGTTAAAACATGCAGGGAGGGGCAGCTAGGTGGTACCAGCCCTGGAGTCAGGAGGACCTGAGTTCAAATCCGGCCTCAGACACTTAACACTTACTAGCTGTGTGACCCTAGGCAAGTCACTTAACCCCAATTGCCTCACCAAAAATTAAAAAAATTAAAATAAAAGTAAATGCTAATGCTGAATGACATAAAGTATTAGTACTGGAAGGGGCCTTAGCACATAGAATATTAGAGCTGGAAAGCACCATAAAATATAGAATGTTGGCACTAGAAGTGCTAGGATTCAGGAAGACGGGAATTCAAATTCAGTCTCAGATACTTACTAGCTATATGACCCTGGACAAATCACTCTACCCATCTGCCTCAGTTTCCTGATCTGTAAAATGTAGATAATAATAGCACTTACCTCCCACAATTGTTGTATATATTAAATGAGATATTTGGAAAGCAATCAGCCCAGTGGCTGACACACAGAGGTGTTTAATAAATGCTTGTGAGGGGCAGCGAGGTGGCACAGTGGATAAAGCACTGGTCCTGGATTCAGGAAGACCTGAGTTCAAATCCAGCCTCAAACACTTGACATTTACTAGCTGTATGACCCTGGGCTAGTCACTTATCCTTCACTGCCTCACCAAAAAAAAAAAAAAAAAAAAAAAAAAAGCTTGTTTCCTTTTCTTTAATGATTCTGCAGGGGTCACTCTTCCTTTAAGGAAAGAGAAGCCTTTATTTGTAGTTCATGGGGTGGTAAACCTAGTGTGTCACTTTCTTTTTTTTAGTGAGGCAATTGGGGTTAAGTGACTTGCCCAGGGTCACACAGCTAGTAAGTGTTAAGTGTCTGAGGCCGGATTTGAACTCAGGTACTCCTGACTCCAGGGCCGGTGCTCTATCCACTGCGCCACCTACCTGCCCCTGCCACCTAGCTGCCCCTAGTGTGTCACTTTCAATCTGTCCCAATTAGGGACAGTCCTTTGGTATGTGGTGACACAACCCCTTGGTTCAGTTTTAACCATGTCACTGCTCAGAGCCCACATTGGCTTCACCCATGGATAAACCTGCAGCAGATAAAGGACCTAGAAGAGCACTCTCAGCAAAGCCTCACCTAGTCAGTGGATAGGTAGCCCGGGAACGATATTTGCCCCAGAGGCAATTTCCAGTTAGCTCATTTTTTTTTTATTCTTTTCCACCAACTGCTCCAGGTCAACCAGAGGCACTGGATCTAAATGGAGAAGGGAAGGTCATGCAAGAGGAAACCAGATCTCAGGAAGAAAAGGGGCTGAGTCGGCGTTCTGAGGAGGCAGCAGTGGCCACTGAAAACATCTTCAACCCAAGGGACAGCAAGAGTCAGGAACTGGAGGAGGAACTCTCCAAAGAATGGGAGGACTCCAAGAGGTGGAACAAGATGGATGAGCTGGCCAGAGAGCTGACAGCTAAGAAGCGGCTGGAGGAGAGCAACAGTGAGGAAGAGCCAGACCGGTCCATGAAACTCTCCTTTCGATCCCACAAGTATGACTTTGGGAGTCCTATGGGGCTGCCAAGGAGAACCTGGAAAGCTCACTCGAGAGAGGACAGCATCGAGGCAGGCCTGCCTCTCTCTATCAGGGGGGACCCAGATGAGAAGAAGGAGGAAGAGGGAAGTGCTAACCGAAGGACGGAGGTGGGTATGATAATGGGGTAGCTGGGACTTCGCTTTTGGGGGGACAGAGGAAAAAGGGTATGATTGAAGAGCAAGCAAATGCAGAAATATCTTGCTGTAGGTTAAGCCCATTGGATTTAGGATCAGGATCTTGCAGGTTCAAGTTCCAGCTCTGGCAGTAGCCATGTGAGCCAACATCATGAGGCGCAAAGAGGGATGAAGGCTCTTCCACTTTGAATGTCTGTGTGATTGGGGGCAAGCACTCTCTCTTCTCTTGGGTCTATGTCCTCTTCTGTAAAATGAGAGGGTTGGACTAAAGCAGGGCTTCTCAAATTTTTTACACCGGCAACCCCCTTAGACCC
This sequence comes from Dromiciops gliroides, assembly GCF_019393635.1. Lineage (NCBI taxonomy): Eukaryota > Metazoa > Chordata > Mammalia > Microbiotheria > Microbiotheriidae > Dromiciops > Dromiciops gliroides. The sequence continues at coordinate 211,987,410 of NC_057862.1, forward strand.
AAGAAAGTTTTTCTCAACCCCCCATTCAGTTACACAACCCCATGTTGGGTCGTGACCCACAGTTTAAGAAGCTTTGGACTAAAGGAGTACTAAGATCCCTTCCAGCTCTTACCAGGGCCTTGAACAAGACCATTTTCGGGGACTTCTCTTCTTCAGTGAGCTGCTTCATTCTTCTCCCAGCCCCAACCTAACATTCTGTCCTCCAGACACCACAAGGTTGCGAAGGACCTCAGAGGTCACCTAGTCCAACCTCTTCATTTTACAAACAAGGAAGCTGAGGGCCAACAAAGTTCTTGATTTGCCTAAGCTCATACAGGCGGCAGATGGCAAAGCCGAGATTCAAATACATTTCTTCTGACTTAGATAACCCCTACTACGTGCCAGGCCCTGTGCTAAAGAATTTGCAAATATCTCATTTAATCCTCAAAACCACCCAGGCAGGCTGGTGTTATTGCTGCACTCGTTTTACAGTTAAGAAAGTTGAAGCAAACAGAGGTTAAGTGATTTACCCAAGGTCACACAGCTGGGCAGAATCTGAACTCAGAGCTCTATCCCCTGGTGGCCCCCTTCCAATCTACTGCACCCACATTACCTATGCAGGAGGGCACAAAGTTTGGGGAAGGGAGCCTGGGCTAGAATGAACCTTCCTACAATAGGGTATGGTTCGAGGGGACAGAGACCCCATTAAGATCCTGATGTCAATGTTTCAAGGTGCTGGGGGTTGGTCCCACTTTAAAGGTGGGTTGAGGTGGGAGAGAGAGCCTGCCACACAGGCAACGTGTGGCACAGTTGAGATAAGCAAACCCCCACCGCATTCTAATGTTTGAATCTCAGCTCCCTTCCTCATTAGCTGTGTGACCTCCAACAAGTCCCTCAGCCTTTGGGACAACAACCTTCTTTTACATATGAGGAAACTCTCTCTAAGGTCGTTTCCAGTTCTAATCCATGAACTAGCTGGGCCCCCAGAGGGGCAGGTGGTTTTTCTAAATATGTACATCAGGATATTGCTGCCTCGGCAAACAGGTTCCTTAGTACATGAGGAACAGTTGAGACCCATCCTAATCTTAGGCTGGGACATTCTCACATTGTTGGAATAAGCAGTCCCCAAAGGAAAAAGATTCCTCTTGGCACTATCTTAACATTCCAAGCTCTAACGAGGGTTCAAGTGCCACCGCTAACACATATATTGGCTGTGCGGCCCAAGGTAAGTTAGTCTCTCAGGCTACTCAAAGCAATTATCTGCTTTGGTAGAGGGAGTTCCTCATTAGGAACTAGGTAGACTAGGTTTCATTCAAAACAGAGAAGAGTATTTCCCTTCAAAGCACAGCTCAAACCCTGATCATGCCAGCCCCTACTGCTCTTGTCCCCCTGTGAACTCCATCAGCACCTAACAGAGGTGGTAGTGCCTTCTGGTAGTCTAATTGTTTCTTGTGGCTTAGCTTCCTGGAGCCCCATGCCTGGGCACTCAGGGTGGGGTGGGGGGTGGGGGGCTTTTGTCTCAAGAGCAGTCATGGGAAAAAGAGGGCTTGGGGTCATCCTGCTTGGCCCCAGTGGGCAGCACTTAGGACTGCGGGGTAGTGGCATAATGAAAAGAATACCAGACTTGGAGTGTGGACCCTGACTCTCAGCTCTGCCATGTATTCCCTGTATGACTAAGCGTGAGCTACTTCACCTCAGGCCTCAGCATCTGTAAAAACTAGATGAACTCTCCAAGTCCTTTTCAACTCTCAAATCCTCTGATCTGGAGTTAAAAGGAGGCAGATTTTGACTTTGTGTAAGAAAGATTTTCTAATAGGGGTTATCGTTTCTAGTCACAAGCTCCAGTCTCTGAAGGTCTTGCAAGTGGTGGAATAGTCATTCCTCAGGACTCCGGTAAATGGGATTCATGCTTCAGGCGTGGGTTTAATGAGATGACCTCTGAAAGCTTATGAATCCAGTCCTTCCAAACTCCCTTATACCATAAGCAAACACTCTAAGTTTCAAAATTTATAAAATTATTTATCAATAGTGTAAAGAGATTTTTTCCAAGGTCACACAGCTAGTGTCTGGAAGACACTTTAAAGGCCACCAACTGCCCCACCTCCCCCCTCATTTTGCAGATGAAGAATCAGAAACAGAGAAGTTAAATAACTTGCCCAGAGTCACACAACTAGTAAGCATTGAAGATGAGATCTGAAACTGGTTCAAAATTTTATCACCTACACCAAAGGTGTCAAACACACAGCTCCCAAGTGCTGGTGAACTAGATCAAGATGTAATTGGGGAGGGGGGGCAGCTAGGTGGCACAGTGGATAAAGCACTGGCCCTGGATTCAGAAGGACCTGAGTTCAAAGCCAGCCTCAGGCACTTGACACTTACTAGCTGTGTGACCTTGGGCAAGTCACTTAATCCCCATTGCCCTGTCAAAAAAACCAAACCAAAACAAAACAAAACCAAAACAAAACAAAACAAAACAAAAAGATGTAATTGGGGGGCAGCTAGGTGGCGCAGTGGATAGAGCACCGGCCCTGGAGTCAGGAGTACCTGAGTTCAAATCCGGCCTCAGACACTTAACAATTACTAGCTGTGTGACCCTGGGCAAGTCACTTAACCCCAATTGCCTCACACACACACACACACACACACACACACACACACACACACACACAAAAAGATGTAATTGGGAAATATTTAGCAAAAGTAATAAAAATACAGTAAGACACAGATAACATTACAGTTTACAACTAAGTTCCTATGTCTTATGTATGGATTAGTGACCCTATACCATCCTAAGCTCTTCCCCAAAGAGCTGTCTTTGTGCTTTCAAAAAGGGTCATTTTTAGGTCCCAAAGCCCCCATAATTTGTGAAGATCCGGGCTCTTTCAACACAGTAATAGCAACTCATATTTTTCATAATGTCTTAAAGTTAACAAACTGCTTACCTTAAAGCAACTCCATGAAGAGGGTAGCACAAATCATGCTAGCTCCATTTTTAAATTTTTTTGACTTGCCCAGGGTCACACATCCAGTTCAATGTCAGAGTTGAGATTCAACCCCAGGTCACTCCTGACTTTAAGACCAGTCAGAGGGGCAGCTAGATGGTGCAGTGGATAAAGCACTGGCCCTGGATTCAGGAGGACCTGAGTTCAAATCCAGCCTCAGACCCTTGACACTTACTAGCTGTGTGACCCTGGGCAAGTCACTTATCCCCCATTGCCCCCCCCCCAAAAAAGACCAGTCAGAATAGTGGGTCCTAGGATCGGTTTCACTCATAACAAATGTAACTTGTGTGTTTACATTTCCTGCTTCTCTGGAAATGGGGGCACAGCTCTACTGGAGGCTGGACTTCCAGTAGCAACATCTTACTAAAATCTCTAGAGATCCAGTTGATGGACCTTACTTCCTTTCCCACTTGTTTTTTCTAGGACCAAGAGCTGGAAAGTCTGGCAGCCATAGAAGCAGAGCTGGAGAAAGTTGCCCACAAACTCCATGAGCTCCGGAGGGGCTGAAAGGCTGGCTCTTAGGATCCTACGGAATGCCCAGAAACTCATTCCTCCTCCTCACCTTGCCTTTTCATTTCCCAACTCAAATAAGGATGGCCAGAGGGGTTTTAGGCAGGAAGACAGTGCCCCTAATGCAACCTGTGACACTTCCCGAATCTGCTTTTTCACTTGAGTTTCTGTACCCCTGTGCACTCCTTCCCCACCTCAAGGCCTCTTCATACACTTTATGTTGGTTTCCAGTTATCACTTCAAGACAACAATGAGACAGCTTTTGTAGAATGTTTCCCCATCACTGTTAGGTTCACTAAATACAACTGCAATAACTTGTTCTCTTTGAAGTCGAAGACTACTGACTGTAATATATTCTATATAAAATTTATCTAAGGAAAAATAAAACTCCAATGGGCTCTCTGCTTCTTCTTTGGATTCTCTTTAGGTCGGGGATGGGGACCAGCTACTGTGGCACGAGAGAAACAATGCTGGAATTAGAATTAGGTGACCTAGGTCCCAATTCCTTCCCTTGCTTCTTGGTGTGTGACACTGGGAAAATAATTTCTCTAGTCTTCAGTTTCCTCATTTCTGCTGCAGACTCAAGTGGAGACAGTCACACATTGGTCTGGCTCATACTGACCCAGAGAGGTCAGGTGGCAAGTTTACAAACAGGTCCTATGTTTCCAATGAGATCTTGAGAAGAGCAGCACTAGTGGCTCCAGCAGAGAAAGGGGTATACTGGGTTATGGGAAGAACTCCGCCTCTTGGCATCTCACCCTTGTCTGAAAGATTTGGGGGTTAGACTGTGATCTCCATGCTCCTTTCCAGCTCCAGAGACTATGATCCTCCAAGTTCTGTCCCTTTTCCTTCTTTGAGGAAGGGAAAATGGTTTACTCAAAAAGCACCAAACAATTTCCAAACTGGTTGAAAGTGAGAGAAGGAATGGAACGATGAGCTAGTGAAATAGGCACAGAGCGCTCAAATGGGTAAATCCCAGAATTAGTTTAGTATTCTGAGAATGAAGATACCATTTTCCTCCAGAACCAAGACAGAGTAGGATTGGGTCACTGTGGCATTTAACTTTCTACTTGGAGAGGATCACAAGTCAGGTAATTTTAGTTTAAGATTAGGTTAGTTTAAGCATCATCAATAAATGAGGAGAGGGGGAAAAAAAAATAAATGAGGAGAGGGCAGCTAGATGGCACAGTGGATAAAGCACCGGCCCTGGATTCAGGAGGACCTGAGTTCAAATCTGACCTCAGACACTTGACACTTACTAGCTGTGTGACCCCGGGCAAGTCACTTAACCCCAATTGCCTCACCATAAATAAATAGATAGATAGATAGATAGATAGATAGATAGATAGATAGATAGATAAATGAGGAGAAAGCTAGAAAGCATAGCATCAATGGAACTTTCTTTAAAATAATAGTATGCAATATCTATCTAAAACCAAGAGCCAGCATTTTGGATAATGGGATAAGTTAGAGGCCTTCTCAATGAGATCATTTTTATTATTCAATATTGTAATAGTCATGCTAGCTATAGTAATAAGACACCCCTCCCAAAAAAAAGAAATTGAAGGAATAAACATAGGCAAAGAAGAAACTAAAATGACTTTTCTAAATGATATGATGGCTGAATGAACCTTAGAGAGTCATGTAAAAACCTATGTGAAACAATCAACAATTTTGGCAAAATAGAAATTCATACAAATCATCAGTGTTTCAAAATATTACCATCAAAATTCAGGGGAAAAAGACAGAGAAACTCAATTCATAATAATCTAATTAATTGGCAAAATTATGAATTACTCATGGGTAGATTGAGCCAATAAAATAGGCATTACTATCTAAATTAATTTACATATTTAATACCACATCAATCAACTGAAGGATAGTTTAAGTGTCAATCTGGGACTTGGTTTTTTTTCTTTATGAAGGATCCCGATTCCATCAATGTGGATACTCCTTCCAATGACACAGATCACAGCCCCTTTATTAACCTATTAAGGATTTGGGAGAGTTCTTGTGGCTAAAACAAAAATAATAAAAATACCTTATAGCTGCTCTGATGACAAGCTTTTCTGAATTTAACTAGGCCAGTTGGTTAACAGACAGCACTGGGATCTTACTTGGTAGAGTTTGCTAAAGTTTATGTTCTGCTGGCATAACCTGAGCAAACCACGACAAAGGAATAGGAGGGAAAGAGAGAAGGCAGAACAATAATATCAAGACGGTGGCAATAGTAGAAAAATATCTATAGATAATTAGGGTTAAAGTGTTCCATCTCTCTGGATCCAAAGAACCAAGATGTCTCGGGTAGTGACTCCAGGTTTGGAGTTCAATTAAAAGGAAAGAATATTTTTAATAAATAGTAGTAAAAAGTAGAAGTTCCCAGGATTAAAGGCAAAATCTCCTGGACTAACTCCAAGGATAGGACTTGATGCCTAGGAACTCATATCTGCCCAGGACCAAGGATCTACTGTAAAATCTTCATACCTGGGGGCAGCTAGGTGGCACAGTGGATAAAGCTTCTGTCCTGGATTCAGGAGTACTTGAGTTCAAATCTAGCCTCAGACACTTGACACTTACTAGCTATGTGACCCTGGGCAAGTCAATGAACCCTCATTGTCCTGCCAAAAAAAAAAAATTCACACCTGGTTCCCAGACCACTTTTACACATGTCATCTCATACAGAAATAAAGAATGCTAAAGCTGGAAGGAACCTTATTGAATCTAATCACTTAATTGCATGCTATAGTAAAGAGACTCATGCTGATCATGAAGAACTATGTCAGAGATGAGACCTAGTTCTCCTGTCTCTTTTGTCCAGACCTCTTAACATGTATCCTTGTAGGGGCATAGCTGAAGCAGGTGCTATTAGCCTTCAGATACAGAAAGATACCCCTGAGGCTCAGATACTACCTCACATAAGACTAACCTGCAAAAAAAAAAAAAATTTTTAAAGACAAGGTTGGGAATTAGGAATCTTTGTTCCTAGATCTAGAATCATATCAGGGCAGTACCTATTATTGGTGCTGCCAAGGGAGGCTCAGCAGACAGCAGAGCCCACAATGAATACCACTTTACAGTCAACATCCTCTTCTTCTACTGGATACTGTGTAGTTTTCTTTGACGTATGTCCTATCTCAGCAGCAGCACTAAGAGTCAAAATATTGGGGAATAGGGGAGGAGTTTCCAAAACAAAAACTCTAATTGGCACAGAGTACTAAAGGCACTGATAGCACTCTGTAGAGAGTTTCCCAAGTTAAGCTTCAAAATCCAAGTTGGGGCTTGAGAACCCAATCCAGGCTCCTAGAAGGACCAGACTGAGGGAAAGAATTACAGGTTAAAACTAGAAAGGGGGCAGCTAAGGTGGTGCAATGGATAAAGCACTGGCCCTGGATTCAGGAGGACCTGAGTTCAAATCCGACCTCAGATACTTGACATTTACTAGCTGTGTGACCCTGGGCAAGTCACTTAACCCTCATTGCCCTGCAAAAACCCAACAACAACAAAAAACTAGAAGGAACCTTAGAACATGGAATGTCATAGCTAGAAGGACTTGAGAGATCACTTAATTCAACTTAACATTTTACAGATAAGGAAAACTAAAACGCAGAGATGGTGAGTGGCCTAAAGCCACATGACCAGTTGGTGTCAGAAAATCTAGCACCAGACACTTCAGTATTAACCACACCCATACCTTGGTGTTGTAAGGCATTTATTTCTTGGTGTGTTTCAAAGAGGATCTTTTTTCTCCAAAACAATTACAGAAATAACAATTACAATACTTACTGTATCCATTAGTGACTGCTAAAACCAAAATCCCATCTATCACAGAGGGCTGGCAAATTAAAAAATAGAACTTATCCCAAAAATAAATGATAGTGAACAGATGTCATCGTCTTCATCATTATCACATGTTCGAAAGCATGCAATAAACTCAAATTCCTGACAAAAATTTTTGGTTTTTACAGTTCACCATGATTTTATATATATTATATATATTTCTTAGAGATATATATATATATTATATATACATGAATTAAGTACAAAACAAGTTGGACTTTTGGAAATGGATGCCTGTGAACAGAATCGAAGCAAATTATGTTATCACAAAACACTGTTTTTTGTTTTAGTAAAACATCATAAAGTTGGGATCATATCTTTGTCAAATCACTGCTGAAAGATCTTTGTAGTTAGGAAGAGCGTGAGTCAGGAGGGAGAAAGGGATGATTCCATATAGTGTCAGGAATGGAATAGGGCCCTGGGGATAAGGGGATGATTAAAATTTGGAGAAAAAGTGGTCCCCCCAAGGTCTAATGGAACAGTGCTAAGCTTTGTGGATTGTGTGGAAGGATGGAAAGGATGAAGAAGGGTAAGGATGGTATGGAGGAGTTAAGATAAGCAAAATAGGGGAAGGGACAAGGGCAAGGTATATTCTTTTCTATATGTCATTTTTACACAGTCTTTTCCCAAGGATATGTGTGAATCTGGTGGGTTTGAGGCATTTGGCTATCAAAATTGGGCAAAACTTGCTACAAACAAGTCTTTCAACAAGAATGATAAAAAGGAGTCTAACATTATGTTTGGATTAGAATGCAAATGGAAACAATAGAAAAGGGAAGAAATGGAGAAAGCTCTACCCTTCTCTAACAGACACTTCTATGACCCTAGACAATAAAGGCCTACTTACTAGAGAGACCCCTCCTGTCATTGAGCCTCAGGGGCAGCTAGGTAGCACAGTGGATAAAGCACCGGCCCTGGATTCAGAAGGAGCCGAGTTCAAATCCAACCTCAGACACTTGACACTAGCTGTGTGACCCTGGGCAAGTCACTTTACCCTCATTGCCCTGCAAAAAACAAAACAAAAAACAAAAAAAACCAAGGGGTAGCTAGATGGCACAGTGGATAGAGCACTGGCCATGTAGTCAGGAGGACCTGAGTTCAAATTTGATCTCAGACACTTGACACTTACTAGCTGTGTGACCCTGGACAAGTCACTTAACCCCAATTGCCTCCAAAAAAAAAAAAGTGTTCCCAGTCATTGAGCATCTCCTTCCTGCTCTTAGGAGTCAGACACTCAGGAAATTGCAATGGATGTTGTGATCCTGGCCATCAATACCACTTACCAAAGAGGCTCATCAGTTACTTGGGTTATTGCATCTCAAGATCCCCTTGGTCTTGGGAACGCTGTTTATCTATCTTTCCTAGATTCCATATAACTTACAGGACAAAACTCTGGCCAACCAAGGTGGATTGCTGCTTGCCCTGAAACAACTCAGGGAGTAAGGTCCCCATGAAAAGATCTACAATGAGGACCAATAGTTTCTTCATCACTTATGAAATCTTGGACTTGCTGGGATAGAGGAATTATTTATTCATAATAATCAAAATGCCATAGCTAGATGGGCTTTTCAGAGAATATATTCCAACCCCCCAATTTATATTATGTGGAAACCAAAGATGAGAAGTTAGCCTAAATTATCCTTAAAGACTCCATCTTTAATCCTATTATCCTATAAATTAAAGACGAGTGACTTATCTAAGATCCTAAGTCACTTACATGATGGACCTGGGTCTTGAACCCAAGTCTCATGAATGCCAGTGCAGTGCTCTTCCCACTAAGACAGAGAGTCTGTGTTTGAGGGGAATGAGTTCTTTCTGGTGAATAAGTCCATGTGGCTCTGGAAGGGGAAGGCAGAAAAAAATATATAAAATGGCAAATTTTAAAAAAAGGGAAAATCCATAAAACCTACTATGAGAAATTGTTCCCTGTTGAATAGAAACTCTAGTTCTAATGTCTTAGGGAACCGTTTCATAGACTTCAAGGAGAAAGGGATTGCAATTTCATACCATTAATGTTTTACATGGAAAGACTACACTTCAACTAAAAGCAATTTCGAGACAGAATTTCAGAGATGGCCAACTAGCCTCTCACAGCAGCTGTGTTGGGACACACATCAACTGTTTCCTATTAGGTATCCTATTGTGCCTATTTATTTAAAAAAATAAAAGAGCTTTGTGGGCTTTGAGAGCACTTAAGCTAAAACAGTATTTACCAGTCAGTTGAAAAAAAATCAAGCCTGCTTCATATCTCTCCCCTGTTGAATCATTCTGTGAAGCCCAAATCAAACGGAGAAGTCTGGATCATTCAAGGGAGTAAAAGAAAGGATTGGGGATTTGTTTGGCTAATGAGTGGCAATAAACAAATGGGTGGCTGGCCCATTTGAAGCAGGTTCCTTTTCATACTGTGGATTTAAAAGACTGATTTCAATACACAGTCTAGATGTTTTTCCAAGGACAATATAAGTTAGTTTTCATCCAGAGCTCCTTCCAACCAGTAGTCATGGTGGTAAATGTCAATAAACACAAATGGAGGTCCCCTAGGCAGAAACACAATCATCTTGGGAAAGGAATCTCATCTAAAATCTTCTGGAAAACCAATTATCAGTGGATTATTATAAGAATTCGGTATAGGGCTTCACCTCAGACCTGACATTACCCCTTTGTCCCCGAAAAACAATTCTTCCTAGATTGTCTTACAATTTGTCACTCATGTCCCTGAAACCAATAGCATGGCATCTATCACTTCTGTAATTCTTTTTAAAATCAATTCTTCAGTCTAACACCTTACTGGCTGACAATTTGAGAGCAGGCACCTGCCTGGCTTGTCAAAAACCATCATATATCGATACATGGATGAGCCAAAGAATGAAAGCTGACCTTTCTAACCTTTAGTTGGAAAGGGTTGTCCATCCTATCTATCCTGTCCTGTCCCCTCACCCACAAACGTAGGGGCCAATCTGGTTTAAAGTACAATTAAGAAAAAGGATGAACACAAACTAGGTTAAGTTTCCCAATGGAAACTTTTGTTTCTAAATGCTAGCAGATGTAAAGCCAGATCTCTATTTTATGAAACTACTGATTACAACACATTAAGAAACCAAGAATATAAATGCTAGAAAAACATTTACAACTTAGAGCCATTTATTACTTAACCTTAAGAATCTGGGGATTGTTTTAGTGTACTCCACAGGACGGTGAAATCATTTTCTCTGAGGAACAGTCAGAAAATGGATCTACAATGATAAGGATAGTGGGAGCTAAGAAGGAAAACCAACTATGGTGTCTATAAAAGTTGAACTGCAGGGCAAAAAGAGCTATTTAAACCAGGCTGAGAAATTATGCTGTCCATGTCAGATTTCCATAAACTCATTTTTTCTCTTGGGTGGGAAAAAACCAACTGAAAGGGCAATTGTCCTTATTATCTGATTCATTGCTATAAAAATTCTAGGAGGATCACAGAGGCAAAGAATTACAGGCTTAAAGTAGAAGGAATATTGTCATATCTATCTTATTGATGGAAGTTCCTTAGTGCCTTCTTCTCAGCAACACTAATATCTAATATGATCCATTTCCTCTCCATGTGAGCAAGGAGTAGCTAAGTTTGCCAGAAAACACAGACTAGAAAAGAATCTTGCCAGTCCTCAGGAAAATGAACTTTCCCCCTTTTCTTGGTTATATGATGTCTCAGGACATTATGTAAATAATAGGTTCCCCAACATAAAGCAATCTATTTTGCCCCCTTACAATCAGCAGCAATTACTAGGGAGCCACATTACCCATATCTTGTAAAATACCATGTCATTGGAAAGCGGCTACAAGCTATATCTGTGTGCTGAAAATTTGAGAGACACATTTGAAGAAATAAAAAATAAATAATATAGGGTTAAAACTGGGGTGACACTAGCAGGTGTCCAAGTGTCACACTAATAAAAATCCACCTGTTTTCTATTGAGAGTGTAGGATTGGGATTTTATTTTAAAAAGGTAAAGCTATTGAAAACAAAATAAAACCAAAAACCTTTCAAAAAAAGACTTTAGAGAATTACATAACAGATTTTTAGCAACTGTTTGTAAACAAGTATAAAATACAATTACATTTCAGTAGTTTATTTTGGAGAAACAAGACAGTGCAAAATCGGCTAACCAAACTTTCCAAGGCAAGCCAGATTAATCCACTCTGATTCAAAGGTAGAGCTAAGAACAGCATACAGACATTAAAACTGGATCTAATGCTTTGAAGTCATGTAAACATGGTTAGCTGGAAAGCTCTCAAGTTCCTAGAAAGCGTGACAGTTTCAATTAGGTCCATCCTTTCACTCTTCCTCCCTCCCTCAACCCCAACCCCTGTCCCCTTCCCCACCACTGCCCAACTGGGGCATGTGGATTTTTTCCAAGAGGGGATTAGCTAGCATTCATCTAGCGCTTAAAGGTTTGCAAAGTGCTTCACACATCATCTCATTTGTCCCTCCCTTGCTTAACTCAGTACCATATAGAGCTTACAATGGCAGAATCTCGTCCAGGATGTCCTCACTGTGTATGAATCAGAAGAAGATCCAAATATTTTTTTCTCTTCTAAAAAAGCATTTAGAGCTTACTATTTAACTCAAAAAAAAAAAAAAAGATTTGACAAAGAAAATCATCAAAAAGTCATCAAAAAAAAGTCATCTGGGGAGAACGTTTATATATCACCACACATCATAACAAATCTTTGAGAATGTTTTGAAAAAATGAGATAACTCCCCACTCGCCACACACCCCCCCCCTCACCACTTGAGCTTGGGGGCAGGGAAAGGATGGCCAAACAAAGGTTTAGAAGAGCTGGCCCCATTGGGCAGCCCAGAGCATCTGTAATGGTCCACAAAACTTTTTCTACTCAAAGTCCTTATTTTTGATAACCTATAAACTTAGAAAATGGATTCTTCTTCTGCTTCTTTGTGTCCTTCACCTTCCACCACCACTCCAACTCTCTGCTCTGTCTCCTTGGTCTGGACAAAGTTCCAAGGAGATCAGGATGGGGGTGGGAGGTTACAGAAGAGAATTTAAGCATTTTGCTCATCTGCAGTATAGTCTGGACTGGGAACAGTAATTTACAGTGTGGTGTTAGTTTGGCTACTCGTCAAAGTGATTCTTTTAGGCTGTTCCTAGACCTTGTATTGAGGGAAGAGGGGGAACAAAATCAACTTCTTGCCAATTAAACCTTTGACTGTCAACTTAGTGTTCAGGATTTGCAAGAACAGCTGAAAGTTAAGAAATGGCAGACACTGGGTTGAAATGCTATAGACTACAAGGTACAGTTTATGGACTCTGCCACAAGTCTTTCAATGGGTCAGTGTTAACCAGACTGCTCTGGTTTACAATGTACGCCATGGATGGATGACACTGAAAAACAATATATAGCCTTATTTTCAGAGTCTGTTGGGGGGGGGGGGAGAGGGAGAGAGACCTAAAAGAGAACAGTTATGCCCCTCGATTATGCTAATGAGTTTACCCATCTCCCTTAACTTATTCAAGATCTAGGAATGCTTCACAGAATCATAGTATTTTATGGCAAGACTGAATCTTTAAAGGAATCATTCTTGTCCAAAGAGAAGAAAATTAAAGCCCAGAGAAGGAAGGTGAGTCTCAAAAGGTCACACAGAAAGTTAGTGGAAGAACTGGGACTAGAACCTGAGTCCTCTCATATCTGCAGCAAGTTATAAAATTGTTGAATGATGGGTCTGGCTGGGTGTGCAGAGAATGTCTCTGAGGGAAGCCAGAAAATCTTTCAATTGGCACTAAAGTTAACCATTCTAGAAGCTATTCCAAAGCAGAATTGGAAAGATTCCTTATGCCTTCCCATTCCTTTCCTGAAAGGGTCTACTCAGAGGGGTACCTCCTACAGAAACCTGCACACTTTATAACCTCTGAGGGTCATTTTGGGTGGTCTCTCTATGAGTTATGGCAGGGCAGAGAGGGCAAATGCAACCCACTCATCTCCTCCTGCCCAGCAGATAGACACTGCACAGGTCATTTTCCTACTGGCATTGTGTGGTAGGGCAAAAGCAGGACTGGGACCAAAGGAGAAAGAGGGGACCATGACTAAGGGAGTAGGTGGGTAATCAAAAGAGAAGATGAAGCCATCTATAATAACTCCAACCTCTCTTTAAATTATGACATTCACATACAATTTCAACCTTGGCCTCTGATGCCAGAAGTCTGGATTTAAGACATAGGATCATAAGGGCTTAAAGGACCTTAGAGATTGAGCCCAACCCCCTCAATTTATACATGAGGAATCTAAAGCTTAGACAGGTGAAATAACTTGTTAAAGGTCACACAGGTTGGCCCATGGTAGTCAATTACAGTTTATAAAGGGGGAATAACCACATGTAATTTTGCACATACGTGCACAAAGACACACACACACACACACACAAAGAGACAGACACAGACACACACACAGACACACACACACACACACTTTCTCTCACACCGAGAAGCCACAAAATAAATCATCAAAAGCAAAAAACAACCATCTCACACATTAAGGTCTAGTGTTGAAAACACAAGTGTGTGTAAACTTGTTAAAAGATTTGCAAATGGAAGTGGGTGAAACATCCCATTTTCTCCCACTCTGATCACTATGGGTTCCCCCCACCCTCCTTTTAGATCACTGCATCAGGAAATCAGGTTAAAAAAATAATCAATGGAAATTTGTATTACTAGGTGGAACTCTTCTAAGTTGCTTGCCTCATTATTGTGATTCTAGATGGGCCCTTTGCTTGTGCCCTGGTCCATGGTGCCACCAGCTATTGGGAGGATGCTTTAGTGGCCAGCGTTGCCACACAGTGCTGTTGGAAGCTGGGGGACACAGCAGTGTTGCACCCTAGTCTCTGGTGCTGCAGTTTCACCGAGCTGTTGGTCTCACTCTCCACGATCCAAGAGGAGTCTTTGCCCATCATGCTGCTGCAGCACCCTGTACTGGTGCCACGTGTCCGCTCACCCGCAAGGCCACCAGATGGGTCAGTCAGGAGCTTGTTGTGGTTGAGTGGGGTCACCTCCAGGTTCTGGCCTTGCAGGACTGCGGCTATGTGGTTCAAGAGGTCAGTGAAGAACTCAGTTACACCCTCATAGCCTGAGGGAAGAAGAAAAAAAAAGAGAGAGATGGTTTCTTTTTCTCTAGAACAAGAGACTCAGAACATGAAGAGCTGGAGGTGGAATTAGAATACCAAATGTTAGAACTGGAAGAGACCTACCTTTCAGGTGATCTGATCCAACCCACTTGTTTTGCAGAAATGGCTCAAATCCCACCTTCTGCAGGAAGTCTTTCCTTCCTAGACTGGTATGCATCCCTCCCCACTCTGCTCCACCCCCACCATGCTTTTTAGATCGTATTCAAATATTATGAACAAATCTTGTATGGACCTAGACACGAACATGATGTCTCCCCATTAGAACGTGAGCTTCTTGAGGGCATGGCATGTGTTTAAAAATATTCCCCGTGTTCAACACAGTGCATGGTATATAGTAAGTACTTAAGGGGCAGCTAGGTGGCGCAGTGGATAGAGCACCGGCCCTGGACTTGGGGGGACCTGAGTTCAAATCTAACCTCAGACACTTAGCACTTACTAGCTGTGTGACCCTGGGCAAGTCACTTAACCCCAATTGCCTCACCAAACCAAGCAAACCAAACAAAAAAAAAAAACAATTTAAAAATAAAAAAAAAAATAGAATAAGTACTTATTGACTGACTGACATGTAGTAGAGGCATTCTGAGCTCAGGGACTGTCCCACTTTTGTGTTGGTATACGGTAGAAGGGAGAGTGTGAGGGAAAAACTACCTTATCAAACACATGAATAGATACATGAAGGAACTAGAACTGCTAATTTAAAGATGGTTTTTGAGAGGAAAAATGCCAGAAGAGAGACATATGACTCAGTTATAAAGTAAACCAGCCAACTCTCTTTCAAAATCTCTCTCTCACTCTCTCTCTCTCTCTCTCTCTCTCTCTCACACACACACACACACACACACACACACACTGGCCCCCTAAAGATGTATCCTTTATTTCCTTTTTGTGCCCCAAATCCCTGGCAAGTGAAGTCACTCAAATCCCCAAATTCTGATGTTCCTCCAACCACATCAACAAAGTAATTGTTTTTCCCCTGCATCTATACAAGCACTCTGCTAAAGATAAGCTGTTCATCTCATCCCAGGATAAGGATTTCCTAACGCAGGCTTTGACAAATGGATTTCCAAGAGTAACTGAACAGATTTAGAATATGCAAGGGAAATAATCTTATCATGCTTTCTTTTTGGAGTCAGAACTACCAAGAAAGGGTTTTAATGCTGAGCTGGACAAGAGATGATGCCTAGATCTGTCTGAACCACTCTGGATGATTTTGGTGGGAGGAATGAAAGGTAATAAATACCCAAGTTTCTTTCCCCTAGATCCTGGTTGTCTTTAAGAACTGCTGGGAAATTTTATAGATATGCACTTCTCTAGTAAAGTCTTAGTTTGATGCCTTATCATTGTCTGGTGGTGACTCCAGGATCTCTACGATTATTTCAGGGAAGCCTAACCTCCAGCAGCTCCCATCAACTAGAAAAGGCTTAAAATATGGGCCCAGAGGCAGACTGGGTTCCAGCTGTCCAAGAACTAGCCTGAATTTGGACTGGCTCATCACTGGCTACCCTTAGAAACAATCTAAGAAGTCACTAAGGGGCTGCAATCTTTGCTCCCACAGGGAGTACACACATGTCATGAGGTTTTTATAGTGAAGGAGGGTTAGTGACATAACCTTTAAAACAAAGATCTTGCGCAAAACATACCAGCCATCCCATCAAGAGAACATCTATCTAATCTCCTTAGTGGTGACCATGTGATACTTTGGATGGAAGTTTTGTTTTTTGTCTCCATGATGCTCTTATCACAAAATAAATTGTGCAATACTGAACATTATTGTGTAATTTCTAAAATTATAAATAGTTTATTTCCCCCTTCTGTCAATCACTGTAATTACAGATACAGAACACCTTTTGGGGAGGATGAGGAAGGTGAATACCATGACAAGGATTCCAAAACAAGAGATACAACTGTGGGGTAATGAAGAAAACTTGTCTTGGAGGGAAAAGGACCCAAGAAAGACCCAAGTTCAAGTCCAAACACATACTAGCTGTGTGTCCCTGGCTAAGTCATTGAACCTCTTCAAGTACACACCTTCCAATGGTGTATTATCTCCGCACTGAGCCAGGCTGGTCCTTAGATGATGGGTAATCAGTCTCTGGACCCAAATTCAAAGTCTCTGCAGTTTGTTAGGACTTCAGAGAATTCATGCTCTTATGCATGTAGCCTTTGACCGCCTAAGTTCTTCATGTCATGGGAGAAGGAAGCTGGGGATGTTGCAGATAAAATACTGAACGCCAATTCTGCTTATAGCACAGAGAAGTTCCAGTATCCATATATGTAGAAAACAGGAGAAAAACCCAAGCTTAGTTTTCTAAACTATAGTGTTCTGTTAACACCCTGAGAATTTAGCTGTTCCCTCAGTAGCAGCCGAATATGCAAAAATGAGGTCCTCAGGAGCCTGCACCAGTACCAGCACTGGGCTGCCTTCCCTTAATGAGATACTTCTTTGTTAGTGATAGGTCAAAAACCAAACACTGACCCAGGCTGTTTCTGAAAATCAATTCTATCGCCTGTGAAACCTCACAGACCTTTTCTTTAAGGTAAAGGAGAATTTTTTCCAGAAAAAATACTCAGTAAATATCACAAACTCTGATACTCATGACTCCTAGTCCTGACACCCACCCTATTCCTACAAACTAGCAAAGTCAGGAAAGGACCCAAATGAGAAAATGAATCAAGACAATCCAGGCCTGAGCAGTAACGTATGGGGAAACACCAATAGTTTTACATGTCTTTGTAGCTGACACCAAGATACACACCTCTGGAATATTCAAAGGCTAAATGATACCAATAATGGATTTCCCAAGAGCCAAGAGCCAGGATGATCCTCCTGGAATGAAGTGACCTCTGACCTACATCCCATTTACAAAATGCTTTAGAAGGCTCGATTGGTTATATAATTGTGAGCCATTATCGTATTAGCAGTCATGGAGACCTGGCAACTCACTCTTAGCATTAGTGATTTCAAAGGATCCAGTTTCTCAGGCTTTCTGAAGTGGCTGGGAATAAACTGCATGCATCCCCAGGATGGAAAGAGATGGGAAATGTAAAAGAAGACACTTTTAGGGGCAGCTAGATGGCGCAGTGGTTAAAGCACCGGCCCTGGACTCAGGAGTACCTGAGTTCAAATCCGGCCTCAGACACTTGACATTTACTAGCTGTGTGACCGTGGGCAAGTCACTTAACCCCCGTTGCCTAAAAAAAAAAAGACAAAAAAAAAAAAAAAAGAAGACACTTTGGTGTTAGCTCTTATCTCTAGGCTAACAGATGAACACAGGATCATAGCTGTGAGTGGGAAATGGAGCTGAAAGGCCACTGAGTACACCTCCTTTACTTTAGGGCTAAGAGAACTAAGAGTCTCAAGTTTTCTTGATTCTGCTCAGACTGCAGTCCAGATCTTCTGGCTTCAAGTTCAGAGATCATTTCAAGATCCAAGCCAGCTGAACAAGCATTTGAGGGCCAAGTATCTGTCTCCAGAAGTCCTAGCACGCTAGGAAGCTGCTATTCTAAAGGAGCACACACTGCCTCTCGACATAAAAAGTCTGATGAAGTCGGGCCCTTGCTACAGCTGCCCAAAGTGCCACTAGAGACTGTGCTGCCTGGGACTCAAGAGAGCGTGAGGTCCTCGTTACCTGGATACTTCTTCATTCCCCAAGCCCATGAGGGAGGGGCACAAACAGAGCCCAGCACATGAGCTATCAGGCACGTCTCTCTGCCTGACTTCCAGACTGACTTTATTTTAGCTACATTTCATCAGTCCTTACAGCACAGTTCCTCTTCAATTTCCTTTCCTCCCTCCTTTGCTGTTACTGAATAGAGAATCTAAGAAAGAATATGAGATGTTTGTGCTGGAAAGGGCCTTAGAGAGCCTGCCATCCAAAGCACTCACTTTACAAAAGAGGGAACAGAGGCCCAGTACTGAGAACTGCTGTGAAAACACAGGGCTTTAGGCCAGATGACCTCTAAGGTCCCTTCCCACTCTTGAGACCCCAAAGGCAGTGAGCAGCAGCGATGGGACAAGAATTCAAGAAATTTAGGCTCAATGCTCATTTCACTACAGGGTGATGCTTCCCAAATACTGGAAGGAAGAACACAGACCTCTGTAAAAAGGGCCTGTCCCTGGACATGTCCCAGTCATTCCTGACTCTGCAGACCTGCCTAATACAGCTTTTGTGCCAGGAACTCTCCTCTCTGCTTAAATTATAATCACCCTTCAAGGTCCAGTATTGTTCCAACCTCCTCCTCACACCTTTCCCTGGACCTAGCCAAGACTCTTTCCTCTGAACCCATAGCTCTTAGGATCTATGTCATTTATCTAATATCTTACAATAATATACCAGGGATGTTTGTAAAATATTTTACCCATATTTGTCTCTCAAATTATGTGGCCCAAACTTATGATTTGTTGGCATAAATTTTGGAAACCAACCATTGTCACCTCCAACTCATAACATGCAAATAGTGCAAGTAGCAGTATATAATTAATGTAAGCTATCAGAATGATTAAATAAGATAAACATATTATTAGCATCTTGCTATTTAAAAAAAACAAACACCTTTGGGGGCAGGTAGGTGGCATAGTGGATAAAGCACCAGCTCTGGATTCAGGAGCACCTGAGTTCAAATCGAGCCTCAGACACTTGACACTTACTAGCTGTGTGACCCTGGGCAAGTCACTTTAACCCACATTGCCCCACAAAAAGAACAAACAAACAAAAAAATCTTTGGGCTGAATTTATTCTCCCCCCAAAATACAAGGTTTGTCAAGATCAGTGGATCATAGATTTAAGGGCTGTAAAAGTCACCTCAAAGTGCAATCCCCTCATTTTACAGATGATGAAACTGAGGCACAAAAAGCTTAAGTGATTTGCTCAGGATAATACTAGTGGTCAGAGGCAGGATTTAAAGCCAGGTGTTCCTGGCTCTAGGTCCAGCATTCTATTCACAATGTCCCTTCCAGCTGTAGCATTGTATAGTCTAACCTGCCAATGTTTACTTTTATATTCTAAAGACTCACCCAGCTCTTGGATTTGGAGAGAGACAAAAGATCGGAATTATGCTGCCTCTTTGACTCTGGGCCTATTATTTTCTCTGCAAAATAAGGCAGCTAAACCCTAGATATTCTCTAAGACCCCAGATGCCTTTCTTCTGCCTTCATTTAAGTCACATTCACACATATTCTAATCTCCTTGAAAAAAGCCAAAGGAAGATGATTGTGGGGACAGGGGTGGGGGAAGAGAAGCTCTTTACTGCTTTAGTTATTTTTTTAAAAATTACTGTCTCTTTTGTTTTTTACATCACCTTTATTTCCAAAAATATCCATCTCTCCTCCCCAGCAAGTCATCTCTTTTCACAAAGAAGAAAAAAGAAGAAAAAACACACCCTGTTTTAGTCCTAACAGCGAACAGAAAAAGTGAGAGCTTTCCAACAGCAAACCTGGCGTGTGAGAGAAATGTTTCATTGTCACAACTCAAAAATCATCCAGAAAATTGTTCACCCTCGCTCTCCCTCCTAAGTAAAAGCTACAGGGAATAAGAGTTTTCCCCCAAGGACTCTCAGAGTTTAGTACCTGAATCAAAAACAATGTCTAAGCCATTTACAAAACATCCTAAGATAAGCATCCAGGCAAACTCTAGAGGGATCAAAGAACCAAGCTCAGGGTCACTAATGCTGTTGTTCTCAGTGGAGATGGAAAGTGAATGCTGGGGAAGGGCCAGGGTTCTAGCAACCAGATCACACTGTCATTAGCTCCTGCCCATGAAAGGACTGGTTATTCTAGCACGCTTTTAAACAAATGCAACAAAGCACAAGGACCAAAAGGTATTGCTTAATAGTAGAAGTGACAACACATTATGTGGGCAGCTTCTCAGGGGAGTCTGTAGTTTTCACAGCATTGTGGTGGCCGTGATCTGATTTGACCCCTACAGCAACCCTATGATGTGTGTTGTACAACATCATCTCCCATTTTACAGATGAGAAAACTGAAGTTCAGATCCATGCCCTCCACCACTCACATAGCTACCACCCTATTCCAGGCTCTCATTACCTCCTGCCTAGATTTCTACGACAGCCTCCTACTTGGTCTCCTTGCCTCAAATCTGTCTCAGGCACTCCAGTCTACTCTATACAAAGCATCCAAACAATCTTCTTCAAGCTCAGATGTGACCATGAGATTTCTCCTCCTCAACCAATCGCAGATGCTTCATACTGTCTCTAGGTTAAAATAGAAACTCCTCTCTTTAGCTTTTCAAAGGCCACATAATCAGCTCCATCCTATTTTCTCGGGTTCATTAGGCACTCTTGCCTGGAATGCATTCAGCCCTTCACTGCACCTCAGGGTCTCCTCTCCTCCTTTAAGCCAAACACCATCTACTGCATGCAGCTCTTCCAAAGCCCCCTAACTGTGAGGGTTTTCTCTCCCTCCTTTCTACCTTCTATATAACTACTGTGTGTATTCACATTCTATTTGTGCTATCTCTATGCATTGTCTATATTTAGTGTTACTCCCCATTAAAATGTAAATCTTTTTGTTTTTGTTGTTTTGTTGTTATTGTTGGGGCAATGAGGGTTAAGTGACTTGCCCAGGGTCACACAGCTAGTGTCAAGTGTCTGAGGCTGGATTTGAACTCAGGTCCTCCTGAATCCACTGCACCACCTAGCAGCCCCTCACCCCATTAAAATGTAAACTAGCTATGAGGAAGGACTGTTTTATTCTTTGTATTTCTATCTCCAGTGCTAAAAACAGTGCTTGGCACATAGCAGGCATTTAATAAATACTTGCTGATTGACTGAATTCTACTACCCTGCCCTACTTCTTCTGGTTAAGGTACACAGCTGGGGTAGACTTTCCTTCAACTCTCAGCCCCAGGACCTTATTCTGTTCAGGGTCAAAGTGAACTCAGGACAGAGAAGCAAAATTCCTCAGACACAGTCACCCCGACCTTCAGCAACCACTACCCTGATCAATTAGTCTGCAGTCATCAACATTAAGACAAGACCTTCCACTAGAGCAAAAAGAAAAAAACAAAAACAAAAACCCACAACAAAAAAACCCAAAACCCAACAACAACAACAACAACAAAAACTGAAGGCTCAGATGATGGCTAGCACTTTTATAAATATTTATAAATATCTTTAAATTATGGCTAAAACATTGGAGGGAGGGGAGTACAATAAGGGTTAAGTGACTTGCCCAGGGTCACACAGCTGGTAAGTGCCAAGTCTCTGAGGCCAAATTTGAACTCAGGTCCTCCTGAATCCAAGGTCAGTGCTTTATCCACTGCGCCACCTTGCTGCCCAAGGTATACACATTTTAAAAGACATAATACTAAAATAAATAAATAAATACTATTGCACACTTAACATACTACAGTATAGTGTAAATATAACTTTTATATGCACTGGGAAACCAAAAAATTTGTGTGACTTGCCTTATTTCAGTAGTCTGGAACTGAACCAACAAAATCTCTGAGGTATACCTGTACCAGCTCTGCCTCTTAGTCGCTGTGAGATTCCAGACAAACCATTTAACCCTCTAAAAGCTCAGTTCAGGATGGAGCTACATGATCTCCAAGGACCCTTCTGGAGTGATATCCTCTAAACCTAAGTCACTTCACTCAGTTTCTCCATTTGTAAAACTAAAGGAGCGAATGAGATGATCAATAAGACTTTTTTCAACTCGAATTGTTGATACCTGGCCAGGTCTAGGGGCAAAGTGAAGGATGTTGTGTTAACAACAGGGCAGGTAAGATGGGCAGCTTTTACCTGGGAATGCATTGACATCAATGACTGCGTGTTGTCCGGTCTGATTGTTGATAATAATGTCTATGCCAAACAGTGATACACCCAGCGCTTGCCGGAGAGCCTTGGAAATCTCCCTGATGACCTCATCCGAGGGCTTCTCAAACACACCTTCGATTTTGTCCAGCTGCCAAAAAGAAGCACAAAAATTCAGTGGGGATGTCCTTAGAGACATTTCCCTGTTTTGAAGAAAGGAGGAGGATACTGAATTTTCAATGGGATTTACATCTTGATCTGTGCCTCCCCAAAGAGGCTCCTCCCTGGGCTCATGATTTAAATTCTCCTCACCCTTCAAATCCCACTTCCCAGCCTACACCAACTTTTCTCTTACAGAGGTATAGCTTAAATCTTTTACACCCAGGAAAAAAAAGTAAAAAATACCTGAGGCAAGCACAGCAAGAAAATATCTTCAAATAAACTTCTTAAAGACATTCAGTTCAGAGGGTGGAGAAATAGAAATCCCAGGACAATGACACCTCTAGGCAAAGACCCTGGGATACCATTAGGCTAACACCAAATAATACCATTTTTGATAAAACCAAAAAGGAACCTAGAAAGTTGAGTTCTGGGCAAAAATATACAAGCCTTTATGGACACAGGTAATATTTTCATCACAACTGCTGAATGAAGGCAGAGGATTCAGAAGAGAAAGCTAAATTTGAAAAGTGAACAGTTTGCTAAAATGGTATCAAAACTGTGGAATCTAGATGCAGATTGAACCATACTATTTCTATTGTTTTTGTTCTTTTTTCTCTTATTCTTCTTTCACAACGTGACTAATGCAGATATATGTTTAATGTGATTGTACACATATAACCTATATCAGATTACTTGCTGTCTTGGGGAGAGGGGAGGGAGGGAGAAAAATTTGAAACTGGAAATCTTATAAAAACAAATGTTGAAAACTATCTCTACATGTAACTGGAAAATAATAAAATATTTTTATGGAAAAAATGCTATCAGAAATTGAAACCAGGAAATGATTAAGTAAAGAAAGAAAATGATAGGCTAATGTTACTAATGAATTTTGATGCAAAAAGGTAGTACAGTAGAAATAAAAATTAATTTTTGAGTCAAGAGATCTGGGTTTGATTCATCCACTTAACCTCTCGAGGCAGCTAATAATTAATGCAGTGAATAGAGTGCTAGGCTTACAGTCAGGAAGATCTGAGTCCAACTATAGTCTCAGACACTTCCTAGGTATGTAACCTTTGGCCAAGTCACTTAATATCTGGTTTGCCTCAGTTTCTTCAACTTTAAAATGAGGATAATGATAGCATCTTGAATCTCTCTTATTGTTTCTTCTACGAAGTCACAAAGACGCAATCTGTCCCCTCTTCATGAGAGATGAGACATTAGCCTTTTCTATGCAAGCTTAACTTCTCATGCTACCTTACATTTCTTTTGTATTTTTAACAGTGTTAGCTCTCAATAAACTCATGTTGGCATCTTTTGAGTTCCTTAATGCCCACAGAATATGAGGCATGATGAGTTAAAGGGGAATGAATCCACATCTAAAATGAAAGGGAACTTGGAAAATAGAACCACATGGCTGTATCTTTTAGAGAAAGTATGTATGACCCCATAGCTGCAAGACAACTAAAAAAGTGGGTATTTGGGCAGTAAAAGGATATTTTAACACACTTAATTTGGGGTCCCTAAACTACCCACCCATACATCTAGGAGTCAACACTCCTTGATCTATGCCTGGCACTCTGCCACAAGTTAACAAACTATTTCACATATGTACGTATGTCACACATATGTGACACCTTTCATCTCAACAGTATCCTGCTAGTTTTGATCTCAGCACCCAAATCGTGTGCTAATAAATATATGGATACTGTATGTCACCATGGCTCTGAATCACATTATGAGTTTTGTGGCATTAAAAATTCATTAAGTTCCTCTCTTGAACTATTCTCATCAAGGTAAAAGTCAAATGCTTGGCCCTAATAGAACTAGCTCAGCAAAGAGTTAAGTTGTGAGATTAAAAAAATATATATTTTACGTTCTTGCTCAGATGTGCACACCAGTTTATAAAAACACAACCAGGTGACACCTAACATTTATATAAGTGTCTATCAGGCAATGAACTAATTAATTTTCATGAATTTTCCTAATTAACATAAAATATTTATTAATATCTTGTCAATCTTAATAGTTTATTAACTAGGGCAGCTAAGTGGTACAGTGGATAAAGTGTCTGCCCTGGAGTCAGGAAGACCTGAGTTCACATCTGGCATCAGATACTTACCAATTGTGTGACTCTGGGCAGGACACTTAACCCTATTTGCCTCCTCACCTGTAAAATGAGCTGAAGAAGGAATGACAAAAGTATCTTTGCCAAGAAAACCTCAAATGAAGTCATTACAATTTGGACATGACTGAAATAACTCAACAACAAAAAGTTTATTAACTACCACATTTCCATAGTATTTCATGGTTTACAAAGTGCTTTTCCGACAAGAATCCTATAACGCAGATAAAGCAAAGATCATTTTGTTGTTAGTGTTCAGTCATTTTCAGTCATATCCAACTCTTCGTGACCCTCTCTCTTTGGGCTTTTCTTGGCAAAGATACTGAACAGTTTGCTGTTTCCTTCTCCAGCTCATTTTACAGGTGAGGAAGCTGAGGCAAACAGGGCTAAGTGACTTGGCCAGTGTCATACAGCCCTAAGTGTCTGAGGCTGGATTTGTATTCACCAAGATGAGTCTTCCTGAGTCTAAGCCCAGTGTTCTATCTACTATACCACCTTTCTGCCCTCATAACCCTGAGAGGCCAGTGCCAGTACTATCCCCATTTTACCCAGAATTCACAGCTAAGAAGTGTCTGGGGCAGGCTTTGGACTCAATGTTCGCTGCCTTCAAGTCTGGCACTCCATGGACTATACAACCTAGGGGCTTTAAACAGTAATCCTAATATTTATAAAGCACTTTAAGATGTTAAAAAGAGCTTTTAGATCTAGCACTCTTTCCTCTATACTATGTCATTACTGACTGGCTGGGGAGAGATGAATGCAGCAGTGATGGACACAGTCACGCAACATAACTAATTCTTACCACCTGAACCCAGGGAGAGAGATCTTTGTGAACCAAGTGTTCCATAGGGGTCCTGTGGGTGATATTTTTAGAACTGCCTCATATGGCAAGGGTGAAAGTTGATTTCCTTTCAGTTATCTATTTTTAAATAATGCAAATCACATGGGATTTCTGAGGAGGAAACTAGCAGCATCAGGGTAGCAGCCCACCTTTCTAAAGGGAGGTGTCTATCTATGTTAGAGGAAAGCACTGTCCATCAAATATGTGCATCACTCTTATTGTACTGCCCATATTCCCAGACAACTACTAAGCTACTGCAGCCCCCTGGAGCACAGGAGGTGATCAGAACCAAGCAGGAGAAGAATCACTGATTATGGAAGCTGAAAGAAACCTAAGAAGAGCACAATCTCAAAACATGTTCAAGTTAGGGGAAAAAAATCCTGAAAATAGACGATTACAGCCACAAGCCGACAACTTCAAAGGATCGCAGAGATCATACAGAGGCAACTCCTCCTTCATTTGAGAGATAAGGAAACTGAATTCCAGGGAGGTCAGTAAGTTTGTTTAGGGTCATATAGCTAGGAAATAACAAGGCCCCAATTTGCCCTCTCCAAATCACTGGATTTTACAACACAAGAAGGAGAAAAGACCACAACCACAACATGAATTCTGTCCAACTCTATGTTCTCTATAACTTTTGTGTGCTCTGGGATTCTACCAAATGTGACCTATACAACAAGTCAAATAAAAGGTATGGGGTAGATAGGAGTTATGTGAAAGGATTAAGACAAAATGGCTATTTGCAATTCCTGTTGAAACAAACTTTAGCAACCCAGAACATGAATAATGATTGGTGAGACAGATGACTTGGCAATGTTATCAAGTAAGTCCAGCTCTGAGGTGCTAATTCTAAATACAAGAATCCCTCATACTGCAGGGCACTTGAAGGTTTATAAAATGGTTCCTCATTAAAATACTGTAGGTTAGGGAGTGTCAGGAATATAGATGAGGAAACTGAGACATACAGAAACACAAGATCTCATACTTTCAGAGGCAACTATGTGGCAGCATGGATAGAGTGAAGACAGCCTTAGATACATACTAGCTATGTGACTAGGAGCAAATCACTTAACCTCTTGTCTCAGTTCCCTCATAAAACAAGGATAATATTAGCACCTCCTGTCCAAGTTTGTTGTAGGGATAATAATAGATATTTGTAAAGTACCTTGCAATAATTAAAGCTAGATAGAAATGCCAGTTATTAATTATTATTGTATATGTTGTTATTACTATTACCAATTTATTATTGTTATTATTGTTATTACCATTACCAATTTAAGTTGGGACTTAAGCCCAGTTCTTCTGATGCCATTTTGAGTATGTACTTTAACTCTATCTATGTAACATGCTAGTACCCTTAAGATCATTTTTTGATCACAACTCAGGCCTGTTTGGTAATAATATCATTTAGCACTTGATTTGTGCCTCTTATGCATTTATCATGTATTGCTTTCTAAAACAGTTTACAGGGTATTAAGATTTAGAACTAATGGAACTTTTGAGATTCTCTATAGCAATACACTCATTTTTGTGGGTGAGGAAACTGGTCCAGAGAAGTTATATAACTTGAACAAGATCAAAGAAGTTTTAAGTGGAAGAGCTGACACTAAAATCTGGGTTGAGAGAAAGTGTGTGTGTGTGTGTGTGTGTGTGTGTGTGTGTGTATAAGTGCTCTCCTACTACTAGATTTTGTGTCCCATGAGGGAATGTATTTTATTTATCATCACAGCCCCTAGCATTGGGCAGCACATTCTAAATGCTTCATATATATATGTTGGTATTCAAGACTTTAGAAAGGAGAGGACCCAGAAAAGTTATAAAAATGGTTGAAACTTTAGAAAATAAGATGAAGAAAAGTAAAAGGAACTAGGAATGTTTTTAATAGGAAAATAAAGTCTGAAGATGGGCCTAAATATAGTTTGCAAGTATACATCCAGGGATGGTAACTGAGAAACATAAATCATAGAAGAAGAAAAGGGGAGGAAAAAAAAAAAATCAGGTTAATTTCTTTTTCCTTTGGAAAAAAAAAGCAAAAAACAGTTCATCAAATTATTCGGTGGCTCATGGGCAGAAAAGCAATTCAAATTCTTCTAGCAGAAATACACTCACTCACTCACTCTCATATATTCTTTGCCAGGGTATCCATTATTGCTCCTTGCAGAAGTCTTCACAATGCTTGGAGATGTCAATGATTGTTGCTAGGGATAAAGTCCAAAGCAAATAATAAAGCCTACTTTAAATTGTGACTGTCTCCCAAGTAGTTAATTAACCTTAACTTGCCACATGACTATTCAGCCTTCTGGACTCCTTGAAAATTTAATCCACACATCTAAAAAAATGGAAGAGCATTTGTGTGCATGGCTAATTGCAGGAGCAGGAAGAGAGGTACTTACTGCTGTTAAGACGGAAGATGACTCTGGTTTTGACACATTGTGGCTGTTGAAGAATATTGATTCTCTGTCTAAAATTGACAAAAAAGAAAAGGGACAGTCAATGACTCTTTTTGGCTATCCTTTACAATGCTTTCCTCAAAAGGACCGGGCTTGGATACACACTTACCACCAGGGGGCAGCACTACCCAGGCAATCCTGAAGACCAACCAACCTGATGAGGTCTGGGGCTGAAAAATGACATCCTCAGAAAAGG
The DNA here is from genome assembly GCF_019393635.1 of Dromiciops gliroides. NCBI lineage: Eukaryota > Metazoa > Chordata > Mammalia > Microbiotheria > Microbiotheriidae > Dromiciops > Dromiciops gliroides. The sequence goes on from NC_057862.1 coordinate 212,015,453, forward strand.
ATGTCCTCCCTCAAGCCCAATGAGAAGGCCACTTTTCTATATTAGGGACATACTAAATTGCCCCAAAATATTCTTACTTTGATTTTCTTTTTTTTTTATCTGATACAGGCTTTGAAACTAGAAGGAACCTTAATGAACATCTCATCCAACCGCCTCATTTAACACATAAGGATTGGAGGCAAAAGTTAAGTAAATTGTTTCAGGTCACAAAGTGGTAAACAGAACCAGAATTCAAACACAGGCCCTCTGGTTATATTACCTGAACTTCTTCCACAATATCATGCTGACTATTTTAAATGAATACATGTCAGTCATTTATCACATTTAGTTGAATTTTCCCACTTGCCACATTACCTTTCCTTGGTCAGGCCTTTTATAGTCATATTTGTAGAACAACATTCTGTTTGCAAGTACTTTAAACAAACATGAGGTGGCATTATTGCCATTTAGGTACAGACCAAGGGGAAGAAAAAACAAAAACAAAAAAACAACACAATGCGGGCTTCAAATAGCATGAAATCAAGATCCACAAATCAATGGTGCTTGGATTGGGAAGACCACTCACACATCTATAAGCAACACACAGACACACTCTTCCACTGTATCTATTTACCCTTTCCCTCCTTTTTTTAGTTTTTGAACAGGTAACTCAAGACCCAACAAGGTAAATGTGGGAGGAAGCCCCGGGGCATCATAATTTATCCATCTTGATAACTGAGAAGAGCATGTAAACATCTATGCAGCTATAACTATAACTATAGAGTGTGTGTGTGTGTGTGTGTGTGTGTGTGTGTGTGTGTGTGTGTGTGTGTATTCTCATCCCTCCCACCCTCCACAAGCTAACAATGTCAGAAATGTAAAAAACTGATGCTGTTTTATTATGTAATGCTCCAATATCCAGCAAAGAGAGGTATGGGGGCTTCCTTTAATACATTCCCTCTGCAATACAGAGGTTCACTGGGCAGTATTTACATTCTCACCTAAGTCAGTTTCTTTTCCTTCCTCCCACAGTCACTACCCACTAAGGACGTTTTGTGTCTGGGCTGGTGTAATGATTTGAATGTAAATGATTTAGGTTCATGCCAAGCTTGTCTAGAAATGTACCTGGTGTATTTCTCGCTAGCCGAGCTTCAAGGCCTGTTGTTGCCTTAGCATTCCGAACAGAGGGCATGAAAGACGGTCCAGGAGGGCTGCCTGAGAAAAATAAAAACCCTACAGGGCGAGCACAGACACTATGTTCCAGCATCTTCCAGACCTTTACCTCTTCCAGCAGGTCACAGGCCCGAAAGGTCAGGAAGTACTGGACACAAGAACATAACCGTTGTACAAGAGTGTTTTACTGGTACAAAATATTTACATGTTTATTCTCACAGAGTCTTACCACAACTCTTGTGAGGGAGGCAGGGCAGGGTTATTATCCCAGTAATACAAATAGGGAGAATGAAGCTAAGGTCAAGGGAATTACTGTTAGAGAAAGCAATTTTCCTGGCTCCAAATGCAGTGCTCTTTCCATCACATGCTATTATTCTCCACCCATTATATGAAGAGGGTATCTGCTACTCTCAACCTTTCTCCCTCGTTCATTCCAACAGCCCCAGGGAATCTATTTTCTGAAGGCTAAGAATACATATATCCAATTACCCATCAGAGAAAAGCCTCTGCTACAAAAAGCCTAGATTATCTGCTATTCTTGACTCAAGGCCCTGCGGAACAAGGCAATTAGCAACAGTTCACAAATGATGTGTAGCACCTTATATAGCTAGCCAAGTACTATTAATCCCAATTTACAAATTAAAAAAACAGAGAAAGTGGAAGTCTTTGTCCAAGATCAACCACATAAGTGTCAGAGTCAGGGCGGTTGCCCAGGTCTGAGAAAAAGAGAATGTTAGAGCTAGAAGGGAATTTTGAAATCAGATGAAGAAACTGAGATCCAGAGAGAGAGGTCACTGACCAAGAGATGCATGTTCAGAAGGGTAAAGATGATGATGGCAGGGCTGTAAAACATGCCAAATGGGGGGCAGCTAGGTGGCACAGTGGATAAAGCACTGGCCCTGGATTCAGGAGTACCTGAGTTCAAATCTGGCCTCGGACACTTGACACTTACTAGCTGTGTGACCCTGGGCAAGTCATTTAACCCCCATTGACCCACAAAAAAAAGAGAGAGAGAGAGAGAGAGAGAGAGAGAGAGAGAGAGAGAGAGAGAGAGATTGGAGCACTGCACAATCAATAAAACATGATTAAAAAAAAAAAACATGTCAAATGACAATTGCTAGACGAAATCGGAGCTTTGTAGTTTGGAGAAGGGAATGCTTATGGCCAGGAGAGGGCAGAGAAAGACAAGCACGATGGCAATCTTTAAGACTAAAGAGCTGTCATGTGGGAGAAAGACTGGATTTGTTCTATTTAGTCACAAGGGGCAGAAATTAAAGCAGTGAGTTAGAAGTTAGAGAGCGGCAGGCTCTGGCTTCAGATAAAGGACAATGTCCTAACAAGGAAAGCAGTAAAAGTTTGCACTCTACTTGGAAGGAGACAACATCAAGATAAATAGGTAAATAAAGGTAATGTGGAGACAGAGAAAGAACCCCAAACTGGATGGATTAGGGAAGGATTCAAGGTGGTTCCTTGAAGGAAAATAATCATTCTGAGAAAAGACTGGAGGAGGGAGTGGATTTGGGGAGAGTAGGTCACCTTGTGAAAAGGTGCTGAGGAGGTAGATGACATATCAGGTTTAGGGAAGAGTAGCAGGGTTTGGATGGAGGGAAGGGGAGTAATATGAAATGAGGCTAGAGAAGCAGACTGCAGTCAAGACAATAGGGAGCCACTGAAGAGAAGAGTAACAAGATCAGATCAGTTTCCATAGTTCAATAAAATGGTTGTTCTGCTATTTGCCGGCTATATCACCCTGGGCAAACCACCCTCCCCTGGGGTTTACCTTTCCTTATCTGTAAAATGAGAAGCTAGGACTAGGTGATCTCCAAAGTCCATTTCAATTCTAAAATCCTACAATGATACAGATTGCCATTCTTGCAAACACTGGCATGAGTGTACCTGCCAAGTGTTTCATAAACTAAACTGGTAATGCCATCCAGCCAACTGCTACTCAGGAGTGTGAATTCCTTTTAAATGCTTTAAAATTTTTCATTTTGAATTTTAAATTCCAAATTCTCTTCCTCTTTCCCTCTCCTCCCTCATCCACTGAGAAGGCAAGAAACACAATACCCATTATACATATGAAGTCATGCAAAACATACTTCCACATTAGCTACAGATAGATAGATAGATAGATAGATAGATAGATAGATAGATAGATAGATAGATAGATAGATAGATAGATAGATAGATAGATATGCTATCTCTCCCATTTGTGTGTGAGTTCCTTGAGGGGAGGGACCTTGTTTTTGCTCTACTTTTGTATCCCTAGAGTTTGTAGCACACGTGATGCCTGATGCATAGCAAAAACTTAATGAATGCTTGTTATTGACAATGTTACCCCATATCCATCGGTGTCAATGTCAGGGTTCCCAGACTTTCATAGAACATATGGCTAGACAGCACTGAATTTTCTCTTTGCCTCAATTCTCTCTCTTGCTGCCACCATGTTGGCACAGCTGGCCTTGAAGGAATTCCAAGTCCATTTGTAAATTCTCTGACCAGGAAAGGGAGATCAGCAGAGAAGCAAATGACCAGAAGAGCCAAGAGATTGTAGTAGCCATTTTACAGATGAGAAAATCAATGTCTGGAGAAGCAAAGAAAGACTTGACCAAAGTCAGAAGGAGCAGGATGCCTGACACTTTGCAAAATGTTCTACCCTCTGGAGTTTGGTTCTCAAGCAGGGAATCGCAGGGCCTAACATCTAATCCAGTTTATTTAAAAATATAATATATGAAGTATCTACTATTGTGTAGAATATAATACACAGTCCCAGTCCTTAGCTTCATGATCATGTGCAAACAAGCTCTCAGGAGGGGTCCCTTGAAACTTAGCAGCTATAGTTAGCACGTACCTCATCCTAACCACAACAGGCCTTGCTATGATTTTTCAGAAATAGAGCAACTTCTTCCTCCCTATAAATTCCATAATCTCAAAATAACAGTAAGCCATTGGTCTGGACTACTCTACCCCATTCAGGGCCCATGTTGCTGCTGCTGTGAGATATGACAGAAAAGACAGTGGCAAAAATAAATATGGAAAGGAAGCTTGTGGGAGGAGCCAGAATTGATTTGATTGGTACAGGGAATTCTCAGGGAGGAAATTCCTTCTACCAATGCAGACAGGCACCCTTTTTGGCAACTTGAGAACCTTGGAGAATCACACATCCAGTACCAGTCAAAGGTGGGGCTGGAACCCAGCTCTTCAGGACTCTGAATCCACTGTACCATTTCTGTCTCTGCTCAATGGACTTCTCAGCAGAAACATTTTAAAGGGAGAGTTTTGCCTTGTGATTTTCACTGGACAAAGATAAATATATACACAGTATGGGGACTAAATTAATACTCACAGATAACTATGATGATATAAACACGTGCAAAGTGAGGAAGTTATTCAGCTTCTGACTATTTCAAAATCTAAGAATGTTAGGACTAGAAAAGAAGTTCACATCTTTTTAAGATGAGGATCACATGCTTGGAAATCCATGTGTGTAGACCATATTTTTAAAAGTATGATCATTAAGATAAAAAAAATTTAAATACATTTTAAAAAAAAGAATTGATTCAAGGGTGTACCAATGAAACTTGGAAGTAATACAGGCACACAGATCAAACTGGCTGATGAGTTTATTTGGGACTAGCTAATAAGATACACACACACACACACACACACACACACACACCCTAAAAATCTTAGCCAGGCTACAATTTGTCACTAGGGACACAACTTGGTTATCTGAGATCTAGTCCAACTCATTTTGCGGAGGGAAGTGACTGGCAAAAGGTATTCACTGACTTAGGTGCCATGTCTTTGCCCATAACCAAAGACAAGTCATTTTCTTTTCCTAGGTCTTATTTTCATATAAAGTGAGAGAAATTGAGCTAGGCCATGAATTATTTCTGATAACTTATTTCAATGTAAGTGGTTTCCTTTGTTATCTTATGGATTTTTACACATTTAAAAATATCCTGGAAGAGGTCCACAGCTTTCATCAGACTGCCAAGGGGGTCCACAACACCAAAAAGAGGTTAAGAACTCTCAAGGTAGACAATTCTATGACTTGGTCTTAGAATGCAATCTCTTGACTTCCAGTACATGATTCTTTCAGATATTTAGGAATATAATCATTTTCATTTGTCTCTCTCCCCCTCTGCTGCCCCATCCCCAAGTTTATATAATTTATGACAACTTGGCTAGTACCAAGTATAGTGTAAAACTAAAAAAGAGCCAGCATAAACAGAACCTTGCTTAATAAAATAAGGTGTAAATCAGGCAGGATTGCACTGAATTGTGAGGTACCATGTGTTCTACAATACTCCCCTGGTATCTATCATTTCTTTTTTTTAGATTCTTTTTTTTTTTTTTGGTGGGGCAATGGGGGTTAAGTGACTTGCCCAGGGTCACACAGCTAGTAAGTGTCAAGTGTCTGAGGCCGGATCTGAACTCAGGTACTCCTGAATCCAGGGCCGGTGCTTTATCCACTGCGTCACCTAGCTGCCCCGGTATCTATCACTTCCAATGACACTTCAGGAAAAAGTTCGAATTTCTATAAATTCTGAGATCCTTGACAAAACCAAAACTTTCCTTGAGAAGGGAGGCTTGTGATGGTACATAGGGGAAGAAGAGAATGGAAGGAAATATACTTAAAAATGTTTCTCCCCCACCTTTTTAACTGATACTGTGCTATCAGTCATGTAGGCAATCAACAAGCATGAATTAAATGCCTATTATGTGCTAAGCACCCAGTAAGGAACTTGGCCCCTTCTCTTCAGCTGATATCCTTAAGAGAGTTGCCATGGGTCACACAGCAAAAATGGTCAGGCAGCACTTGAACCCAAATCTTCTAGACCCTGAGGTTAGCACCACCACCACCACCATTACTACTACAACAACTATGATAATAATAATATTGATGGTTGATATTATTTTTATTTTTATGATTTATATGGTGCTTACTATACAACAGACTGCCATTTATAAACCTGAAATAACTTTGTTACTGGCTCTGGAAAATACAAACATAATGTGCATGAATATAGTTGTACTGGTAAAATGATCTTGTCTGGCATATTTGGACAAATGAAAGCCTAGGAGGGGGAAAAAAAGTCATTAGAAAGAAAGTTTCCCCCTTTCCCTCTCAAATCCTTAGCTCCCCATATAATTTTTCCATTTCTTTCTTTTCTTCACATGTCTGGCCCTGGAGAATCATACTTGGGTTGGCATAAGGAGAAGGACTCTTGAGCAAGTATGAAGAGAAGGATGTTTCACATCAGTGAGGTATCTGGGCCTGTGTATGTGTTGCTGCAGGAAAGGATCACCCAAGAGAGAACAGCTAAGAGGATACAAGTGGGAGTAGAGAACAGCTATACTTAATTGAAGAGAGCCCCCTCAGGGCCAAGCCAGATACACACAGGGGCAGGAAGTGCCAATGGGATAGAGTCTAGGGGCTTAGAAAGGGGCTCTGTTAACCAAAAAGCAAGCAAGAATCTTATCCGAGTGTAGAAAGCTCCAGTTACAGATTTTCCCTTCAATGCGCCACATTAGTTGTTTTCTAAAGCAAGTACACTTTTGGTTTTTTGGGTTTTTTTACACACACAGCTCAAAGGAATATAGTTCTCTTCTGACTGATCACTACTCAGGTCATTGCTCTTGGAAATGACTGCTTGAGCTTGAAGCATAATCAGTTCAACCCAACAATGATTTAATGACTACTGTGTGCAGGTACATAATTCCTCCTCTTAAGAGAACTTAAAATCTAAAAGGGAGATATCTGATACCTATGTAGTCAACTATGGATTCTGTTAAAATTCTTTTTTTTTTTAAATAAAATTTTATTTAAAGTTCTGAGTTTGAAATTATATCCCTCCTCCCATCCCCAAGGTTATACACGTACAATGATGTAAAACGTCTGCTAAATTTCCAACTCTTCATCTGTAAAGTGAGGCAGTCACTATGCTCGAAATGTCCCTTTCAGCTCTAAACTTGGGAGCCTCTGATTAGTCCATTCCAAACACCTGTGATGGGAACCTCCCCTCTATTTGCCACCTAAAGTACTACTCATTTAATAAGTTTATTAACTCAAATATCACCTGATAAAGCCTTCCATGGTTATTTTCATCCTTGGGAATTTGCATAAAAAACTCTATTCTGCATTTTGAGAATAAATATACACAACATAAGATGTGTATTATAGTTATTTGTGTTTGCACATTAACTCCTATCTAGAGTTTAAGTTCCATGAAGGCATGGCTGGTAAGAACCTTACCTAAACTTTGTACTTTTTCTCAGTGTGTAGAACAGAGCTCTGCACATGGTAGCTATTTAATAAATATTTCAAAGAGTCAAAGAATCTCATGGTTGTAACATACCCTAAATGCCACTCAGTTCCTTTAGTCCATACCTGGACAAGAAATCCATGTAATAACAGTCCTCTCAAGTGGTTGTCCAGTCTCTTCTTGCAAAAGCCAGTTAAAAAAAACAAAACCTAGCCCACTTCTGACTCTGTCTAAATGTTATGAAGCTGCATGAACTGATGATGAGTGAGATGAGCAGAACCAAAAGAACATTATACACAGTATCATCAACATTATGGGTTGATCAACTGTGATAGACTAGATTCTTCTCACCAATCCAACGGAACAATAAAGTTCCAAAGGACTCATGATGGAAAAGGCTCTCCAAATGCAGAAAGAAAAAAAAAAAAAGGAACTGTGGAATAGGGATGCTGATTGGACCATATTATTTCTTTTGTTTTTGGTGCTGTTGGTTTTCTGATTTGAGGTTTTTCCTTTGTGCTTTGATTCTTCTCATATAACATAACTAATGCAGAAATAGGTTTAATGTGTATATATATATATATAAAAAACCTATATCAGATTGCCTGCTGTCTAGGGGAGGGGGAGAGGGAGGGAGAAAAATTTGAAATTGGAAATCTTATATAAACAAATGTTGAAAATTATTTCTACATGTAACTGGAAAATAATAAAATACTTTTATTTTAAAAAAATAAAAAAAAATGTTATGAAGCTTTTCTTCATACCTTACCCCTCCCCAACCACCCACCTCACCTCCCATTGAGATCCAGTGGTACTGGACTCCTTGCTATCCCTTGAACAAGACAGACCATCTCTGGGTTCTGGGCATTTTCTCTGGCTGTCTGGCTGTCTGGATGTTTCCTCATCTCCACCTCCTGGACTAAGTCCCAGCTAAAATCCCACACCCTTCCTGGTCCTCTTTAATGCTTTCCCTCTGCTGATCAGCTCCGATTTATCCTGCATATAGCCTGTATGTAGTTTGTACAGAGCTTGTTGTATGTTATCTCGATACTTCATTAGATCGTGAACTCTGAGAGCAGAGACTGACTATGTTCTGCCTTTCTTTGTAGCTCCAGAGTGGAACATAGTGGTCTGGCCTAGAGCATCCACTGTAATAAATGCTTGTTGCTAACTTGTGACTATCTCAATCAGGGGGTTTCTCTATCTGAAGTTCTGTATGCTGAAGAAATCACGCGTCTGGATCTCCAATAAGTAAATGTGTGTGACAAGACTGAATATGATCACCTGTGATACTTGGGAGCCATCTTCCTCTCTCCAGTACCCCTCCAAAAGCCTCCCTCTGCCCTTCCTGCTTCTCTGGCTCCTCATCATTCAATTACTGAATGAATGATACAGAAACATGTGGTAAGTTCTTCCTGGTCATTCAGTAAATCTGAAATCTCTTTAACGGTTATTGATTTTATTCTGAGGGTGAATCTAGATTTATTTTTGGACGGCCTAAAGTCATCCTGATCTAAGTGTAGTGAACAAGTTTACAGGCTCCAGCTAAGGAATTCTCTATGGCACCAAAAGAAGAGCTCAGTCTATCGACTGATGAGCATGCCTTTCTCCTCTGGCTCATAAGCTGGCTCTGAAGACAGGTCCTCAAAGGATGAACCCAGAGATGTTCTGAGCCATGGCAGTACTAATGAACCCTGAGGCACATGTGCTCATTAACAGAGTGCTGTCATAAAGGATCACCTTTGCTGCCATCTGAGTAATAATGAAGGAGAGGTAGGTGCTATCCTTTTATTGGCCTGATCCCAAAAGTATGTTCATACACACCCACACCCCAAACATGCATTCATGCATACACCCCTCCACACACACACACACACACACACACACACACACACACACACACACACACACACCAAGACCTTAATGGTCAATATAGTGAAAAGGGCCTTTGGGCAAATTACCTGACGTTCCTGCAGAAAAGTTCTTCAAAGACGGTCTCTGTACCACAGTGTAGGACTCGCCCACCACAAACACCTTGTACAGGACAGCATTGTGATTGATGAAGTTCTGAATCACACAAGGCGGCTTGATGGCACTGAGACCTTCCTGGTTGAAGATGATGGCCATCTAATGAAATAAGAAAACCAATTCAACTCTGTCCCGATTTATTTCAATATATGGTTATTACACATCTAATATCTGTAATGCACTTGGTACAGTGCCTGGGACATAGGTACTTAATAAATGTTTATTGATTGATAATAGGGATTACATAAGTACAAATGGTTAGATAATAAAACTAACTCAATGGGACATTTATCATATATAACGTTTATAAATATAATGTGCCAGGTACTCTGGTTACAAAGGTGAAGATGACATAGGGCCTGGGTCTCAAGTAGCTTATAATTAGAGAAGTTAAGACCTGCACACAAATAAACATGATACAAAATAAAGGAGAAAGACAATGCTGCAAGACAATTTGAGAAGAGAACATATTGTACTGGAAGAAGCGTGAGAGCATCCAGGAAGGCTTGAATCAATCAACAAGTGTTTGGTAAGCACCTACTATGTGCCAGGAACTGGAGTAAAACAAACAAAATAAAATATAAAACCAGAAATAGTCCTTGTTCTCAAGAAGCCTGCATTCTGTCTGGGTAGAAAACATGTAAATATATACTATGTAAATATAATATAATGGCAAAGGACACTAACAGTTGGAGGAATAGCAAGAAAAAAGTCTCACTAATAATGTGATGCTTGAGCTGAACTTTGAAGGAAAACAGCTGGGCCTTGAAGCAGATTTCAAGCAACTAAAGAACACACATTTATTAAGTACTCTTACTATGTTATCAGGCCCTGTGTTAAATGCTTGGAATAGAAGGAAAGGCAAAAAAGATCTCTGCCTTCAAGGAAGGATGAAGGGAGGGAGGGAGGAAGGGAGAGAAGAAAAAAGGAAGGAAAGAGAGATGCATTTATGTAGTGTCTACTATGTGCCCAGGACTGTGCTATATACTTTACAAATCAACCACCCAGAGAGCTAGGTACTATTATCAACTGCATTTTTGAGATGAGGAAACTGAGGCAAAGGTTAAATGACTAGCTTAGGACAAAATGGCTAGTGTCTAGGCCCCCATGTGAACTCAAGTCTTCCTGAATTAATATCTGGCGCTCTAGCTGCACCACTTAAGAGCTTCTTATATCAATACATCCTAACTCCCCAACCTAGCTCCTGCCCAAAGATCTATAAAACTTGATTTTCAATCATGTCTTTCCCACTTACTAGAGATGTTCAAGTCACTTGGGCTCTGAGCCTCCATTTCCACATTGGTAAAACAGGGATAATAATGCTTATCCTATCTACCTGACAGGATTGTTGTTGAGTTTTATGAACCCTAAGCCCCAGGGAAACCTCAATCGCCAAGCATTTATCAGCACCAAGCATGTTCCAGGGACCATGGGAGTATGGCCCCTAGGGAGGCAAAGAAAAAAATGTTTCCTTACGTCCTCTAATTGGAGCTTCATCACTATGTCACTATGTGTAAGACTTGATATCCAAATGGCAGCACTCTGATGAGAGTTAGGGACATTTCCACAAGATGATACTGAACGTGGGCCTCTGCCAGTGAATCTCTGAGGGACCTTAAGCCAAGGCCGATTCTGGCTCTAGTCTTTCATTTCCTGACATAACATGACTGGATTAGAGGCTACTATCCAGCTCTGAATTCTATATTCTAAGGCTCCTCCCAGTGCTAACATTACAATGGGACCACTTTGTCACAGATTTAGCACTAGAAGGGAAGCTAGCATGCATCTAGCCAAATGTCTTCAGTTTACAAATGAAGAACTAAGGTTCAGAGCTAAGTGATGTGCCCAGATTCATATAGCCAATAAATGTCAGAAAAGGGATTCAGTTCTTTCTGGTTCCAAGCCCAGCCACTATTTGATACTGCCTCTAACAATTAGTAAAATACAAATGATAAACTGCTTTATCAGGATTTCAGCTGCTTTGTTCACATTCTCTCATGAGCTCTTCCTCAGGATATAAGACCTACTAAGCACTAATGTATACAGCACTAAGCTAGTTGCTAGGCAAATATAAAGTTGAGATGAGCACCTGTGAGATCGTGAGAGTAGAGGAGGTTAGGAAATGGGATTTGAGTCCAAAGAACAGAGAAATAAACCAGGTCACTAGTGGCCCTGGCTGAATTTTCACAACATAGTTAATATTCTCCTCATAATACAATAGAACTACCAAATTCCTACCATTGTTCTTCAGCCTTATACTATAGTTTCTAATCAAGTCTTCCTCTGCATCATTCTCAGGAGATAACATTCTCTTCCTAGCTGTGTTCACTTGGTCATGGTTCCCTCAAGGGAGGGTGGGGAAGCAAGAGAAAGGAAAGACTGACAGACACAGGATGCCTTGACCTCTTCAGGCTGTGAAGCCTCACATGTAGAACATCAGTTCTTTCTGGAATCCATCAATCCTCTCTGGTAGGTACATTAATCCCTTGTCACCTTCAGTGATAAATCACTTGTCTTATCTACTTTCTGTTTCTTTTAGTCTTTCAGTACTTATTGCCATGGTTACAATCAGGGTCAAGGAAAGGTCCAGGCTTCACTGAACATAGTGGTAGAATCAAGTTAATAGGCTGGTCCTTGGACAAGAGAAACTCAGTCCACTGATGGACTGAGTCAAAATTTTAGCAACTTTTGGTGGACAGGATGTGCCAAACTTGAACTGCCCCAAGATCTACTAGGATTTTTGTTTTGTTGGGGGGGGGGGGGGAAGACGACTTGAATAGAGAAAGTCTTCAATTAACTGCAAAGGAATAGGGCCACACTGGAGAGGAGGGTCCTTGCTCCATGGGCCTCCAGCTGTTTATATTGTAGTAACTGGAAAAGTGCTATGCTAAGCCCAGACTCCCTAACTTTAAGATTCCTTCAAACAACCTGAATGTCAGATTTCCATAGAATAACAAAGGCATACTTCCCCCCATCTCCCAATCCAGTCGCTATGCTAACAAAACAAAATAAACACACATAAACATGTGTGTGTATGTGTGTGGATGGGGAAGGAATGGGATGAGGAGAATAGTCTGGGGCTTGGTAATTTAGGTCATTTAATCCAGCCTCTGGCTGACAGTTTGGTTTGCAAACTATCTAAAGAAGCAATTAGATAGGGGCAGCTAGGTGGTGCAGTGGATAGAGCACTGGCCCTGGAGTCAGGAGGACCTGAGTTCAAATCCAGCCTCAGACACTTAACACTAGCTGTGTGACCCTGGGCAAGTCACTTAATCCCAATTGCCTCACACACCCCTCCCCCCCAAGAGAAGCAATTCGATGGACCAGGTAATCTTCAAGGTTCCTTCAGGCTCTAACATTCCATTATCTATTTGTTACCTTGAATTGTAACATTCTATGTTCTAAGGTCTCTTTCAATTCTAAATTTCTGTGTTCTGGGTTCTAACATCCAATGATTCTATAAGCCTTAAGAATTAGAGTAAACATCACTAGCTTTCCTTGTCTAACAAGAAACCTGAGAACTTAACTGGTGTTTCTTGTCACTCCAACTAACATATGGCGGCTTCGTCTCCAACAGCACTCCCTGGGTGAATTTTTAAGTCACAGGATAGAGTGGGGAAGCCCAGTAAAAAATGTCCAACAAGATGGAACACTACATTATTAGACACAGCATCATAGGAGGGAGACAAGCAATAGAATCAAAGAGACTAATTTCAAGACATTTGGAAACTCTCAAGACAATATAAAATTCAAATCCTGGGAGACTCAGACCTTGGCAAATCTGTTTCACTAAACACCAGACCATTTCTATTAATGGCTACAGAATTAATAATAATTCTTTTACAATTATGGGTTGCAGAGTAACTTAAAGAATATAAATCCCTACGCACCCAGCATTATTTACTGGGTTACCATTTTATAAGCCGGTTAAGTAGAACTAGTAGGTAAGTAACTAGAAGCACAAAGATTGGGTGGGGAAGGAGTTAGAACAAAAACTCATTGCTTTCAATTGCCCATTATAAGCTGAAAGTGAACATTATGCACCAGAGGGAAATGCTTAGCTCTTAAAAACTATTCTTTCACACTTGCTCTGAGCAATTACATACTCCAGAAAAACATAAGGAAGGAGGGCACAGGAAAAACAAAAAGGGCCTCCCTTTCTTTCCTGCCTTCCTTTTTCCCTTCCCAATTCCCCCCCTCACATGTATGTATGCATTTAAGTAGACATAAACACACATGCATACTGTTCTTTCCTTGGTACCCATTCCAAAGAGGATGTCCCCAAGTATGTAGACCTTAGGTTAGATTCAGGATAAGTTCTGAGAACAATATACTACTCTCAAAAAATCTTTAAACTATTAAACTAGCCTGTTTGCAGGTGGAAACGATGAGTGCATGACAGGAAGGAGGTAGATGGAAACTGCCCCAAGCAGAAGAGCTCGATTCTGCAGATTCTGCAAGTCAGGAGGCATGAATTCCCATCCTTTGTACCCAGTGTGAATTTGGTGGGTCACCTCCCCAGTTTGGGGTCAGTGTGTTTCCTCTTCTGCACACAAGAAGGGTGGTTAGACTTGATGATGACCCGCCAGCTCCCACAGACTATGATTTTATTTTAAACAATGATGAGATATGAGCACATGTTGACTTCAGAAAGGAATGAACCTTCTTTCAAATATGAAAAGGTGAGAGCATTATACAACAGGAGGATGTGGCTATCTACTATTATTTATCTTATCTGGCCTGCATCATAAAGGCAGTCCTACACTGCAGTAGAAATAACACTACAGCAGTGGTGGGAAAAGAGCATAGTGAAAGCTTTGACATATTAGATTCATTGAATGTTAAATTGACCCCAGAACACAAAGTGTTAAAACTATAAAACAACCAATATCAATAAACATTTACTGTGTTAAATGCTGGAATAGAGGACTAGGAGTCAGGAAAACTTCAGTTCGAATCCTGCTCAGATACTCCCTAGCTATATGACACTGGGCAAACCACTCAAACTCTCAGTACCTCTGTTTCCAATCTGCAAAATGAAAACAGTAATAGCAACCTGCTTAACCAGGTAGTTGTGCACATCTAATGAATCATCACATGTAAAGCACTGTTCAAACCTTAGAGCACTCTATAAATGCTAGTTATTACTCTCACAGAAGGCCTTTTATGCACACTTATTTGTAAATCTGCCTAGACCTTGTTTTTGACTTTCTTTATATCTCTACTACTTAGCACAGTGTCAGGCACATAGTAAGCACTTAATAAATGCTCCTTGACTAACTTCTGGATTTAGAATCAAGAGACCTGGGTTCAAATTTTGCATTCAACATTTTCCTAAATCTGTGACTCTGAGTTAGTAATTTTAACTCCTTGGAGACTCTGTTTTCTAATTTATAAAGTGGGGACTCCTTTAAGTTGTGCTATTATTATCGGAGCTCAAGTGAGATAAAGCACATAAAGCACTTGACAGGCTTTGAAGTGCTATATAAATGTCAATTCTTTTTAAAACTTAATTATAATTTTAAAACTTAATTATAATTTTAAAACTGAACATTATTAAATAATGATAGTACCTAACATTTATATAGCATCCATGATTTGCCTGTCACTGTGTAAGCACTTTACAGATATTATCTTACTGGATCCTCACAACCACTGTGGGAGGTGCAGTTGCAAGAACTGTCAGGGTCCTTGATAGCCACTGCATAAATAAGGCTGTACAGATTACAGACAACCAGGTATATGGAAGTTTATTTATCCATTCAAGAGTCTGACACACACCCTCAGTGGGTGATGGACACGTGTGTCTTACAATTCAACAGATGGCATGTATGTAGTAGACTCTCCTGAGCTACAAGATCCAGAGTGTGGGGATGATCCGCTGGGGCGTGGCAGAGATAAAAAGGTACATTTTTAACAAAAGAAAAAGGACGCTTAATTTAGTACAAAAGAAAAACCGCATTCTTTAGCATTCATTAAGTCAACAGTTGAAGAACATAACTAGGTAAGAGTTTTGGTGCTAACCCAGGAAGCAAGGGCTTCCTGCTCAATATTCTAGCCAATTCAACATCAAATCAGAACCCCAGGATTGGAAAAGACATCAGGAAGCATTGAGTAGAACTATTTTTTGAAACAAGAGACCCTTCCTACCAGGTCCCAAACAAGTGTTCATCCAATCACTCCTTTTTTAAAAACATTTTTTTTTTTCGGAGCAGCTAGGTGGTGCAGTGGATAAAGCACCAGCCTTGGATTCAGGAGTACCTGAGTTCAAATCCGGCCTCAGACACTTGACTTACTAGCTGTGTGACCCTGGGCAAGTCACTTAACCCCCACTGCCCAGCAAACAAAACAAAACAAAACAACATTTTTTTTCTATGAACAAAAATCTTAACTTTTTTCCTTCCCGCCACTCCCCTCATTTTTCTCAGAAAAAAAGAAAGTGAAGCCCTTTTAAATATATGTGCAAAGTCAAACAAAACTAATTTGTCCAATCACTCCTAAAAAGATCTTCATTACTGGAGAAATTCACTATTTCCCAGTCGTTGTTCAGTCATTTTTCAAAGTTGCATCTGACTCTTCATGACCCTATTTGGGGTTTTCCTGTCAGAGATACTGGAGTGGTTTGCCTTTTCCTTCTTTAGCTCGTTTTACAGATGAGAATTGAGGAAAACAGGGTTAAATGACTTGCCCAGGATCGCACAGCTTAGTAAGTGCCTGAGGTCGAATTTGAACTCAGGTTTGAACTGAGGAAGATGAGTCTTCCTGACTCCAGACCCAGCACTATATCTACTATGCCACCTGACTCTCCCTGAAGATGACCCATTTAACTGCAGGAAGCCTTTTTAGTTCCCATTCTCCCCTACTCCTGGTGCTTTCTATCTACTCTAACTAGTATGTATATAGTTGTTTGCATGTCCATCCCCATCTGGATGGCAGGGACTGAGTTGTTGCCTTTCTTTATCTCCAGTGTTGGGCAAACTGTCTGACACATATATTAAGTGAACTTAATATAAAGCTTGCTGCTTAACTTATTTCTCATGCTGAACTAAAATCTCCCCTTTTCTAGAGGACAGCTAGGTGGCTTAGTGGATAAAGCACTGGCCCTGGATTCAGGAGGACCTGAGTTCAAATCCAGCCTCAGACACTTGACACTTACTAGCTATGTGACCCTGGGCAAGTCACTTAACCCTCATTGTCCGGCAAAAATAAACAAACAAACAAATCTCCCCTTTTCTAACTTCTTTTCCACTGTCCCTAATATCATCTTACAAATACCATGGAACTGCAAAATGTGAACATTCTATTACCTTAGCTCAAAATACATGCATAGCCATCTCTGAATACTGGCTCAGATTCCCTAAGTCCCTGTAATGCTTGAGTTCAGTGTTGAAGATAATGATAATTCAAATTTATATAGTAGTTCATGATTTAATAAAGAACATTCTTTATAACAATCCATTAAAATAGATTGTACAAGTATTATTATCCTCATTTGCAGATGAAGAAACTGAGGATCACTTGCCCAGATTCACCAAGTTAATATATGTCAAGAGGGTATTTGAACCTAGGGCCCTGACTACAACATCACTGTTCTCTTGGTGTCATGGTGGGGGGAAAAAATTGATTGAAAAGATTGTGTCAATATCCTGGTCGCAATATTTGCTAGTTGTGGGACCATGGCCAAGTTAAGTTCTCAGTGACTCAGCTTCCCCATATGTACTACCCAAAGCCTGTAGGAATCTACTTCTCAAGGTTATTGTGAGGATCAAATGAAATAATGTATGGAAAGCATTCTGAAAACCTTTTAAGTGCCAAATAAATGTTAGCTATTAGTATCATTTCCATCATCGCTCCCATTAGAACCCCTGCTGCCTCCCAGTCAGTATGTGCTCAGGAAACATAGACTAATGCTAGTTCTGGATCACCCCACGTATCTGATGTCATCAATGGAATAAACTGTTTTACATAAGGTTCCAAATCCTGAAACCCTGTGCCTTGCCCTGTACTTGAGATTTACTCTCAGGAGAAATGAAAAGGCAAGGTAGTAATACACTTAGTAATGACACTGTAGTTTCCATGGAAACTTTAAACCACTAAGTACTAATAAGTAGCAAGATACGCTGCTCCCTGAAAGAGATCCCCTTTGAAAGTGAGAGGGGGGTAAAAAACCTAAACAGAATTATTAGGCAGTTGGCCATGGAAGAGTGGGGTAGGTGGGGGGAGGAGAATAAGCCATACTCAGCTTTTATAAAAATTTTTAAATAAAAAATTTGGGAGAAAAGTCCAGCTTATACTCTGACCCCTGGTAATACTCTATTCTCTTCCCTGTGCTCTCAAAGGTTATGCCAGTTGAACACAAATTTTTACAGGGTCTGCCAAGGTAAAAATATTTCAAGTAAAGCCCAGTAAGAGACAAACATCTAAGGAGCAGCCAAGACAAATTTAAGAGATTGGCTCATCACCAGCATATTAGAGAATGGGCTACACATCAATTGGAAGGTATAGTGTCCAGGACGAGGGAACTGCAGTATCACACATAAAAAATGTGGTACTTAGAACTATGTATATAGGAAGGATACTGATACATTTGGAGTGTTTCCAAATGGGAACAAGTAGGATGGTGAGAGGATTGTACACTATGATACATGGGGAACAGCTGAAGGACCGAGAAATGTTTATCCTGAAGAAGGGAAGACATGAGAAGTGACTTCAAATATCTGAAGGACTGAAAAAGGACACATAAAAGAGGTCTGTTCTAATTGGCTCCTGAATGCAACAGAAGGAACAGTTTGGCTCAATAGAAGGAAAATTTCAGAGAATCACAGAAATCCAAAATCTTCCAGGAAGAGCTGGCCTCAATTTAATAAAATGTCAATGAATTACAGATTTAAAGGTATCATAGGCTCAAGGACAGCTAGAAGGATGCTTGGACAACACACAAGTTCAACATTACTGAGTCCTTAATTTTGTGAATGAGGGGCTAAGAGATGTGTACAAATCCAGAGGTCATAGTAAATAGGAGAGTTTGGGTTTTAATCTAGGTCCTGACTCAAGTAGTCTTTCCATGGACTCACACTGTTGTTCAGAAACCATCTAGTCAAAACAGCACATGACTGAGAATACCCTCCATAACCTTTGGCTTCACTTTGAACCTATCATTGCTCCAGCTCTGATTCATCACTGTCCTTCTTAAAATATGGCACTCTGAATAAAAACACAACCTCACAGGTGTAGCCTGGCTAGGTCAGAGTAGAGACGGGCTACATCTCTTGTTCAGGACAAGAGCTCACTTAATGAGACCTAACATTGCATTGGTTTTATGGGCTACCATAAGGAAATGTTATCTAAAAAAGCCTTTCCCATGCTGTGCTGGTAAAGGTGATACAACTTTACATTTATCCCAGTTATATCTCATGTTCTTAGTGTTGTCCAACCATGGAATGGACTGCCAAGGAAGGCAAAGAGTTCTCGATCACTGGAGATCCTTGAACTGAGAGGCTGGGATGATGGGGAGGGATATCTGCTTAGGTAGGGGCAGCTGGGTTAGGTGGCTGCTGAGGACCTGTCCAAACCAGAAAGTTATGATTATTTTTGCCACAGCAACCCAATTTATTTGGTGAAGGACAGCTAGATGATGCCAGGCTTGAAGTTCAAATTCAGACTCAGACATTGACTACCTGTGTGATCCTGAGCAGGTCATTTTAACCTCTATCTTCCTCAGTTTCCTCCTCTATAAAACAAGGATAATAAAATAATGATAGCCATGTACCTCCTAGGGTGGCTACAAGGATCAAATGAGAAAATATCTGTAAAATGCTTAGCACAGTGCCTGGCATATAACAGGCTCTATAGAAATGATGTTATCTATTTATTATTATTATTGTTGTTGTTGTTGTTATTAATAATAATAATAGCAATGGAGAGGCTATTGTCTATGGTGATGTAAGGAGTGCCCATACCAATTAAACTGAAGAAACCTGAAGTACTGATGTGAAGGAAGGGTACTTTGACAAGACCCAGAAAAAGGACTGGATGTAACCCTGTCAACAAACCCAATCTTCTGCTTGGCTCTAAAAGCTCCAAAACACAGCCTACTCCTGCAAAAGAGGTCTGACACCACCCTCAGGAGCAGAGGAAGCCACAGGCCAAGAGGCGTGTGCCTGGAGCCTACAACAGCTAGTGCCTGGCAGATTCTGAGTGACAGTCTGTGCCCTTTCTACTAATAAGCTAGAAGGTGGAGGCCCCCAGAATTCATCAGAACGCTCTCCAGATAGCTTCTGAACAGGGGAAGAGGCCTGCAGCTGCTGAACACTCCTCTAATTGGATTCAGAATAGGACTTCTCATCCAACTACAGCTCTGCAGAGAGGACAGGGAGCCAATTAAGCCCCGTGCTACAAAGTTTTCGGTAACTATCCTTGAGCCAATTTTATCTAATCACCACTTTGGTGACAAGTGCCCAGTATCATTAGGGCTGGAGGATGCCCCCTGAGCTGCTGGGGCATATTATGAAGGCTACACAAAGTGAATTGGGGGTGGCTGCCAATCCTGCTACCAAGGAGAATCAAAAGAACTTTCTTCCTGCAAACTACGTATATCTGAGTCATGACACTTTCAAGTTTATAAGTTTATATTCTCCACATCTCCCACGTATCCAAAAAAACTCCTTCCTCGTGCCTTTGCTCATGCTGTTCTGTATGGCACAGGGGGGAGAGTACTGAGTCTATCTACAGCCTCAGGACCTGGGTTTGGATCCTAACTCAGCTACGGGCTAGCCAAGTAACCCTAGGCACTCGGCTCCACAGGGCCTATAACCTGGAGGACTGGACCAGGTGATCTCTAAGATCCTTTCCTGATACAATTAATAAGAGTACCAATTTGGAATATTTTCTCATTACCCCGACTCCTGAAATGTTCCTCATCCTTTGAGAAGCCTTTCCCTCTTATCTCTCCTTATTCCCAAGTCCTCAAGCACTCAAAGTTTATACTCCATGAGCCAGTACTTGAGGTACAGTTGCATAAGAGTGGGTACTTATGTGTGCACATGTACATGTGTGATTAGTGTATAGATACTATACATACTCTATCAATTGATTGATAAATAGTTAGACATTAGGGAAGGGAAATGTATACATGTGTCTATGCATGCAAATGCATGTGTATGTATGTACAGATGTATTTTTGTTTTGAATCAGACCCATGACTTCATTAGGAAAGGCGACAGTCAAGGAGCAAACTCCCTTGGCCAACACAAATTAGCACTCGCTTTTTAACTCTGTAGATTTATGAGGGGGCAGCTAGGTCGTGCAGTGGACAGAGCACCAGTCCTGGAGTCAGGAGTACCTGAGTTCAAATCCGGCCTCAGTCACTTAACACTTACTAGCTGTGTGACCCTGGGCAAGTCACTTAACCCCAATTGCCTCACTAAAAAAAAAGATTTATGAGTTTCCTGGGGTACCAAGAGCTAAAGTGACCTCTCCAAAAAGCTGAAAAGTAGGACCAACTCAGGTCCTCCTGACTCTAAGGTTTGCTATCCATTGCCCAACAATTCCTCCCCTGCCCATCTAGATAGAGTCTGTCATTTGCTGTTCTCAAATTGTTTCTTCTCTGTCAGTCTTGCTTGATCTGAACAAGTCAGCTTTGTGAGGACAAGGACTCAAACTTAACCCTAAACTTCAAAGATATCCCCTCATAGAGTCCATCACAGTTTTTCACAATGAACTTGTAGAGTGATCAACACAGAAAAGCAGAAAGAGCAAAGAAAAGCAATTGTCATTTTCCAGCTTAAAAATAGAATGACTGTCTTCTCTATATCTCTCTTTTTCTCTCCATTGATCCATAAACATAATTTCTGGATAAGGCACTGAGGTTGATATATGTTGTTATTTCTTCTTTTCTTTTCTTTCTGGTGAGGCAATTGGGGTTAAGTGACTTGCCCAGAGTCACACAGCTAGTAAGTATCAAGTGTCTGAGGCTGGATTTGAACTCAGGTCCTCCTGACTCCAGGGCCGGTGCTCTATCCACTGCACCATCTAGCTGCCCCTATGTTGTTATTTCTAAAGTTGGTGTCCCTAAAGTAGGTGTTGGAAGGCCTTGCATGGAAAGCACCTCCCAGTTAACAGTACAGAAATGACTGCAATCACTGTAAGACTCCTATGGTGGTAAGGGCTTACTGTCAGACCCAGAATAAAGAAAAGTGACATTTCAGGTGGGAACAGTATAAGGAGAGGGAAAGGAAGAGGAAGACACACACACACACACACACACACACACACACACACACACACACACACACACACACACACACGCGCGCGCGAGTCTTCACTCACCTCATGAGAGTTGGTGCCATGAGCCACTCTGGTTTTGCAAACTATCAGCAAGGGGAAGAAACAAAAAAGAAATGAGTGAAATAATTAAAGAAGGTGACTAAAATTACCAAATTTCCCAAGAGACACAGTGCCTAGTGACCAGAAGAATGCCAGTAACATATTGAATGTTTCTAACATTCAGTGGCAAAGATACCTTGGGGGTTCTAATACTATCTACATCCAGAATATTACCAACAAAAACTGAGCCCCTTGCAAATCACTTAATGTTACCCTAATGTACATCATGGGGAAGACTGCCCCCTCCTGCCCCCCATGTCTATAAAAGGTATCAGCACTCTGCTCCTTTTTAAAAGGGACTCAGTGCCCCCAATTTACTAATGGTCACTCCCAAGATAGCCATGTGATTCCACCTAACATGGAATCCATTAGCCCAGACCCAGAAAACTCTTGGAAGAGAGATCTGGCTTCTGGCAAGTTTGTAGAACTTTTTAGTATTGTAGGCAAAATGCCTCCTTCTGGGACCATGTAAAGTATGTTTACATACTGAATGGGAAGGCCAGTCCATTTTTCTCCAGAAGCTGCATGGTGTCTTCTCCACATAAGCTAGTGAGCTCCATGAAAGGTGGGGAACAGATTCGTTCATCTACAAGACAAAAGAAAACAAAGGGTTTATGTGCCTGATCTGGGCTTTCTTTTTGGCCTTGTTTCAATTGAAAAGAAATGTGATTTTCCTGGTTCCCTGACTTGGGCTTGGAAATATGATTAGAAATTTCATCAGAAATGTAGTTCAATCATTTATTTATTAAGCATCTATTGTGTGCAGGGCACTAACAGGCTCAAGGTGTGGACACAAAATTTAGGTGGTGCTTTATAAACTATAAAGTCCCACCTAACTCTAATGTCACCTCTTTCACTAAGGCTTACCCAATAGCTAAGACATAACATGCTTCATTTTGCTTTTTCAAGCTTGTTACAGTGCCAAGACTTTGATCTCTGGTGGCAAGATTACAATAAATCCATGGTCTCAAGAAATCTTTAGGGCAAAGGATTCTCCCAATCCAAAGGATTCTTGTATCTAGGTTGGCATAGTGAATAAAGCACCTGGCCTGGAGTCAAGAAGACTCAAATCTGCCCCCAAACACTTACTAGCTGTGTGACCCTGGGCAAGTCATTTACCCTTTTTGCTTCTGTTTCCTCATCTGTAAAATTAGCTGGAGAAGATGGCAGCAAACCACTCTAGTATTGCTGCCAAGAAAACCCCAAATGGGATCACGAAGAGTCAGATACAACTAAAAATGACTGAACATTCTCCAAACTGTCTGCAGCAAATCTAATTCAAGCTGCCAGCATCTTGTTTTCCTTACAAAGGCACATTAAACGCTCAATATGATACACTACTGATAGTTTTTACATTTTAAAATAATATTTTACTGTATTTAAAAATATAAAAATTGTTCTTAGCTCCTAGCCTGACCCCAGATCTAGTCCAGTTCACCAAAAGATAAAAGACCCATCCCATATTTACATTCAGGTTTATTTGTGGCTATAACTGTGAAGTTGGCATAAAAAACATTCAGGGACTTACTGTCTTTGCTGTGATTATCTACTAAGGAGAGGAAAAATATCTGCAATGTTCAACTCAAACCTGAGGGCATTTTTGAAAGGATAGACTTTGTCACACTCCCTTACTCAAGAAACTCCAGTGAGTCACTATTACCTCTAGGATCAAACACAGAATCTTCTCCTTCGTGTGGAGTTCAAAGTGCTTCATAACCTCCCTCCATCCTCTTTCCAGTTTTCTCACACCTTCCTCCCACCACACACTCTTTGATCCAGTGAATTGGCCTTCCTTGCATTTCCTCTAGCAGCAAATCTTTCACTTCCTGGCATCTTCATTCTCAGTCTGGCTTCCTTAAGTTCCAACTAAAGTCCTACCTTCTATAGGAAGCCTTTCTCAACTCTTCTTCCATTCTAAGGTCTTCCCTCTGTTAAGATGGTCTATTTATCCTGTACATAGCTTGTCTGTTCATATTTGTTTGCTTGTTTTCTCCCTCATTAGGCTGTGAAGTCCTTGGAGGCAGGGCAGGAACTGTCTTTGGCCTCTTTTTGTATCCCCTGTGCTTAGTTCCTAGTACATAATAGGTACTTAATAAATGTTTATTGAAATGAACTGAATTCTCTGATGATAACATTGGCTGTGATCATCCTGGGACTTCCAGAAGACCACTCTTTCAGGGACAGTTAAGTCGAGTTTTGAAGTTAGAACATTCACATAAATGTGAGCTGTATCAAATATCATTGGCATTCTACATTTGATTAAATGTACTTGATATTTTGTGTCATCAGAATCTCATCTGGAATAGATTAGATATAAAAGAATCAGAAACTTAACTTAGTAATGTCTGATAAACTCCTATACATAAAAATACTTGAAAAAGAACTTCCTTATTTGAACAAGAATTTGTAGGTCAACTGGAAAGCAGTTTGGCAGGAAATAGGTTTAAACTAGTATCACATACCATAAACAACAATAAGTTATCAAATGAATATGACTAAATCAAAAGGCCACACCATGAAAAAAATTTTACCAGAGATTAGGAGGAATTATTTTTCACAACCACAGATAGTTAAGAAAAATTCTTAATCAAAGGACAGAAATGATCATCAAAGACAAAATAAGCAATTTCAAATACATAAAATTTAAAAGCTTCTGTACAAACAAAATCTATTTATCTACAATTAGGAAATTTTCATGTGGGAAAAGTCATTTGTTATGGGGAAAATTGGTTAGTGTGGGAGTCTTTAGGTATTCCTCTTTAAAGAACTGCACCCTCTCACACACAAATCCAATTAGAATAAAATAATATTTTATTTGGGTGCTAGACAAAGGAAACCTTGAGAGGGATCTCGAGGGGAGATAGGTATCTCAGAGAACCACATCTGTGGAACTATCTCCCTGAATAGGAGAAAGGCAAAAACTTTTATAGATGGAAGATGGGGAGACCACCACCTCACAATGGAATGTTCCCTTTGGGGGTGGGAAAAGCTTGAGTGAAGACTTGAATGAGAGGACTTCATAACTATACATTTTGTGGGTGCAAAGAACTGGAAATAAATTATAGTATAGTAATATAATGGAATATTGCTGTGCTTTAAGCAATGATAACTAGGAGGAATTCAGAAGAACCTAAGACTTGTGTGAACTGATGCAGAATGAAGTCATCAGTCCCAGGAAAAGAATCCACATGACTACTACTAAGCCAAATAGTTTGTAACTGTAATGAATAATCTTGGCCCCAAAGACCAGAGGAGTAAATGCATTTCTCTCCTTTCCTGTGGAAAAGTAGAAAATGGGGTTTGGAATGCTGTATTTGCATCTGTGGAGGTTGTTTTCACTCAAGTGAAAAGTCTTTCTTAAAAGGCAAAGTATAATAGGTAAGTGGATGAGTGAAGGTAAAAAGTACAACAGGAAATGAAAAGACATAAAAACATAAGACATAAATAAAAAAGTAAGGTGGAAAAAAGAACAAGACTCTTAGTTGCCATTCTAAAGCACCAAATTTTTCACACTGTGAATGTTTGAGTCCTATACTCTGTCACTGCCATTACCTCTGGGTAATTAGCAATTTCCCAAAGGTGTTCTTGCCAGATGTCAACACTCACTGTGCCTTAATGCAGTTCCTTGCTTTTCTTACAAACCAATAACACACTGAGCTTAAAGCCAAAGTTGCTGATGTTCACAGAGGAAGAGTCTAGAAATGTGAGGGATGGACAAAGTCCAGTGGGAAAACCTCATAGTGTTTGAAAAATTCGAAACTGATATAGTAAATAGGAGCTATATTATTAAAAGAGGCAGGAGCAGTGCTGAGACTAATCTGGGCTTTAGTGTAGGCTATGTACTCCTGGGCACAGTGTGGTACTATAGTGGGACTCCAAGAAACCTAAAGATTCCAATCCCCAAGGAATCCTTAAACTTTCCTGAGGGAAAAACAGCTCTGCCTTCCACCTCAGGAATAAGGTGTGGTAAAGCCTGACCCTGGTACCATAGGATAAGAAAAACCAAGGTCTGTACAATGATATGCAAGATATGGATGGGTGCTGCACATCTTACTGATGCCCCATTATTCCAAAATCCCCTGCCAGTTGTTTGGTCCTTCCCAGTTTTGCATTTCCCTAACAGTTGCTTTGTAATTGCCTCTCCTTTCTTTGTTTTATAAACATACAAAAAGACCAGGACTTCTCTTACCCAGGGACACAGTTTCCCATAGTGATTCTGTCTCCCTGCCATATATTCCTCTATCCTCATAAAATTTTTATTTCACAAGATTCATGATGAGCCTCCAATATGTAGGGGGAGCTAGCCTCCCCCCATTCAGGTTCCAAGTCCCTCAAAAAGTATACTGAAAAAGAGCACTAGACTGAAATTAAAATATTTGGGATTGAGTGATCTTGGGCAAGTGACTTCAACTTTAATAGTACACAGGAAGGGGACAGCTAGATGGCACAGTGGATGGAGCACTGGCCCTGGATTCAGGAGGACCTGAGTTCAAATCTAGTCTCAGACACTTGACAGTTACTAGCTGTGTGACCCTGGGCAAGTCACTTAACCCTCACTGCCCTGCAAAAAGACAAAAAAAAAAAAAAAAAAAAGAAATAGTACACAGGAAGACAGACTAGCAGGCAGGGGCATAGGGCCATCCCCATGGCCTGAAACACATTCCCTCCTTACCTTGGAATCCCTCCTTTCCTTATGCAAAATGGGGTTCTTAGTTACCCTTAGAATTATATTAGTTCACCTTGGGAATCCCATGGGTTGAATTATTTGAAGGAAAAGTCAATCATGTGGGATGTTTCCCTTTTGTTATCACATATATTCCTTTTTTTAAAAACTGTTTTACCTTTAAGCTACGGATGTTTCTGTGGGAAGAACTGTGGTATTTTTAGACACATAAGATTGCCTGGGAACCTAAAGAGCTGGAGGTGCCTAGAAAGACACCAAAATGACAAACTACAGTCTACACAGTTGTGCTGATTTTTCACAAACAGCATTTCCTCCAAGAACCTTCAAGGCCTTTTACAAAGAGGAGGGTAGAGGGGCAGTGGGAGTGACTATGAAGAAGGTGTAGAAGCAGCGAATGAAGCACCACTCAGAATTCAGGGTGTCAAGGAACATAATGCAATGCAGAGAGGAAAGAGCACTACTGGTCTTAGAATCAGAGAGCCTAGGTTTGGAGCTAGGGAAGCCTAAAAGTGCATTAAGACTTTGGGAACACCCTGTATTCACTAGAACTGTGACTGTAAACAAATCTCTTTAGCTCGCTGAGTTTCATTTTTCTTATCTATTACGTTAAAATCCATGCCTCTACTAGAGGGGGTGTTGTAAGCAAGAAGTTTCCTAAAACATAATACCGTTGATAGGAACAGGGAAAGGAACTGGACCTATGACTTCTTTGGTATAAGAAGCAGCCCTTACCAGTGCAAGTCAGTCTACAATTTACAGTCTTAGAGAGTTGTTGTTGTTCTTTGTACTTAATTCATTGGGAGGGGATGTCATGATTGCAGTGAATTGGATATAAGTGAGGGAGGGCTGTGCAAAGTCAAGACTCACTCCTCCAGAGTCATCTGGTCCTGTAAGGGGGGTTTAAAAAAGATCCCCCAGGTTTGTTAAGCCCCATACGGGCCACCAATCTGTAAGGCCAAATTTAATATGGGAAGACTTAATTGGGACTCAGAAAACAACATGGGACCTCTAGGGCCCAAGCCTCCTCTCTTTCACACTGCCCCCTCCCCAACTGTTTCTCCCATACTGACAAGAAATGAGATTTAAAAGCCTCTTCAAAAAACAAAAAAGCAAAAACAGGGTTTATTGATGAGAACAAATTTAGAAATAAGAACAAAGCAGGAAATACGACCTGTGAACTCGCCCACCTGACTCAACTGCTACACATTTAACTCTCTCTAGTCCCCTGTGCGTCTGCATTTAACTCTCTCGTCTGTCTCCTCGTCTGTCTCCTCCTCCTCTTCTCCCCTTCTCTTCTCCACCCCTCCAGAACAAAAAACCCCTTCTCTCACAGGACACCTGGGCCGGCCACCCACATACCCCAAGCTAATTCATTGACACCCCTAGGGATGACACCCAAGGCCTCCTGGGGCACAGAGTTTCCTTGTGCAGCCTTGCTTGGCACCAGGACTTGGGTTTTTCATGCAAACCCCGCTGGGTGGAGGGAGCCAGGGCATGCCCAGAGCAGAGGGAGCTGTGCAGGGTGCACTCAAGGTTTTCTAGTTTTAGCCAAAGATGGGGTCCCCAAATCGCAAACAATTGTTACAGTTCATGGGCAAGACAACTGTAAATGTCCTCAGATGTTTGAGGCAATTGGGGTTAAGTAACTTGCCCAGGGTCAGAAAGCTACTGTCTGATTGAATTTAAACTCAGGTCCTCCTGATTCCAGGGCCAATGCTCTATCCACTGCTTCACTTGGCTGCCCTCTAGCAGTCTTAGAGAGTACTGAGAAGTTATAAGACTTGCCTAGGGCAACAGCCATATTTGTCAGAGGCAGGATTTGAACCCAGGACTTACTGGCTCTGAGGCCAGTTCTCTAGCCCATGCCTAACAGAGTAGGCAGATGCTCAGTAAATGCTCGTTGAGCTAACTCTCTTCTCAATGTTACACTGATTCTGAGTCTATCATTCTTGAGATAGAACTATGGCTTCCGGGATTCATATAACACTTTGGGATCTGGTAAGGAGAATATCTAGTATTTACATTATTTATATTTGTATAACATGAGGACTGAAGTCACTCTTTCTGGGTTCTTCTTTACCTTTAAGAAGCACAACCTCTCCCCCACCCGTTAATTTCTTTCCTCTCTAGAGGAAAGTGCTTTTGTCTCTCTGATGACTGAAAGGATATGCAAAAGTTCATACTATTTCTTTAAAATACCTCCTTTAAAAATAATAAAATAAAAATAAAATAAAATTTCTCCTTTCTCAGGAATGAAGAAAAAAATCAGCATATGAATGATTGCACTGAATCTCATGAAATGACCCATTTTTAAGTTCAAATGTCCTTTGGAAGTCCACAACAACTATATAAGGTAATAGTGCTCTGATAAGAGAGGGCATCTGATATAAATCCAGGGATGGAACATTCCACAGTTATGTAATTTCTATTCCAGCCTCAAGGGAAAGCCCCATTATAGTTGAATGAGTTAAGGAGAACAGCCAGTATCTCTCCCCCTCCCCCATTCCCTGGTCTCATGGCCCTGTGAGAATGCAAAGGAGGCCTATGTTAAATATTAGATGGTGAATAATAAATGGTAGAGCACCAACAAGCTCACGGAAATGGATCAGGGCATTCACAGTCTAAGCACAATCAATACCTGCAGGTTCCAGGGGTAAAATACAGGGAAACATTTTTATGGGCTCATATTCACTCATGAACATTGAAGTGTGGGTGAGTTTGGATCAGAAGGACCAGTCACTCAGGCCAAGGCCTGACAGTAACACTAACAGAGAGCAGAAATATTCTGATGAGAGAGAAGGTCAGAGAGGGACAAACCAAAGAGTGAAGTCAGAAAGGCCAGCCCACAGGGGACAAGGTCTGCAGCATGGAGCCTCTGGGCAGCCAAAGACAAAATCTGTCTACCCTATATACAGTGTTTCTAACACCCAGCTCTCATGAGGACTCAACCACCCTCTACTACAGAATGTTCTCATCATATCATATCTCTTCAATATTTCTGCCCCCACAAAAATATTTCATCCAACCCTGCTGCCATTCCCAGGAACAGGTTATTATCAGATCATTTTACCCTAAGAAGTGAGAGAGGAAGGGACTTATTCCTGTTTATTCTTTCAATTCAACAAAGAGGGGGCATCTAGGTGGTGCAGTGGATAGAGCACTGGCCCTGGAGTCAGGAGGACCTGAGTTCAAATCCAGCCTCAGACACCTAACACTTGCTAGCTGTGTGACCCTGGGCAAGTAACTTAACCCCAATTGCCTCACCACAAAAAAACAAAAACCGCAGTCAATTCAACAAAGAGTTATCAAATGATTAGTACAAGGCACTATGGCAGATACAATGATGAATAATGAACTATGCCTATCTTCAAGTGGTAGACATAACAACTATAAGGTGTCCGTTCTAGTTCTAGTCCAATTTTTAAAATAATAAAAGTTCTAGTCCAATTTTTAAAATAATAATAAATATTTTTATTTAAAGTTTTGAGTTCCAAAATCTATCTATCCCCCATTCTCTCTCTGAGGGGTAAGCGATCAGTTATAGGTTATACGTGTGTAATTATGTAAAACATTACCATTAGTCATTTTGTAGAAGAAAACTTGAAAAAAAGAAAAAAAATTAAAGAAAGTGAAAAATAGCATGCTTCAGTTGTTAAGTCAATATCAGTTCTTTCTTTGGAGGTGGACAGTATGTTTCAACATCAATCCTTTGAGACTGTCTTGGATCATTGTATTGTTGAGAATAGTTAAGTCATTCACAATTCTTCATCAAATAATATTGCTGTTACTGTGCACAACATTCTCCTGGTTCTGCTCACTTCACTATATATCAGTTCATATAAGTCTTTCCAGGCCTTTCTGTAGTCATCAGGTCTTTTTTTTTTTTTTTTTGGGGGGGGGGGGGGTGTGAGGCAATTGGGGTTAAGTGACTTGCCCAGAGTCACACAGCTAGTAAGTGTTACATGTCTGAGGCTGGATTTGAACTCAGGTTCTCCTGAATCCAGGGCTGGTACTTTATCCACTGTGCCACCTAGCTGCCCCCTCCAGGCCTCTCTGAAATCATCCTGCTTGTCATTTCTTATAGCACAGTAATATTTCATCATTATCATATACCACAGTTCATTTAGTCATTTCCCAATTGATGGATATTTCTTTGATTTCCAATTCGTAGTCACCACAAAAAGAACTGCTATAAATTTTGTTGTTGTTGTTGTTGGGTTTTTTGGTTTTGTTTTGTTTTGTTTTTTTGGTACATAGGTCTTTTTCTTTGGGGGATGTCTTTGGGATATAAACCTAGCAGTGGTATTGCTGGATCAAAAGGCATGCACAGTTCTATGGCCCTTTGGCCATAGTTCCAAACTGTTCTCCAGAATGGTTGGATCAATTCACAACTCCACCAACAGTGGATTAGCATTCCAGCTTTCCCACATCCCCTCCAACATCTGATATTTTCCTTTTTTGTTATACTTGCCATTCTGATAAGAGTTGTTTTAATTTGCATTTTTCTGATCAATAGTGATTTAGAGGGGCAGCTAGGTGGCGCAGCGGATAGAGCACCTGCCTTGGATTCAGGAGTACCTGAGTTCAAATCCGGCCTCAGACACTTAGCACTTAATAGATGTGTGACCCTGGGCAAGTCACTTAACCCCAATTGCCTCACTAAAAAACAAAACAAAAAAAAACCCCCAAAAACAAATAGTGATTTAGAGCATTTTTTCATGAGTATAGGTAGCTCTGATTTCTTTGTCTGAAAACTACCTTTTCATGTCCTTTGACCATTGATCAATTGGGGAATGTCTAGTCCAGTTTTAAACTTAAAACTCCACTAAGACTTTTTGGGATACCTTTTGTATCATTCATTGTATTTTATATATAATTAGTGCTATGAGAGATGTATTAACAGAGGAAGAAGAATTCTCTTCCACTCTGGATGATCAGGGGAAAGGTGACAGTCAATGGGGTCTCACTGAAGCATGTTAGTTGTGTTGGTGGGTTTTGGGGGGACAAAGGAGGAGCACAAAGGGTGGAATGTAATCAAAAGCAATGTTTTGAATAAATTTAGATGCATGGGCAGGAAGAATTAGGAAAAAGAATGCCAGATGTGGGAAGATGAATTAAGAACCTATAAAAATAATCTTGGTGAGAAGCAATAAAATCCTGAATTAGGGTGGTGGTAGGGGGAACTTGAGAAGAGATGGATTTTAGAGGTATTACAAAAATAAAACAGATGAAATTTGGACAGAGACTGAGCAATAGTACTAGTAGTGGAACTACTCATAACTCACATTCCTGTAGTAGTTTCCTCACAACAACTCTCTGGGGTAGGCAGCTTAAATATTATTATTTGCAAATAGTAAATATGTACAGATTAAGAAACCAAGGCTCAAAAGAGGTTGTCAAGGTATAGGCAATGAAATAGCAAGCAGATCATGAGGAAGCTGAGAAATAACAAATATGGAACTTAAGCCACAGGAAGAAAAGAGGTAATAGTAGTTTGAAGAAAGAACAACACTGTTGGAAAACTTAAGAATATTTTACAGGAAGAGAGGAAGTGGGTGGAAAGGAACTAAGTGAAGTCACGAGAAGGAGATAATGGAATTTTTAAAAGCCCAACTGAAAGTAGGTAAAGATTATATAAATGATGAGATTTGACTCTGGGCAGGGGAAAGAGCATTCCCATCCCCTCAGAAACAGGAAAAAAAAGAGGGTAGAAAATAGTAAATAGGTAAAGTACAAGATAAATGTTTGAGAAACTGAAAGAATGGAGGGAGTTCCTGTTAGTTGTTTTCCTCCTCTATTAAAAAAGAGACAAGATTATCACCAACTGAAAGGCAGATAAGGAGGTAGAGTTAATGGGGTTTTTGTTGGTTTGTTTTGGTGAAGCAATTGGGGTTAAGTGACTTGCCCAGGGTCACACAGCTAGTGTCAAGTGTCAGAGGCTGGATTTGAACTCAGGTACTCCTGATTCCAGGGCTGGTGCTATATACACTGCACTACCTAGCTGCTCCTGAGTTAATGTTCCAGGAAGAAAAGATCACAAATGGAGTTACTAAAGACATAACTGTCTTCCTGGCCCTTCTAATTCCTATTCTAAGACTCTCTCCAAACTAAATTGTCTCCCTGAACTTTGAAAACTTAAGATTGCTCCTGGGTGCTACCCTATTACAGCATTCAACAACAAGGGGAGATTTCTCACGGAGTTAACAATAGTCATTCTGGAAGGACTCAACACTTGGCACTAAAACGCACCAGAGAAGTCACAGCCCTCTTCTGTTTTTAGCTGCTGCTTGACAATTCCCTGATTTCAATTCCCCTTTCCGGGGCTGTCACATAGTCCCTAGTCCCCAGGGGTTAGGTGGTTTATTATGGCAGGAAACATCCCTATTCCACTGGGTAGTGGGATACAATGTTTTGCTATTAAGATCATGCACAGGAAAAGGTGGGACTAAAATGCCAAAAAGATTTTTAGCTTTAACTCTACTTTAAAAGAAAAAAAGTCATCAAAATAATCATGAAATAAACTTATGACTGCATGTAATAAGTGGCAAGTGGTACCATGTTAGCTATCTTTTGCCACCAGAAATGTGAACCAGAAACCTACCAGGCTTTTCTTTGGCAGCAGCTGGCAGCTTAGGGTGCTGTGCCAACTTTCAAGTTGGGATACGGTATACTGGAAAGAATGATGGATTATTGTTAGAGAACCTCATTGTGCACCCTGGGCTTTGCTAGTTACTACCTGTGTGATCTTGGGCAAGTTACTTAAAACTTTCTGGGCCCCAATGAGAAGCTTGGACTTGATGGACTGGAAAGTATTTTCCAGCTCTAAATCTATGATCCTTTTCAGAAGTTTGGCCTTTGGGGAGCTACCACCACTAAGTAAATGGTGCTGAATGATTAGGCTGCATAGATCAAATGGTTGCATTTACTGACAACCTGAACACCCTAAATAAAGCACCTGAATGAAAAAGAAAAGTTTTTCAACAGTAACAAAGAAATTTTAAAACAGATATATAGGGGCAGCTAGGTGGCACAGTGGATAAATCACCAGCCCTGGATTCAGGAAGACCTGAGTTCAAATCCAGCCTCAGACACTTGACACTTACTAGCTATGTGACCCTGGGCAAGTCACTTAACCCTCATTGCCTGGGGTGGAAAAACACACCAAAAAACCCACAACAAAACCAGATATATAAATGTATGTGTGTATGTATACCATGCATTTATAGATAGACAGAGTGTGTATCTATATGTGTATCTATATGTGTGTGTATATATATACATATATATATATAAATAAATAATATGGATATGTATATGTGTAAACCAGTGAGAGATTCCTTTAAATAACTCTTCTTCATAAAGTATACCTATATACTAGCAAGAAAAAGACTATTTGTAATTATGTTTTTTCTTGAAAAATGATTCTACTCAGGGGTAGCTAGGTGGTACAGTGGATAAAGCACTGGCCCTGGATTCAGGAGAACCTGAGTTCAAATCTGGCCTCAGACACTTGACACTTACTAGCTGTGGGACCCTGGGCAAGTCACTTAACCCTCATTGACCACACCACCACCACCACCACCACCCCCCCACACACACACACACAAAAGGAAAAAAGGAAAAATGATTCCACTTAAGCCAGATAGAGGTGTTTCAATATTTCAAGGCTCCATGATTTCCAGATATACGTACTTCTTTCACAACTGCAAATCACTATTCTTCTTTGCCTTGTAATCTGTATTGTACCCACAACTATAGCTACACATTATCTATAGTGTAAGCTCCTCAAGAGTAGGGACTTTGTCGACTTTCACAAGAACAGCTGGAGTCTAAATGCAGATCAATGCATACTTTAAAAAAAAAAAAAAACTTTATTTTGGGGGATGAGGGGAGTGGGAGGGTAGGTATTTTCTTTTACAACATGGCTAACATGGAAATACATTTTATAAGACTGCACATGGGGGGCGGCTAGGTGGCGCAGTGGATTAAGCACCGGCCCTGGATTCAGGAGTACCTGAGTTCAAATCCGGCCTCAGACACTTGACACTTACTAGCTGTGTGACCCTAGGCAAGTCACTTAACCCCCATAGCCCCGCAAAAAAACAAACAAAACAAACAAAAAAAAGACTGCACATGTATAATCTGTACCAAAGTGCTTTGCCTTCTCAAGAAGGGGTGTGAAGAAGGTGGGAGAGAATATGGAACATTTTTTTTTCTTTTTAAATTAAAATTTGTTTTTACATGTAATTGGAAAAAAATTACATTTAAAAAAAAATAAGGGGGCAGCTCGATGGCACAGTGGATAAAGCACCAGCCCTGGATTCAGGAGGACCTGAGTTCAAATCCAGCCTCAGACACTTAACAAGTGTGACCCTGGGCACGTCACTTAACCCCAATTGCCTCACCCCCCCCAAAAAAAGTAATGACTTTTCACTGTTTCCTGCTTTAAAGGACATGCAATAAGATCACATTTTAATGAAGGAGATAACAATACACATAAAATGTATACCGCATAAATAAGAAGCTAATACAAATATATAAAGTAATTAAAAGTAATTTAGGAGGGAGGGCTACCTTCTTTTGGGGGGAGGGGGATGGGGCAATGAGGATTAGTGACTTGCCCAGGGTCACACAGCTAGTGTCAAGTGTCTGAGGCTGGATTTGAACTCAGGTCCTCCTGAATCCAGGGCCGATGCTTTATCTACTGTGCCACCTAGCTGCCCTTGGGCTACCTTCTAATGAAGAAGTTCTCTGAAATTACCTAGGTTGGCCATCACACCACAGACATACACAGTCTAGTGTTGGGCCCATATTCAAAATGCTTTCAACTTGGTAGTAGGTCCTACTAAAGCTTGACTTTCTCTGACACAGCCTCTAAGAACTCAGGGTCACTTATATACCATGGCTTTGGAGGTGGGTTTAAGTGGAGAAGTACATGAAACTATACTAAACGGGACTACTTGTTTTAAACTCCCCAATTAATACTATCTATCCAGTGAAAGGCGATATATTTTTTGTGGAAATAACACAAAGGAATCCAAAGAGTTTGGATACTAGCCCTGGATGTCACTGTCAATAGCAGGCCCCAACTAGTTAGGTGTCAGGCTGGGCAAGTCATTTCCCCATCGACACTCCCTGTTCCTTCACTTGAAAAATGAAAAGGTAAAAGTAGATGATCTCTAAGGCTCCACCCCACATTCTATAGTCTATGTCCTAATCTTCAGAGTTTCCTTCCAGTTTCAACACTAACATTCTATATCCTAAGGCTCTTTCAAACCCAGAAATTCTATGATTTCATAATCGAAGAGCACTCAAATCAATTTCAAAGTGTACAGGAATAGCTAATGGAATTTATAAAGGAAAAAGACTAGTAAGTCAGTCCAACCATGGTGCAAACCACCTTTCTCCGTCCTTGGTAACCTTTTATGGACTCCTAGTTTCTAGAAAGAGAGACTCTGTTTACATGTTTTCCTTGTATGCTTGCAGGACAGGACAGGACAGGACAGGACAGGACAGGAAAGGACAGGACAGGACAGGACAGGACAGGACAGGACAGGACAGGACAGGACAGGACAGGACAGGACAGGACAGGACAGGACAGGACAGGACAGGACAGGACAGGACAGGACAGGACAGGACAGGAAAGGAAAGGAAAGGAAAGGAAAGGAAAGGAAAGGAAAGGAAAGGAAAGGAAAGGAAAGGAAAGGAAAGGAAAGGAAAGGAAAGGAAAAGGAAAAGGAAAAGGAAAAGGAAAAAGAAAAAGAAAAAGAAAAAGAAAAAGAAAAAGAAAAAAGAAAAAAGAAATCTACATTCAGAGCTCTGCTTTTTTCTGAGAGGGCACAC
This sequence comes from Dromiciops gliroides, assembly GCF_019393635.1. Taxonomy (NCBI): domain Eukaryota; kingdom Metazoa; phylum Chordata; class Mammalia; order Microbiotheria; family Microbiotheriidae; genus Dromiciops; species Dromiciops gliroides. The sequence continues at coordinate 212,051,816 of NC_057862.1, forward strand.
AGCTCTGGAGAAGAAAGAAAGTTCCATTCACTAGACTATCTCTGTTCTATTGTTTCTTTCCAAGAATAAGGGCTGTAGAAGCTGAGAAAGAAGTATCCACTGTTGTCTGTTCTTGGGTTAGCAATGAAACACTGATTTTTTTTTTAATCCATTAATTTAATTTTATTAAATATCCATTCAATGAATTTTCTGCTTAGTGGCCCGTTTTTTCCAAGCTTACAGGTCCTAGAGAAACAAGGCAGGTCTAATTTTGTAGAGAAGTCTAGAAAGAGACTCATGAAATCTGCTGAGATTTACCCTACACCAAAACTGGCCATCTGAAACATTTCTGCATTTTCTAGGCAATTACATAACAAATATTAAATGTTTCACATTTCTGTAGCACTTTTAAGATTTGCAAAATATTATTCTCTCAACCACTCCATGAGGTAGGAATCCTAAATAATATTACTCCCATTTTAAAGATGAGAAAACTGAGGCAAAGAGAAGTTCAATGACTTATCCACAGTCACACATTAAGTTATAAGAGTTAGAATTTAAATTCAAGTCTTAAGATTCCAAGGAGTATTCTTTCCATCGAAACACAATCACAACTCAAGGCTGATGAAACCAAGTGGTCAAACGTGGGAGGGACATTACTTGGCAAGACCATTTATCCAATCACCTTTGTGCCACACATCCATAAGAGGTTAAAGGAAGAGAACCAAGCAGGGAAAATTGAAGGAAATCATCTGTACAAGTCACACTTAGATCTACCAGGCATCCTAGCGACATAAAAGAGAATAAGAAAGATAAAATAATATTCACCCTGATCAATAACTTTTACCCCTCATTCTGTGTTACTTCTCAAGTCCAGTCAATTACCAAGACCTACTAATTCCATCTCTCTAAAAGCTATCCTATCCTTTTAAACTCACTTTGATCAGAGAGGAGAAATTTAACAGTTACTATTTTTTTTATTGAAACCTTTGGATTTTACATCATCTTTTGTCCAAATACACCTCCTATCCTACTTCCAAATATCATACACTACCACCCCCACCCACCCCCACCCCCCCCACCCCCCCAAATCCTCCCATTCTGTACCCAGTGAGGCATAACTATATCAGATGACTTGCTGTCTTGGGGAAGGGGGAGGGAGAAAAATTTGAAACTAATCTTATAAAAACAAATGCTGAAAACCATCTCTAAATGTAACTGGAAAATAATAAAACATTTATATGGGGTTAAAAAAAAAAAAGATGTGTACTGAGCAGTAAGAAATGATGTTTACAGAGAAGAATGGGAAGACTTGCATGTATTAATACAAAGTGAAGAGAGCTGAACCTGGAAAACAGTACACAGCTATGCTAGGCTGTGAGGATACAAGTACAAAAATATGTAATAACTACCTTTAGGGGTCAGGCAGCCAGATGAAGGAATTTGAACTTGACTGAAAGGAGGTAGTCAGGAAACAGTGAAGGGTCTGTGCAAAGTGATGTGGCCAAATATATGCACATGGGAAGACAAATACATATTAGGCAGTGTCTGGAAGATGATTTGCATTGGCAGAGATAGTGGAGTCAGAAGACCTTTAAGGTGACTTGAAATATTCCAGACATGTGTTAGTGAGGTCCATTACTAAGATGGGCTCAGTAAGCCTGGAAGTTAGAGAATGAAGAAGACATACTTTCTTTCTCCCTCACCCTTTTAGAGATAGGGCACCGTGTGGAATATTGCATATATGTTGTGCTTCATAATTGCTAAGTGGGTTACTTTTGCTGAACTGCTTTTTACCTTTTCTTTTAAAATAGCTGTATGTGCCAGGGAAGGTAGCTAGAGTATCTAATTGATCAGGGTTACCTTGCTGATCAATTATGATGTTTGAGGAAATGGTATTTTATCAGCTGAGAAGCCTGGAGGCAGGTTGATTCAATGCATGGGCATCTAACATTTTGAGGTCAGTCATTTATAGAAATCCAAGATGGCCCGTAAGATTTTTTCATTGTTTTAAATTCTTGTATCCTGTTGATTAAGTTGTGCAGCAGCAGGAAAGGAAAGCTAATTGGCATATTCATGAAAAAATGAGCTTCCTTTTCCTGCCAAACACAGAATGGTCCATTTCCAAGAGTTAAATGGGGGAAGGAGAGGGAGGGAGGAGAGAAAGAATTCTGACCAGAGATTCCACTGGGAAAGAGTCAAACATTTAGTGGATCAACTTTAATGACTACAATGGGACCAAACTCTTTAGGACATGAAATATAACCTAGGAGCCTACCAACAACTTTATTAAATTCAGGCCCCATGACCAACTGCAGCAAAAGAGCACACACAGTTTGAGAGAAGCTATTTCTTTTTTTTTTTTTTTTTGCGGGGCAATGGGGGTTAAGTGACTTGCCCAGGGTCACACAGCTAGTTAAGTGTCAAGTGTCTGAGGCCGGATTTGAACTCAGGTACTCCTGAATCCAGGGTCGGTGCTTTATCCACTGCACCACCTAGCCGCCCCCGAGAGAAGCTATTTCTTGCTGGAACCACTATGCCTGGGAATCTTCCCCATTCTTCCCCAGGGCCACCTCCTCTAAACCACTGTTGTACAGTCTCCCCCTCCCCGCCCCCACCCCCCAATCCCAACTACTATTTTTTCCTCTTCTCAAATACAGCGTATATTCACTAAAACTTGAGATTTTTATTCTGGTCTGCACCTCCTGCCCTGGGGCAGGTGACCTAGTGATGTGGCAATAACATTTTTAGGCCAACCTAAACCCACACCTCTCCTGGCTCCCTAGACACCTTCAATATATGCTGCACCACTGTCCACCTTTTCATCTGGGAACAATAACAAATTGAACACTACCATATTCCTGGAAAGAATGGGTGACTCCACTGCTCTATCACTCTATCCATCATGTCTTCCTGTTTCTTGAACTGGTCACCACTCCCATTATACTCTAAGCATTGCAGGGATTGTCTTGTTTTTCATATTTTTATCCTAGCTCTTGTACACTGTCTGGTAAATGCTGAATAAATGCATTCGATCATTCATTCATGGCACCTATGAAAGAAATTCTTAGAAGACTAGTTCAAAAGTAGAGGAAAGGGGAAGCTAGGTGGCACAGTGGATAGAGCATTAGCCCTGGAGTCAGGAGTACCTGAGTTCAAATCCGGCCTCAGACACTTAACACTTACTAGCTGTGTGACCTTGGGCAAGTCACTTAACCCCAACTGCCTCACTTAAAAAAAAAAAGTGGAGGAAAGCTAGGAGCAACTAAGGATGGGGCACTCCAAAAAGGTTGGCAATGAGTGAGGCTACCAAACAGGCACAAATAAACAGGAAAGAGGGAAGGATACAAGAATTTCAGACCCTAAAAACAAGTTCTTCATTCTTTTCCCTTTTTCAATTTCTTTATTTTCCTATCTTCCATACCACAAATTTGTTGGTTGCATGGGTGTTGTGTACAGCCATTAAGAAAATAGTACCTTACACTTGTGAAGCACTTTCTTCATCAACGTATTCTTCCTCCTCCCTGGCATTTACCTTTAATGTGAGCTTCACAACAACTGCCTAAAATGGGTGCTATTATTTATCCTTATTTAACAGATGAGGAAATTGAGGCTGAGAAGTTGTGACGTATAATAAGAATTATTATTAGTTCAACTTTACAATCCAATTAGTTTCACAAATGTTGGAGACTAAAAGGAAAAGAATACACAATCGGCATTATTGGCATATGTACCTAATAATGCTAAATGCTCTCTAGGCTACAAAGAAGTATTATATTCAAGATGGAATCTGACATCAATTTAGATGAAATTTGGTTCAAATTTATAGTCATGAGGCTTAAAAATTAATCCAGGCACATCCCCAGTTCACTATCCCCACTTTTTCCCAAACATCTATGTATACCCATAATCATAATTAAAAAGCATATTACTATTGGCCTAACAGGCTATTTCTAGTCGTGGAATTATGAGGTTTAGAGCAGGAAACTCAGAAATCATCTAATCATCATTTACAGATGAAGAAACCAAGGCCAAGAAACATGAAAGCTTTGCCCTAAGTCACAAATGAAGATAACGGTAAAGCAGGTCCCCTCTTCTCCTAACTCGCAGAATCATATGGTTGTATCTAGAAGAGACCAAATCCCTCATTTTACAGATATGGAAACTGAGGTTCAAATATCCAGGGAGTAAAAGGCAAAAGCAGAATTAGAATGTCTATCCTCTGACAACTGAAACGATTGGAATGAAGCCACCTGCTGGAGACTTACTGTAGAAGTTCCACCCATGAAGCGAAGATCTTTGAGGGCAAGACCAGGAGTCTTTTCTTTGGCGTCAGGAAGTGACGCGGGCTAGTGGGAGGAGGAAGGAAGAGACTGGCGCTCGGTCTGACTCACTTTCCTGAGGACGCTGGTGGAGAGGGGAGCTAGAAATGTGCTCTCCCTTTAATAGATAGGAATCTAGGCCTTTTCTTCTCTCTTTACCAAACTCTTATTCTCCTTAATAAATGCTTAAAAGTCTAACTCTTGCTAAAGCTTATAATTTATTGGCGACCACTCATTAGATATTTTAGACAGTTTAGCTTAGAATTTTAGCCCTTAACACTTCCAAATCTTTCTTTCCAATCTTTCCAGCAAACCACAATGATACCCCAATGATTCTATTTAACACATAATATCCTCTTTTACACAAGGAGATATACCTCCATTGCCCCAGTCCCTCATAGTAGCTTATTTTCCTGATTCTTGGAGTTCTGGGGCAGAGCCAAGATGGTGGAGGAAAGGCAGTGAGCTCTAGAACTCATGATAATAATAAGAATTGCTCCCCAAAAACCTCAAAATAATGCCATTCTTGGAGTAGCAAAATCCACAGAAGAACATGCTGAGATAATTTTTCCAACCAAAGACGGCTTAGAGGGTCGGAAGGAGGGAGCTGCTGTGCCAAGACAGGAGTGGAGTCCAACCCCACAGTCACGCTGACACAGATCCAGTCCCAGGAAGGCTGAGCCTCAGGAGGAGACACCCCCCCCCCAAGCCTCTGAATCAGCTGCAGCGCCAATGTCGTCTGGAACTAAGCTCATGGTCTGGTGAGAGGGCTGAGCCCTTGGCAGGGAGGAGATTGCAGGGGTCTCTGCTGGTGCTGAGGTGGAACTTGGGTTTTTCATCCATGCTGGGAACAACCAAGAAGCAGGCTTGAATAGCAGTGGCAAAGGTTGGGGAAGGGCACAGGCTCTTTGGTGCTAACAACCTGATTCCTGTTCTTGGCCCATGGCATACATGTATAACTCAGCCAGCTAAGATCACGTAGGCTGATCCATGGCCATGAGCTAATACAGTTAAGCTATGAAGAACAGGAGTCATATCAACAATTTGAAGCTCCTGAGAAGAATGCTCTGATCAAGCTAAACATTTCTTGTTTTTTTGCCATATTCTAAGCAGGAGCTTCCTGAGAGTTGAGACTTGGAGGTGCCTCTGCCCCTTTGTGATCATAACCAAATTATTTTGATTAGGACAGTTTTTGTATTACATAGAGTCAGGAGACAGGGGCAATCTGGATGAGGTTAAAAGATGACCACAATTACCAAAAATACTCATTTTTTGGTTCATAGTTTATAAATCAAATTAATTACTTAAATACTATCAAAATAACCTTCTTAATGCATAAATCAGACCATGTCACTCCCTTGCTCAAAAACCTTCCAAAGTTCTGTACTGACTTCAAGAGGGAATAAGAATTTTTTACAAATCTATTATGTGGGGCAGCTAAGTGGCGCAATGGATAGAGCACGGACCCTGGATTCAGGAGTACCTGAGTTCAAATCCAGCCTCAGACACTCAATACTTACTAGCTATGTGACCCTGGGCAAGTCACTAAAACAAAACAAAACAAAACAAAACAAAACAAAACAAAACAAAACAAAACAAAACAAAACAAAACAAAACAAAACAAAACAAAACGCAAAGCTATTATGTACCAAGTACTTTTAGGTACTTTACAATATTATTCCATTTGATCATCACAACTCTGTGACATAAAATTTAACCTGGTATTCAAGGACTTCTGGTTTTTTGAAAATATCCATATATGCCTCTGCTGACAACCCACTTTCTCTTCAACTCCTTACAATCTGGCTTCTGCTTCCAACTAATCTAATTAAATTTCTCTTCTCTTAAAATTACCAAAGACTTCCTAATGGCCAAACAGTCTAGGTTTTATTTCTTATCTTCCTTGAAATCTCTGAAGCCAGTGATAGTGTTTAAAATCCCCTCCAACTGAATGCCCTTTGTTCATTTTGTTTTAAGAGACACTACAGATTAGCCTTATTTTTATCTTATGCCTGTTGTCTTTGCTGGCTCCATAATACTTTCAGAATGGGGGTGGGGGTGGGGGTGGGTGGGAAGAAGAAGAGTGGCAGGCTTAACCTATCCTAAAGTCCTGCCCTTGCCTCTTTTATCTCTGCAATACCATTCACTCCCATAGTTTAAACAACTGCCTCTACTCCTTTCTGATCCTAAGATCTATGATCTCCAATAACTTACAGGACATCTCCACCTAGATATTTAACTGGCACCTTGAGTCTCAATGCATCCTTAAAGACTACAGTTTTTGAGTTGATTCTTTAGGATGCTCTAAGTATATCATCATATAATCTGCAAAGAGTGAAAGTTTTGTTTCCTCCTTGCCTATTCTAATTCCTTTAATTCCTTTTTTCTTCTCTTATTGCTATAGCTAACATTTCTAGTACAATATTAAATAATAGAGGTGATAATGGATATCCCTGTTTTACCCCTGATCTTATTGGGAAGGCCTCTAGCTTATCCCCGTTACATATAATGTTTGCTGATGGTTTTAGGTAGATACTGCTTATTATTTTAAGGAAAGTTCCACCTATTCCTATGCTCTCTAGTGGTTGGTTGGTTGGTTGGTTGATTGGTTGGTTTTTTGTTTTGGCAGTGAAGGTTAGGTGACTTGCCCAAGGTCACACAGCTAGTAAGTGTCAAGTGTCTGAGGCCGGATTTGAACTCAGGTTCTCCTGAATCCAGGGTCGCTGCTTTATCTACTGCACCACCTAGCTGCCCCCCAAAGTTTGCAATTCTTTCCAAAACTTCCTATTCTTTGACTCCTTCACATTCACTCAGAATGGAAGAAAATTAATCTCAGTCACACACAAAGGGAATAGCAGGACTGAAACATGACCTAGCATCACGTCGCACTCTGCCCATGAATAAGCCTCAATCTCTGAGTATTTCCTCATCAATAAAGCATGGATATAATCATACTTATATTACTATGATTACAATGACAGAGTCGACTCCTTCTCTACAAGCTATCCTCTTTAAGCTTCCAAGAGCAATAAAAGAAAACTGATTTGCCCAGAGTTACAGTCAGTATGTGTCAGAGGCAACACTTGAACTCAGGTCTTCCTGATTCAAAGGCCCGCTCTCTAACTAAAAAGAAGTATTAAGGAACAAGCTCTAGAGTATTCCTCAGCTTTGTTGGCAGAGCTATGTGAGCTGCATGTGACCTTGGAAATTATCCAGATCTTTCACATTACAGACAAAGAAACTAAGGCCAATGACTTGCCCCTGTCAGATTCCTGAAGTGCCACCATCCCAAAACAATCCTTTGAAATGCAGCTCTTGGCTTATAGGACTGACAGAATCCAAGAAAAGGAGCTGCACTCTTCATTGCCATGGTGTGCAGGGTAGCACACTGACCCCCCACCTGGCTACTTATAAGGAAGTGGGAAGGACCCTCTGGTGGGTTGTCTGAAAACAACATTAATGTCAGCATGTCAGTGGCTTATACTTTGGCTGGTTTTCTAGGCAGACACTCAGTGAACCACCCCAGGCCTGTCATCTCTCAGTGGGAACTATCATAGCCTGATTAAGCATTATATGGCTTACTAGACAGGCTATTTCCTTTCTGTCTGATTTATTTGGTGACACTTTTTAGGTTTCATGATTCCAGTTATTTTCTTTTTTGTCTGGTCACAGCCTTGAAAATGAAATGAAAACAGGCATAGACAGAGCCCAAAATTCCCAAACGGAAGAACTCAGCAACTATTGTTGCTGGAAATGCTAATTAACTGATGGTTGCAGCTGTTTAAGATTTTTTAACATCTAAACTCTCCTTCCTTCCCTGGGCCCCTAGAAAAAGAAGCTCATTATGGTTCAACAAAAGTTTTTCTTGTTAAAGAGGTGGATGGGACCTTAAAGATAAATCTATTCAGCTCTAACATTTTACAAATGAGGAAAATGAGGCCCAAAGAGGAAAAGTGATTAGCCCAAGACTGCTCAGATGATTTGAACAGATCCTTCAACTCCAAATTTAGCATACTTTCCCTTACAACCAAGATATGAGTCATGATCTATAGAGTAACATTTAAATTAATAGTAAGAAATATAGCAGCTCACCTTTAGTATACCTCAGAGGGATCCTCATAATGGCTACACAGTCCTTTGATACCTCCTAATTAACTCCCACACCACCTGATCACTCCATTCTGTCTGTCCCATAGCTCTTCTTCCTTCTGTGGCTAGACTCTTTGAGAAAGTTGTCTATAAGAGGTGCTTCCACTTCCTTTCTTTATAGTCTAGCATCTGACTTCTCCCATCGACTGAAACGACTAATAAAGGCTGGTTTTCACTCTGAAATGTATATTCCACCCTAAGTTACCAATGCTCTCTTAATTGTTAAATTGCCTTTTTCGATCTTCATACTCTATGCATTCTTTGATGATGTTGATAAACCCTGACGATATTTTATTCTGATACTATAACCCCCCCCAACTTGTCTCTTATTGCTTTTGGGGTGGTGGGGTTGTGTGAGGGAGGAGGATGCCAGGAAATTAAAAATCACCTACTGCAATAGGGGAAAGTGACCTTACTTGGGAGGAGCTGCCTTATAGAAGATCCAAGTTTTAGTTATTTTTCCTTTGGAGCAATAGTAAAAAATTCTTTCAATCATTCAACAAGCTTTTTTTTTGGGGGGGGGCAGGGCAATGGGGGTTAAGTGACTTGCCCAGGGTCACACAGCTAGTTAGTGTCAAGTGTCTGAGGCTGGATTTGAACTCAGGTACTCCTGAATCCAGGGCCAGTGCTTTATCCACTGTGCCACCTAGCTGCCCCCATTCAACAAGCTTTTAACTAAGTACCATTTATATATTATCACAGGGAAAGTGGGAAGCCAGCTCTTCTCATCCCATGTCTTGCTAGATCTATTTGTATATATACAAGGCATGTGTGTGTATATTATATATATATATATATATATATATATATATATATATATATTCTTACATGGGTGTGAGATAAAATTGTTAAAAGGATAGAAAGTAGGCTTACTCAGGGCGAACTTAAAAAAAAGGGGGGGGGGCAGGGCAATGAGGGTTAAGTGACTTGCCCAGGGTCACACAGCTAGTAAGTGTCAAGTATCTGAGGTCGCATTTGAACTTAGGTCCTCCTGAATCCAGAGCCAGTGCTCTATCCATATCGCCATCTAATATACTTTAATAAATACTTAATGCCCAAAGATTGGTGCTATATGTTTTCTAATTTAAGGCAACCACTCATTATATTTTATACATCACAGCTAGAATTTTAGACCTTATAGAAGTAACAGAAAGAAAACAAGATATTGAATAGCTTGAGTTCTTGGGGTGGGAAGGGAGGGAGGAAGAGAAGTTGGAACACAAAGTTGTTTTTTTTTTAAATTGATGTCAACTTCTCTCTTCCAGTGATGGACTCAACAGAAATTTAAAATGGTTCAACGTCTGACATATCGCCATAGGTTGTCCTATAGCATAGCTTCCAACAAAACTCAGCTCTCATGAACCCCAGGTAACAGAATTGTTTACCTTTATACTAAGAAAGTTGGAAAAGCACCAAAATCAGCCTATGGTGTGTGCCCAGGAAGACTTTGAGGTGTTCGTGCAGTGAGACCTAAAGTTCTTATGAGGCTATCAAAGACCAAAAAGCATGTCAGCAGGGCTTATGGTGGCTCCATGTGTGCTAAATGTGTCCTTGACAGGATCAAGCGTGCTTTCCTGACTGAGGAGCAGAAAATTGTTGTGAAGGTGTTGAAGGCACAGGCACAGAGTCAAAAAAGTAAATAAAAAGGATATGGTTTTTTGAATAATAAAGAAAATTAAAATGAAAAAAAATTGATGTCAAAATTTGTTTTTACATGTAATTTGAAAAATAAAATGTTAAACAAAGAAAAAAAAAAAGAAAAACTAGAGAAACAGAAACTGGGACAGTAGAAATAGGAGCTTACTTCACTAATGGTGCCAAAAGTCTACCCTTCCATGATCCCAATGGGTCAAGAAATAAAAAGGGGTCTCTGAGAAAGCCCCCAAAGAGAATGGCACAGTATATACATTAATGGCTGAAAGCAATTCTTAGTAAGAATATATCTGTGCCAGGAGAACATTGTACACAGTATCAACAACACTGTGTGATGATCAACTGTGATAAACTTAACTCTTCTTAGCAATAATACAATGGTCCAAGATAATTCCAAAGGACTCGTGATGGAAAATACCCTCCACATCCAGGAAAAAGAACTGTGGAACCTAGATGCAGACTGAACCATACTATTTCTACTTTTTTTGTTTTTCCCTTTTGTTCTGATTCTTCTTTCATAATATGACTAACGCAGAAATATGTTTAGAGTAATTGAACATATATAACCTATATCAGATTGCTTGCTGTCTTGGGGAGGGAAGAGGGGTAGAAAAATTTGGAACTAGAAATTTAAAAAAAAGAAAATGTTGAAAACTTAAAAAAAAAAAAAAAAGGAATATATCTGTGTCTCCTTTAGGATACAGCCCAGTCAATTCAGAAGCTTATTTCAATCTCTTAATTAAGTCCCTGAACTTCAGCCACAGATGTGGAAACTAAAATGTTTCACAAATGACTTCAGGAACTCATTTATGCTATGCCAAAGTTTGCTATGTCACCAATTACAGTGAGGGGGTTTCAATGGCAAACAGCAAGCTGTCATGAGAGACTGCTATCAGGATGTAATCAAGAGAGGAAAGACAAAGAGAGATATAGTTGTTGGAAAACCAGCATGTTGAATCTCAAACTGAGAATTTGCTTCCTTTTGGAAAACATTTTACAGGACTTTAACATCAGGAGGTGAATTTCCTCAAACACCTCTGCAGGAATCAAAATTAATTGAAGCTTTGTGCACAAGATAGGAAACTAATCTTTGCACGGTTCGTAAACATGGGATCCCACTTGCTATGGAAGCTCACAAATGCATGAGGGAGGCTTCTGCCTTTCCAAACAAAAGCTTTTATTCCAATGACCAAAATGACTACCTTGGTGCCTCTCAAGGTTCATTTATGAGTTTAGAGGAGGTAAAAGTATCATGAGAGAACATTTTAAAACTCCTTCCTCACAACTCTGAGTTAAGTGGCACAATTATTTTTATCACCATTTTATAGAGAGAACCAACTCAGGGGGTCTTCCTCCAAAATCAATCAATGAACCAAGGAGTCATCTATTATGGGCTATGTACTGGAGATACAAAGATAAAACTGAAAAAGTCCCTGCTTTCAAGGGTCTTGTATTCAAGCAGACAATAAATGACATCATAAACACAAAATAAATAAAAGGCTACTAAATACAAAGCATTTATAAAGCACCAAACAGGTAGTACTTGAGCTAAGTATTAAAGGAAGAGAGGAATTCTATCAGGTAGAAGTGAAGAGGGAGGGCATCCAGTGCAAAGGTCACACGTGCACACATAGGTGCTCGCGTGCTCTCTCTCTCTCTCTCTCTCTCCCCTCTCATTACTGTATTGCTGAGAATAACTAACTCATTCACAATTTGGTGAGGACGACACACATGGTCTCTTAACAGCCAAATCCAACGGCCTTTTCTAATCTTCATCTTTGTCCTCTTTAGATCATTTGACACTGTTGAGCACCCTATCTTCTGAAGGGACAGCTTCTGCTCTGGGCTACCATGTCCTGTTCTACCTGTCTGTTCTTCCTTTGCTGGATCAACAGAATATTATCCTGTGTTCTCAGCTTTCCCTACATTTCATCTCGGTGATCAATGCCCATGGATTCTAGTGTCAGCTATACATCCAGCCCTGCTCCCTCTCTTGACATGAGTTCAACATCACTACCTGACTGACAGAAATTTCCCAATGGATTTCCTATAGACATTTCACACTCAATATATCCAAAACAGAACTCATCATCTTCCCTCCTTCTAACCCAGCCTTTTCCCTAACTTCTCAATTTGTCAAGAGCATCACCAACTCATTTTACAGATGAGGAAACTGAGGCAAACTAGGTGAAGTTACTTAACCGTGGTTACAAAGCTAGTCACTCATTTTCCTATCTTTAACCCAAATTCAACCAGTGGTCAAGTACAGCTCATTCTACTCTCATAATATCCTTTATATCAATCACCCTATCTCCACTCACCACCACCATTTTAGCTCTGGTCCTCTTGAGCCATCTCTTGCTGAAATAAATAGCTTAAAATTGGTCTCCCTGTCTCCAGACTGACCCATCCATCCTCCACACAGCTGCCAAGGTGATAACCCTAAAGTGCAGGTCCAACCAGGTCACTCCTCTGCTCAAGCTCTAGTGTCTAACAAAGCCTCTAGGATAAAAGACCTACTCCTCCATTTGGCATTTAAAGTCCTTCACAATGTGACAATAACTTAACTCTCCTGGCTCATTACACATTATTCCTTGGCATACATTCTCTGCTCTAGTCAAACTGGTCAGCTTGCTCTTTTTCCTGTGCCTAAACTTACTCCCCATATTCACCTGAACATCTTCAAATTTCAAGCTTCCTTAAAAGTCCAGCTCAAGTGCCATTTCATCTTGCCACCAACCCAGGTTGCTGCACTGGGAAACAGTCTCATCCAGACCAGAGACAATGCTTCCTCCTGTGATAAATTAATCTATTCAGCTCAGAACCATGCCCTGGGTTTAAGCCTGATTGGCCAATGAGTCAGTGTGACCTTGCCAACAGAACTTCACCTGGCTGGGCCCCAAATATACTTCAGATCCATCCACCTACCTCAGTTGTCTTGGGATATGTTGCCTTCTGCTTTTCAGCTGAAATATACTGCCTTCCTCTCACTTCTTATCCTCACCCCCCCCTCCCAGTTTCTATCTCTGCCTCTAAGAATAATAATTATGTCAATAACCCATTAGAATATAAGCACAGTGCCTGGAACATTTGTTGTTGTTGTTCAGTCCATTTTAGTCATGTCCAATTCTTTATGACTTCACTTGGGGTTTTCTTGGCAGAGATACTGGAGTGGTTTGCCATTTCCTCCTCCAGCTCATTTTACAGATAAGGAAATTGAGACAAAGAGGATTTACTTGCCAAGGGTCACACAGCTAGTAAGTAGCTGAGGCCAGATTTGAACTCAGGAAGATGAGCCTTCCTGACATCAGGCCTGGCACTCTATCTACTGGTTCCATCTAGTTATCTAAAACAGCATGGACTCTTATATTTGTCTATCCCTGGTGCCTAGTACAGTATCTGGCATACAGATAGATGATGCTTAATAAATAAATCTATTCTTTTCCAACCTAGGAGACAACTCCTACATGAAGTCTTTACCAGTGCTCTAAAATGATTCTGTATTTGCTTTGTTTTTGTTTTTTTTAGTGAGGCAATTGGCGTTAAGTGACTTGCCCAGGGTCACACAGCTAGTAAGTGTTAAGTGTCTGAGGCCAAATTTGAACTCAGGTACTCCTGACTCCACCAGGGCCGGTGCTCTATCCACTGCGCCACCTAGCTGCCCCTGTATTTGCTTTGTAAATAAATTAATTTGTATGCGTGTATATGTTGTTCCTATAAGGTCCTAGAAGGCACAACTGCTTTATTAATGTAAGCCAAGTACTTACAAGGCAGAGTACATAATGGAAAGCCTAGCCCTTAAAGGCAGGACAACCTGGGTTCAAGTTTCACAACTGACACAAACTGGTTTTGTGACCATGGGCAAGTCACTTGACCTCCAAAGTGTTCTAAGGAACTCTTGAAAAAGATGTTGCCTGGGGCAGCTAGGTGGTACAGTGGATAAAGCACCAGCCTTGGATTCAGGAGGACCTGAGTTCAAATCCAGCCTCAGATACTTGACACTAGCTGTGTGAACCCTGGGCAAGTCACTTAACCCTCATTGCCCTGCAAAAAAAAAGAAAAAAAAAGATGTTGTCAGGGTCCACTGGTAAAGTAAAAACTCCTTACCTAGAGCTCACATACCAAAGAAATCACAGGTCCAATCCCTATTTGCAGTGCCTAACATATGAAATAAGCATTGAATAAATGACAGATGTGAGGAAGTGTGGTGGGTGAGATGGAAAGACGACTAAATCTGGCACCAGAGGACCTTAGATCAAATCTTAGTCCTATCATTTTACTACCTTTGTAACTCTTTTCTCCTAGCCTCAGTTTCTTAACCATGTGGTGAGGTCAAAAGGTTACTAAAAATGAATCAAAATTAATATATTAAATATATTAAAATATGACTCAAGATACCACCTGTGTGACCCTGGGCAAGGCATTTAAATTCTCTGTGCTGCAATTTCATTTGTAAAATGGGGCTGGATGAGATGACTTCTAAGATCTAAATTTGTAATCTGCTGCCTGTATGACTGATTTAAAAAAGAACTGTCTAAGGCACTAAGAGGTTGGTCACACAGTATATGTCAGAAACAGGCCTAGAGCCCCCGAGGCATCCTGACTCCAGGGGCCAACCTGCTATCTACTAACACTGAGCTGCTTCATGGTAGCAGGCAATGCAAAAACTTCAACTGTAGAAACAGAAGTTCAGAGAAGGGAATGATTCCTTCAAATCTCTTTTAGTAAGTCAATGCAGCAAGGCTCAGAACTCTACATCCCGACTTAGTTACCTTTAGTACTCACTATATGCTATGTAGACTATTTGTTGTTGTTCAGCCATGTTCGACTCCTGACTCCATGGCCTTTTGCCTGTGGGATTTTCTTGGCCAATTTCACTGCAACGTATTTGCCATTCCCTTCTCCAGTGTGTTCCCATTTTACAGAAGAGGAATTGTGGTAAATAGAGATTAAGTGACTTGTCCAGGGAGGGTTACACAGCCAGTAAGTGTCTGAGGCCAGATTTGAATTTAGATCCTCTGTCCTCCAGGCCCATGCTCTATTCACTACATCACCTTGCTGCCCCATATAGATTGTGAGAAAATAATTATTACTAATCAATTTCTTGGGGACACAATGATCTCCCCACCCTGAGAAACTTCATCAAATCTCATCTGGGACAAACCCAAGTGAACAAAAGGAATGGAAAGAGATTCTTTTGTCTAGATTCTAGAATGACTGATGGGATTAAATCACACATGGATAATGGACTGTGCCTTGAACAACAAGAGTAAGGGTTTTTTGTATTCTTTTCCCAGATGTCATTCCTAGAGAGTCCATTTTAATGTAGATCACCTCCAAGTTATGTCAACCAACAGAGTGATGCTAACCAATTAGATTTGTTTGATGTATAATGACCCAATTAACTTTGATCAATGTATAATGACCTGCCTTTATAAAAAAAAAAGGGGATAACCCCCCTAAAAAATGCCAAGCATGGGTTTCTGGGTCTCCCTTCTGGGTCTCCCTTCTGACTCTCTGAGACCACATGAGTCCTCTTGGGGGCTCTTTTCCTGCTAACTGCCATGCTAAAGCTCTCTCCCTGCTTTCTCTGCCACATGTGGTCAATCCTTTACTGATATAATTAGGGAGACATGTGTATATGTATTATAACTACCATTTGTTAACTGCCAAACCCAATGCCTTTTCTCAGTCCTCATTCATTCCCCTTGATGTCTCAGTAGTCTTTGACACCATTAATCACTCTCTCCTCCTTGATACTCTCTTCTCTCATCTGGGGACACTACTCTCTCCTACTCATCTGACTGCTCCTTTTATTCCCTCTCTGTCTCCTTTGTTGGAGTCTCTTCCACATCACCCCCTCTAACCCTAAATATCCCCCAGGATGAAGTCCTGGGCCCTCTTCTCTTCCCCCTCCATCCTACTTTGCTCAGTAATCTCAGCAGCTCCCATGGATTTGATCATTCTCAAACCTACCCTTCCTGCTCCAAACTCTGCTGCTTTCCCATTTCTAAATGCCTTTCCAACATCTTGAGTTTGATGTCCAGTAGACATCTTAAAATATGCCTCCTTCCCTCTTCAGGAACTACTTCATGCAGACCCTCCTCACTCACTGCCCCAAGCCTCTTCATTTCCATCCTTCCTCTAGTTGGTCATTAAAGTGCATATCTGATCATGCCACCTCCCTCCCACTCCAGTTCAACAAACGCCAGTGGCTTCTTTTCACCACCACAATCAAATACAAAATGCTTATTTGGCATTCATAGCCCCTCATAACGTAGGCCTCTCCTCTCTATCTTTTCAGCCTTCTTATACCTTATTCTACCATCATATACTCCTCCATCCAGTGACACTGGCCTCCTTGACTTTTCATGAACAGGACACTCCATCTCTCAGCTCTCGGCCTTTTCTCTGTCTCAATCACCTGGAATACTCTCCCTCCTTATCTCCATCTACTGCTCTCCCTAGATTCTTTTAAATCACAACTAAAATTCCATCTTCTATAGGAAGCCTTTACAAATCCCTCTAGTGTCTTCCCTCTCTTATTTACTTCCTCTTTATCCAGCAAATCATGTTTTCCACCAGAGGAATTTTTCCGTGACCCCAGGTATATAGGTATATAAACACATAACCTTTTACTGTTGCCATATTTTTCATGACCCCCACATTCAGTTATACAACCCCACATGGGGTCAAGTCCCACAGTTTAAGAAATTTTGCTGTCAATAGCTTGTTTGTACATATGTGTTTGCTTGTTATCTCTCCCATTAGATTGTGAATCCAATTGCCTCTTTTTGTATCCTCGGGCTTAGCACAGTGCTAAGTACAAAGTACTTAATAAATGTTAATTAACTGACTATCTACTGAGTACCAAAGGACAGCACACAAATAAATCAATGAATCAGTGACAACTTCCTACCACTCAGCATGTTAAAATCCATACATAACACAGTGTCTAGATGACCTCTTAAAGCTATAAACCCTATGAAACTATAGGCAAGCATTAGTATTGATAAGGCTACAAACAAAAGTGCAGAATAATTCATGAAGTTTAGAAGGACAGGGAACATACTAAACTATGGATTGGCATGCCAAGAATGCACACACACAAAAATAGGAATAAGATGAGTGTCAAATCACAGAATCTGATTGGAAGGGCCCCAATGTATATCTATCTGAAAAAGAGATCTGACAGATGATAATCCTTCCTTTAAAGACCTACAGCAAGGGGAACCCACTACCTTTGAGGCAGTCCTTCCTCTCTCCCAGGAGTTCTTCCCTAACACCAACCCGAAAACTGACTATTTATAACTCCTACCATGATTCTCACTTCTCCCTTCAGGGGCCTAGAAGAATCAATTTAACCCTGCTTTCCCAAGATGGCCATTTAAATACTTGAATAAAACTATCAAGTCCTTGGTTCTCCTGTGGTATAAACTCCAAGCTCTTCAGTCAGCAATGAGATCTGGTTAGAGCAGAGAGGCCACATTTGTTGGTGTGGGATCTAAGCCTTTTCCATTGTCTGTCTCTCTGTCTCTCTCTCTCTGGTGAGGTAATTGGGGTTAAGTGACTTGCCTAGGGTCACACAGCTAGTAAGTGTTAAGTGTCTGAGGCCACATTTGAACTCAGGTCCTCCTGTCTCCAGGGCCAGTGCTCTATCCACAGTGCCACCTAGCCGCCCCTTCCATTGTCTCTTTACCTGCCTCCCACCCTGACTGTAGCCACAATTACCCTTACTATATGGTATGTCAGGTTAATCCTTGGGGAGTGCAAACCATCTTTTGATAGGAGGCTCAAATGCTTCACCCTCCAGGAAGCCTTCCTTATTCCTTGAAGCTCTTGGATCTCAGAACTTCAGTCCTAGTACAAGGCTTTGCCTATAGTAGGTTTTCAATAGAAACTGAACAAAGATGATCTGCCTTTAAAAAAAAAGTGTCTCTATTACATGTTATTTATAGATAATTGATAGCTAAGCATGAATAGTTAAATAATAGTTAAATCCATTCATTTCTGGCTCTCAAAGAAGATTAACCAAACACAGCATATTCCAGACACAGATAAATCTCCCCTGATCTCCTCTTCCATTTGATTGCTCCTTCAAATGTGATTCAACTTGATCAGTAAACCAAAACTTCAAAGATTGATCACAGGAAGGAAATTCAGGAGGTCAGCTGTGGGATGGGGCCTTCCTCGGCCTGTGTTGTAGCTCATGTGTTGATAACACTGCTTTTGAGGGCTTGAACAACAAATTTACAATGATTAACCAAAACTTTTTTTTTTTTAACTACCAGCTGAGGAGTTGCTGTCCTTAGCAAAGAACAGTGCAACAAGGAAAGATCACCAGAGAGTTTATGGCCTGGCAGGAAAATAGATCTGTTCAACTTCACAAACTTTTGTTAAGTACTTACTAGGAGAACAGCTAGGTGGCACAGTGGATAGAAAGGTGGGCTTGGGTTAGGAAGAACTGAGTTCAAGTCCCACATCAAACTTTTACTTTATTTGACCCTGGGAAAGTCACAAAGTCTTTCAGTTTCCTCAACCATTAAATGGAGATATTAATAGCATTTACCTTGCAGAGCTGTGAGGATCAAGTGAGATAATATACGTAAAGTACTTGGCACAAAGTAAACAATGTGTAAATGCCTAGGTATGAAGAGGAGGAGGAGGTAAGGTACTGAGAAAACAATGACAAGAATGAGAAAATCTAGCCCTCAAGTAGCTAATTTAACAAGTAGCAATAACAATATTACAGAACCTACCTTCCCAAAATTCCTTCTACTTTCACATTTGCAAAGACAGAAAATCTATGGCTAAATTTCTACAATCTCCCACTTTTTAAACTTTAGATATATATTTATCTATCTAAAGGTGAGAAGCTGTCACTTACTTAGATTCATTCCTTCTTTTCAGTACTATAGCAAAGTTACGATCTCCAATTAACCAATCTCCCTGCTGCCAGACTTTCTCGCTCCATCTCTCCTCACAAGTCCCATCCATCAACATCCATGCATTATGTCCATGAGAGGAAACTTGCAAAGGCCCAATTCTGATTTGTATCATTCTACTTCACCTTTTTAATAGCTCATATTCCCTACCAAACTAAATCTTACTTAACTTGGTAATAAAGATCCTTCCTGAACCTAACTTTCCAGGCTTATCTCATACCCCTAATACTCCCTCAAGACTTTTTACTTAGCATACCTTAAAATGATAAATAATATTTATCTAAAACCATCAGCGAGCATTATCTATAATGGGGATAGGCTAGAAGCCTTCCAAATACAATCAGGGGTAAAGTAAGGATATCCATTGTTACCTCTATTATTTATTATTATTATTGTTGTTAGCTACAGCAGTAAGAGAAGAAAAAGAAATGAACGGAATTAGAATAGGTAATGAGGAACAAAAATATCACTCTTTGCAGATGATATGATACTTAGAAAATCCTGGAGACTCAATTAAAAAACTACTTGAAATTATTAACAACTTTAGCCAGGTTACAGGATACAAAATAAATCCACACAAAACATCAGCATTTCTATATATTACCAACAAAAACAGGAGAACAAGACAATCCCAAAGGACCAATGTTGAAGCATACTATCCACCTCCAAAGAAAGAACTGATATTGACTGAACCACAGACAGAAACATGCTATTTTCCACTTTCTTTCATTTTTTCTTTTATTCAAGTTTTCTTGTAAAAATTACTAATATGGTAACTTTTTACATGATTGTACAAGTATAACCTTTATCTTCTTACTGCCATGGGGAAGGGTGAGGGGAGAGAGTGAAGGAGGGATAGAATTTGGAACTCAAAATTTTAAATAAAAATGGTTTAAAAAAAAAAAAAGAAGAAGACAACTCTCCATGGGGGCCAAACTGAATTATTTGTCATGCCTTGAAGGCAGACCAAGCTTTCTATCTGAACCTTTGCTTATCACCAATCAGAAATATCTTCCCCTCTAATATCTGCTTATTGACATCCCACCATCTTTCAACAAACCAGTTCAAATTCTGAGCTCCTCCCTGATGCCTCCAAAAGAGAAGAGGCAGGAGAGGGGGTTGGGATAATGATGTTTGGAAAGCTGACCTGGAAACCTGGGTTTAAGCTGGTGGTATGACCTACTGGTGGTATGATCTTTACTTATTAACCTCTCGGATTGCTCTAGACAACTAAGCCTATAACTTGCAGAGTGAAAGCAAAGGTCCAGACCCTCTCCCCTCTCTACTTTCTAGTCCTCTTCCAACACCTTGGGGTAGATAGGTAGTACAATGGATAGACTGCTGAACCTAGAATTAGCAAGACCTGAGTTCAAATCCAACCTCAGACACTAGCTGTGACCCTGGACACACACACACTGCTGTCATCCTTAGTTTCTTCATCTGTAATAGGGGGATAATGATAACGCCTGCCTCCCAGGGTTGCTCTGAAGATCGGCTGAGATATTTGTAAAGTACTTAACACAACTCCTGGCACGTAGTAGGCACTATATATTTTTATATAGTCATCTTAATAAAATTTGTTTTATTTATATGGATATAGAACTCATGATTGATATATATATATATAAAAACACTTTACTTTAAACATCAGTATAAACTAAACTTATTGATAATTTATAATCAGTGGCATCCCTGACCTAAGAAATGAAAACTTTACAAAGCATTAGAAAGCCAATGAAGGGGCAGCTGGTAGCACAGTGGATAAAGCACCAACCCTGGATTCAAGAGGAACTGAATTCAAATCCAGACTCAGACACTTGATAGTTAAGTAGCTGTGTGACTCTGGGCAAGTCACTTAACCCTCATTGCCCCACCCCACCCCACCCCCAAAAAAGGTCAATGAACTAACAAATGCTTCATGAAGGTATATATAAGTGAAGCATGTTGGATTTAGAATGAGAAGATCTGGATTTGCATCTTCTATTTACTACCTCTGGGACCTGGGGCAAGTAACCACCTCTGAGGTGCTAAAATTTCTTAATCTGTAATGAGTATTGAACTAGATGACCTTGCTGGTTCTGTAAATCTATGATCTTAAGAATTAGATAGGGGCAGCTAGGTGGTGCAGTGGATAGAGCACCAGCCCTGGAGTCAGGAGTACCTGAGTTCAAATCCGGCCTCAGACACTTAACACTTACTAGCTGTGTGACCCTGGGCAAGTCACTTAACCCCAATTGCCTCACTAAAAAAAAAAAAAAAAAAAAAAAGAATTAGATAAAATCATCAATTAGCTGGACTCTTCAACAAATGCCTGTAAAAAGGACAGAGGGAAGAGTTGGAAATAAAATGGTTAATGTGTTTTGAAATGAAGTCTATTTTCCCAACATGAATGCCTCCCCAAAAGGAAGCTGAGACAGGACCAATTGCTACTCCACAGAACAAAGTCTTGCAAAGCTAAGGCTAACAAATGACTGCATTTCCTTCCCTCCTATACAGATTAAATTTAAAATTTTAATTTTAAAAGTTAGAAAAAATAAGTTTCCAACATGTTGGCCCTAGAAAACATTAGAATACAGGACACCATGTCCATCCTCTAATGTGACCTCGGTAATGATTTGGAATAAGGGTCAGAACTTTTGAATTTTACTTTTTAGAACCTGCTGAAGTTAAGGGTATGAATCTATGATTAAAAAGATAAGTTTTCACTCTTAACACCATGCTAGGCCCATTTATGAATCTAGATTTCTCATAAAGAGGATATGACATTCATTCATTTCATTCATTCGATGGTTATTAGTCCCATGTACGTTTCATTTATGATTTCTTTTTTTTTTTTTGGTTGTTGTTGGGGTGTTTTTTGTTTTGTTTTTTTGTGGGGCAATGGGGGTTAAGTTACTTACCCAGGGTCACACAGCTAGTAAATGTCAAGTGTCTGAGGCCACATTTGAACACAGGCCCTCCTGAATCCAAGGCCGGTGCTTTATCCACTGCACCACCTACCTGCCCCCTCATTTATGATTTCTTGAACTAGAAGCTCTGGAAAACCAGGCTTTGATGAAGTCCATTGGGATTCAAATGGAGCTATCTGACTGTGCCTTAAACCCAAATCACTCTGGTTCTCACAGACTAGACAATAACTGGTCCCAGGCCAAGCCTGACTTGGTCACTGTTTGGGTTTTGATGGCTCAGAATGAGTGTAAATAGCATTTGTTTTTGTTCTGACCAGAAACCCTGAGAGTTGTCCCTCCCAGATTTTTTTTTTTTTTTGAGTAGGAAAACTAGGCCATCTTTGACCTCATTTCTTACCTAGTCAAAATTAAATCACTGAATCACTGAATGGGCATTGCCTCAGACAAACTGAGACCTGGAAAAAGACCTTAGCTTAAAAAGACCAAGGTCTCCCCACTATTTCTGAGGCCATCTCCAGTTGTATTGACCTATGTCTTGCCAGTGTACTCAGATGAGTTGCCCCCCCCCCCTCCCCGCTGGTGACTTTATATAGCCCTGTCTCACTTAAATGCAGTTTACTTGCAAATCAAGACATCACCCATCTGATGTCATTGGTCCTCTTCAAGAAGGAGAACAAAGGACAAACAACAATGATGACAACAACAAACAACTGTGTGCTAAATCCCAAAGAACCTGATGGGAGAAATATAACACGGAGATATTGATCCTATATTTATAAAAATGTCGGGTTTGGTTTTTTTAAGATTCCTATAAAAGGATCTCTAAATAATTATGACGTATAATATTGGTCCTAGAGAAAATAGGATGAAAATATATCTTCCTCTTTTTTTTCAAAAGGAGGGTGTGGGTGATGGTCACATATTGTGTCAGTCAGTCAAGGCATGAAGAGAACAGCAAGTAGAGTAGTCGCTATGTGGCCTAGATCTACTTAATTGTTTTTCATTGGTACTAGGTAGGGGTGGGAGAGGGGTAGAGGATTTCTATCCAGAAATGACTGTGGTGTAGAAATTATAATCTCTATGGAGATTACTGCCAAATCCATTTTTGTTCGGCTGTGTTTCAATTGTGCTGGACTCCTTATGTCTTCCACCTATCCTTCTAAATGTATTTCATGTAATTCCCCTTAACATGACACATTGTAACCAAACTGCCCTGCACTACTAGTTGTTCCCAAAGCTCAAAACTTTCTCTCTGATCTCATTGTATTTCCAAAAGCCATCCCTCAAAGGATGGCATGCCCTCCCTTCTCACCTCATTCTGAAAATCTTTATGTTCCTTCAAGACACAGCTTTAGTGCCGCCTAATTGGGGAAGTCATCTGTGATTCTCTCAGTGGCTATAGTGGAAATGGAAGAGAAGGGACCAAGCACGTAGTAAACCCCTACTATATGCCAGGCACTGTGCTTAGTGTTTTACATATATTATCTCCTTTGATCCTTAAAACAACCCCACAGAGTAAGTATGATCCCCATGTCACAGTTGAAGAAACTGAGGCAAACAGAGGTGAAGTGACCTGCACAGGGTCACACAGCTAGTAAGTGTCTGGGTCTGGATTTGAATTCAGATCTTCCTGACTCCAGGCCCAGTCCAATATCCACTAAGTTTAAAAATATCTTCTTCAAATTACCTTATCTTACTCAACTATGAATATGCTGCATCTCCACAGCTGAAATGTTTTTAGTTCCTTTTTATTCCCAGAAACCAGTACAGTATATGGTATATAGAGCCTAGCATGTTGGTTTAATAGAAGCTGAACTGAACACACCACTGCTGGTTTTTTACAGCTAAGCTGGGCAGATCACAGCCACTCTGCTCCCAGAATACTAATCCTCTGGGCTTCTATGTTGGATTCTGAGAGGACAGAATAGAACACAAATGTGAGATGTCATTAGATGGGGCAGAAGGAGTGCTTTGGTGTTGGAAGGAGAGAGCAGCACAAAAGAGTTTCTCTCTTGCCTTTGATGTCTGCCAAATTTAAGAACAAAAGAAAAGCAAGGCTCTGAATTTCAACCTAAGCTAGGCTGCTTGCATAGCAAGGACTTTTGTTACTAGGCTTTTTAATGTTTCTCACACTCTAATGTTATAAACCCCACAAAAATTATGCTGATATTTCTTGGCTCCATTTTTTCCTTCCAATTAATCTCTTAGTGATCAAAGCCTTGCCTTCCCAAACCCCATCAGCTTCATCCATATCAGATATTTCAGGACTCTAGAGCAATGGGAGCCACATGTATCTTCTCGCTATCCCCAGCCCCTACCCCTACCCCCACTGCCCTGCCCTCTAAAAAATAAAAACAAACCAAAAACACAATACACACAATACACACACACACACACACACACACACACACACACTCCCCTCAACTCTAATCTGTGAGCTCATTTTGGAATTCCAATGATCACACATCACTCACTTGGGACTTCAAATCTGGACCTGGTTATAGTTCAATACTATATATTCTGGGATGAGGTCAAACATCACCCCAACCCAAAGAAATTCCTGGATCTTTTGTGTATCCTGAGAACATAATTCTCAGCTCAGTCAGCTGATGAGAATTCTATACAGGAAAAAACAATGGTGATAATCAGAACTGAGTTTTGCAGGACATACAACTAGTGAGTTATATCTAGTCATATCTTGGAAGAGCTGACACCAAAGTTTGCAAAGCCCCACTCCCTATCAGAATCTTTTTTGATTCCCTTGTTTAGTATCATAGTTTTCCTCAATAGGAATAACCCAGACCATACTTCCATTAAATGAGTTATTATCAGAAACCTGCCAGGTCAGGTTAAAGTGACAACCAACTGCAGGTGTCTCTGAGCTGTCACTTGGGTTACCTTCCAATGAACTGTTTGGTGGGAGACTGCTGTCTTGGCAATGTGAACAAGAAAAAAATGTTATTTGGGAAGTTATAGCACACAGGGATAACCGCACCTGATATCGTTAATTAACACTAAGTTAACAAAATTAATATTACAGAGAATCATCAGTTCCAGGAGAAGCACTTTCCATAGAACCATAGCTAAAGAAACACAGGACCAGAGTTGAAAAGGCAAACAAGATCCACACTAGTAAGGAACTTGCCCTAGATTACAGTTAACATACAAAACCAGAATTCAGAGGGTCATAGTGTTCAAGCTGTTAAAGCAACTGAGATTATCTATTTCTGCCCTCCTTTTGTTTTACAGCTAAAGAAATGGAGATAGAAAGGAGTGAAGGGAAGGTGACAGTGGATGGCCCCAGTTCACACAGTGACATAGCTAGAATGTGAACCTACATCCTTTAACTCCAAGTCAGCATTTGCCATAATACTTGGTATTCCAAGGTACAGGACAAGGCATACAATCAGAAGTCAGCACAGAGAAAGGTAATGCCAGACAGTTTTGTTGAGGAAAAATACCCACAACAAAGAAGTGCAGTGAGGGGCACTGGCGACAGCTCAGGTCAGGTGGCAATTTATAGGGTTCTTACGTGGCCCAAGAGAAGGGGGAATGTTCCTTTATAACATTTTTCCATGACACCATACTGCCCTAGAGTGAGGACTCCTTTCTTGTACGGCTGGGACTACATGGTCAAGAAAGTTCACTGCAACTCTTACTTAATGTGATTCTATAATTCATCTGGTCTGAGAATCACAGAATCTAAGAAATGGAAGGGACATTAGAAGCTGTCTGATTCAACCTGTTGTTGGAATGAGAAATCCCTCTATACCATTTCTGAAAAGCCCACATCTGGCCTAGGCTGAAGCCAATGACGACAGAACTATCCCACTCTACTATTTATTGGTGGGCTCTAATGGTTAGGTTGTCCTTTCATCAAGACTAGGATTTGAGATCAGCAACAGCAACTCATCAGTCATATTTATAGAAGTTCTTTTCTAGTTGCCAAAAATTGAAAACTAAAGGGGGGGGGGGTGTCCCACCTTATGGAGAATGGCTAAACAAACTGTGGTACATAAATATAATAAGAAATTATAAAAGTAACCGTTTCAGATGAAACAGATCTCTATGAACTGATGCACTGAAGTGAGCAGAACGAAGTGAACTATTTATACAGGATTCATAAGACCTGACAAATGAATGGCTGGGGGAAGAGGGAGTGGGGAAGAAGAGTAGTGAACATGGAAGGCATTATCCTCAAGAAAAAATAGAGAAGCTAGGAGGAGGGGAGGCTATGGGGAAGAAAAAAAGTTATTTTTTGAATATACTCAATTTACTCTATCTGGAGGCCATCCATTTATAGACATTAAATCACTGGTAACAACACTCAAAAACCATCTGCTGGTACTGGTTAAAAAAATAAAGGTAGGTTAAAGAAGCAAAACAGACAAGGGATTATCATGTGAGATTCTGTATTTAATGATGATGATGATAGCATTTATCTAGTGCTTTCAAGTCTGCAAAACACTTTACAAATAGCTCATTTCTTATTTTCACAACAACACCTGAAGTAGGTGTTGTTATTAGCCCCAATTTACAGACAAGGAAATTGAGGAAGACAAGGGTAAAGAGATTTATTTGTCCGGAGTCACATAGCCAGTAAGTGTCTAATGATAAATTTGAACTCATGCCTTCCTGATTTCAGGTCTAGTCTGATAAGAGCCACATAGCTGCTTAAAAAAAAAGGATAATAATAGCTAGCTTTTATGTTATCTTTAAAGTTCATAAGGCCCTTTACATATGTTATCTCACAACAATTCTGTGAGATGGGTGCTATTTTTATCCACACGTTACATAAGAAGAAACTGAGGTTGAGAGGTTAAGTGACTTGCCCAAGGCTGACAATGCCACTAAGTATCCAAGGCAAGTTTTGAACTACAGCCTTCCTGACTACAAGTCCACTATACTGTGGCACCTATCAGCCTACAGACTCAACAACTTTTAGTAACCAGATTTTCTTTCTTTTAAAAAAAAAAATAAAAGTATTTTATTATTTTCCAGTTACATGTAAGGATAATTTTCAACATTTGTTTTCATAGGATTTTTAGTTCCAAATTCCTCTCCCACCCTCCCTTCCCTCCCTCCTCCCCAGGACGGAAAGCAATCTGATATAGAGTAACCAGATTTTCAAAGTAAAAGTAATGTACTATTCCAGTTGTGGTATCCTTTGTGCCTCATAAAAAAGAACAATAATCTCAGTTGATCTTTTGATAGTAATTCATATACATACACACAGAGTTTTGTTACCTCATTTGAGACTGAGGGGGTTTATCTCCATGTCACAAATGTGGAAACTAAGACTCAGCCCGGAGAAGTGACTTGACCACAGTCCCAGGGCTAGTTAAATGACAAAGGCAGGACTAAAATCCATGTCTCCCAACTTAACAGCACACCCAGACTGCCTTCCACCCTGGGGAGCGCTGCCCCCCTCTCCCCCAGGAGGCCATAACAGGGCACTCTTCCAATCTGCAACAGGACACAAGACCACAGGAAAGAAAATAAGTCATATTTCAAAAGAGAGACAAGGCCCTGAAGCAGATTCTAGCCCTTTGGGAACACCATGTTCACTCTCTGGCTCTATTTCAAACTGGCTAGACAAGCAACCTCAGTGTTGTTTCACATGCCTGCTGCTGTCCACACAAAAAAACAAAAAACAACCATTCCCCTCATTAGAGGAGCATCAAAAACAAAAATCCACACTGTAAAGCTAGCCTATTGTTATTCTTTCTTATCTCCATGGCTCCCTTGTCACACAGCATATGGTCTAGCACAGAATAAGCATTCAATAAACCTTGCATATAGGATTGTGGTAAATAAGATTGAGAGCAGTGGGTCTGGAATCAGGAAGATCTGAGTTCAAAGCCAGCCTCAGACCTTAGCTGTGTTTCCCTGGCAATCTGTTTGCCTCAGTTCCTTCAACTGTAAAATTAGAATAATAACAGCACCTATTTCAAAAGCTTGTTGAGAGGATCAAATGAGATGATATTTATAAAAGCACTTTAGGACAGGACCTGGTGCTTAGGAAGTACTATACAGTAGGGGCAGCTAGGTGGTGCAGTGGGGATTCAGGAGGACCTGAGTTCAAATTTGGCCTCAGACCCTTAACACTTACTAGCTGTGTGACCCTGGGTGACCCAATTGGCTCACCCAAAAAAACAGAAAGAAAGAAAGAAGAAAGTACTATATAAATGCTTAATTCCTCCGCTATTCTCCCAATCTCTGAAATCACCACCATGTTGTTGAATGACTGCCCATCTTTAGACAAGGATGGGTTAAAAATCTCCCATGGGAGGGAGAAGGTCCCTACACCGAAGAAATCACAGGTTTTTATTTCCCCATATTATATACCAGTTATTTGTATATGTGTAATATCATTTTAGTTAATTTAGTAGTGGGTGTACTGTTAAGGAAACATGGATTTTAGTCCAACTTTTGTCATTTAACTAGCCCTGGGACTGTGGTAAAGTCACTTCTCCAGGCTGAGCTCCATGAAGGCAGATACCATGTTTTATAAAGATGGAAATGGAAAACTGACCAGTAGTTACTGTACAGTGGGGCCTGGAGTCTGAGAAATAAGAGACTGAATTTAACTCTTATCTAGAGAACTATGAAGAGAATACTTGAGAGACTTTAATCAATACTTGATATGAATTGAATGGTGAGATGTTTCTGGAAGAGAAGTCATCTGCTATTATAGTGGGAGTTTAAGGTGATTCTGGTTATGATATTTTTCAAAGCCCAAGGGAAAGAGTTTCAGGGAAAAAAATCTCTGATCTTTCCTCTAGATCTAGTTTTTCCATATTAATCAGATAGCAACTCTAAAACCTTTAGGAGTCAGATCAGAACAATGTAATACCGAATATAGCTCCTTTCTCGAAGAGAACAAGAGAAAATATTTGAGCCAGAATGCTTTGGGGGGAGAAGAAAGTGGAGAAAGAGAAAAAAAGGGGGAGAGGGTAGAAGAAGGAAGAAAGAGAAGAGAGAGACAAAGGAGGGAAGGAGATAAAAAAGAGAAGGAGGGGGAAGGAGGAAGAGAAAAGGAGAGGAGAAAGCAGTAGATGAGGGAGGAAGGAAGGGGGAAAGAAAACAGGAGGAAGAAAGGGAGAGAGAAATGAGAATTTCTTTTAAATATGGCTCACAAAGCACAAAAATAAAACACAAGGCTTTCTTCATCTGTCTTCCAACTGGAGAGCCAATGTGACAGAAGGCCAGAGGACTTGAATTCTCAGAGGACCGCTCAAAGCTACCTACTACTAACAAGAAAGGAATAGGGAGACTGGTTCAAGCTGGTACTGAGAGTTTGTGCTGGGTGGTGGTCTTTTGAGCCTTCAGATCTTTACAGATCCCTGAGGGAGTTTACTTTACAGGAGGGCAGAATGCTGCCAGCCTTGGCAAGGAGAAACAAGTGTCCTGTTGTACATATCTGGTCCCAGTTGTTCCTCCACCAAGAAATTTTGAGTCTCTCCTAAATTGCTAATTCTTCCTTGTTCACATGGCATTCCATGATTATCCAGTCTCTATCCCTCCTTACCAAATCCATAAGAAGATAGAACCATCCAAAACATGATAAAGGCTCAGCAACATGTACACAGAATTCAATCAGAACAACTTGGGTAGGTCCTGACTCTGATATTTACTACTAAGGTAATCTTGGGTGGCTCCTCAAGGAACCTCAGTACCCCAATGTATAAAACAACTATAGATGATAACTCTACATCCTATGAACTTTCTCATTGAACCTCAGTTTATGTCCAAAAGGGTTGGATTAAATGATCTCCAAACTCTGATATAATGTGAGTCTAAGTAGCCCTTTCAGATGTGCCAAGGGATGCAAATAAATTTTACTCAATTTAGCCTCTGACCCTCAGAAAATTCTACAAGTTAGGAAAACTTTTGGTTTGGCTTAGAGGGACTCCTTGACAAAGGAGAGACTTCATTTTCTTTTAATGTAATAAATATTTTTATTTATGGTTTTGGGTCCCAAGTTTTATCCCTCCTTCCCTCTCTCCCCTGCCCTCTCCCTGAGGCAGCAATCAGATAGGGGTTATATATGCATGATTATGTAAAACATTATCATATTTGTCATTTTGTTGAGGAAAACTTGATTAAAAGGGGGGGGTGAAATTGCTCCCCAGAATGGTTGGATCTTTTCACAGCTCCACATGCAACAGCAGATTAGCGTACTAGCTTTTCCACATCCAATGTTTTCCATTTTTGCTAATTTGCCACTCTGATAGGTGTGAGGTGATACCTCAAGAGTTGTTTTAATTTGCATTACTCTGATCAATAGTGATCTAAAGCATGTTTTATATGATTATAGATAGTTTGGATTTCTTTGTCTGAAAACTGCCTGTTCATATCATTTGACCATTTATCAATTGGGGAATGACTTGAATTTTTATAAATTTGACTCAGTTCTCTATATATTTGAGAAATGAGAGTTATCAGTTATTTGTTTCAAAAATTCTTTCCCAGTTTTCTGCTTCTCTTGTAATCTTGGTTACATTGGTTTTGTTTGTGCAAAAGCTTTTTAATTTTATATAATCAAAATTATCTATTTTACATTTTGTTTTACTCTCTAAATCTTTGGTCTTAAATTCTTCCTCAGTCGATTAATCTTGGATCTTTGGGTTTATCATATACTAGATTACTATAGTCATTTACTATAGTATAATTTCTATCAATTCTATTACATTGACCTACCTCTCTATTTCTTAGCCAGTACCAGATTGTTTTGATAATTACTGCTTTATAATACAGTTTGAGATATAGTACTGCTAGACCACCTTCTTTCCCATGATGCCCTTGAACGTTTTTCCAGATGAATTTTGTTATTTTTTTCTAGGTCTATAAAATATTTTTGGATACTTTGATTAGTATAGCACCTAAATAAATTAACTTAGGTAGGAATGTCGTTTTTATTATATTGGCTCTGCTTACCCATGAGCAATTACCATTTTTCCAATTGTTTAGATATGACTTTATTTCTGTGGAAAGTGTTTTGTAGTTCTCGTCAAATAGTTGCTGTGCTTGTCTTAGTAGGTAGACTCCAAAGTATTTTATGTTGGCCAGAGTTATTTTAAATGGAATTTATCTATCTGTTGTTGCTGGACTTTATTGGTAACATATAGAAATGCTGATGATTTATGTGGGTTTATTTTGTATCCTGCAACTTTGCTAAAGTTGTTAATAATTTCAAGTAGCTTTTTAGTGAGAGGCTTCATTTTAAAAGCAATCTGCAAGATTCTAACCCCCCAGTTTTCACATTAATTTACTAAATGACAATGGTGTAGTAGGAGAGGGAGGAGAAAATAAAACCACTATCTCCCACTCCCCTCTTCTAAACAAGTCACTATGTATGCCTGTTTTCAACTGACAAACATTAATAATACTACTTGTACTTCCCACTTCACAGGATTATTTTGAAGAAAATACTTTGTAAACTTTAAAATGTTACAGTAAATGAGAGTTTTGATTATTATTTGATATATTTCTACTGGTTACCTTTATCCTATTAGACTGTAAATTATCTCAAATGAGATCTAGTAGTCTAAGATGGAGCAGTGGATAGAGCACTGGCCCTGGAGTCAGGAGTACCTGAGTTCAAATCTGTGGCCTCAGACACTTAACACTTACTAGCTGTGTGACCCTGGGCAAGTCACTTAACCCCAATTGCCTCACTAAAAAAAAAAAAAAAGATGTCAAAATTTGCTTTTAGGGTGGCTAGGTGGCGCAGTGGATAAAGCACCGGCCCTGGATTCAGGAGGACCTGAGTTCAAATCCGGCCTCAGACACTTGACACTTACTAGCTGTGTGACCCTGGGCAAGTCACTTAACCCCCATTGCCCCACCAAATAAAAAAAAAAAGATAACCCCCACCTCTTTAAAATCATTTTTACTGACTTCTCACTTAAATTCCTGATTAAAAATTAATATTTAAAAAATGAAGGAGCTTTCTTGCTTCCCGGCCATCTTGACCACAAGGTCTCTGGCTGAGGGTCCTCCCGCACCGCAGGCAGGAAGATGGTGGCTACAAAGAAGACGAAAAAGTTGCTGGAGTCCATCAACTCAAGGCTCCAACTGGTGACGAAAAACGGCAAATACATGCTAGGCTACAAACAGATCCTGAAAATGATCAGACAAGGCAAAGCCAAATTGTTCATCTTGGCCACCAACTGCCCAGCCTTGAGGAAATCAGAGATTGATGATTACACTATGTTGGCCAAAACTGGTGCACATCACTACAATGGCAATAACACTGAATTAGGTACAACATGTGGAAAGTACTACAGAGTTTGTACACTAGCTATCATTGATCCAGGTGATTCTGATATCATTAGAAACATGCCAGAACAGACCAGTGAAAATTAAACTGTACAAAAGTATTCTTTAATAAACTGGACAAAGCTTGTTTTAAAAACTAAAATAAAATAAAAATGAAGTAAAACTTAGGTGTGTTTAATTCCTTCCCATCAACTTTCAGGAGAAATAAGGAAAACTTTTGCATACTATGTAGGCTGTTCTTGGTATATTATTGGCCTATGGCTCACTTTGACACCTGACTCTCATAAAGGTGCAGTGGCACCCGAAGGACACTAGAGGGTGTCCCACTGAGGCACAACAAACATGGCAGAGATTCCATCCTAACTTAACGACTCACAGATTTCAACAAGTTTCCTTGGCTATTTAACTTGAGTTTATTCAATTTTCAGGATTTAGAGCTAAAGAGAGAACCTTGAAGAGAGTATCTAATCCAATTCCCAGATTTACAGATGAATTTAAACAATTGACCCCAAATCAGAGATATTAAGCAGTAGAGAGAATTTGAACTAAGGTTTTTCTGAATCAAAATGCTGGGTTCTTTTATTTCCCAGTAGCATAGAGCTTTCTCCTGATCTCCGCCTTATGCCTGCTGGTCTTTTCTGTTATCCTGAGAGTTCTTAGGGATCTCAGCAAGAGAAGCTAACTACTGATTTTGTAAAAGTTAGGTGTTCACCTAGGCCCTCATCCTAAAACTAACTGGATTTTCTTGGTTATGAATGAAAGAGGTCCCCAGCTTCTCCCTAACCCTTATGAACTCTCAGTTAGCTGGCCTGATAATGATTCTCACTAAACTAAAAAATATATATATTGTCTTCTTATTTGGGGTTTTTTCCTTATTAAATTTTTATTTCAGCTTCAAAACAACCTGGAGGATGAACTCTAAATCTCAATAAAATAAAATAAAATACAGAAAGATCAGAAAAAAAGAATCCTATTCCAGTGAGTTTTGCCCACTAGGGGATCTTTGGTCAATTAAATAGATTATATTAGTAGATAGACAGACAAAAGATACACATACGTGTATATGTGTGTATATATGTGTACACAAACATATGTATGTAAATGTCTCTTCCAGAGTGGAGGGTGGGATAGGGGTGAATAGTGACAGTGTTTTTTGGGGGAAGCACTTGAAACATACAATTCAGGTCACTGAACCC
Organism: Dromiciops gliroides; assembly: GCF_019393635.1. Classification (NCBI taxonomy): domain Eukaryota; kingdom Metazoa; phylum Chordata; class Mammalia; order Microbiotheria; family Microbiotheriidae; genus Dromiciops; species Dromiciops gliroides. The sequence goes on from NC_057862.1 coordinate 212,085,253, forward strand.
ATTTAGAGATGAAAGATACAAACATTTCCCTCCCCTTAGCTAATATTAAGATTTTAAAAGCATTTCATTGTTTCTCATCTCTCTAATCAAACAAGGTAATTATGTGTATTTAATGGGGGAAATGTGTTAACAATGGATGTAAGAAGTATATAGGTTTATCTATTTTCCTTTTTCTTTTACTTTTCCTCTAAGATTAACATAATTCATGAAATGTTAAGAATTTAACATGAAAATATTAATTTGCATATATGTTTATGTGTTTAGTAATCCACCAAAAACTTGAAATTGACAAACTTCTTCCTACTTGCAGCAGATGGTGGCACAGCCTTGAGTTTCAAAAGCCCATGTACCATTTTTGGAACTAGTAAAAGTATGAATTTGTTTTGAGTATGCTTATTTGATACAACTTTCACATTTTTTTTTCTTCCTATGGGGAAAGAGATGGCGACAGGGTTCTCTAAAAACAACAAAGAAAAAAAAAAGAAAATAGGGTGATTGATGCATTTTTAAAATACATAGAAAACAACTAAAGGAACTATTAAGTTTCAAGAAAACAAAGAGAAGCAGAAAGTGACCTCTTTCTGTATGTGTGTGTATATTTTTAAACTCACTTTAAGTAAAAGTTTTGAATTTTCACAGTTAACTTTCTTTTTCTGTTCTCCTTTGTATATGAAAACCATTCTCTTTTTTTAATTCCTAAAATTCAGAATAAAAAAAAAGGAAAAAGTCCAACATAACAGTCCAGTCCTTAGGCAATCTCCCAATTCTTCTCTCACTATATCTAAGAGTATTCAAGTGCTCTCCTCTCCTTTGGGGGTTGCACGTCAGTAAAAAAGGGAGACCATTTTTTACTTTAATATTAAACCTCCCAGTGGTCTCAAAATAAATGGGAGACTCTTAATACTTTGAACTTTTACCTTCTCTAATATAGCAGCCCTTTGCCTCAGTTGTGTTGCTAAAAAGGTTTGTAAAGACTAGATCCATCTAAGAAAATCTTGGATGGATTTTATCTTCATAATTATTAATTCATTATCTGCTTCTCATCCAAGGAATTTGGGTAGAAATGGACTTATGACACTATCCTGATATCATTTGATATATCATGTTCTGTAGACTATTGTACAACAGATGAATAAACTGATTGCCTCATTTGTGTAAATTCAATGAAAGCCATCTTCAGGATAAAAGCAGTAGTAGACAAGACAACATGAATGGCATATACCCTGTTCCTGTTTCCACAAGGTTTTAATTGCTTCTGCTAGATCTCTATATTTTGAAAGCCTTTCATTCCCTGCAGTTTGGACAATGGGAGTACTTTGCTTCATTATTATTCCACATTTCTAAAGAACTTTTACCAAACTATACAAAGTATTTTTTTCACAGCACTCTTGCAAATAGAATTACTTCCATTTTGCAGATTAGGACACACTGAGCCTGAGATACATTGGCAATGATTATCAGAAGAAGAGGCTCAAAACAAGGTTTTCTGACTCCAAGTCCAGCACTCTTTCCTAATTATACCATAAAGCTTATCACATTTGAATACTGAATCACTCTGTCAAGGGAAGGATAACAACACTTGCCCCACTGTATGTTATCCCTTCCACTCTGTGGAGGCTGGGTATGTGCGTTGTCCCTCTGTCCCCCTGCCCCCATCCCCCACAATCCCTACTCCTACCCTGCAATCTGGAAAATCAGCCTAATTTTTTTTGGCCCTCCCTTTATACCAAAGAAGTCTGAATTATTATGGTATTGAAAGATAAAATACATTGATCTTATACAAAACGATATCTATATTTTTATGCATTTCTGAGTTTATAAACTTCTGTGTCATCTGTTGGCCTTAGCATGTCATCTGAGGCTTCCACAAAATTCCCCCCAAATTTCCATTTAATTTCTTATGCCGACCCTCAAGACAGCGGAACTACAAAGGGAAAAGTTGCAGTGTGGAAAGGATAACTATTTGCACTGTATTTCAGGTCTGAATTTTCCTGTTTTCATGAGTCAGGCACATCTTTCCTTAGAAAACCATAGGGTTTTCTAGCCCTTGGCTATGAACGGCAGATACTGGTGAGGGACATGTCAGCAGACTCTATACAAAGCTCCCAACCTGCCCCCTTCTTAACACCCAGATAAGAAACCTTCAATTTTCTATTTTACCCAGGTTAACTCCACACACTGCTATTCTCTTCCCAATTCCCCCCCAACCCCCGCAAGCAATTTATATTAAAAGGCATTCCCGTTCTTTGCTGATATATTCAGTTGAGTTAGCCTCTCTTCCAACAAGGAATTTCTCATGAATATGTTGGAATCATATAGGATATCTCAAAAGAGGTAACAAAAGACGTAACTTTATTACAAATGAAACATAAAATGGGGAGGTGTATGTTCATCAGACATGTTTGTCACTGTCATGAAAGAGATCCAGAACAAAGTCCAAGTCCTATAGTTTGTGGGCTCCTCCAGGTATTCTGATTCATGAATGACATGCTGATTGTATCAAGTCCCATCATGGTGTATAATTTCTTATTTTTTCAAATCAATTAATTAATTTTTATGCATGTGCAATTATGGAAAACATTACTATATTAGCCATTTTGTACAAGAAAACTTGAATAAAAAAGAAAAATGAAAGAGGAAAAAAAAAGGCATTCCTATAAAAGGTATTTCCTTTGCTTAAAGGATGGTCCAGCCTCCTTGATCAGGAAAAGAACTGAAACAGTTATGAAGGTAATTATAATTCCAAGGAGCCTTTAAAAGCTCCATCTTCCAAAACGAAAGCTGTGTCACTTTGAATTGTTTTAATTATACAATGGAACTTAAAATGTAATTAAAGGAGCCTACCATATGTTGAACACAGCTCCCATGCCTCCAGGAGTAACAGAAAAGGAAGTGACAAATCTGCTTCTCTGAAAGTGAACTCGAATTTGACACACAGAACACAGGCTGTTCATGCACATTTTTAATTCACTTATGATTTAGCTACATACCATGCTGATGGAAGATGCTGTAGGCAATGGCATAGTAGGAAAGGACAATGGATTAAGTTCAGAAAACCTGAGTTTTATTCAATCCTTCAAGATATGGCTTAAAATCTTCCTTCTACATGAAGGCTTTCTTCTTTAAAGTTTCAGCTAAAATATCACCTTCTGCTAGAAGTCTTTCTCAGTCTTCCTTAATCTTAGTGTTGCCACCACCATCATCATTGCTAACATATAGTGCCTGCTATGTGCCAAGCACTGTGCTAGAAGCTTTATAAGTATAATCTCATTTGATCCTCACAACAGCTCTGAGAGTTAGGTGCTATTATTAGTAAACTGAGGCAAACAGAGGTTAAGTGATTTGCCTAGGGTCAAACAGCTAGTGTAAGTGTCTGAGAACAGAGCTGAACTGGGCTCTCTTCCTGACTCCAGGCCCAGTGCTCTAACCACTGAAAATATCCCCAGTTTATACATATCTACATAGATACAGATGTACAGATAAATTTTGTTTGTTCATTGTTCTTTGCATGTTGTCTCCCTAATTAGACTGTGAGCTCCCTGAGAATAGGGGCTGTTTTCTACCTTTCAAGATATCCCAAATGCTTAGCAATAAACACAGTGCTTGGCACATAGTTGTTTATTTGTGTCCCACTCTTCATGACCCCACAGAACAAAATATCGATAGGGTTTTCTTGGCAAGGATACTAGAATGGTTTGCCATTTCCTTCTCAAGCGGATTAAGGCAAAGATTAAGTGACTTGTCCAGGGTTACATAACTGGTATATGAGGCCAGATTTAAACTCAGATCTTCCTGACTCCAGGCCCAGCAGCTCTAGCCACTGAGCTATTTAGCTACCTCAGGGCAAATAGTAGTCCTTAATAAATGCAAATTGACTACTGACAGATTGACTGACAAGTCCCCTCAATTGCTAGTTTCCCACCACCCAATTGAACTTGTATTTAATTAGTTTAGTATCTCTCTCTTTATATCTGCTCTGTATCTAATTGATATTATATGTACTTGTTGCCTTTTCCCATTTTGGAAGAAGGGACTCCTTCATTCTTTGCTTAGTCTCCCCAGCATGAGCCCAGGCACAGAGCAGGATTAGAAAAGGCTTGTTGATTTGATTCATCTCTAAGTGAGGAGATGGACAAGAGGATCTCAGAGGTCCCCTAGAACTCTAAGGTTCCATGTTCAAACATGTTCGTTTAGCCTAACAGCGTTCAAAAACCAAAGCCCCAACGTCCCTGTCAGCTCTAAGGGTTGAGGTTCCCTGAAGGATCCAAAGAGATACTATTTGTAAAGCACAGTGCCTGGCACACGGCAGGTACTATAGAAATGTTTATTCATTGTCCCTTACAGGATCCCTTCCAATTCAAACATTCAGTGTTCTAGGGTTTCTTCCAGTTCTAACATTTTATGAAGCTAGACCATGGAATGCACTTGCATCATCTGTTACCTAACTGAACTCAACATTTATTAGTCCAGGGAGTGCAAATGGAGGTGCTTCCTCCCACACCCCCCATGAAAGGCATCAAAGACATGAAGATGTCCAACTATAAAACATACAGTGCTTTTCAAATGGATTTCTTTCTCATGTGGAAAGTTAACATTTTCCAAGTCCTAATGCCTAGGAGTCTTCTAGAGCTAGGTAGGGCCTAACATAGGAGAGGTGCTTCCACGAAGGAAAATGGAATGTTTCCTGTAGCCCACTTCAAATCAGGGCATTCTCTCACCATCAATCCAAATGAGAAAATTTTCCACCTTACTTTTTGGGTGGGAAAACCTGATATATAAATAATTTTTTATTGAAAAGTTATTGTCGGGGGCAGCTAGATGGCGCAGTGGATAAAGCACTGGCCTTGGATTCAGAAGGACCTGAGTTCAAATCTAGCCTCATTGTCCCACCCCCAAAAATATCACTTAGAATTTTTTGTACAGGAAACAGAACCAGGACATTGGCTTAGTCCTGTAGAAGATTCTAACTTGTCCCAGGGATTTCCATTTAATCTAGCCTTCCAAAAGGCCAGGACTATGACTTGCCCTATAGGGCAAGAAGTAGGAAGAAAACCTTCACTCTCCCTAAGAACTTGTAACACAGGATGTTGATAGGGACACTTGACACTAGCTGTGTGACCCTGGGCAAGTCACTTAACCCTCACTGCCCTGCCCCCCCCAAATATATATATAAGTTTTAAAAAAGAAAAGTTATTGTCATAAACTTCTAGAAAAATCTTCTGGAAAACTCAGAAGCATGAATCAAAAGAGAAGCCTGAAAACTGGGGAAAACTGGGAAGAAATCAAGGATTTGAAGCTTGAGGGTCCTTGGAAACGATCTAGTCCAAGAAGTGACAAAGAAGTAGGATTTGAACCAGATCCTCACATTCCAAATCTGGCATTCATTTCCATTGTATTACTCCGAGTTTCATAAGGCATGGCCATTCATTAGAGTTGAGTATCTGACTAGAATCTCTGCTCTGCAACTGAGCCAAAAATGAGAGAGGAAATGATTACTAGGTTGTCCAAATGGGTTTTGAAATAGGAAGAGGCAAAAGGCTTCTGATGGATGCAGAGAGATGACACAATAGATAAGAGTGCCTGTCCTGGAAGACCTAACTTCAAATGTGGCCTCGAACACTTAGAATATGGTTGTCACCTAACTTGTTAGCCTCAGTTTCTTCAACTGTAAAATAGAGATGATAATAATATCCACAGTTATTGTGAGGATCAAGGAAAATATCTGTAAAGCATCTAGCACAATGCTTAGCACACAGTAGGCACTTAATAAATGCTTATTTCCTATTACCCCCACCATGACCTCTGACCAAAGTTAACTTAAGTGTGGACAGAAGATGATCACTTTGTAGTAGAAAGAGGAATGGATTTGGAGTCTGAGGACCTGATTTTGAATCTTAAATGAACCATGGCAAGTCATTCTACAACTTTCCTTCTCTGTGCAATTTAGACTAGATCTGGAATTTTTTCATGGTTCATGGTGAGATTCCTGAGGTTCCATGAAGCGGGGGGAGGCAATTGGAGTTAAGTGACTTGCCTAGGGTCACACAGCTAGTAAGTGTCAAGCGTCTGAGGCAGGATTTGAACTCAGGTCCTCCTGACTCCAGGGCAGGTATTCTATCCACTGCATCACCTAGCTTCCCCCATCTTTGTTTTTCACTAAACTTTAAGTGAAATGTAGTGTTTCTTGCAATTATGAATAGACATAAGCAAACACAGTACCTGTGTTTTTCTCATCTATAAAAATCCCATTTTCCTATCATGTTATGGTTATTAAAGGTGTCTCACTACTATGGTTCTCAGCCAGCAGATCACATGGATTTATTCTTGCCATCTCAATATCACTAGTTTCTCTTATAATCCTATGGACTTTATCTTGTGTATTTTAAAAAAACCCACCATTATTCCCAGAAGGGGCCTCAGGCATCAGCAGACTGTGAAGAGGGTGGCTGACTCCAAACAAGAATAGGAAGTCCTGGCCAAGATGTTCTCTAGAGCCCCTTTCAGCTCTAAGTCCTGAGATCCTAGAATTCTTTCACTGGTGATTCAAAATGACATAAGAGATGAGGGCCAGATGCTGGTCTAAAAAAATAGAAGCAAGGAGGCTTCCCAGGGAATGCCTGATGACAGAAAAGCAAACAAGCTCCTACATAATTTGGACCAATGTATCTACAATTCTGGAATAAAGGAAATCTATGCTGAATGAAAACTCGTCCTTGGTTACACTTTGATACATTACTAACCACCAGGGCTCCATTTTGCCCACCTACAGATCCCCTACCCCCATGAACCATGGAGTGAGCCTGTATACAATGCAAAGTGTTTAAAATCTGGGTAGAGCAAAATTTCGTTTTAGTCATTTTTAAATAAGGAAACTGTTCTCAACTCTGGCCTGCCAAAAGGAACTATTATATATACCCTAATGTTTAAATGGCTTCCAGAGTCAGAACAGGCAAGGGCTTCTGAATGAATAGCCAGTTTTAACAACTCAACCCAGCATAGTCAAGTCAACCCAGGAAGTCAAGACCTTTGACCTTCCTCTTTAAATAATACAAAATTTAAGAATCTAAATGTGAACATAATAACAAGAATATAAGGCATATTCATCTTGAGCCCTCAGAACATTTCCTCTTGGCATGGAATCAATTCAGTCCTTACAGTCTAGTTAACAAGTATTTGTGGAAAGTGCACAGGGTGTGTAGGCCTCTCCCTGGCAATCGTCCAGGCGGGCAAAACAAAATCAAGGACTTTTAACACCAACAGAAACTTTTCACCCTAAAAATTCCCACCTACTATCATCAGTTGCAACTGTCTTTACATGAAGAGACTATTACCAAAAGAGAAGAAGGAAGCAATACATCTGTCTGCAGCAGGTGACTTTCTGGCAACCAGATGTCTTCTACCTGTCCTCCCCCAACCCTCTTTCCACCACCATCACCATTCTCTACCCCACCCCCACAAATCTCTACCTGGATGTATATCCCTATTAGCTTTATGCCATAATACTTTATATTCTATCTGCTGATCCTCAAGTCAACACCGTGAGGTATATACAGCGCAGGTATCCTTATTCCTATTTTCAGATACAAAAACTGAGGCTCAGAAAAGGATGCTTTACTCAAGGTCATATAGGTAATAACTGCAAAAGCCAGTATTCAACCCTATGTCTTCTGACTCAAAATAAAAAACACTATCAAATATTCTACAAATACCAATGAATAAGGGAAAGGCAGACTCTTCTTGAACAGTGGAACTTAAAGGGGTCTCCCTATCAAGATCCTGTGTTACAAGTCCTTAGGGACAGTACTGCTGCTGCTACTACAATAGTAAATGGGAATAATAATAGCAGCTACCTGGCAGAGTTGTTACAAGGATCAAATAAAGTAATATTTGTAAAGCACTTAACACAATGCCTGGCACATAGTAGGTACTTTACAATTAACTGTTACATCATCATCATCAATTATGCGGAAAAGGTGATGTTCTGAATTCCCTTCTTCATAAGAACAATGGAAATGCACTATAACATAATTCAATGTAAAGCAATTTTTTTTTTTAAAAGATAGCTCTTTCTTAGATACCTTTTAAGGGAATTTGATTACATAATCAAAGGCCTTCATTAGAAAGCAGTCTCCAGGGGCAGCTAGGTGGCACAGTGGATAGAGCCCCAGCCCTGGAGTCAGGAGGATCTGAGTTCAAATATGGCCTCAGACACTTGACACTTACTAGCTGTGTGACCCTGGGGAAGTCACTTAACCCCAACTGCCTCACCAAAAACAAACAAACAAAAAACAAAAGAAAGCAGTCTCATCTAGAAAGTTAAGACATAATAGAAAAGGCACATCAGAAAATCTGGGTTAAGGTCCTGTTTTTGCACTTAATACCTATGTGGCTTTGGACAACTCACTTATGGGTTTCTGTGTGCCCATCTGACAAAGGAATAAATGATCTCCAAGTCACCTCTCAATTGTCCCTAACATTCTGTAACTCTGATGCTGTGTTGTTCGTGCTTTCTCCCTCCTCTGAGGGAATCACAGAACCCCACCACAGAAGCAAGGAATCTCAGATGAGTAAGAGCCACAGAAAGCATCTAATCCAATCACTTCCTTTTATAAACTGAGGAGGAAAATAACCCATCGAAGCATCCCACAGTGATCTAACAGAAAGCCAAGCTTAGAACTTAAGTCTCCTGACTACCAGCCTCAGGATTCTTTCAAAAACACCCATATAACCTCCCCATCAGAGGAACAGAGAAATTTCAAAACGAGAGGTCTGATTCTTTCCAGCACAATGCAGCTAATCACTTAATAAATGTCATCCCAAAGAGAAAAGAAGAGGCACCTAGACCCACACACATATGAGGCACATACTTAAGAGTTATTATTCCAAGATCAGGGATAGGGTTACACTGAACCATCTACATTCTATCATCAGATTTCCCTTGTGGCCAAAATAGGCTCAGAGTCCATAATCAAGACAAGAAACGAAATGAGCAGGGAACCCATGTGAGGAGTCCAACATGCCTTTGTTTATTGCCTGAGACTGAAATCACTAAGACCCCAAACACTGTATTTGCATTATCCTGAAACAAGGCTCTTACTGGGTAACACTCAGCACAGAAGAAATGTAATTCAAACATCACCAAGAGTGTTTCCAAAAAAGACAACCTCCTATAAACACACTGGAAGAAAAGAATTCCAACAATACCCAACAGACTGAGTGGTAGATTACCAGTACCAAGAATCCTTGGATGGGCCAGCATTGGGAAGAACAAACAGTACCCTGCAGAAGGCCTTAGTTTACGTAGTCTTGCTGTGCCTTGACTCCTTCCTTGACTTTTTCTCTTTTATGCCCTGTTACATAACAAGACCAGCTGATAGGGCTATTACAAATTTTCAAGATTTCATTGCTAGCCACTTTATATGGGTGATCCAATACCATTTAGAACCTCCCAATATTTATGAAATCATTCAAAGGTTTCATTTTATTGACACAAAAAAAGCAGCTTTCTGCTCTCATTACCGAACCTTGCCTATCTAAGCAGAGAGTATGCCCCACAAGTTGTTTTTCCTGGCCAAACCAAATAGTCACCCAATTAATTTCAGTCAGCTGTGCTTGGAAGCTCCCAAAGAAGATCAAGTTTCTCACATGATTGTCCCACCAGGGATAAGCTAGCCACTCTTCCTCCTGGAAAACAAGGAACTCACTTAGACATAGTATCAACTTACCTTTCATGTAGGCTTCAATCTTTCGAATAAGTTCATAAGATTTGGATCGATCTAGAAGGGTTCTAATGGCAGGGAGGGGATCCAGGATGATGGTCTCAGGGTGAGCATCAATATATTCCTGAAAGGAAAAACATTTTCCTTTGAGAGGAAGCCAGATGTCATAGTAGATAGAATGCTGGACTCAGAGGCAAGAAGATCACGCAATTACTAGCTCAATTTCTTCATTAGTAAGAAGTGGGAATAACAGCATCTAAGGTTGTTGTAAACATAAAAAGAGATAACATGTAAAGCTGTGCTTTTCAAACTATAAATGCTACAGAAATGCTAGTTATGCTGCTGCTGCTTATGATTAAGCAGTGAAGGGTATTTATTTTCAGGAAGCTGCAGTTCAGTCAAAGGAGTCTCATATTCTCTCCAATGATGACAAAATAGCATCTTGATTCAAGATTAACTGAGCTTCCATTAATAACTCTGTAACACCTGAAGGTTTTCAAAGCACTTTCTTCACAACCACATTGTGAAATAGGAGGTACAAGTATGAATGAGTCCCTTTTTACAGATAGGGTTAAAGTCTTTAAAGTCATGAAAAGACTTATCCAAGGTCACAAAGCTACTTTAAAATACTAATGCCAAGTCCAGTTCTCATTCAGCTAAAACATGTTGCCTCTTTATGTGCAAAGTACCAAGTCAGGTGCTTTCAAAGATAAAGGAAGAAAGCATTTTTAATTCAGCACCTACTATGGTTTCAAGCACTATGCTAGGCAAAGGATACAAGAAAAGTGTGACATAATCACTGCCTCCTTACAATACTGTTGGTAGATATAAGAGTCACATATACCAAACAGCTAGAAAATAAAAGACATTTAATCAAGGAGAGGCAAGAAGCTCAGATCTCTCACTCTAGTACAGTCATGACATCAGACCACATTAAGTAAGTCTACAGGTGCTTCCTACTGTCCACTAAGCAAAGTTTAAAAATCCAGCACTTCATTCTTTCTGACTCTATCCCATTTGGTATTTTCTTGGCAAAGATACTAGAGTAATTTGCCATGTCCTGCTCCAGCTCTTTTTTTTTTTTTTAAAGTGAGGCGATTGGGGTTAAGTGACTTGCCCAGGGTCACACAGCAACTAAGTATTAAGTGTCTGAAGCTGGATTTGAACTCAGGTACTCCTGACTCCAGGGTCGGTGCTCTATCCACTACACCACCTAGCTGCCCCTCCAGCTCCTTTTCAAATGAGGAAATTGACACAAACATGGTTAAGTGAATTGCCCGGGGTCACACAGCTAGTAAGTGTATGAGGCCACACTTGAACTGAGGTCTTCCTGAGAAGGCCTGGCACTCTACCCACTGTGCCACCTTGCTGCCATATATTAATATATAGTGTTACAATTCTACATTAATAATAATAACAGCTGACATTTATATAATGCTATGTGCCAAGCACTGTGCTAAGTACTTTACATTATAGTGTTACAATTTGACAGTAATATAATAACAATTATTATAGTTAACATTTATATATTTATACTATGTAACTGGCACTGTGCTAAGTACTTTAAAATTATTATCTCATTTGAGCCTCAAAACAAGTTAGGTGATATTATCATCCCCATTTTACAGATCTTAAAACTGCAAACAGGGTAAGTGACTTGCCCAAAGTCACACAATAAGTGTCTGAGGCAGAATTTGAATGCCAGTCTTCCTTACTCCAGGCCCAACTCTCTACATACTGCCCCCTACATTGCATAGAAGCCTCACCCTCAGAGTCAGGAAAAGCAGGGTTCAAGTCCTACTTCTGACACATAATGGCCATATAATCCTGGGCAAGTAACTTAAACTCTCCAATCCCTTGAGCAACTCTGTAAGACTTTTAAGCTGCAACCCCTGGTGCTGATGTGCATTGATAGAAGGAGCCTCTTAGCTGGGAAAGTTCCAGCCTTGATGAAATCACAAATCCAGAAAAAGGAAATACAGCATTCCCTTGATCAAACTACTAATCACAAAGCCTAAATGACACAATCTAGTCTTGGATTAGCTAGCCAGCAATTGCCATTTCTTTAAAATGCTCATATTGTCTCCATTTATTAATCTGTTCTAGTATGTTGCCAGGAATGGAAATCAAGCTTACTGGATTTTAGTTTCCATGATTCACATCTTTGCCCTTTTTGAAAATAGGAACATTTGGCTATTTCCAGGCTTCTGGCACCAATCTACTTCTCTAGAGGTTCCATGATGACATCTCCAAGTACCTTTATTATGTAATAAATAATTCATCCAGGCCAGGTGATTTTAACACGTTTAAAGGTCTTGCTCTTTTTCAAAGAGTCTTTCACATACATCTTGATAGATGCTCTGTGACATATAAAGGTTAGGATAAATCATCTCCATGTTACAGATAAGTGCACTAAGGCTCAGAGAGGGATGGGGTTTGTCCAAGATCTAACAGCTATCTAGTAAACAAAGCAAAAAAGAAAGTTCTCACACTGAAAATCTAGTGCTCTTTCCATAATATGATGATGCCTCCCCCTGAACACAAATATCTTATCTGCCAGGTTCCTAATCCCAAAGCATATGATATTTTTGATGTCTACTCTATCCTGTCAAGTAGGGAGATCAGAATGGATGGATGATTTAGCAAGCAAAACAGAGGTCTGCTAGTTGTTTTCTTGATTTTCATCTGTTATGATGACATTATTGCCTGGCCCAATGAATACATCTATCCCTTATTTTTATTTATTCTGACTATACCTTTAAATTTTTTTTAAATTCTAAGTTAATAAGTTCATCTTAAACCTCTTTTCACCATCTTCTTGCATCAATAGTCTTCCTCTTAAGAGGACACAATGCATGCCTGTCCAACAACTACACTGCTGGGCATGGACATTCTCCTCTTCCTCCCACTTCCATTACCACATATTCTCATCTCTCCCTCTCCCTCCCTCCAGATGTCTTGCATCCGGGGCAGCTAGGTGAGCAGTGGATAAAGCACCAGCCCTGGATTCAGGAGGAATTGAGTTCAAATCTGGCCACAGATACTTGATACTTACTAGCTATGTGACCCTGGGCAAGTCACTTAACCCTTTATTGCAACACCCCCCCCCAAAAGATCTCTTGCATCTTGAGACCAACCCTATATTAACATCACTTTGAGAAATTTTCGATCTCTAAGGTTCATGTCATTCATTGACATCACTCTGAATCAGACACTGGATACAATCATATCAACTAGCCTCCACATAGCTGCACTTCCAAGTCAAAAGACTTGGAGGCACCAACCAGTTCTGTGTGTCTAGCCAAATCATTTAAATTCTTTCATCCCTTTGCTCATCTGTTTAAAAAAAAAAACCTAGAGAACATAATAGGCCCTACCTTATCTTTGCAAACCTCTTCCTCTGCCCCACTCCTCCTAAACCTAATTTTCATCTGCATTATGACATCTAGGCACTCAAGTCTTACCAAACCCAATCACATTTGTAGGTTACTGATCCTCAGGAAAAATTACACAACCTGGGTTCGCTTAAAAAAAAAAAGTATAATCTAATCTCAATGAGACCCTTAATGCTGCATTGTAACCCCTTTATTCTTCCATAATTAACTGGACCCCACTCTCCACAGTGGCCATTCCAAATCTTCTCTTTCCTTTAGCTTTCCATATGACTCCTTCCCTACTTCTTCTCCTTAGATCAGGGCTTCTTAAAGTTTTTCCATTTGTGACCCCTTTTTGCCCAAGAAATTTTTACACCACCCCGGGTATGTGACTACATACAATAGGTCTACATTAACTGTTGCCAAATTTTTTGCAAAACCCTCATTCAGTTATGCGACCCCATACGGACTCACAACCCACACTTTAAGAAGCTTTGCCTTAAAGGATCTCACCTCCTAATTTACCAAGAAAATAAACATTTGTTGTATGCTTAATTTATCTTATGTTACATCTCAAAATTCATCAACATTCTCCATGCTTTGCTCCTGCCTCAAAGGAAGAGGTAGGTGATCCTTCGTTCTGAAGTCAATTCCTCTATTTGTGCCCTTGATCTTGTCGCCTGGGTGCCAACTCTCTAACCTGCAATTTCTCCCTGCTGTCTACACATGTTCATGAGTCTCTACCATTCGCTTTTTTTTAGTTTAAAACAATACCTCTTTGACCCTACCATTTCTCCTAAAGCTCTCGTCATCTTCTATGTATGCATATGTATATGTTATATATATATATATATATACATATACACACACACACCCACAAACATACAAGCATAGCTAGAAGATTCTGCCTACAATTTGTGTCCTCTCCTCAGCACTCCAACAACTTACAACCCCATTTCTGACCTCAAATTCAGATGAAAGTACTCCCCCTCTCCCCCGCCACCAAAAAAAAGTACCCTCTCCAGCGTTACTGAGGATTTCTTAATTGCTAAATCTGATTGTTTCTTTACCATCCCTCTTGACTAGCTAATATTGTCGATCACCCCTTACTCCCAGGTACTTTCTATTCCCTTGATAGGTGGAGCACTCCTTGCTCTCAGTTCTCTATATATCCAACTGACTCTTCTCAGTTTCCTTTGCTGATTTGAACCACATCCCATTCCTTAATAATGGGTATCCTCCAAGCCTCTAAATCATGGGCTCTCTTCTCTTTCTATATGCTCTCTTCTATTTGGACTCCTAGTTTCTAGTCTCTTCTTCAGTCCATCCTCCAAAAATAATATCAAAATAATCTTCCTAAAATACTTGTCTAACCAGGTCCACACCCTCCAAGAACATCCTGTGTTCAGCTTAGAATTTTAACTCCTTCCTAATCTGGCTCTAGTTAGTTTTTTCCAATCTTCCTTAATATAATTCTCCTTCTAGTACTGTTGTCTATATGTCAGTTTACCATTTTGAATTAAAACTAGCCAATCCCCATCTGGTACCGTGCCTGACACCGAGTAGATACTTAATGTTTGTTGGAAAGAAGTGGACCACATATGGATAGGTAGGTTTGACCCACTTTTAGTCAATAAAATGCAACTTTCTTGAGGGCAAGGCCAATGTCACCTTCCTCTCAACAAGTTTTATTGACTGTTATCACTAAGTAACCAAACTCCAAATTGTTTTCCTCAAAAGCAACACAGAGACATTAAAGTAAGATACTTTTTATTAGTAAGGAGAGAGAGAGAGAGAGAGAGAGAGAGAGAGAGAGAGAGAGAGATCAGATTAATGAAAAAGTTAATTTATTCCAAAATGAGAAGGGAGAAAAACTGGAAAACAGAGAGGAAGGGGGAAATTTCTTATAAGCAGGCACCAAAATAAGCTTTTGACATAATGAATGCTACTTATTTAGTGGAAAAAACTATTCTTAAACACATTCATCAGAGAGAATAAAGTAGCACGGAAAAAAAGAAATTTTCACAAGGGGAAGAAAGAGTTTTTTCCAATGGGCCTATCATCTCCAAGTGGATTTCCTTCTTTAAGACTTTCAGTCTATCTACTGTGCCACAAGCTTCATAAAATTTTAATACTTCTCTTAGAATTACCAAACAAATTGCTTAAAAGGGATATGCACTATGTATTATTGTTTCTCCACTCAGAAAAAGGAAGGATCTGGGGTGTCTCCATAGCAAATGGTAAACACAGTCTCATTTGGAGCAACTGCCAGGTTACTTCTCCAAAATACCATTCCCTGGACTTAAAACTAAAGCCTGGCTTTAACCAGAGACAGAGGAAAAGAGGTTAGAGAAAGGCAGATACAAATAGCTCTGGGATTAAAGGAGGATTTCAGTAGAATCCACAATCATAATAGCTTATAATTATATAACACATAATTATATAGCACATTATGGTTCACAAATCATTTTTCTCAAAACAAACCTGCAGGATAATCAGTGTCATCATCACCCTCTCCTTTCCATCCTTTTACAAAATACTAGAAACACAAAGGGGCTAAATGACCCAAAATCACACAACAAGAATGTGTCAATTCAAACATCTGAATCCAGAGTTCTCAGTTTCACTTTCATCACCACCCACTCACACATGGACCTATTGCAAGTCAGACATTTCATATTGTATTAGAAGGTTATCTCAAAATAGAGCCCATCACTCTATTCAGAGGGAAAAGATTTATGGTGCTAAGGCAAAAATCCAGGAATTGACATCTGATTGTACCTGAAACCTTCCCTATATGCTGTCTTCTCCATTAAAATATGAGCTCCTTGGGAGCAGGGACTATCCTGCTTTTCTCTTTGTATCCCTAAGGCAGACTGTTCTGTACATAATAAGCACTTAATGAATACTTCTTTAATCCAGACAATGTGCTTCTGTAGATACATGATCTCAAGGGTGCCATGTCCAAGATGAGATAAAATTGACCCCATAAAAATTGGCAACATTTAGCCATAAGAAGAAAAGATTTAAGAGTAAAATTCTATCCATCTTGCAGTATTTGCAGGGCTGTCCATTGTAGGATGACCAGATGGCTCAGTGGATAGAGTGCTCAAAGTCAGGAAGACCAGAGTTCAAACACTTACTAGCTTGTGACCCTGGACTAGTCACTTATATCTGTTTGCCTTAATCCACTGGAAAAGGAAATGGCAAACCACTCCCGTATTTCTGCCAAGAAAACATCAAGTTGTAAACTGATTCAACCATTCTGTAGAGCAATTTGGAACTAGGCCCAAAGAGCTATAAAACTGTGCATACTCTTTGACCTAGCAATACCACTACTAGGTCTGTATCCAAAAAAGAGATAAAAAACAAAAAGGAAAAGGGCCTATATATACAAATAATATTTATAACAGCTCTTTTCTGATGGCCAAGAATTGAAAATTGAGAGGATGCCTAACAAATGGTTTTTTTTTCAGAGAAACTTAAAAGGCTTTACATGAACTGATGCTGAGAGGAGCTGAAACAGGAGAACAGAGTAAACAGTAACAGCAATACTGTGTGTTGAACAATGGTGATGGACTTGGCTCTTCTCAGCAGTGCAATGATTCAAAACAATTTCAGAGAACTCATGATAAAAATTTTTTTCAACATCCAGAAAAAAGAACTGTGGGGCAGCTAGGTGGCACAGTGGATAGAGCACCGGCCCTGGAGTCAGGAGGACCTGAGTTCAAATCCAGCCTCAGACACTTAACACTTACTAGCTGTGTGACCCTGGGCAAGTCACTTAACCCCAACTGCCTCACCAAAAAAAAAAAAAAGAACTGTGGATTAAGAATGCAGATTGAACCATACTGTTTCTACTTTTGGGCTATTTTTTTCTTCCTTCTTTTGTGCTCTAATTCTTTCATAATATGACTAGTGCAGAAATATGTTTAGTGTGATTGTACATATATAAGCTATATTAGATTGCTTGCTGTCTTGGGGAGAGGGAAGGGGGGAGAAAAATTTGGAACTAGAAATCTTATAAAAACAAATATTGAAAACTATCTTGGAGCAGCTAGGTGGTGCAGTGGATAGAGCATTGGCCTTGGAGTCAGGAGTACCTGAGTTCAAATCCAGCCTCAGACACTTGACATTAACTAGCTGTGTGACCCTGGGTAAGTCACTTAACCCCAATTGCCTCACCAAAAAAAAAAGAAAAAGAAAACTATCTCTACAGGTAATACTCTACAGGTACTGAAAAATAATAAAAAGAAATATGCTCAAAGAAATGAGCAGGGCACTCTCAGAAAAACCTGGAAAGACTTACGTGAGCTGATGCAAAGTAAAAGGTAATGTGTACAAAGTCACAGTGATATTGTAAGGTGATGAACTGAGAATGACTTAGCTATTCTCAGCAACACAATGATCCAAGAGAACTCTGAAGGACATATGATGAAAAATGTTATCCTTAGGGGCAGCTAGGTGGCACAGTGGATAAAGCACTGGCCTGAGAAACTTTACCCTGGGCAAGTCACTTAACCCTCATTGCCCCACAAAATAAAAAAGAAAAAAAAAAAGGAAAGAAAAATGTTATCCATCCCCACAGAAAGAACCGATGGTGTCTGAATACAGATTAACGCATATTTTTTTTATTTTTTTCTTATAATTACTTTTTTAGTTTTTTATTGAATAGAATTTTATTTTCAAAAATATATGGAAAAATAAATTTTAACATCAATTTTTAAAAAATTTGTGTTCCAACTTCTCTTCCTCCTCCATTCCCACCCCCACCCACTAGAACTTAAGCATTTCAAAATAAGTTATACATTAGTCATGGAAAACATTCCCACATTAGCTAGGTTGTGAGAGAAAACAGTCAAAAAAAACCCCAAAACTTCAGATTGAGGAATTGTCAAAGAGGAAAAAAAAATTTTTTTTAATGTGTTTCCAGGGGCAGCTAGGTGGCGCAGTAGACAGAGCACCGGCCCTGGAACCAGGAGCACCTGAGTTCAAATCTGGCCCCAGACACCCAACATCCACCAGCTGTGTGACCCTGGGCAATGCATATTTTTTTTTAACTTTATTTTTCTTGAGGGCTTTTTTTCTGTGTGTTTTCTTTCACAACATGACTAATATGGAGATGTTTTGCACTACTACACATATATTGAATTGCTTGCCTTCTCAAATGTGGGTGGGGAGGGAGGAAGGGAGAGAATTTGGATTTAAAAATGGATGTTAAAAATTGTTTTTACAGGTAAATTGGGAAAAATAAAATGCTAAGTAAAAAAAGAAAGAAAACCACATCAACTGTATTGGTATAGTCCACATGGTAACAAAGAGTTTGACATAACTGAGTAAAGGAACAACACCCCATATGGGAGAGGGAAGGATCTGTTTGGCCTAGCCCCACAGAGCAGAACTAGGAAGAATGGATGAAAGTCCCAGAGGAGGGAAGAGTGGGCTCAATTTAAAGAAAAAAGTCCTAAAAGCGTTAGTAGGTTAGCTCCCCCCTGGAGATCTCCAAGTGAATGTTAGAGGACCATTTGTAGGAGATATCAAAGAGGAGATCTGTGTTCAGATGCAAATTGGACTAAAAGATTACTGGGAACTAAGTCTGTGACTGCTTTGCTCTTCATTTCCCCCTCCCCCAAACACCCACTCCCATTCCTGAATTTTTTCACTTGAGAATACCCTTTAAATATTCTCTAAATAAATAAATGCCACACAACTCAGCCTTCACTCATTTAATCTATTCTTTTCCTTCTGAATAAGGTATGGCATTTTGGAGCCATATTCCACCTCAGCAAATCTCAGTGATATTTTTATTTATTTTTGTTTGTTTTGTGGGGCAATGAGGCTTAAGTGACTTGCCCAGGGTCACACAGATAGTGACAGTGTCAAGTGTCTGAAGCCAGATTTGAACTCATGTCCTCCTGAATCCAGGGCTGCTGCTTTATCCACTGCACCACCTAGTTGCCCCTTCAACACAACTTTGTTGCGTTATGTTAGAATTGCTAGTTTGTCTCATTTGTCACATGTCCTATGTATTCCGTAGATATTATTTCTGTATGGTTGCTAATATCCAAACTTCTGCAATAAGCTTTTCCCAGAACCCCTTAATGCTAGACATGTCCCACTAAGATTATTTCCAATCTACTCTGAATTACTTGCTTGTCTCCCTCATCAGAATGTGAGATCCTTGAGGATAAGAAATGTTTTTGTCTCTCTGCATCCCTATCACTGAACACAGTGCTTGTGTAATTAATTACAAAGTAATTATCAAGTAAGCCTTTAATAAATGCTTACTGACCACATTCTTCAGCCTCACGGTGATCTGTCTGGCTCTTTTCATAGATTTGCTTATCTAGGAATTTCTAAGCTTTTCTTCTTCCTACATTGTAAATATATACACCTATTCTATGGAATCTATACACACACACACACACACACACACACACACACACACACACTCTCTCTCTCTCTCTCTTACTCTATGGAATCTAACACAGTACATGGGTGATGATGAAAGGAAGAAGACACAGAAATGGCACTGTCATCGGAGGACAGTACAGACCACTTTTAGAGAAACAGAAAACATAAAGAGTTCAGGAAACAGCCACAAATGGTGGCATGAGAAAGGAGTGATGAAGGATCTCAACTGTAGTTTGGTGACAACAAATGCAGTTCCTGAAAATGTATTAGCAGATGGATAATTAGTGAATTAGAAAAGGAAGCAGGGGTCACAAAGAACCCCCAAAAGATTAGTGATCAAAGGATATGGAACAGTTTTCATAAGAAAAATTCTAAAATATTAACAACCAGATGAAAACATATTCCAAGTCACTAATTAAAGAAATTCAAATTGAAAACCCCAAACCTATTAAATTTGCAAAAATGGGGGATGGGGGATCCCGATGGGCTAAAGGAAAATACATAGGTATTTTAATATACTACTGGTGTATCAGTGAAATTAATACAACCATTCTAGAAATTATTCAAGAAAAGTAACTGAACTACTTATACCCTTTGACCCAATCATCTCTTACTGGAAAGAGATCAAAACAGAAAGAGAGGGAAAAAAAAGATTCAATAAATACTAAAATATTCAAAGCAATACTTTTTATTATAACAAAGAACTATAAACAAAGGAAGTAGCCACTGATTAGGGAATGGCTTGAATAAATTATCATATAAAAAAATTGTACAATAAGAAATGAGAAATTTCCTAAGAGAAAATGGGAAGATGCACATGAACTGAAACATAATTAAAATAAGCAGAACCACAAAAACAATATACCCACCCAGTAATTACAACAATGTATATTCCCCCCCAAAAAATTATGAAAATGATTGTAATATTATCTGTATAGGAAATTCACTTTATCAGTGCAGGTCAGGCACCCATTCTTATATAGTTGCCTAGAAAAAGGTTAAGTGATTTGAGGTAGAACTTGAACCCAGGTCTTCCTGTTTTTGAGGCCAGTTCTCTATCCATTACACTGCCTCTCAACTGGATAACCACAAAGGCAGAATACTGCCATATGCAATCACAGATCTTTTCTGTTACTGTTGTTTTTTGAGGGTTTTTGTTCAGCTCTGTTTGTTCAAGGGGTTGGGGTGGGGGAGATAGGCATTGTCAGTTTAACCTTTTTTAAAGGTAGTAGTTTGGAAGAATGACACAGAGATAGTTTACCAAGTCTTCAAGACTTGATACTCTTGCTGACAAAATGGAAGTGTGTGTGTGTGTTGGGGGAATGGGGAAGGGGGTGGGGGAGAGTAGTTTAAGACAGGGAAGGGGGGAAGCTAGGTGGCACAATGGATAAAGCAACAGCCCTGGATTCAGAAGGACTTGAGTTCAAATCCGGCCTCAGACATTTTACATTAGCTGTGTGACCCTGGGCAAGTCACTTGACCCTCATTGCTCCCCCCCCCCCCCCCCCCCCGCCAAAAAAGGACAGGGAAGGGAAGGGTTCAAGACTAGTATAGCCAATGGGTTTAGAACTGGTTGAAAGAATGAACCCAGAAAATAGTCTTAATATTGTTGTTTTTGGTCATTTGCAGTCATGTCTGACTCGTCATCACATTTGGGGT
Source organism: Dromiciops gliroides (assembly GCF_019393635.1). Lineage (NCBI taxonomy): Eukaryota > Metazoa > Chordata > Mammalia > Microbiotheria > Microbiotheriidae > Dromiciops > Dromiciops gliroides. The sequence continues at coordinate 212,106,419 of NC_057862.1, forward strand.
TTTCTTGGCAAAGATACTGGAGTGGTTTGCCATTTCCTTCTCCAGCTCATTTTACAAATAAGGATAGAGGTAAATAACTTGCCCAGGGTCACACAGCTAGTGTCTGAGGTCCAATTTGAACTCATGAAGATAAGTGTTCCGAACTCTAGGCCTGGCCCTCTGGTCCACTGTGCCACCTAGCTGCCCCAGTCATTAATGGCTCTGTGGCAATTTGGAAAAAGATTTCTGGTTCAGGGACTAAAAGAACTCTTTCCTCTCTCTGTAATGTTTTTAGAAATGACTTGGATGAGGGCAGCTAGGTGGCGCGGTGGATAGAGCACCGGCCCTGGATTCAGGAGGACCTGGGTTCAAATCTGGCCTCAGACACTTAACACTTACTAGCTGTGTGACCCTGGGCAAGTCACTTAACCCCAATTGCCTCACCCCCCCCCCAAAAAAAAGAAAAGAAATGACTTGGATGATAGCATGCTTATTAAATTTGTATAGGACACAAAGACGAGAGGAATAGTAACAAGTTAGCTGCTGGAGTTAGAATTCACCATGCTTAGAATAGAGTAAATAATTTCAGAAGATGAAATATAATAGGGATCAATGTGAAGTCAAGCAGGCAATAAGCATTTACTGAACACCTACTATGTGCCAGAACCTGTGCTAAGTGAACAACTGAGTTCAAAAAAACAAAACAAAACCAACCAAACAAACAAACCCCCACAATTTTAAGATGTGAGACTCGTGGCTACGTAACAATTTATTTTTTAAAAATTTGGGGGATTTTGGTCATTGTGAGTAAATAGTCAAATAAGGCAGTCAAGAAAGCTATTATTATCTCAGGCTATATTCTGGGACAGAGAATGGAAGAGAGATTGGCTTAAAATGACATAGGTGGGGGGCAGCTAGGTGGTGCAGTGGATAGAGCAGTGGCCCTGGAGTCAGGAGTACCTGAGTTCAAATCCGGCCTCAGACACTTAACACTTACTAGCTGTGTGACCCTGGGCAAGTCACTTAACCCCAATTGCCTCACTTAAAAAAAAAAAAATGACAGGTGGATTGCCTTATGGGCAGGCCACAACTGGGTAGTACAGTTTGGGGTACAAATTTTCACTAAAGGAATCAGTAAGCAGGAAAACTAGAGGACAACGATCATAATAATGAAGGTCCTTGAAATCCTGCCATATAAGGATTAGACATATGTGCCAACAAAGGAATTGGAAATGCTTAACTTGGAGAAGAGAAAACCTGGTGAGAAGGGAGGAGACAGTCACAGGAGAGCTGTCATACTGCAGAAGAATTAACTGTATTCTGCTTTCCCCCAAAGGTCTGAAACTGGCAGTAATGAGTAAAAATTGAAGAAAGGTATATTTTGATTTGATGTAAGGAAAAATGCCCTAATGATTAGACCAGTCTGAAATTAGAAAAGCGGGCGGGGGGAGAGAATGCTAGGTGGTAGTGGATAAAGCACTGGCCTTGGATTCAGGAGGACCTGAGTTCAAATCCAGCCTTAGACACTTGACACTTACTAGCTGTGTGACCTTGGGCAAGTCACTTAGCCCTCATTGCCCCACCAAAAAAAGGGGGGGCGCAATGCAGGAGGCATTTGTTTCCCTATCACTATCTTGGGGGGGGGGGCAGGGCAATGAGGGTTAAATGACTTGCCCAGGGTCCCACAGCTAATAAGTGTCAAGTGTCTAAGGCCGGATTTGAATTCAGGTCCTCCTGAATCCAGGGTCGGTGCTTTCTCCACTGTGCCACCTAGCAGCCCCCTATCACTATCTTTTAACCAAGGCCTAGAGAGGTAAGGGAATTTGACTGAGGTGTCACAGAAAGCAAGTGTTCGATAAAGTATTCAAAAGCCCAGGTCTTCTGGCTCCAAACCAGATACATTTCATGTTATCTCACTTTTTAAGAGTTAGAGATCTAGGGGGCAGCTAAGTGGCGCAGTGGATAAAGCACCGGCCCTGGATTCAGGAGTACCTGAGTTCAAATCTGGCCTCAGACACTTGACACATACTAGCTGTGTGACCCTGGGCAAGTCACTTAACCCCCACTGCCCCACGAGAGAGAGAGAGAGAGAGAGAGAGAGAGAGAGAGAGAGAGAGAACACGAACAAGAGTTAGAGATCTACACCAACAAAGAATGACCATGGACACTTCTTCCTGGCAGGTGAGTGATTACATGTTACTGTTGTTTGTCCTCCAATTCTCAAAGAATGATATCAGGAGATGATATCATGACTTACATTGAATTGGATTTAAGTGAGGGAGTGCTGTGCAAAGTCACCAACCTTACTCTCTCCTCCAGAGCTATCATGGGGTGGTGACATAACAGAACGACTGGAGCTGGCCCCAGATGTTTAAGGCAATTGGGTTTAAGTGAATTGTCCTGGGTCACATAGCTAATAAGTATCTGAGGTGAATTTGGACTCAGATCCTCTTGACTCCAGGGCCACTGCTCTATTTACTGTGCCACCTGGTCCAAGGTCCAATTAGATACTCAAAAACTAAACTCTTAACAAGAGTCTACTATGTGTCAGGCACTGATCTAAGCTTAGTGATTAAAAAAAAAAAAGAAGCAGGAGAGTGCATGTCCTCAAGGAGCTTACAATCTAATGGAAAAGAAAATGCAAACAAACTTGTACAAAGTAAACTAAATACAGGATAAGAAGGAAAAGATCAACATATGAAGGCACTGGAATTAGTTGGGGAATGCTTCCTGTAAAAGGCAGGATTTTAGATGGAACAAAGGAAACCAGAGAAGTGGTGCCCCCTTTTAAAGGTATCCTGACAAAAATCATCCGATAACTGGATTTAAAGAAACATGGACACAAAGGTTTATAACTATGAAAGGAGAAAATTAGGTCTTTTACAAAATGAGAAATCTGTTCAGAAGGTTCAAGCCTGGCCAAAAAGAGAAGTTTGCCCTTAGCTGACACAAAATGTAGGGGCCAAAACGGAAGAAGAATGTTTCTTCATTTTAAGGCCACACATTGTTTGCCTAAACCCATGGTTCTGAAAACAGTATTTCCTTTTCTGATAGGTTTTGTCAATATTACATTTATTAGGATTCTTCATCTTCCTTTGAGAGTCTTGTTGGGAGAGTACTCAACCCAGCATAATGTACTGATAACTATCATTAATGGGGAGACAAATGGCCTTACCTGACTCCTTGACTTGGCACCAGAGTGTTATTCCTTGAACCCATATTCTAAACACAAAAATCCACTGTGACCTTTCAAGGTGATTATCTTATCTTTAATCCCAGAGCAGAGAAAGCAGAAGGAAAGAAGACACAGACACAGATACATACAAAGACACCTCAGCATTTAACTCCTAAAATACTCACTAAAGAGAGTGCCAAAGATTGCCTTGTATGACTCCAAGACTATACCAAAATCTGTCATAAGATTCACTGAATTATCTAAAATATCACTGGAGTATTTAACAAGTCTTGTGTAGGGCACAAATGGGCAATTTACATAACTTCATAAAGATGTAGGTTCCTCCTCTACAAAATGGAAATGATAATATCTACATCAAAAGGGTAGTCATGAGGCTTAGGGCACAGCTAGGTGGCGAAGTGGATAAAGCACCGGCCCTGAATTCAGGAATACCTGAGTTCAAATCCAGCCTCAGACACTTGACGCTTACTAGCTGTGTGACCCTGGGCAAGTCACTTCACCCCTCATTGCCTTGCAAAAAAAAACCCAAAAAACAAACAAAAAAAGGGTAGTCATGAGGCTCAAGGTGATCATGGATGTGTAAAGCACTTTGTAAAGGGCTATTTTTCTATTTGGGGCATCGAGGTAGCGAATGCATAGAATGCTGGGACTGGAAACAGGAAGACTATCTTCCTGAGTTCAAATCCAGTCTCAGACACTTGCTAGCTGTGTGACCCTGGGCAAGTCACTTAATCCTGTTTACCTCAGCTCCTCATCTGTAAAATGAGCTGGGGAAGGAAATGGCAAACCACCCCAGCATTTCTGTAAAAGAAAACCCCAAATGTAGTTATGGAGACTTGAATACAACTGAAAAATGACTTAACAACAACAATTTTTTTTAGTCACTTTCTGAGTCTCTTTTCTTATCTAATAAAATGGAAATACCAATTCTCTTCCCACGAGGAAAGTGCTTTTAAACATTTAAATCACTAGAGAAATGATATTATTGGTATTATAATTAGCAAACCCTTTCTCTGCAAAGCCAATGTAAATGTCTATACTATCTTTCTAAATGGAAAAGGAATTCATGAGGATGTCCTGAAGGTAAACATGGCCAGTATCACTTTCAAAAAAACAAAACAAAAATGAATTCTGGCATTAAAACTTGCTCTCTCAAATCCTCACCTTCCAAAGTACACCTCAATCCTCTCTTATAACCAGCAGACACTGGCTTAATCCTGTACAGGATACCAGAGACCACAGAAAAAAGTGACTGTGTCTCCACACAAGGAGATAAGCTTTCACCTTGGATGCCTATCAGTATAGAGTGAAACACACTATCCCTGCCACCCACATTAGAAAATATTGGCTCCAAGTGATATCAAATTATTCTGAAGAGGAAGGCAGGCTCTATCTAGTCTTCAGATACAGAAACGTTGCCAGAAGCTATTTGGTCTTTATCCCTTTGCCAAGATCCATAAGAACCTGGAACCCACAGGTCTTGAGCTCTGGACTTAGTGAAATATAAAACTGACTGTCATCTCTAACCCAGCTGTGGTACAAGAGAAAAAATACCTGGTTTTTGGACCAAGAGGACTTGGGTTTCAGTCCCAGTTACATCATATCCAGGCTGAGGGAACACTACAATTTTCACTGTGCTATAATGGAGAGAGAGCTGGACTTGGAATCACAAAACACAAAATCAAATCCAAATTCCAATATTTATGGCCTATGTATCCTGGGACGAGTCATTTCACCTCTGTTAAATGCGGATAATAGTGGTATTACCCACTTCTCACAGTGCTGTTATGAAAATTTTTTGTAAACCATAAACTATGTTGTATGGGCTATATAAACATGAGTTGATCTCACTTGTAGTATTCCCTGATCAGCTGCCCTATATAAAGGAAGAAAATTACCTTGCTCTTTTGAGCATCAAGGCCAAAAATGATCCAACTGCCTTTTTCAATCACGTCCACTGATGATTTTTACCAGTTACCCAACAGTTCAACAACTGTGGTAGGTTGCAAACACAATGCTCTGATGCTTACTACCTGTATGACTTCACCTCCCTGGGCCTCAGATTTCTCATCTGTAAAATCAGGAGGCTGGATCAACTCTATTCTGGAAAGGCCTGCATTCTGGCTGCAGAGACAGGAGATATATAAAACATTGTCACAAAAAAAGGATGTACTGCTAATTGATGAATGAAAAGTTTGAGTGAGGAAAACAATCATTTCCCTTTGCAAAGGACAGGACGGTGTGGTGAAAAGAACAGTGACCTGGCCCAGGACTGAGCCAGACCTCGGTTACTTCCTAGCAACAGGATCTTGTAGAAGCCTGTCAAAACACTGAAGTTTGTTTCCTTATATGTAAAATGACGGCTGTTTGGACATTGATCAACATATGGTCTTCAGGGATCTATTTCTTTCTATTTGAGTTTGAAACAACTGAACTAAAACTAGGCATATACCTACAGTTCTTTCCTGATTAGACATTTTGCTTCAATGACTTAGGACAGAGCAATCGCCAAAGGCTGGGTTAGTAAAGTAAGGGTCCATGGAGAGAGAGGAAGTACCTGAGATGGATATTAAGGGAGGAATAAGACAGAGAAATGAAGAGGCCAGGCGAAGGGATTCCAGGAAGTGAGGATGGCATGAGCTAAGGCTCTCTATAAAATAAGCACACTAGGGAAAACTGAAAAGGTGTGTCTCATTGTGTCTCTCTTCTTTCTAGTGGGAAAGCAGGCTGAAAGTTGGTGATGTGGTCAGTCTCTGAGCCATGAACAACAAGTTTAATAGCTGATGGTAGGCAGTCAGCTTGTTTTCCCAATTATTCTCACCAGATCCCTGTTCCTTAATTCCATCTAATGAGATGCTTTGATAAATGAAGTTACAGCCTTCTAAGTTAAGGCTCTGGAAAAGGAGAGGAGGAATTTATTCCTCCATATATTTTTAAGGGGGGGAGGGGAGGGGGCGAAGGGCAATTGGGGTTAAGTGCCTTGCCCAGGGTCACACAACTAGTAAGTGTTAAGTGTCTGAGGCCAGATTTGAACTCAGGTACTCCTGAATCCAGGGCCAGTGCTCTATCTACTACGCCACCTAGGTGCCCCCCTCCATTTATTTTAAATGGGAGAGGTTCGGGAGAGGAAGACAGGAAGGAAAAAAAATCAAAGGAGGAGGAGATTGGGAGAAGGAGTTTATCTTGTACCAAGAACTGTGCTAAGCACTGCAGTTATGAATACAAGCAAGCAAGACACTCCCTGCTTCAAGGAGCTTGATTTCTTTTCTTTTTTCCCCCAGAGCAATGAGGGTTAAGTGACTTTCCCAGGGTCACACAGCTAGTAAGTGTCAAGTGTCTGAGGCTGGATTTGAACACACATCCTCCTAAATCCAGGGCTGGTACTTTATCACTGCGCCACCTAGCTGCCTGAGCTTGATTTCTAATAGGGGAAAAGACAATACATAAAGGAGAGATGGAAGGAAGAAGTCTTCCCTCCTGGATGACTAGAAAAATGTATTGATTTTGAGAATGATAAAATATAACATTTTAAAAGTGAAAAGGAGGTTAGAACACAAACTGATTGAACCTAGAACAAAGAATGATGAAGCAGAAAGATTATTAGGATATAACATGTAATATTTGCTCTGAACATGCTTGTGCCCTCACTCTACTGATTATCTCCAAAGTGTCCTACATAGTTTATGGGTAAATACTTATTTCATGCTGGCTCCCTCATTAGTATGGGAACTCCTTAAGAGTTGATACTTCTTTGTATTCCCAATACTTGGGTGAATGCTTGGCACATACCAGGTGTTTAAAAATGACTCAACAGGATCAGTGACCATAGGAATGTCTGAGCTTAAAGGGACCTTTTTCAGGAGTTATCTAGTCCAACCTCTACATGTTTCAGATAAGGAAATAGAATGAAGGGGCAGTAACTTGCCCAAGGTCTCACAATTACTAAATTGCTAAGACCGGAGTCAAGCACTCTAACTCCCAGTCCAGTGACTATTATTCTCACTCTATCATAATATAGCTAATGATGATGTTAGGGATATAAACCTAACAATTAACAGCATAAAGCAATATACAACTAAATGCTATCTATACACCATGGTACAAAATTCAAGAACTGCAAGGCTTCAGAAGATAATTAACTTTTTTTTTTTTAAATGAGCCAGCGGGTTTTGGTTTTTTTCCTTTTGGGGGAAGGGGTGGAGCACAAGTTTTGCAGTAGTGACTGGTGAAATGAAACTACACAATACAATGAAAAGAATTCCAGCCTGGGAGTCAGGAAACCCAAGCTCTCTTCCCAGCTCTGCTACTAATTTGTTGTGCAACCTCAGACATATTATTTAACTTCTATGTACAGATAGCTGGCTCAAAGACCAGGAAGTCCTTTACCTCTGACCTGTCCTGGCTAGGTGATCCTTGACAAGTCCCTCAGCTTCTCAGTTGTCCAGGCAACTCTCTAAGACTACAAAGTGTAAAAAGATGCCCAAACTACACTAGTAGTAAGGAAATCTCCTCCTATCCATTCATCATCCTATTCACGGACAACCATTGTGTGCTCATCTCTAATATTAGGCATTTGTTCAGGACAAAAGTTTTTTTCTGATTATACAATGAAGGGTTCATGACTATTTATGTGGGGGAGGGGGGAGAGATGTATTGAGTCAGAAAACATCTATCCCTTCCTCCATCACTAGAAAGCTATGTGACCTTGGATAAGCCACTTAGTTTCTCTGACTATGAGTATAATAATTCCACCCTGACTACCTGTCACTGCTAAAAACTAATGAAATAAAACATGTAAAAGTACTCTGTATAAAGCACTTTAAAAAATGAGAGATAATTACTGAACATGAGTCAAGCATTTTACATTTACATTTTATTATCTGTAAATACATGTATTTGTTAACTTCTCTGGGATTCGATTCCTTTATCTATATAAAATGAGGCTTGGACCAGATAGGTCTCTTCTTTCAGCTCTAACACTGAATATTCTAACACTTTATGTTCAGTGATCCTAAATATGGACAGCATCATCACAATATGACTAATGCAGAAATATGTATAATATGATTGTACATATATAATCTATCAGAATGCTTTCCGTCTTGGTGAGGAAGGAGGGAATGGAGAGTGGGAGAAAAATTTGGAACTAAAAATCCTATGAAAACAAATGTTGAAAACTATCCTTACATGTAATGAAAATAATAAAATATTTATTTTTAATTTATTTAATTTATTTTAATTTAATATTTAATATTTATTTTTTTAAATATGGATGGCATCAGTTGACATGTTATAGGCATCTAACAGGACAATGGAACTATTCTTCCTACTTAGTTTGACAGCCCAAGGCCACCTCCCAAAGTCATATAAAATAGAGCTTTTTCACACTCTTGAATGGGCCATAGAGAAAGCAGGTATGCCAAGATCTCTACTTCCTATTCACAAGGGAAAGAAAACCTAATAATAATGGTATAGTCATTGAGTCATGAAGCTGACAATAGAGGTTAATGGTACTAAATGGCACTTGAAACTATATTGCAAAAAGAGCAATTCACTGCCATCCTTGGGGCTACAACAGGCCAACCACAAAGAGTATATTGTGTTCTGAACATGTGATCTGCTCTACCCCGCCACCACCACCCACCACCCATACACAACTCTGCAGGTTCCATATGGCCTGCTGACATCTTTAAGTATAACTAAACAAGAAACTGGTATGGTGGATGTCAGTGGCTGATTTGGGCATTAACAACTATTACCATAACTGCAATACTATAAAATGTATACTCATGGATGAAAAAGGAGGCTCTTGACATCTTTTGTAGACATGTCCTTCAAAGACTTCCAGCTACAAAAGTTATAACTAGAATGTTCTCCTCAATTATCCATAGAAAGCAGTACTCTATGACAGCATGCCAAGGCCACTTAGTGACCTGCTTCTATTACTGGCTTAACAGGTGATTGACAAACACAACTCTTCAGGGAACATTCTGAATAAGAATATAGATTTAGGGCTGGAAAGGAAGTTAGAGGTCATTTGGTTTAACACTCTCAATTAACAGAAGAGGCCCATGAAAGCTAAGTGTGACCCCAAGGTCACAAAGTAATGAGCAGATCTGGAATTCACATCCAACTCCAAAACCAGCTATGTTTTCACTATATTACAAAGGCTCATTGTTTCCTCTCATCAATCCCCTCTTAATTTTCTCCCATTCTGCTTTTCCAGCCACATTTCCCACTGAAGCATTTAAGAACCTCTTATGCACCAGCCACTGCGCTTTTCAAATATCAATTATCATTTGATCCTCACATCTACCCTGAGAGGTAGGTGATATTATGGTCCCCATTTTCCAGATGAGGAAAGTGAGGAAGACAGAGTTTAAATGACCTGCTCAGAGTCACACGGTATGATTTCATATTTAAACTAAGGTCTCCTTCACACTAGGCTGAGAGCTATCCACTGCACCACCAGTTGCCTAATTACTTAACAAATCATTCTCCATCACTAACCCCCCATTATCCTCCTTTGGAAAAAGAAGACTTTGCAAAAAGATGATGTCTAAGGCCCCACCTAGATCAAAATCTTATGAAATTCTATTCTTTCATATACAGATTAGTGTGTATTCTAGTCAAACAAGTTTAGCCACAGTCCCACAAAAACACTTTAGAGTTTACCACCTCTATATCTGAAATGTCCTTGCTGCCTTTAAGTCATAGCTTCAATCTCCCTCCTTCATAAAAGCTTTCTTGACCACACAAACAGGAAGTATTTCCCCTTCTATTCAGATTTCTCCAACAGTTGTATTTTAGACCTGATTCAACTCTTGATGGTTGAATCATACTTCATCGTCACATTCACCCCTTTATGCTTTCTCCACTTCTGCCAACCTAGAAACATGACTTCACTGTACATGCATACCTCCTCTATCAGAGGGTAAAACTAGGTAAACAAAAGGACCAGGGGCAGCTAGGTGGAGCAGTGAATAAAGCCCGGGCCCTGGACTCAGGAGGACCCAAGTTCAAATCCAGATTCAGACACTTGACATCTACTAGCTGTGTGACTCTGGCAAAGTCACTTAACCCTCATTGCCCCCACAAAAACAGAAAAGGAAAGAAAAAGGAAAGGAAAGGAGGACCTACACAAACCTATAAGCAGTACTGTATAATGCTTTGAAGGGTGGAATAGTGTGGCAGCAAGAAGCAGGGACTTGAAGCAAGGAGAGGTGGGGTTGGAAAATCCAGCTCTAACCCTGGTAATTGAGAAGAACATTCTAGTTATATAATTTCATTGTCTGAGCCTCAATTTCCTCAACTATCAAATGAAAAGAATAATACTTCTATTGCCCATTTCACAACAGTGTTGTAAGGAAAGTGCTTTGAAAACAATATAAAGGAGCAGTGGACTTAGGAAGATCTAAATTCAAATTCAGCCTCAGACACTTACTAGTAATGTGATCCTGGACAAATCACTTAACTTGTCTGCCTCAGCTTCTTCACATTTAATAAGGGGGCAAAAATAATAGCATCTACTCCCTCAGGGTTGTTATGAGGAACAGAAGAGATAAGATCTCTATAATGCTTGGCATACTACATTGTACATAGTAGGGGCTTAATAAATGGTTGTTTCTTTTGTAATGATTGGAATGACGCCACCTACTGGAGACTTGCTGTGGAGAGCTCCACCAAGAGGAAAATGCCTCAGAGGCATTGTGGCTTTTCCTTGGCGTCCTGACGTTTGCTCATGGGTGCTGTCTATCAAGTCTACCAGCCAATCAACTGGAGGAGCCTCCTATGGTCTGGGAGGAGACAGGAAGGAGGAAAGGGAGCCTGTGCAGAGAGGGTTGGCCCTTTTGGCTTCCAGACTTGATGGTGGTGGCAGCAGAGGACTTCACAGGAAATTTGAGGAAAGATAGGAATGCCAGGCTGTTAGAATTCTGTTCTCAATCTTTTTCTTTCTATTTTCCAATAAACCCTTAAAAACCTAAACTCGTTTTATCAGTGATTTTTAGTCAGTTTCCCCCAAACTGGGGGAACACATTAGAATCCACATTTAGAATCTTAAATTACACACTTTCCATATTATGGTAATTATTATTACTGAAATTATTATAGTTAAGCTTAATGATAACGTATTTTATTTCATCAGTTAGAAATGGGGCAATATTGTATGTACTGTTTCCCTGCACACCATCCACAAGGGGGATTACATAACAAAGTTCTCTTTATAAATTCATTTTTCCAATCCATGTAGAATTACAAGAGGTGGGGGTGGGGGGAAGAATGCATGCCTGTGGTGTTTCCATGTTTCTTTCATGACTGGTGCAAAGAGCCCTGTGCTGGGTAGCATTCACTAATTATACAGCTTACATTTGGCTATACAACCAGGGACAGCTGTATTCAGAGCTAGAAGGGTTCAGCCAGCACTATAGACCTCCCATTCCTGGATGAAGGCCTCTTGTTCTTGGAAACACAGTTTCCTTTGCTCTCAAAAGAATAAACTATGTGAACACAGGCCTATTTTGAAGTTAATTGTATGTCTAAGAACTTCCTTCTTTCCTCCACCATGCCCCTTCCATCTAGATCATGTCACATTCTTTGTAAATGTGATAAACAAGGTTGTAAACCACCGAGAAACTGAATGATTATCATCTACATAATTATCATTATCATTATGAATCATTATCATCTACATAATGAGGTGGGTAGTCAGGAATTAGAAGAATTTGTTGGGAAAGTACCTTAGAGATCTGGATTACCTCCATTTTACAGATGAAGATCACAATCAACAAAAGGAGTGAAAGGACTTGCCTAAAGTCATTTAGCTTGAAAGCAGCAGAATGGGATTTAAATCTAGGTTTCTAAATCCAATATACTCTCTGCCATTTTTAGAGCTCAGTGATTACCTTTGACTCAAATTTTCCTTTTTCCCCATCTAGGAACCTTGTTTCTTTTAAAAAGAAAAATGCAGATGGGCCCTGGAAGGCCTCAAAACCTTCAGGATTTACAGTGTGCTGAGGTGCATAAGCCATTTAAGGATCACAGGTCCTTTTAGACAAACATTCTCCAAATTAACAAATCGGGAAACTGACTTGCCCAAAGCACCACAAGTAGTGACAGAAGCAAGACGTGAACCCAGAGCCTTTGACTTCAAATTCTTTTTCTGCTTTCTCCACTATTTTGCACTGCCTATGACAATAAAGGTCTAAAAGGAATTCAAATTAATACAGTTAACCAATCGGAACTCCAAAGGACTGACCATTAAACATACTTGCCCTTCTGTTCACCCAGGATTACAGATGCAAAATGTGGTGCCTGGCCAGAATGCCTGATTCATTCTTTTGTTTTGCTTAACTATTCTCTTTGCTAAAAATAACTCCTTGAGAGCAGAGACAGTCTTTTGCCTTTCTTCATTTCTCCAGAACTTACTTAAGTTTTGGGGAATCCCTAGTAGGTGCTTAATAAATTCTGAATGACTACAGGGAGATCTTGGAGAGTGGAGTGAAGGTTAATTATTGGGAAGTGACAATAATGTTAACAAAACATCAATAAAAGGAAGAAAGGAAAGAAGAAAGGGAGAAAGGGAGGAAGTGAGAAACCAAGCTCATTTCTGAGGGCTCTGGGCCCAAAGAATGCTATGGCCGGAAGGAATGATTCTCCATCAGTGATGCTTTCAGATAAGCCTACACATTAAAGCATCACTGATGGAGAACATAACAACAATGACAACAATACTACCTAGCATTTATATGACATTTGAAGGTTTACAAAGTATTTTTCTCTCTAAGCCTTGTCACCTTGATCTTGACACAAACCCTCATCACTTCTCACTTGAAATAAGGCCTCCTAATGAGTCTTCCTGCCTCAATTCTCTCTGTACTCTAATTCATCTTCCATTGAGCTACCAAAATATTTTTTCTTTTATTTTTGCAGGGCAATGAGGGTTAAGTGACTTGCCCAGGGTCACACAGCTAGTAAGTGTCAAATGTCTGAGGCCGAATTTGAACTCACATCCTCCTGAATCCAGAGCCGGTGCTTTATCCACTGCGCCACCTAGCTGCCCCTAAAATGATTTTTCTAAGACAAAGATATGAACTCCAGTGAGACCTTACTGCCTCTAAAATAATATATTTGGCTTTCAAGGACCCTTTTAACTTAGTCCCAACCTGGACTTCCAGCCTTATAATACATGACTCCTCTTCCTAGTCAAAAATGGCCTTCCCGTATGTTCCTCATGCATGGCATTCCATCTATCATATCTTTGGGTTTTTTTGGTGAGGCTTTGGAAATCTTTGGAGATTTGAACTCAGGTACTCCTAACTCCAGAGCTGGTGCTCTATCCACTGTGCCACCTAGCTGCCCCCCATCTATCTTATCTTGAACCTTTAAAGAAATTATTACAGATGCCTCCAATAGTCCCCCTCCTCATCTCTACCTCAATAAATTCCTCACTTCTTTCAAAATATAGATCAAGCACTAGCTTCTATATAATGCTTTTCTTGAACGCCCCCCCCAAGTGTTGTGTCCTACTTCTTTGTAATTATTTTGTATATATGTCATGTCTCAGTACTCTCCTAGATTACAAACTGTAGAAAAGGTGCTAACCATCACTGGAGGAGTGATTTCCCATCTGGGAATTATTATACGCATAATTGAATCACTAGTCCAGTCTCTAAATCTTTATTTTGAATCTGCATACACAGTTTGCTTTCTTAGAAGAACTTCAGTTCTCTGAGAGTATGGAATTGTTTCAGGTTTTTTTGTCTTTATGTCCCAACAAACAGCACAGTGGCTGGCACACAGTAGGTACTTAAAAATGCTTATTGACTAATTGCAGTATTTCACAAGAGTGTCATGGGGCTAATATGAGATAACACACATAAAGTTCCTTGCAAAACAAAGTGCAATCCGTACCCATTTCAGTTACTATGGCAGAAGCCTTCTGTAAGAAAAGCACTTTGTAACCTATAAAACCATAAAAGACACACAAAGTAATGCAGTCAGCTAATCCTGACTCCAAAGATTTAGAACTCTGAACAACACAATGAAACAACCACAGCTGCAAAGGATTCATGCTATCCACCTAAAATACTGCTGACATCTCTATACAGAAGTGATGACCTCACAGTGCAGACTCAGAGAGAGAGAGAGAGAGAGAGAGAGAGAGAGAGAGATTTGCATGACTATAAATATTTGTAATGGGTAGGGAAGGAGTGAGAGGAAAAGAACAGAGAATTGAAAATAAAATAAAACTGAATTGTAAAACGAAAAATAATAAAGAAGCCCTGGTTTCAGGGCCTGTACTAGAAATCTAGAAACCAAACCAGAAAGGCTTCCCAGAACTTGTAATCTCCTGGTAGAACCTTTAGGAACTCAAGATTACCACTCAACACAATAAGGCACCAAAAGAGAAAAATATTATTTTGTAATACAGAATAATCAAACAACCAAAAGCTATTAAAACGTTTCACCCATTTTTATTGCTATTTATTATGGTATCTCCTGCCCTTACAACACAGGGAACTACCGCTTCCTGAAAACAAGCCAGGAGTTAGCCCTGTGAACTTTGAATGGCTCTATTTCCTGATAGCATGGCCTAAGGAAGGTAGGTAAAGAGACATCAATCAATCAGTAGGAGGTCTTTGGCTTTACAGGATAAACTTTGGAAGCATAAAAACAAGTGAATCATCAAGCCAGAATCATTTCAGCCTCAACCCAAAGAGATGACCTCTGACACTATACATGCCATACAACCCCCAGGATCTGGGCACATCTCCAGAAAAAAGTCACTACCAATGGTTGCAGGCATTCTTTTAAACCCCACATGACGGTTATTAGTATTACTATTAACTTAACAATTACCACTTCCACTTTCTTAGTTGATTTATACCTTACAAAAAAGATTTTCCCTACAATACCTGTCACTGTAGGTTAGCAATACAATTTTATTATTCTCATTTTTGCAGATGAGAAAAGTGAGGGCTAGAGAGATGAAAATAACTTGCTTTGAGTTATATGGGTAGTAATCAACACAGCCATGATTTTGATTCCAACATTCAAAGTCCCAAGTACACTACTGTTCTTCCCAATGTAACACACCAGGTACACAGAACCTAGCACATAGTATATATTTAATCAATGCTAGTTCGATTAATCAATAAACATTTATGAAGTGCTTACTAAGTGTGCCAAGCACTGTGCAAAGTACCAGATAGTTGATTTACTGTAAGAATGATCTTGAATCACCCAAGGCAGTAAGAGAATTTCAAGAATATTTCATAACTCATTATTCTTTCATCCCCTCCCCATAGCCTTGAATACTGACTTTGAGAAAACATGTTCATGCTGAGCTGCCAGGGCATTTTTTTTTATTACTTATAGATAAAGCAACTCAAATTTCTGGTTAATGAATTGAGGTCCTCTGGCTTGGGTCAATAGTCTTAGGAGATGGCTCTTTTAGCAACACACATCCTGACACTGTTGTTAACATTTCTATGTGGTTTCCTTAAAAATCATTCATTTCCCAGGCCTAAAAATAAAAATCAGGCATGGCTGGCTATCCAAGTTATGAGTCAGCAGCATTTTCAAGAAGTTATATGGTATGAAAGTAATCATCTGGCAAACTGATGGGATGATGGGAGAGTTTTTTTTTAATTGATCTCACACAAAACAAAGGATCATAGATCATAGATCCAATCACCTAGTTTTAGAGATAAGGAAACTGAGGCACAGAGAAATTAAGCCCAGAGTCAGAAGGATAGACACGGTTTGAGGTAGAATTTATTTTTCCCCCCAATTTTTAAACATTTTTATTTAAAGTTTTGAGTTCTAAATTCTATCTCTTCCTCCCTTCCTGAGAAGGTAAGCCATCAGATCAGATATAGGTTATACATGAGCAATTATGTAAAACATTTCCACATTAGTCATTTTGTACAAGACTGAAATAAAAGGGAAAGAGTAAAAAGAAGCATGCTTCAGTCTGTACTCAGTATCAGTTCTTTCTCTGGAGGCAGATACTATGCTTCATGATGAGTACTTTGGAATTGTCTTGGATCATTGTATTAATGAGAATGGCTAAGTCATTCACAGTTCTACATTGAACAATATTGCTGTCACTGTGCCCAACTATTTCTTGGTTCTATTTACTTCCCTATTCATCAGTTCATATAAGTCATAGCAGGTTTTTCTGAAATCATTGAGGCAGAATTTAAACCAAGTTCTGTCTGACTCCAAGTCCACTATACCAGAGTAACAAGATTTCAGACAGTACAAATGACCAAAAATAACAAATTAGTCCCCTGTTGTGTCTCTCAGAATCCCAGGTAGATGGATAAACAGTAAGATGGATAGCCACATATACAGATATATGGGATAGGTAGATCCAGAACAGCTTGTTTATTAAGCACTTACTATATCCCGGGCCCTATTTCACAGAAAGTAGGGGAGTGTAAAGAACCCTTGAGGTACATCTACTCTAAGCATCACCTGAACAAAAAATCCCCTTTACAACATCTGATTACAACATCAGATCTCATTCAAAAGTTTACATTTAGCACTATTCCCTGGATGTGTCAAAGTTTAGTATCTCTTTCTCAAAGGACAATTCTAATCCTAAAGCAAGAAAATTCTTTGGTCCTTATCAGATAACTATTTTTTTTCACATTTCCCACTTGGCACATTCTATGTACCTATGTACCAGTCAAAAGAGCCTCCTTGGTGTTCCCTATTGTAGAAATATTTTATTGACTAGGACTAATTTGGGGGCTAAACTGTGGATGACTAATCTGGGGACTTTTGACTGACTGGCTATCTGACTTTGTTAATTTAATGTAGGCCGTTTATAAAGTTCCACCACACTGCTCCCAAATTGATAAACTAAAGATTAAGACGGCTCTTAGCTAAATAATCTAAGCAGAGTTTATGAGATACTATTTAAAATTAAGAATAAAGGGAAATAAAATGTACAACCTGACTGCATCGTGGTGCTTCTCTTTCCACTGCATCTCTTTCCTACCTGCTGAGCTTTGAACTTTTTTAATACAATAAGAGCCTTAGCAGCCTCCTGCCTCAGGGCACACTACACTCCCTGCTCAGTTGCTTTCTTCTAACTCCTCTTAATCTTCACTTTCTCCAACCTGCACTCTGTGCTGACCGCTTCTGTGCTCTCAGCTGCCTCCTCGTCAGTCTGCCCTCTGCCACCTTTGCCTCCCCTCTAATCTTGTCCCCCCGCCTTTCCTCCTTGCTCCTAGTCCTGTGTTACTGTTCATCTAGTCCCCCGTCTGTCTTCTCCAACCTTTGCCGTCTTGTCAGCCGCCCCTTGACCTCTTCTCTGTTAGTCTCCTTGACTGCCCCCCACCCCGAGTCTAAACCCCAGGTCTATATATACCTTTTCTTCTCTCCACTCAAATCTCGGGGCTTCCTGCACCCCCACAGACCAAGGTAATCTGCCAGTCAGGGCTGCAGCTGGGGCTGGGGGGATGCTCTAGCATCCCAGGCCTCGGACAGTCTATCCGGGATCTTTCAGATAGCTCCCACTCAGGTTGGAGGGAGCCGGGGGCTTTTTTTCCCCCCCAGCTGTCTGACCTGGCATCTTGTACAGCCCACAGGCTTGCACAGGCTTTTTGGCTCAGCTGAAGCAGAGGGGGAGGGTCACCAGCACCTCCCACACAGAAGAGACCCTGAGGGCCTAAGGCTTTCTGATCTTGGCCTAAAGTTAGGGTCCCCAAATCAAAATAAATTTCCACACTATATATGGCACTCTATCTCCCCCTTACATGTATTCATACAAGTTTATGTGATATACCTAGAATAAACTACCCCTTCACAGAATCTCTGGCTTCCCTAGAAACCCAACTGAAGTGCCATCTCTTACACAATGGGTTCTTATAACACTGAATCCTGGAACTTTTCATTTTTAAAAAAACTTACCAGGCTGAATTAACCTCGGTACTCACATCTCATTGGTATTCCTGCCCCTGTGCCTTCCTTCCTCTGGAAATCCATTCTTGACAAATCTCATTGTCTTGCAAGACTCAATCAGCCTTGGTACTTACATCTCACCAGTACCATCTACCCACCTGATTGGCCTCTATGACTATAAGGCAGAGCCACAGCCTCTTTTTAAGAAAGGGACACAGCACAATTTTTCTTTGAACTTCATTCCACTCCTTCAACCCCCCATGTTCATCCAAGTCCACCACCCTGCTTCCTTTTCTGTGTTGTCTTCCTCCATTAGACTATACACTCCTATTTGCAACCATGCCCAAAGGGCTATGAAACTGTGCATACCCTTTGATCCAGCTATTGCTGGCTAGGTTTATATGCAAAAGACATCCCCCCCCCCAAAAAAAAGACCTATTTGTACAAAAATATTTCTACAAGATCTTTTTGTGGTAGGCAAGAATTGGAAATCAAAGGAATAGCAATCAATCAGGGAATGGCTAAACAAGCCGTGGTATATGATGGTGATGGAACATTATTGTGCTGTAAGAAATTACAAGGAGGATGATTTCAGAAAGGCCTGGAAAGACTTACATGAACTGATGTATATAGTAAAGTGAGCAAAACCAAGAGAACATTGTGCAGAGACAGCAATATTGTTTGATGAAGAATTGTGACTTAACTACTCTCAGCAATACAATGATCCAAGACAATCCCAAAGGACTAATGATGAAGTATACTATCCACCTCCAAAGAAAGAACTGATATTGATAGAACACAGACTGAAGCATGCTATTTTCCACTTACTTTCACTTTATTCTTTTATTCGTTTTCTTATACAAAATGACTAATATGGTCATGTTTTACATAATTACACATATATAACCCATATCTGATTGCTTACCACCTCAGGGAGTGGGGAGAGGAAGGAGGGAAGGTGGGATAAAATTTGGAACTCAAAACTATAAGTACAAATGTTTATTATTTTTAAATATTTTCCTTTTGTATTTGTATCCCCAACACTTGGCACAGTGCCTACTACACAGCAGGTACTTAATAAATGTTGACTATGTATTGACTTTATTGATTCTATTTCAATAGAATTGGTTTCCTTTGTAATTCTACATATTTTATTTTATGAATTTGAAAGCATTGCTCTGAGAAGGGGGTCTATAGGTTTTATTACCAAACTGTTAAGAGACCACACTATAAAAAAGATTAAGAACCCCATTCTAAAGGAAACCAATCCCAATCCCCATCAAATGCCCTGGTCCTGACAATCAAACACACACACACACACACACACACACACACTGTTTTCTCCAATAGAATGTAAGTTCTTTGAGAGCAGAGACCATTTCAAGTTTGTTCTTGTGTAACACACTGTCTGGCATTTAGCAAAAGCTTAATGTTAGCTGCTGTGAACTTCTGACTTTAAGAGAACTTATCAGAGAAGTCTTGAGACAAGATAGAGTATCTAGAGATAAGCTGAAGAACACCTCAGCTCCTTCCACTTAAGGCCCATCCCCCAGGGACTCATACTTCACTCTTCTTAGAGCTGGAAGAACTAGGATTCTAACATCTCCCTTGAAAATTCATCCCAGGGAACTTCATATAGTCTAAATTTCTTGTCTTACACTGAACTGTCAATGAAGTCCTTTCTGCTTGGCCTAACTCACAAACAAAAGAAAAGGTGGCCACCATAACCCAGCAGTCAAAAAAAGGCACCATGAACTAAGATGATCATTGAAGATACATTAAAGGTCATACTCCTGAACAATAGAATGGTCATTCCTTGACTTGCTATCCTTAATCACACATCTGGAGTCCTTTTTGCTGTATTCAAGAACTAGAGCAGGGAGCAATTAATCTGAATGGTAAACAGAAATTGGGGTATATGAATGTAGTGGAATATTATTTCATTGTAAGAAATGACAAATACAATGGATGGATTCCCTAAAAAAACCTGGAAAAATTTGTATGAATTGGTATGTAGAGAAGTGAGAATGAGGACAATTTATATAAGAATCAGAATATAATGTAAAGGAAATTCAGAACTCTGCTCAGTGAACAATCACAACTTCAGAAGACCAATGATAAAGTATGCCTATCACCCCTTTGCAAAGATACAAACTAGAGGTTTATAAAATTATACGTACAGATGTGTTCTTTGGTTTGTATAACTATACTTTTTCAGTAAAGGGGTAAGGAGAGGTAGTAATGACTAATGAAAGACATTCTGAAAAAAAAAGCAATGAAACATTTTATAAAGAGAGCAGAAGGAGACTCAGAAGATGACACAAAAAAGCAGAGCAGTTGACTAAAAAGTTTATTAAATTAAACATACACTTGGGGGGAAGCAATAAGAGTTAAGTGACTTGCCCAGGGTCACACAGCTAGTAAGTGTCAAGTGTCTGAGGCTAGGTTTGAGCTCAGGTCCTTCTGAATTCAGGGCCAGTGCTTTATCCACTGTGCCACCTAGTTGCCCCTAATATACACTTTTAAACACTGTAACCAAAGTTCACAGCTACTTATGTAATTCTCTATTTTAAAAATTATATTGAAATAATTCATGTTTGTTAAATTAATAAAGAAGAAAACAAAATGTAAGCCAGGGTCAGAAGAGAGAGAGGGGATAGTGAAGGATCTTATGACATTATCCAATCCAACCCCTTCTTTATACAAATAAAAAAACAGGCCCATGGAGGTAAGGTGACATATGTAAATTAGTTAAAGGCAGAGCCAGAATTAAAACCTCAGTCTTCTAACTGCCAATACAGTGCTTTTTCTAAAACAATATCCTGTTCAGTCCAAATCTAAGAGAGTGCCCTATCAAGAGAATCAGGAGACTTTTCCTTATGATAATAATACTGAGAAGAGGCTCGGCTTAACAGAATAAGAGCCAGTCATAAAGAGTCTGGAAGTACAGGCAACTCCCTAAGATGGCAAGTTGCAGAGTGAATAAATGAAAAGGACACTTTATTAAACTGCTACTATGGGTAAGACACTATACTAGGCATTGAGGAGAGAAATGCAAAAACAAACACCAGTCACTGCCCTCAGAATTTATATTCTTGTTTTGTTTTGCTTTGTTTTTCAAGCATACAGGAAATTCAGTCTTTGCAGTATCACAGGGATTGGGAGTTAAGCCACAGGGGAGCTGATTCTCATACTCTCCCTTAGAGAGAAATGATGATAACAATTTGTTTATTATCTAAAGGAAGAAGGGAAAGTGAGGGAAGAGTCATATACAAAAACAAGCTAAGATGCTCAGGGAGGCCGCAGGTATATGGCAGGCTAGTTTGAGGCAAGCTAGATCTAGTCATTTAGGTGACTGTATCTATATCCACTCCCCAATCAAGACAGCCTACCAAGAGGGAGTTCCAAAAGTCTATGGATTAATTTTCCAAAATAGAGGGCCATGATGTCACGAGACCAGAGAACCTGCAAATAGAAAGATACTGTAGGAGGTCCTGGTTTCTTCCTGAGGTAGATGGTTGAGTAAACACAACAGGTAGGTGAAGAAAAGTTCAAGTAATAATCAGTTGCTTTCTTCAAGTATTCGCTAATATTCACTGGCAAAGCTAAATTCCTCTCCAGGAGTTCACTCCACCAATGCAATCCCAGGTGAGAGCCGAGCATTAATAGCTCATAATTACAGGATGCCTCCCAGCTTACAGAAATTCCAGCAGAAGATCACTATGCCTGTTTTACAGAGAAAACTGGGATTGGGATTCAAAGTAAATGCTTGCCCAAGGCAATGAAGCTAATGATTATTGCTGGATTTGAACCTGAGTCTTCTTATTCAAAACCCACACTGGCTCATTAGATGGAGAGATCACTGATGGCTATAACATGGGGGAAGAAGAAATAAAGATAAAAGTTTAAAGGTGAGAGTCCCTCCTTGAAGCACTGTCTACCTCCTCTGCATCCTAAGCTACAAATACATTCAAAGAAGGTCTTCTGAATGGCTCTTCCTACAACGAGGAACCGTTCTCAAAGACACTTGATATCACCTCCTCGTACTGGGCCTATCCATGCACGTATGGCTGAAATGTCTTGTCCCTCAACTGCGTTTTTATATGGAGTCAAGATACTATGAATAGATCCCTTCCGTTTCTATTTCTCTGCCTCAGACTACATGATAGGTTCATTTCCTGCCTCTGTTTATATCCTTTTCTCTCATTCACTATTTTGTCATGCAAATGAAGTTCAACTTCACACTCAACATGGTTGCTCTCTTTATACTCATTTCTGGGGCAGCTAGGTGGCACAGTGGATAAAGCACCGGCCCTGGATTCAGGACTCCCTGAGTTCAAATCCGACCTCAGACACTTGACACCTAACTAGCTGTGTGACTCTGGGCAAGTCACTTAACCCTCATTGCCCTGCAAAAAAAAAAAAAAAAATAGTTTTATATACTCATTTCTAACCACTCTGCTAGGTTGCCCAATTTGCTCTGAAAGAAAATTCCCACCAATCTTCCCTTTTATCAGTTTCTTTTCCAGTTTAGGGACATCCTGTGTCCCATAAAGACAACACTCAAAGAATTCCTGCCACCCTTTAAAAACTCAGACTCAATGGTGACACCTTTTCCACAGAACCTTCCTTGATCTACTAGAGTAGAAATTACTTCCTTTTAGACTTGACATCACTTGTGTATCGTACAATAACATATTTTTTAAAGATAAAATTTTATTATGTCTTTTGGTAATTTTAAAAATATTACTCGGGGGTAGCTACGTGGCGCAGTGGATAAAGCACCAGCCCTGCATTCAGGAGGACCTGAATTCAAATTCAGCCTCAGACACTTGACACTTACTAGCTGTGTGACCCTGGGCAAGTCACTTAAGCCCAACTGCCTCTCTCTCTCTCTCTCTCTCTCTCTCTCTCTCACACACACACACACACACACACACACACACACACACACGAAAAATATCACTCTCATTTCCCTCAGTATACAAATAAAGCGATTAAAAAGTCCCTATCCTTTGACCAGAGAGATTACTAGGAGGCCATTGATAAGAAGAAAGCCTACACACATACAAAATATTTATAGCAGCACTTTTTTTCTGATAGCAAGAAATCTGGAAACAAAGTCGATATGCTACATGAATACAACATATTATTTTTTAACTTTATTAGCATCTTTCCTGTCCTCACTAAGTTTCCTACTAATTATGAGGTAGAAGAGATCTTGGTCTTATAAGAATTCTCTATCTTCCCCAGAAGATAGAACAGAGCTCTTCAAAAGGAGCAAAAGAACTCAAATCTAGAGCTGGAAGGACCCCAAACATCATCTAAGCCAACTCCATCACTATGCAGATGAGGAAAGTGAAGCTCTGAGAGATTAAGCGATTTGTCCAACATCATGAAAGCAATGAGTAGCAGTTGAGAACTGAAACTGGGTTGAAATACTAAACTCTTTACACTTCACCATGATGCCTCCCCACTAAATAAATGTCTGCCCTGGAAGCAAAATATATTTTAAATGAATGTGAGACTATGCATGGTTTCTTTACAAGAGAAATAGTCAACTACTGAATTATTTCTAGCCAGATCATAATACAGATGACTGAGGAGAGGAATCAAACTAGGTGGAGAAAGAATGGGAAGAGGTATGACAAATATTTTCCCTAGAATATGGGAATATGACCTTTCCAGATAGCTAACTGGCACAGTTGGTAGTTGGTGGGATGAAGGTCTGGGAGGGAAAAGGAGCAAAAAGAAAAGTACATAAGAGAAAAGTGTTCATGGTATGCAGGCACTTCCAAACATAGTAGAAAGAACAATGATCTTGGTATTAGAGGACTTATAGTTGCATGGCAACTTAATACTTCATTGCTAGACCTTGGGCAAGTCACTTAACTGAAAAATAGTGAGTGAGTGAGTGAGTGAGTGTGTGTGTGTGTGTGTGTGTGTGTGTGTGTGTGTGTGTGTGTGTGGCAGAGAGAGAGAGAGACAGACAGACAGACAGACAGACAGACAATATATTTGAATTATCTACTATTCAGAATCCTGGTACTACCTATACTATCAAATGAGATATTATAGAAAAAAGTACTTTTTATGCGTGCAAAGAACATTTCATGTAACAGCCTGCCCTGTACAAAACCCTGAACTAGTCACTGGGGGAGGATAAAAATCTTTTAAGCTACAATAAAAAATGAATTGTTGTTACTGTTTCCTACTATATCCAGTTTAAAACCCAAATCAATAATTGGTGTTATCACCATGGCCAAATTCAAAACCAGAACAACAAAACTGAGAATCAGTTAAAAAAAAAATGCAGATTTCAAAAGTGCACATGTGCGTGAGTGCAGACACACACACAAATAAATCAAATCAAACATCTTCTAGACATATTGTATTAATATAATGAAAAACTAAACCCTCTTTCTTTGGGGAAAAAAAAAGTTCTTTCGTCCCTCCAGTAGTCACAAACTGAAAGAGCTTCTCTGAATACTGCAAAATTCAAAAGGATTTCCTTAAAAAATATCAACTTTCTGAGATGTAGCTTTCCATGACAACTAGTCAGTATCCAAAAGTATAAATCACATGAAAAAAGACAGAGGACAACAGAATAAGTGTAATATCACAGTGGGAACCAAAAGATTTGGGAGGAGGGAAGGAGATATGTACCCAGAATGAAGGGGGGGTTTGGAGTGGTTTAGGAGAAAAGGAAACTGTCCAAACATTTGAATGCCAGTACCTCCCAAAGAGGGAAACTTGAAGAGGGGTTCTATTGTTTTGGTTTTTGTGAGAAAATGGGTAGTTCTCTCCTCTCAATGTGGATATAACAGTCAGTCATACTCCTCCTGACCTGTTTGTAGGACAAAGGTCTCAGATCCCCTCCTCCCCCTTGGGTTAGCAAGGTCATATGGTTCAAGGAGCCCTGGTCTCAATAAGGTCCCCTCCAGAGTGTGTATAAGGTCTACTCCTGAGTTATGCCCATGCAAGGAAGAGGGGGTGGGAATACTATGTTCCAATTAGCTAGTTTTTGCGCGTAGATTGTAACCCTTGAGTAATCAGACCAGTGATGAAAAGGGCCTTACAGAGTAGGGTATAAAAAAGGACCTGTGAGCCCCCTTTCTGGGCACCCACTAGCTGCACACTAGGGTGCCTCCTTCTCCTGAGAAGGAAATAAAGACCCTTTGCAAAATCAATGTTGAGTTCCTGAGAATTATTGAGAAGAGGATGGTTTTTTACCTCATAGTTTCATCTTATACCTAATGAGAGACACAGCAAGAGATATTCAAGGAAGGTAACAGAGAGGTCAGAAATAAAAACCAAAAAGAGGCCAATTAACCACTAAGGTTCTCTTACAGGTTCTTTCAAAATCAAAAACCAGAGGATGTAAGAACTGGAAGAAGCCTTATAACATAGAAAATCAGAGTTGTTTGACAACAGGGCACAGAGAGGATAGAGAAAGAAAGATTCAGCCAGCTTCAGAGTTAAAATGACCTGAGATCCATGCTGGCTGTGTGACTCTGGGCAAATCACATAAAATTCTCAATGCCCCAGGCAACTTTCTATGCTTAAACTGGAACACAGTTGAGGAAATAGATAGATGAAGGGAGTATTCTTACTGGGAGCTCCCCATTCTGTTGAAAATGCAAGTGTGAGGGCAGCTAGGTGGCGCAGTGGATAGAGCACTGGCCCTGGAGTCAGGAATACCTGAGTTCAAATCCGGCCTCAGACACTTAACACTTACTAGCTGTGTGACCCTGGGCAAGTCACTTAACCCCAAATGCCTCACTTAAAAAAAAAAAGAGAGAGAGATTACGTGACTTAAGGTCATGCATTTGAACTCAGGTCTTCCTGAAGCCAAGCCCAGAACTCTATCCACTGCTCCATCTAGCTTTCTGACATATTTTTGAGTCACAATGACTACTAAGACATAGAGTCACTTAACCCCAATTACCTCACTAAAAAAAAGAAAAGAAAATGCAAGGCTGAACAAAAAACAGAATTAGAGGCTGTCAGCATTAACTGGAAGGACCCACAAACCATCTAATGATAGGCCAAGCCTATCATTAATGCAACACACGTCTAAAACTGAGCTTGTGATTCTCATCCCCTCAAAAGAAAAATAAATAAACCTTCCCAAGACAGAGGAAACATTAACAGTTTTCAAATTTAAAATGTTGGGCTTATCTTTGAATATTCTATTCTCTCATTCGTTTGTTTTTTTAATCATATTTTATTGACAAGCTCTGATTTTTACATCCCTTTCCTTTTCAAATATATCCCTCCCACATCCAGCCATTTCTTGTGACAACAGTTCCCTAAGTGTAGTCTGGGAAATCCAAGTTTCCAAGAGGCCTTTTTTTCAGGGAGTTTACAAAATCAAAATCTTTACAATAACTGTATAATAATAACTATCATTATTTATAATATAGTACATCTCAATAGATAAAAACCACATTAACTCTACCCCCCCCCCTGCCGCGCACACCAGGGCAATGAGGATTAAGTGACTTGCCCAGGGTCACACAGCTATTAAGTGTCAAGTGTCTGAGGCTGGATTTGAACTAAGGTCCTCCAGAATCCAGGGTCAGTGCTTTATCCACTGCACCACCAAGCTGCCCCCATCTCCTCAATAATTTTTAAAAGTATAAAAGGGTCCTGATACAAAAAAGTTTGAAAACCACTGGATGGAACAAACATCCTACCTACCTAAGCTTCTTCTGCCTGGAATTTTCAGTCTGACATCACTCTAATGTTTTTTCAGCTTTATCAAACACTCCCACCCTCATGTCCTAGTTATTCTATACTTTAGCTGCTCACCTGACCATACCTCTTCCACTTTACTAATTCCTCTGCCTGGAATGCCCTCCTATTCCCTCTTCAAAATCAAGTAAGAGTTTTGGAGGGAAAAATAGGTAAAGAAATGAAAGCAAAATGGCAGCAAAGTGGTGCAGTAGTTAGAACACTGACCCTGGAGTCAGGAGCAACTGAGCACAAATCCTGCCTCAGACACTAGCTGAGTGATTTGGGGCAAGTCACTTAAGCCTAACTGCCCCCTCTCCCCCAATTAAATGAAAGCAAAGGAAGACAATTATGAAAAGACAACAGCTTGGTAAAAGAGACACCCACAAAAATACTGAAGAAAATAAAATCTTAGAAAACAGAATTGGCTAAATGGGACCCATGAAAGCTACTTTGACCAAGACAACGACCCAAGACAATTCCAAGGGATTCATGATGAAACATGCTACCTACCTCCATAGAAAGAACTGATGAACTCTGAACACAAACTGAAGCATACTTTTTTTATTCCATTTTTATGATTTTGTGTTTTCTTTTGCAACATGGCTAATATGGAAGAAGAGGGGAATGAATGAGGAAGTAGAGGCAACAAGTAAAAATGACTTTTTCAGGATTTGGCAGTGAAAAGGAATAAAGTTATATAGGACAATAGCTTGAGGGGATCACTTGGAAAAGTTTATTAAAGAAAAGTACATTTTCAGGCAATTGAGAAGAAGTCAAAAGATTAAGGATGAGAAAAGTGGGAAGGGCAGAGAAAATGAATGGAAAGGATATAATTAATTGGAAAACCTCCTTTAGAGATTGGAGTGAATTAGGTCAAAAACACAGTATACAGAGAGGAATTAGCCTTGGCAATGAGAAGGATCACTTTTTCTCAGAAACTACAGCAAATGAAAAAAGCATGGCTGGTCAGTCAGTCAGTACACATTTTTAAACACCTGCTATGTACCAAACATCATGCTAAGAGACTGGGATAAAGAAAGGCAAAAAAAGAGTATACTCAAGGAGCCCACAATCTAATGAGGAGATACCATATTAACAATTACTTAACAATTACAACCACACGTGCACACACACACACAGAAGGAAGGCACTAAAATTAAGAGGAGGAAATCTTCTTATAAAAGTTGGGATTTAAGGAAAGACAGGAAATAAAGATGGAGAGGGACAGAATTCCAGGCATAGGAGACAAGCAGAGTTGAAAACAAGAATTGGAGATGGATCACCTTGTTCAAGGAACAGCAAGGCAGCAATCATCACTGGATTAGAGTATCTGGAAGGATTGTTATAGTATAAGAAGATTAGAAAAGTAGGAAAGGACCAAGTAATGAAGTAATTTGAAGGCCAGAGAATTTTCTATTTTTTCCTGGAGACAACAGGGAGTCACTGAATAAGGGACTGATATGGTCAGCTCAACACTTCAATCTAATCAATTTTACAGCCAGGCAGAAGATAGATTAGAGTAGGGAGAAACTTAAGGCAGGAATATAAAGCAAAATGCCAGAATAGCCCAGTTATAAGGTGATACTAGCCTGAACCAAGATGGTGGCAGTGTCAAAAGAGAGAAGGGGGTATATACAATAGTAATGTCACAAAGGTAAAAATCAAGACACTTAAAAATCAAGATTGGCTATAATGGGTAAGAAAGTGAAGAATCAACACTAAGCTTTTTAACAAATGGTGGTATCCTAGAGAGTAACAAAGAAGTTAAGAAGAGAAGATGTTTTCAGTTTATGACATTCTGAATTTAAAATGTCTATGGGACATGCAGCTTGAGATGGTGTGGAAATTTATTTTGATTTGGGGACCCTAACTTTAGGCCAAGATCAGAAAGCCTTAGGCCCTCAGGGTCTCTTCTGTGTGGGAGGTGCTGGTGCCCCTCCCTCTCTGCTTCAGCTGAGCTAAAAAGCCCGTGGGCTGTACAAGATGCCAGGTCAGACAGCTGGGGGGAAAAAAGCCCCCAGCTCCCTCCGACCTGAGTGGGAGCTTCCCTCCGACCTGAGTGGGAGCTATCTGAAAGATCCTGGATAGCCTGTGCTGAGGCAAGTGAGGTTGGAGCACACCCCACCACCACCAGCCGCAGCCCTGGCTGGAGGATTAGCTTGGTCTGTGGGGGTGCAGGAAGCCCCGAGATTTGAGTGGAGAGAAGAAAAGGTATATATAGACCTGGGAGTTAGACAGCAAGGGGTTTGGACAGATGAGACAAGGTGGAAAAGAGGTCAAGCGGCGGCTGACGAGATTAGAAAGGTTGGAGCTTGGCAGACTAGAGAGGAGGCTATAAGGACTAGGAGCTGGGAAAAGAGAGGCCAAAGGGCAGACTGACAGAAGGTCGATGAGAGAAAAACACAGGGGTTCAGCAGTGGCAGTGAGGAGAGGAAAGTTAGAAGCAGGGGGATTTACAAAGTGAAAGGGTACAGGTGGAGTTAGTGAAAGTAGCTGAGCAAGTGAAAATACCCTGAGGCGAGAGGTGGCTATGGCCCTTATTGTATTAAAAAAGTTCGAAGCTCAGCAACACAGTGGAAAAAGACCACAGGAAAGCAGTCAGGTTGTACATTTTATTTCCCTGTACACTTAATTTTAAATAGCATCTCATAAATAAACTCTGCTTTGATTATTTAGTTAAGAGGCTTCTTAATATTTTGCTTATCAATCTGGGAGCAGAGCAGTGTGGTGGAACTTTATAAACAGCCCACATTAAATTAATAGCGGTCAGACAGCCAAATAGTCAAAAGTCCCCGAATTAGCCCTCCAGTCAGATTAGCCCCCCAAATCAGGCTGAGTCAGTTAAAATATTCTCACATTTGAATGGCGACCGTGGCAGGACTTACGGCCCAATAATAATTTCTATAAACTTATCATTTTTCATATACTTATAATTTTTCATAAGTACAGTTATAGTTATGGTTTTTCAAAATTAGATGTAGTTCTTAATAATTAATTATTTTTACAATGGACAAGAGGTAATTGGAAATAAGGGAGTAGGAGTTAGCAGAAAAAAAGTTAGGAGTGGATAAGTGATTTGAGAATTGTCAATGTTGAGATGATAATTGAATACATGGATGCTGAAGAGGTCATCAGGCAAAATAGTACAGAGGAAGAAGAGAAGAGGGCCCAGGGAGACCTCCAACTTCAGCAAGTGCAACCTAGACATAGTCCTAGCTAAGGAAACTGAGGAGAGATCAGAGAGGCAGGAAGAGAATAGAATCACTACAAGGAGGCGTTACTACCCTAAAGAGAAGTGGGTAGCAAGGATAAGAGGATACAGAGAAGACGATAAGGCTGAGGGCTGAAAAAAGGCCATTAGATTCACAATTAAGAGATTATTGCTAACTCTACAGACAGGAGTGTCAATTTAATGAAGAGGCTGGAAATCTTAACTGTAGACAGTTAAGAAGACAGTAAAAGGAAAGAAAGTGGAGGCTCTGACCAAAGAAAAGTCTTCTCAAAGGTTTAATCACAATATGGAATAGACACATAGGACAAAAGGCATCGAGAATAAATGGATTACATGACAGTTTCTGAAAAAGGGGTAGATGTGGACCTATTTGTAGTTAATAGAAATACAACCAGACAGTGATTGAAGATAAACGAGAGAGTGGGAATGAGACAATCTGCTGCAGGAATACAGAAGGATTTTCCTTGGCAAAGAGAAGAGCCACCAACTCATTATAGAGGGGTGAAAGAAGAAAGTTCCAGAAGGTATCTGAGTGATCTGAGATAAGGAGAAGGTTAAAAGAGGAAACTCTCATCAAAAGGCCTCAAGGAAATAAATGATATCCTAAAAGTCTTAGTGCAAAAGCTTTAGGAGCAGAAAGCTACACTACAACATTTGGGGTGCCTCTGTAAAAAGAATGCTGAGACAGAGAGAGGAGGGACAGAAGGCAGAAGTAAGATGAGTTGTCTGAAGAATGATGAAAAACTGCTGTGGTAAGTGGGACAGTGAGTCAACTAAGGCATAATAAAAGCACTGCCTTGTCCCACTGAAGGCACAGCTGATATTATAGAACATAAATCTGTAGCAGACACAAGCAACACAGGATCGTGATTTTTTCCAATTTCATTCAGCAGCACATGAGAAGGAGAAATGCAGAAGGCAATGAAGGGTGGCACTAATACAAAGCTGAAGAGTGGCAGGACAAGATCTTCCATAAGATATGGGCACCAAGCATGTAAGAGAAGAGAATGTATGAGTAAAGACCGAGAAGGTTTCTGAAGAGAGCAAGTGATGAGGGGGATTCTGTTACAGACAGACTCGATTTTTCTCAAAGATCACAATGTACATCATTTATCATTCTCTACATGTGCTCTAATCACATTTTATTGCATAGTATAGAGTGATGGTTCTATTTGGGCAAGTCCCATGTGGACTAAGATCATGGCCTCCTGAAATTGTTATCATTTAGGACAGATCAGCAAACTGGAAATGAGGAGGATGATCAAAATGGACAGACAAATAGTGGCCTTTCTACCCACCTGGAATCTGTGAACCAACTCCAAGGACTGGCTGTCATTCTGATCGGCTTCTAGGATGACATCAGTTAGTTTATGTATGATCACATCGAGTGGGCCTTGCTCCTCAATTGGTCTGCTAAGGTTGAGCTAAAGGAACAAGAGAGAGAAAGGACAATACTTCAGTCTCTAAAGCAATCAGATCATTCTCAATTGCCAAGCACTGAATATATCAGTCAATAAGCATTCAGTGAGTATCTACTATACACTAGGCCCTATGTTAATTACTGAGAATACAAATACAATAAATGAAACTTCCCTATGGACAAAAAGTTTTCCATTTACCTGAGTTCAAATCTGGTCTCAGACTTACTAGCTGTGTGACCCTGGGCAAGTCACTTAATCCTCATTGCCCAGCACCCCCCCCCCCAAATCCATTTTAATGAGGGAGATGTGTGTATACATACATGTATACATATCCATACATGTGTATAGAAAATAAATGCAAGATAGTTTGAGAAGGACAGGGACAGAGAGCACTGAGGGGAGGAGAGAGGAATGGTGTTGAAGAGACCAGACACATTTTCATGTAGTGGTGCTTAAACACTCCTGAAGAGAAGAGAGATGCAATGTGATGGAGATAAAAGGGGGCACAGACAATACAAAGGCACAGAAATGGGAGATGGCTTGTCATATGGAAGAACAGAAAGACCAGACTGACTGGATCACACAGTATGAATTAGTCATGTCCAATAAGATAGGTTGGGGCCAGGTCCTATAAGGCTTTAAAAGCTAAACAAGGAGTTTACATTTTCTCTTTAGGAGCACTAGGGAGCCACTGGAGTTTCCTGAGTAGGAGAATGACATGGGGAGAGCTGTGCTTGAGGAAAATCACTATCATAACAGAATGGAGGACGGACTGGAATGTGGAGAATCTGGAGTCAGGCCGACTAATGGGAAGCCACTGAACTAATCTAGGTAGTAGGTAAAGAGGGTCTGAATTAATCTTATAGAAGTAAAAGTATAGAGAGAGGGTCCAATGCCAGATAGCTAGGTGGGTAGGTACATGGCTGCATGGATGGACAGATGGATGAAAAGATGGGCAGACAGGACAAACAGAAAGACAGAGAATGGACCTTTCATTTCAGTGATATAGGAAACTTCCAAATGAGCAAAGTCCTCCCCTACCATTACAGGTCAGCACCTTCTCTAGAAGAACTACCATAGTACACTGAAAGGTTTAAAAAACTTGCCCAGGGCCACAGAGCCATTATGCCACAATTATATTATTATTTTTCTGTATATACAACTTAGTTTACCAACAAACTTCTTAAAGACAAAGACTCTCCCTTCTATTTCATTTGTGGACAAATAGCTTTGTGGATAAGTAACAGCTAGTATTATGATATATTCTATAGTACAATTATATGATTATATATTTGTGTATATATGCGCACACACATATAGAGCACTTGAAGGTTTGCAAAGTAAAAATACACAAAATTTTATTGAATTCTCACAGCAATCCTATGAAGTAGGTGCTATTATTATCCCGAATTTACAGATGAGGAAACTAAGGCTGAGAAAGATTAAATGACTTTTGAAGGATAAGTTTTGAGGCAGGATTCAAATTCAGTACTTAAAATAAGTGCCCAATAAATCCCTATTAAATTGAATCTGGTGTGACTGGTTTCTTAAGCCTTTAATATAGGCTTGTTGAGACTGATTCATTCTTGATTCCAAGCTGGCTCTATATCCACTAAGGAATATTGACTCACAATATTAACATAATGAACTATAATCATACCACATTTTAATGGCTCACTTTTATAAAGGATTCTATTGTCTTATGATCCAATCTTATCATTTTTATAGCTGAGGAAACTGAGCTAACTAGCACAGGAAGTAACTTGAGAAACTGGGGCTCCAGTCTAGGTCCTCAGACTCCACACCAAATACTTTTTACTGAACTATGTATGAGTGCTCCATTTTGAGAGGAGCATTTTCCCTGGAGCAGGAGAGACCTTAAGGAAATCATCTATCATTCCACAGCCTCAGCTTCCTCCTCTGTCAAATAAAGGAGTTATACCAGGTGTCATCTAAGACTCCTTCCATCTCTGAATCTATGACCACAAACTGCTCTATATATATCCTCCCCCGATCTTCACAATAACCCTGTGAAAAAAGTGGTGTCAGTTTCATTACCACCATTTCACAGATGAGAAAACCAAAGCTCTGGACAAATTATTGGGCAACTTGTTAAGGGCCACATATATGATTCCTTTCCCTGTGCCTGGATAGGGAAGAGCAAGATGCTCAGGGTGGTCATTCTGGTTTTAAGGCTCTTCCTCAATCTACCCCACCCCAACTGTACAAATTCCCAAAACTAGGGAAGAAAAGAAAAGCCACACAGTTCTGGAATATAAGACCTCTAAGGGAGAGATATAGTGGTCTGGGCAAGAATGCCTCCTTCATGGGCTCTGACAGGTACCTTAGAACCCAAGGCTAGCATGTTCAAATGAGGCAGGTCAAGCTACAAATGACAAATGGATCACTTGGACAGCACAGGGAAATGGACTTCTGGGGTCCATTTCAATCATTCCCCCTTATTTGGCACATTTCCAAAATTAAGATTTATCGCATTCTTTTGAGAAACCTAGAATAAGCTGGGTATTCCTCTCAGAAGTATCCCTTCTCTTTCCAGATGCAAGAGAGGATGAGAGGAAACAGGCAGCCTCAACCATTTGGATTTGTTCTCTCTTGGAATTTGCCTAGCACAGTGTAGACCTGACAACCAAGGGCTGTTTGGAAAATAGGCTCTTCATGTTCCAGCCTGATCCTCAAAAGGTAAACATTTCTGATTTGGACGCTGTCCACCTTCCTTTGTGTATTTTCCAAGCATTTTTAATGCCAATAAAACCCTTTCATGAGAACAGAAACTTGGGACGCCGCTGGATTGATCTCTGGTGACAATTCAGGGTCCCCACTCCCAGCCCCAACTACTATCCATTTCCTCTCTTGTGATGGTTTACCAAAAAGGGTTCTTCCAGCTTATACTTATACCTACACTCTGAAGTTGAGATCAGAGGATTGAGACCTGGAAGGAACCCCAAATATCATGTAATCCAAACCCTTCATTTTACAGGGGGGGAAATGGCTATTTCACAAGGAGCCAGGAAAGGCCAAAGTCAGTGTCTTTCCCACCCTCAAGGGACACTGAGGATGTGATGATACAATTTCCTTACAGAAAGCATAGTGGAACTAGGACCATAATGGAGCCTTGAAAAATCATCTTGTCCACTTCTCTAGTGTTATAATAAATGATATCAACAGACGTTTTAAAATCTGTAAATCCCTTTACAGACATTAGCACATTTGATCACATAATGAAACAGGCAGCAATCCCATAGGTTTTCTCATACCATTTTACATTTTACATATTGAGTCCCAAGACCATTCAGTGTTATAACATTCTACCTCACAGGGTTGTTGTGAGGGTCAAGTGAAATAATATTTGTAAAGTACCTTGAACTTAATGGGCACCAATATACATGCCAGCTATATAATCTTTTTTGTGCTTCCTTTTAAGCCAACCCCTTAATATTAGAGTCTAAATTCTTTAAAACTTGTTTGTATCCACAGTGCCTGCCTGGAAGAGGACTTTGGACAGAGTAAGATACTTTCTAAATCTTTATTGAATTGAGGTTTTGAGAAAAGAAAACTCCAGAAATTCCAGAGGAAGAGAAGGGAGAATGGGAGAAAAAAATTTTGGAAATAAAAATCCAGTGGGAAAAAATGTTGAAAACTATAAAAAACAATAAAATTGTGAATTCCAAATTATTCCTCCCTCCACACCCTCTCCCTCAGGTGGCAAGCAATCATATACAGGTGATATATGTTCAATTATGTAAAACATTTCCATAGTAGTCATTGTCTATACTAAGACACAAAAAATAGGAAAAAAATGAAAGAGTGAAAAACAGCATGCTTCAGTCTGTGTTCAATCAATATGAGTTCTTTCTCTGGAGGTTGGCAGTACACTACATCACTAGTTCTTTGGTATTAGCTTGGCTCATTGTATTGCTGAGTCACTCACAACTCTTCATTGAAAAAGGATGCTCTTACAATGTATACAACTTTCTCCTGGTTCTGCTCACTTCACTATACATCAGTTCATGTAAGGTTTTTCTGAAATCATCCCGCTTATCATTTCTTATAGCACAATAATACTCCATCACAATTATAGCACACCTTTAGCCATTCCCCAATTGATGGGCATCCCTTTGATTTCCAATTCTTAGCCATCACAAAAAGAGTTTGCATATGTTTTTATATATCAAGGTACTGGCACAGTTGCACCTAGAACCCAGGCTTTCTGACTTTGAGTTACTGTGATGCCTACTAACAATTGGGATAGGCAACATAGTGAAGTAGAGCCAAAGGAAGTTCATTACAGGGCATTCTCTGTTATTACTTAAATCATAAATCAAGTTGCATATATGTACACATACTCATCCATCTATCCATCTATCTATCTATCTGGTTGGTTGGCTGGGTTTTTTTATGCTGTGTGTGTATTTGTAATGCCAGGAAATTTTACTCAATATGATATCTAGTGGGGATTTACTTTGTAATAAATCAACTTGTCTATGTTCCCAGGAAGGTTCAATGTCTCCCATGTGCACTAATGTTCCCTAAGGGGGAAAATTTTCAAGGATTGTTTAGGGAACACAAATGCAGAGCTTGTACCAGTTGAGCAGGAGACAACTAATCACAGGCTCATTTATTCATCTTCGTGAAAGGAAGGTATTTTGGAAACCCTGAGAATATTTTCCAAGCAACCCCTAATCTGGCAAGAGTGAAGAGCATACATTATCAATAGGCATTTCTGAGTTTTCTGATCACATTTCACATAAATTTTCTCTACTACCCCTTCACCTCTCAACCCCCATATTTCTCTGGACTTCCACTGCCTCCTAATTATTTTTTCTACCTTGGTGGTCTTACTTTTCAACTTCAGGGAACCAATAAACACACTCAAATGAAAGGGCTGCCTCCTGTACCGAATGAGAGGATTTGTAAAAACTACAAGCTATATTTTCAAGTTAGGCTGTGGAGGATGCTTTGCTGAGTGAAGGGGTAGGGCAGCTACACTTTCAGCCTGATTGAAAATAAGGATATCTGGTCTCCATAAAAATAGATTAGATGAGATAGAGCAATGGATGGATGGATGGATGGATGGATGGATGGATGGATGGATGGATGGATGACAAGCATATTTTAAACAACTGACATTTATATAGCACTTATAAAGCCTAGCACTGTGTTAAGAGCTTTAAAATTATTATCTCACTTGATCCTCACAACAACCTTGGGAGGTAGATGTTATTATTCTCCCAACTTTTTACAGATGAGGAAACTAAGGCAAAGAGACATGAAGTTATTTGCCCCCTCCATGGTCACATGGGAAGTAAATATTTGAGGCCAATTTGGAACCCATGTCTTCCCAACTCCTGGCCTGGCACTCTATCCATGAAGCCACCTGGATGCCCCACCCCAATAAATTCCAATCATAATAATAGGAACTCAAATATATAAACAAAAGTTTAAGAACATAAAAATAAGCACAAAAGATCCATTTTCACTAAATTGTGCTGCCTCACTTACATGTGTCTATAAACTTCTATTTTTATCTCAAAGAAAAAACCTCATAACTTGAGTGCTCACTAAAACATGAGTAAAGGAAGTGTTAATACTGTCCCTTTCTCTGAGCTATGGACAATTCATTTCCATTTTTTCTGCTCAATATTTAATACTAAAAATAAATAATATGATGGTAACAGTGAGGATGACAGCAATGGTGACACATTGAAATAACATTTACAACTCTTTGCAAACCTTAAAGTCTTATATAAATGCCATTGCTATTATTATTGTCACCAAACGTATCAGATAAAGAAAGCTCCATTCCTCTGGAGCTTTAAGATTTGCAAAGAGTTCCAGATGTTCTCACTGGCTGCTGCTCCCCCAAAATCACTCTTTTGATTCCTTAGCAAATAAAATAATGCTAGAGGAACAAAAGAATACTCATTTTATAGAGAAGGAAATTGAGACCTAGAAATGGGAACTGACTGGCCCCCAGTCACACTAGAGATGAATGGTTAAAACTAACCCAAATTGGTCAACATACATTCACCTCTCCAAATTCAGCCTGTGACTGAGTAACAACAGTGACAAGTATCAATGGGAGAAAGAGTTCTGAATCAGGGGAGAGAGGCTTTTAAGTCAAAGAGGACTTAATAGATAAAAGGCAGCCCCTTTGAACTCTTGGATTCAATGGAGTATCAGAGCAATTCACCAGGGAAGACTAGCAAAAAATCATAGGGATAGAGAATGAACTTTAGAGGTCTTATCCAGTGCCAACTCCAGAAACTGAAGCCAAAAAATACTGCACTTTAGTCACTTAGGTTTTTGTAATAAAAAGAAATACACACTGTAATACAAAAATGCTCCTGCATAGGAATACGTTTTACCAAGTTTCAGCAGGAAATCTCCCCAAGAATCCTGCTTTAGTGTTTTAACTATGGTATGGAGAGGACAGAGGTGTTTCTCCAGGGCTATACCAGAGGAGCACATCCAAGTCTGGTCAATTACAAACTTGAAAGGGTTTGATGCACCAAATGGGGTGTACCACCTGAGAACTAGGTAGGAGAGGTTCATCACCAAGATGGTAACAGACTGACAACACTTTTAGCCACTACGTTGGTAGAGTGAAAACCCACTTAGATGAAATCACCAGTCCTTAAAATACCGAAGTAACAGCAAGTAAACCTTTCTGACACTAAATGGACTTTCCTTTGCAAAGAATATTTAACATGAAAGCAAAGGGTGTACTCCTCCATGCACCCGTACACACATCTTAGCAAAGGTTTGGGGTTTTTTGTGGTTTTTTAAAATAATAAACGGGGGGGCAGCTAGGTGGCACAATGGATAAAGCACCAACTCTGGATTCAGGAGGACCTGAGTTCAAATCTGACCTCAGACACTTGATACTTACTAGCTGTGTGACCCTGGGCAAGTCACTTAACCCCCATTGCCCTGGGGTGAGGGATGGGGGGGGGCGGTTTGGGGGAGAGAAAATAAACAGGCAGTAGCTATGGTAAAATTTCATTTCTGAAGTTTCCTACAAGCCAGCGCCTTGCCTGTCCTGCCAAAAGTAAATTACCAGGTTTATAACTTTGGGGCTGGAAATGGAGCAGGTTATGCAGCAGCGCTGAAAGAATGATTAAATAATCCTGCATGCCCCACCATGCCCATATCACCTCGGGTTTTGGCCTTTCTTTGTGTCCCCACAACTCAGCACAGTAACCTAGCAAAGAGTAAGAACTTAATAAACGCCTGATGACTTGACATTAGAGGGGAAAAGGTATTAAGGTATTAAGTGAAACAATGTTACTGAGGGCAGCAGGAACACATTTATAAAGATGAGAATCCCACTCACTTGTGGGAAGATTACAGTACAGTTGGGGTGATCACAAGCCATCTGCTTGTGCAGCACTGAACACTATTTTTGTCCTGAAAGTGGCATTTACTTATATTAACGAGGCTGATTGGGTCTAGACTGTCTCTTTACATTTGCTTTCTTTAGTGTGGGGATACAGACCACTCCCTCTTTAGAAAATGACAGAGTCCTGAGAATGGCTGTAACAACTACCACTACCACCACCAACAACAACCAACCTTACAGTCAACATGATAATGGCACTCTCCAAACTCACTTAGGTTAGTCCTTGGATAAGATACATGAAACCCATGGTAGGCCTGTACTAGAGCTCTTTCACAGAATCATGGATTTAGAGTTGCCAAGACCCTTGAACATCTGTTCCTTTGACTCACCCTCATTTAACAAATGGAGATACTAAGGCCTAAAAAGGTAAAAGTGGAATATGGCCCAGGCCCTACACAAAGCTATCTGTACCAGAGCTGAGTCAAGTCTAATACAATACTCTTTCCATTCATGAAACAACTCTTTTATAACTTGTTAAAAACTGACAGAAGGGCAGCTAGATGGCGCAGTGGCAAAGCACTGGTCCTGGATTCAGGAGTACCTGAGTTCAAATCCAGCCTCAGACACTTGACACTTACTAGCTGTGTGACCCTGGGCAAGTCACTTAACCCTCACTGCCCTGGGGGGGGGGGGGGAACCTGATAGAAATGGGGGTCCTGGGGGAATGGATATCATCACCACCATTGTGCTGTACCAACTTCAGTGACTCTAGGCAAGTCACTGAAGCTCTCAGCCTCAGTTTCCTCATCTATAAAACAGGGATAATAATATCACCAACCTTCTAAGTTGTTGGAAGGATCAAATGAACTAACAAGTAAAGTGCTTGGCAAACCTACCAGGACTAAGTAAATATTATTATATTATCATTGGTTATCATTATTGTGTCTCTAAAAACAAAGACCTGTTCTATGATCATATGATCTATACAGAAATACTTGTATGTAAACCTGTGGGATTCACACTGTAATCAAAAGTCTGTTTTATTTTATCAGATTTTTTACTCTACAAAAGAAGGTCACCGGCAGTGACTTTTGGCTACCCAAGAGAAAGCCCCAGGAATAGCTCTGATGTGCTTTGCTAGATCTTCCCTCAGGGTAGCTCTTGGCTAGATGCAAAGGTCTCCCTTCCTTCCCAGACTAGCAGAAAGATTGGCACAAAAGGCAGGTGTGTAATTTCCTCAGCTTAGGGAACTCCCTATGTGAGTACTTCCTTCAAACAAGAGCAGTGGCTTTCAAGATGGCCTCATGGTAGGGTCAGAAGCACTGGGTACAAACCTTGCCTTGGCTATCTGTTACCTGGGGAACCGCAAGCAAGAAGCTGAACACTCCCCTGTGGACCACAGTTTCTTCATATGTAAAATGAGAGGGCTGAAATACTGAGATCCCTTCCTGCCCTAGATCAAAGATCATATGAAAAACTTACCTATTAAATCCTATGAAGTCTGACTGAGGCAACCAAGACAATATAAACAGTATCACTAGCCGGATTTTACACCAAAGTCTTCCTGACTCCAACACCAACACCCTCTCTGTAGCCAAACTTGTGTCACTACACAAGTGTATGTAGTTTTTTTGGTCCCAACATGAGAGTTCACTATGGAGGAAACTCATAGTATGAAAATTCCCTCTATCAAGGCAGACTAGAGACTCAGACAACTCAGCTTTAATTTCTAATTTCCAAGAGGAGAGACAGAGCAAGCTTTTATTAATCTTCTTAATCAAGCATTAATCACTTATTTTATTAATTGTTTAATCTTTGCTAAACACTGGGGATACAAATTCAAGCAAGATAGTTCCTGCTTTCAAAAGGAATCTGGTATTTAATGAGGGGAAATCAACAAGTAAAGGAAAGCTGCAAGTGGAAGGGGATAGAAAGTGGTGAGTATGTGTGTATGGTTGTGGAGATTGCTGGGAAATGCGGAGGCCTGGTTGGAGGGTGACAAAGCCAAAGCTCTTCTGAGCTTTGAGAGCCTGGCTACTCTGAGGCAAGATCCAAGTTTGGGGTGGAATGGGGTGGTGGGGAATAGATGAATGTGCCTCCAAGGCCAGCTCCCTATAAACAAAACATGGACTGCCACTTCCAGAGGCAGGTACAGGAACAGGTTTGTCTGCAAATTCAACAGATGTTAATATAGACAGAGCACTGTTTTAGGTACTGGAAGACCATCTTGGCTCTCATGGAATTTATGAGCTAATAGAGGGGATAAAACATATACCCAAATCGATACGATGCAAAACTGATTCTGGTAGGGGCAAAGAATAGAAGCCTACTAGTTAATGGAATCTGAATTACAGCATAGAGTACCCGTATTTTTATTTATAATCACCTCCCAAGTGTTCCCTTTAGGAGAAACTAAAGGTGGGCTGGAGAAGCCAATGGAATAAGAAGTTAGCTACAAGGTACTTTGAAAAGAGCACTGGATCTCTTAAGACCAGCTTTGCAATACTGTGGCCTTGAATAAAAAGATCAAACAAGGATGCTGAAGGGATAATCTCTAATACCCCTCTCATCTCCAAAAGGCTAGGGTCCAATCATCTCTGTTCCCAGGAGGCTGGTCCTGGAATCAGGAAGAGCTGACATATACTTACTAGCTATGTGACCGTGGGAAAGTCACTTCCCAGGGCTATGTGTAAAGCACTTAGTACAGTACCTTTTGGCACAAAGTAAGAGCTTAACGGGTGTTTGTCTCCTTCCTCCCTCCCCTGGTCCCTTT
Source organism: Dromiciops gliroides (assembly GCF_019393635.1). Taxonomy (NCBI): domain Eukaryota; kingdom Metazoa; phylum Chordata; class Mammalia; order Microbiotheria; family Microbiotheriidae; genus Dromiciops; species Dromiciops gliroides. The sequence continues at coordinate 212,148,035 of NC_057862.1, forward strand.
CCAGGTCTAATATTCTCTGTTTCTATTCTCCCTTTTCCTTTCTAAAGCTCTATTCTAAGATGGTCCTGAGCTTCAACATTTTCTGGAGCTGGAAGGGATCTTCAAGGTTCCCTAATGTATTCAACTCACTCACTTTACACATGAGGAAATTGAGACCCAAAGAGACCCAAAGATGTGCCCATAGTCATTTTCCTGACTCTATCCACAATCTTCTTTCTCACTACCCTGGCTCTTTCCCTCCCAATGATTCAGATTCAGTGAATCACAAAGATTCTGAAGGCTGACTATTTTAAAGAGCTAGGCAATCTCCACTACCTATTTACTTCCTTAAAGAACAAAAGAGCTTCCTCTTCTATACCTCAGAAAATCCCAGGACACTCTCAACAACTAAGAGCCATCCTTTAATAGCAGGCTGGACAGATCCCTAAAGAAATGGTGAAGGTCTGGTACTTTTTATTTGTTTGCCTGTCTTTTCCTTGATTGACGGGGTGAGTATCACTAGCCGGATTTTACACCAAATCTACCACACATACAGAGTGTGGATATAAAACAGATGCTTCGGAATATAGGACAAAGGAAATGCTGTTTTTGTTTAGTGCAGAAAATGGGTATTTTTTAAAGATCTCTCTAAACTTGCCAAAAGTCATTGTCATTCTTCCCTTTATGCCTGTCCAACTGCACTATTCACTTGTTATTATTGACAAAGAAACTCTCAGAACTGACTGGGGAAAAAAAAAAAGCAAGCAGCAATCCTGTCTTATCCATTAATGGCAGAAAATGTAAAGAACCTAAAGGCTAATTCTATCTGGCATCATAGATTTTGCTTTGGACTTCAGTGTGTGTCAGTAGCATAGAACAACAGAGCAAAAGGAACTTAAAATAATAAATCCTATTACAAAGTTGAAAGAGATTTCAAAACATATTAAAGAATCATATATATATATATATATATATATGTATAGAGATATATATATAACCAATATCAGATTACCTGCTGTCTAGGGGAGGGGGGAGGGAGGGAGAAAAATCTGAAATTGTAAGGCATGTATAGACAAAAGTTGAGAACTATCTTTACATGTAATGGAAAAAATAAAATACCTCATACATTTAAAAAAAAAAAGAATCATAAAACTAGAAATCTACAAAGCTAAAAGAGATCTCAGTGGTCACTTAGTCCAAACTCCTTATTTTTCGGACAAGGAAACCGAGACCTCTAGAGGTTAAGGGACTTGCCATGGTCACACAGGTAAATAATTAGAGTTACATCCTCTGATTTCAGAATTAGTGTTTTCTAGAGGGGTTGAGGGAAGCAGTTAAGCAAAACTAAAAACATGGGGACAACTTCATACACCCAGTTCCCTAGCTTTACAATGAAGGGGAATGAAATCTATCACCATCTGGAATACTATTGTGCCATAAGATATGATGAGCAGGAGGATTTCAGAGAAATCTGGAAGGATTTACAAGAACTGATGCTGAGTGAGATGAGCAGAACCAGAAGAACATTGTACACTGTATCAACAACACTGTGTGATCAACTGTGACAGACTTGACTCTTCTCAGCAATACAATGGCCCAAGATAGTTCCAAAGGCCTCATGATGGAAAATGCCCTCCATATCCAGAAAAAAAAAAGAACTGTGGCATCTAGATGCAGATTGAACCATACTATTTCTTTCTTTTCTTCCCCCCCTTTTGCTCTAATTCTTCTTTCACGGCATGACTAATGCAGAAATATGTTTAATGTGATTGTACATATATAACCTATATCAGATTTCTTGCTGTCTTGGGGAGGGAGAGGAGGTTGGAAGAAAAATTTGAAACTAGAAATCTTATAAAAACAAATGTTGAAAACTATCTCTACATGTAACCAGAAAATAATAAAATACTTTTATGATTAAAAAAAATAAAATATTAGCAAGGAAAAAAAAAAGAAATGTACCACCATCTTTTACAGGTAAGTGCTAATTCAATAATGTACAGGGACTTAACTCTTAATGCTGCTCTTCTGATTAACACATACTGTTGCTTGTTTCTTCAGGAGCCATGTGGCATAAGAGTGTTGTTCAAGATGCAGTTTAACACATAAAAAATAACTATAGGACCTGGGTTTACTCTGACCCTTAATTTCCTTATCTGTAAAGTAGTAGAAGTACAGGTGGCAGCGGCACTGGCAGCACAGGGTTATTATTATAAGCAAAGCCTTATATAATTTGAACATTTTGTTCATATAAGTGTGAATAATGATGCTAGTACATCACAGTACTATAGACCCAGAGGCTTTCACAAAGGAGTTAACATTTGAGCCCAGCTATTTAATCTTTCAGGCTACTTGAGAGGCCTAAGCAATGTCCATGAGGTCACTGTCACAGGAAGATACTAAGTTAAGTGCGGGCAGTAGAGGGACAGAATTTAATTGAAACAAATATTGTAAGTGCCCTTTTTAAGAAAGAAGGGGGATGGGAAAAGGAAAGTTAAGAAGAGAAAGGGAGACTCATGAGAAGAAAAATTGGTAACCACTAAGTACATTCCCTGTTCCCTGGACTGACCAAGTATGAGTTAAAGGCCAACAACAGAACACTGCTTTGCTTCCCTCCCCTCCCCTGCCCTTCCTTTCCCCAGTCAAGGATAGATTTTTTTTTAGCCCCTCCTCCCACAATGACACTCTAAAGGCTCAGAATGAGCTTGCCTTTTTCTATCTCCCTCCTCCCACTCATCCAGGGATGACTAGATTATCCCCCAGGACACACTGAGTTAAAAGACTTAATATTCTTCCTCAGTTGCTTTACATTAATCAATTGGAGAAGGGAGGATGATGGAAGACACAAGCCAAAATAAATACACAATACCTAAATACACAAAACTTTAAGGCTTTCTGCCATGAATTTAATGTAGAATAGCAAAAATTGACAATTTTTTAAAACCCTGAGATTCACTGCAAAAGGGGAAATTGTGGCACTCCAAATGTTTTTAATTCTTGAAGTAGGCAAAGAAATTTAACCTAGAGAAGACACATCTTGGCAAATCAAGCCCTCTTCTCAGTCATTTCAATTACTGTAACTGTACACCCCTTAAAATACCTACCACACTCCTTTTCCCTGTGCAAAGGCATGTGGTCAAAAGCAATTTGGCAGCTATTTAGGAGCATCTGCCACAGACACTCCCATTCTATCAAAAAAAAATTTTGACTATTGAATTCAGGGATTGCCAGTTATGGAAATCAACAAAGAAACTGTATTGTTTATATCTGCCTATTACTGGTCCTGAATTGCTTAATACTGCTTTAGGGTATATGTTTCTTCTAACTGGACTGTAAGCTCCTTGGGGGAAAGGACTGTATGGTCTTATTCTCCCTATCTCTGTAATGCCTAGATTTAAACTGAGAATAAGGTGGTGGGTAGTGGCGGGGATGGTAGCCAGAGAGGTGGCTGCAGTTGCCTTTGGTAGTGGGTGGGGGCGGCGGCGGCAGCAGCAGCAGCAACTTTGAAAAGATTACAAAGCACTGAAAAAAAAAACCAAACCTATAACATTAAGGTGAACTAGTCACAGTCAGGTCTCAAACTGTATTACAAAGCAGTAATCATCAAAACAATACTCCTGCATAAGGCCTTGGGTCAGAAGCTCAGTTCTCTCTTCCAGCTTTCCACCAAGGCACAAGATCCAGGTGAAAAGGAAAACCCCATGCATCTGAAAGCTCTGCCTCAACATCTGTGTCGGGGAGAGTGGGGATCACCTGACCCAGGCTGCCTAAGTGTTGGAGCAGCTCAAACCCCAGTGTTCTCCAGAGCTCACTATACTGTCAGATCTTTGGGAATCAGGAGAAAAGAGATCGCAGTTCACTGTACAATCCGTGGAGCCAAAGCTGAAGAGATTCTGGAGAAGGGGCTAAAGGTGCAAGAATATGAGTTAAGGAAAAATAACTTCTCAGACACGGGCAACTTTGGCTTTGGGATCCAAGAGCATATCAACCTGGAGGTTAAACACGACCCAAGCATTGGCATCTACAGCTTGGACTTCTATGTGGGACTGGGCAGGCCTGGCTTCAGCATTGCAGACAAAAAGCTGAGTACAGGCTGCATCGGGGCCAAACACAGAAATGGCAAAGAGCAAGCCATGCATTGGTTCCAGCAGAAGTACGATGGCATCATCCTTCCTGGCAAATAAAGTCCTATTTTCTATAAAAGATCAATAAAATGATCCCTGAAGTGTGTTTAAAAAAAATCCAACAACACAATAGTACTGGCTGAGAGTGGTAGATCAGTGGTACAAAATAAGTACACAATACACAGTAGTAAATGGCCATAGTAATCTAGTGTTTGATAAAAGATCCAAGCTTTTGGGACAAGAACTCACTATTTAACAAAAATGGCTAGGAGGGGCAGCTAGGTGGCGCAGGGGATAGAGCACGGGCCCTGGAGTCAGGAGTACCTGAGTTCAAATCCAGCCTCAAACACTTAACACTAGCTGTGTGACCCTGGGCAAGTCACTTAAACCCAACTGCCTCACTTAAAAAAACAAAAAAATGGCTAGGGAGATTGGAAAGCAGTTTGGCAGCAACTGGGTATAGACCAACATTTCACACCTGTGAGAAAATGGGTAGTTGTCTCCTCTCAATGTGGATATAAGTCAATCATACTCCTCCTGACCTGTTTGTAGGACAAAGATCTCAGATCCCTTCCCCCCCCCCCACCTCTGGCTAACAAAATCACATGGTTCAAGGAGCCCTGGTCTCAATAAGGTCAGCTCCAGAGTTGTGTTCCATAAGGTCCACTCCTGAGTTATGCCCATACAAGGAAGAGGAGTGGGAATACTGTGTTCCAATTAGCTAGTATTTGCATGTAGATTGTGACCCTTGAGTAATCTGACCAATGATGGAAAGGGGGAGGGTCCATTTGCATTAGGGACTAGGGTATAAAACAGGGCCTGTGAGCCCCCTTTCTTTGCACCCACTAGCTGCACACTAGGGTGCCTCCTTCTCATGAGAAGGAAATAAAGAGCCTTTGTCACATCACTGCTGAGTTCCTGAGAATTATTGAGAAGAGGATTGATTTTCCCTCAGGACACCATTTACTGAGATAAAGTCAAAAGAGGCACATGATTTATATATAAAGGGTGCTATCAGGGAGCAGAGAATATTTTATCTGTCAGAACTATGGATAAAGGAAGAATTTATGACCAAATAAGATAGAGAGCATATGGGGATATAACATGGAAAACGGATTAAATTACATTGAAAAGTTTTTACATAAACAAATCCAATGATAGGAAATGGGGGAGGGGGGGTTTACAGCAAGTTTCTCTGATAAAGGTCTCATTTCTCAAGTACATAGACATCTGAGTCAATTTATAAGCATGTGTCATTTCCCAGTTGATAAGTGGCAAAGGATAAGAGCAGACAGTTTTCAGAAGAAATCATAGGTATCTATAGTCATGTGAAAAAAAAAACACGCTCTAAATCATTATTGATTAGAGAAATGCAAATTAAAACAACTCTGAGCTACTACCTCATACCTATCAGATTGGCTAATGGACAGAAAAGGAAAATGGCAAATGTCGGAGAAGTGGAAAAATTGGGACACTAATGTACTGTTGCTGGAGTTGTGAAATGACTCAACCATTCTGGAGAGCAATTTAGAACTATACCCGAAGGGATATAAAACTATGTATACCCCTTGTCAGTATCCCAAAAAAAATTTTTAAAAGGTAAAAGGATCTACTTGTACAAAAATATTTATAGCAGCTCTTTTTGTGGTGGCAAAGAAGTGGAAATTAAAAGGATAGAGCACTGGCCCTGGAGTCAGGAGTACCTGAGTTCAAATCCGACCTCAGACACTTAACACTTACTAACTGTGTGACCTTGGGCAAGTCACTTAAACCCAATTACCTCACCAAAAAAAAACCCAAAAAAATGGATACCCATCGACTGCTAAACAAGTTATGGTATATGATTGCGCTGGAATAATACTGTACTTTAAGAAATGATGAGCAGTAGAATTGGCTCAAGGAGGGTGATTGGGTGAAGGGAAGGGGATAAATAGGGAGGGACAAATGAGGGAGGGCAGATTGGGGGAGGGGACAGTCAGAAGCAAGTCCCTTTTGAAGAGGGACAGGGTGAAAGAAGATAGATAATAGAGTAAATATTATGGGGAAGGGAATAGGAAATAGGGAAACAGTTAACAATAGTAATTGTGAAAAAGAGAAAGGGGGGGGGTTGTACAAAAAATATTTATAGCAACTCTTTCTGGTGGCTAAGAATTGGAAATCAAAGGAATGTCCATCAATTGGGGAATGACTGAAGAAGGTGTGGCATATTATTGTAATGGAGTGTTATTGTACTGTGAGAAGTGAAGGGCAGGATGATTTCAGAGAAACCTGGAAAGACTCTTATGAACTGATGTATAGTGAAGAGAGCAGAATTGGGAAAACACTGTGCACAGTAACAGCAGTATTGTTCTATGAGCAATTGTGAATGACTTAACTACTCTCAGCAATACAATGATCCAAGACAATCCCAAAGGACTAATGATGAAGCATACTATCCACTCCCAGAGAAAGAACTAATACTGACTGAACAAAGACTTAAAAAAAAAAAAAAAAAGAGAGCACTTGTGGATTGTACATATATAACCTATGTCAGATTGGTTGCTGTCTTGTGGAGGGAGGAGGAAAGGGAGAGAAGGAGAAAAATTTGGAACTCTAAATCTTGAAAACTACCTTTACATGTAACTGGAAAAAATAAAATATGATTACACTTATATAATCTGTATCAAAATGCCTGCTTTCTTAAGGGGGGGAGGGGGGCACACATGAAGAAAAAGAATTTGGAACTCAAAAAAAAAAATTATTGCATGTAATTGGAGTCACACAATAAACCAGTGAGGTGGGTATTCAGGTTTCTAAGTCTCATTTTACAGAGGAGGAAACTGAGGAGGTGATTTGCCCAAACCTGCACCTTCCCAACTCCTAGCATACCGCATAGGTAAGTAAGAATATGATTCATGTACATTTCAGATAGGGATCCAAAACAATGATGACCCATTTTTCTCTAACACTATAAGACTTACAAAACGTTTTCTGTACAAGCACCCTGCAATATAGGCACTATAAGTATCACCATCCCCATTTTACAGAGGAGGAAAAGGAGGCAAAGAGAAGTAGGTCATTTGCCCACAGTACCACAGTTAAGTGTTTAAAATGAGTTGGAAATTCCCCCAACTCACTTAATCTAATTTTAATCTATTCATTACACTAAGGTGATAATCCACAAGAATAATTATGGGAACAAACATACTGGGACTGGAAAAAAAAATAATGGCTAGTGATGAAAAAAAAATTTTTTTTTCGTTATTTCAACTTCTCATGAGATGAGAATGGCTTCCTCTCTGGTAGAACTATTTGACCATAAACTCCTCTACTAAACTGTAAAGTCCATGATGTTCTAGGACTGTGACTTATTGTTTATAAAAAGGAACTGTTTAAATATATTTATTTAAAATGAGGTATTGTTTACATAGAGTAGGTGCTTAATAGATTATTTGTTGAATGACTGAATCCCTAAGGAAATGTTTCAGAGAGGCAATGTGGTACAATGGAAAGCATATGGATTGATTCTGGGTCTGACACTACCTATATCACCTTGCACAAGTCACCTAACCTCAGCTTCCTCATCTATAAAATGAAATTACTCTAGATGCCTTTGGAGTGCTAAGAGAGCTGAGTCAGAAAATGTGATTTCAAATCCTGTCCCAGACACTCAGTTTCCCTAACAGTAAAATAATCAGGGATTGGAGAGGGGTAGGGGAGAGTTCCTGGGACGTGAGTTCTAAGGTCAACTTCAGCTTTAAATTTATAGTCTTCAAGCTCTAAGACCATGCTCCAATATGGCACTGGCACAAGAAGAAAGGGTACCAGATTCAACTCAGTTCAGTTTAACAAACATGCAGCTACTCTACTACAGGGATCTGAATCCCTTTCTGCTACTTGATTAGGTAAATAATCTTGGACAGATCGCTTATCTCTTCAGTTTAAATTTAATCCCTATGGAGAACTTTAAAATAAAAGGAGCAAACTTCCTGGGAAGAAAGGAAGGGTTTGGGTTGAAATAAAAGGTTTTGGCTCTTTCTCACAGACTACAACAAGCATGTCAAGGATCCTGCCCCCCACCCCCTCACCTCCCCCCACACACACCCTAGACTTCACCCCAACCCTGGGACAATCTACTAAAGCCTAAGGATCACTTTCAGAATTATGTATTTAGATGCCTAAAACAAAATACCCAGGATTCCAAAGGAATCTGACATAGTGAAATAGTCACCAAAATATTTAGTAAACAATTTGTTAGATGACGTTAAAAAGCCCTGCACTCAAAGCAAAGAATAGAGAATATGTGTGGGAGAAGGGAACGTGGACAGCGGGGTGACAGCATGAAGAGCACCGAGATGTGAAATAGGGGAGAAGAGTGCAGTACTTCCAGTAAATAGTCCTGAATTTTCTCGGTGAGGAAGTATAATCTTCTGTGAAGATGGAATGGTGGCAGCATAAAGGGACTGAGGGAAGAGGTTGAGAATAAACAGCCTCAATGCAGAGTATGAGTCAATCAGCAAAGAATAAATGGATTTGCTACATACCAAAGGGGACCAAGTTTAGATGAGAGACAATCCAGTCAGCAGGTCAGACACTTGGATTCTCCCCAGTTCTATCATTTTTCCATTCTAAGTGTTAACACAGGATTCAAGAAAAATGCAAATTAGGAAAATATTTTGCCCACTATCCCATAACCTAAACACCCTAACTGAAGCTGCCTGGCTGAGGTGAAGGTGGGGGATGATAGGAAATGGGACATCCAAAAACTACTCTGATGTGTCTGGCTACCACTGAGGTAAAAAAGACCCATGAGACAAACTCATATAAACTCAACACTCAAAACTACCTCCAAAGGGAAGCAAGCGCCATTAATAGTATTGGATTGGCAGGTGTTTCATGTTCATGTCAGGAAGGGGGGGATAAGTCTTAACTTTTTATCTTCTTCAGTCTAACACAGTGCTTTGCCCATAGGAGATACTTAAAAAATAATTGCTAAGTAAATGAAATGATTGGTCACAGAATGTGAATGATGAAAACAGATGAGGGAGCTGCCATCAAGAAGGGTGTAATGTTTTGCTCATAATTATACAATTAATGGTAGAGGGTTGGGCCTAAAACCCAGGTCCCTGGACTCCAGAATCCCTTATCTCCTCAACTAGAAGGCAAGCTCTTTTGGGTTTTTTTGTTTCTTGTTTCTAAAGACCAACTTAGCAGACTCTGGGCATTAGTAGCTCCTAAGTTTTGTCTCAATTTATTATTTTCTCATGTGTGGAAAGGGGGACTAGGTCCAAAAATCTGGGATTTACCAAGCACTAAGGCAGAAAGTGGGGTGAGAAGAAAACTTAGTTATAATTATGTCTGTCAGGAGAAGTATGATATAGTAGTGGATAGGTTTCAGGACCAGGAAAACTAGGTTTCAAGACCAGGAAGACTAGCTTTGAGTCCTGCTTCTGATACACACTGCCTGTGTAGTCCTGTTCAAGTCACTTCTCAGTGTTCTAGCCCCTGAACTGTGGGTTGTGACCCCATATGGAGTCGCATAACTGAATGTGGAGATCAGGAAAAATTTGGCAACAGTTAAAGTTATTTATCCCTATTTTATATAACTATAAACCTGGGATCGTGTAAAAATTATTCAGGTGAAAAGGAGTCAAGAGTGGAAAAAGCCTAAGAAGCCCTATTGTAGGTAACTCTCTAAAATAAGTAAATTTGCAGAGAATGTGCTAGCCTGCATTGGAACACAGAGATTTAGTTTCCTAAACCAATCATGGCTCTATCCCTAATCCTGTCACTACATTTGCCCCAGATAGTAACAAAAGACACTACCCAAGGGCAAAGGGAAATTGCATGGAAGTGGGTTTTAGCTCAATGTCTCTCTCACAAGAGAGAGGAGATAATTTATATATTCACAAGGTCACACATCCAGGAAATAGCAGAGATAGAATTCAAACAAAGGTCTCCTCCTTTTATTCCACAACAATATCTTTCCCATCAAGCAACCAACAAGTGTTTCCATTATAGTATGTTGCATCTGTAAAATATGGAGGTTGATGGCACAGTGGATAGAGCACCGGCCCTGGAGTCAGGAGGACCTGAGTTCAAATCCGGCCTCAGACACTTAACACTTACTAGCTGTGTGACCCTGAGCAAGTCACTTAACCCCCATTGCCTCACACACACACAAAACAAACAAACAAAAAACCAGAGGTTGGACTAGATGATCCCTAAGACATTTTTCACCTACAAATTCTTTGACCTCTGAGATCCAGTTCAATTCTACAATGCACCTATACTCCCAAGCCAAAAATCCATGACTACCAAAATTCTCAGGAAGGAGATTAAATAGGCAGAAAGTATTAAGTCTATAAAAAGGATGTTCAGTTCTTCCTAATGGCCAACAGAATGCAAGGTCCTTTGGTGAAAGTACTATTTGATTTTTGTCTTTGTTGCTCCAGGGCCTAGTGCAGTGCCTGAAATAAAGCATAAAGTTGGATTTGTAAGAGTTTAAAGATGTGATCTCAGAAGCATAAATGCATACTCTGTTGTTACAGCAGAGTGTGCAGGAGAGAGCAATGAACTGAGTCAGGTCTCTTGAACTGCAGTCCCCAGCTCTGTCACTGAGAACCTAATCGAGCCACATCCTATTCAGGCCCAAAGTTTCCTAGAAAATGAGGTCTCTTCCACATAAAATAAGGAGATGGAACTAGATACTCCCTTCAATTTTGCTGTAAAATTCTAGGATATTAGGCAGAGAAAATGAAAGTAGAAAGTAGTCAGAACTACTTGGACATCTCACCAGGTTCCTTTAAGGGTCAAAACCATATTGATACACACACACACACACACAAAAAGTTAATCCATCAACAAACATTTATTAAGTACCCACTACATGCCAGGAACTAGAGATACAAAGACAAAAAGAAATAATCCAGAAACTAAAAAAGCTTACATTCTATAATTCTATTATTCTGCATATGCTGTATTTATTATTACTCATATTATTACAAAACAGAACAAAGCCTACTGGAGGAAAATATTACTGGCTTTTTTGACCTCTGAAAATGTGAAATTTCAGTCTAAGGTCACTTTGTATAAATAGAGGCTATCTAGATGAGAGAAAGGTAAGAGCTCTCTGAGTCTACAACTGTAAGAGTTTCGCTGAGGGACAGCTAGGTGGCGCAGTGGATAGAGCACTGACCCTGGATTCAGGAGGACCCGAGTTCAAATCCAACCTCAGACACTTGACACTTACTAGCTGTGTGACCCTGGGCAAGTCACTTAACCCTAATTGCCTCGCCAAAAACAAAGAGTTTGGCTGAGTCATAAAGGATGAGAGTAAACCCAACCAGGAACGCTACAGAACACCACAAAACACCAGATCAAGGCTGGATCTGGGAACATACTTCAGTGATATAAAAGGCCAAACCTGTAAGAAGGCAACTGCTTCAAAACTATTCCTGGGCAGAATTTCCTGGCATGAAAACTCGAGTAATGGAGATCAATGGAAATATAATTACTAGCATGTGTTGGTTCCCCTATAGAAAAACCCCATACAAGCCTCCTTATAGAACTTTCCCCCACAAGAACTTTCACTTCAGAATGAAATATATTAGACTTGGTAATTTGTGCTAAAATAATGGGAGAAAATAAGAGCTGTCTTAAACTGCAACAACTTCCTAATATTTCCAAAGTAAAGTAATAGTGTAATGTTTAGTGAACTGAACTGGATTATCAGCTCACTGTCAGTCTGGGCAGAAGGTTTCCAGTAGAGTAAGCCGAGGGATTCATTTTTGGCTCTGTGCTAATATTTTAACAATGCTTTGGACACAGGCATAGATGCCATGTTTATCAAATCTGCAGATGACACAAAGTTAAGTGGGATAGCCAACACAACAAAGTCAGAAAACAAAACAATCTTCACAAGCTAAAGTAATAGGGAGAATGGAATTATTTGAAAAGAGGGATTGATATAAAGTCTTAATCTTGTATACAAAAACAAAACAAACAAAAACCAAAAACAACCAGATTTGTAAAAACAAGGTTGGGAAGGGAAGGGAATACAACTTTTCTAATATAGATCTCACACACACACACACACACACACACAATCAGCTTCATAAGTAAGTGGGAAAGGGAAGGTAATACAACATTTTTTCTCATATAGACCTGGGACTTTTAGTGGAGCACAATCTTAAGCAAAAGTCAAAAAAAGCTAATAGCACTTTGTGCTCCATTCAGAGGAACATAGCTTCCAGTAATAAGGGGATAATTCCTTTCTAATACTCTGCCCCTTGGTCAGACCTCATGTGGAGTCTTGTGTTTCATTTCAGAGTCATACTTTTAAGCAGACATTGATCAGCTAGAAATTATCCAGAGGAGGGCAAGCAAGATGGTAAAGGGCCTTGATTCCATGTCCTGAGGAGCTGAAAGAACTGGGAAGATTTAGTTTGGAGAAGAGAACACTCAAAAGAACATGACAGTTGTGCTCAAGTATATGAAGAGCTGTCAAGTGAAAGAGAGATTAGACCTGTTCTTTTCAGCCCGAAAAAGGCAGAACAAGGAAGGAGCAGTGGAAAGAAGCTTCAAAGAGGTCAATTTAGGCTTGATATCAAGAAAATCTTCCTAATAATTAGTCTCAGAGTGAAGAGGGCTATCTCAAGAGAAAGTGTGCCCCCCCCCCTTCGATGAAGGTATACAAGTAGAAGGAATTTCTATTGTGTATAGGCTGGACTAGAGAAACATTATGGTACAGTAGATGGAGTGCTTGAGTGAGGAAGGCCTGGGTTTGAATTCTGCCTTTAATAGTTACAAGCTGTGTGATCCTAAATAAGACACTCAACCTCAATTTCCACACTTAGAAAATGTGACTGGACTGGATGGCCTCAGGATCCATTCTAAGATATACGGGTATGACCCTATGACAAGACGACCAGTGAAATCTCATCCAACTCTTAAATACTAAGATTCCGTGAGCTTTATTTGACATGGCTACAACACTCAAACCAAGATTCTACAATATTCTATGGAAATCCCCAAATCAAAATTAGAAAAGACCTGAGAACCTCATCCAGTAAGTCAGCATCAGGTTTCGGTCATCTTTCTATCTTCTCCCCACCCATACTGCCTAAGACAGAGCAAGTGCTTAAATAAACGTCTGATGAACTATGGAAGTTTTAAAGTACTTGAGAATAGGAAAGGAAAAGTAATTTGATGAGTTTAAAAAAAAAAAATCTGGCATAAAATCCCAGTCAAAACAAGGTCTAATTAACATACACAGGGGCCTAGTTCAGGGGACCTCTCATAAAAAAGCTCAGCCTGGAGAAGACCCTTACTACCAGGAAATAGGCAGTGCTAAAAAGACATGGTTGGTGGAGAATTCTGGGATCACAAACCAACTTATTATGGGAAATCAATGGTGAGAAGAACAATGGAAGTTTTAGCCACTTCCTATTTAAACACTGGTCCATAAGAACAAAGTAGCAAGGGTACCCAGTAGTAAAACATGCCCTGAACTGAAAGTAAAAAGACCCGAGTTTCATTACCCTCTCTACTTAGTACAGGTTATCACAAAGGACAAATCATTTCCTTTCTCTGAGCCTCAGTTTCCACAATTGTAAAATGAAGGACTGGCCAAGATGATGGCTGGTTTGTAGCATAGATCCTTTGAAATCCATAGACCCCCTTCTCAGGATAATGTTTTAAAATTTAACAGACTCCCAATCCCTTTCTTGGTTAAATCAGAAAGAAAAAATGGAAATCTTAGAATGGATATGAATGGCCATTTAGAGAAAGAACAAGGGAGAGGAAAAAAAGAGGAAAAAAGGAGGAAAAAAAAGTCTGAGTTTCTTGCTTAAACTCTGCTCAGAAATAGATGCAACCTTGGAATAAGTCATTTCCCTGAGGCTGTTTTGGTACAATAGAAGGGGTATTGAATTTGGAGTGAGAGGAATCATCTAAATCTTGGCTCTGCTACAGTGGGCCATTCTGAGCTTCAGTTTCTTCATCTGTAAAATAAGGATAGAAAAGATGATCTCAAAGGTCCCTTCTACTTGTAAGTCTCTAAAGAATTTGTAAGCCCTAAAGTAAAAGTGTTTGGTTACCTGACCTCCAAGAACCCTTCTACTTCTAATATTTCGTAAGTCCTTTAATTCTACAAGCCAATTAGCATGCCCCCCCCCAATAAAGTAGCTGGGGGTGATCTAAGGCTGCATTAAGACAGCATCCAGAACAAGTAATATTTTGTTGTAGCTTGGTCTGATCAAAATTCTTGAGTATTCCATTAAATTTTGAGTGCCACACTTTAAGGACAAGTACAAGTTTGAGTATATTCACAGGAGAAAATGGGCTGGTAAAGGAACTCGAAATTATTCCATATGAAAATCAGATGAACTAAATGAATTTGACATTTATGTAGAAGAAAAAAAGACTTAGGAAAAGGAAAAGTATATCTTTTGTGATCATTGTCTTAAATTCTGGAAGAGTTAACATGTGGAACAGGGTTCACATTTATCCTGCTTAGCCCCAGAGGCCAGAACAAGGAACTAAATAGAAGTGGTAGAGGGGTAAAATTAGGCTTGGAGTAAATAAAGAAAGACAGGGAGGCACTACCTTTGGAAGTATTAAGTTCACTCTCTCTAGAGGTTTTTGAAAGAAAGCTAGATGCTTCTGAAGATACTGTGAAGGAAATTCTTGGTTAGTTATAGGTTGGACTAGATGGTCTCAGAAGTCCTAGATTTCTGTGAAAGAAGTCTCAAAGATATTCTTTGACCAAAAATGAACTGATGGAAAAGGTCTCCCCCCTGTCCTCCCAACAAATGGTCTTCTTTGTTCAATAAAAAGCCTCAGGAGACAAATAGAAATATAGTCATTGTAAACAAGCAATATTTCCCTGCCTTCCCCATATCCCTTTCCACTCATAAAATCCACCCAAAAAAGAAAACTCTACCCAGCTCAGAGCAACCCTTACAAGTCTCCTTTGCTGAGGCACTGATATCAACTACAGATTTCTCAGATGTTTTTCTTCCCCACAAAGCTTAGAACCAGTTGCACCCATAATCTCTATATAATTACTCAAACATCTCCAAGTTAGTAAACCATAAAGACCAATTAAATATAACTAAGTTGGCTAGTTCACTGCACTCTATTTTGAGAAAAAAAGAGTTAGACATTTTCCACTTTCACCCAGGTCACACAAGCGATGCAGTCTGTAAAAAGGCTGAGAACAGCCCTGAAGTAGTAGTCTCTTTGCTCTCCAAATTCCACCTTGGATCAATTACCAATGCAGGGTATCTGTTTTGGGGGGTTTTTTAAGGCCCCAGGACATCTCCAAAAGGGACATTATGACCAAGTTAGACAAAAAAGAGGGTCGGGGGATTTTTCTGCCCATCAGAGCACATACTAATTAGTTCTCCATTACTCACCCCCCAAAAAACTTCAATTGAACACTGGATCTATTCTTCAGGATAACAACCCTAAGAAGACCATGGTTTTTTAAAAATAGCTCATAATATCATCAAAAGGAAGAGAGATAATGGTAGAAATAAGTGCCCCTCCCAAGTAGAATGAGATAAAGAAATAATCATCTGAAAATTGAATTTCAAAAAAATAAGGTGGGTGAATCACAACTTCCCTTGTTTAATGGTAAAGGGATTGAATATAACTCAGCTGACTATTGAGCTGAAAGGAAACCTCTAAACCAAACTTTCCCCATTCAATCTGCCCCTCACTGGCAAGGACTCTCAGAAAGCAACCAGAAACACTGACTGTTTTGTTCAGAATTATTAACCTAAAATAGTTTTGCCTTAACTCCGCGGATAATTTTCTAGCATTAAGCAGTCTCTTGACCAAAATCCACCCCACCACCACCAACAACCACCCTCTAGAACTGAACAATTTTTCATTCTACTTGAGCAGCCACTCAATGTGAGATTTCTCTCTTCACTGAGCCTACCCCAAATATAAGACTAACACTCTCTTTTTAACCACACTATTCTTAATACTGCAGTTTGGCTCGAAAATTCCCAGGTGTCCACAAAATCCTGAGTCACTAAGTTCGCTCATTTCATTCATGCAGCAAGTGCTTGCAGAGGCTCTGATATCAGAAGATAAATTTAATTGGTGTCCAAGGTTTTTTCATCATATTTCCATTTAATTCAACAAAGAGTAACTGTACTGAGCCCATGCCTGGTATTGTTAAGAGGATGAGGTATGATAGCAGCTAAGGTTTGAAAAATGCTTTACAAGGGGCAGCTAGATGGCTCAGTGGATAGAGCACTGGCCCTGGATTCAGGAGTACCTGAGTTCAAATCCGGCCTCAGACACTTAACACTTACTAGCTGTGTGACCCTGGGCAAGTCACTTAACCCCAATTGCCTTACTAAGAAAAAAAAATAATGAAAAAAAAAAAAATGCTTTACAAATACTATTTCATTTGCTCCTCACAATCACCCTGGGACCCGGTGGAGGCTGTTAGCCTCACTTTATTGAAACAGACAGAGGGGGAAAGGGGAAGGGAATGAGAATTTATAGAGCACCCACCATGCACCAGGCACTGTACACTAAGCACTTTTATAAGTATTATCTCATTTGAAGTAGGTGCTGTTGTTATCCACATTTTACAGTTGAGGAAACAAAGGCAAAGAGCAGTTAAGTGACTGCCCAGGCTCACGGAACTTGTCTGAGACTGGGTGGTGTGAACTCAGGTCTTCCCAACTCTAGGGCCAGTGCTCCATAATATTCACTATGGAACCTAGCTACTAAAATGAAAAAACTTCCTCCCCTCAAGAAACATATGTAATGGGGAGAGGAATTATCTACATATAAATAAATCTTTTATATGGTAAAACATGACAGGAGAGGCAACATCACGTAGTGGATATAAATGTAAACTGAATTTCATGACCGGGTCTGCCCCTAACTACATGTTATACAATCAGATCTAGATCCACAAGGGACCTGAGAAGCCAGTTAATGCAAACCCTGAGTCCCTAAGAGGTAAAAATGACTTGCCCAAGGTCACAAAGGTAAATAATGGAAGAGCTCAGGATTTGAAACCAGGTCCTGACACCAGTGTTCACTTCATAAGGAAGCCAGGGTCCAGGTGGTGATCTTCAAGAAGCTGTCTTGAAACTATACAGATTCTCTGATATCAGAGCCACCCAGTTCACTTTCTATTCTATCCCCCAGTCTCTGGACAAGCCATTACCACTTAGCCTCAGTTTCCTCATCACTCAAAACTAATAAACTGACCTCTAACATCTCTTCTTTATTTAATCCTGGAAGGAAAGGGGGGCTGGGTGGGGCAGGGGCAGCAAAAGAGAAGAATCAAAGTAGCCTGGGGACATTTGGGTAAAGAGAGATTACATTTAGTTTGGGAAAACCTAGGAATGCTTCCTGAAGGTGGCACCTATCTTGGGTCTTTAAAAAGCGGGCATAGAGGAGACAGCCCCTGGATTCAGGAGGACCTGAGTTCAAATCTGTCTTCAGATACTTAACACTTATTAGCTGTGTGACCCTGGGCAAGTCACTTAATCCTCATTGCACCCCCCTCCCCAGCTACTCAATGTCTTATAACCTTAATATTCTAAAATCAGAATAGACTTTAGGAAGTCAGAATTCTTACATCTTCTGCCATAAGGGCACTCAGAAAAAAGCAGAGAGAATGAAAAGAGGGACCTGGAACTGCACAGCTAATAAATGCCACATAATCCAGGAGGAAAGAACAGAACAACCTTTAGGACCCTATGAAAATAATTGTGTAAGCTGAGGGAGCAGATGAGAAATAGGGTATTAAAAAAAAGTGATAGTAAATTTAGGTAACAGATTAGAAGCAAGAACTGAAAAGTGATAGTTGACAAAAGATAGTGGAGAAAGAACTATCAAACCAGCAGAAAGAAGACCTATAAGAAAAATCATCAGTCCAGGGCCATTTAGTAGAGGACAAAAAGGCTGACACCACCTAATAACCCCAGGTACTAAGCCACATCACAGGGACTGTACACATGACACACTGAATGATGAAGCCATCATTTAAAGGTTGAATTATGACAGGTACACTCTCCTTTATTCAAAGGAAGAGGTTTTAAAAGATTTCTACCAAAAGCTAATATGAAGTTTAAGACATGGCATTTTAAAAAGTAACCATATCCCTTATTTCCAGTTATCTGGACAGTGCACTTAGGGACAATGGTTCTCATTCCTAATGCAACTGTATAAGTGAACTATGGTTATAAGTAATTGGATTCTCTTTGACCTATAATTTCCTTTCTACCCAAGGTAGCAGAAAAATAGTGGACATGGCTACTGGGTAATACAATGGGTAGAGCGCCAGTTGGGAAAACAAGAGTTCAAATCAAACCTCAGACACTTGTTAGCTGTGTGACTCTAGGCAAGTCGCTTCACCTGTTTGCCTCAGTTTCCTCATCTGTAAAATGGGGACAACAGCACCTACCTTCCAGGGTTGTTGTAAAGATCAAATGAGATAATAATTATAAAGTGTCTAGCACAGTGCAAGGTACACCATGCTATATAAATATTAACATCATCCTCATGGAATTTATTAACACCAAGGGACCTCATTTACAAATGAGAAAACTGAGGTCCGGGGAAACCCAAGTTGCAAGTCATTTCATCTCTCTAAGCCTCCATGTTTTAATCTGTACAATGGGGACAATAATGCTTAGCTTACCAACTTCAGAGGCTGATGTGATGAGGAAAGTGTTCTGTGAACCTCAAAGCACTTCCTGCTCTATTTCTCCTCCCCTAAAAATACTGAATGCAAGTTCTCAGCAAAATCAGCAAACCTTTCTTGTCAGCATTCACAGTTTCAGTGCACAACAGCCAGGAGGGGGGGGGGGCGCCCCCATGCGCGCGCGCGCGCGCACACACACACACACACACACACGGTTCATTTTTCCTATGCAGGCTCCAAACTGTCTTTCCTTCAGGCAGTCCACTTGGACCCCACTTCAGATAGGCAACACCAAGCATTCCACTGAGATAACACTCTGTGGCTAGAGTTCACAAACTTTCTGTGTGGTCAGAGAATACAGTGGATTACATTCTCTCCTTGGCTTCTCAAAGACCTCCCACAAAGTGAACAAGATTCACCTACCACTCATTCTGACCTCCTTTCTTCTCTTTGGGAAGAATTTCCAACCCAGTTTTAAATGACCAAGATAGTATCTTGCATGTTTTGGGCACTTCTAGTTGCCCCCCAAATCATATTTGTTATTTAATCCTCCAGCTACTAGATTTTCCACTACCAAGAGAGGGGTAGGTAGCTAAAGTGGCACACTGGTAACCCGATGTTGTTGTTTTTTTGTTTTTTTAAAAAAGGAGGAATTAATGGCAAAACCCAGGCAAGAAGAAATAGGTAGACTCTGAGACTTGTTAGGTATATTTAAAATGGGGAATTCCTTTCATTTTTGAGTTGGATTAAATAACCTTTTTCAAATCTCTGGGTCAGTGGGAAGAGGAAATCATATACAGATGCTGCAAAGTATTGATGCCCACTGCTTGGAAAGATGAAGGCAGTGTCCATTTCACACATGGATGGACTTAGTTAAGTGCCGCACAAGGCTGGTAGAGTGTTGAAATGAGAATATGCATGGAAATCACTTTTCAAAACTTAAAATGCTGTGAAAATGACAAGTAATGATTAATTGATTCATCCAGGGTCTGAGCAATGGGAGTAATAACCTATAAAGTATGCCACTCTTCTCTAAAATGGAGGGTTTCGTCAAAGTATGCTGGAGAAAAACACACTGGATTTCATGTCAGACAGTCACTAATTCTTCGCTGATCTTGGTCTCCTGGCTCCCTCAGAGGCTCAAGTTTCTTATCTGTAAAATGGAGATACTGATCCATATTCATATATTTGTTCTAAGGAAAGTATTTAAAAACCATAAAACCATTAAAACTCCAAGGCTATAACATTAGTGATTCCACACTTTGCCTCAGTCTTAGCAAAGAAGACCCCAAGTAGGAATGGAAAGCTAAAGAGTTGGGGAGAGAGAGTTAATAAGCCATGATCTTGACAGGCTCCCACTAACAGGAACCAAAACCTAACAACTTCACAAGTCTCCAAAGTTTAATGATCTGGTCATTTTAAATTGTTTGATTCGAAGACGATACCAATGCATTTTAAGGGGGGAAAGTAAGACATCCTTTCCACAATATCATGCATGCAATTTGCACAAACCAGAACCTAGATGAAAACATGTCAGGCAGAAAAGAGATCAAGAGATGAGACTGATATAAGTTTTAGGAAATTTTTATGCTTGTGAAAGATGACAATTCTTCCACTAGAATTTTTATTTGGAGACTAAATTGATATTCCTTAGAGAGGCACTGACAAAATGCAGCAGACCCAAACTCAAGAGACTGAGATTGGTAAAAGGAACATGAAATCAAGATCACACGGAACCACAGGATCTCAGGGGTTAAGGGACCCTTAGACGGAACCATATCCAAGACATATGAAAAGAGGAATTCCCTTGACAACATCTCTGACAAATGACTATCCCAGTGCTGAAGAATTCAATGACACGGCCTGTTCCATTTGGGGCAGCACTGATTTTGTTTTGTTTTGGTTTTTGGCAGGCAATGGGGGTCAAGTGACTTGCCCAGGGTCACACAGCTAGTAAGTGTCAAGTGTCTGAGGCCGGATTTGAACTCAGATACTCCTGAATCCAGGGCCGGTGATTTAACCACTGCGTCATCTAGCTGCCCCCGGCAGCACTGATTTTTAACAAGTTTTCTGTTTGTTTCTCATATCGAGCTTCACTCTCATTTCCATGACATGCCAGGTCCAGGTAAAAAAAAGATGTTTAGCCTAGTGAAGACAGGAAGGGAATATGATAGTTGTTTTCAAATGTTGGAAGGGGTTGTCACATGGTAGAAGAATTGGACTTGTTTTGTTTAGCTCCAAAGCACAGAACTGGAACCAGCAGGTAGAAGTTACCAGGAAAGAGACTGGCCTGAAATTGGGGGGAGCCGCGGTGTACACGAAGGCACAGATTCTTACCAGTTTTCGCTGTCCAAAAGAAGAATGTGCTGCTTCAAGTAGTAGTGAGTTCCCCATCATGAATGGTAGAACTTGGAGCAGAGAATGAATACTTAGAAACATTATAGGAGGTATTCGTGATGGGACCAGAAAACCCTTTTAGTTCTGAGTCAAAGGGTCATACCAATACTGCCCATGGGATTTTCTTGGCAAAGATACTGGAAAGGTTTGCCACTTCCTTCTCCAGCAGATTAGGGTGAGGTTAAGTGACCTGCCCAAGGTCATACAGCTAGTAAGTGTCTGAGACTGAATTTGAACTCAGGTCTTCCTGACTCAGGGCCCAGTACTCTCTATCCACTGAACTACCTAGCTGCCTCCAAGGGCCTAAAAAAAGGATCTTAATGAATAATAGTCTTCACCTTTCTCCCACTGGCTCTATCAGCACCATACTCTTGCCCCTTCTATCCTTAGTCTCATTCCTGCCAAAGTCCTACTGTTGCTGGAAGAGCACTGGAAACTGAAGCAAGTCCAAAGGTCAAAGGCTCAAGGTCACACAGGACATTAAGTGGCAGTGCCAGGATTTGAACCCAAGTCAGAAGACTCCAAAATCCAGCATCTTTTTCACCCCAACCAGCTGTCTGAATTAGGCTTTGAAGAAAAGGAAATGACTCTATTGACTTCTACGGACCCCTAGGACTGAAAGTACTTCCACACCTGATGGGAGATGCACTAAGAGGCAGTAACCAGGGACCAGACTATGGCAAAAAAAAAAAAAAAAAATACAGCAAATCCTGGATATGATAGGAAGCCAACTGCTGTGTGAAAGATGTGTCTTTTAATAGGTTTTGAGTAGCACATTCAGAAACAAGTAAATACAGTCCATCATCAGGCAGTTGGCCTCATTTAAAGCTTATTTCTACCAAGAAAATCCATGTGATGGGGGCAGCTAGGTGTTGCAATGGATAAAGCACATGCCCTGGATTCAGGAGGACCTGAGTTCAAATGTGACCTCAGACACTTGATACTTACTAGCTGTGTGACCCAGGGCAAGTCACTTAACCCTCATTGCCCCGCAGAAAAAAAATAACAAAAAAAAATCCATTTGACCCCTTCAACCCAGTTCAGAAAATTTGCACCCAGGACATAAAGCAACATTTGAACCTGAGGGGCAAAGTATAAAAACAGCGAGTCATCCTCACTATACACACAAGTAGATTCTCAAACCACAGCTCTTGGAACAAGAGGATTTTTATCTGTAGTCTGATTAAAAGGAGGGGAGAGAGGGGAGGAGAGAAAACCATATCCATAAGCACCTGTGGCTTGAAAAAACCAACTGATTATAATATCTCATAAAATATTTAACTGAACAATTCCACATGATTAGTCATAATAAAATCAGCTATCTGATTCCACAGATCACAATTTTAAAGGGTGGAAGAAACCTTAGAGAACATCTAACAACCACTACATTTTTCAAATGAAGAAACTAAGAGGCACTATCAGACCACTTATAAGGCAATGAGTTAAGAAAAGAGATCATGTGTATGTTTGTGTATGTATGCATATTATATGTGTATACACACACACACCTGTATAGGTAAAAAGCACAGGTATCTCTTGCATGTCCAATTGTTTACATGCTGTAGCCCCATTTTGAATGATCGTTCCTTGAGAGTAGGGATGGTTTTTGCCATTCTTTGTATCCGTAGCCCTTAGTACAGTGCCTGGAACATAAGAAGCCCTTAACAAACACTTGAGTGTTGCTGAAATTCCCTCTCTAGGACTCAGTCACTTCATCTGCAACCATGAAAGACTTGGTAGAGATGACTTCTAAGAGCTGCTTATATTATTACCTAATACTTGACTCATGAAAGACTTGATTGAGGGATTAGAACAAATAGAAAAAAATGGAGGGTTTGGTCTTTAATAATCGATACAGCTCATCAGGGCGCTGTTGTGTTTGTCAATCCCCACTCCCAATGGGGTAGGGGGGCGTAGGGGGAGTCTAGCAAGGCAGCTGGATGTTGCTGTTGTTGTTGTTGTTCACTCTTTTTCAGTTCTGTGCCCCATTTGAGGCAAAGATACTGGAATGGTTTGCTATATTCTCCAGCCCATTTTACAAATGACAAAATGGAAGAAAACAGAGTTAAGTGACTTGGCCAGGGTCACAGAGCTAGTGTGTGTCTGAGGTCTGGTTTGAACTCAGGTCCTCCTGACTCCAGTGCTACTGCACCACCTACCTGCCTCATAGGTAAATGGATACAGAAGAATAATTCAAGTCTCAACAGGCCAAATTTCTCTCTCAAATACTCTGTGAAACTGCTGCCACCAAACTATACTGAACAGGGAGCAAGTGGCACTAGGTGAGAAGTAAAAAAATATGGGATGTAAATCTTGTTGTGGCTATTGACTACCCATGGCCCCCAATGTTAGGCCTCTCAGGGCCACAGTGCCTAGATGAGGGCACACAGACCTCATCTATAAAAGGAATTGATCAGATGATGCTCTCAAGTGATTTTCAACCATAAAGCCCAAGATCAATGGAGACCATGGCATCTTGAGAATGGACAAGGAGAGAAAATTGCAGCTAAAAACTGATCCCTGAAAAGGTCAGGGTTGGTGAAAAGGGGGACAAGAAGAGTATTCTACTGCCCACACCCATTTTTGGGAGGAGAAAGACAGAGAACTGGTACTTGGCTTGTCTCCAAGACCAGTGCAGCTGGGTTCACTATTACCAGAGGGCCCGGAAGCTGGGGGGGAAGGGGTGGAGAGAAGAAAGCAGGGTCTGTCTCTCCAGCCAGATGGCAGAGACCCAAAAGACAAACAGACAAATGAGCACTTGATTTTAAGCCCTGGTGAAGGAATTTTGGTTCCCTTGATCCCACTTAAGAACCCTGATGAGGGAAAGATGTCAGCCATAAAAACCACCTGAGCCCTCACACCTCAGTAATCACCAAACCTAAAAGCTATTTCAGCCTAGTCCTCCTCTAAAGTTCAGAGTAGTGATCATTTACCACTTTATCTGTTTATAAACACACAAAACCACATCAAACCCCCCACCCAAGATCAAAGAGCCCTATGTCCAGATAACGACAGCTCACATTCCTATAATACTTGAATGGTTACAAAACATCGGCCTCACAACAAGCCTGTGAATCTTGAATCTTGGCTCAGGTGCTGACTACCTGTGTGGTAGATGGTGGTGTTGTGGGGGGAGGGGGGAGAGGAGGAGGAGGAAGAGGAAGTTAATAATAAAATAACATTTATATACTTCCTAATATGTTCCAGGAACTATGATAAGTAAGTACTTTACAAATATTATTTGCTCCTCAATACAACCCTGTAAGGTGGATGCTGTTATTATCCCCAATTTATAGTTGAGGAAACTGAGGCAGAGAGGTTAAGTGACTTGCCGAGGGGTCACACAGCTAATAACTATCTGAGGTAATTTTTTAATTGACTTTAGGCCCAGTGTTCTAGTCACCATTCCATCAAGCTGCTTATTTAGTCTAAACTCATTTTACAGGGGAGAAAACAAAAACCCAGAGAGATTAAGAGTCTTGGCCAAGTTCTCACAAATAAATAGAAGGGCCAGGCTTCAGACTTCCAAACTCAGAAAGATAATTCGATTCCAGTGCTGGCACACTATCTGATTTCTAATCCTAACTCATCATTTTATGGAAGAGGAAGGGAAGTGATTTTCCCAAAGTCAAACTGTTCTGCTCAGGGTCACTTCCTTTTCCTTAGACCAACAGAGTGCTAATAAATCACCGTTAAAGGAAAGGTGTAGCTTTGCATTATGGCACAGTATCTCACCACAACTTGGCTCTGGCTCCTGGCCTGGACCTTCAGATTACTATCCTTGGACCAAGAATTTAGTGTTGTCTAAGAACTGCAACTCTTCTTTCCAAGAGGCATAGTTCAGGCACTTCTCTACTGGTCTAGGCACTCCTCCATCACTGTGCCATTGTGTTCTTGAAGTGGCCAGCTTGGCCTAGGCATTCCCTGATGTTTTATTGCTACTTCTGGCTCCTGTCACCTCTAAAGTGTCCATCTTTAACAGGACCTCTGGCAACAAATGCAATGCTCATGATTCCATATTCTCCTTAGATTCAGTTTCTGTTACTTGAAAGTAATTAATCTCCTTTATTTGGCATTTAAAGCCCTTCACAGTCTGACTCCAACCAACCTCCATTTTCTCTAGACTTACACTTTGTTTTCATGCACTGTGCACCTGTCTTCCTACTGTTCCTTAAACACAACAATCCATCTCCAGTCAATAAGCTTTTGC
The DNA here is from genome assembly GCF_019393635.1 of Dromiciops gliroides. Taxonomy (NCBI): domain Eukaryota; kingdom Metazoa; phylum Chordata; class Mammalia; order Microbiotheria; family Microbiotheriidae; genus Dromiciops; species Dromiciops gliroides. The sequence goes on from NC_057862.1 coordinate 212,173,413, forward strand.
ACAGGCTGTGCCTTGAAATGCTCTTCTTCCTTCTCCCCTTCTCCTCACACTAGTTTCCTTAAAAGTTTGGTTTGAGGGGGCAGCTAGGTGGCACAGTGGATAAAGCAGCAGTCCTGGATTCAGCAGGAACTAGAACTAACCCTTATAAAAAGGATAATTCTGTTCCCTATAAAAAAGAAAAGAAACCTTTATCAGGCACCATGATGTATGTGTTACAGAATTGTTATCCAAAAAATTCTTTGAAAACACAATGTGCTATTGTAAGGGGCTAAAATTCTAGCTAGTCTGTCTAAAATATCTAATGAGTGGTTGCCAATAAATTATAAGCTTTAGCAAAAGTTTAGACATTTAATATTTGGTGAAGAGAAAGAGAAAGGCTTAGATTCATCTATCTATTAAGGGGATAGCTCCACTCTCCACCAGCATCCTGAGGAAAGAGCCCAAGAGCGCCAGCCTCGCCCCCTCTTCCTCCCACAAGCAAATGTCACTTCCTGACACCAAAGAGCCGGATGTCTTGCCTTCAAAAGTCTTCTCTTCATGGTGGAGCTTTGCTACAGTACGTCTCCAGCAGGTGGCGACATTCCAATCGTTACAGTCCCCCCTTTGTTCCTTCAAGAAACATGGGGTGTTTCCTTGATGAAGCACTATATAAACATTAGGTTTTAATATTGTCATTATTATCATTACTATTACGTATAGCCTACAGGTCAAAAAAACTACACCTTACACACAACTGAAAATGCAATAAAAATGTCTCTCTTGACTACCAGAAAGCAATCTCAAAATAGTAGAAATGAAATGGGCCTTAGCAGCTCTCTACTCCAAACATTTTGTCCAAAGGAGGAAAATGAGAAACACAAAGCAAGTATCTTGCCCAAGGTTGCAAATTTAGACTAGCTCTTGATTGTCTTGAGAAGTCTTTCTAGTATTCCACAATTGAGTCACAGTTAATTATTCCATGGGTTACAATTGACCTTTCCAATTCTAAATCTATGATTTTATGATCCCTGTGTAACAAGAATTCTCAAACTGAGCTCTATGAACTGCTTTCCCATCCCCTAGTCCCCCACCCCCAACATTCAGACTTTATTTCAGTGGGATTTGTTTCCTTTATAATCCTATGTATTTTATTTTAGGCATTTAAAAATATTGTTCTAAGATGTGATACAGAGGCTGTCCCACACTGCCAACAGGTCTATGCTACAAAAAGAAGTTACAAAGACCTGCTCTATAGTGACAAAATGTACAAACTTTTCATAACATAAAAAAATTGCAAAATCTCCTGGGTAAAGGAAATATCTATATGGTAGGAGGCAAACAGTGATTATTAGAGTCATCTGCACAGAATTCAGAAATGGATACTTAGGCAGCCAGAATGAATTCTTCAATGGAGTCAAAGGAATTTATGCCGAGTTAACAAAGGGGAACTTTCTGAAGCGTTCAATTATTGTATCAAACAATCACCCACCCAGCAAGTATTTATTAAGTATGCACAAAATACCAGGCACCACTCTAGGTACCAGGGATACAAAGGTAAGAAATTAAACAGTCCTTCCTCTCAGGGAATTTATATTCTATGGGAAAAGGACACGCACCCAGGTGAGGTTATACATAAAGAATAAACATCCACAAATTAGTTACAGAAAGAGGGTACTAGAAGTTGGGGATAGAAATCAGGAAAGTCTGAGTAGAAGATGGCACTCAAGCTGAGTCTTAAAGACAATGACAGCTTCTGTGATCCAAAGATGAAAAGAGAGGGCATTGCAGATGTGAAGGATGGGATAATGCGATGGCACAGAGACAGAAAAGAAGAGTATCAAAGGTGAAGAACAGAGAGCAACCCAGTTTGGCTGAACCAAAGGGACTCATGTAAAATTAAGCTGCAAAGACAGGCTGAGGGTAAGCTGTTAAAGGTTTAAAAGCCACACGACTTGGACATGGGGGGGGGGGGGGGAGAGAGAATGTTTTTTGTTTTTGTTTTTAAGGATGGGAGTTTGTATTTGAGCTCCATCATAATTTATTGAGTACAGATCACGGCTAAGGAAAACCATATAGGGATCTGTGTGGAAAAGGGATTGGAGACTTCAATTAGAACAATTGATTTCAGATAATACATACTGATCACAGCACTGTGTCCGGCCCTACAGGGGGGTTAAAGAGACATGTCATTACTGGTAAAGTAGAATGAGATCTGGATTTGAAGTCATAAGACCTAGGTTCAAGCTCTGGCTACAACTGATTTCTAGCTGTGAGAGTTGCCTAAGGTCACTAAGCTTCAATTTTCTCATGTGGAAAGCAGAGAAAATAATGTTATTGCTCCCTACACTGTAAGGTAGCTAGGAGTATAATGTACAGGCAAGTGATAATATGGAGGGACAGGGAAGGAATACCGGATTAGTTCAGGTCTTTCACAGAGGAGTCAAGCAGAAGCAGGGCAGGACAAGAAGAAAACAAGTGAAAAATAGCTTCAAATCAGTGGTCAACAAGAAAAGAAATGAAAGAAAACAAGTTCTGAGTATTTTTCCATTTTAATTCAGAGCAAGATATTTCATCACTTCCTCGCTATCCCCCTACCCAGCCTCCTCCCACACATCACTATATCCAAGATGAGCTTGTCAAGGAACTTTCCAAAATTAATGTCTAACAGCAACAGAAGGACTTAAAACTAGTATGACATCTATATGCTTTAATTAAATTTGATTATCAAGTGCCAAATGAAACCAGGGAATTATGGATAATCATAATCCTCCATTAATCCCCCAATCTCATTTAAGTCAGTCTTTCCAAAGTCCTTTCCTTCCATTTACAGGATAAATATCTTAAATATACAATTTCTTTCGCAAAATATGTCCACTATAAAAATAGGATCTCACAGGGCAGCTAGGTGGCACAGTGGATGGAGCACCAGCCCTGGATTCAGGAAGACTTGAGTTCAAATCCCTCCTCAGACATTTGATACTCACTAGCTGTGTGACCCTGGGCAAGTCACTTAACCCCACTTGCTTCACAAAAAACAAAAAACAAAAGAAATGAGCACTCAGAGTGGGAACAAATCATGCAAGGGAACTGTAAAAAAAAAATTAATAATTAGCTAATCTAATCTGAAAAATTATATAATTGTACTTGTGGAAAATTATGATTATATGAAAAAATATAGGTTTAGAGAAATTATAATTGGGCCATAAGTCCCATCTGGGTCGCCATCAAAATGTAAAAAATATTTTTGAATTGACTAGGGCTAATTTTGGGGGGCCTAATCTGGGGATGACTAATCTGGGGACTTTTGACTAACTGGCTATCTGACTGCGTTTAATTTAATATGGGCCGTTTATAAAGTTCCACCACACTGCTCCACTCCCAAATTGATAAGCAAAATACTAAGAAGCCTCTTAACTAAATAATCAAAGCAGAATTTGAGATACTATTTAAAATTAAGAATACAGGGAAAAGGGGCAGCTAGATGGCACAGTAGATAGAGCACCGGTCCTGGAGTCAGGAGTACCTGAGTTCAAATCCGGCCTCAGACACTTAACACTTACTAGCTGTGTGACCCTGGGCAAGTCACTTAACCCCAATCGCCTCACCAAAAAAAAAAAAAAAAAAGAATACAGGGAAATGAAATGTACAACCTGACTGCATTGTGGTATGTCTCTTTCCACTGCATCTCTTTCTTTTTTAATACAATAAGGGCCTTAGCCACATCTCCCCTCAGCTACTTTCCCTGCTCAGCTAGTTTCTTCTAACTCCTCTTAATCTTCACTTTCTCCAACCTGTACCCTGTGCTGACCCCTTCTGTGCTCTCTGCTGCCTCCTGGTCAGTCTGTCTATCTATCTGCTCCGTCAGTCTGCGCTTTGCCACCCCTCTAAATCTTGTCTGCTGGCCTTTTCTCCTTGCTCCTAGTCCTGCGTTACTGTTCGTCTAGTCTCCCCCTTCTAATCTAACTCCCAGGTCTATATATACCTTTTTTATCTCCACTCAAATCTAGGGGCTTTTTGCACCCACACACCAAGCTCATTTGCCAGTCAGGGCTGCAGTGGCGGGGGTGGGGGGCCACCGCTCCAGCCTCACATGCCTCAGCACAGGCTATCCGGGATCTTTCAGATAGCTCTGCTCAGGTCGGAGGGAGCTGGGGGCTTCCCCCCCCCCCCCAGCCATCTGACCTGGAGTCTTGTACAGCCCACGGGGCTTTTGGGCTCAGCTGAAGCAGAGGGGGAGGGGCACCAGCACCTCCCACAAAGAAGAGACCTTGAAGGCCTAAGGCTTTCTAATCTCAGCCCAAAGGTAGGGTCCCCAAATCAAAATAAATTTCCACATAACATAGGGTAAACTAGGGCAAGTCACAACCTCTCAGTGGCTCAGAAAACACTGTAAGACCACAAATAGGAAAGGCAGTTTTCTAACTGAAAGTTCCAAACATCAATGAATTATGGGTCTCCCCAAAGAAAAGCAACCTCAGTTCCCTTTCTGATGGAGTTACTAGACTGATAAAAGTTATAGTCATACTATATATGTTACAGTTGGATATCAATAAAACATGACAAAGTATCTCATGGCATCCTTAAGGGAAAAGGTGAAGAGGTAAATGTGACTTGGATGGTATGTATGAGGGTTCAAATCTGATTGGCCATCCTGAAACAAAGAGCATATAGAATAGTGAATTCAAGTCAAGGGTGGCAACTATTTGAAAGAAGGGAATGATTGAGCTATTATGTAAGTTAAGGAAAATGAAAACAAACAAAAAACAACCTTTGAATTTAGTGAATGGTGGGGTTGTCATTAATCTAAGAGACAGTACAGAGAAAACAGACTATAAGGCTTATAAGAAGGCTATGCATGATGAATCAAAAGAGAGGTATTAAGTGTGGCCCATTTATTCAAGAGAAGGATAGGTAGAAAGGACAGTCATTAGAAATGGGGGGAGGGCAGCTAGGTGGTGCAGTGGATAGAACACCAGCCCTGGAATCAGTAGGACCTGAATTCAAATCTGACCTCAGACACTTGACACTTACTAGCTGAGTGACCCCAGGCAAGACACAACCCCAACTGCCTCACCCAAAAAAAAAGAAAGAAAGAAATGGTGGGGAGAGAAGAGAGAAAGCATTGAATGGGAGAAAACAATATATAGATTGTTTGGTTTGGTTTGGTTTTTGTTTTGTGTGGTGTTTTTTTTTTGGTGAGGCAATTGAGGTTAATTGACTTGCCCAGGGTCACATAGCTAGTAAAAGTGTCAAGGGTCTGAGGCCAGATTTGAACTCAGGTCCTCCTGAATTCAGAGCCGGTGCTCTATCCATTGCGCCACCTAGCTGCCCTGCAAGTACATCAATCTCTCATATCTAGTGTACTGCTCAAACTAGCATTTCTGCAATCAAGCAATATTATCAAGTCCATCTACTGTATGCAAAAATGAACCTATCAATCACTGCCCTTAAGAATTTCAGGAGAGAAAACATGTTCATATAGAAGTACAGACCCCCCCCCAAAATTTTTTTGAGTTGTTTGTGGATAGAATAAACAGTTGGGGAGAATCAAGAAAGGCTTCATATAAGAAGTAATTGAGGTGAATTTTGATTTAAGTGTGGGGTTCTAAAATGCACAAGTAAGGAAAGAATACACTCCAAGCACAGAGCCAGGAAGTACAAAGGATTAGAGATGGGAGTTGTACAGGAAACAGCATTGTGGGGACCAATTTTTAAGGGGGAGGGGGGGGTGGATTAAAGAAATTCACTAGGTTAATCAACTCCTGGCTGGCTCTCCAGCATTTAAGAAAAGGCAAGATTGGGGCAGCTAGGTGGTACAATGGATAGAGCACCAGCCCTGAAGTCAGGAGGGCCTGTGTTCAAATTCAGCTTCAGACACAACACTTACTAGCTGTGAGACCCTGGGCAAGTCACTTAACCCTCATTGCCCTGCCCCCCCCCAAAAGAAAAGGCAAGCACTGGGACCCTTGGATTGTGCCCACCAAACTTTTTACTCCCTCTCTCCTTAAAGAAAGGGACATCTCTGTGCCCCATTTTTCAGCCTTAAAGAAGACAGACCTTCCCCCTTTTCCCCCCAGAAATAAGAAGAGGGGGGGATGTGGGGGAAATGCAGTGGGACCCAAAGAAACCTAAAGATCCCAACCCCCAAGGCCAAGGGAAAAACAGCTCTCTCTCCCACCTCAGGTATGAGGTGTGGCAGGACATAACCCCAGTATGCTGATAAACAATATCGTGGTCTTGAATATATTTGTGGTATGTATAGAAAGGAGAATGATTTTCAATTCTCTTTTGTGGAACCAATGTCACTATTTTATAGCTATATTGTATTTGTCTATGTGTGTTGTGTGTGTACACAGAAGCGAGTATACATGTCATTTATGTTATCTTTTCACACTGACAAAAGGAAAAAAGCCTATAAAGACTAACTCCCCAAAATGGGTCTCTTCTTTGACGTTGGTGTTCAGAGACTAAAGCACATTCCTCTTAGCCCTGATCACAAGTGGCTGAATTTCTTCCTTCCAAGGTAGATTTAAATTTTTTACATTAGCCAACATAGAGCCAAGTCTGATGAATAAGGTGTGGAACCAACTGAGGAATGCTATTTTTGGATTAAAAATAAAGGTGGTATAAGTAGAAAGCAATTAAACTGATTTATGTTCTGTCTAATATTTTACCAGTGCCTTTTGTAAAGTGATTTCCCTGTGTGGCTCTGAAGTAATTTCTCGAAAAGGAGACTTCTTTTGGCCAATTTCAACATCAGTGGAATGGGGGGGGTTCGAATTTCCAAGTTAATTACTTGGATGAGGACAACTTTCATTTGAATGTATGAGTTCTGGTGTATTTCTAGAAAATCTCAGATGCATTTCTTTAGATTAGAACAAAGGTTCTTTTTTTTTTTTTTTTTGCTGGGCAATGGGGGTTAAGTGACTTGCCCAGGGTCACACAGCTAGTAAGTCAAGTGTCTAAGGCTGGATTTGAACTCAGGTACTCCTGAATCCAAGGCCGGTGCTTTATCCACAAAGAACAAAGGTTTTTAACCTGAAGTCCATGAACAGATTTCAGGAGTCCCTGGACTGGGACCAGGGGGAAAAAAAAAAAATCACATTTTCACCAACCCCTAACTGAAACTTAATAAAAATCATTATTCTGAAAGGGAGTTCATAGGCTTAAAATTACACGGGGGTGGGGTGGGAGTGGGTGTTCATAACCACACAAAGGTTAAGAACTTCTGTTTCAGTCACACCCAGAGTATTTGTAAAGAAATTCCCATGGACACATGCCCTTAAACACTTATTAGTACAAGGAGTAGTTGTTCCAAGTCAGTTTTGACCATATGGCAAACAACCTTCTTGAGGAGAGAAATGTTTGGGGGAACATAAGGATAGAGGAAGCGAATTTATTTCCTTAAAAAGAAGAAAATAACCGTAGCTAGCCATGTGAAAGTTTACATAAGGAGGACTAAGTTGCACTCTGTACCACATGAGGCCTATTTTAAAGAAAGTTTAGGGGTCATGTTGGTGGTTCACAAATGTGCTGTGCCAAAGGTTGTCATCTGGGGATTGCTAGAACAACAAGGGGATTTCTACATGGCATTTTCTTTCAAGAAGTTCAAGAGTACAGGATATGTAGGGGCTCTTATCTTTACCACACAGCCAGGAGGCAGGGAGGAGGCAACTAGCAGGTATCATCATTAGTGCTACCCTCGGTCAACCACAGCAAATAATTAACTGCTGAGTGGTTTATGATATGACTGGTACAAGTCAATGAACCTAGAGCCAAGAGGCAGGAAATAAATAATTAATAATTCCCTCTAACCTGGAATTCTAACAAATTACTATTTTCTCCCACAAGAAAGAAAAAGCAAAGGCTTGAGGCCAGTGATATTTTTTGTTTTTCACATTATTTCTTTCTTCTATAATTAGCATTTCAATCTCACCAGAGGGGAAAAGAGCCACAAGTCATTAGTAACTGCTGATGTGGAAGCCCCTTTCCTTAAGTACTAGCATTTCCCCACCAAAGTTAATTGATCTTCTGGCACTTAGGTTTCTGTGAATCTGAAAGAACTAAGTGCCAGAAGGAGCCTGAGAGGTACCTTCATGCTATCTGCACAGGAAACACAGTCACCTTAACAGGCAGTAAGATGGCCCAGTGGAGAGAACTCTAAAGCAACAGTTCCCTTTCACCTACTTTTCAACCTCTTTCAATCTAGCCTCCAATGTCTGGAAATGCTCTCTCCAAAGCTACCAAGGAACTCTTCGCTGCCAGAGCCAAACTCATCTTTTCTGCCCTTTCAAGAGCACCTGATGTGGCTGACCACTTCCTCCTCCCTGAGTTGTGTTGTCACTGCTCTCTTGGTTCTCCTGCAATCATGAAGAGTTCCTTCTCAGCCTCCTTTGCTGCATCACTTTTATCTCTTCTGCTATGATGCACCCAAAAGCTCTGCCTTAGGTCCTCCTCACTTCTCTTTCCAGAGCTCACATACACAGTACCTGACTCACAAGTACTTAATAAAGGCTTCCTAACTGAGTGGCTTTTTCTTCCTGTGGGGCAATGAGGGTTAAGTGACTTGCCCAGGGTCACACAGCTAGTAAGTGTCGAGTGTCTGAGGCCGGATTTGAACTCAGGTCCTCCTGAATCCAGGGCTGGTGCTTTGTCCAGTGCGCCACCTAGCTGCCCCTAACTGAGTGACTAATGGTTATCTCACCATCACCTATGGGTTTAACCACAATCTATCCAGGAATCCATACCTACTCTCTCTTCTGAGTTCCAGCTGCACCTTACTCAACTGCCTAATGGCTATTTCCCAAAGGCTGTTTTTTGTTGAGCAGCTTTTTTCAGTAGTGTCCAACTCTTCGTGACCCCATGTGCAAAGATACAGGATACAAAGACACCTTTTCTTCTCCAGCTCATTTTACAGATGAGGAACTAAGGCTAACAGGCTTAGATGACTTGTCCAGGGTCACAAAGCTAGTAAGTGTCTGAGACTGGATATGAACTCAGGAAGATGAAATTTTCCTGAGTCTAGGCACAGCACTCTCTCCACGGCACCACCTTGCTGCCATAAGCATCTCAAGTAACTAACTTCCCCATGCCTTTCCCCATCTGTCCCCTTCCCTCCACTCAGAGAGCCACCACCTAACTGAAGTCCTTATCACCTCTCACTTAGCATAGTACCTGGTAAATAGTTAGCACTTAATAAGTGTTTAATCTTTCTCTGGCACCTGAACTACTAATTTAGTCTCCTAATTGCTTCTCCCTTTACTCCAATATATTCTCCAAACAAGTGGTCAAAGTGATTTTCCTTAACCACATTACTCTCATCCTCCAGAAATTTAGAGACTCCCAATGGCATCAGAGGCCTCTCACTGTCACTTAAAGCCTTTCTTCGTCCATTATACATTACAGCCAAATTGACCCTTTTGCTGTTTACCATACAAAACAAAATGCACACTCCCCCTCCTCATGTCTACCTATTAGAGTCTATAGTTTCCCTTAAAAGTTAAGCTCAGGGGCAGCTAGGTGGCACAGTGGATAGAGCACCGGCCCTGGAGTCAGAAGGACCTGAGTTCAAATCTGGCCTCAGACACTTAACACTTACTAGCTGTGTGACCCTGGGCAAGTCACTTAACCCCAATTGCCTCACTTAAAAAAAAAAAGTTAAGCTCAAATGCTACCACCTAGCCCTCTCTCCATAATTAACTTGCATTTTACTTCAAATATATTTTGTTTTTACTTATATATATAGTTGTTTTCTCCAATATAATTTAAATTCTTTGAGGTGACAGGCTGTTCCACTGTTGCCTTCACATTCATACTACCTGGCCCATAAGATATACTTAATAAATTCTATGGGCAGCTATCTCTTGCTGGAAATTACTAGCAGATTTTGAAAGTACTGTGTATTAGCACTTAAAATCCAACCTTTTCATGGTATGTAATATGAGAAAGAGAGAAGATGTGAATACAACATAAAAGGCAGAGGAAGATGAAAGCAAAGAATTCCAGGCAAAGTGATGCAAAAAATTTAAGAGAACCGGGGCAGCTAGGTGGCTCAGTGGATAAAGCACCGGCCCTGGATTCAGGAGTACCTGAGTTCAAATCCAGCCTCAGACACTTGGCACTTGCTAGCTGTGTGACCCTGGGCAAGTCACTTATCCCCCATAGTCCCACAAAATAAATAAATAAGTACGTAAGTAAATAAATAAATAAATGAATAAATAAATAAATAAATAAATAGATAAGAGACAACAGATCATTTTCATAAGAAGGTTCATGAGGGGCCAGCTAGGTGGCACAGTGGATAAATCACTGGCCCTGGATTCAGGAGGACCCTGGATAAGTCACTTAACCCTCATTGCCCCAAGCCAAAAAAAAAAAAATTTAAAAAGAAGGTACATGAGGTAAATAGCACCCAAGTTCCCAGATTAGACCTGGAAGAGTGAAAAAAGACTTCAGCAAGTGAAGAGGGGCAAGAGGGAGAACAGGAATGTCTACTCTAACCATGAACAAAGGTATGGAAAAGGGAGAAATACAGACAAGAATGGGGGAGCTTTGTATTACAGTTTGAGATACTATATAAGTAAAAGAGAAGTTTTTGCATAGCCTCAACTATAAAATGGGGGTCCATAAAAACACAGTATAATGGTACTTACTTCCCAGGATTGTTTTGAGGATTAAATGAAAAAATGAAAAGCACTTAACACCATGTCACAGTAGTGGATAGAGATTGAGCCTAGAATAAGACGTAGGTTCAAATCTGGCCTCAAATGTTTATTAGCTATGGGACCTTGGGAAAGTCACATAACCTCTGTTTGCCTCAGTTTCCTAAAATGCAAAATGGGGACAATTAATAACTCCTACTCCCAGGATTGTGATGAGGATCAAATTAGATAATGTTTGTAAAGTGCTTGCTACAAAATAAGTGCTATATAAACTCAAGCTATCATCATCCATCATCATGGAAGAGTAAACAGTTAGGCTTAAATGAAGTTGGAGACAGACTCTGGATTGCTTTGGAAATAGTCTGGCTTATGCCAGAGCTTCTTAGTATTTCCTCCAGAGGAGGAAAAACTGTCAGACATGAGCAAAAAAGAGTGAACTGCTGAGAGTTTTCCCTTCTGAGATTACCTTCCACTAACTTTGTACATATCCTGTAGGTTTCTCAGTTTTATACCGTCTCCCCCATTAGAAATGAGAGCACTCTGACAACAGTGATTCTCTTTGCATTTCTCTGTACCCCCCAGCACTTACCACAGAGCCTAGCAGATAGGAAGCACTTAATGATGTGGAAAGACTATTCTTATGTTTATATCTCACACAAAGATAACTGTGATGGCAACATTCTACTACCATGTGAGGTGATATGGGGCTGTTTGAAACTGACTCCATTCTGAAAAAATGGAAAGAGAAATGAGGGTGATGCAGGAAAGACATGAGAAAAAAGTCAACAGCTTGAAAAGTCAAATTGGCCAAATGGAAAAGGAGGTACAAAAGCTCTCTGATGAAAATAATTGCCTAAGAATTAGGATTGAACAAATGGAAGCCAGTGACTTTATAAGAAACCAAGACACAATAAAGCAAATCCAAATGAATTAAAAAATAGAAGGCAATGTGAAATATTTTCTGGGAAAAACTGCTGACCTGGAAAATAGGTCCGGGAGAGATAATTTGAAAATTATTGGTCTACCTGAAAACCATGATCAAGGAAAGAGCTTAGACATCCTCTTCCAAGATATTCTCAGGGAAAATTGCCCTGAAATTCTAGAAGAAGAAGCTAAAATAGAAATTGAAAGAATCCACCAATCACCTCCAGAAAGACATCCCAAAAAGAAAATTCCTGGAAATATTATAGCAAAATTCCAGAGCTCTCAGATCAAGGAGAAAATATTGCAAGCTGCCAAAAAGAAAGAATTCAAGTACTGTGGAGCCCTAGTCAGGATAGCACAAGATCTAGCAGCTTCTACATTAAAGGACTGGAGGGTATGGAATATGATATTCCAGAGGGCAAAGGAAATGGGATTAAAACCAAGAATCACTTACCCAGCAAAACTCAGCATTATCTTTCAGTGGAAAAAAATGGGACTTTAATGAAAAAAAGAAAACTTTCAGATATTTGTGATGAAAAGACCTGAACTGAATGGCAAATTTGACTTTCAAATACGCTAGAGAACCATACCTAGGGTCATACAGTGGGTGACTGTCTTGTGTCTGAGGCCGGGTTTTGACTCTGATCCCCCTGGGTCCAGGGGTGATGCTTTGTCCACTGTGTCACTTAGCTAGGTGATAACATCTTCATGATTAAATTGAGGGGTGAAGGGAATTCACTGGAGGAGGGGGAAGGGCAGAAGTGAAATCCTACATGAAAGTTAACAGGAAAGGCTTATGGAGTCCCAGAAGAGATGGGAGAGGAGCAGGACAGTAAATGAAAAGGCTCAAAGACCTTAAACTCATATCAGAGGGGCCTCAATGAGGTACTAACAGACCCACCCAACTGGGTGGAGTAATCTGTTTAATCTGCGCAGTAAATAAACCAAGCACTCACCAAAATTGGCTCGAAGACCTCAATCTCATTAGAATTGGCTCAACTGTACACACTCAATTGGGTGGAGTAATCTCTCTAACCCAGCAGGAAAATAGGAGGGGAAATAAAGAGAGAGGGGCAAAAGAATAAAGGGCAGGGTCGGGGAGGCAACAGACAGAAGCAAATGCCTTTTGAAGAGGGACAGGGTGAAAGAAGATGGATAATAGAATAAATATTATGGGGAAGGGAATAGGATGGAAGGGAAACAGTTAACAATAGTAATCATGAAAAAGAGAAAAGGGGGGGAATTGTACAAAAAATATTTATAGCAACTCTTGGTGGAGGCTAAGAATTGAGAATCAAGGGAATGTCCATCAATTGAGGAATGATGAAAAAAGCTGTGTTCTATGATTGTAGTGGAACAGACTTGTGCTACAGGAAATGACAAACAGGATGATCCCGGAAAAACCTGGAAAGACTAATGAAACATCAATGTATAGTGAAGTGAGTAGAGCTGGGAGGACATTGTGGGTAGTGACAGCAGTATTGTTCAATGAGTAATTGTGAATGACTTAACTACTCTCAGCAGTGCAATGATCCAAGACAATCCCAAGGAACTAATGAGGAAGCTTACTATGCACCCCTATAGAAGGAACTGATAAAAAGAACACTTGTGGATTGTACATATATAACCTGATTGCGATCTTGTGGAGGGAGGAGCAAAGGGAGGGTAGGAGGGAGAAAAAATTTGTCACTCTAAATCTTATGAAAATGAATGTTGAAAACTATCCTTACATGTAACTGGAAAATAAATGTTCGTTGGAAAAAAAAAAAAGATACTACTCAAGACTTGAAATCCAGGTCTTCTAGGCTCCAAATAATGGCCCTCTCTCCAGTATGCTCAATAACAGCAATAGTTCACAAATATTTACAGCTTTATGGTTTATAAAGGGCTTAAGCTCTCATCACAATAGCATAGTGAGGTAGAGATGACATATTTTTCCCATTGTAGAAATAAGGTAACATTTCTAATTTCCATACTTGATTTTCATGGCAGTCATTAGCTGTAAAAGACAACTTACAAAGTAACATTGATCCACATGGAAGAAGTATATTGAGGGCAACTAGGTGGCACAGTGGATAGAGCACCAGCCCTTGCGTCAGGAGGACCTGAGTTCAAATTTGGCCTCAGACACTTGACACTTACCAGCTGTGTGACCCTGGGTAAGTCACTTAACCCCAATGAAGGAGAAGGAGAAGGAGAAGGAGAAGGAGAAGGAGAAGGAGAAGGAGAAGGAGAAGGAGAAGGAGAAGGAGAAGGAGAAGGAGAAGGAGAAGGAGAAGAAGGAGAAGGAGAAGGAGAAAGGAGAAGAAGATTGTTGGCTAAGTACAAGATTTTCGCTTTTTAATTCCATTCACCAATCTTTCCCTGGTGTCAATTACCCCACGGTGCAAAACCCATCAACATCTCTTATTTGAAAAGCTTTTAGTTAGGCTAAAACATTGCTTCCAAGGTTTTTTTAATATGCAGATGTGAAAAAGTTGTTTCTTGAGGCTTAGAAGTGTTAGCTAACTTTCCTAATGAAAACTGTACAGCAGCATAAATGGGGCTCTAACACAGATATTTTGACTCCGATCTGCTCCTTTTTCTAATATAGCAATCCCAAAGTGGAAAATGGGATTCTATGTGGGGACATGACCTGAGTCCAAAGTGTGTGATCAACCAATCAAAGAGTCAGTCAGAAAGCATTTAATAAGGGACTACTAGAATGGAAAGATGCAACTTGCCTTCTGCACAATAGTCAATCCCTTCACCTCAACTTCTTCCCCACCTCCAACCTACAGCCTTGCCCCAGGTACCCAAACCAGTCAAAGAAGAAAAATTCCCCATCATCCAACTTCCCGATTTGTAAACCCTGCCCCCCCCCCAAAATACACCTTTCAGCTAGTGTGGGCTCTTCACTGCCAACAGAGGCCAGAGAAACATCTCCTTACACCCTGATCTTTGGAGGGTTTTGGTGAAAAAGAATGAATAGCCCAAAATAAGCAAATATGAATAGCCTGCAATGAGCCCTACAAATCACATTATATTGTCTTCCTGTTCCCTCAATATACCCTCTCTTCCAAACTCCTCTTTTTAAACTGAGGACATCACTGTCCTTCCAATTTCCTACCATTATCATCCTCTTTATATCTGGCTCCAGACTCAACTGCAACTACGTTCTCCAAAGGTATCAATGACCTCTTAACTGACAAATCTAATAGCTTTTTCTCAGATCTCATACTTCTTGATCACTCCGCACCTGTTCTTCCTGGATATTTACTCTCTGCGTTTCTCAAAATGATATGTCACCACTTATACAAATTTTCAAATCTGCACAATTAAAAAACTTGGAAATTGTTTTAACTTGACTAAATGCTTTCCAAATAAAGAATTCTGACAGGTCCCGCATGCATGAGTTAATTGATGCCAGGAAAAGACGAAAATTTCCTAGAACAAAAATTTCCCTGAACAAAAAAATTTTGTATAACTAGTAAATGGGAGTAAAAAGGAAAAACCCTACTTCTATATGCTCAGCCAACAATATATTTCCTCCATGTGGATCAATGTTTCTTTGTAATTCATCTTTTACAACAAATGACAGCCATTAAAATCAAGCATGGAAATTAGTGATCCATGTCCAATCACATTGACCACACTAAAATATTAATATTAAAGTAATGATTACATTAACAAAATAACCAAAATGCTACATTCAAAATTACTTCATTTCATCCTTTTTATTTCTATTTTTGTCTAAGTTTCAGAATATCATGACAGTACAGCAATATACTATATAATTTATAAACAAATAAATGTGTATTTGGAGGGAGCACTCAAAAATACAAATATGAGGAAACTTTTATGAAGTAAAGCAGAGAGGAGAAAAGCAAAAAAATATGCGTACTAACTGAAATTTATATAAATGAAGACATCAAAAGCAGTAAACTGTATTACTTATCAATTCCATACATGTAGTTTTAATTTCTTAAGATAAATGACAGATTACATTTACAATCATTCACCACTTTTTGGGTACCATTTTACTTAGCTGTTTTGGATTTTTCTTTCAGTTCTCTTTGATGGTTTATTTGGGGTTTTATTATAATACTGCTTATACTGTCTTTCTTTGGTTATTGTTCAATTATCTGATCTTCGGATGGGTTGCATACTAAAGTTTTTCAATTACAGGCTTTTTTTTTTTTTTTAATCCCTGGCCCATGTGTCTTATTAATGCATACAATTTCAGGAGTGAATTATCAGCTACCTTTTGGAACTCAGTTTCCTCACTGAAAAATGAGGAAAGTGGATTGGATGATCTTCCAACTCAGTTTAGAATTTCAAGATAAGAATGATTGTTACCTTTAAAATCTATAGGCTTCAGGGGCAGCTAGATGGCGAAGTGGTAAAGCACCGGCCCTGGATTCAGGAGTACCTGAGTTCAAATCTGGCCTCAGACACTTGACACTTACTAGCTGTTTGACCCTGGGCAAGTCACTTAACCCCAACTGCCTCAATTAAAAAAAAAATCTATAGGCTCTGTAATGAGAGCTGTAAAATAAGAAGAGGGGAGGGCACAAAGAGGGATAGTGTAGAACATTACCAATGTGTACCCTGAGGCTCTATCAAAGCAGGGTTATTCAGTCCTTCCAATTCCTTTTCCATTTGGGAAAAAAAAAAGGGACAAATCACATGTTCTCAGAAGAAATTCTGGGATAACAATTCCTGAAAGTATCTGAACAGGCCACATTCCTCCATGTCTAGGCACTTCCCTCTCCATCCAGATGCTGGGTTCTCCCAAGGTCCTGATCACCTCAGGCTTCATCTCAGATGAAAAACTCTAATTTTCCTGGAGTACTTTGGATAACTTCTCTGCCTCAACCTACTTTATAGTATTCAACATTACACATTAGAAAAGTCCTGATGTCAAATTCAATGCACTAAGTTCATATTTCAATTCTGCTACGACTTAGGTAACTTGCCGAGACAATGCTGCTAACAAGAGCTGTTAAATTTTCAGTATGAGCATTTATACCTCAGAAGTCAACAAATGGGGCAGCTAGGTGGCGCAGTGGATAGAGCACCGGCCCTGGAGTCAGGAGTACCTGAGTTCAAATCTGGCCTCAGACACTTGACACTTACTAGCTGTGTGACCCTGGGCAAGTCACTTAACCCCAATTGCCCCACCAAAAAAAAAAAAAAAAAAAAAGAAGTCAACAAATGCTATAAAGCAGGACTTGATTTATTGTTTTGTTTATTATTTAGACTTAAGTAAGTAATGGAGAAAATGTTAATAAAAGAGATTAAATTTAAAAGTGTTGACTTTTGGCAAAGAATTGGAAATTGAGGGAATGCCCATCAATTGGGGAATGGCTAAACAAGCTGAGGTATATAAATGTAATGGAATACTATTGTGCTATAAGAAATAAGCAGAGGTATTTTATATATATATATATATATATATATGTCAGATTACCGGCTGTCTAGGGGAGGCGGGGAGGGAGAAAAATTTGAAATTGGAAATCTTATAACAACCAATGGTGAAAACTATCACTACATGGAACTAGAAAATAATAAAATACTTCTATTCAAAAAAAAAGAAAGAAAGAAAGAAAGAAATAAGCAGAGGGATTTCAGAAAAACCTGGAAAGACATGAATTGATGCCATGTGAAATGAACAGACCCAAGAGACATTGTACACACTATCAACAATATTGTGGGATGATCAACTGTGATAGGCTTAACCCTTCTCAGCAATACAATGATCCAAGACAATGCTCTCCACATTCAGAAAAAGAACTATGGAGTCTGAATGCAAATTGAAGCATACTATTTTCACTTTTGCTGTTGCTTTGTTGTTGTTTATTCTTTCTTTTGTTTTTTCCTTTTTGTTCTGATTAATGTGGAAATATGTTTAATAGGATTGTAATGTATAACCTGTTTCAGATTGCTTACTGGCTTTGGGAGGGAGGAGGGAAAAGAAGAGGAGGGAAAAATTTGGAACTCCAAAAAAAACACCAAAACCGTACATGTGATTGGAAAAACTTTTTTAAAAATAAAATTTACACACACACAGAGGATTTTTTTTTTGAGGTTAAACATTGCATGTGCCTCTCAGTATTCTCATTTGTAAAATGAGGGGGTTGGGCTAGAAGATCTTTAATATGCTATGATCACCATTCTCCCATAACCTGGACTATTACAATAGACTTGCAGCTGGTCTTGCTAGCTCAAGTCTCTCCCTATTCCAAGTAATACTCCATATAACTGCTAAAATGATTTTCTTAAAGTATAGATCTGATCACTTCCCTACAATTAACCACAATAAGTTCTCTATTGCCTCTAAGATAAGATATAGCTTTCAATGTAACTGGCTAGGGATGATTGGAGATAGGGCAGGCCAGGTGTGGCCTGAGTATGCTGCTGCTGTCAGCAGAGGAACGACTCTCCACAGGCAGTACAGAGGGGAGGAAGTTTTGGGCCTAGAGGTCCCTCATTTTCTGAATCCCAATATTATGGTGAGCCACCCAATTAACTCTCCACATATTAAATGTGGCCCCTACATGATTGCTAAAGCCCTTAATGATGTGGGTGTCACCTAAAATTTCAAACTCCGAATATATTAATCACCTTCTCACATTCTATACTCTGGCCATGGTAGTCAAGTACACTATGTCTCCTCTCCATGAATTTGAAAGGGATGCCCCTCACCCCTGGAATGTGCTCCACCTCAGAAAATCCCTTTCTTCAAGATTGAGTTCAAGCAGCATCTTCTACAGAAAACCTTAACTGATTCTTCCCAATCCAAATGCTGATGTACTCACAAGGGTGTGTGTGTGTGTGTCTGTGTCTCTTATATCCCCAGAGCCTACCTAACAGTTTCTGGTATATATTAATACAGCTGTATTTCCCAGCACACCTAACACAATGTCTTTAATATCACAAATATATTTTAATTAAAATCAATTTTTTTAAATGGTATAAAAAAAAAGTCATCATTATTTTTTAAATTACAAATTTTCCCAGTGGTATTTGGTGCCATTAAACCCAAGAGACAGAGATAAAGAGTAAATACATACCCAAGGAAAAGGGAAAATGAGATACAGAACACTTCTTGTTCTCCTTCCAACTCCCTACATCCTCCTTCCCTCCAGATTACATCTTTGGCTTAACATACTTTTTTTTTAAATCCCTTCTTTCTCTTCCTGGCAAGGAAGGGCTTTCAAAAGGGTGCAGTCCAATCATGTTGTGGATTTTCCCCCATCGGTATCTTCATTTCAGTCCGTTCCATTTAAACAAAGTCTCAAAAATCAGACCTTAATTGGAAGGCAAAAGCTTACCCCAGTCCCAAGATCAAGAGCTTTACTTAAGTACCAAATACTTAGATGTACCACCCCCCACCCCTGCCTCCAAAAGAAGGAAGGGAAAGAAAAAGAAAATCCAGCACATATTCTCTTGCTTATGTTCCCAATGTGGGCTACAGCTGATAAATCCCAGTCAAGTAAAGGTGAATATACCTGTCTGGTGTCAGTGGTGAAGTTAGTAATTCAAACTAATGATTATAACTGAAATTTCTATAGAACTTAATGGTCTGCAAAGTACTATCTTCCTAATACACTTTTTCTTTTTTCTTTTCCTTTAATTTTTTTGGGGGGTGGGGGTGGGTGAGGAAGAGAGGTAATCAGGGTTATAAGAGACTTGTTCATGGGTCACACAGCTACTAAGTATCAAGTGTCTGATTTGGGATTTGAACCCAGGTCCTAATTACTGGAGGGCCAGTGCTCTCTCCACTGTGCTACCTAGCTGCTTCCTAACACACTTTTGAAGTAGGTTGTATGGTATTATTATCATCTCAATTTTACAAATGAGGATAGTGAGGCTGCATGGTGATAGTCACAAAGACAGCAAACATCAAGAGCCAGGATTCAAACACATGCCTTCTGCTCTCTAAGTCCTGTGCTCTTCCAGCATATCATGCTGTCTGTCTTAACTAGGATCAAAATTAGTCTATGGGCTCAGAGCACTATTAGAGCTAGAAGGAACCTCTGAATCATAGAACCCCAGCAATGTTAGAGTTCATAGGACAGAATGTGGACCCTAGAAAGGACAATATAGAATGTTAGAACACAGAACATTAGATCTGGAAAGGACCTTTAAAAGGTCATCTTGAACAACCCCCCATAAAGAGTCTTGCTGAGAGATGGGGGGGAGGGGGGGAGGAGAAGGGCTGCGTGATGGTGAGGGGGAAGAAACTTCTTGAAAACTGAAACTGTCCCTGCATAAACCACATCTTTTGTTAGATAGGTTTCTCTGAGAACTTTCATATCCCCTCAAAACTCTCACCAGGGCCTCAAGCTGGAGGTGGTAGGCATTGCCATAGCAATAACCCCAAAACACACCAAGCTCTGTCCTCCAAGTCATAAACAACCATGACAGGTTCAATAAATAAAGATGTACTACATGAATCTGTGAAGAATTTATAAGAAATTAAATATTCAACAGGACAATAAACAACTCTGCTCAGAATCTCATCTACTGAAAATTAAGGAAACTTTCCACGAGTCATTTTTAAACATGCCGTCATGGTTACAGAGACCTCAACCCTATGTCTTGGGCACCACAAGGGCGAGCGTCAGCCTCATCAGAAAAGCATCAGCTGAAAGTCAATCCTAGTTCTGGGAGGTGAATGAATAAATGCCATCCCAGCTCTAGCAGTCCACACAGCGTCAGGTATGGAGCAGTAGGGATCGAATCCAAGACACTTCTCTCAAAAATGACGTCTCCCAAGGCCTTCCCTGCCCACGGGCTGTAAGCTTATGTGTCGGCACAGGTTCTCTTTCACTTTGGGCTCAGCACAGTGCCTGGCACACAGTTGGTGCTTAATAAAAGTTTACTGACTAGCTGGCTGAGATGAGGAAACTGAGGCCTAGAGGCTTCATGACTTAACTAAAAGTCAAATGGGTAGCAGAACTTAGGAATCAAACTCAAGTCTTCCAACTTCAAATCTAAAGCTCTTTCCCACTTTGCCAAGTCCTTTTTTAAAAAGCTATATATAGCAGAATCTCACAGATGGAAGAGAGCTCAGAAGTCATTTAGTTCAAGCTCAACCTTAAACCAAAATTCGGTCTACAACAATTCTTATAAGTGTGTATCCAAGAACAGTATGACTTTTCAGCTATGCTGTATCATGGTAGGGAGTGAAGCAGATAGAGTGCAGGACCTTCAGTGAGGAAGTTCAAATCCAACCTCAGACATTTAGTAGTAGGACAAGTCATGTCACCTCAGTTTCCTCATCTATAAAATTTGGATAATAACAGCACCTACCTCAAAGGCTTGTCTGAGGATCAAATGAGATATCTGAAAAGTGCTTAGCACAGTGCCTTAGCACAATATACATTTAGTCATTATTATTGCTAATACTAATACATCATCATAATAAGTGGTATTATTATTAGATGGTGGTGGTGATGATGACGGTGATGAATGTTACTGCCTCATCACATAACCAAAAATTAGAAAATACAAAATACATTTAAAAAAAAATAAAGTAATTCGGGACTAGATGAAGAGTACTAACTACTAGAAGCATTAGGAAAGCCTTCAAAGGAGCTACATATTCCAAGAAACAGAAGTAGAGGGTTCTTTCTATCAAAAGATGTAAACAGGGGCAGCTAGGTGGCGCAGTGGATAGAGCAGTGGCCCTGGAGTCAGGAGGACCTGAGTTCAAAGCCAGCCTCAGACACTTAACACTTACTAGCTGTGTGACCTTGGGCAAGTCACTTAACCCCAATTGCCTCAGCCAAAAAAAAAAAAAAAATGTAAACAGCTAAGCACTAGCAATAAAAAGGCAAAAGAAGTTCCTGCCCTCAAGAAACTCATAATATAGTAAGGAAACATAATCTATAATAAAAAGTAAGTTAAGAGAGGGAAAACGGAGGAATGGGGGGAATTATGAAGCTCAGAGGAATAGTCAGGTAAGAAACGAAGAGGTGGCTGCCCTGAGCCCTCTCCTTAAATGGAGTTCTATTTGGGTCATAGCTGCTTTCACCAGGAGGTTAAACTAGAAACATAAAAAAGCTCTTACTTAAGCATCTCCTCTGGACAGAACTCTGTGCCAGGGAAGAGCCGGGTCAAGATAAGATAAAGTTTATCTCTGAGGAGCCTTTCAGTCCTAAATCTTATGATCATCATGGACTTCTGTCCTTCCAAAGTCAAGAGTTGAGTATACATATAGAAGGGTTTTTGTACATGTTTTTGCGAGTTAGCCAAAGTAGAAATTGGATGAATCAAAGAAAACAAGTAAAATTTGGAAATTCTGAATCTACATAAACGCGCCCCACTATACCAACACACTTTGGTAAGTCCTTTAACCTCTCTGCCTCAGCTTCCTTGACTGCCAAAATGGGGATAACAACAGCACCTACCTCATAATAACTAATAAGTGTTTAGCACAGTATCTGACATATGGTAGGTATTTTATAAATATTTTGTTATTGTTTGGTCACTTCAATCATGTCTGATTCTTCATGACCCCATTTGGGGGTTTTCGTGGCAAAAAAATACTGGAGTGGTTTGCCACTTTCTTCTGCAGCTCATGTTTTGTTTTGTTTTGTTTTGGGGGGCAGGCAATGGGGGTTAAGTGACTTGCCCAGGGTCACACAGCTAGTAAGTGTCAAGTGTCTGAGGCCGAATTTGAACTCAGGTACTCCTGAATCCAGGGCTGGTGCTTTAACCACTGCGCCACCTAGCTGCCACTCCAGCTCATCTTACAGATGAGGAAATGAGGCAAACAGGGTTAAGTGACTTGCCCAGGGTCACACAGGTAGTAAGTTATCTTATATTTGAACTCACGAAGACGACTGAATCTTTCTGATATAAGACCTGGCACTGTGAACTTAAACAAAAATATACAGAAGATAGAGATAAGAAAGGGACACTGAAAACAATAGAGCATTTTCATTACTGTATTGTCTGAATCAACATACATACTTCTTTTTTTTTTCTTTTTTAAGTGAGGCAATTGGGGTTAAGTGACTTGCCCAGGGTCACACAGCTAGTAAGTGTTAAGTGTCTGAGGCCGGATTTGAACTCAGGTACTCCTGACTCCAGGGCTGGTGCTCTATCCACTGCGCCACCTAGCTGCCCCACATACTTCTTTTAAACAACTTGTAAAAATGAAATTTACAGTTTCATCTACCATCATCATTTTCTTATTCTTGTTTGTGTTCTGGAATGTTTTCACTGATGGTTACTAAGTTGAGAATAAAAAAAAAATAAGATGGACATAAAAGACTTTGTTTTATTATTAAATCCCAGGGGCTTATGAAGAAAGCACTTTATAAACAGTAATGTACTCAATAAATTTGAATAATTATTACATTTCACACATTTTGTGAAAAAAGGCAGAATGAAATGTCTCTGTCTCCAAAATATCCCAAGGAGCATCACAAAGAAAAAGAACTGTGGTATGTACTACCAGATGGGAAAGAAATAGAACCAAAGAGAAAGCCACAGAGAGGTAGAAAAAACTGTATCAGTCCCCATTGTCCAATAATGGAATAAACTATCCTCTAAGTAAGTGAGCTAGCTTCCTGCCAACACAAAAAATAGAGACTGGATAAGAAGAAACAATAGTAAAGCGCTTTACAGTTTGCAAAACCCTTTACATACAATACCTCCCCATTTTTATATATGAAGAAACTGAAACTGAAGAGGGTTAAGTGTGTAAGATAGGATTCAAACTAATATCTTCCTGACTCAAGTCAGTCTATTCACTGACCATGCAGGAAGCTCAGTATTTAAAAAGAACACTAAATCTGGAATCAAGAAGGCATGGGTTAAAATTTCCAAGCCATCTTAGGATAGTCACCAGAAGGGATGAACTCTAAATTCCCTGCAATCAATTGACCAACTAATATTTGTTAAGCACTTACAATGTGCTTAGACCATGGGGATATGGCTACAAGGACTAGTGAATGATAGCAATTATCCTCACAAAACACAGAGGAGCAAAACAGAGGCAGAGAGAGGTTATTTACTTGTCCACATCTAGTAACTATCTGGAGCTGCATTTGAACTCAGGTCTTCCTGACTCCAGATCCAGCACTCTACCCACTGAACCTAAACAAGCCCACATTCTATCTGGAGAGAACTTTAATAATCTCTAAGTTATTTCACTGACACAGATAATTCCTCCACCAATACAAGGGACAAACTCCCTCTATGTCACAATAGATGGTTTAATGAAATGGCAGAGGGCAAGCTCCCCACCCACCCACCCCAGAAAAAGATTCATCACCTGGGAGTCACATCTCTGTTGATAATCCTCTCTGTACTTACGTTTGGTTCAACCCTAGATAATAATAATGATGATTGATGATAATCATCATGATGATGACAGTAGTAGCTAGCATTTATGTAGGGGTATCTAGATGGCACAGTGGATAGAATGCTGGGCCTGGAGTCAGGAAGAGTCATTTTCCTAAATTCAAATCTGCCCTCAGACACTATGTGACCCTGGGCAAGTCATTTAATCCTGTTTGCATGAGTTCCTCATCTATAAAATGAGCTAGAGAAGGAAATGGCAAACCACTTCAGTCTGTCTCTTGGTGACTCTTAGTGACCCCATTTAGGGTTTTCTTGTCAAAGAGTTAAACACAACGGAAATAACTGAACATCATCCATACAGCATTTATATACCATTTTACAGTTTGTCAGGTGTTTTAGATGTTCTCTCATTTGATCTTCAAAATAATCCTAGGAGAACAGTGCTATGATTATTCCAATTTTACAGATGGGAAAACAGAGGCTTCAAAAGATTCACTGCAGAACTAGCAGGTGTCTGAGTTAGGATCCCAATTCATTTCCTGACTCTATGGCCAGTACTCTATATTTTGTCTCCTAGCTGTACCCCGACGTTCCTTCATGACAGGCACACAAGTCAGCCACTGCCCCATACTTTTCAACCTGATAGCTGGTGCTCAACTTTGCACAATCTTTAAGAACCATGGCTTACCTCTACACCAGTCTGAACCAGCAGAGTATGGGACTTTAATAAAAAATTATGGTTCTAGGATTATGAGTCAAGCTATGCCTTGACAGCACAAGTACCTGAGTAATTTTTGGTTTTGGCCATGATAATGATGATTCCTGGGAAGAGTAGACCTTGTTCTAGGCTCCTAAGAATGGTCTAAGGCTAAGAACAAACAATTCTCAAAAGGAGAGGTGCAAACTATCAACAATTATAAGAAAGACTGCCCAAAATTTCTAACATAAGAGAAATGCAAATTATAAAAGATTTCACCTCAAACCCAAGACAATTGTCAACAATGACAAAAGACAGAATGCGAAATACTCCACTTATTCTATTTTTTTTTTAAGTGAGGCAATTGGGGTTAAGTGGCTTGCCCAGAGTCACACAGCTAGTAAGTGTTAAGTGTCCGAGGCCAGATTTGAACTCAGGTATTCCTGACTCCAGGGCTGGTGCTCTATCCACTGAGCCACCTAGCTGCCCCTCCACTTACTCGGAACAAAGTGGGTTTGTTGGTCCATCAATGGGGGAATGGGTGAACAAACTCATAAAGGATATAATGGACCAGGTGCCACCTGGCAGACACACAGGAGCTGGGGAACAGTACAAACAGCATTGAGGAGGCAGAAAAGCATAGGACAAGCTTGGAGGATGGTGAGAAGATTATTCAAGTGGAGAATATGGTTTGTTTTAGGGAGCACAGGCGCCAAGGCTAAGAGGTAGATTAGGAAAACCAACTTAATGGATATTAAGCAGAAGCTTATTCCTGCAAACTCATGTGGAAAAGCAGTACGATTCTCAGTGAATAAGGCCTACACCTTTGTCGTTCTCTACTCACCACTAGGGTAGCAGAGAATAGGTTTACCTGCCCCAAGATGAAAAGGCAATATAAAGTGGAGGTTTCAGGTATAAAAACCACTGAATTTAAGAGTCAGAGGAGCCTTTGAAGATGATCTAAGTCTTTCATTTCAGACTTCTAATTTCCCACCTGCCTGTGCTAATTTTGGATTTCTTGGACTTCCCCATCACTTTACCCTTCCTCATACCCCTGTGACCCCAATCTTTTCAGCTTTCATTGTCTTCCCCCATTAGATTGTAAGATCCTTGAGGACAGGGACTGTCTGTTGTCTCTTTTTGATCCCCAGAGGTTAGCACAGTGCCTAGAACATTTCTTGTTGCTGTTCAGTTGTTTCCAACTCTTCATGACCCATTTGGAGTTTCCTTGACAAATAGATAGTTTGTCATTTCCTTCTGCAGCTCATTTTACAGATGAGGAACAATAGGTTAAGTGACTTGCCCAGGGTCACATAGCTGGTTTCTAAGATCATATTTGAACTCAGTTCCTCCTGACTTCAGGCCCAGGGCTCTCTCTACTACACCACCTAGTTGCCCACCTGGAACACAGTAGGTACTTAATAAATGTTTATTGACTACTACTACTACTACTTCTGGATTGAGCTATGATTCCACTGACTGATTGTCAGGCACAGTGCTAAACACTGGGGATACAAAGAAAAGCAAAAGACCCTCCCTGCTCTCCAGGAGCTCATAGTTTAAAGCAGGAGCTCACCCCTTACTCTTCATACTCCCTTACCTCCCATGCCCAAGTCTCATGGATTGGACCTCAGAATATCTCTTGATCCACATCCATTCCCCTCTCTCCCTCCTCACAGGCTACCCACCCACTCCTGTTCAGGACCTCATCACCTTTCCCATAGGATAAAGAAACAACATCTTGGTTGAGTTCGCGATGTCAATGCTCTCTCTTCTAAAATCCATCCTCCATAAAGATGTCAAACTGATATTTCTTTTCTTTCTTTCTTCTTTTTTTTTTTGGGGGGGGGGGGGGAGGGAGAGTGGAAATTGTGGGGCAATGAGGGTTAAGTGACTTACCCAGGGTCACAGCTAGTAAGTGTCAAGTGTCTGAGGCCGGATTTGAATTCGGATCCTCCTGAATCCAGGGATGGTACTCTATCCACTGTGTCATCTAGCTGCCCCCCCAAACTGATATTCCTCTTTGTCTTGCTCAAAAAGGTCCAATGGCTCCCTATTGTCTCTAGAATAAAGAGCAAACTGTTTAGCATTTAAAGGTCTACTTGATCAGGTAGGAGAGACTACCTTACCAGGCTTTTATTACGTTACTCCCTTCATGCACTCTACTTCAATGAATTGGGCTACTTAATGTCCGTCATACACACTGCTACATTTTGCTGACTCTCTAAGCCATTGCACAGAAGTCCCCTGTGCCTAGTCTAAAAATCTCCACTCCTGATTTGGATACCCTTATAATCATCATCTACCCAGCCATTATCTGTCAGCACCTTGAAACCAAGTTAAACAGGAGAGGAATGCCAAAATAGTCAGAAACTTTAATTCACAATTAAGAACAGATCTCGGGACTAAACTCTTCTCCTGCATTATTTACTTATCTGTGTTACAAGAGAATGCCAGCCCTGTACTACTCTGTATTTCTAGCCTGCCTGACAAACTCATGACAGAAATGAAACCCACAGCCAAAAGAAATCAGGTACCAGAGAACACAGGTCATCTGAGGTATGTGGGAAGAAGCATGAATGTAGTATATAGCACAGATATGAAAACAGAAATCTGAATTTAAATAAAGGCTCTGTTCCTACCTTTGTGACCTTAGATAAAAATTGGTTAACTTCTTTGGACCTCGATTTCCTCATAAATAAAACTGACAATAAAATCTATAGTCTATAAAAAATCCTGGAACCCTCTCAATAGAAAGGAACAATGTCTTTCTGATACATCTCAGCATTTAATGAAAATTTCACTGAAGAGCAGCCCCCAAACCCCTGTACAGTAAATACATATCTCCCTACTAGGCTCAAAAGCAGATGAAAGGGAGCCCAAAGCATGAGGAGAATGCAGAATCAAATTTCTTCCTTATTCCTCAACCCCTCCCCAAAGCTTTCCACGGGTTTGAGGCTTGACATTTTCTGAATGTTTATGTCTTTTTTGGGAAAACCACAGGTATGTACAAACAGTAGCATGACCCAGCACCCAGGATCATACTTCACAGATTCTCACCAGTTTCTAAATAAAACAGACCCAAGACACCAAGACAGGTCTAAACAGATGCACAACGGGAAACAGGTGCTTTGGACTATTAAAGGGGTGGGGAGGACCCCTAAAGAAGACTGAGACTCAAGTGTTAGAAAAGACCTTAGAAGCCATCTAGTCTAAACAATGGATCCCTAAACAAGAATTCCCTTCTATGATAATCCCGGGAAAATACTGATCCAGAAACCACCTGACGAATTCTTGAAGCATCCCCATTCCACTCTTGTACTGCCTATCATCAAGAAGCTTCTCTGGGCACTTAATCTCAATTTGCTCCTTTCCTTTTTGTTCTGTCTAACCTCTGAAGCTAAGCAGATAAGCCTCCAACAATACTGATTTTGGATCTGATGTCCCCATGACAGACCCTTCCCTTCCCCAAAATAAAGACCTCCAGTTCTATCAGCTAGGCCTCAGAATTCAAGCTCTCCAGTCTTCTTGCCTTCCTATCTGGAGGAAGAATTCCAAATTTTAAAAGGGGGATAGGGAGGCACCACTAATTTGAAAGGACACATTTCTGCTGGGTAGACAAAAGACATGGAGAGCATATGGGACAAGATCCAAATAATAAACAGCAATTTAAAGCTCCAAGCAGTCCTCTAGATTAGGTAGTACATGCAACATGCCACCTCCACAACAGAAAGCATTTTATGCAGCCTATAATGCATCAGAAGAGACAAGTGCCTGTATGTAGTCATCACTGCAAGGTGCTCCCTGACAAATGTTCTCCAGGTATTAATCTACTGAAGACCCAGAATAGAAAGTTCTTGTCACCCAAATCCTTGGAATTGTCATGTGGGTCAACATCAGAAAATGACATGATTTTATCAATGGAAATGATATTCGATGAGACATTACCATTTGCATTGCCACTGCACCCTAAAGACCATGAGACCGTTCTGACTTATAGCTAAAACCTTCCATATATGTTTTCTTCCTCATTGGAAGGTGAGCTCCCTAAAAGCAGGGACTGTCTTGCTTTTCTATTTGTATCCCCAACACTTAACACTGTGCTCTGCACAGAGTATGCTGCATAAATCGTTTTTTCACTCCTTTGCAGAGATGGGCAGTCCAAGGGTTTGGAATACTGCACAGTCCAACTTTTTCTTAACTATTGATTTACTTTTACTGTTTTTTTTTCTCTTCCTTTTTCTTTAAAAAACTTATTTGTTATATGGAATAACTCCCTGGGAAGGAGAAGGGAAGACACATGGGGGAAATTTCAGGCAATACAGAAACAAAAGATTAATAAAAAATTATTTTTAAAAAAGAACCTTCAAGATCATCTAGTTATATAATCACAACATTTAAAGTTAGACCCTACAGGTTGTCAAGTTCAACCTCTTCATTTTAGAGGTGAAGAAATTGACCCCAAAGAATTTAAATTATTCAGACAAGGTCATAAATGGCAACATTATAATTTTAAAATATAGGAGATGGTGCCTCTACATCAAAATCCAGTGTCCTTTCCACTGCACTATCTTTCTTCTATTCAAAAAACTGAAGGACAGGGGCAGCTAGGTGGCGCAGTGGATAGAACACCGGCCCTGGAGTCAGGAGTACCTGAGTTCAAATCCGGCCCCAGACACTTAACACTTACTAGCTGTGTGACCCTGAGCTTAACCCCAATTGCATCGCTTAAAAAACAAACAAACAAACCAAAAAAACACCCACAAACTGAAGGACATAGAAGCATCAACCACACCAGGGAGCTTGGTGGAGCCCTTCAAAAAAAGAGTCAAGCATGCCTAAATTTCACTTAAGTCCATTTCTTTCTCTCTAGCCCATTCTAATCTCTAAAGCTATTAGCTCAGCCTCAAAGGCATCCTTTCCCATCCAGTCTTTCTGATGGTTCTGTCAAAACACTGTAAATAACTTATTTCCACTTGGCAGAGTACCATTTGGCACAAAACATTGAAAAAATATGGCCCTTGATGAAACCAGGGAACCTAAAAGCCTTTTCTCTACAATTCTGAAGGTGCCCCATTCCAGGGGAACCAATTTAAGGGCAACCCAATCCCCAGAGGAACGAATCCGGCAGGGGTCGCAAAAAAAACAGTATTTGAGCATTTTCATTCAACAGCAGTCCCAAATTCATCCCCTAAGAAAAGGCAGCGAAATGGACAATCAGGACAACAAGGCAACAAGAACAATGATAACACACATTCCTACTGCATTTTAAGTTTAGCAATCATTTCCTTCACAACCCAGAGATGAGGGCAATGCAGGTATTAACATTCCTATTTTAAAGATAACATAATTTTATAGCCTTTTTAAGTTTTACAAAAAGCTTTTGTTATAACCACCTAGAAAGTCAAATAGCTCAAGGAGGGGAGGACCTCTTCTTCTGCCATCTCTTCATCACGCCCCATTCCAGGATAAGCCCATAGGCAGAAAACTCATCATCATGGAAATTCCGCTCTACTACCCACACTTCATCAATACCCTCAGTGGGTTTTTGCCTCTCAGATTAAAGAGCTGGAGGACAAAGTCTTCTCACAGGCTCAAAATCCCAGTCATCTTCTTTTACTACCTGCTTCTCTGCTTGATTTCAACTCTACTATCATCTTCATCTCTAATGCCCTTTCCCCCCTCTTTTCAAATCCCTTTTCTGTTGTCTTCTCCCATTAGACTGTAATCGCCTTGAGGACAGAGGCTGTCTTTTTAAAAATATTTCCATCTCTAGCACTTACCATGTTAACATGTTGTTGTTGTTCTTTGTCCTTTGTTCTCAAAGAGGATGATGATACCTGGCATGTCTTAGCCCCTTAATAAGTGTTCTTTTATCTGCTATTTTACAAATGAGGAAATTGTAATTTAAAAGTGAAGTCATTGCCCAAGGTGACAAGACCAGTAAGAAGAGTACTGGGGTGTGAACTCAGATCTCAGGACTCCAAATCCTAAAGTCTTTTTTATTACACCAAACTGAATTTCTCTCTAGGGTATTCCTGGACTGTATGTAGCATGGCAAACACCCTTTACAGTTGTTAGCACTTAAAGCTGTATCTTTGAGACTGAAAGACCTTAAAATTATTTTACATCAGCATTTGAGAGCTCAGAATCCAAAGAGCTGAATTCTAGTCCTGGTTCTACTGTTTATCAGCTAAGTGTCATGGGGTGCAGAGCACCCCAGAAGTTCTCTGGGGCACATCAAGGAACCTTCTCCTTGAGAAACTAAACCAGAGGACAGATAACACCTAGAGAGATAAACTGAACCAAAATGGACTGAGCTAGCTTCGGATTCCTACCCTTCATTCTGGTCTCCCTTACCCTGGGGAGATGAATTTGGGTGTGGCTGCGGCCTTTGAGTTCTGAAGAGGGATCTGTAGCCACCCCTCACCCAATTCCTCTAGTCACTACCAGTGGGGGATGGTCCACCCTCACTCCACAGGCAGATGGTCCACCCCCATCAGTCCTTCCAAGTCCAGTACCTTCCAAGGGGGCAGCCAGATGGGGCAGTGGTTAAAGCGCTGTCCCTGGATTCAGGAGTACCTGAGTTTAAATCTGGACTCAGAGACTTAACACTTACTAGCTGTGTGACCCTGGGCAAGTCACTTAACCCCCGCAAAAAAAAAAAAAGTACCTTCCAGTCTCCTGGAGATTGGTACCTCTGAGCCATGTGCTTTGTGCCTATCTCCCCATGAGAAGTCCAAAGATTTCTTTCATGGTTTCCCTCCCCCCATCCTTCCCTTCCCTTGCTCCTAAATAAACTACCACCTTATTCTAACTACTTTTGTGTACAAGAGGGTGTAATTCTTTAAAGAGGAATTCCTAAGAACCCCAACCCCTAACCCAAACCAGTACCCCATTTCCCCCCATTACATAAGTGACCTCACTTCTCTGAGGCTCAGTTTAACCAACTTTAAAATGAGGGTTAAGACTAAATAATATCTTTCACAATATGACTAATACAGAAATACCTTTATTGTGATTGTAACCTACATAACCTATATCGGATTGCTTTCTGTCTTGGGGAGGGGGGAGGAAAGGGAGGGTGGGAAAAATTCGGAAGTAAAAATCCTATGAAAACAAATGTTGGAAACTATCTTTGCATGTAACTGGAAAAATAATAAAATACTTTTATGATTTAAAAAAAGGCTAAATGATCTCAAAAATCCCTAATAGTTGTAACAGTATATGCTATAGCTTTATAACTCTAAAAAATTAGCTATATATTGTAGAATCTTATACTGCAGAGAGGCCATGCCCTCAGGAAAACCCAATAAATAAACACGCATTCTCACAGCAGAAACCTAAATATATAAGCTCTGCCTACTTACTCTCCATGGTCATACTAGATCCCATAGTTTGTTTCTGTAGCAGTGATGACTGGTCCTGGTGTCCACTGCCAAGTTCCTGGGACACAGTTAAAAAAATTGAGAATCTCAGAGACTGGTTTATCCTTATAGGGTATGCCTCTAACTGTCACTATATAAAAGTTTAAAAAGAAAAATACTTGGATCAAAAGTCATACTGGAAAATATATCTATTGTGAAAAGGACTGAGGCACCAAAATTAACCTGGCTTATGACATAATAGGCATATTCTATTTCTCACCTCTTAAAAGTCAGAAAATTCACCAAGAAGGCAAGGATCATCATTTTGTTAAGGAATATTGTGGGAAAACCAAGTAAAACCAAGAGAAAAAAAAGTTCTAGAATAACAGTTCTTAAAAGATTGTTTAAAAACAACAACAAATTCTCAGCATGACACAGAACCACATTTGGACTGGATTGAAGCTATTAAACTTCAGGGGAAATTGGAGAATCAAAGAATGTCAGAGCTAGAAGGGTCCAAAGAACACAGAAATTAAGGGTTTTAAGGGACAATGGAGATCCTATAACTAACTCCAAGCCCGTCCCTGCCCCATTTTATAGATGAAGAAACTTTTTTAAAAATACCACATAAAACAATGGTTCCCAAACTTTGACAAGGAAGACCACGTCTAAATGCTAAAAAAAATTGAGCAACCTTCCCAATAAGATGGGAACTATGTTATTAATATCACAGATGAGAAAATATGACAAAAAGCAACTACGAATTAATGAATGCTTATAAATGAATTTTCTTCTATTAGTCATACCAGCATTGACATACACTTGAAAAATAGTAATTATGTAGGAAAAGGTATGTTTGTTATGCTAAGTCATGCTGTCTATTTTGTTTGCAGTAAGTAAAGAACAAAATGACAAAATATTAGAGAGGGAGGACGCACCCCACATGAATGGACCACTGAATGCCATATTCTATAATATATTGGTTGGTTTACTGAATTTTTTAATTTGTTACAAGGGATGACTCTTTGGGAGGTGAAAAGAGAAGAATATAGAGGAAGATAAGCAATGTAAAAAAAAAAGATCAATACAAAAATTTTTTAAATGCTAAGAACAGAAGGAAAAAAAAAGACAAAAGTACCATGCACATAGAATGCAAAAAAATTAAGCCTACAAGTTGGGAACTATTGACTAAGTAAGGGTATATGCAGGAAGTATAAAGGACAATTTCAGGATTTTACCTCTGCTTTTTCTTATGGTTTTCTAACTTTTTTTTTTTTTTACCCTAAGTAGAGATAATGCCTTCCTACTCATTACTAGCAAAATTCCTCAAGATTCCCAAGAGTCAAGTTACTCCATAACTAATAGAAATAGATTAATTTCTGTGAACTTTGCAGATATAAAACAAGTGCAAGCAACTAAATTTTATTTTCCTAGAAAAAAGTGTAAAAAATCCCCAGAAAATCATCAATTAAGTACACATTAGTAGGAGGGAGTGCATGAGGCTGAAGCACCAGCTAGAAGATGAAAAGTCATCCTTGGTACCTACGGACGAGCTGGCCATGCTGTCTTGGCTCACATCCTATCCAAACTTCTAAATGACACAAACTCTTGCCAAGAATTTTAGTCATGCTTCATTTCCACCAGCAAAAAAGGAGTTGTTAGATAATGGATGGCAGATTGCTGCTGCCTTAAAAAGGTAAAATACAATTTGAGAATTTTAAATTTGGTTTCAAATGAACAGGTCCTACTTAGGGGGGAGGAAATATAGTCTACTTACTCCATTTGGAGCCAGACACCTGAGTTCTCACCCCTGCTCTGCTACCTTGCCAGTCACTTTCAAATTATGGAATAACGCGCGCGCGCGTGTGTGTGTGTGTGTGTGTGTGTGTGTGTGTGTGTGTGAGAGAGAGAGAGAGAGAGAGAGAGAGAGAGAGAGCATGAGAGAGAGAGAGCGAGAGATATAATACAGAGAGACATAATGTCCCAAACATTATGAATTGAATAGGAACATTATGAGTTTTAGGAAAATGCAAAATGAATTCACAGTTCTTGTCACTCCCTACACCCATTCTATGGTTTTTAAAAAGGTCCTAAAATCAAACAAAGCCATTCAATTAACATTCACTGTACAAGAGCTTTGCAAATTCATTTAAGGGCAGGGACAAGCAGGAGTGTGTTTTAGAACGTCGATGGGGACATAAGGAAAAGGAGAGCAAACCAAAAAAACCTTTATAACAACCTTTTAGATAGATTTACTATCAAGAAATGAACATCTTATCTAAAAGGTTGTTATAAAGTACAAGAACTTTTCCTTAACCAGATACATATACCCAAACAAATGGGCTAAATTTTTTTTAGAATTTGAAGATCCAACAAGTTATTGACTGAGTCTGAAACCTTGAAGACAGCATTTCCTAGCACCCTGCAGGAACTAGGGCTCTTTTTTTTTTTTCCCATTTTTTGGGGTTTTTTTTGGTTTGGTTTGATTTGGGTTTTTTGCAGGACAATGAAGGTTAAGTGACTTGCCCAGGGTCACTCAGCCAGTAAATGTGTCATGTGTCTGAGGTCACATTTGAACTCAGGTCCTCCTGAATCTAGAGCTGGTGCTTTATCCACTGCCACCTAGCTGCTAAGTGTTTTGTTGTTATTGTTATTCTTTTAATTTTACTTTAGGGGGGAAATTTCTGCAGCTCTTTTCTTTCCTATATTATTACCCCTACCTTCCCAGCAATCTACCAACTATGAGGGGAAAAAAATTGTAATCTATACAATTGTTCAGAAAGTAACTGGTAAAAAAAAAAAAAGTAACTGGTAGTAGTAACTTATATTTGTCACCTGTACATAATTTCTTAAGTGTAATTTTTAAAAATCTTTCCCATATTCCTTCCCCCCTTTTTCTTTTCTTTTCCATGATTAGAGCTTTACAAAATAATTACAAGCCCTGTCACTCAGTGAGACAGACCAAAGGCAGATGCCACCACGGTAATTTACTCATTCCCCCTTCCCCACTGGCAGGGGCTGTGTATTGAGGAAAGGCTAGTAAATTTAAGGGAAGGCTAGTAACATTCTGGCTGTGTGCCTATAAGGTCACTCTATAACACCCTAGAGTGCAATTAGCTCCAACCAGTCTACCCAAATTTTACTTTTTGTTAGCAGAGAAAGTAGGGCCCAAAAACAAGTAAAGGGAATTGCTCAAGTTGACCTAGCTAGTCACAGGCCAGGGGAAGAGCTGCCTCAGAACTCAGAAGCACAGCCTGAGCTTCAATTTAAGAATACTGAGTCCTACCACTTACTGGCTGACCTTGGCCAAATCATTTCACTGGTGATCTCTAAAGCTCAGTTTTTTGTCTGCTAAAAAGTGCTAGATGACCTCTCAAGTCTATTGCAATGCTGATATGGTTCAACATCCCTTCCAAGTCTAATAACCCTTTTAACCAATCGGAATTACAGCAACCTAGAAACTGTTTCTATCAGTTCTGGCAATGAAAAATTCAAAATAAACAGTGGACGGTAGTCACACGCACACAGTCTCTTCTACTACTACTACCACCACCACTATATTATCCAGCACATTAGAAAGCACTATATAGCCAGTGCTAAAGGGGAGATACTTTTTAGATAAGACAAGAACCCTGCTACTGTGGCACTTAGAGGGGCTTTATACCAAGCTTTAATAAATATAAACTGCATAAAGTGCACCAAAAAAATATATATATATAAAATATAAAAATAAAATTTTAAAGTTTATCATAAGAAATACAAGGCAGAAAATGTTGTCATGGACAGAGAAGAGGGGAGGATTTGAGCTGGGCTTTAAAGGCCAAGTAGGAATTCAACAACCAAAGAGGGGGAACATCCTAGGAACTGGGAATAACATGAACAAGAGTTGAAAAAGCGAAGGCAATGTAAGAAGGAAAGAAAGTCATTTAGTTTATCTAGTCTCTCAAATATATGGAGGAAAAGTAATCTGAAATTAGGGTAAAGATGTAACAAGGCGGGGCAGCTAGGTGGCACAGTGGATAGAGCACTGGCCCTGGAGTCAGGAGGACCTGAGTTCAAATCCAGCCTCAGACACTTAACACTTACTAGCTGTGTGACCCTGGGCAAGTCACTTAACCCCAACTGCCTCACCAAAAAAAAAAAAAAAGTAACAAGGCATTAGATGCTGAAGGCTTTAAATATCATGCAAAAGATCTTGACTTTTATATGGGAGTTATTACATGGAGGGTTTTCCCTTGCAATCAGTAAACAGCTATTAAGCACCTACTATGTGCCAGGCACTGCGCTAAGTGCTAGAATCCAAGAGGCCAGCCAGTTAGTCCCTCCCGTCCAGCTTATGAACCAATGGGGAAACAATGTGCAAAAACAAATCATACAAATCGAACTATATACATATACATACATACATACACACAGAATAAATACAAAATATTTAAAGGAAAGAATGCACTAGAATTGAGAGGAGTTGAGGAAGGTTTCCTGTAGAAGGTAGGATTTTAGGTGTGACTTAAATATCAGAGAACTGTTAGTTTAAGAGGACACTGTCCAATTCATCAGCACTCACAAAGAGTGGGTGGGAATTGACAAAGAAGCCCAGGCAGTAAGTAGCGCTCTGAGTGACAGGAGAGAAGCAAGACTGGGATTAAAAATTTGTCACACATCAGTGACAGAGTAGCTAATCCACATGGAGGCAATCAAGAGCTGACTACAGTCCCAGTTTCTCGAATATTGGAGAGTCAAGCTTTCAAATACCATTCTTTAAAAAAAAATTTCATACACCTTTTCTTCTGTAGGACATTAGTGCATTTAAGTTTCCCAGTCCTTTTCCTTGTGATACTTTGCTGTTCCTAGCTCATTCCAGTAATAGTTCAAGCCAAATTTAAAACAACAACAACAACAAAACAAAAAACCCTCTGAAAATCTGAAGAACACAACAGTTCCCTGGCAACAGAAGTGGAAAGCACTGTCCCTAATCCAGTAACTCACTTCCCTGAACTGCTTCTGGCCAGGAGAATTGTTGGGGGAAACTGGGGCATTCCAAAGATGAAGCATTGACAATTTTTACATTCCTGTGTTATTTGAAAAGTGGGAACTGCAGAGATTGATGCCAGTCCTTGACCTGTACTCTTCTGCCTAGTTCCATTAAATTTAATGTTTTTAAAATTAAAAACCAGCAAATAAGCTCCACTACCACTTCTGCACAGATTCCACCCCTTGCCCCCACCCAAATTCTAAAACAGACAGCTGAACAAGACACGAGAACTGGGCATATGTTTATATGCGTTTTACCTTACCCATCCATTTTTTTTTTTCACTAAGATACAATGCAAGGAAAAGCAGTCATTTGACAGCCTTTAACCCCTCAAATCTAGGCCCACTCTTACATATGGAAAAATGTGTATGTTGATATAATCAATAACTGACAGGGTATTTAGGAGTGAAGTTCTCTGGGTCTCTTCCTCCATCAAGGATGAAAGAGCTACGCTTTACCAATGGTCAACAAATAGTTTTGTATCAGAAAAATGTGTCATATTGCACATCATGAAGTCCAATTTAAAATGCCAGGTCTGCTGTGTAAATATAAGCAAGTCACCTAAGATTTCTTAGCTTCAGTTTACTAGTCTGCAAAATGGATATGATATCCAATAATTCTAGGAAACAATTTCAGCATTAAATGCATATCCACTGATCCAGAGATGCTAGTTATATAAGATAGTGATATAAAAAAGCATAAAAAAGATATCTTTAAAATAATTACAATAAAGTGGGCATAATACTGACACTAGGGGACAGCTAGATGGCACAGTGGATAGAGCACCGGCCCTGGAATCAGGAGTACCTGAGTTCAAATCTGACCTCAGACACTTAACACTTACTAGCTGTGTGACCCTGGGCAAGTCACTTAACCCCAATTGCCTCACTTTAAAAGGTAGCACAGTGGATAAAGTTCCAGGCTTTCTGTCAGGAAGACTGAGTTCAAATCTGGCCTCAAGACACTTACTAGCTGTGTGAACCTGGGCAAGTCACTTAATTTGCCTCAGTTCCTCATCTATAAAATGAAATGGAGAAGGAAATGGCAAACCATCCAGTATCTTTGCTTAGAAAACCCTAAAGGGAGTCACAAAGAGTCTGAAACAACTTAAATGATGATCCAACAAAAATTACTATTATTATTACTACAGTGAAAAGTAAGGGGGAAAGTATGGGGAGCACCTCCCAAAGAATTAAACTGAAAGCTAATCAAGTCCTCTAAAAGCTATTACAGGGGGGCAGCTAGGTGGCGCAGAGGATAAAACACCGGCCATGGAGTCAGGAGTATCTGAGTTCAAATCCAGCCTCAGACACTTAACACTTACTAGCTGTGTGACCCTGGGCAAGTCACTTAACCCTAACTGCCTCACTAAAAAAAAAAAAAGCTATTACAGTTTGGGCTCTTTGGGAGTAAAGCAAGTTCACCCCTATCCTCACCCTTTTCCATTTCTGAATGAATAAATAAATAAATCTGCCTATCCAGAAATCAGAGAGCCAAAGGTTAATTACATCAATAGGCAGCATAATGGTATTTGAACCTTTCTTGTTTTTCTTGTACCCATATATATTTAAAGATTTTTAAAAGCTGTACCACTACCAACTGAATTCATATTAAGATTCCACGTCTCGTGGTTGTCCCTGCCAACCTAAGAGCTAAAGCTCAGCAGGCTTAGAAAAAATTGAAAAGCTCTAAAACGACTATAGTCACAACATTCATAGGATTTAAGAGCTGGTTGGGGCCTTCAGAGATCTGCTAGTCCAATCCTTCACTTTCAAAACAAGGAGGAAAAGTGATTTGCCCAAAGTCAAGCCAGGAAGCTCCGCAAGCCCGATCATTCCAAGCTAGAGGGGTCTTTTCTCTGCCCCACACTGCTTCTAAGTACTAATGGGCTTCAGCCCTTTGCCAATATCCATTCCCTAGAAGAAGAGACCAAAACAAATCTGTTATTCTTCAAGATTTTAACTGCCTTACAATTTAGGTTTCGTTTCTTTCAGCAGACACCAAGGGAGTAAAAAGAACAGTAAATCACCACCACTAGGGGCAGCTAGGTGGTGCAGTGGATAAAGCACCAGCCCTGGATTCAGGAGGACCTGAGTTCAAATCTGGCCTCAGACACTAGCTGTGTGACCCTGGGCAAGTCACTTAACCCCCATCGTCCCACGGAAAAAACAAACAAAAAGAAAAAAAAAATCATCACCATTAGATAGGCCACCTGTCCAGGTGCATGGGTCCTATCTCAGTTGAGAAAATGCAAATGAGGTTCATGTCTTCTCATAAACTGTCATCCACCTCCACCTTTCAGAATCCCTACTTTTCCTCAGCTCAATTCCATCTTCTACATGAGGCCTTTCTCAATTCTTGCCAAACCCCACCTGCTCTCCTTCTTCAATAACCTTGTTTATTGTTATATACGAATTTATATGTCTTTCCAGATTAAACATAAACTCTCTGAGAATAAGGACTGTTTAACACTGTAGCTGACATTTAATAAATCCTTGGGGACTGATTGAGCAATGCTTACTCATAACCCGTCTCACATTTATAATGGCTAGCATTTACACAGCAAAGTTTGCGATACAATTTGGAAATAGCTCATTTGATTTTACAACACTACTGTAAAGGAGGTGCTATTATCCCCATTTAACAGGTACAGAAACTGAGGAAAAGAGAAGTTAAGTGACTTGTGCCCAAGGTTAAAGACACAGTAAGTGGCAGAGGTTGGACCCAGGTACTCTTTCCATAGTATACTCAAGCCAAGTGTTGAAACTTGAAGCAGAGGCAAGAGCAATGTAAGATGGTGACGATGATGGTACTCACATGCTGGGCTATTGTAAGAAAATTCTTTGTCAGGTATAAGGTAACTATATAAATGTTAGCTATTATTGTTGTTGCAATAATCAACCTCATGGGTGTTCTATAAGGAAATCTCCCTTTCAAGTACTATATAAATGTAGTTTATGATTTAAAAAAAAAAAAAAGAGAGAGATGAGCAGGATGCTAACAGAAAACCGGAAAAGACTTACATGAGCTGATGCAAAGTGAAATGTACTGTATACAAAAATAACAGCAATATTGTAAGATGATCTGCTGCGAATTAATTACTTATTTTCAGCAATGCAATGATCCAACACAACTCTGAAGGATTTATGAAAAATGCAATCAAGGGCAGCCAGGTGTCGCAGTGGATAAAGCACTGGCCCTGGATTCAGGAGGACCTGAGTTCAAATCCAGCCTCAGACACTTGACACTTACTAGCTGTGTGACCCTGCGCAAGTCACTTAACCCCCCATTGCCCCACCAAAAAAAAAAAAAAAAAAAGCAATCGATCTACAGAGAAAGAATTGATGGTATCTGAATACAGCTGTTGTTGTTGCGAAAAAGAAAGAGAGAGAAACAAAGAGAGAAAGGAAAGAAAGATGAACACTGTTGGGGCAGCTAGGTGGTGCAGTGGATAGAGCACCGGCCCTGGAGTCAGGAGTACCTGAGTTCAAATCCGGCCTCAGACACTTAACACTTACTAGCTGTGTGACCCTGGGCAGGTCACTTAACCCCAATTGCCTCACTTAAAAAAAAAAAAAAGATGAACACTGTTAAACTCTTGGTCCCCACTATCCAATTTCTCTAAGTCAGATGGCAAATATATTGTTGAATGCTTTGGGGGGATGGGGGGGGAGGGGAGGAGATGAGGGAAAATGGAAAGGAACCAGGGAAGGGGAAGAGAGAAACAGGGGGAGAGGAAGAAGAGGGAAAGGAAAGAAGAGACAGAGAGAGAATCCAAAAAAAAAAATCTCTGGGTTTTTTTTCTAGCCTACTATTCCTTGTGACATCCTCTCTCCATTGTGGTCCAAGTCCCTCTTTCTCATGCCTGACAACCATTCCCTTTTTAGGAATCTGCCAGGAATCTTTTATTATCTCCCATGCACTTTCACAAGTTGATGCCTCCAGATTATTAGAGATAGGAAACTAATTAGACCTGTCCCTTTTAAAAACTCTGGCCTCAGTGGTTTCTAGGTTGCTATAAGAAGTGAGTTGCCTGGGGCAGATAGGTGGTGCAATGGATAGAGCACCAGCACTGGAGTCAGGAGGACCTGAGTTCAAATCTGGCCTCAAACACTTGACACTTACTACCTGTGTGACCCTGGGCAAATCACTTAACCCCAATTGCCCCCCACCTACCCCCCCTCTCTGTCTCACACACACACACACACACAAGAAGTGAGTTGCCCTAATAAACTGGCTACTTAGCATACAGGTCTTAACAGTGAGGGCCCTACCAGTGCTTTGTCCACTGTGTTGCCTAGCTGACCCATGATGAGAGCAATGTACTGGAAGAAAGGGAAAGGGAGAGTGAACTAGGGAAAAGTAGGTCACATAAAAGCAGCAAGAAAAAGCTTATGGAGTGGAGGGAAAGATGGGGAAGGAGTGGGGGAGTGCGTGAACGTCACTCTCATCAGAATTGGCTCAAAGTGGGAATAGCATGCACACTCAAGTGGATATAGGCATATATTTTGCCCTGAGGGAAAGTGGGAAGGAAAGGAGATGGGGGAGAGGGCAGGGGGAGGCAAAGGAAGGGAGGACAGATTGGGGATGGGGCAGTAAAAAGCAAAACACTTTCAAGGAGGGATAGGATGAAAGAAGATAGAAAATAGACTAAATATCTAGGGGAAGAAATAAGATGGAAGGTAATGCAGTTAGCAATAGTAATTGTGAAAGAAATGATGAGCAGGATGACATCAGAAAGACGTATGAAAAATGCAAACTGTCAACAGAGGAAGAACTGATGATGGTATCTGAATACAGAATGAAGTATAATTTTATTTGTTAGCTCCTCTTTGTAAAGTTATTTTGTCTATTTTCTTTCACAACCTGACTAATGTGAAAATGTTTTGCATAACTGCACATGTATGCCATATTGAATTGCTTGATTTCACAGGGAGGGTAAAGGAGGGAGGGAGGAAGAAAATTTAGACCACAAAGTTTTAAAAATTCAAAGTGAAAAAAAAAATTTTACATGTAACTTGGGGAAAAACTCTAAATAAAAAGAAATTGTTAAAAAAAATTTAAAAAGAAAACAGCAAGTGGAGAGAATATTGACCCTGGGGTCAGAAAACCTAGGTTCAAATCCTCATTCTGACATGACCTGTGTGACCTTAGCTTCCTCACCTGTAAAATGAGAGCACTGGATTAGTGGCTTCTTAAGTCCCCTTCCAGTCCCTGTTCTGACCCTATGCCTGATATCCATCACCTTGGTATTTCCACAGCATCTTGCACAGTGCTTCTCCCATAAGGGTAGGAGCTTTGGTTTTTACTAGCATAGGGCATCCTGGAGTGGGAGACTCCCTCAACAAAGGCAGATTAGCCACCCATCTATTATTTATAGATAAATCCTAGGAAATTAGGATGTAGAGGCTAACTGACTTGCCCAGGGTCACATAGCCAGTAAGTGTTTGGGGTAGGATTTGAATCTAGATTTTCCTGATTCTAAGCCTAGATCTCTAATCACCTACCACAGGCTGCCACTGCCTGAAGTGTGTGCTTAGCAAAAGGCTACTAAGTGAAGTCTGTAGAGATTACCCTTCTTGCATTCAGTATAACATATATTTTGTAACTGACAGAAGCATTTTTTGCATTTCCTAATAACCATAAACATCAAAACCCTATTATAGGGGGGCAGCTAGGTGGCGCAGTGGATAGAGCACCGGCTCTGGAGTCAGGAGGACCTGAGTTCAAAGCCAGCCTCAGACACTTACCACTTACTAGCTGTGTGACCCTGGGCAAGTCACTTAACCCCCATTGCCCCACCCCCACCCCCACCCCAAAAAACCCAACAAGCCTATTATATTATAGCATAGTGTATATATTATATTGTTGTTATATTATATCATATCATCTATTATATTGTATTATGTTATTCTATTCTATATATAAGAAAGGTGTTGACATAAGAACACACACACACATAAAAGAGCAAGGGCCCTGGGCTAC
Source organism: Dromiciops gliroides (assembly GCF_019393635.1). NCBI lineage: Eukaryota > Metazoa > Chordata > Mammalia > Microbiotheria > Microbiotheriidae > Dromiciops > Dromiciops gliroides. The sequence continues at coordinate 212,216,361 of NC_057862.1, forward strand.
ATAAGGCTAAAACCACAGTTATCTGTCATATGGATAAGAAGGAAAGACTATAACCAGAGTTATACTATTAAGTATAGAAAGTGGCCTTAAAGTGAGGAATGTAAGTCCAAACATCAACTGTCTTCCACAGGGATCAGAAGAGTGACCAAGTAAGAAGAGAGTTCAGTTCAAGCACTAGCGCCAATACCAAAAGGCACAGTCTGCTTCCTATTCCTATGACCATTCTTGGTTGTATCCTTCCCTTGGTGCACCTGAATGTCCATTTGAGCCCAAGTTGCTTATATGAGGGATATGTGACTTAAAATTTGTCTGAGGTTGAAATAAAAGGCCAGGTTTTGGGGTTGTTGTTTTTTATAATTATTGGCCAGTCTAACTCTTCTGTAAAGTTTCCTTTTAAGTCATAGCAAAGGAAAAGATTGTTGTGGAAAGGGAACATACATGATTCTATAAGTTATTCCAAGATAAACCTGTTTTCCTCAAGATAACTTTATATGGCACCTAGTGTAAGTTACTATTTCCAATAAACAAATGTGGAAATTGAGGCACAAGAAGGAGCTGTATTCCTTCCACAAATTCTCAAAACACTGTAGAAAATAATTTTTTACCTCATCAAACTTCTAAATGTTCTGAACTAAGCTCAGTGGGTCCTTTGACTAAAGACACATAATTGGGCTACCGTACTTGGAAAAACTATTGGTAGGGTCATATCAAAGCTTGTCCTCTGTCTGTGCTGACTTAGCCCAAAGTCAGCTCTACAAGCCAGTAATTAATCAGAATTGCAATTAAGAGTAGTAACCTTGGGCAGCCCATTAGTTTCCTCTTCTGTAAAATGACCTCTGAGGTCTCATCCCTTCTAGCTTTTAGAGTTATGATCTTATGATGGGTTCATCTTGGAGACCTCCTTTAGCTGCCAGGTTCAAAGTTGCTGCCTGAGTATCAAGCGTCAATATATTCACAACAAAGACAAATGAAGGGGTATCAACACTGAGAACCTCCTGAAGTCTCAAGTATTATGGTTTTAGATGTTGTATAAACAGGAATGCATTCAAGGTGACTCACAACAGAAAGAGCAGCCCAGCCAAACCAACCTTTTACCCACCTCACTCCACTTCCTATTTCCATGCCCTTGGACTGGCTGTCTCGCCCTCCCCCAAAACCGAAATCCTCCTCATCCAACTCTGAAGATCCCTGGCTTCCTTGAAGTCTCAGTTCAAAGGCCACCTAAATGAACCCTGTCCTGATTTTCCCAGCAACTACTGACTTTCCTCATGAACTGCTCCAGCGTCTGTCTATTTTGAAGGTGCCTACATATGTGCATGTTGTAGATGTCAGCTAATCTGGTAAACTCCTCAAAGGCAAGGACTGTTTTCATTTTTATCTTGTATCCTCAAATCCTGGCACAGTGTAAGCATTTAATAAATTTAATTAATCACCCATAAACCAAGATAATGACAACTGCAAATGACCTAGCATTTTCTAATATTAAAAGGCTATTGGGGGGGGGTGTTGTTTCTTCTTGTTGGTGATTGTTGGGGGTAAGGGGAATGTTTTCCAAAGGTGCTTTCCAATTTAAATAGATTAGAACTGTAGTTCAACTCTATTAAATAGCTTAGTTTTTTTTTAACCCTTTCACTTGATGTGCTTCTTTATCTTCCTCCTTTCTTACCCGCTCCCAAGGAGATTTTTAACTTTTCAATCGCTCAGATTCTATAAAGCACTGTAAGTGTGTTTTAATGCGCACAATCTTTTCTCCAATCTGGGCTGAAAAGTCATCACATCAAAAGGTGTTATTGTTGGGATATGTACTGCTAATATCTCTTCCAAGGTAAACTCCTTCTAGCAGTTCAGAGTCAAATGCCACCATACTCTCTGTGGTACACTGCAAAAGAACAACAGACTTGCAATATGAACTAGTCTTTAATTCCAGCTCTTTTACTTGGATAAGTCACCCCCCCTCTTTGGAGCTCAGCTTCACAAGCTTTACCACTTGAAGAACCCTAAAAAAAAAATCAAGTCCTATCCCTTTATTCTACCCTTTACTTTTTCAGTTGAAGAAACTGAAGCCCAGACATGACAAGTAACCTGGCCTAGGTCAATAATGTCAGAGCTCGGAGGAGAACCAGGTATCCTAGAGTTATTAGTTCAATGTCTTAAAGACAAAAGAAAAACAGAAAGAAAATTGAGGGAGGCACATGATGAATACAGAGAAGCTTGGAAAGATTTGCACAATCTAATACAGAGTAAAGAAAGCAGAATAAAAAAATATTCCATTTACTATAATGAAATCAGTGGAAAGACCAACAAAACAGTGAAAAGTTAATGTTCCAAAAACAGACAGAATAAGCATGGCCCCAGAGAAGAGACATGAGAAATCATCCCACTCCCATTCTTTTTCAGAAGTGGGAGATCCACAAGTGTGGTACAACATTGCATATATTTTCAGACTTTTTTTGATATATTAATTGGTGTTGCCTTTTTTCTTTTTAAAAAATACTGTGGGGCAGCTAGGTGGCACAGTGGATAAAGCACCAGCCCCTGGATTTGGCCTCAGACACTTGGCACTTACTAGCTGTGTGACCCTGGGCAAGTCACTTGATCCTCATTGCCCCTAGAAAGAAAGCACCAGCCCTGGATTCAGGAGAACCTGAGTTCAAATCTGGCCTCAGACACTTAACATTTACTAGCTGTGTGACCCTGGGCAAGTCACTTAACCCTCATTGCCCTAAAAAGAAAACAAAGTTTAAAAAAATACTGTTATATGTGGAATGGCTCTTTGGAAGAGGAGAGGTGAGGGGAAAACTTAGGCAATGCAGAAACAAAAGAAATAAAAATTCATTTAAATTTTTTTGGGGGACATTAAAAAGATCAATAAAAATTTACTTTTAAAAAAATTTAAATTAAAATGAGAGCCAGAATAACCTATGTACTGAATTGCCAGTTCCTGATTAATAATGTATCTCAAGGGGGTAGCTAGGTGGTGCAGTGGATAAAGCACTGGCCCTGGATTCAGGAGGACCTGAGTTCAAATCCAACCTCAGACACTTGACACTTACTAGCTGTGTGACCCTGGGCAAGTCACTTAACCCCCACTGCCCCGCAAAACAAAAAATAAATAAATAAAAAATAATGTATCTCAAGGCAAACACCCCATATCACCTCTCAACACCCCCCTCACAAACCTGCATATACCAACATACATTCATAAGATTCACTGTTAAAGTAACTCACTGAGCTCAGGCCACCAAAAACACAATCAAACTCTTTTTTTGCTGGTTTATATTCAGTGTTTCTTTTTTACTCACTGAGCTTTTATTTCCACAACAGACTTGTTACATGTATATCTTTCTTAAAAGGCTCACAACATAGTAAAAGTCTCTTCACTGGTCTTACTTCTCCTGGTATAGTAAGGGCAGGCTTGGCAGTTCTACTGCTACCAGCAAACCTTTTCTTGTGGGACTGAACTCAGAGCCCTTAAAGCTCTAAATCTATGATCCTATGAGTACAACTTGCAAAACTCCATTCAATTGCCAGTTTCTGCACGGTCATTGGAGCGTCAAGCTTCACTCTATTTACAATAGAGGAATGAGAGGAAAGAATGGCCTAAAGCTGTTGAGTTGCTATTGTGGTTTAAGCTGTGTAAAAAGGCATTTGGATGTAGCATATATAATAGGGGAGGCAAAAGGAGAGATATCAACCCTGGGCACCTTCTGAAGGAGGTGTTACAGTTACAGATGTTATGTAAACGGGAATGTGGAAATGTGGAACTGTGTATTTTCCTGACTTGTTGATTGGTGAGCATATGAGTGCACTTCTCTTAAAGGGGTTCACTATAGAATTCGCTCCTAGAAACGGCATTGGATCAGCTACTCACCACAAGGAAATGTCTCTCTTTCAAGGGTAAATTTCTTCTACCAATTCAGGCCAAATGCCCTCACCCTCTGTTTGACACTTAGAGCCCAACACAACCTGGCCCCAACCCACCTTTCAAGACCTATTATTCATCATTCTCCAACGGGTCATTGATGGATACGATGTGAAAGTCAGCATTGAAAGGGTGCAGACAAACTAAGACGGCCTCGTTTAGGGCCAACAGGATGGGATGCGATTCTCTGTTTTAAGAACTTCACCCATTCTTACCTCCAGTTTACTTATATTTTTTTATGCCAGGTAAGTATTTCTGGGACTCCATTAGAACAAAGATTCTGATCTATAGCTTTGCCAAAATGGCAAAAGGACTGGCAGCTGCTGAACATTCTCCTTCCTGCCTCCAAGTCTTCTCCCTCCTTTCATCCTTTTCGACTCCCTCCATGGGCACCACGGTTGGTGGCAGCTCCGTAAGGAATACACGAGTGAAATGGATGAAAAAAATAGCACATCAATATAAAATTATCGCTCAATCCTTAAACATTCATTAAGTACCTATTATGTGCCAAGAACTGTGCTAAGCTCTAAGGATACAAAAAGTCAAAAAAGACAGTCCTTGTTCTCAAGGAGCTTACAAACCAACAGAGGAGACAACATATACATACATACAAATAAGGTATATGCATAATAAAAAGGAAAACCATTAAAAGACAGAAGTCATTAGAATTGAAGCAAGGAAACAAGTGGGCAGAAACAAGGACGGAGAAGGGGATAACCAGAGAAAATGCCCAGAGCTAAGAGATGAGGTATATTATTTGTAGAACAGCCAGGAGGCCAGTGTCACTAGATTAAAAAATGTGTTGGGGAATAAAGTGCAAGAAGACTGGAAAGGTAGAAGGGGGCTAGGTTATGAAGGGCTTTGAACACCGAGCAGAGGGTGTTGTATTTGACCCTAGAGGTGATAAGAAGCTGCTTATAATTCAATAAGACACATATAAAGAAGCAGCCTACAGGTAGCCATATAAAAGTATAGGAAGCAAAAAAATGGAGTGAGAAAAAGAGTACACACTATATAAAAGGTAGGGATAAATACAGGATGATGGGGGTTGAGAGGGTAGTTAATTAAGAGGAAACCAAGTTATCTGAGCATTTTATGTGTTCGAATATAAAGCAGTCCAAAAGGCTTAATTAGTTTCCTTATTTCAAGTGAATAATAAATATTATCAAGGATCCAACTCTGGGCCTTAGACCTCCCTACTGCCCAGGGTCTGAAGGCAACAGTTCCTTATACTGGACAGGTGCAGGGGACTCACCTGTGGTCCAAAGGCTCTTAGATTGTACCACTTTTCCTAGATCTCTGGATCACAACTAGAAGCACTAAGCCTTCTGTGCCTTCCTCATCACTGGGGTGAGTCAGATCCTGGAGATCAGAGATTTGCCACACCCGAATACTAAATAACCACACTGCTTCTACTGGTACCATTTCTAGGCATCCTTTCCTCTCTCTTCCATCCCTTCTACCTCACTATAACAACACTCAAAACCTTAAGAGTGTGTTCAATGATTTTAATAGCAAAAGAAAAAAGAATTTCAAAATAACATACCAGAATAAAGTCATTTAAAATGCATGTAAAAGAAATCACTTGGTCTCTGACCAAGTGGTCCTAGCTATTGTATTTATTAAAGCTTCTCTTGGGTTTGAATTGGACATTCCTAGTCCTCCAATTTATCCCATCCCTTCCTTGCCTCAGAAATAAATAGCTGTTTCCCTCCCAAAACTGAATTTAGGAATTCGCCACCCCAAAAATTTTTATGGACCAAAATCATTAATAAATCAGGGTTCCTCTCAAGTAAATAGAAAACCTACTGATATCACGTGAAGCTTGTGGTCCTCTCTACCTACAGTATCATGAAATTCTTTAGTTAATCAGATGTTAATGATTTAATTAATGTTTAGTTAATGACAACTCCTTCAAATTGAGAATTAAAGAAACAGCCTCAAATAAATATGGTAACTCATCACCCCAAAACCAAATCATTACAGATTCATGCCCTCACACTGTCCCTTAGCTCCCACTCAGCCACAAAAATTCAATCCAGAAAGCTCTTGACATAGCAAACCTTTTCTCCCACCCCCAGAGGCACAAGATCAGACACCTTTCCAGAGGACTGGAAGCAAAGAAGTCAAAACCTTGAAACAACTTCTTAACCAGAAGGATGCTTGCAATTCTTTTCTATGCCCACTGAAGGCAGCCTTGTCTCTTTAAACCAGTGCCAAAGTTAAGACTGGCTGACAAGGAGGGTGGGGAGGATGGAAAAGAGGGAGGAAATGTACTTTGGGAGAAGAGGAATAGGAAGGTGCTTCCCCCCTCCTAAAAAAAAAAAAAAAAAGAATCAGTCTAATAGTTTCCCAGGACAAAGCGGAAAAGAGGTTAGAGGTTCAGGAGATTAATTTTATAAAGATCAGCCACAGTATAATTTTTACTCACCTGCACAACTTCTATGCCCCTTTTCCTGTAGAAGAAAGAAAAAAAGAGGTGTTACTTTGATAAATAAGGAAGCAGCCTCTCAAGAAAATCAATCACAACAAGGAGCATGAAAAACTTCCCACAACAGAACCAGAAGGCATCAAACAAAACAGAGGAAAGGAGCTTCCACTGAAGGTAAACAGACATCAAGATGGTCCACAGCACCAGGACCCCACCGCCCAAAAATCCTTGAACATTTTACTTCTTTGAAATGTTCTTTCACAGTAACTGTGAGGTAGGTAGTTCAAGTAGCATCATCTCCATTTTAGGGATAATCAAAGACAGGCTCAAAGTGGCGAATTAATTTGGACATGGTCATCCAGAAATTAAGAGGCAAAGCTGGGGCTGAAATCATGTTCCTGATTCCAAGTCCAGAACTCTCTACACTACACCATTCGAAGAAAAACAGCCACCATTTTGGTATCACTCCTTAAAGAATCAGAAGGAACCCCAAATAATCATCTAGTTCAACCCATATCTAGGAAAGGATACCCACTTTAACACAAGAATATGTTCTTGTGTGGCAACAAATCATGTTGTCGTGTGTTTTAAGAAAGCTAGACTAAATGGAAGAGAGTTTGGGGTGAGTTCATATTTTTGCTAACTATAAATACAATCCACTGCACTAGAGGATGCCTCATTCATCCAGGCTTGGAAGAAATGCTAGGAGTGCAGCTAGGTGGCGCACTGGCTAAAGCACTGGCCCTGGATTCAGGAGGACCTGAATTCAAATCCAGCTTCAGACACTTGACACTTAACTAGCTGTGTAACCTTGGGCAAGTCATTTAACCCTCATTGCCTGCCTCTCCCCACCAAAAAGAAGAAGAAATGCTAGAACAAAAAGTTCAACTCTGCTCCCTGTGACCATCCAGTTTGTTTTAAAGGATAGAAGATAAACTTGGATTGTTAAATGATTTGTACCTTTCCTCAAGCCTCATGTATGCACTAAGTATTAGCAACTTCTCAGGTCATTGAGGGGGACCCCCTGCCGTGCTCATTTATAGTAAAACCATGCTCATTTTTACTTCTGTTGCCCTCCCCCTTCCCCCACCTGCCTATCTAAATCCGCCAGATCCTTCAATACCTAGTCCTGCTCTCAAAATTTCTGACAAGAGGGGCTAGTAACCCTAGGTCCATGGTGAGGAATTCCTGAACTTGAGAGTGAACTGGGGTTGGGGGTGTGGGGGAAGTTAGACGTAGGGAGGGAGAAAGAGAACTACAACTTTATTGCACTCAAATCTAACTGAAATTCAGCAATTTCTTCTTTTATTATTATCGTTTTTTCATGTTATTCTGAGGTGTCCACCGGCTTTATCAGAGTACCAAAAGGAGCCCATGATACCAAAAATGATACACAAGTAAGCACCTTAGAACATACCCACAAAGAAACTCATGTAATTTCCCGCTCCCCAAACAGACCATCAGTTCTTCATAGTCAGGGATCAAGTCTTAAACTTCTAGATAAGCACCTAGTATATAAACAGTTAAACCTGCCACCATCCTAAAGAGAGTAAAAAACTAACTACCTTCAAACCATGTCAACCCTTTACCTGGGGCCTATGGCCACAGTGTTTTGAACAAAGATAACAAGAGTAAAAGGCATATAAAGGAATGAAATCCTTTCTTGAAAATGACCCATGACCAGTCACATCTTGTTATTACTTTTAAGTTTACTAGTGACACATATAAGCCAACCTGACCATGTGTTCAATACCAATTCTATGTTAACTGATGCTTTAAGGGGCTAACCCTATTCCTTGTAGAGTGTTTCTACACACAGCAGGATGATAATTGCCTTCAGGGTTTTTATTTCTCTTTTGAGACCCAATACAGGTCATAAACACCTACAAACTCACTCATTCCTGCCAAACCAATGTTGGAATCTGGAAAGGCTTACATACCTTTTCTAGTGGGCTTAACGAAATCACAGCACATCTGCCAAACTAAATGTACTTGGGTAGTTTCTGATAGGGGGGCAGACCCTGATCAGTATAAGTCCTTCTACCACCACAGACTGAAACACTTTCAAGCCTTGTCACCAAGTACAACACTTCCATCACGGTCCCCATCTTCTTCACACAAGAAATAATGTTAATGGAGGTTACAGGCTGGCAGAATTTGGATCATAAGGAAAAACTTTCTAATAATGAGAGCCATCCAACAATGTAAAAGGCTACATTACACAGTACACTCACTGTCAAGAGAAATACTGAAGCTGGGACTAAATAGTCAGTCAGAGATGCTACAAAAAAGAGAAACAAAGTCAGAGCAAATCAAAAAAATATTTATTAAGTAGCTACTTGCTAGGCACTGTACTAAGCATTGGGGAATCAAAGAGGATGGGGGAAACACTCTATGCTAGCTATAGCAATAATAAGAAAAGTTAACTGAAGTAATAAGCACAGGCAAAGAAGAAACAAAATTTGGGGGTTTTATAGCTGATATGATGGTCTACCTAGAGAAACTTCAAAAGTCAACTAAAAATTAATTGAAAAGGGGCGGCTAGGTGGCGCAGTGGATAAAGTATCAGCCCTGGATTCAGGAGTATCTGAGTTCAAATCTGGCCTCAGACACTTGACACTTAATAGCCGTGTGACCCTGGGCAAGTCACTTAACCCCATTGCCCCGCCAAAAAAAAAAAAATTTAATTGAAAAAGAGCCCAGCAAAGTTGCAGGCTAAAAAATAAATCATACTCGTTGCTTTAGGTTACCAACCAAACCAAGCCAGAATTAGAAATTTAAAATCCATCAAAAGTAACTATAGAAACTAAAAAATATTTCAGAATGTATCTAAAAAGATTTATTTACAGAAACAAACACAGCAGAACATAGTGTTTGATAAATCCAAAGACCTCTATAAGAGCTAATTATTTGAAAAATTTCTAGGAAAAGCAGAAGGAAATCTGGCAGCAATTGGTTATAGCCCGGCATCTCACAATGTATACCAAGATAAACTCCAAATGAATACATGACTTAGACATAAATGGCAACATATGAAGAAATTAGAGGACCAAAACAGAAATTCTTTCTATGCAAATGACTCCCATACATTCAACCGTGGTCTCTTTCCTGAGTCCTATTTTTTCAGTGTTGCTGAAAATTACTGGACTTAAAAGAACATTTCAAACCTAAATGTCTTCATATCTCCCACATCTAAAACAATGTCTGACAGGTAGACTGGCTTCAAAAGATAGATAAGTAAAATATAGAGATGTATGGGAAGGAAAGCTCTCTTGGCATAAGGAAAAGCAAGAGCAAGGCTAGAACCAGTCCACAGTGTAGCTACAGCAAAGAGGACAATATGAAATAAAGATGGAAGGGTAGGGTAGCAAAGGAATACATTACTTAAATATAAAAAGTTATGTCATAAATTAGAGGAACAGGGGCAGCTAGGTGGCGCAGTGGATAGAGCACTGGCCCTGGAGTCAGCAGTACCTGAGTTCAAATCCAGCCTCAGACACTTGACACTTACTAGCTGTGTAACCCTGGGCAAGTCACTTAACCCCAATTGCCACACCCCCCAAAAAATTTTAAGGAACATAGAAGAAAATAATTTTTATTAACTATAAATAGAAGGACTAAATGACCAAGAAACAAAGATGCTAACAGAAGATAAAATGAAAAGTTTTTAATACACAAAATTTAAAAGTCTTTGCATAAAACTAAGACAGCTAAGGTTATGAGAAAAGATTTAACTAGAAAAATAACTATCCAAGATAAAATTAAAATTCATATGGATAAAAGGCATCCCCAATAGATCAGTGGTCAAAGCACAAGAGCTGACAGTTTTGTAAAGAAGACATTCAAACTATAAATACTCATATAAAAATGCTACAAATCACTAATAATTATTGAAATTAAAATTAAGACCAACTCTGATGACCCTCCCCAAAAAAGAAGAATAACAACTGTTGGAGGAGCTATGGAAGGGACATATATGTACTACTGAAAAAAGAAAGTGTCACTGAAGCTTTTTTTTTTTTAATGCACATTAGAGGACAGAAAGAAGTCAGAAGGAAACACTGATGTTTCCAACCCCACAGTCACCCTGACACAGATCCAGTACCAGGAAGGCCTCACCAGAGAGAGAGAGAGAGAGAGACCCTCCAGAGCCTCTGAATCAGCTGCAGCACCAGTGTCATCTGGAACTAAGCTCACAGTCTGGTCAGAGGGCAGAGCCCTTGGCAAGGGGGAGATTACAAGGGTCTATGCTGGTGCTGAGGCAGAACTTAAATTTAAATGTTACTCATTTGGCAGTGGAGATGTTTGTTTCATTTTATAGCAGAGGGCTTTGCTTTATCTATGTTTAAAAAAAAATAACGTGGGAAGCTAGGTGGCGCAGTGGATAGAGCACCAGCCCTGGAGTCAGGATGACCTGAGTTCAAATCCGGCTCAGACACTTAACACTTACTAGCTGTGTGACCCTGGGCAAGTCACTTAACCCCAACTGCCTCACCAAAAGAAAATTAAAATAAATTAATTTTTTTAATTAAAATAAAATAAATTAGCATGGCAGTGGTATCAAGACTGTATTAGAGAAGCATGGGAGAGAAGTCTGAAAAACCTGTTAGGAGGCTATTTTAGTATTAAGTGGGTGATAATATGGATGATGGGAAAAAGGGGAGCTTCTCCAAAGCTGGTGTAATAGACAAGAGTTGGTCTATTTTGGTCAAATAAACACTTGATCTTTACCTGGTATATGAGGGGTTTGAGAAGAAGAAATCAATAAATCTAACATTTTGAACATCAGAAATTAGATGAATGATGTCACTGAACTAATCAGTGATGTCAGAAGGAAGATCAACTTTAAAGAGAAAAAAAAGTTCACTTTCAATGTGCTAAGCTTGAGAAACCAAATGGACATCCAGGTGGAGATACAAATCACAAAATGGAGATATCTGCTATCACTATTCACTATAGGACAATGCCTCTTCCTGAAATTAAAAGATAAAAATATAAATTTACCAAATAAATAACCAGGAGTAGAAATCCTGTGGGGTTTTTTTTTATTCTGTTTTTAAAAGGTCTTATACCTTAGGATTTCCTTAGGTAGTTCAGTTTCCCTGGACTGAGCTTTCAATCCATTACAAATTTTTTTCTATTTACATTGAATTCTTGAGGAACACACCTATTACATAAATCACCAACCTTTCATCACTACCGCCCTCTGGGTTGTTCTAAGACCAAAGGTGCTATAAGTAGGTCACAGATCTTACCAAAGCCAGTGCCAATTAAAGTAATCTACAAATAGAATTCTTCAGAGGCTGAATTTAAGAGGATCTTAGAACATAAGTTATCCCCATTTGATAAATGATAAAATTATATAAATCAAAGCAACTCTGAAGAAACCACCCCTCATACTCATCAAATTGAGGGGCAGCTAGGTGGCACAGTGGATAGAGCACCGGCCCTGGATTCAGGAGGGCCTGAGTTCAAATCTGGCCTCAGACACTTGACACTTGCCAGCTGTGTGACCCTGGGCAAGTCACTTAACCCCAATTGCCTCAAGGACTGGAGGTCACAAGTAGGGTTTGACAGAGAGAGAGACAGAAAGCTAACAGATTATGGAAGGATAAGGGACTTTCAGAATTCTTGAACATGGAGGTTTTGGTATTATTAGAAGACAAAGTAAGAGGTGGAGAGGCAACAAACTTATCAGATAAGGGAATTTCAAAGTCCATGAACATGGAGATGGTACATTTCTGGAGCAAAGCAAGATGAAGGGCATGAGATATTTACCACCTAACCTACCTACTGTAGGGATATTGTAAGGGTCAAAGGATCACAATAAGGACCATGAATATACTAAGAAAAGTACAAAGTATAAACAAATACTCTGGATTTCATGGTAACATTGAGAAAAAATGGGATATGCACTATAGTAGTAAAGTGATGGGGCAACTTGGTGGGGCAGTAGATAAAGCACTGGTCCTGGATTCAGGAGGACCCAAGTTCAAATCCAGCCTCAGACACTTGACACTAGCTGTGTGGCCTTGGGCAATTCACATAACCCTCATCACACCACAAAAAAAAAAATAATAAATGATAAATATAAAAAATAAAGTAGTAAAATGAACAATGAAATGGGAGTCATCAAGGCAGGGGACAAGGAAGATATACCATAATAACAATGGTAGTAATAGCAGCTAGCTATTTGGCCCTCACTATGTGCCAAGAGCCATACAAGCACTTTACAATTAAATATTGCCATTATTACGTCTATTGCTAATATCCCATTAGTCAACAAACCTATATTAGATGACTGTCTTAGGGCTCCAGCCAGCATCCCCCCTGACTTCTCAGACCAATCCTCCCTTCCCTTTTCACCATTCCCTTAAATATGTTGTACCCTTTGTTGCTCAGAGTGCAAGTTCCTTGAGGATAGGAACTGACTCTCCTTTGTATTTGTTATTGCCAGCATTTAACATAGTACCTGGCTTCATTGGCCCTTAGTAAATCCTTTTATGTTTTATTAATTTTTCAAAAGGGATATGAACAAGTAGTTTTTGAAAGAATTGTAAGCTAAACCATATGAAATGCTCCAAATCACTGGTAGGGAAATGCAAATTAAAACAACTCCCATGGGGCAGCTAGATGGCACAGTGGATAAAACCCTGGCCCTGGAGTCAGGAGCACCTGAGTTCAAATCTGGCCTCAGACACTTGACACGTACTAGCTGTGTGACCCTGGGCAAGTCACTTAACCCTCATTGCCCAGCAAACAAAATAAATAAATAAATGAATGAAACCCACAACTCCCAGACTGACAAAAATGACAAAAAAATGAAAATGGTAAACTTGGAGGAGCCACTATAGTAAATCAAGCACACTAATGGGAGCTGGGAACTACTCTAGCTATTCTGTTAACCAAAAAGTCACCAAATTGTACATATTGTTTAATCAATATAATACATATCCCAAGGATGGAAAAGTTCTATACACAAGCCAACGAGTTAAAGCGGCACAGAACTTGGGAATGGATAAGCAAAATGTAGTATATTAATGTAATGCAATAAGAGCAAACTTTCACTAGGGTATTAACCTTACCTAGGTGAGATTCATCACCTAGACCTGAATATATATATTATAAAACCAATGAAGACATGGAGAGATTGCAATCTGCCTCCATGAAAGAATTACTCAGTACAATGAAATCACAGAGCCTTCAAAGTATTAAAGGATAACTAGGGCCTCTCCCCAAGACCAAAAGACAGGAGAATAACACCAGTGACAGCTGAGCCATTCCAACAAGGAGAAAAGGGGAAAAAATGGCCAAAGTGTTCAAAAAGGGCAGGTTGGAAGTAATAGGGAGCTTCTTCTCCTGGGGCTCCCCTGACAAGGAGGGGCCAGGACAGAAGCCACACTGCTATTTTTAAGCAGCCTGGTTATTATTTAGACAGCCAAGAAACTTTCTTCTTACAGCTGGAAGAGAAGGGTGGGGATTTCTCAAAACAACACAGCTGCCGTGGGAACCCAATCCAGGCTTCATCCTGGAGAAATTCACGGTACATGAAACAGACTTGAAATGCAGCCTCATACCAATGGAAAACAAGAAGAAAGCCTGCACCTGCACCCAAAGGCTAAAAACTACTTAGTGCTGGAAAATTAACAATCATTACAGTGGTAAACCAAGCATTTGCCCAGTAATTTGTAGAAAGCTTTGCTAACTGTCAGATCTTAAATACCAGTAACAATATATTTGTTCATCAACAAAAAGTTCATGAACAAAAAGTCAGTAATAGCCTCTGTACAAAAAGGAATGGCAAACTGGAGAGCACCATGTTCTTAAGAATATTGAAATGTACAAGAATTTTAAGTAAGCTACAACGAAGGTAAGAATAGCCTACACTTCTACAATCCTTAACATTTTACAAATAACAATACTGTAGTATATGGAATGGAAATTAAAATTAATAATAATATGAAATACTAGAGGCCTTTCCAGTAAGATCAGGAATAAAGCAAGTAGGTCCACTGATTTTATTTTTGGAAGGCTCTCTAGTGTTGGAGGATTTAGTTTGAGAATGTTCAAAGCCAGAAAAAGAAAAATTCCATTCAAAATAATTACAGAGGGGCAGCTAGATGGCGCAGTGGATAGAGCACTGGCCCTGGAGTCAGGAGTACCTGAGTTCAAATCCAGCCTCAGACACTTAACACTTACTAGCTGTGTGACCCTGGGCAAGTCACTTAACCCCAACTGCCTCACTAAAAAAAAAACAAAAAACAAAAACAAAATAATTACAGAATATTTTAAATATCTGGGAATTCAGATACCAACACACAGGAACTGTATAAATACAATTACAAAATACTTTACAGAAATAAAGATAGACTAAGTAATTGGAGAGATATAAATTACTCATAGTTTGGCTATGCCAAGGAGTAAAATGGCAATATAACCTTAATTATTTTACAGATACAGTGCCATACCAATCATACCAAGTTAGCAAGCATTTAAGATACTACTTAAGCATTTATGTAATTAAGGAAGGTCCAGAGGATATAAAGGCAAAAAAAGTTCATGCCTTCAAAAACCTGATAAATGGGTCACCTAGGATTCAGGAGGACATGAGTTCAAATCTAGCCTCAGACACTTGACACTTGCTAGCTGTGTGACCCTGGGCAAGTCACTTAACCCCAATTGCCTCACCAAAAAAAAGAAAGAAAGAAAGAAAAGAAAAGAAAAGAAAAGAAAAAGAAAAAACAGAAGTAATGGGCGGGGGGGGGGGGGGGGGAGTAGCTAGGTTGCCCAGTGGATAAAGCACTGGTCCTGGATTCAGGAGGACCTGAGTTCAAGTCCATTGTCAGACATTTGACACTTACTAGCTGTGTGACCCTGGGCTTAACCCTCATTGCCCAAAAAACAAACAAAAACAAAACAAAACACCAAAAAAAGAAAAGAAGAAGAAGAAGAAGAAGGAAGAAGAAGGAGAAAGAAGGAGGAGAAGAAGGAGGAGGAGAAGAAAGAGGAGGAGGAGAAGAAGAGAAGAAGGAGGAGAAGGACAAGAAGGACAAGGACAAGGACAAGGAGGAGAAGGAGGAGGAGAAGGAGGAGAAGGAGAAGGAGAAGAAGGAGGAGGAGGAGGAGGAGGAACAACGGGCTTTCTTCAAATAGAAACTAGAAGAGTACTTATTGATGATTATAGAAGTAAATGGTCTTTGGGATCCTTTCCAAGTTTTAGATTATGTAATGCCATAATAGTCCTTTGCACCTGAGATTGTTTCCTCACACATAAAATGGAATTGAAGAATCTCTAACATTCCATCTAACATTCTATGCTATAAAGTCCCCTCCAGGTAAAACATTCAATTGATCATGCATTCCTTACAGTGAAACAAAATTTGAGCACACATTTCCAATGTGCATATATTTATTTATAAATTATGTGCATGTATTGGAGTATCATGGCAAAACAGAAAAAATAGATGGTCCCAGAAACAGGTAGATCTGGTTTCAAGTCCCATCTCAGACACACACATGGCTGTACGACCTTGAGCAAATATAATCCATGATCTAGGACAGCATTTCTCAAACTTTTTGGTCTCGGGACTCCTTTAAACTCTAAAAAATTACTAAATACTGCACAAAGGATTTTTGTTTATGTGGATTATATCAATCAGTATTTACCTATGAGAATTATAAATTTCATTAATTTGAAATAACAATAAACCCATTTTCATGGGAAAAGTATCTATATCTCCCACCTGACTGCACTGCTTCAGCATCCCCAAGATCAAATCTGCCTTGGTACTAGTGATGCCTCTGAACTGAGGGTAGAATACCCCCAGATTAACCATCTTTTTTATTTACCATGTAGGTGCACTACTCTAAATTTTATCAATCCCCCCTTTCTAGGTGCCTTCCCACCTCTCCCCCGTTTGGTATGTTTTCTTCCAACAGATTCTAAACTCCTTGAGGGCAAGACTTTTTTTTTTTTAAGTATAGTGCATAGTACAAAGTAACTCTTAATAAATGTTTATGGACTAAAAAACGAAAAAAACTTTAGTGAACAAGAAATAACATTGTTTTTTCAATATTTTTTGCAAATCTCTTTATGTCTGGCTTAAAGAAGACAGCTGGATTCTCATTTCTGCTTCTGCATGCAAGCTGTTGTGAAAATTATTTTGGTCTGAAGTATATAAAGAAACCTCAGCCTCACATACATATGTAGTAGGAAGGACAGATATCTTTTTTGTTGTTTTTTTTGGGTTTTTTACAAGGCAATTGGGGTTAAGTAACTTGCCAAGGATCACACAGCTATTAAGTGTTAAGTGTCTGAGGTCGGATTTGAACTCAGGTCCTCCTGAATCCAGGGCCGATGCTCTATCCACTGTGCCACCTAGCTTCCCCCGGATATTCTAATATGCAAACAATATCTTAGTATTTTTAATAATATTTTTAATAAAGGGCAGGTAAGTGGCACAGTGGATAAGGCTTGTAGTGAAGAAAACTCATCTTCCTGAATTGAAATGTGTCCTCAGACACCTTTTAAGTTGTGTGACCCTGGGCAAGTCATTTAACCCTGTTTGCCTCAGTTTCCTCATGTATAAAATGAGTTGGAAAAGGATATGGCAAACCACTCCAGTATCTCTGCTCAGAAAACCCCAAACGGGGTCACAAAGAGTCAGACAGGACTCAAAAACAAATGAACAAAGTATTACAAAAATAGTTTCTACCTCCAACCAAAAGGGAATTGGGGACCCATAGGGGACCTTGACTTTGAGAATTGCTATTCTAAGCAACTATGGATTATAAATTGCAGAGAAAGGGGCAGGTAGGTGGCACAGTGGATAGAGCACTGGCCCTGGAATCAGGAGTACCTGAGTTCAAATCCAGTCTCAGACACTTAACACTTATTAGCTGTGTGACCCTGGGCAAGTCACTTACCCCAACTGCCTCACTTAAAAAAAAAAAATTGCAGAGAATGTACTGACCTGAAATGATACAGGGAGTTCTCTATATCAAATCATAGTTCTCCGTATCAAATCTATCCTAAACATATGTGAACTACCATACTAATAAGTAAGCACACCAAAAGTAGACATTTTTTAAAGAATAAGATAAAGCTCAAACACTATTTGATCCTGGGGTCAAGAAGGAGTCCCAGAAATTTGACTTTATGAGTGACCTGGTTCATTAAGACCTTTAGGGGAAAAAATGGACAGCAGAGAGAAGCAGGACAACCTTTAAAAGTTAAGATCTTGAATGTATTACCTCCCTTTTTTTTTCTTTTTCTTTTTTTTAAAAAGAACAAGCTGTACATATTGAGATTCAGTTTCATAGACAATCCTTTTTCTGGTCTACTGTGTAAATGGAAGTTCTCATTTTAGTTGACATTTCTGAACATCAATTTTTTTTTTTCTTAAACTACTAGAAGCTATGTAGAGGATGAATTGGAAGGGGAAGAAATTAGAGATGTGGAGCCCAATTGGGGGCTATTGCAATAATCCAGACAAAGATGATGGGGATCAGAACTAGAATGGTAGCTGTCATAATGAAGAGAAAAGGACCCATAAGACATGTGGAAGCAGAAATGACAGCATTTGGTAACCGTGGATATGGAGTGGCAGAAAGTGAGGAGTGAAAGATGACACTAAGATCATGACAACATGGCCATAATCTCATCAGGAAGTATTCGAATAGGCAAGTAAAAAATAGGGCTAGGATTTTAGAGGATTTCAGAATGACAAATTTTGAGTTAGAAGACACTTCAGGAGCCTCCCCCAATGTAACTTATCTAAACAAATGGGCACCCAGGCTTTGCTTGAAGCCTTACAAGAAGGAACTCACTTTTGAACAGCTCTCGTTATTAAGCCATTTTCCCTGAAATCAGGCCTAAATTTGCCTCTTTGCAATCATGTAATGAAATGCAGATCACAATCCATCCATGCCTGCTCATCCTGCATGACTCACTGTCCCACCCAAAATGAAAAAAGGAGGCGGGGTTCTTACTCACCAGGTCACTGCTGAGGAGTACAAAGCTCTCACCTGGAGGGGAGAGTGAGCACGGAATTTTCCTTATGTCACCTGTTACAGATGCTGTGGGTAGTGGTTAGTTTAGGTTCTAAATGTTTGGGGCTGAACATAGGCTCAGATGAGGAAATTTGGAATGTTGGGAAACAAAAGTATACTGGAGACAAGCCTCATGATTGATTACCATATAGAAAGGGTGGGATGTGACATGTCTTCCCATTCTCGGATTGGCTAGCACAGGCACCCTTGAAAGCTCCCCCTCCCCTCAACCAGAAACCTCTACACTAGACAAACCTTCAAACACCTGTTGGACAAATAAAGTACTAAAGTATGTGGTTCAAAATAGGAAATGCTACATGAATCCAGAAGAAAAATCACTGAAAGGTTAGCATGGTTAAAGAGAACAGGAAGGGGCAGCTAGGTGGCGCAGTGGATAGAGCACTGGCCTTGGAATCAGGAGTACCTGAGTTCAAATCGGCCTCAAGACACTTAACACTTACTAGCTGTGTGACCCTGGGCAAGTCACTTAACCCCAATTGCCTCACTAAAAAAAAAAAAAAAAAGAGAGAGAACAGGAAGAGGTTTGAATGGGTCCATAAATAGACTGATTTGAAAGAGGAAAAAAGAGGTCTCTACTTCCCTTCTTATCTCATTCCCTTTCACATATCTCTCCTTCCTTTTCTCTTCCCCCAGGCTATGCCGGTCTTCTACTTTGTCCCAGGAGAGGATTTCTTAATTCTGCTATAAAAGAGTCTGGGCTTTAGCCTTTATGGTAACAGGAAAAATATCTTTACCAGAAGCCCACACAAAAGGTTTGCCCTAGGCCTCCTCTTCCCCCTCAAGTTCCACAGTGAGAAGAAAGCAGATGTAAAGGAAGAGTTACAAAATCAAAGACTTGAGAGCTGGAAGGGCTTCAAGAGTCCAACCTCAACCCAAAGCACAATTTCCCTCTAAAACATCTCCCCAAAAGTCACTCAGCCTCATTCAATGATGAGACAGCACTACTTCCTCAGATTATACCAACAACAGCCGTCATCATCCCATGTCCATAGCCCTGAGGATAGTCTCAGTTAATTGTTGAATCAAACTACATTTGGCCTCACTGGGAACTTTCCTAGTTTTGCTCTATGCAACCAAACAGAACAACCCTAATCCTAGCATATACTGTAATATACCTACTGTATTCCATCACTACCTCCTTCAAGTCTTTGCAGTCTCGACACTAACTATCCCAAGTTCCTGCACTGACCCACGTGATGTGACCAAACCGGTCGCCCTCCTCTGGACACGGCCCAGTCTACACCATTTCATCTAAGGAGGTGCCACCACCTCAACTGGAGAACAGTTTTTTTTAAAAATCATGATTTAATTAATAAAATTAGACTATAAGAATTAGGACTATAATTAATTAAAATAGACTATAAGAAGCAATGAAATCAAGAACTTCGCGAAGAAAGCCGGAGGGATGTGGAAAGAGTGCCAAGCCCCAGAGTCAGGAAGATGTGAGTTTAAATCTGACCTCAGATACTTACTGGCTGTAGGATCCTGGCCAAATCACTAGACCTCGTCTGCCTCAATTTCCTCATCTGTAAATGGGGATGCACAAGTTTTGGTACATGAATGTAATGGAATACTACTGTGCTGTAAAGAAACGATGAATAGGTGGATTTCAAAGAAACCTGGAAGGACTTACATGAACTAATACTGAGTGAGATGAGCAGAACCAGGAGAACATTGTACACATTATCAACAACATTACGTGTTGATCAACTGTGATAGACTTGACTCTTCTCAGCAATACAATGGTCCAAGATAGTTCCAAAGGACTCATGATGGAAAATGCTCTCCAAACCAGTAAAAAAAAAAGAACATGTGGCATCTAGATGCAGATTGAACCATACTATTCTTTTTTTTTCTTTTTTGAGGTTTTTTCCTCTTTGCTCTGATTCTTCTTTCCAGCATGACTAATGCAGAAATGTTAATGTCATTGTACATATATAACTTATATCAGATTGCTTGCTGTCTTGGGGAGGGCGAGGGAAGGGAGGGAGGGATAAAAATTTGAAACAAGCAATCTTTTTTTTTTTTTTAGTGAAGCAATTGGGGTTAAGTGACTTGCCCAGGGTCACACAGCTAGTAAGTGTTAAGTGTCTGAGGCCAGATTTGAACTCAGGTACTCCTGATTCCAGGGCCGGTGCTCTATCCACAGCGCCACCTAGATGCCCCAACAAGAAATCTTATAAAAACAAATGTTGAAACTATTTCTACATGTAACTGGAAAATAATAAAATATTTTTATGGGGGTAAAAAAAAGATGAATTCTAGGCTTGTTTTATCGCTTGGTGTTTACTTTTTCAATTCTGGTTTTTACTCTTATTAGTAGTGCCAGATATACAAATGGTCCAATAGAAAAGAAACATGCTAACGGAATTTTCAATCTAGTACAAATATTTGAATTGTTTGGACAGCTCTGAGGAGAAATGAGATAAATTGGGGACAACCACATGTCTTTTTCAGAAATGATTTTTTTTATTTGCAATTATTCATCCTTTCAGATGATAGGGAAAAATACAATTGACTATATTAAAGACACCAACCACAGTACCATATAAGGCAGATATTCTCTAAACATATTCAATTACCTGGCTGCACCTGCCTGCGTGGAGGGTGGGGGAAGAGAAAGAGAGAGAAGAGTGGCAGGGGAAATATGCACTTGTATGTATACACACACACACACACACACTCAATGGCAGCAACATAAGCCAAAAGATAAGCCAGAGACAAAAGGAATCCAGTGGCAAAGGGTTTCTCCCCTCCACGAACTCTACAAAAATATGGAATTTTGGATGATTCATCTTGCTAGCACTGTGCTGTACTTGCCCATTAGAAACTACAGCACCTGAAATCTCAGAAGAGACCTCAGGACAAAGAAGATCAAAGATTTCAATAACCCAAAAGTCAGAGAATATCAGAAAACAGAAAGAACAAAACGTCAGAACTAGCACAGACCTTAGAGGTGATTTAATTTAATCCTTTCATTTTAATGGTAAGGAAACTGAGTCTCTGGAAAGTTAATGATTTGCCCGAGGTCACATAACTAATGGGTGGCAGAGCCCAATTTTTTTATCTGTTGTTTTCAAATGTTCACTCATTTTTTTAAAAGATATCTCAACTAAGTAGCAAGTCAAAATCTAGCTCTCTCATTAAAGAGGGACAGCTAGAAGACACAGTGGACAGAATCCTAGAACTGGAGTCAAGACATAAGATCAAACCCAACCTTACACACTTTACTTGCAGTGTGACACTGAGCAAATCACTTAACTTGTCTGCCTATGTTTTCTCATTTGTAAAATGGGAATAAATTGTAGCACCTTACCCTCCCAGATCTGTTGGAAGAATTTTGCAAACCTTAAAGTACTATATAAAGACTAGTTATTATTATTAGCTTGATAAGACCTAGGTTCAAGACCTAGCTTTAACTCTTACTCCCTACTACCAATAAGGTTGTAGCTATCATTTTATGTTTTTTTAAAATGAGAATCATAAAATCACAGAACCTTAATACCTCATGAGGTTCAATTGTTGTAAAAAGGCTCTTTGTAAATTATAGAAGGCTAGAGAAATGTGATTGCCATGGACAGAGAGGAAGAAAAAGGGAGAATGATGATGTTAATAATGACAATTCACTAATATAGTGCTTTAAGCTTTCTTCATAAGACATGTTTGAGGTAGGCCATGCAACTATTATCTGAATTGTATAACTCAGGAAATTAAGGCTCAGAAAGCCTGCAGTCACAGAGCTAGTGTCAGATCTAAGATACAAACCCAGGTCTATTGACTCCAAAATCAGCACTATGGAAATTATAAGAAAGCAATTTTCAGCTCAATTTTTGCTTAGCATTTCCTAACAATTAAAGCTGTCCAATAAATGAATGGGTTGCATAGCAAAGTCATGCACAGAACTCTCTGTCATGGAGAAACTGCTCCCTTCTGCAAAAGAAGCCTTTTGGGCTTAACCACAGCAAATGAATTCATGCAGAGGGGCTTCCGCTTAACAGTTGGCATTATTTTTAGAAGGGTCTTATTTGACAGAACTGGGAACGTTAGCTTAGCAAAGGGAAGACTCAGGGGGCACATGAAAGCAGATTTCAAATATCTGAAGACTTGTTATAGGGAAATATTAATTCATTTGACTCTCCTGGCCCCAGAACACAAAACTAGGACCCATGAGCAGAAATTACAAAGAAATTTTTCTTAACAATCAGAGCAATTCAAAATTTCCTTAACAATCAGAGCAATTCAAAAATAAAAAATAATGGTTGCCCCTCATGAGATGTCTCTGAGCAGAGCCTGGATGCCTCCATGTCAAGATGACAATTCAAGTACATGCAGGTCTAAGTGACCTGCAGTCCCTTCGTGGTTCTGATATTCCAACATTCTATGCACTAGGGTGTCTTCTGACCATTTCTCTCCATTCATACAATTATCAGCCTAGTTCAAACGCTCATAACCTCTTGCCTCTGCCTCAAAAGACTCTGATCATTCCAATCTATCCTACACAGGAACCAAATTAATTTTCCTTAAGCACAGATAGACCATGTGACTCCTCTACTCAACCAATTGCAGTAGCTTCATATTACCTCTATTTAAAGTCCTTCACAATCTAACCCCCAAATGATCTTTTCAGTTTGAATATGCATTACTCCTCCCTCTTGACTTCAGCCATCCAGTCAATTTGGTCTTCCCTGTTACTCACACATTAAGCTCCATCTCCTGTCCCTGTGTCTTTGTAATGGTCATCCCTCATGTTGGGAATGTACTCACTCTTTGCCTAACCCTCACAGACTCTCTTCCTTTATGATGCAACTAAGGCACCATCTTCTGCATGAAATCGTTCCTCTCCCCAACTACTCATGTCTTCCTTCCCAAGATACCTTCTTTTTAACTGCTTTATATTGATTCAGAGTTTATTAAGTTTCCATTTATATTATTATATTTACTTGTTATGGCCCCCATTAAAATGTAACCTCACTGGAAACCATTTCACTCACTGTACTTCCATGTTTGGCACCTAGCGGAGGGCCTGGTACATGTAAGTGCTTACTAAATATTGGTTGGTTTATTTATTGCAACATATAGGTGATTTTCCTCCTCCTGGGCTGCCAAGAACAGAACTGAGGCCACAAAATCATTTGAAAATGACACCAGTGATTCATTCCACTGGGGGTCATGGAAAAGTCAGATATTATACCAGAGTCAAGGGTTCTCAAAGAATGGACAGGGGAAGGGAGGAAAAGAAAAGAGACATTTTCTGCTCCTGCTCCATCAAACCTTTCCCCAAGATATTTCATCAGGTCATTTTACTCAGCATGTTAGAGAGCCATGATAACAAGTTCTAAAATACTCCTAAGAATAATACACACCCAGGGCCGCTAGGTGGCGCAGTGGATGGAGCACTGGCCCTGGAGTCAGGAGGACCTGAGTTCAAATCCGACCTCAGACACTTCACATTTACTAGCTGTGTGACCCTGGCCAAGTCACTTAACCCTAAAACACAAACAAACAAAAACAAAAACAAAACAGAATAATACACAGTCACACCAGCCAAAGAGAACTTAACAGGGGCCCTGAACAGAAGTGCAAAATGTCAAAAAGGACCAAGAGATTATATGATCCCATGTCCTTCCTTAAAGCAAATAAGACATTAGATCCCGTTCCTTCCCTTTAATCATGAGGAAACTGAGGCCAAAAGAAGTAAAACTTGCCTTATTTATCGCACAATAGGTGGCCCAAATGTTTACATATAAACTTGTGGGAAGAAATGCCATAAATAATCCTTGGCTACACACTCATGAGAAGGAAACATCATTGAAGTACCATGAATTAGATCAGAATTTGCTCCCCACATGCAAGAAAGTACATCTCAGAGCTTCATTTAACCACATTCAAAGGTTTATTTATTGAACAAACATTTAAGTGAAAGGTACATACACCATAACTGGCACTAGGAAAGACACCAAGGTAAACGATATGGGGGCCTTATCCTCAAGGAACTTAGTAAAGTAGAAAATAAATGAATCATGATTTTAAAATTTCTCATATTCATTATATATTCTGAATATGAGATAAGGTATGAGGTAAGCCATCCCAATATTATTGCTTCTATTTTGCAGATAAAGAGACCAAGGCTCAAAGATGAGCCAGGAATTCTCAAAGCCAAGACTACAAACCATTTCTTCTATCCCCAAATCTTCCTGATACACCACATTATCTATTCACCACCATCATATTTTCCAGAACACTTACCAGGTGCAACCGTATCTCATGAAATGGGGGTATTTTCTGCTGCCATTGTAGGGGAAAAGATCATTTAAAAAAAAAAGAAAGAACTTTTAAAAATTACTAAAGCAGGGGCAGCTAGGTGGCACAGTGGATAAAGCACTGGCCCTGGATTCAGCAGGGCTTGAGTTCAAATCCATCCTCAGACACTTGACACTTACTAGCTGTGTGACCCTTAACCCACATTGCCCTGTGCAAAAAAAAAAAAAAAATTACTAAAGCTCTAATTGTTCTAAGATTTAGAACTGGAAGAAACCTTGGAGAACATTTCGCTACATCATTTTGGTTCTCTTTTTTTTGTGTGTGTGAGGCAATTGAGATTAAGTGATTTGCCTAGGGTCACACAGCTAGTAACTGTTAATTGTCTGAGGTCGGATTTGAACTCAGGTCCTCCTGAATCTAGGGCCAGTGCTCTATCCACTGCGCCACCTAGCCACCCTGCTACATCATTTTAAAGAGGACAAAATCAGAAACCCAGAGAATCAAAAGTCATGGGGAAAGTAAACGAGAATCAAGATTCAAACCCCAGTAGTCTGACTTCAAATATATCTCTGCATTATAATTCAATACTTAAAGAAACTATTTCTGTCTACATTTTATTGAAAGAGAACAGATGTTTCTGTGGCTGGGGGAAAAAAAATCACTACCCAGTAGGGCCAGGCTGTAAGCTAGAAATTACAAACATTATGGGGATGCAAGGAGGAGAAGGGAACCAATATTAAACACCTACTATGTGACACATACTATGCAAAGGGCTTTACACATCATTTGATCCTCAAAATAAACCTGGGGCTTAGGTGCTACTATTAGCCTCTTTTTACAGTTGAGGAAACTCAGGCAGACTACAGTTAAATGACTTGCCCATGGTTATGCAGCCAATCTCTAAGACCATATTTGCACTCAACTCACTGCCTAGTGGTCCTATTGTTCATTTTATTTTTACGGTGAAAGCAAAGCTTCCCTATCTTTGAAGAGGCAAAGACAATAAGCGTGGTCCCTAGGATTCCGTTATACAGGATAAGCTGCCTCCCTCTACTAATGCAGGCCAGCACCTTTTCTACAGTTAGAGACTGCATCTAAAAGGCTAAGTGATATTGTCAAGGATCAGACAGCCAGCATGTGTCACAGGCAAGGCTTAACCCTGTAGCTTCCTGATTTCAAGGCCAAATCCCTATGGATCACGCCAAACTCATGGTCACCGTTTTTAGGAAGGAAAAGCAGAAAAGTAAATGATCTCCAGGCGACGGGGGAAAAAAAAGAAGCCCACAATAAAAGGCTGATTACAGGTAATTATGAAGAAAAAACATTGTTACAAACTGATTTTTGAGATGCATAAATTATTTCAAGTGTTCTGTGTAGCACAATCACAGCATCAAGGCAAGGAATATTTTACTCTGAGGACAGATAATGCAATATTGGACTTACTCCAGCAAAACACAAGCACCGCCCTTTCCAAGCTGGGAGAGGAGGAAAGAGACTGCTCAGAAAAAATCCAATATTCAGAAAATATGGAGGGGCAAAACCTTATTGCACTCAAAGGTACTATCATTTTGTTTTACATCTAGACAGAGGCTGCCCAGCATTAGGCATGAATTAAGAATACCCTGCATTTTTTTTTTTAAGTAATGGGTTCTTAAAAGTTGAGATTCATTATCAGTGGCATTTGGCAGAGAATCTCAGAATGATAATTGGTCTTTAAGTTCCCTTCTAGGCCCCAATTCAAATTCCCTTATTTTACAAAGGAAGAAACTGAGGCTCAGTAAGAAAAAATTATTGCCCAAGATGATACTGATTGGGTGGGAGAGCCAAAACTAGAATACAAGTTTCTTACTTTCAAACACCTCAATAATAAACCCAAGACAAATGGTTGGTCCTGATCTTGCCTAGGACAAGAAAAAATAGCAGCCAGATAACATTAGAATATAGACGCAGCTTGAAAAGAAATCAAGCCATGCTTCAAAGAAACCACACAAGGAACACATAAGAAATTAAGTAACAACAAAATATAAATGCTATCCTTCAAATAAATGAAATCTTCCAACTTCAGGAACTAGGGGCATGTATTATTAACTCTGAAAAAAAATGAGAGAAAGGCCACCCATCTAGTAGTAAACATGGTTGGGACTAGACCAACTCTAGTGAAACTGCCCCTCTGCTTGAGTGGCTTAGTGGACAGATAGCCAGACTTGAAAACAACAAGTCAATTAACTTTTATTTAGGCCCACTACATACCAGGCACTGTGCTAAGGGCCAGGGGGAGGGGAGAGGAGGGTAAGAGGCAAAGACAGTCGTTGTCATCAAGGAGGACACATTCTAATGGGAGAGACAATACATAAATATGTGCAAATAAGCTCTATACCAGATAAATAGGAAATAGTTAAAAGAGAGAAGACACACTATAATGAAGAGGGGTTCTGTGGAAGATGGCATTTTAGTGAGAACCTAAAGGCAGGGAAACCAGGTGGCAGAGGTGAGAAGGGAAAGCATTCTAGAGAGGGGCGGGGGGCAGAGCCAAAAGAAATCTCTGAATCCAAGAGATGGAAAAACTTGCTCAAGGAACAACAAAGAAGCCACTATCACTGGATCGAATAGTGAGGTCTAAGAAGACTGGAAAAGTAGGAGGGAACTACATTAGATACCACTAGCTGGGAGACCCTGGGCAAGCCACCTGCCCCTCTCAATGCTCCATCAAGTGAAGAAGACGTTGCTATGTGAATTTTTCAGAAGGACTTTTCTCACCAGCTAATGACCAATGAAATCACAAGTCCAGTTCCTATGTGTATCCCATCATGTATCATTTCACACTTACAAAGCTCTACAAAGTTTTCAAAGCACTTTTCCTCATAACACACCTTTTCAAGGCAATTAACTACAAGAGTATTATCTGCTTTACAAATGGAAGAAACAGGGGCAGCTAGGTGGCGCAGTGGTTAAAGCACCGCCTCTGGAGTCAGGAGGACCTGAGTTCAAATCCGGCCTCAGACACTTAACACTTACTAGCTGTGTGACCCTGGGCAAGTCACTTAACCCCAACTGCCTCACTAAAAAAAAACAAACAAATGGAAGAAACCTAAAACTTGCCCAAAGTCTCACAATTAGCATCATTTGGGATTTGAACTCCAAGTTCACTCGGACCACTACGCCACATGGTTTCTATAATGTTTACTTCCAGTCGGAAGCAGTCACATGACCTAGGCCTGTTTATTCATTTGTCAAATGAAAGACCAAGATTTGATGATCTCTAAGGTCCCTTCCAATGACAATTTATATTTGTTTGTTCAAAAAAACTCCTTGTTTTAAATCCCTTCCAGTTATAACATTCTATGTTTAAAAGTCCATTCCATTTCCAACAGTATGTTTTCTATTTTCTGCCTCTAGTCTCTCCTTTCTCCAACCCATTCTCCACACAGCTGCCAAAATAATCTTCCTAATGAAGAAATCTGACCATGCCATGCCTCTGCTCAAAAATCCTCAATGACTCCCTACTGCTTATTGGACAAAACAGTAATGCCTACTGGAATTCTCTTCCTTCAGCTACTTCCTCTCCACAGAGCTGTTCTAAATCATCATCCCTAAGTAAAAATGATCTTTCTCTCCTCAAATTCTCATAGTACTTTACATAGACCTATCCTTTGCTCTTAACACATTCTACCCTGGATCACACTAATCTGTATACATGCCACACCCACTTTTACAGTTATAAGCCCTTTGAGACCAGAACTTTAGCATGGGCCTTTGCACATAGTAACAACATAATAAATTTTGAATGGATTGCATTCTACATTCCAAAGTCCCTTTGAGCACTAATGCTCTATATGAATCAAGGATTCCAGTCTTTAAACAATTGTTGGTTGAGTAACAAATGTTTTTTACTCTAAAAGGAATCAGATTTGAAGGGTAAAACCCATTAGGATCAATTTATTCTACAAACAAGAATCTTTATTCTAGAACTAAGTTAAAAAACAAGGGGCAGCAAGGTGGCGCAGGGGATAGAGCACCAGCCCTTTATTCAGGAGGACCTGAGTTCAAATTTGACCTCAGACACTTGACACTTTCTAGCTGTGTGACCCTGGGCAAATCACTTAACCCTCATTGCCCCTCGCCAAAAAAAAAAATAATCTTTCACTTACACACACTCTCAAGGATTCAACGTTGGCTCTCATTAATGCTATTTCATTGAGATTCACATTTCTAAAATGTCTTACTGATATCACTATTCTTATTGGAAGTTCACTGATTAAGTGAATTATAAAGTCACATTAATGAATCGTCCTTTTGAAAAAGTGATTTGTACCATCAAATTCATTTACCCCCTTGGGGATAATGAGGCATACATGGAAGCCAATGCAAGTATCATCCCAGAGGTTACATATACATACATTCATGTCTCTCAAAGGAATAAGAAATCACAAACTCTCTTGCTTAGGCTGGCCAAAGGCCCAAGTCATACAATACTACAAGATGCCAATCAGCCCAGGGAAACTCTGCATCCTATTAAAATTGAAGAGTGGCACATTCCCAGCAGAAGGCACCATCTGCTCACACCAATCCACTTTCATCTCAAGTCATGCAGTGTTAACAGTAGGGCCTGTTATCAGCAGTGAAAATTAGTGTCCTGATTTAATATAACGTCTCAAAGACTCCATGCCTTCAGTAGCTATGCTAAATATGGTAAGAGGTGAAATAAGTATAAGTCAATACCTTAAGGATATGTGATTTCATCAGCCTGGGTACTGCTGCCAAGAGTCTTGTCAGGACCCCAATGCAGGGTCACAATCTCTCTCTCTCTGGGGTAATGAGGGTTAAGTGACTTGCCCAGGGTCACACAACTAGAAAGTGTCAAGTGTTTGAGGCTGGATTTGAACTCAGGTCCTCCTGAATCCAGGGCTGGTGCTTTGTCTACTGTGCCACCTAGCTGTCCCCAATCCCTCTTTTTTTTTTTTTGAGGCAACTGGGGTTAAGTGACTTGCCCAGGGTCACACAGCTAGTAAATGTTAAGTGTCTGAGGCCGGATTTGAACTCAGGTCCTCCTGAATCCAGGGCCAGTGCTCTATCCACTGTGCCACCTAGCTGCCCCTCCTCTCTATCTTAATAGAACATCTATACAAAAAATTCAGGCTGGCACTGAAAGCCTCTATGAACTTAGCTCAGTTCCTAGTCCTCAGGAATTAAAGCCTTTCTCACTTGAACTCTGCCAAGAACCTCAAGGAGCTCAGTTTTCAGGATTCTCAGCCTAGAATCAAGAAGCACTGAATTCAAAACCATCCTCAACCATGTACTAGCTGTGTGATCTTAGGGGTATGAAAAGGCACCCAATAAGGTTGTTGTGAAGAGCAAATGAGATATTTGTAATACTGAGCACAGTACCTGGAGCACATAAAATATGCCATGTATTATCCCACTGCTGCCTCCACCACTATCATCATAATTATTGTTGAAAATCCAAAGTCAACTCCATACCACAGAGAAATACAGAAGAACCTTGGAAATGCTTTAATAATATCAGTAATAAAGACAGCTGCATCCATTTCTGTAGCACTTTGAAGTTTGACAAGAATACTTTCTTCACAACCCTTTGGGATACATAGTGAAAATAATATTATGCAAGTTTACAGGTTAGGAAACTGAGGCTTTTTATGACTCGTGTGAAGGACAACAAATAAGGAAAGGAAGAAAATCAACAAAGAGATAAGTTCATTGTTCAGGGCAGAAGATAAAGGAAAGAAGTAAATCTACTCATCTCTTGTTATCTTCTTTCTCTGCCAAGGATAATGAACTTTATAATGGATTCAAAGACTTCAGTTAGTCTGCAAGTTTTATGAAGCACATACTATGCGGCAGGCACTGTACTAAACACTAGGGATGTAGAAAAGGCAAAAGATATTCCCTGATCTTAAAGAGCTCAGTCCAATAAGGAGACAATATGTAGAAACAAGATATATGCAAAATAAATTGGGGCAGTCTCAGAGGGAAGGCACTAAGATTAAGGACATCTGGGAAAGGTGTCTTGCAGAAGGTAAAATTGTAGCGGACTTAAGGGAAGCCAGGGAAGCTAGCAGACAGAGACAGAGAGGGAGGGGCCTTCCAAGCATGAGACACAGCCGGTGAAAATGCCCACGCAGGAGACCGAGACCATATGCAAGGAACAGGAAGGAGAGCAGCAATGAGGTAGGAAGAGACCAGGTAACAGCAGGCTTTAAAAGCTAAACAGATGATTTTACATTAGATCCTGGAGGCAATAGTGAGGTACAGAAGCTGACTGAACAGACAACATAGTGAGACTTTCTCTTTAGAAAGATCAATTTGACCGCTCAGTGGAGGATGAATTGGAGTGAGGAGGCACTGGAGGGAGGCTGACCCAGAAGCAGCTATTGCAGTAGTCCAAGCAGGAGGTGATAAAGACCTGTGCCCAGGTGGTGGCAGAGTCAGAGGAGAGCAGGGGGCATTTAGAAGCAATGTTACAGAGGCAGTAACAATAGGATTTGGCAACAAACTAGATATAGGAGTGAAAGTGGGAAAAGTCAAGGATGACACCTAAGTTTGACTAGAAGGACAGGGTACCCCTTCAAGCTAATAGGGAAATAAGGAAGAGGGAAGAAAATAATGAGTTCAATTTTGGACATGTTGAGTTTTAGACATCTGTGACACATCAAATTCAAGATGCCCAATAGGAAGTTGGAGATGCAAGACTACAAATCAGGAGACAGGTGAGGGGTTAGACAAATAAATCTGAGCCTTCCTGGGAAAGAAGGTATCTTTACAATGAGAGCGCTAAAGGGAAGGGGAACAGAGCAGACAGAAGAGGGTGGAAAGCTGCACAAGTTACTACAAATGATGAGGTTTTGGATTTTTCCTACCCACCCCCACCCAACACCACCACCACCCCCATCCCACCCTGTTCTTCTGATTGGAAACAGTAAAGTAGGATAACATCAGCCAAGCGGAACCTTCATTTTAAAACAGAGATACATCATCTTTACAGTATTTGCTTTAGAGTACTTGAAAAAAGGCAAGCCTGTTCTCTTCAAATATCCATAAAAAGCATCTTTTGTCAAAAGAATTCATTAAGGGTCACCCTGTTTCCTGTAGGCAGGATTCCATTCCAAATTCTACCTTATCTTCAATGTTCCTGGAGAAGCATCTCACTAGCTAAAGGTTCCACTATATCCAGATGCCCAATAGCTATCTCCCCCTTCACATCTTCCGTGGGGCTGGGGGGGGGGGGGGAGAGGCAGGGGACACATCAGGGTATCTGTAGCACTATTAACTTGTTTTGAAAGCTATCCCTGTGGTTTCCATGTTATATACTTTATCCCACTGTTGGGGCTTGCCCAGTTTAGAGGCACCCACTCAGGGCTTGGCTGAAAGCACGCTGTGCAGGTGCAACATGAGAGTAGAGTTAACTGGGCTTGTGGTAGGGGAGAAGGAAAGGGAAGATAGGGAGGGAGGGAATGGGAGTGGGGAGGGAGGGAGAGAGAGAATGAAAAAAAGAGATTAAGAGACTGAACCACAGCATGCTAGGAACTAGAAGTGGTCTTAGATACCACATCCCACAGTGGCAAATAACCCCAAATATTACTCACTACAAAGTCCAACCTGAACAGGAATCCCCTCTATGATATCCCACAAGAAGACCTCACTGCCTCCCAGGATAGCACATTCCAACCCTTTTCCATTATGTGGAAATGTGAAGGCCAAAGAGTAAATTAAGTGACTCATCCTAGGTCATGCCAGAGGTTAAGTTTGTATATAAGAGTCAAGAATCGAATCAGGCAGGTCTTCTAACTGTTCAGTCCAGTGGATCCCACCTCCACCATGCTGTCAGAAGTAGGGTTAAGGCAAGGGTAGGGCATAGCTAAGCTAGACAAGGAGATGTCTATTTCAGGAAGGACATGCATAAACACTTAAGGGCAGGATGGGGTGAGTCAGAGGCTGAGGACAGTTAGTCTGTGCCCCTGCCTGAACAACGAGTACAAGGCAGGGTGTAGGAGGAAAGGAGGCTGTGACTGTATCTGAAAACAACCTATGTAGGAACATGCAAACATCCACAAATCCTGTGCTGCACTTCATTTACATAGGTGTGGTACACGGCTGACCTCTTAATAAAATCTTAATACAGACCACTTTGAGATTCTCAGCTACAAGAGGGCAGGCAGGTCTTCTATACAGTTTATGATTTCACTTCAGTGTGGTCACTCAAATAAGTAATCAGTGATAGATAACACTTCCTACTTGTGTTCAAACCAGGTAGCACACATTTATTCACTGTCTGTAGTTATCATAGAAAGTGCACTGCACTAGTTCTGCTAACTAGCTGTGTGACCTCTGGCAAGCAAATGACTCTACATTTGCTCATTTGTAAAATGAAAGAGCTAGATTAGATGGACCTGTCTATAATTTTAATCTTAACAAGTCTTCAGATCTCAGAGCTTCCAAGATAAGTATCAGTGAGGTAGATGAGGAAACAACCTATTTCTTCATTTGTTAAATAAAGGGACTAGATTAGATGGATTTGTGTATAATGTTAACACTGATGACCTCAGACCTCAGGGCTTCCCACTTGAGTGTCAACGACACTGGGAAACTGGGATGGAAGCTAGCTGGGAGAAAGCTAGTGGATGACTTAGATCAAATATCATAAATCTAAAATCAATTTATTTTGTATGTGTACATATACATTTTCTATGTCTCACCCTATAGAAATATACACTTCTTGAAGCCAAGGATTGTTTCATTTTGTCTTTGTGTCCCCAACATCTAGTATAGAGTCTACTATATAATAGGCACTCAATGGAATTATTGATCCGGAAAAGATGCTCACAGATCCCCTTATTGTACCCGCTCGTCTTACAAATGAGAAAGACCCAGAGAAAGGAAATCATCTGCCCATGGTCACACAGTAGTAAAAAGAAGAACCAAGGTTCAAACAGAGATCTATTCACTCTAAATCTAGTCTCATGGGCTTGGGATATTCATTAAGATTTTTCCTGCTCAAGAGTTCCACCTAGTTATCAGAGTTATTTCTCCACTGAACTAGATGGTGCTTGGTGAAAAGGGACTATAGTGTCATTGTGCTCTTTTGAATCTTAACCCCAGTGCTAGGCACAAAGCAGGCACTCAATCATTTGTTGGTTGGCAAGGATCCAAGGTAACCAGAATCTTCAAATCCAATGTCAAAATGAGGATTTTGACTCATACAGCTATGTTCCTTTGGGGTCACAAATCAAAAGAAATATGTAGAATAATAAAGAATGGGATACTTCTCTTCCTGATAGATCATGAAATACTAGAAAGGAATAACAGAGCAGGAACCAAAAGACCTTGGTTCAAGTCTCAGCTCTGCCACTAACTTTGCGACTTTGAACATATGTTTTATACCTTTGGGCTTCAAGTCTCCTCACCTGGAAAATTAGGACGGATAGAAAGTAAAGTCTTTCCCAGTTCTATTACTTATGTTCCAAAGATGCTTCTAGCTCTGATGCTTTATATGCGCTGTAAGTCCCCTTATAACTCAAACATTCTGTGATTCTGATTGAACTAAAGGATAAGTAAATGGCAGAGCAAGAAACTAATACTCATTTAAATCATACTTCTCTCTCCCTTAGTAGTGCTCCATAGGATCATTCTTAATTCATTCAGTATTACATTGAGGGAAAATGGTAACATCAGTCGCCAGTTACGAGCAGCCTAGAGAGTGAAGAAAACCACTTTCCTAATATGTTTGGGATCTTTCATCTCCATTTCTATCAGAAAGAACATGAAGGGAGGGATCATCAGTGAATTGAACCAAGAGGTGCCAAGGGAAAAACAACATTCTGCTGTGAGCAGCCATCTCAGGTCCAGAACTAGCCTCCAGGAAAGTCATTTTCATTTCTTCCTATCTTGAATACCCCATCTCTAAAATGGGAAATTACATAAACTACAGTTTTGGGGGGGAAAAAAATCACTGACAGATCTAGGGATGGTGCCCAGCAAGTATCAGTGACCCCCCCCAAAAGCCTTTGTAGGCTTTGCAACTGATAACATAGGACAGACACAGGCATTTCAGTCAGGCTATGGGATTCATAGCCTGGCAAATTCTGAAAAAATTCCATAGCTCCTACACAGGCACTGACAGACCGAGAACCAGATTGCAGACAGCTGCAGCTCATCACGGCTTAGAACGTTTACAAGCATTTGTCATAAAGTTCCCTTAGCCAAGAGGGAATTTAAAAGGCCACATAATTCCAGAAGCCTCTGCCTCCTGTTAACAGAGCAAATGCTTTCAGGAAGTTCCCCTAAAATCCAAGGGGTATGATTAGGAGGCAGAAGAACCCCCCAGTCAGAGAGTTTGAGTCCTAACTCTGCAAATGATCCCTAGTGGGATCATAAATAAATCCCTTCACCTCTCCCCAATCCTCAGTTTCTTCATCTGTAAAACAGAGAGGCAACATGGCATTCTGGACAAAAAGCAGGCCTAAATCAGGAAAAACTGGTTCAAGTCTCTCCTCTAAAACATTCTGGTTGTGTCATCCTGAGAAAGTCACTTAACCTCTTTGAGAGTCAGCTACTTCATCTGTAAATTAGAGACAATAATACTTGCAATTTGTACACCTCAGAACTCCTGTGAAGGAAGCACTGACAAAAGCAGCCTGCCTGCTTCAGAACTTGGTGGAGAAGTTTGGGTGCCAGGTGTATTTCTACCTGCCCTAAAAAAGAGGGGGGGGGGGTGGCTAGCTGTTCTAAGACCTAGGAAGGTTGATCATTACTACTATATGATCTTTAACAGAGTAATGAGTGTCTTTGCAATGCTAATAGAAAATTGTAACTCTCACTATTAAAAAGTCAACTGTAAATAGAATAATTTTTAATTTAGTTTTGGTCTCCTTCCTTTATTCTATATTTTTGTTGCTGTTTGTTAATAATGAATTAACCATTTCACTATTTTGAAATTATTTTAGAAGTAGAACAAGGGAGCTGAATAAAAGAATAGAAATGAGAAGACATAGGATGCAATTGGGGCACCCTAACCTGACCTATTTAAATATTTAAAAGATCTTGTTTAAATAAGCTGTTGATACCAAAAAAATGGGAAATGGATAAAAGAACAGACATGGACACAAATTATCACCATTTCCTCAGGAAATTTAAACAATCTAAATCTATTAGCAAAGCAAGTAGACCAAGACAGCCTAGAAATTGCCTCAGACAGCAAATATTCCATACCTTTGCCAAGCAGAGAGATAAGGCAAACAGGGCATCACTGGTTTAAAAAATGGATTATAGTGGAAGATTATGAGCACTACCACCTCATAAACATCAAGAAGTAATGGCAGGGGGCAGCTAGGTGGCG
This sequence comes from Dromiciops gliroides, assembly GCF_019393635.1. Classification (NCBI taxonomy): domain Eukaryota; kingdom Metazoa; phylum Chordata; class Mammalia; order Microbiotheria; family Microbiotheriidae; genus Dromiciops; species Dromiciops gliroides. The sequence continues at coordinate 212,252,397 of NC_057862.1, forward strand.
CAGTGGATAGAGCACCAGCCCTGGAGTCAGGAGTACCTGAGTTCAAATTGGCCTCAGACACTTAACACTTACTAGCTGTGTGACCTTGGGCAAGTCACTTAACCCCAATTGCCTCACTTAAAAAAAAAAAGAAGTAATGGCAGGAAGAAATAAGCTTACAAATAATTTGGCAAGAAGACAACTAAATGATATTCAAAGCCATTTAAAAATAAAAACTCTGAAAAAGCCAACTAAAAAAATGGAAAAGATCTAGAAAGATTTATATAACAATTTTTCCCAGTTAATTATGGTAGAACCACCACATCTAAGACTTCAATAGCTCAATTCCTGATGAATATAAAAACAGCAGAATACCCTCTCCCACAAAAATGATAAGAGCAGCTAGACTCTGTATACACAGAGTAGATCTGTGCCAGAGGCAACATACTAAAGATATTGAGGAGTATCTCAAAGAGGAAAAGTACCATTACCATCACCACCACACCCCAAAAAATGGACTACCAGTAACTACCATCAACTACCAGCCCATGTTCCTACTTTTCCATCTCTACATTTTAATGAGAATCACTAACAAATACAATGAAGGTACACTGAGGAAGGCGCAGTGGATAGAGCACCAGCCCTGGAGTCAGGAGTACCTGAGTTCAAATCCAGCCTCAGACACTTGACACTTACTAGCTGTGTGACCCTAGGCAAGTCACTTAACCCTCATTGCCTCACAAACAACAACAACAACAACAACAACAACACAACAACAAAACAACCCCAGAAGGGTTATTTGAAGCTTTGGGGTAGCTAGGTGGTGCAGTGGATAGAGCACTGGCCCTAGAGTCAGGAGGACCTGAGTTCAAATCCAACCTCAGACATTTGACACTTACTAGCTGTGTGACCCCGGGCAAGTCACTTAAACCCAACTGCCTCACCAAAAAAAAAAAAAAAAGTACTAACTCCTTAAGGAATATTGTTTCCCCACCCTTATTAATATATAAATTCCCAGAAGACAGGAAATTCTGGTATTTTTGTATACCTAGCACAGTAGTATATAGTAGGTATTTGTTCAATGAATGAACAAGGTGTGTCCCTTGTATATGTTAAAAATCATGAGGGGCCGCTAGATGGAGCAGTGGTTAAAGCACTGGCCCTGGATTCAGGAGGACCTGAGTTCAAATCCGGCCTCAGACACTTGACACTTACTAGCTGTGTGACCCTGGGCAAGTCACTTAACCCCCATTGCCTGCAAAAAAAAAAAAAAAAATCATGCAAGAGTCCTTAAAGACACAAGAGAGGTAAGTTTTTTATTAATATAAAGGGAGGGATGAAACAAGAAGATAATGCTCACTAAAGGTGGTTGCCACCAATAAAGAGAATGTCCATTCTGCTGAGTCCAACCAGGAGAAGGCCCTCTGGATGGTAATATTCTCCAGATTCTCTTGTTGATAGATGTCTCTTAGAATTGATCTTACAACAACCCTTTAAGGTAAGCAGTTGACAGACATAAAGCCACTTGCCTACAGTTTATCAGCCGGCTCTTAAGTGGCTGAGTCAGGATGCAAACCCTGGCACAATGGCCCTCTCTCTCCAAAGGGACCTTGGAGTCAGAAGACATGGATACAAGCCCCTATCTTGTCACTTATTATATCGTGGGCTTAAACAAATCATTTCATCTCTCTAAGCCTCATCTGAAAATAGGACAGAACCTTCCAGCTCTAATATTCTTTGTTCTAAAGTCCCATCTAGTGCTAAAACCATAATCAGGACACCACACAGCCTTAATATAAAAATGTCCTAGCCTGTCCTCCTCCCATCTTTCATTAAAGACTGCTTTGAGGGCACTGGATAGATTAGAATCTGTTAAATAATTCATACTGCCTAGAAGAACATTTTCTAAATTCAACAGATCACTCCCTGAGCAAAACAATTACCTACATATTTATGTAACACTGGTCGCTGTCCTTCAGTGTTCTGACACTGGAATATATATTTGGGAATGTAACAATACAACAGTAGAGAAATATCCGTCACCCTAAACTTCAAGCCAAATGAATACCAGAGTGATTGGAGTCCATAAGGAGCCAAGTATTAAGACAGTGAAATCTTTATAGCCCCATAAATCCCTATGTCTCAGCAACTGCTGTCAATGATGCCCAGAGCAGCCAGATTATATAAACCCTCACATCACATTATATTCCAACCTCCAGTGGGATTTGTCAGAGGGCCTTGCTTTACATTCTCTGGTATTGGGAATCAAGGACATAACAAAGGAGAAACAATAAAATAAAATCCATGGTCAATTAGGATGGAGCTGTCTAAGTTCCATGCCTCCCCTCGATAAACTATCCAGAAGTACCTACTTCACTATTTCACAGTAGTCAGAGTGGAAGATTTAGAGTCAATAGAAGTGGGTTCAAATCCGAATTCTGTCACTTCCTGTGTAATCTCAAAACAAATCATTTAACCTACCCTAAGCCTCAGTTGCTTCAATTGGAAAATACTGAACCAGCTGACTACTAGCATTTGCCTAAATGACCTCAGAATTTTGTCTTTGGAGGGACCTCAAAGGTCTAGCCTATCCAAGAACCAAAGCAGGAACCATCTTTAAAACAATGTTCAAACTTCTTTCTTGAACACCTCTAGTGATGGTCAATTTGCTACCTCCCATTTCTATTCTGCATAGTTTGAAATTTGGGGAAGTTATGCCTCATTCTACATGGAAATCAGCTACATGGATTACTACTCTCAGCTACATGGAAAACTTTCGCCCACAGGCTTGAAGTCCTGCCTTCTAATAGCCCTTAGGATATTTGATGACTGCCATGAAGTCTTCCTATCTTCTTCAACCAAATTCATTTCAAGTCCTGTGGAACCACAGGTTCCAACTTCAAACCCGGGGGGTTCCACCAGTTTTTAAGACCCAGAGAAATATCAATGGAGCTGAATAAGCTCCCCAAGGTCATTCATTTCCTTTTCTGCTTTTGGAGCAAATTTTCCAAGCTTCTTTCAAAGTCCATCTAAACCTCCAGGCCCCCATCTAGCACAGAAGTAGAGAGCAACAACCCAAGACCAGTCATATCCAGAGATGACAGTCAAGGAAGTCGATCACTGAACTATCAGTTAAGGGAATCCTGGGAAGGATTTGCAAGAAAAAGTAGCTCATTTTAAGGCTACTTTACATACTGCTTTGGGGGAAGGGGGGGCGGGGGGGGGGGGGGGAAAGTAAGCAACATAATCTCTTGCTTTATATAATGAACAGACCTGGCCCTGAATAACTTTTGCCTTTTTCCAAAAAACAAATCCACCCCCAAAGACAAAGATCTCATACCAGGAAAGATATACAAAGGAATGTGAAACAAGCTTCAAAAGAAAAAGGACACAAGGACTTCTTGAGTCATTTCAGCCTTGTTGCAATAGGTACATGGCCTTCCCTGGGAACTACATTCCCTTGAGCGCATGTATTCCAGTAAATCACATGACTTATGGTCCTACATCACAGATGCTACTTCATAGCAAATCAGGGATGCGGGAGTGGTGTGTGGAGAAATCACCACAGTTTGGAATGGCAGGTACTGAGGAACTCAGAGCCCCATACCTAGTAATTTAGTCATTAGGTCTGGAACTGTCTAGAACTGAGCACTTAGAAAATGTCATGGCCAGAACTTGCCACAGACAATGTTGATGAAAAGATATGACAGCCATTCTATTCTCTGGGGCCAGCCTGCAGTTACGTCTCCCAGCTCTCCCAGACTGATGTGGGACATAGTAAAAACACCAAACTCCAGACATTATGAGTAAACAATTTAATTTCCTGAAGCTTCAAGGGTCAAAGCCATTCAAGTCCAAAAGAAATTTGAAAGAAACCAAGAAAATAAAAGGGGGGGGGGAAGAATTAACTCTCTAAGAACTTGCTATCAAGAATGGGAGATGATATGGGCAGGATGAATGCACTCTCACACTTGAGAGAAAGCTGTCCTTCATGACATTCAACTACATTAAAAAAAAAATTAATGGATTAACTCAAAAGCCCTCACAGGACAAGGACTCCACAGGCTAATGCACAGTATGTCCTTTAAACCAGTCTCTCCTTCTTCACCACATACTAAGGGTATCATTTCTTTCAAGTAAAAGAAAAGGGGGGGGGCGGCTAGGTGGCGAGGTGGATTAAGCACCAACCCTGGATTCAGGAGTACCTGAGTTCAAATCCGGCCGCAGACACTAGACACTTACTAGCTGTGTGACTCTGGGCAAGTCACTTAACCCCCATTGCCCCACAAAAAAAAAAAAAAGAAAGAAAGAAAGGGGATCTCCACTATCATTGATGTTTTTTTACATTTAAAGGAAATTAAATGAGTTTGGTATCTTGGAATAGTAAAATTATTCAATCAATAAACATTTATTAAGTGCCTACTATGTGCCAGGAATTATGCTAAGAACTTGTCCAAAATGAATAAATCCTCTGCAAACAGATGAGTACCCCAATGTCTGGTGGATGTTTTTGTTGGTTTTTTAGTCTAATTTTAAACAGTCATCAGTATAATCTGGGGTTGCTTTTCTTTTTTACCACAAACTGCTTTGTCAGAATGGTGAGGTCTACAGATTCAATATTTGTTTTGTTTTGTTTTTTGCGGAGCAATGAAGGTTAAGTGGCTTGCCCAGGGTCACACAGCTAATAAGTGTCAAGTGTCTGAGGCCACACTTGAACTCAGGTCCTCCTGAATCCCCACTGCACCACCTTGCTGCCCCAGAATGTTGTTAAATTTACAAAATACCTAATATTACACAGTGAACCAATTATATTGAAATACAATTATCAATTATTGGAAATTTGTTCCTGTACCCCCAGATTATGAATCCCTCGACTAACTAGTAAATGGCAGAAACTATAACAAAAAGAAATGAGGGGGCAGCTAGGTGGCACAGTGGATAGAGCACCGGCCCTGGATTCAGGAGGACCTGAGTTCAAATCCAGCCTCAGACACTTGACACTTACTAGCTGTGTGACCCTGGGCAAGTCACTTAACCCCCATTGCCCCGCCCAAAAAAATTTATTTAATTAATTAATTAAAAAGAATCAGAAAAATATATAATGAGTATTATATTAAACTACCCTGGGGTTCACAACACTTTTTTGTTATTGTTGTTGTTGTTGAAAGGGATTCTCAGAATAAAAAATGTTGGGAACCACTGCCTTAAGCCATTATCATTACTATTTCAGATGTTAATATTATTACCATTATTACTATTATTATCAATATTATAGGCTTACTGCACTATTAAGATGTCTCACCAATTAAGACTGGTCATTTACCTCCATGAAGTAGTTTGAGCAAGTTGACACCATTCACTATTTCACTTCTACCATTAACAGCTTAAGAGGGTACCAAAGACAGCATGAAGGTAAATGTCAGATCAGGCCCAAAGAATAATTATCAAATGTCAGATCAGAATTAGTGAAGTCTGAAGGACTTCAGTGTCTGATCCTGGCCTCATAGATAAACCAAGGAGGGAATTCTACACTGTTTCCCAAGTATGTTTCAATGACCACCCTCCCCGCTTCTCAACTGGTCCTCAAAAGGTAACTTCCATATTCATATTTATCTCTTGCCACCACTATACAATTCCAGCCCCTAAACTGGAAAGGAAACCCATTCAGGAGTTGTGCACTCTTTAGCAAATCACTTCCTTCTCTAGGTCTCAGTTTTTACATCTGTTAAATAAGTTGGACTAGATGATTTCCAAAAACATCCCTTTCTAAAAAGACTACTCTTGGGGGCAGCAGCTAGGTGTTACAGTGGATAAAGCACTGGCCCTGGATTCAGGAGGACCCGAGTTCAAATCGAGACTCAGACACTTGACACACCAGCTCTGTGACCCTGGGCGAGTCACTTAACCCTCACTGCCCTAACCCCCGCCTCCCGACCAAAAAAAACTACTCTTGAAACCTGAAGATCTAAGATTAAGTCACAGCTACAACACCTATAAACTCTGTGACCTGGGCCAAGTCAATTCACTGAATCTCAGTTTCCTCATCTGTAGAATGGCAATATTCCTCCCACAGGATTATTGTGAGGAAAATATACCAAGTGAGTTAATATTATTCTAAATATTTATTATACTCCTATGGTGGCTTTGAGAGGCCACTGCCTAGCACAATATAAGATCAATGAATATTTGTGGAATGAAGCAAAGGTACAACCACGCCGAGTTAGCCCAGGTAAGGAACATCCTGAAGCCAATGCCTAGAGCCTCCCTTGCCTTTCCCCTGGGCATGGATTGCTAGGTTTATTTTGCTACTTTACTTCCTGGTTCAAGAAAGAAAAAATAGCTTTCATGGACAAGCAGCCAGATCACAGAAAGTAGCATTGGATTTAGAGTCCAAGAACATGGGCCTGAATAACAGTTTTGCTACCTACTACCTTGTGATGTTTGGCAAACTACTTACTTCCTTCCCATCACTAGATCTGCTTTTTTCATCCAAAATATAGTGGATATGTAAGATCTCTCTATGGTCTAATTCTAGCTCTAAATTCAAGAGAACTGGACCAGTAATAATAGGGTGCAGTACTGGAGTCATGCACACTTCCTAAGAAATACCTTTTTTTTTTTTAATTTGGTGGGGCAATGGGGGTTAAGTGACTTGCCCAGGGTCACACAGCTAGTAAGTGTCAAGTGTCTGAGGCTGGATTTGAACTCAGGTCCTCCTGAATCCAGGGCCGGTGCTTTATCCACTGCGCCACCTAGCTGCCCCCCAAAATAACTTTTTTTATAAAGATAGAGAAACCTTTCTCCCAGACAATATAAGGCAAGGTGACCCAAAAAGTCTTAGGGTCACCTTTGGATAGAAATCCAAAGACCTTGGTTTGAGTCCCAATGACCAAATTAGGCAAACGCTAACTGCCTAACTTCCCTGAGGCTTAATTCCTACTTTTGTAAAATGGGGGTAATAATGCCTCACTACCATCAGGTACTACAGAGAGGCAAGACAGTACAATGGGGGGGGGGGCCCCCGCTGAGCTTACAGACAAAAGACCTGGGTTCAAGTCCTAGATCTCAAACTTATCAGCTTGTTGACCTTGATCTCATTTCTCAGTGGTATGAAAAAACTGTGGCTCAGTTTCTGCATCTGTAAATGGAGGGAATACCTAACCCACCGGTTATTATAAGAAAAATGCTTTTCAAACCTTAAAACACGATCAAAATGTGCACTTGAGGATTATTACTAGTTATTTTGGTAATCACAGTGGAAGTGTTAACAGTTCAAAACCTCCAATGGACCATAATCCATGATGGGCTGGGCAGCTCTACTTTTCAAATGACAGAGGGGTGCAATCTTCAAACCTCTGGCTAAACTCAAGTGGCTTGTTCCAGACCTGCCAGAGGCACTTATGGAGCACCAATGGTGTGACCATTAATCACTATTAGATAACTGGAGGGGAAGTGGGGGAGGGAAGACACCTAAAGCCATGTTCCTACCCTCAAGGAGTTTATAATCTTGTGAGAACATATGACTTTTTAGCCCTAAGACAGGAAGAAAACAAAACAGAATGCCATAAAGTGATAACCTGGAGGACAGAGATGATAAACACAACTCGAGGTGAAAGAAAAAAAATCATTGTGGGCAAGGGCCAGTGGAGACGACTTCTCAGAAGAGATGGAGCCTGAGCTTTGCTCTGCACATATGTAAATGCTGTACTTTGCTCTCCATATCTTGATTATATATTCCAGTTGTTTCCTGTATACTTGTCAGTGCCCAATTATAAGGGACATTTTCTACCTCTTCCCTAGAAATGACTAGTTTATTTACTATATTTGCAAGAAACACTTAAATCAGCATTTTTTTACTTCAATTACAATAATAGTTTTATGGTTATGAAGCATAAGGGGACAAGCTATATGGTGCAGTGGACAAGAGCGCCAGTCAAGAAGACCTGAATTCAAACCCTCAGATTCTTACTAGCTGTGTGACCCTGGGCAAGTCAGTTAACTTCCATTTGCCTCAGTTTCTTCATCTATTAAAAAAAGGGATAATAATCACACCTACCTCCAAGGATTGCTGTGAGGATCAAACAAGACAAAATTTCTAAAGCACTCAGCAGTATCTGGTATGTAGTAAATATTAATGTTAGTTACTATCATTACTACCACCACCATCACCTCCCGATGTTGCTGTGAGGATCAAGTGAGATGATACTGGTAAAATGCTTAGGACAGTGCCTGGAACATAGTAGGTGTTATATGAATGTTAGTTATTATTATTATTATCACATTCAATATTTCTATTTCTTTTTTTAACAATTTAATAAAGGTGTGCAAATATCACACCCATTTTAAAAAAGAAGAAACCAAAGTACAGCATTATTAAATGATTTGCCTAAAATGATACAGCTATTAAGTGACCGCCAAAACTCAGATTTATGTCAGGTAACTCCAAGGCCAAAGTCATCTTTCCACTCTACTACACTTCTTTCTCGGGTGTATATTCTACCTCAAAGTCCACAATCCAGAGAGCATCACTTTAAATCCACCAGATTGAGCCTTCCTTCAACCTTGTCACTATATTCTATTCCTAATGCTCTTTCCAAGAAGCTTTTAAAATCAGCATCAGTGTATTGTTTTGAGGCATAGGGTATTATTGTTAAGGGTTCCAGGGTTTCCCTGTTTGAGTCACTAAGTTCTGGAGCTGTAAAGGAGATGGAAGCCATATCACCTAATTTCCTCATTTATGATTCTGGGGTTTTTTTGTTTTGTTTTGTTTTGGGGGGTGAGGGAATTGGGGTTAAGTGACTTGCCCAGGGTCACACAGCTAGTAAGTGTTAGTGTCTGAGGCTGGACCTGAACTCAAGTACTCCTGACTCCAGGGCCAGTGCTCTATCCACTGCACCACCTAGCTGCCCTGAACGAATGCTTTTTGAATAGAATTGAATGATAAATGAGGGGGCAGCTAGGTGGTGCCCACAAAAATACAGAAATTCAAGGTGAAGAACTGATTGCACAGGACAAAGAAAGAAGGTTCACATGAAATATAAAACATCTGATGAACAAGGATTGAGAACAGTGAAGGGCAGAGGACTACATTTAAGAATTAGAAGGCAGGGGCAGCTAGGTGGCGCAGTGGATAGTGCACCAGCCCTGGAGTCAGGAGGACCCAAGTTCAAATCTGACCTCAGACACTTAACACTTACTAGCTGTGTGACCCTGGGCAAGTCACTTAACCCCAACTGCCTCACCAAAAAAAAAAAAAAGCTATTAAGCATCTACTATCTGCCAGGTAGTATGCCAAAAGCTAGGGACACAGAGAAAGGCAAAAGACAGTCCTTACCTTCAAGGAGCTCACAATCTAATGAGGGAGACAGCATGAAACAATTGTTGTTCATCCTTCATTTTCAGAGGACCAATGACATCGTGGAGTGATGTCTTGATGTGCATGATGTGCACATCACTGAAGTCCAGTGGCAAGAAAAAAGTCAAGATGTCTGGTGATAGACCAGGACGCATATTGCGTGCTGGCATATTTGATGTCTGACCAAGCTCCACGTGCACCACAGGGCCTGACTCAGCCACCTTCATGGCTGCTGGAACAAGCTGTTCTCATCTGCCCATTCCACCAGGGACGAAGTCTTCACATGGTTACACAACAGACATTGCCCTAGCTTATCAACAGGTTTGGGTCCAGTCAGTTACCCTCAACCTGGTTTAACTTGTCTGCTGAGATGGTCTTACTGGGGTATGGCTACAACTTTTTGGAGAAACAGGTGAGAGTTGTGTGCAAGGTGGACAAAGGTGGATGAACAGCCCAGAAAAGGACTTGGCAAACCCTCACACCAGAGGCGCTAGTCCTCCCTGAACACCTCACACATGTATACTTTAGTTATATACTGGATATATAACCCAAGGGATGGCCTCCAAGGGAAGGCACTAAGATTAATGAGGACCAGGAAAGACTTCCTGCAGAAGATGGAACTGAAGGATCTCTGGGGAAGCTAAGAGACAGAGATGAGGAGGCAGAGTTCAGGACGTGCATAAAAACACTGTGAGTTTGGAGATGAAGGGCTGAAAGCAAGGAACAGGAAGAAGTGTCCCTGAATCAGAGAGTATGTGGAGAAAAAAGATGTAACAAAAACCAGAAAGGTAGTAAGAGAGCAGGTTTTGTAAAGGACTTTAAAAGCTAAACAGAGGATTTTATACTGATCCATAAGGTAAAAGTGTTTACTGAATAAGGGGATGGTTAGACTTGTAGTTTATAAAGATCAATGTACAGCTGATTGGAGGTTGGACCAAAGTGGGGAGACCTGAGGAGGAAACCAACCAGCCAGACTTTCCAGTGCTGACTTATCAAGTTTAATATATTCCACTTTAGTATAACTTATATATATTGAATTGCTTGAGCTCTTAAGGGGGGTGGAGAGGGAGGGAGGAAGAGAATTTGGAACACAAAGTTTTTAAAATTGATGTGAAAATGTATTTATACATGTAACTTCGGGAAAATTCTAAATAAGTGAATGAATGAAAGAACAAACAAACAAAAAATAAAATATTCCACTGTCATGCTAAAGCCAGCTAACACATGATATGCTCTCAAATTTTTATTGAATAACCAACTAGGTATCACGGTGGATAGAGAACTAGACTTGGAATCAGAAACACCTGAGTTCAAATACTGCCTAAGAAACTTATTAGTTGTGAGAAAGTCACTTAACTGCTATCTCTCTCAGTTTTCTCAAATGTAAAATGGGAATAATAGCACCTTATTGTGTGGATCAAATGAGATTATTTCTAAAATGCTATACAAACCTTAAAACACTAAATAAATTTTAGCAATGGTGATGATTATGATGATAAAAGCGAAGGAAAACATTTTTGTCCCTTGAGCCTCAGAGAACAACAGCAAAAATATCATTATTCATAAAGGGAACAGTGGCTCATACCAATGTTCTGGAGATCTGCCCCTCCCTTCCTTGTCATCCTCTAAATAATGAGAAACAGAAACCTAAAGTCATATTAAAGGACTTAAGAAATCATCAAGCCCATGCCTCCTCATTTTACAATCCCGAAAATGGGATGTATTTGCCCAAGTAACAGAACTGAGATTTTGAACCCAGGTACTCTCTCTCAATCCACATCCAGTGGGGACTTTTCCAGACACGTTCAGGCAAGAACAGAGTAGCAGCGCAGAGACAAGACACTTGAAAGCCAGGCTCCATAAAGCAATTTCCACTGCAAAACAATTATTGGCCTCCTCTACAAAGGTCTCTCTGGTACCAGGGCATCATATGCCTAATAATACAACTTTTAAGAGCCCAAAGATCATTCAGCTAGTATGTATGAAACACCTATTCCTATTATGTGCCAAGCACTGTCTTAAGTGCTGGGATTTAAAGAAATACCAAAAAAAAAAAATTCCCTCTTCTGAAGGAGCTCATTGTCTTAACAGAGGGAAGATAGCGCGTGCGCACATGCACACACGCGCACACACAGATATATACACAAGATATATACAGGATAAATTGGGGGAATCTTAGAGAGAAGGCATGAAGATAAAGGAGACTTGGGAAAGGCTTTTTACAGAAGGTGCGATTTTAGCTAAGACATAAAGGAAGACAGGGAAGGCAGGAGGCAGAGATGAGACCAGAGTTCCAGGCACTGGGGATGGCCAGTGAAAATGCCAGGGGGCGCAGCTAGGTGGCACAGTGGATAAAGCACCAGCCCTGGATTCAGGAGGACCTGATTTCAAATAAATCTGGCCTCAGACACTTGACACTTACTAGTTGTGTGACCCTGGGCAAGTCACCTAACCCTCATTGCCTGAGAGAGAGAGAGAGAGAGAGAGAGAGAGAGAGAGAGAGAGAGAGAGAGAGAGAGAGAGAGACCGACCCTGCACTGGGGTCCTGGCAAGACTCCTGGCAGGAGTACCCAGGCTGATGAAATCACATTTCCTATGTTTGTAGAGGGGAGTACAGTGTAAGCAGCTGATCCATCTTGTCAAATGGCTGAAATGTTTCCCGACAATGACAGCAGAAAGTCACAGGTCTAACCACAGCTTCCTCCTCCAAATGAGCTCCACAAGACCATCAATCCAAGAGGCCTGTGGCTTTCCATACAACATTGTTCTCCCCATCTTGGTTGACCTTTCCCAAAACTGATCTTCTAATCCATCTTCACTGGCTTCCCAAGTAACCATCCAGATTCCTCAGGCTACCCTCCAAAGGACCATCCAAGATTTATCACCCCCCAAACCTAAAACTCAAAGGCAAGGTGGTGAAATGGGGGAGGTGGGATTCAATAAGACTGGATGACAACCCAACTATAGGAATACTTATTCAAGACAATGATTATTTATTGAGCACCAATCTACTCTCAGGAAGAGTAAAACATGGTTGCTGTCCTCAGAAAGATCATCTCTAGTTGTAAAAAATAAGGTATTTACAGAAGAAAGGTTACTTTTAATACAACAAAGTATGTTCTAATAGTCCAGTGGATGACATGAATAGTTGAATACAAAGATCTCCAGGGATGTGAAGGGTCATAGTGGGCATGGAACAATTTATGAAGAAAAGTCAGAGAAGCTGGGGTTAAGGTGGTATGGAATGAGGAGGTGATTCTAGGCAGAGAACACACAGCATTAGAGAATGAGAAACTTGGGAGAATGTCAGCTTGGCTAGAATGGAGGGTCTGTTTAGGTGAGATCATGGTGCTCATGGAGGGTACTGTGAATGCCTGGAGAGTTTGGACTCCATCCCACAGGGAAAAAGTAACCAACAGAGTCTTTTAAGGAAAGTGCCACAAAGGGTGGTTAGGTTTTGGGGGGGTAATTGGAGTTAAGTGACTTGCCCAGGATCACACGAATACTGTCCGAGGCCACATTTGAACTCAGGTCCTCCTGACTCCAGGGCAGGTGCTCTATCCACTGTGCCACTTAGCTGCCCCCAAGAAATCTTTTAAAGAAAATTTATCTAATAAAAAAGTCAAAAAGCCATTAGTCCCTGACTCTTATGAAGCAGTATCCTAGAAAAAAGGGTGGGTGTAAGGGAAAGGGGGCTGGGATTCTGACTGTGAGCTTGTCTAAGGCAGCAGCTATCTTTTACCTTTCTCTGTATCCCCAGGCTGGCACACAGAAGGTGTTACCATCCCACCAATCTACGACCAGGCCTTATGGTGAAGTCAGCCCAAGGTGAACAAGGCAGCAAGTGGAAAGGCAGAACACTGAGGATAGAGGGCTGAACTAGGAATGAAACAGCAAGAGCAAGAAAGGCCTCAGAAGCCATTTACTCCATCCTTTTACAGATGAAGAAACCAAAGCCCAGAGACGTGGATGGATTTGCCCAAAGTCACACAATAAGCTTCACAACCAGGCCTTGAGCACAGGTCCCTTGACTCTACATCCAATGCTCTGCTTTCCACACCACGCTGAAGGGTGATCTAAAAGATGGAGGCCTAGCACAGAGTAGGCACTTAGCAAATGTTTATTGACCAACTGACAGGTAGAGGCAGCTATACCTCTGAGAATCTATTCCACTATCTTTTTCTTTTTTGAACTGGAACTGATTTCATTGTTATGGAGAATTCCAGATAAGGAAATTCCCTTTACCAATACAGGACTATACCTACTTTGCAACATTTAGCCTTAGAGAGTTACCTGGCACACTGAAAAGGGTCACCCTGAGGCTACCTTTTTTATTCACTACACCAAGTCACCCCATTACTTGATCAAAATTTTAAAACAGCTTTCCTCAAAATCTCTGAAGAATCATTGGGGATGACACTCTATAGCTACATCTATAAATAGTATCCAATGTTCTCCAAAGGAGAACTCAATGTCCACAATCACTTTTACGAAAAATAAGCTAGGATTGTAAATGCTGAACAATTGTTGCTGCTTCTATCGAGCAAACAAATGCTGTATGTGGATTCATCCTAACAGCCTAAATGGAAAATCTGACCCCAAAGTGAAGAAAGTTTGCTGCTCTTTTGGTAAACTATCTTCAAGTGGAAATTTCAAAGTAAGCTTCAAGTAGAAACCACCACTTGAAGGCTTTCAGCTCTTGGGGAAAGGGGCACTCCATATAAATGTATCAAATGAGGTCAAGTAGAAAAGGGGAGGGAAGAATGGAGGGAGGAAGGGAGGGTTGGTTTCCATATGCCAGCTACTCTTTGGTCTGTTTTTTGCCCTCCTATTCTCTCAATAAATTTTTCACATTGGCCAGAAGGAAGCCTATGGACCTTCTGCAATTTCCTGGGGTCAAATGTCTTACACCTGAACCAGAGCATCACAAAAGAGCAGAAAGTTAGGACAGCATGAGCCCTTAGAAACCATCTAGTCCTGATCAACCTTGAATGGCTTAGCTCGAAGGTCTCATGATGGAACTTGTTATTCAACTACAGAGAAACAACTGATGGAGTCTGAGTGCAAACTGAAGCATACCTTTGCTACTTTATTTTTCTCAGGTTTTTTGGTCTGTGTTTTCTTTTGCAACATGGCTAATATGAAAGTGCTTTGTATAACTACACATATGTACTCTAGATCAAAGCGCTTGCCTTCTCAAGGAGGAATGAAGGAAGAAAATGAATTTGGAACTCAAAAATTATTTTTTAAAAATATTTATAATTGGTTTTACATGTAATTGAGAAAAGCAAAATAAAAACATTCTTTAAAAAATAAATTTAAGGGGCAGCTAGATGGCACAAGTGGATAGAGGACTGGCCTTGGACTTCAGGGAAGGACCTGAGTTCAAATCAGGCCCTCAAAAATTAATAATTAATTTAATTTAATTTTTCAAAAGAAATCATTAGTCCAAATCCCTCATTGTATAAATACAGAAAACTGAGACCAAAGAGGGGGAAATGACACCAACATACACAGCAAGATATTTTCTTTTCTTTTCTTTTTTTCTTTTTTTTTGTAGGGCAATGAGGGTTAAGTGACTTGCCAGGGTCCACACAGCTAGTAAGTGTCAAGTGTCTAAGGCTGGATTTGAACTCAGGTCCTCCTGAATGCAGGGCCAGTGCTTTAACCACTACACCACTCAGCTGCCCCCACAGCCAAGATATTAACAACTGAAGTAGGTAAAAATAAATTGAAACTCCTGCAGAATGTCCTTTTAATAATGATGTACTCAAAAAGCAGACACACAGACACAGTGTATGCAGTGCGTGTGTGTGTGTGTGTGTGTGTGTGTGTGTGTGTGTCTCCCAAAAGTCTTAGTGCACTTTTCAACTTAAAACTGGCCAGGATCACATAGCCAGGGGGTGTCAACAACAGAACTGGAACCCAGGTCCCCTAAACCTTGAGGATGGCTTTTTTTATCCATTACACCAAGCCATGCCATTACTTGGTCAAAAATTTAAAACAACATTTCTCAAACCTCTGAATAAGCACTGAGGATGACACTGCACTAAGACTTTGGGGACACAGTGTGTGAGTGTGTGTGTGTGTGAGAGAGAGAAAGAGAGAGAGAGAGAGAGGGAGAGACAGGGAGGGAGAGGGAGAGAGAGAGAGAGAGAGAGAGAGAGAGAGAGAGAGAGAGAGAGAGAGAGAGAGAGAGAACCAACTGTACTGGTATATCATTCTCCATTTGACTCTAAGTTCCTTGAGGCAGCAACCAGAACTTAACTGGTTTTTTTTTTAAACTTCCTTTAATATCTGAAGAGGACTCCCAGCACATAACAGACACTTAATAGGATAGTGATTGAACCTATGATTTAATTGTTATAGGGTACTCCCAATGGCAAACCTCCTCTCCCAATACAAGTCAGCACCTTCTCAGAAACTTTCATACTTAGGAGTAGTAGTAGAGCATTAAAGAGGTGAATACTTACCCAGGGGTCACAGAACCAGTATGTGTTAAAGTGGGACTTGACCCCACATCTTCCTGGCCTACCCTGCACTGGAACCCACAGATTTCATATGTGAGGGACAAAGTGGGGCACCCTGCTGCCTCTCAGGTACACAGTATTCATGTGCTATATTGTATACAAACGCCATTTCCAAATAAATGTAATAAAACTATGTTCAAACATCTTTCAGCAATGTTGCAGAGAAAGAGGTTGGGAAAGGGGCCCCCTACTGAGGCTCCTTCCAAATCCATGCTTCTAAAGACACTATCCTTATACTTTGGCCAGGACAGAGGCACAGGTGGGGACCAGAAACACGGGGGCTACCTAAGATAATGGGGCTCTCCAGACTTATATCCCTATGTTACTTCCTATTCTGAGTTTCAGTTTGTTCTTTTCTAGAAGACAGTCTTCTCCTTAAGAGTGCTCATGTGCGGGCAGAGCCAAGATCGCAGAGAAGAGAGAGAAATTCACCTAAACTCAAATTTCCCTCCAAAAAACTTTATATAATAACACCTCAAATGAATCCTAGAGTGGCAGAGCCAACAAAAGATCAGGGTGAATCAATTTTCCAGCCCAAAACAATTTAGGAGGTTGGCAGCAAAGGTCTGTCATATAGGGGAGGTCAGGCTCGAAGTACAGTGCAGGCCTCGGAGGCTGCTGCAGCAGGAGTTTCAAAAGCTCTTAGCCTACAAAGGTAAGGGAGTCAGAAACCTGGTCAGAAATAGATCACAAAAGTTTTCTTTTTTAAAAAAAAATTTTCTTTGAGATTGTGTTGTGCTATTTTTGATAAGCATATTCAAAAAAAAGAGGGGAACATTTGTAAAAGTTTTCTTTTTTCAAGAAATAGATCACAGGTGACCCTTTGTTGCTAGCACTGGGTTCAGGATCCTGTTGCATTGCCCAGACACAGTTCCACAACATAGTCCCAGGGCGAAGAGGAACACTAGCACACTAGAACTTTCAGCCTCATCACAATTCCAGAGCAGAGAAAAGTGCTTGTGATGATTCACAAGGGAGCAGGGACCCTGGTCAAAGTTCCAAAGCAGGAAGGAACACTGCCACTTATAGCTGCAGGAGAAAAGGGGATGGTCACAGTTCCAGGGCCAACAGGAACACCAGGACTTGTGGCTACAAGGGAACAAGGTCCCTTTCCCGGGGTAAAGACCAGAAACAGGAGAGTATTAACCACACCTATCCTTATACAATCTTGGAAGCACCCAACAACTTCCAAATGCCCAGAAGTAGCTCCTAAGACAGCAGCATGAAAAACTTGAAAGGGGAGGGCAGGAGGACAACAGTGCCCCCCCACTCTGGAAGCAGAGCCCAACTTTAACATAAAGTTAAAAATCACAGAAATAGGCTGGGAAAATGAGCAAAAAACCAACAACAACAACAAAAGCAACAAAAAGAATCCAACCACAAAAAGTTAACTGAGAAGGAGAAAACTAAGTCAAACAGGTACAAAGCCTAAAAGAAAAAATGTGAATTGGACACAAGCCCAGTAAGAACTCAAAATGAATTTTTAAAATCAAATAAGAGAGGTAGAGGGGGGCAGCTAGGTGGCGCAGTGGATAGAGCACCAGACCCTGGAGTCAGGAGGTACCTGAGTTCAATTCCGGCCTCAGACACTTAACACTTACTAGCTGTGTTGACCCTGGGCAAGTCACTTAAACCCAATTGCCTCACTTAAAAAAAAAAAAAAGGAGAGGTAGAGGAAAAATTGGGGAAAGGAATGAAAATGATGCAAGAAAATTATGACACTCAATAACTTTAAAAAGGCACTAAAAATACTTTAGAAAATAATCTTAAAAAGCAGAATTAGCCAAATGAGAAAAGAAGTACAAAATTCATTGAAGAAATGAACTGCTTTAAAGTAAAATTGGGCAAATAGAAAATGTACAAAAGTTTACTGAAGAAAATAATTCCTTAAAAATTAGAATAAGAATTGAGCAAGTGGGAAGCTAATGACTCCACCAGCCATCAAAAACAATAAAACAAGGGATATAAAGACCAGCCCTGGATTCAGGAGTACCTGAGTTCAAATCCGGCTCAGACACTAGACACTTACTAGCTGTGTGACACTGGGCAAGTCACTTAACCCCCACTGCCCCGCAAAACAAAAAAAAAAAATAACAAAAACAATAAAACAAAACCAAAATAATTAAAAGAAAATGTGAAAATCTCATTGAAGACAACTGATCTGGAAATAGAAAAGAGAGATAATTTAATAATTATTGGACTATCTGAAAGCCATAATCAAAAGAGCCTGAACATCATATTGCAAGAAACCACCAAGTAGCTTTCCGCTGGCTCCACCATATTCCAGGTACACAGGGCTCCCGTGGCTCCTCACTTTTCTCCTCCTCAGCTTCATAGAGTGTTATTTCTTTCTCAGGGAAGCTCGGGAAAGAGTTTTTGAGTAAGTTGCCAAAATGATGAACACAAAAAGAAAAAGGAGACACAATACATGTTTTCTAGGCCCTTTAGAAAACATGGTGTTGTCCCTTTGGCTATGTATATGTGAATATACAAAGAAGGTGATATTGTAGATATCAAGGGCACAGTTCAGCAAGGAATGTCCCACAAATGTTACCATGGCAAGACTGGACAGGTCTATAATGTTACTCAACATGCTGTAGGCATTGTTGTAAACAAACAAGTTAAGGGAAAGATTTCCAGCCAAGAGAATTAATGTGCATATTAAGTACATTAAGCATACTAAGAGTAGAGATAGCTTCCTGAAGAGGGTAGAAGAAAATGACCAGAAGAAGGAAGCCAAGGAAAGACACCTGCATTCAACTGAAATGTCAGCCTGGTCCACCCAGAGAAGCACACTTTGTGAGAACCAATGGCAAGGAACCTGAGCTGCTAGAACCAATCCCCTACAAATTCATTGCATAAATGACCAAAAAAAAATAAAAGATTCTTGGATTATGAAAAAAAAATCAAGTAAAACTTCCCTGATATCCTAGATCCAGAGGGTAAAATAGAAATTAAAAGAATCTATGTCAGCTCCTAAAAGAGATCTAAAACTTACATGAGTTAATGCAAAGTGAAATGTACTGTATACAAAATAACAGCAATATTGTAAGACGATCTGCTGTGAATGCAATGATCCAAGACAACTCTGATGGACTGATGAAAAAATGCAATCCATCTACAGAGAAAGAAATGATGGTACCTGAATACAGATGGAAGTATATTTTGTTGTTGTTGTTGTTGTTATTAGTTCCTTTTTCTAAAGTTTTTTTGTCCTGCTATGTTTTGCACAAGTGCACATGTATAACTTATATGAATTGCCTGAGTTCTTAAGGGGGGAATAGGGAGAAGGATGAGAATTTGGAACACAGAGTTTTAAAAAATCAATGTTGGGGCAGCTAGGTGGCTCAAGTAGATAGAGTACTGGCCCCCTGGGTCAGGAGGACCTGAGTTCAAATCCGACCTCAGACACTTGACACTTACTAGCTGTATGACCCTGGGCAAGTCACTTAACCCCAATTGCCTCCCCCCCCAAAAAAATCGATGTTACAATTTGTTTTTGCATGGAAGTAAGGTGGGGGAAAATTTAAATAAATAACTAAACAGAAAAAAAAAGAGAGAGAGAGAGAGATCTAAAAATGCAAACTCCCAGGAATATTATAAGCAAATTCTAGAGTTCCCAGGTCAAGGAGAAAATATTGCAAGGAGCCACAGAGAGACAATTCAAATATCATGAAGCCACAGTCAGAATCACACAAGATTTAGCATCTTCCACATTAAAAGATCAGAGGTCTTAGAATATTGAGTATAATCCTTCAAGGGGAAAAATAGATATTAACGAAATAGAGAACTTTCAAGCACTCCTGATAAAAGACCAGAGCTGAATAGAAAATATGACCTTTCAAATACTAGAGTCAAGAGAAGCATAAAAAGGTAAACATGAAAGAGAAATTACAAGGAATTCAATAAGGTGAAAATGGTTTAGATTCCTATATGGGAAAAAATGATACTTGCAATTCCTAAGAACTTTATAAATACTAGGGCAGTTAGAAGTATATAGAAGGGGCAGCTAGGTGGCGCAGTGGATAGAGCACCGGCCCTGGAGTCAGGAGTACCTGAGTTCAAATCCGGCCTCGGACACTTAACACTTACTGGCTGTGTGACCCTGGGCAAGTCACAACCCCAATTGCCTCACTTAAAAAAAAAAGTTAGAAAAAAAAAAAAAGAAGTATATAGAGACAGAGAGCATGACTGTGAATTGAAGATGATGGGATGATTTCAAAAAGAAAAAATTAAGGGGTGAGAATGAAGGATACACTAGGAAAAGGGAAAAGAGTGGTAGAATGGGAACATTTATCTCACATAAAAGAAGTGTGAAAGGAAAAACTTTCACAGTGGAGGAGAAGATTGGGTGGGGGGGAAATATTTGAACCTTACTGTCATCTGAAGTGTCTCAAAGAGGCAATAACATATACACTCAGGTGGGAATAGAAATCTATCTTACCCAATAGGAAGAAGAAGGGGATTAATAAAAGGGGGTAAGGGGAGAGGAACTGATAGAAGGGATTGAGGATTAAGAGAGTCAATACTCAGAAGCAAAACAGACTTTTGTGGAAGGACAGGATAAAAAGAGAAAGAAAAGGGGGGGCAGCTAGGTGGAGCAGTGGAATAGAGCACCAGCCCTGGATTTAGGAGGACCTGAGTTCAAATACAGCCTCAGATGCTTGACACTTACTAGCTGTGGGATCCTGGTCAAGTTGCTTAACCCCAGCTGCCTCAAAAAAAAAAAAAGAAAGAAGAAAGAAAGAGAAGGATGAAGAGGAGAAAATAGGATGGAAGGAAATAGTTACTAATCATAACTCATAAACTGTGATATGAATGGGATGAACTCACCCATAAAATGGAAGCCACAAAATGGATTGAAAACCAGAATCCAAACAATATGTTGTTTACAAGAAATACACTTGAAACAGAGAAAATAAGGGGCTGGAGCAGAATTCATTATGCTTCAGCTGAGTTTAAAAAAATCATGATCTCATACAAACAAAAGCAAAATTAGACCTAATTAAAATAAGCAGATAAACTACATTTTGCTAAAAAGGTACCACTGACAATATCATACTAAACATGTATTATACAAACACACACACATACACATACAAAATGGCAGGCATCCCAAAATCCTAAAGGGAAAACAAGAATGAGTTACAATAGGAAATACTAAAACTATACTACTGGGGGACCTCAACTGTGCCTTCTCAGAACTAGATAAATCTAAATAAACAAGAAAGAAGATAAGATGACTAAAATGTTAGAAAACTGAGGTATGATAGGCCTCTGGAGAAAACTGAATGAGAATAGAAAGGCGTCTGCCCTTTTCTCAGTTGTACATTGGTACCTTCACAAAAACTGACCATGTATTAACACTAAAAACCCTCACAACCAAATGCAGAAAAGCAAAAATATTTAATGCATTCTGTTTAGACAATGATATAATAAAAATTACATGCCATAGAAATATGGATTAAAAATTAATTGGTGGGAGGCAGCTAGGTGGCGCCAGTGGATAGAGCACCCGCCTGAAGTCAGGAGTACATGAGTTCAAATCCAGCTTCAGACACTTAACACTTACTAGCTGTGTGACCCTGGGCATGTCAATTAACCCCAATTGCCTCACAAAAAAAAAATAATAAAAAAATAAAATAAAGGGAATAACAACAGTGAGGACAGCAAACAAAATTTATGAGATGCAGCCAAAGCAGTACTTAGTTTATATCAGTAAAATACAGAAAAAGCAGATAAAGGAATTGGGCATGCACTAAAAAAACTAGAAAAAGAATTTTTAAATCCCCAATTAAACACCAAAGTAGAAATCCTGAAAAAAAATCAAAGGATTAATAAAATTGAAAAAAACTATTGAACTAATAAATAGAAGTTGGAGCTGGTTTTATTTTAAAGAACAACAACAATATAACAAACCATTGGTTAATTTTTAAAGAAAAACCAAATTACCAGTACAGAAATGAAAAAAGGGGTAGCTAGGTGGCGCAGTGGATAGAGCATGGCCCTGGAGTAGGAGTGCCTGAGTCAAATCAGGCCTCAGACACTTGACACATATTAGCTGTGTGACCCTGGGCAACTCAACCCCAATTGCCTCACTAAAAAAAAAAAAAGAGGAGAGAAAAAAAAATTCACTACCAATAAAAGGAAATTCAAGCATTATAGGAACTATTTTGCCCAATTATATGCAATAACTCACAACAATCCAAGTGAAATAGATGAATATTTACAAAGATATAAATTGCGCACATTAACAGAGGAAATAGAATACTTAAAATAACCATATCTTAGAAAAAGAAATGAATAAGCCATCAATGAGCTCCTATAAAAATCCTCAGAACCAGATCAATTCACAAGTGAATTCTACCAAACACTTAAAGAACAATTAATTCCAATATTATGAAAAAACAGGCAAAGGAGTTCTACCAAATTCCTTATGACACAATAGTGATACCTAAACTAGGAAAAGCCCAAAACAGAAAAAGGAAAACTAAGACCAATTTCCCTTAATGAATATAGAGACAAAAATGTTAAATAAATAATAGCAAGGATATCACAGTAACATATCACAAAGATTTTAACACTCTGAGCAGGTGAGATTTATATCAGAAATGCAGGGCTACTTCAATATTATAAAAACTGTCAACATAACTAAATATGAATAATGAAAAAAATCATATAATTATCTCAATAGATGCAGAAAAGGCTTCTGACAAAATTCAACAACCATTCCTATTAAAAGCACTACAAAAGGGGCAGCTAGGTGGCACAGTGGATAGAGCATCGGCCCTGGAGTCAGGAGTACCTGAGTTCAAATCCAGACTCAGACACTTAACACTTATTAGCTGTGTGACCCTGAGCAAGTCACTTAACCCCAATTGCCTCACTCTTAAAAAAAAAAAAAAAGCACTCTAAGCATAGGAAAAAAATTGAACTTTCCTTAAAATTATAAGTAATATCTATCTAAAACCATAAGTAAGCATTATCTTAATGAGAATAAGGTAGAAGCCTTTCAATAAGATCAGGGGTGAAGCAAAGATACTCTTTATCGTCACTATTATTCAATATCATACTAGAAATGCTAGCTATAGCAATAAGATTAAAAACAAGAAATTGAAGGAATTAGAATCAACAATAAGGAAGCAAAATTATCACTCTTTGCAGATGATGTGATGGTATACTTAGAGAATCCTAGACAATCAAACTAAAAACTAATCAACAAATAATTAACAACTTCAGCAAGCAAAACCAGAATAACATTGTACACAACAGCAATATTGTAAACTGATCAACTATAATGAGTAACTAATATGACAATTCCAAAGTACTTATGATGAAAAATGCTATTGCTTCCAGATAAAAACTTGATAGAATCTCAATGTAGATCAATACATGTTTTTTAAAACTTTCTTCTTTTCTTGGCTTTTTTTTGGTCTGTTTTTGTCTTTTTTGCCACCATGGCTAATATGAAAATCTTTTGTATGACTGACTTGTGTATAATCTAGATCAGAGTGCCTGCCTTCTCAAGGAAGGGGTAGGGGAGGAAAGGAGGGAGAACTTTTAGAATTCAAAAATTATAAAAAAACGTTAAAAAATTTTCTGCATGTAAATGAGAAAAATAGAAGGGAAAAAAAGAGGTTTTGTGTGAAGAACATCTAATAAAAATACAATCCTAAATCATTCTGCTAACAAAGATGCTCAAGAATGCTAAGTGCAAACTAATTAATGAGGCTCCAGCATTTGACATTGTTCAGGTACTGGCACTGCTAATGAACAGGGGAAGTTTTTTTGCTGACTCAGAACAGCTACTAGAAGACAGAACAGTAGGGAAGAATGGGCAGTGTTTTTCCTACCTCCTTCTATAAAGAAACTGGATTAATCTAATGCTCTCAAATTTTGAATTTTTCCCTAATCTCCACAGTTGAACTTGGATTTGTCCTGCTAAGCCTAAATCAGCACACTGGGGGTGTGAGGAGGATTATTAGGAAAACTATGAGAGAGACCTTGTTGAAAGCTATCAAGACTGGCAGATTATACACACTTCTAACCAGGAGTTCTTTTTTTTTTTTAAATTCTGAATAGAATTTTATTTTCCAAATTATATGTAAAAAACAAAATTTTAACATCAATTTTTAAAAAACTTTATGTTCCAACTTCTCTTACCCCCTCCATTCCCCACCCCCCACCCACAAGAACTCAATCAATTCAAAATAAGTTATACATGAGTAGTCATGGAAAAATTCCCATATTAGCTAGTTTGTGAGAGGAAACAGTCAAAAAAAACAAAAACTTCAGATTAAGGAAATAGTCAAAGAGGAATGAAAAAAAAATTTTTAATGTGTTTCATCTGTTTTCAGATACTATCAGTTCTTTTCTCTGCAGATGGGCTGCAATCTTCATAAGTCCCTCAGGGGTACATTGGATCATTGCCTTGCTGAAAACAACCACATGCTTCCCAGCAGATCATCCCCCACTATTGCTGTTATTTTGTATACAGTACATTTCACTTTGCTTCAGCTCATGCAGGTCTCTCCAGGTTTTCCCAATAGCATCCTGTTCATCACAACCTCTATATAGTACCTTAAGCTTGACAGAGAATCTTCTTCACAAAAGCCCAGCAAAGTAGGTACCATACATTTTGCCATTATAATCAATCATCATAACTATTTCTCTCCATCCCACTCCCTTCCCATGACATTTACTCTATCTTCTTTTTACCTATTCCTCCTCAGAGGTGCCTTACTTCTGACTCTCCTCTCCCTCGCTCTGTGCTCCCTTTTTTTCACCCCTTCCTTCCCTTCTTCCCCTCCTATTTTCTGCAGGGTTAAATAGATTGCTCCTCCCAATTGGGTATGAAAGCTATTCCCTCCATGAACCCACTCCAATGAGATAGGGTTCCCTGAGCTAATTCTGTGTTCTAAATTTTTCTTCCTCCCTCTCTCCTCAACCCTCCCAATGAGATTAAGCAATTCAATATGTCATACTGGTGCAGTAATGCAGAACATCTTCATCTTCCTTGAAAGTGTTTTGCTTTTTACTGTTCTCTCCCCGAATCTGCCCTTTCCTTCTTCCCTTCTTCTCCCCCTCCTTTTCTCCCTCCCTCCCTCAGGACAAAAATATATTACTATATCTACTTGAGTATGTATTTTAGTCCTTCTTTGAGCCAATTCACTCATCCCTCAACTCCTTCCCCCTCTTCTAGTCTCCTCCATAAGCTTTCTTCTTGTTTCCTTCATGTGAACTACCTCTCCCCAGACCATCTCTCCCCTTCTCCCTCCCCCAGTTTATTCCTCCTACACCTCAACCCTATTTTAATGATGTCATCATGGATTAGTTAGGTGGCACAGTGGACAAAGCACCAGCCCCGGACCCAGGAGGCCCCCCAAGCTCAAATCCAGCCCCAAACATAAGACACCCCTCCCCGTCTGCCCTACAAAGAACAAAACAAATGCTTTACAGATATTATCCCTTCATATTCAGTTCAGCCCTGTCTTCTGTGCATTCTTGTGAAGAATTTTTGTTTTGTTCTGTTTGTTGGTGAGGCAACCGGGGCAAGCGACCTGCCAGGGTCACACAGCTATTAATTGTCACGTGTCTGAGGTCACACCTGAATTCAGGTTTCTCCTGAGTCCAGGGCCTGCACTCATCCATCCTGCACCACCCAGCTGCCCTTGAATTTCTTACTGAGATAGTTCTTATGCTTTCAAAGTATTATCTTCCCATGTAGGAATGTAAAGTTTGATCTTTTACATCCTCATGAAGTCTTTTTTCCTGTTTACCTTTTTATGCTTCTCCAGGATTTGTATTTGAAAGTCAAATTTTCTATTCAGTTCAGGTCTTTTCATCACAAATGCTTTGAAAGACCTCTTTCTCATTGAAATCCATTTTTGCTCTGAAAAATTATACTCAGTTTTGCTGGGTACGTGTTTTTTGGCTGAAGGCCCAGTTCCTTTGCCCTCTGGAATATCATATTCCATGCCCTCCGGGTCCTTTAAATGTAGAAGCTGCTAGATCTTGTTTATCCTTATTGGAGCTCCACAGTATTTGACTTCCTTTTTTTCTAGCTGTTTGCAGGTATTTTCTCCTTGACCTGGGAGTTCTGAATTTGGCTATAATATTCTGGAGGATTTCCTTTTGGATCTCTTTCAGGAGGTGATTGGTGGATTGTTTCAATTTCTATTTTAGCTTCTGCTTCTAGAATATCAGGGCAATTTTCCCTCACAGTCTCTTGGAGGATGGTGTCTAAGCTTTTGTTTTGGTCATGGTTTTCAGATAGTCCAATGATTTTGATTTTCAAATTATCTCTCCTAGATTTATTTTCTAGGTCAGCTGTTTTTCCAAGATGTTTCACACTGCCCTCTATTTTTTCATTCAATTGGATTCGCTTTACTATGTGTCTTGGTTTCTCATAAAGTCACTAGCTTCCATTTGTTCAATCCTAATACTAGGCAGTTATTTTCATCAGACAGTTTTTTTAATCCTCCTTTTCCATTTGGATTTTCAAAACTGTTGACTTTTTTCTCATGACTCTCCTGCATCGCTCTCATTTCCCTTTCCATTCTTTCTTCCTTTTCTCTGCATCTTCTTTCTATCTCTCCTACTTTCTCTTCAAAGTCCCTTTTGAGAGCTTCCATGGCCTAAGACCAGTTTCATATTTTTCTTGGAAGCTTTGGTGTTGGAGCTTTGACCCTGTTATTATCTTCTTCTTCTGAGGTTGTATTTGTGGTCTACCTTACTCCCAAACAAGTTTTCAATGGTCTGCTTTCTCTGCCTACTCTCTTGCTTACTATTTTCTTGGCTTTTAACTCTTTCTTTAAGTGTGGCATTGCTTCCAGACACACTGTTCAAGACTACAGCGTGGCCTGGGGATGGGTGGGCTTCTTGTCAGCCTGCCTGGCCTTGCTTCTCGGCTGTGCTCCTGTTCTCAGCTTCAGAGGGTCCCAGGTGTTTTGGGTTAAGGTGGGGCGGGCTTTAATCTCACCTGGCCTGTTCTCAGGTCCCAGAGATAACCTCAGGCCTATTTACTAAGAAAACCAACCAGCAAAGCTTTCTGTGGTTGTGGTTCTCAGATTGCAATGAGATTGCTCCCCTGCTCCCCTCCCTGACCTGGGTCTCCCGCTCAGGATTTCTTCCTGGTTGCCCGCAGGGGTGGGACGGTCGAATCCTCCCCCCAATCCACTGGTACCCCTGCACTTACCCCACCCCCAGGCCAGCCGTTCAGTCCGACCCTCGGTTCCAGAAGATGCCGGTGCTGCAGCCGATTCAGAGGCACTGGGGGCAAATTCCTCTGGCAGGTGTCTGGTGTGTCGGCCCGACTGTGGGGTTAGGCTTTATTCTTGGCCCAGCACAGCCCCCTGAAATCTATCTATAGCTGGAGAAAACTCTCAGTCCGTATTTTTGTGTTTTTCTGTCCCAAGGGTTCTTTTATTGCTATTTTTGGGGTTATTGTATCAGGAGCCCTGTGAGCTTAATGTCTTTCCTCCGCCATCTTGGCTCCGCCACCTAACCAGGAGTTCTAAAAGCATGAGGACAGATGTTTATGCACAAACATCCCAAAGTCTTCAGGAAGGCAAAAGGGAGGAAGGAGAAAAGTTCAAATACTCGGAAGGAGGATAGGGTTATACGTAAAAGGACAAGCAAGGGGGAGCTAGGTGGCACAGTGGAGTCACTTAACCCTCATTGCCCCACCCCCACCCCCCCAAAAAAGACATTTCTCCAAGAGATAGAAATAAACATAATTCAGTGACCTGGGAATTAATATATGAACTCACTAAAAACTATGGACTATAATAAAGGAATAAAGGCAAGACTTGAAAACTGAACTATTTGTAAAAGGTCCACTTAATAATGTGGTTTCATGATAAACAGTTTAAAAACTATTTTCAAAATCTGGTGGTGAACTCAAAAGCAAATTATGTAAAACAAGTATTTGCAGTAAAAAATATTACATTTAATTTTTTTGAAAATGTAAAAACCACAATAATTATTTCATACTTGTTGAATAAAGATACAGCAAAGCATACAAATGATTCTTAAGAAAGTCTACTCACTGCCCCCCACCCATACCTAGTACAAGTAACACTGATACCCCAATGTTAAATTTCATAGAATCCTGAAATGTTAGGGTTGGTGGGGACTCAGATCACGTAGCTGAACCACTTGGTTTTATAAGTGATGAAGTTAAATGGCTTGCCCAGGGCCATACAGTTGGCTGGTGGTAAAGCCAGTGCAGAATCCAAATTTTCTCTTTCACTTTCTTTTAACTATCCTAGAAGCCATGAAGATTTTTTTTTTAATTTACAAAGCTGTTAATTCTCAAAACTGTATTTCATGATTTTATGTGTTTTATACAGTTTGAAAAGCAATGGTTCTATTCTGAAAAATATCAATGGCAGCACCCTTTTTGTACTAAAAAAAAAGATCCCAACCCGATGTCACAAGCCCTGGGGGACCTCGAAGAAAGGGGGAAAAAAAATATATATATATATATAAATGAAATATTTATATATTGTATATAAATATATTACATATATATGTATAATAAATGAAAAGTAAATAAATTAAAAAACAAATATATATGTATATGTATAGATATTTAGAAGCTACACTGTGAAAGACATTTTACACTTCCCTCACAAAGAAACTCCTTACTAAGCAAGATTTATTCTCATATAGGAAGAGAAAGCAATACCACCTGATCTTCATCTAGTACTCAAAAGTATTGTGCCTACATTCTCATTAAAATGACCTCACATCAACCATGGGGTTTATTTCCATATTTTCATTACCATTTTACAGATAAGAAAACTGAAGTAATTAAACTTAACCCACCAAATACAAAAACTACTACTCAACTGAAGCACTTACAATCTACCCAATACTTCTTTGTTGTTTTTTGTCCTTCATTCTTCCAGAGGACCATGACATCGGAGATGATGTCATGACTTTCGATACCTTGGATTTAAGTGAGGGAGGGCCTGTGCAAGGTCCCCAACCTCACTCTCTCCTCCAGAGCCATTGGGGACCAGTGGAAAGATATAAATCAGGATGATGGAGATGGCCCAGGATGTTTGAAGCAATTGAGGTTACATGACTTGCCTGGGGTCACACAGCTAGTACGTGTTTGAGGTGAGATTTGAACTCAGGTCCTTCCCAACTTCAGGGCCAGTGTTCTAACCACTAAACTACTAGCTGCCACAATCCACCATACAATCAGCAATGAATGGTAAATCAAAAGACTAGGGTTCTAATCTCTACCATTAATTTGCTGGGGGGATGGGGAGAACCCGAGTTCAAATCCTACCTCAGACACTTGACACTTACTTGCTGTGTGACCCTGGGCAACTCACTTAACTCTCAATGCCCTACGCCCCAAAAGAAAATGTGCTATGTGAAGTTATTTCTAACTATAGAAACTGAATATTTAAGACTACTTGATCTCAAAGCTCCCTTTCTAGATTTAAAAATCTGAATCTAAATTCTAAAGAATGCTATATTCCACTGTTCTCATCTCCCCAACTAGACTAATCTATTTTCTTTTTTTGTTGTTGTTTATTTTAGCAGGTCAATGAGGGTTAAGTGATAACTTGCCCCAGGGTCACACAGCTACTAAGTGTCAAGTGTCTGAGGCTGGATTTGAAATCAGGTCTCCTGAATCCAAGGCCGGTGATTTATCCACTGCACCACCTAGCTTGCCCTCTAGACTAACCTATTTTCAAAAATAATGAGCTTTTAATCAATCAATCAAACTTAATATTTTTCATTAAGTACCTACTAAGCCTGGGGTAAAAAAGAAACCAAAGGGGGCAGCTAGATGGCACAGTGGATAGAGCACTGGCCTTGGAGTCAGGAGTACCTGAGTTCAAATCCGGCCTCAGACACTTAACACTTACTAGCTGTGTGACCCTGGGCAAGTCACTTAACCCCAATGCCCTCACTAAAAAAAAAAAAAGAAGAAGAAAAAAAAAAGAAACAAAGACAGTCCCTGACCTCAAGGAGCTTACCTCTAATTAGGTAGACCAACATGTAAATCAATCTATACAAAGTAAACTATATATAGGATAAACAGTAAATAATTAACAGAAGGAAGGCACTAGAATTAAGAGGGGTTGGGAAAGGATTCCCAAAGAGAAGATTTTTAAATGGCACATAAAGGAAGCCATGAAAATGAAAGGCAGTAGGTGAAACTGAGGAAGGAGAACATACTGGGGTTCCATTTATTAAGCACTTGCTATATGTCCCAGGCACTAGTGATACACCTATATACAATTTCTACTCTATTTATATTCTGAGGGAAATAACAATTACATATATAAATGAATACAACATAGACATAAAGCAAATAAATACAAATAGCCAGCTGTTTTCCTTTCAGTAAAAAAGTAGAGGATTTCTAGCATGAAATGTGGTACACAAGGTCAGTAGTAGTTATTAAATTTTGCTTAACACTTTTTGTTATAAAGGAAAACTGGATTGGGAGAAGGGAGCAGGAGAACAGGTCTATACCAGTAAATGACCACCGTAAAAACAAAAAGGCATCGATAAAACCTTAAAAATATTATTTCAGAGGCAGCTAGGTGGCACAGTGGATAAAGCACCAGCCCTGGATTCAGGAGGACCTGAGTTCAAATCTTCCCTTGTTCTTCACCCCAATATACCCCACAACCACCCTGGACAGGACTAGAAATGATTACCAAATGTTGAATGGACATCCCCCCCCTTCCATTTCAAAAGGAAAAAAATCTTCACCTAAAGAAGAGTTAGCTAGAACAATTGCTGCAGGAGCTCACTGCAGAGAGCCAACTTAAAAAATGGAAAAGTATTTCAGAGACCAGAAGAAAATCCAAATTTAAGACTCTTGCCTCTTCTCCCTCGACACAGAGCCCAAGATGAAAGAATTAGCATTACAAAAAAAACTGTCCCCAAACCACATGTTCGGCAAGTTGCCCCACTTTATCAAAATTGAAAGCACATGATTTTAAGGATACCTAGGATGATATATCTATATCACATGTATCATAAACTGGTTTTTTAAATCATCTGTATCAAATATACAAACCCACCCCTAAGAATATAAAACACATTATTTAAACTTGTGTATAATATAACTCCCACCATTACTGTGAGCCAAAAAATTTTTTTCTTAATCTATTGACTAGATATAACAATTTCAATAGACACTAGAGAGGGGGAGTAGTTTTCATTTTGAGCATCATCCAAAACACTCATAACAGAACCTGAAATTCATAGTTTTTGCCAAAATTTCAGAATTCTTTTTATATTTCCTTCCTTTTATTTGAAATTAAATGTTTTAAATTTTAAGTGGATACCAAAACATTCAACAAAATGAACATTTTAAATAGATGTCATTTCCCAAAAGGAGTCAGTGAATCAAGCACTCAATAAAAAGTGCCTCTATATGGCAGGCACAATGACAAGAATTGAAAGAGAGCATTAGACTTGGAATCAGAGGCCTTGGTTTCAAATCATAGACCCATTTTGTGCTTCCCCTGTGACCTTCATAAATCATAGAAGCTTCATTTGTGAAATGAGAGGAATAGATTAAATAACGCCTATGGTTTATATCAATCCTTTGATTTTGATATCCCACGTCATGAAAAAGTTTTGCAGGACAGTGACAACACTGATTAACTTTTTGGCCACAGTAACTCTTAAAAGACCATCTTTTAAGTAAGAGGTTACAATTTACACTGGTGGAATGCTTCACTATAGTGATGAGAACACAGGCCTAAGAGTCTAGTGTTCAATTCCAGATCCTACCACTTCCTAGCTCTGTGGCCTTAGGCAAGTCTCTTCACCCCTGAATCTCAGTCAGTTCATCTCTAAAATGGAGATGATAGGGGCAGCTAGGTGGCACAGTGGATAAAGTACTGGCCCTGGATTCAGGAAGACCTGAGTTCAAATTCAGGCTCAGACATTTGACACTTACTAGCTAGGAAAGAAAGATGAACACTGTTGGGGCAGCTAGGTGGCGCAGTGGATAGAGCACCGGCCCTGGAGTCAGGAGGACCTGAGTTCAAATCCGGCCTCAGACACTTGACACTTACTAGCTGTGTGACCTTGGGCAAGTCACTTAAACCTCACTGCCCCATCCAAAAAAAAATAAAATGAAATAAAATGGAGATGATACTACTACTCATAGGTTGTTTTGTGCATCTCTGCCTGCCATAGATATCAAAACAGCAGCCATTAACTGTAATTTTTGTAAGACCCACCTAACTTAAAGATCCCCAACTAAAGAAAAAAAATAGTAGGAAGAGAAAAAAAAATGGTTCAAGGCTGCTTGAGATTTGGAAGTGCAAAGCCCTCACCTAAGGCTAGAAATTATACCAAAGTATCTAATTACTACACAAACCCTTTTAATCTGATTGTAAATCAGGTACCCTTTAGCTACAAATACAAAATGACACAGGGAAACAAGTGAAGAAGCATTAACCAACATTTCTCTCAAGTCTTATGAACTGCAAGAAAACCCAAGAACCTTTCTACTAAGATATATATTTAAAGATTCTGGGCCCATGCCAAAAATAGTTCTTAGAAATAATGTGAGAATTCCATAGTAAGAAAATAACAGTTCACATCTATACAGCACTTTAAGATTTGAGAAGCACTTTATAAATAATCTCATTTTATCCACCCTGGGAGCTAGGTGCTATTACTGTCTCCAATTTGCAGATAAGGAGAATGATTTGAACTCAGCATCCACTGACTGACCCACTTAATTTAAAGGATATATGCTTAGTGGTTAATATTCATGCATTCTGGTATCTTTTCAAGGTATCAAGAAAATGCAACCTATGCTTTGCATCTTCGTGCTTTCAACAGGAAGTTCTTGGAGTCACAAAATCTGAAGTCAAAGACCTGGGACCCCATCTTATCCAACCAGTCTGTGAGCCAAAAATCCTTTCTAAGACATCCCCAACAAGTGGCCAACTAGCCTTCATTACTTTAAGTAAGGGAAAGCCCAATACCACCACTCGCCCCAAAGCACACATGACATTTTTGGACAGCTCTAAATATTAGCAAATTTTCCATCTAACTCTACACTGCTCCTAATTCTAACCCTTAGGGCCAAGCCGACCAAGTCTAATCACTCTCCTACACGACCACCTTTCAAATCTCGTTCTTTTACACACACGTACCCCCAAGCCAGTCTTTTTCTTCTGGTTAAACACCTTCCGGTTCCTTCTCTCTACCTATCCTTTTCTCCAATTCTCTCTCACCATTCTGCCTAACCTGCCTGGGAGACACTCCAGTTGGTCCATGCCACCCCAACCTGAATACGGCAGGTCTGGCCCAGGAAAGTGCCTCCATGTCCTGTACACTGTGACCCTCTAATGTGGCCTATCTGAAGTCTAGTGCATAGTTGCACACTTCTTTCAAGTTTGAAAAGCTTTCTTTCTGGGGATAAAATGAGCCTGGAGGAGCAGTGCCAAATGAAATCCGTTCCATCCCTGGAACACGGACTGACACACCACAGGTTGTTGTACACAAGGTGAATTCTTTCCTAAGTTTGTCTCTTGGGGTGGGTGGGAAGAGAAAGGATAATATCAGTAGAAAGAAGAAACAGAGGGTCTTTAGATAGGCCTGGGAAACAGACCTCTACACCTACAAAGAAGCTGAAAAAGGTACTGTGGAAGTATCAAGTCTGCCAAACCCTCCCCAGCTACATGCCAGTTATTGCCACCTGCTTCCCTCCCCACTCATTCCTGGCTAAAGAAATATAAGTTTAAACTTTCCAAGATGGTTCTTGGAAGCAAGGGGTATGTGCATCCCATTTTAGAAAATGAATATACAATATCCAAACATAAAACAGATACATCGGTTAGGTGACTATTAACTAGGCAAATCCCAAAGGACTCTTAACTTGCAAATGGGTTCATGGTAAGCATACCCTTTAGACAAAGGGTTCTTAACATTTTTTCTATGTCATGGACCTCTTTGGAAGCTTGGTGAAGCCTATGAACTCAGAAGAATGATTTTAAATGCATAAAACCAGGCATGTATCATGTATGTACACACATATAAGATTATAAAGGAAACCACTGAAATGGTCATCAATTTTTTTTTTAAAGTTCACAGACTACAGGTTAAGAATCTCTACTTTAAAACCACAAAGGATTAAATTCATCCTAGCAAAAATCAGTTTATTGTGGGGGTGGGGAGGGCGGCAGAAAAATTTGAAATTGGAAATCTTATGTAAACAAATGCTGAAAGCTATCTTTATATGTAACTGGATATTAAAAAATACTTTTTTCTAATCAGTTTATTATTTTCAATTTACATATACCAGATGAGGTATACCTACCTATCCCAGGGTCTTTGTTTGTTTGTTTGTTTTTTGAAATCCCGGGGTCTTTTAAAATCTAGTTAATCTAGATGGCGAAGTGGATAAAGCACCGGGCCTGGATTCAGAAGGACCTGAGTTCAAATCCCACCTGAGACACTTGACACTTACTAGCTGTGTGACCCTGGGCAAGTCACTTAACCCTCATTGCCACACCAAAAAAAAAAAAAATCTAGTTAAGCATGGGGGCCAAAGGTCTTCCCAAATCAGAGAGAATAGAACATAGGAAAAAAAACCATTGGACTCAGGACCAGAAATCCACATATTATATTTGTTGACTGTTGTGATTGAATGACAATTCACCATTGAAGTGATTTGAGGCAAGCCATTTAGTACTACAATCTTCACAGACCCGACATACAAGGTAGCCAGGAGGAACAAAAGAGATAAAACTAATCAATCAACAAGCACTTAAGCACCACCGAGGCTAAGGCTCAAGAGACCAAAACAAAGAAATCCAACAGTCCCTGCCCTCAGGGAACATACATTATACCGGGGAAAAAAAATTATCCACATATGACTAGATATAAAATATAAGCATACAAAAGTGTTTTACAAGCTAAGTTATTATCTTTAATGGAAAGAGGAAGAGATCTAAAAAAATAAAGATTTCTAAGTAGCAGTCCCAACCCACAGGCAAAAAAATATATATCAAAACCCAACTCAACCTTAACCAACTCCCAAATTCGGGGGAGGGTCAATTACATGCATACTTGCCTACTCAACCTCACAGACATCCTTACACAAAAGTAAGCTAATTGTTTTGGACAGTACTTAAATGAAATGTCTTCATACCTTCACAGCATCGCCACCTTGAGCACTGTGCACACCTGACTTCCATCAGTAGATTTGCCTTTAATACTTTAAACTGTAGATCTTATAAATTAAGCAGCACATAAGAACTAGGAAAGGTCTATCAATGCCATCGTCGGGTGGGTTTGGGAAGCAGGTGCTATCAGACCCACCCCAACCCCAGTTCGTTTCAGGAGGTCCTAAGTGTGAAGAGGCAGCAAGAAGCTGGCAGGCAAGTCCGACCTCAGAAACGGGGCTCCTTTCCTTACCTGCACAGGTCGGCAAAGGCCGGAAATTGAGCTTCTTGATCTTCTTCTCACTGAGCCAGTAACCAACTCTTTTCCCCTTCAAAAAGGTCTGCATCTTCGTCCTTCGATGGGGGTGCTGCAGAGGAGGTGGATGGGGGCTCTCGCGCCAGGCAAGGACGTGTCTCTCCAAGGTTCACACAGCCAAGATCTCCACTCACCGAACAGGAACCGGGACTCAGAGCAAAAAGAATCCTGCGGGGAATAAATAAGCCAGAGGAAGGCGGTTAAAATAAGAATAAAATCAGGAGAGCGAAATTCACTTGCAGTAGACTCCGAGGGACGTACAGCATCAGCTGTTGTCTCGCTCCCACGCCCCACACACACCACACTCCCCCGGCTGGCGAGGCAGGGCTGCTGAGGCTGCAGGGATCTCCCTCCAGGCAACTTTCAAGTGTCTATTTGCCCGTCCAGGCCCCGGAGTGGAAAGGACAGGCAGAGAGCTGAGATGGGGAGGGGTGGGGGGCGGGGAGAGGAGGAGGAGGAGGAGCATGGGGTGGAGATGAAGGAAAAGGGGGAAGGTTAAAAAAAAAAAAAGGAAGCTTTACCTTCCTAAGGACCCACACTGAAATAGCTAGAGAAGCAGCCCCCGGGCCGTGCACGCCGGGAGCCTCTCGGTTCCGCTTGCAGAACACCAACCCCCGGGCGGCGGCGGCGGCGGCACTGGAGGAAGAGAAGGCGGCGGCAGAGGCTCAGCCCCCAAGCTGAAGCCGCGCTCCCGCCCCCCCAAATCCTCCACCCCTTTTTTTTTTCTCCCCTCCAGCTCTCGGGCTCTCCCCACCCTCTCCGCCCCCTCGCTTTATCCCGCCCAGGCCAGCACGCTCGCTCGCTGGCTCTAGCTGGAGCACAGCGGGGGGTGACGGCGCTGGGGAAGAAGGGAGAGTTCGAATCCCCCCCCACCCCCCCCCCCCGGACCCCCCGGGGAGTTCGAACCCGGTGCAGGCGGGGGCCCACGGCGCCCGGCCCGCAGCCGAGCCCACAGCGGCGGCCGGCCGGGCAGCGCGAGCCTCCTGCCTGGTCCTCCTCCCGCACGCGCCCCCCAAGCTGGCAGGCTGCTTTCCCCGGCACCGCCGCCGCCCCTTCCCCTCCTACCTCCCCTCCTCCTCCAGGCCGCCGCTGGGAGCCCGCTATTCTCAGCCGCTGCCTCCGTGGCCACTTCCTCCTGCCGCCGCCGCGGCTTCTTGCAACACCCCCCCCCCTCCACCCGCCGGTACTAGGAGTGGGGGGAAGGGGGGTACGGACTGACACACCCTCCCGCTGTGGGGCTGGAGGGGTCCGCGGCCCTGTCCTCCGGCCCTTCGCCACCCGTCCCAGCCACTTCCTCCAGGGAATTCGAGGGGCGTTTGGGGGCTACCCCAGGGCCACCCGGCCGCCGGCGCGCGCCTTGCCCCCCCCACCTCCTCCCCAGCCCCGCGGGCCGGGCCACCTGGACCCCGAGCCGGCAGGGGGCAGCACGGCGCGGCCAGAGCCTTAAAGGGGCCGGCGCTCTGTTTTTTTCCTCCCTTCCTCCCCCTCCTCCAGGCTTTTGAGCTTTGGGAGACGAGAAAGGGAGGCCAGAGGTCATCCTAATCCCTGGAAGGTGGAGAGCGATATGAGAGGTCGAAAGGGGATGATCTAGGGCCCCCCTTCCCCACCTTTTGCAAATGGAAGACTGGGCCAAGGGTTAAAAGTTACAACTGCTTCCCACCCTCTAGCTGAGCTGAATCTCACCCAGCCCAGCAGACTGATAGTGACTTCAGAACTCTCCCGGTTCTGAGAAAAAAAACATAACCAGGTAACAGGGCCAGAATTTTTGTTATTATTTTCATCAGATCGACCTTGGGCAAATCACTTAACCTCTGTGTGCCTCAAGTTTCCTCATCTGTAAAATGGAGATAATAGCACCTACCTCCCAGGGTTGTTGTGAGGATCAAATGAGATGGTGACTGTGAAGCAGCAGTGCCTGGCATATATGATGGCACTATACAAATATTGCATATGATTATTCAATGTTTATTGCTGGCTCAGCTATGGGGCTGGGAGGAAATAAAAGCCCCCTGCCCTCAAGGCTTCTTATGTAGTCAGGGAGACATAAGCATACAAAAATTTATTATTCATAAAAACCAATATGTATATGGTGTTTTATGGTTCTCAACGGCTTTAAATAACATCTCATTTCGTTCATATGAGACTTGTGAAATTAGTATGAACATTATCCACATTTTAACGATGAGGAAAGAGGATCAGAGAGGTTGTTTCTTTCTTGAGATCACAAAGCAAATGAGTTGCTGGACCCAGCTTCAAAATAAGATTTAAGACAATGGAAGAAGAGCCCCTAGGAGGAATTCTCTGAGCTGACTGGGAGATCTATGTTTCCAACCTTAATCTCTTCTGCTGCAGGCCTGCCTCATCAACTGCTTTCTTCCCGACATTTCAAATAAAATGGCCCCAAACCGTCTCAAACTTGACATCTCCAAAATAGAATTTGTTGTCTTTCTTCCAAAACCTACCACTCTTCTGACTTACCTATTTCTGTCAAGGTATCACTCTCCTTCCCATCACCCAAGTTTCCTCATTCTCCCTCAAACTACATATCCACTCAGTTGCCAAATCTTGCTGTTACTGACTCCAAAACAATTCATACCTACCTATCTCTTCACTAACAAAGCCTCATCACCTCTAGCCTGTATCACTGCAGGGGACTCCTGATTAGATTCCCTATCTCAGGTCTCTCTTCCTCCTCCTTTCATTCTCCACACTACTATCAAAATGATTTTTCATAAGTATAGATGTCACTAGTGTCCCTAGTTGAAAGAGTACAAGATTAGGATTCAGAAGACCTGGGTTTGAATGTGCTCTTCTATTATTCACTAGCTGTATAACTTTGAGTAACTTCAACCTTCATTTATTAAGCACCTGCTATGTGCAAGGCACTGACCTCTACCCTGAGTGGTTTACATCATTGGGGGGGGGGGGGGGTCACAACTACCAATTAGGTAATTACAACAAGATGATGTGAGGAGAGAGAATAATACTAATCATTTGAGGAAAAGGAGATTAGAGAAGACCTAGAGTTGGATGTAACTGGTGCCTCAGCTAACCCTTAAGGGAAGATAAGGAAGGAGAGTATTCCCAGAATGGGGAACAATTTGTATAGATGTGTGGAGTCAGGCTATAGAATGCCTACTTTAGGTCCAGTTCAGCCAGGACATGGCATATAGGAAGGGGAGTGAAATGAAATAAGATTGAAAAAGTATATTGAAACCAGTTTGTGGAGGGCCTTAAAAACTCAGGCTGAGGAATTTGTGTTTTATTTAGGAGCAAATGGGAGCCCGTAATTGTTTTTAATCTGGGAAATGACAGGAAGAGACCTGGGTTTTAGGAAGATTATTTTGGTAGCAATGTGAAAGATGGTTTAGAGAGTAGAGAGACGAAAAGGATGGAGGCTATTTCAGAAGTCTTGTCAAAAGCAGATGAGCTCTTTAACCAGCATGACAGCCATGTGAGTGAAAGGAGGGGACAGATAACAGACAAATTAAAAGTAAAATTACAAAAGTAAAATTAACTGTTTGGTTATGGGTTGGGAGACAAGAGGATGAAAGAGAAGATAAAGTCAATGATGGAGTCCAAACACCAGAAGGTCAGAGGTACCTTCCACAGATAAAGGCATCGTGGAGAGGAGTAGGTCTCCTGCCTCCTCTTACTATCCCAACCATCACCCCTATTCTGCCTATACCCTCCTCCATTTTCCTAATACTTTTCAAATCTTGCCAAATCTCAGCTCTGAAATGCCCCTGTCCTTCACCCCCTTAGCTCCTATTGGCTCAAAGAAGTCATTTCACCTCTGAAGAAAAATACCTACCACCAGCTTTAATTTCTATGACACTCCCCGCCCAAAAAAACCTGGTCACCTATTTGTTTTCTAATTGGAAGGAAAATTCTACCTAAATTTAGTGGATTGTTTGATAAACAGCAAGTGGTTGTGTTGACTATAATCCAAAACTGTGGGCATACCTAATAATCTCTCTATAGCCAAATGGTCAACTTAGAAATTGGCTGTGTGATATTAAGGCAACAACACTTGAATCTTTCTGGGATTCCATTTCTTTATAAATAGACATCATTTTATTTGTCCAAAGTTACACCACAATGTTTTTTTGTTTGTTTTTTGTGGGGGGTAAGGAAACAGTGACATAACAGATAGGAAACCCTAAGAGCATTGTGCTAGAATCAGCCAACTTTCCAAGCCTACACATACTTACTTGATTACTAAGACTTTGGAGAAATCCTCCGAGTTTTCTGTGCTTTGTAAGACCTATGTAGAGCTAAAAGGAACCTTACAGGCCATGTAGTACAAACTCTTCATTTTACAAATGAGAAATAGCCCCAGAGGAAAGTGAAGTGACCTGGTCAAGGTCATATGTAACAGGCCTGGGATTGGAAATCAGGTCCCATGAACTCCCAAGTTCAGTACTTCACCTTATCTATAAAAAAAAGAAGAGATCAGACTAGATCAATGATTGCCAAGCTTTTTGGTCTCTGGATGCCTTTACACTCTTAAAAATTATTGAGGACCCCTTTCCATTCTTAAAAAAATGAAGACCCTCAAAAAGCTTTTGTTTATGTGGATTATATCTATATTTACTATTTTAAAAGGTAAAACTGGGGGCGGCTAGGTGGTGCAGTGGATAAAGCACCGGCCCTGGACTCAGGAGTACCTGAGTTCAAATCCGGCTTCAGACACTAGCTGTGTGACCCTGAGCAAGTCACTTAACCCCCATTGCCCCGCAAAATAAATAAATAATTGAAATTTTAAAAAAAAGTTAAAACTGATAAAAGTTTAAATTGATCGTTTGAAAAATGTCTATTAAATGAATTCATTTTAAAATAATAATAAACCCATTACATGTTAAGATAAATAACATAGTTAATGAAAAATAGCTATATTTTCAAAAGCAAAAAAGTTTAATGAGAAGAGTAGCATTCTTTTACATATTTTTGCAAATCTTTTAATGTCAGTTTTAATAGAAGACAGCTGTATTCTCCTATCTGCTTCTGCATTCAATCTGTTGCAATATGTTGTTTTAGTTGAAGTATATATTAAGAAAATCTGACTTCACACACATATGTAATTGGAAAAGGAAGGAGTATTTTTTTTTTTTTAGTGAGGCAATTGGGGTTAAGTGACTTGCCCAGGGTCACACAGCTAGTAAGTGTTAAGTGTCTGAGGCTGGATTTGAGTGCTCTATCCACTGTGCCATCTAGCTGCCCCAGAAAGGAGTATTTTAATAGGCAAATAATTCCTTATTATGCTGAAAACAGTTTTGGCCTGAAAAGGTATCAGGGACCTCCCACCAGATAAAGGACAACACTTTGAGAACCATTGACGAAAATTATTTCTGTGGTCCCTTCTCATTCTAAATCTGTGATCTTGGGTAGGATAATATTTATAATAGTTTCCATTTCTAAGATGCTTTAAGGTTTATAACAACAAAGATTTGTTGATGACTTACTAAGCACAAGGTACCATGCTAGGCACTGATAATACAAGGAGAAACAGTAGAACACTCCTGCCTCTCTGAAGGAGCTTACATTCTAGGAAATGCTGCCCTTCCAACACATCAATAATCTTGGGAGTTGGACAGGTCCCACCACTAACAGGGTGTCCAAGGCAGAAGACCTGAGGTCTTCTGTTTCTGGGTGTGGCATTCTTCCTCCTGTACCACTAGAATTCTCAAATATTATTATTATTTGTGGCATTTCTATATGTTTATCAGTCAATCCAAAAGCTGGGAATCATTCTATACCAGGAGATTTGCCTTGTTGTCTCAGTGAATTCATAGTTTTCTTCTCTACCCATTCTTGGTCTCATTCAAAAGTTATCACTATGCATGCTGATGCTACCATATATACTTCAGCTATGCCCAGGGAGGGTCAAAACCTTGAACCTTCCATTACCCACAAATATTCTACTTCCTTATTCAGGAACAAGAAATTTCCTTTATCAAAGCTTAAACTTTTATCTTTCCCTCTCTCCCTATGCTTTTACACGTCTTAAATCTATTCTTTGTCCTCACCAACACTAACAATCCTTCCACTACTCAGTACTGTCCCAATCATCACCCCCTACTCTGCCTATACCCCCCTCCCTTTCTAACCTTGGTAACCCAGTTCAGCTCCACACTGTCCTCTACTCTAAAATTCCTTGTTTCCTGGTCCTAATACCTTCCACACCTTGACAAACCTCAGCTCTGAAATGCTATTGCCCTTCACTCCTTTTGCCCCTACTCAAAAGAAATCACAAAACAATAATGACTGGATCCACTACAATTGTAAATGCTAGATGACCTCTCTGCCTAAGTGGAGGTGGGCAGCCCATGTCCAACAACAACAACAACAAAATACCTAAAAGCCACAAGAAACTAAATGGGGGGGAGGGGGGAAGGTAGCTAGGTGGCAAAGGGGATAAAGCACTGGCCCTGGACTCAGGAGGACCTGAGTTCAAATTCGGCTTCAAACACTTGACACTAGCTTTGTGACCCTGGGCAAGTCACTTAACCCTCATTGCCCTGCAAGAAAGAAAGAAACAAAGAAAGGAAGAAAGAAGGAAAGGAAGGAAGGAAAGAAAAAGAAAGAAAGGAAGGAAGGAAGGAAGGAAGGAAGGAAGGAAGGAAGGAAGGAAGGAAGGAAGGAAGGAAGGAAGGAAGGAAGGAAGGAAGGAAGGAAGGAAGGAAGGAAGAAAGAAAAAGAAAGAAGGTGGTTAGCACAAGAATTCAGACAACCCAGGGCAAAAACAAATAGTGCCCACCACCCCACCCAAAGGTACAATAAGAAGCCTGTCCCTAATAACACAAAACCATAATTTAGGAGCTTTAGATAGAGAGATACTTATCTCAAGAATTATAATAGATCCAGAAATTCTAAAAAAAAAAATCAACATAGAAGGAAAAACCAACTCTATAACTACTATAAACAGAAACTGGGGGGGGGCGGGAAATGGATTTTCCATAATGACTACATAAATTTCTAGAAGAAATAGAGAGGTTGGTTTTTTTAATTTAGTAAAATCTCTGGAAGAAAGACTTGCAAAGAAAATTAATAGCATAGAAGAGAAAGTGGTCAACTATATCCAAGTAATGGACTTCCAGAAAATTAGAATAGACCAAAGAGAAATCAATGACTATGCATAGACAAAAAAAAATTAACTCAAAAGATTGAAAAATAGGAGAAATTATAAGGTATCTGATATAAAAAACAACTGACCTGGAAAACAAGTCAAGGAAAGATCATTTAAAAATCATGGTGGAGGGCAGCTAGGTGGCGCAGTGGATAGAGCACCCGCCCTGGAGTCAGGAGTACCTGGGTTCAAATCCGGCCTCAGACACTTAACACTTACCAGCTGTGTGACCCTGGGCAAGTCACTTAACCCCAATTGCCTCACTAAAAAAAAAAAAAAAGAAAAAAAATCATGGTGGAGGCAGCTAGGTGGCTCAGTGGATAGAGCACGGGCCCTGGATTCAGGAGGACCTGAGTTCAAATCGGGCCTCAGACCCTTGATACGTACTAGCTGTATGACCCTGGGCAAGTCACTTAACCCCAAATACTTTAGCAAAAACAAAAAAAATTTAAATCATTGTACACTATGTTTCTCAAGAAATTATACATAAATCTACCCCCCAATCAATCAGAACCAGGAAGTAAAGTGAGAATACAAAGAACCCACAAATCACCTTCTGAAAGGAACTCCAAGAAGTTAAAGTAATAGGAAAGCCATATCACAAATCCAAAGCTTACAGATCAAAGAAAAAATGGTGCAAACAACCAGGAAAAAAAATTTCAAGAACCAAGGGACTACAGTCACAATCACACAAGACCCAATGGCTTCTGCTCTAAACAAGAAGAAATCTCAGAATATAATATTACAAAAGGCAAGAAAAATATTTAAAATTTAAAAAAAATTTTAATAAGCCAGTGGGCTTATCATGAAGAATAACTTGCCTTGCAAAGCTGAGTATAATCCCAGAAGGAGAAAAATGGATTTTTAAGGTAATAGAACCACTGAATACAAGACTTTCAAGCCTTTCTGATGAAAAGACTAGATCTCTGTAGGAATTTTGAAATCCAAAACATAAAACTCAAGAGAATCTTAGAAAGCTAAACTTATTTGAGAAATGAAAGAGGTCATCATGAGGATGAAGGGCTAACATTGTAATGGAGGTGAGGGGAGGAGAGAAGAAGCACATATCCCTTCAAACCTGAATATCTCCAAATGGTATTCATTTAAATAATTAATTAAGAAAATAGAAGAGGGTAGATTAGTTTTATTCTGTAGGGTTTACCAGGGTACAGAGAAGAGAGAGTAAAAGAAATATAGTCATGTAGAAAGGAGAAAAATGTGGATGTAACTTACTATTTGTGACAATTGGGAAAACTGGGAAGAAAAGTATACAAAAATGGAAGGAGTTGGGTGAGTGAGTATCAGATGAACCTCATTCTTATCTGAGATAGACAAAAAGAAGGTTAAGCATACATATACTTATAAAAATACATCAAACTCAGTGGCAAACAGTTGGGAATGGAGCATGGATTAAGAGGTGGAATACTGGGAAAGGAATATTCAAAAGTAAAAAACTTCTAGATCCAGAAAGGGGGATTAAAAGAAAAAAAAGAAAAAGAACTGGAAAATAACTTTCCACCTGGTTGCATTCCTCCTATACTTCTGTGACTTCTTTTTTTAAAAATAGTATTGTTTATTTAATTATATATTTCCCAATTACATGTTAAAAAAACATTCATTTTTTTTAATTTTGAGTTTCAGATTCTCTCTTCTTCCTGTTCCTCCCTTATCCCCTGAGAAGTCAAGCAATATGATATTGATTATATATGTGAAGTAATACAACACATATTCCATATTAACCATATCGCAGAAGAAAACACACACACACACACACAATTTAAATATGCTTCAATCTACCCCCAGAGTTCATCAGTTCTCTCTCTGGAGGTGGATAGCATTTTTCATCATGGATCCCTTGGAACTGTATTGAATCATTGTCTTGATATGAGTAGCTTAGTCTTCCACAGTTAATCATCACATAATATTTTTATTAGTGTATAATATCTTCCTGGTTCTACTCACTCCACTTTGTATCAGTTCATATAAGTCTTCTCAGGTTTTTCTGAAACTATGCACCTCATCTTTTCTTATGCCACAATAGTATCACATTCACATACCATCATATACTATCATAATAATATACCACAACTTGTTCAGCCATTCCCTAATTGATGGGCATTCACTCAATTTCCAATTTTTTGCCACCACCAAAACAGCTGTTATAAATATTTTTGTACAAATATGTCCTTTTCCACCTACCAGAATGGCTAATATAACAAAAAAGGAAAACGCTGGATGTTGGAGGGGATGTGGGAAAACTGGGATGTTAATCCACTGTTGGTGGAGTGTGAAAAGATCCAACCATTCTGGAGAACAATTTGAAACTATGCCCAAAGGGCTAGAGAGCTATATATACCCCTTG
Source organism: Dromiciops gliroides (assembly GCF_019393635.1). Classification (NCBI taxonomy): domain Eukaryota; kingdom Metazoa; phylum Chordata; class Mammalia; order Microbiotheria; family Microbiotheriidae; genus Dromiciops; species Dromiciops gliroides. The sequence continues at coordinate 212,297,243 of NC_057862.1, forward strand.
ATCTAGCAATACCACTGCTAGGTTTATATCCCAAAGACATCCCCCCAAAAGAAAAAGGACCTATTTGTACAACAATGTTTATAGCAGCTTTTTGTGGTGGCTAAGAATTGGAAATCAAAGGAATGACCTTTGTGAGAAAATGGGTAGTTGTCTCCTCTCAATGTGGATATAACAGTCAGTCATACTTCTCCAGACCTGTTTGTAGGACAAAGGTCTCAGATCCCCTCCTTCCCCTCAGGCTAGCAAGGTCACATGGTTCAAAGAGCCCTGGTCTCAATAAGGTCTGCTCCACAGTTGTGTCTATATAAGGAAGTATAAGGTCCACTCCTGAGTTATGCCCATTCAAGGAAGAGGGGTGGGAATACTGCATTATGATTAGCTAGTTTTTGCGTGTAGATTGTAACCCTTCAGTAATCAGACCAGTGATGAAAAAGGGGAGGGTCCATTTGTGTTAGGGACTAGGGTATAAAACAGGACCTGTGAGCCCCCTTTCTGGGCACCCACTAGCTGCACACTAGGATGCCTCCTTCTCATGAGAAGGAAATAAAGAGTCTTTGTCATATCACTGTTGAGTTCCTGAGAATTATTGAGAAGAGGATGGTTTTTTCCCTCACCATCAATTGGGGAATGGCTAAACAAGTTTTGGTATATGATGATTATGAAATATTATTGTGCTATAAGAAATAATAAGCAGGATGATTTCAGAAAGGCCTGGAAAAACTTGCATGAACCAATGTATAATGAAGTAAATAGAAACAGCAGAATTGCCCTGAGGTGGCAAGCAATCAGATTATAGGACATTACCATATTAGTCATTTTGTATAAGAAAACTTGAATAAAAGAAAAAAATGAAAGAAAGTGAAAATAGCTTGCTTGTCTGTATTCAATCAAGATCAGTTCTTTCTTTGGAGGTGGATAGTATGCTTTATCATTAGTCCTTTGAGATTGTCTTGAATCTTTGTATTGCTGAGAGTAGCTAAGTCATTCATAGTTCTTCATCAAACAATTCTGCTGTTAAATGTAAAAAAAAAATCTCCTTTTCCCTTTTTAAAAAAAATATCTTTGGAATACAGACCTAGTAGTGCTATTGTTGGGTCAAAAAGTATGTAAGGTTTTAAAAGCCTTTGGGCATAGTTCAAACTGTTTTGCAGAATGATCACACTAGTTCACAACTCACCAACAGCACATTAATGGACTTCTAAGACTTTTTTTTTTTTTTAGTGAGGCAATTGGGGTTAAGTGACTTGCCCAGGGTCACACAGCTAGTAAGTGTTAAGTGTCTGAGGCCAGATTTAAACTCAGGTACTTCTGACTCCAGGGCTGGTGCTCTATCCACTGCACCACATAGCTGCCCAACTTCTAAGACTTTTCAACTATGCCCTCAGGAACTTCCTCATTGGGAAATCTCATCCTACAAAATCTAATCAGCTTTGGAACTCCTACCTCTTCAGCATCCTCTGCCCCTTCTGATTGGAGGATGGAGGCGTGATCTCCAAAATCTCCATTTGTGGAGGGGGCCCAAGAAAGCCATCTCCTCAATTCCCATCTGGCAGAACTCCTTTGGTCTTTTTTGACTTTAGTATGCAGCTGAGCTGAATACCTTCCCCTTCTCTCTCCCAATTTGCACTCCTCCCCCCTTCCCACTTTTCAGCTTTCTTTTTTGTGTTTTCTTCTGTCATTAAAATGTAAGCTCCCTGAAGGCAGAGATGTTTTCTGGGCATATTTGTTTCCCCAGGTAATTAGCATGGTGCACGGTACTTAATAGGTACTTAATAAATGAATGACTGCTCATCAGTTATGCAAAGCCAAGTCAACAGAACCAGTAGAACTATTTATACAATGACATTTTAAACAAAACTTTAAAGATCAATGAAATCTATTCAAAACAATGACCAACTATGATTTGAGAGGACCTATGATGAATCATGTTATCCATCTCCTGACAGAGAGGTGATAGACTGAAGGTACAAAAGAAAATATATAATTTTTTTTAAAAAAAGAATTTATCTTCTACCCATAGCTGAGAAAGTATAGGGGCAGTTAGGTGGTGCAGTGGATGAAGCACCAGCCCTAGATTCAGGAGGACCTGAATTCGAATTCAGACTCAGACACTTGATACTTACTGTGTGACCTTGGGCAAGTTACTTAACCCTTATTCCCCCCCCCCAAATTAGTTTTCAGAAATTACCACTGTGTATATTTGTTTGCTTCCAGATGCTTGTTTGTCATATGAAACTTCCCCCCCTGTTTTTTTGTTTGTTTGTTTGTTTTTGTTTGTTTTTTTTGCAGGGCAATGGGGGTTAAGTGACTTGCCCAGGGTCAGCCAGCTAGTAAGTGTCAAGTGTCTGAGGCTGGATTTGAACTCAGGTACTCCTGAATCCAGGGCCGGTGCTTTATCCACTGCGTCACCTAGCCGCCCCCCCCTCCCCTGTTTTTAATTGTAGAGAGGTGAGGGAATAGAGATGTCAATACCGAAAGAAAAAAAAAGGTTATTAAAACATTTTTTAAAGCATACAGAAGGGGGCAGCTAGGTGGCACAGTGGATGACACACCAGCCCTGGATTCAGGACTACATGAGTTCAGATTTGGCCACAGACACTTGATACTTACTAGCTGGCTGACTCTGGGCAAGTCACTTAACCCCCATTGCCCTGTCAAAAAAAAAAAGCATACAGAAGAGTATGCAGTTAGGTATTGTCATGGGGTGCAGAGCACCCCAGAAGTTCTCTGGGGCACATCAAGGAATCTTCTCCCTGAGACCAGAGGGCAGATATGCCTAGAGAGATAAGAGGGACCAAATCTGACTAAGCTAGCTTCGGATTCCCACCCTTCATTCTGGTCTCCCTTACCCTGGGGAGATAAATTTGGGTGTAGCTGCAGCCTTTGTGTCCTGAAGAAAGATCAGTAGCCACCCCTCACCCAATACCTCTAGCCACCACCAGCAGGGCATGGTCCTCCCTCACTAAAGGAACTTTCCACAGGCAGATGGTCCACCCCCACCAGTCCTCTATAAAAGTACCTGCCAGTCTCCTGTTCCAGGAGATTGGTACCTCTGAGCCACATGCTTTGTGCCTATCTCCCCATGAGAAGTCCAAGGATTTCTTTCATGGTTTCCCCCCACCCCTTCCCTTCCCTTGCCCCTAAATAAACTACCATTTTATTCTAATTACTTTTGTGTGCAAGAGGGTATAATTCTTTAAAGAGGAATTCCTAAAAACCTCAGCCCCTAACCCAAACCCGTACCCCATTCCCCCCATTACAGTATCTATACAAATAAGGAGGGAGTAGTGGAGTAGTAGTAACTCTTGAATCTTACTGTCATCTGAACTAGTCAAAGGAGGGAAGAATACACAGACACAGATGAATACATAAATATATTTCACTCAATATGGAAATAGGAAGGAAAGGGGAGAAGAGGGAAATTACAGAGAAGGTAGATTAAGGAAATCATGCTCCTAAATAAGACAAACCCTAAAGATAAAAAACATTTGTAACTCTTCTTGAAGTAGCAAAGTATGGGAATATGAGGGGATGTACATGAATTGGTGAATGGATAACCAAGTCATATAGAAATGTGACAATATATTATTGCGTGATAAGAAATGTTGAAGACAATGGCTTCAGAGAAAACTAGCAAGACTTAAATGAATTGATGCAACGTTAAGTAAACAGAACCAGGAAAACAATTTATACAAAAACAATATGGCAAAGGCAAACAACTGAAAGAATTAGGAACATAATGATGAACCACGATTCCAGAGAACTAATGATGAAATATACTACTTACTTTTGGATAAAGAAGTAAAGAACTCAAAACACAGAATGAAATATATTTTTCTAGACACAACCAATGTCAAAATTTGTTTTGCTTGATTACATACATTTGGAACAAATGCTGAGGGGCTGTGAGAAGGCAAATTTTTGCTGATCGAAAAAAATTAAATTTTAAAATAATTTTTTTAAAGTATATAAAACATTACAGAAGGAAGTTCAGAAAGAAGTACAGACAAGTGGAATAGTTTTGAAAGTAACATTAATAATGGATTTCTTAGAGGACCCAGAAATCAGTTTCTTAGTGCTTTCTTTCCTCCCTCCCCCCATTCCAAAAACCCAAGTCTCCAGGAAGAAACTTTATCAAATCTCATCTGGGACACACTTAAGTGAACAACAAAAAAAATGGAGATGGATTAGTTTGTCTAGATCTGGGAAGGGCTGATGGGATTAAACCACACCTAGATACCTCAAACACTAAGACACTTACTAGCTGTGTGACCCTAGGCAAGTCACTTAATGCTCACTGCCCCACAACAAAAAACAACAACCACAACAAAACAAAAAAACCAACCCAAGCACTTAAACCTAGATAATAGACTTTGCCTTGAGCAACTTGAGTGAGGGTCTTTTGCATTCTTCTTCCCGTGGTCATCAGTAGAGTTCATTTTAATGTAAACCACCTTCAAATCTTGTCAAACAATGGAATTGTAGGATACTAACCAATTAGCTTTGATCCATGTATAATGATCAAAAGAGGATAAAAACCCTTGGAAGACACCAGAAAAGGGCTTTTAGCATAGCATGGGTCTTTTGGGACTTTTCTCCTGTTCTTGCTAACCAGCATATTGAAGCTTTCTCAGCTTTCTCTACAACTCAGCCTGAGACCATGAGAAATTAGGGAGAAACAGGGTCAATTCCAAATTTGTCCCCAGATTCACCTTATAATGTGTAAACCCCCAAAACACACCTCCACTGAAAAAGGTACTCACCTCAGGGGTTGGCTTAGGACCCCAGGAACTCCAAATTAGGATAGGCCCTCCCTTGTACCACCCCAAGGTGGAGATTATTATAATGAGACTGATAATCAATTTGTCCATACTATAAATAAAACTGTCTTTCCTTTCTTTATTCAAGAGATACCTTTCCAATATTCTGGTTCTCTCCCTGTGGTCACCCACAGTATTGCAATAAAAATTGGGAAACTGAGTCATTGAGTCTTGTAATCTTTTGGGACGACTCACTGTTAATTTGACCCAAATTCCATCCCACATCATTTGGTGCTCTGTGTGACTTCAAGTCCCAGACTCAAACTCTTTTTCCTTTTTTGAAAGCAGCGGGGTGAGATCTCATTAAGGTAAGTTTGGGATCTGCCTTTAGCTCCTGCACCCAGGTTTTTGGCTCATTTGGGAGTCCGGCTGGTTCACCAAAGCGAGTGGGGGTATTTCTCTTTGGTCTGGGATCAAGCGATTTACCCTGAGGGATTTCATTTTTTTCCTGAAAAGGGAAGAAAGGAATTGCCCTGTTGGCAAGACCCAGCAGTCTGGAAGATGCCCTGGACTGGGTTCTTTGCTGTTTTAATGGACACCCATGTGGACACAGGTGTGGTGTCGGTAACTTTCGGGAGGTTACGGATGGGTCAGGAAACTTTGACAAATTGGGAGAAGGGAGTAAGGAAAAAATTGGATATAGCCAAAAAGAAATAAATGACTTTAGGAGAAATGACTTTAAGATGAACATTGCAAAAGCTGGTTTGAAAATGCTGCTATTTTGAAATCTTTTGTAGTGGAATGGTTAAAAATCAGGAACTATCTGTAATGTGTAAAAGTTGTAATGAGAAAAATGATCTCTATTTAAGTGTGACTTGCGCTGCTGCTTCCCCCCCCAACCCCCCACCTCAGGTGCTGACTGGCTGTGCAGCACTAGAGCTATGAGTGGGTGAGTGAGAGAGAGAATGTTTAGAAAATCTTATGAAACTGTCCAGAATATTTTAAATTATTAGTAAAAGCAAATAGAAAGAAAACTGTGCCATTTTGTACTGACTGTTCAAAGAATTTGGAATCTTGAGAAAAAGAAAGAGGGGAGTATATTTAAGGTACACTGCAATTTTAAGTGTTCACCTGCCATTTCAAGGTTTGTGAATTCTGGAAGAAACCAAACAATACTGTTGAGGAAAGCATTGGAAGCTGGTAAAACATTACACAGAAAAAGGCCTTCTATACTTTTTTTTAAAATTAATTTATTTTTTAATAGAATTTTATTTTCCAAAATATATGTAAAAACAAATTTTAACATCAATTAAAAAAAAATTGTTCCAACTTCTCTTCCCACCCCCACCCACTAGAACTCAAGCATTTCAAAATAAATTATACATGAGTAGTCATGGAAAACATTCCCACATTAGCTAGGTTGTGAGAAAAAAACAGTCAAAAAACTCTCAAAACTTCAGACTGAGGAATTGTCAAAGGGAAAAAACATTTTTTTAAAAAAATGTGTTTCCAGGGGCAGCTAGGTGGCGCAGCGGACAGAGCACCGGCCCTAGAACCAGGAGCACCCAAGCCTAAACCCGGCCCCAGACACCCAACACCCACCAGCCGCATGACCCCAGGCAAGCCACCCAACCCCAATTGCCTCACCAAAAAAGAAAAAGAAAAAAAGAAAAAAAATGTGTTTCCATCTATTTTCAGATACTATCACTTCTTTCTCTGTAGATGGGTTGCCATTTTCAAAAGTCCTTCAGGGTTATATTGGACCATTGCCTTGCTGAAAATAACCACATGCTTCCCAGATCATTTTACACTATTGCTGTTATTTTGTATACAGTGCATTTCACTCTGCTTCAGTTCATGTAGGTCTTTCCAGGTTTTTCTAATAGTATCCTGTTCATCATAACCTAAATAATGTACCTTAAACTTGACAAAGAATTTTCTTCATATTAGCCCAGCAAAGTCATCATAACTTTCCCTCCATCCTATTCCCTTCCCATGATATTTACTCTATTTTCTACCTTTTTTTAAACTATTCCTCCTCAAAAGTATTTTACTTCTGACTGTCCCCTCCCCTACTCTGCACTCCCTTTTTTTTCACCCTTCCTTCCTTATCCTCTTCCCCTCATACTTTCCTATAAGGTTAAATAGATTATTCCTCCCAACTGGGTGTGAATGTTATTCCCTCCATGAGCCAACTCTGATGAGTTTAAGGTCTTTGAGCTAATTCTATGTTCCAAATTTTCTTCCTCCCTCTCTCCTCAACTCTCCCTATGAAATCAAGCAATTCAATATTTCATACTTGTGCCGTTATGCAGAACGTCTTCACCTTCCTTGAAAGTATTTTGCTTTTTACTACTCTCTCCCAGAATCTGCCCTTCCCTCCTTCCCCTCCCCCCCCCTTATCTCCCTTCCCTCCCTCAGGGCAAAATATATTACTATACCCACTTGTGTATGTATGTTAGTCCTTCTTTGAGTCAATTCTGAGGATATACAGTGGACAATGCACCAGCCCTGGACCCAGGAGGCCCCAAGCCCAAATCTGGCCCCATACATAAGACACCCCACAAAGAACAAAACATAACATCCCTTCGTATTCAGTTCAGACCTGTGTCCTCTGTATTATCTTCCCATATAGGAATGTTAACAGTTTGATCTTTTAATATCCCTCATGAAGTCTTTTTCCTGTTTATCTTTTTATGCTTCTCCAGGGTCTTGTATTTGAAAGTCAAATTTTCTATTCAATTCAGGTCTTTTCATAACAAATGCCTGAAAGTCTTCTTTCTCCTTGAAGTTCTATGTTTGCCTCTGAAAGATGATGCTTAGTTTTGCTGGGTACGTGATTTTTGGCTGTAGTCCCAGTTCCTTTGCCCTCTGGAATATCATATTCCATGCCCTCCGGTCCTTTAATGTAGAAGCTGCTAGATCTTGCTTTATCCTTATTGGAGCTCCACAGTATTTAAATTCCTTTCTTCTAGCTGCTTGCAATATTTTCTCCTTGACCTGGGAGTTCTAGAATTTGGCTATAATATTCCTGGAGGTTTTCCTTTTGGGATTTCTTTCAGGAGGTGATTGGTGGATTCTTTCAATTTCTATTTTAGCTTCTGCTTCTAGAATATCAGGGCAATTTTCCCTCACAATCTCTTGGAGGATGGTGTCTAAACTCTTGTTTTGGTCATGGTTTTCAGGTAGTCCAATGATTTTCAAGTTATCTCTCCTAGATTTATTTTCTAGGTCGGCTGTTTTTCCAAGGAGATATTTCACATTGCCCTCTATTTTTTCATTCAATTGGATTTGCTTTACTGTGTCTTGGTTTCTCATAAGGTCACTAGCTTCCATTTGTTCAATCCTAATTCTTAGGCAATTATTTTCAGCAGACAGTTTTTTAATCTCCTTTTCCATTTGGCTTTTCAAACTGATGACTTTTTTCTCATGACTCTCCTGCATTGCTCTCATTTCTCTTTCCATTCCTTCATCTCTTTCTCTACATCTTCGTTCTATCTCTCCTACTTTCTCTTCAAAGTCCCTTTTGAGAGCTTCCATGGCCTGAGACCAGTTCATATTTTTCTTGGAAGCTTTGGATGTTGGAGCTTTGACCCTGTTATTATCTTCTTCTTCTGAGGATGTATTGTGGTCTACCTTTCCTTCAAAGAAGTTTTCGGTGGTCTTCTGCTTTCTCTGCCTACTCATGCTGGCTTACTGTTTCTTGGCTTTTTACTCCTTTACTCCTTTACTCCGTGGCCCAGGGGATGATTGGGCTTCTTCTCAGCCTGCCTGTCTTGTGAGTAATCACGGCTGCTTTCTCTTTGACCCAGAAACAGAAGTCTGATTGAGCTCTGATTCTCTATGGTCGGAAGCTTGGCATGCTTTTACCCCTCCCCCACTGGGCCAACACCACTCAATTCAGCCCACTGGTTCAGACCCAGGGCGCTTTGCCCCAACTCCAGTAGATACTGCCTCCACTTAACCCCGGCCTACCTCCGAACCCCCTCACCAGTCCTCAGAAGCTGCTGGTGCTGAAGACTCTGACATGTGCTGGAAGCACTGTCCTTGGCTGGGTCCGGACCGCGCGCTGAGCTGTTCAGCCTGATCAGTAGGTGATCAGAATTGCCCTCTTTTGCAGAGAAACAGTCTCACTCTGTTATGTGCATTAGGCTGTTCTGGGTTTTGATTTTTACCGCATTATTTGGGCGTGAATGGACGGGTTTATCTGGAGCTTGTGGGAGTCACAGCCTCTCCTCCATCATCTTGTCTATACTTTTTTAATTTGTAAATTTGCCAGAAAAGAGCTTATTACAAGGAATGGTTTTGTTGAGGATTTATAAGGTTGATAATTGTATAGAAGTCATTTCTAATGATTGATCTTCATGCCAGGATAAAGTTTAAACCTGCGAAGAAGGAAGGAAAAACCAAGCAATGTATGTGTGTGTCCTGGTAAATCTTTTTTGCTCATTGCAATTTCATGAGAGTAGAGGTTTGCTATTTAAGATAAAATATTTTGGTACTGTAATTAATATTGTTTTGAGTTTTGAATTCAGGTATAATTGTTTGGATGGTTAAGCCAGTAATGCAAGTACTGGAGAGAATGCCACATGAGGGAATATGCTGATTACAGGTGGAGGTATCTGGGAAAAAGCTGAGGACAATTTCGGACTCAATCCTAGGTAGGCTCCTTTTGGCTCATTGTGTTCCTACTGAATAGGAAATGTTTTCCCACCTGGCTATCCCTGAATTTGGCTATTACTAAATGACTGGTGGTCACTTGTAACTTTTACCTGAAATCAAACAGAGCTAAGGATGTTTTATCCTGGCCTTATAATCATGTCCCTGCTTTTTCTTTTATAGCAGATTTCTATAATCAGAGCAAGTAATCAGTAGAAGAAATGAGCACAATGCAAGTATGTAAGATCTTACTGTTTTCAGATTAAATGTGGGGTCATTTGATATGTCAAACAACAAGGTATATTAATATTCAGGTTTGCCATCTACCTGCTAATGTTTATATGGTATTATGATAAGGTTAAATTAACTGGGTGTTTTTTTGGTTTAGAACAAAGTGAAATTCTTGCAGATGAGAGGGAGGGTGGTAAATAGGAAACATAGTTTATGCATTTTAGGTTTTATCATAAATCTGTCCAGTCAGATCTCTGTTATGTACTGCCAAGGGCACCAAGCTACCATCTCCATAGTATAAGGGAATCACAGAGCAGACCTTGCTGCTAGGTTAGTTGTCAGGTCCATTCACCAGTCAACCCTAGCCCTGGTCCCCTTGCACCCTATTGTGCCCCAAAGGTATTTCCCCTTTCTAAACCAAGGAGGAGATTATAAATCTTCAGTGTTAACTACTAACTGCTTAAACCCATATGTTACTTTGGGCTATTTGGATTATAGAGTAAAAATGCTACTGCCTCTTCTTATATTAAAGTCAGAAGAGGAACCTGGTATAATTTTCTTTGGTGGGTCTGAAAAACTGCTGCCCTCACTATTCCTTTTGTGTGGGGTAACTTGAACATGAAACTATGCTTACAAATTTAACTTTGGGGGCAGCTAGGTGGCGCAGTGGATAAAATACTGGCCTTGGATTCAGGAGGACCTGAGTTCAAATCCAGCCTCAGACACTTACCATTTACTAGCTGTGTGACCCTGGGCAAGTCACTTGAGCCTCATTGCCCTGCAAAAAAAAAAAAATTAACTTTGGTAATGGAATAAGTTTCTAATTTTACTGCATTAGGGTTACAAGAATTGGAAGAGTGCTTTAACTCTCTGGCAAATGAGGTCCTGGACTGAGGGGGAGTCTGTATGGTTCAGAACACCTCCTGAAGTTTGAGCTGCTGTGCAGATATTACCTGGATGGCTGAAACTGTTCACAACTACTTGTTTCGTCCAGTTTTTCATGGAATTCTTAGATTTATTCTGTATTAGGGTCCCTGTTGCCTCTTGGCCTGTTTGTAAATAATTTGTGTTTTGTGTTGTGGTTCTTGCATTTGTAACACTAGTTCCTACATCGCCCTCAATTCATAAGCCCCCTGTGGGCCTCTACTTCACCCCTACTCAGCAGAAAGCAGTAACAGAAGAGATGATCTTCGTACTTTTTCCTGGGGTATATGAAAAGGGGGGAATAATGTAGGAGGCAAAAAAGGGTTAATAGAAAAACCCAAGACCCAAGCTCTAATTCAGATATTAGCTCCAAAAGGGAGTTAGATCCCAGTTAATGGATAACTTTTGTTAGGTTCTCATACCCATAGTGATCAACATCCATAACGGACCAAAACGGGTCAGGTCAAAATAACAATAAAGGAAAAGGACAACCTATAGAAATTCTAAAGAAAAATGATTATATTTTGAAACTAGCCATGGGAATCAGAAAGAGACATGCGCAGAAAAGGCCAAATTTGTCCTCAGATTCACCTTATGACGTGTAAACCCCCAAAACATACCTCCACTGAAAAAGGTACCTACCTGGGGGTTGGCTTGGGACCCCAGGAATTCCAAATTAGGATAGGCCCTCCCTTGTAAAACCCTAGGTGGAGAATATTATAATGAGTAGGACAGGCCCTCCCCTGTACCTCCCCAAGGTGGAGATTATTATAATGAGACTGATAATCAATTTGTCCATACTATAAATATAACTGTCTTAACTTTCCTTAATCGAGAGATACCTTTCCAATATTCTGGTTCTCTCCCTGTGGTCCCCCACAGTATTGCAATAAAAATTGGGAAACTGAGTCACTGAGTCTTGTAATCTTTTGGGACAACTCGCTATTAATTTGACCCTAAATTCTAGCCCACATCAATATAATATTAATAAATTAAATATATGTTTACTCAAAACTGGTGTCAATACTAATAGCAAAACCAACAGCAAATTATTTCCAAAAAACACAATATATTTCTGTAAATTTTTAAAAACAAGCAATATAGAATAGATTCATGGTTTTATGTGCTATATTTTTATCTTCTACTCTATACATAAAAATAATCATTTTCTTGGTGTTAGATTCAGAATTTTTTTTTTTTAATTTTTAAACAGAAAGTTATGCTAGCTAATCTCGATTTGACCCTCACTGCTGCAAGGCACTAATTCTCCCTAATTGGTTTCCTATTAAACTCACCACACAAGCCATTCCAAACCTTCTCTTAGCTCTTCAAGAATCCCATGGAATCCTAATGGCTGAGGACCTTGCCTTACAATTCATATGGAGAGCTCCTCTCCTTCTCACTTTATATCCTTCTGACATCATTCCCCACTTACTCCTCCTTCACACCAGTCAGTGGCTCTTCTGCCACCAGACTTTGGCAAGGCCAAACCCTCCATATACACTCTCCCCCCCCCCCCCCCCCCCCGGGCAATGGGGGTTAAGTGACTTGCCCAGGGTCACACAGCTAGTAAGTCAAGTGTCTGAGGCCAGATTTGAACTCAGGTACTCCTGAATCCAAGGCCAGTGCTTTATCCACTGCGCCACCTAGCCGCCCACATATACACTCTTGCTCTCATATCTTCCAGTGTTGTCCAGCCGATTACTGCTGTCATCATTCCCATTCTCTAAATCTTTCCTTATCTGGACCAAATACCAGTAAATGATTGAAGTTTACAAGCTCAAGGAAAGGACAACACTAAGAAAAACATGGGTCAACAAGAACAACAATAAATCAAACAAAAAGTCAAAAACCCATGTTGAGATAAAATAATGGGATTTGGCAGAGGCCCAAGGGCCCCACTTGAAGATTGATTTGGAATTGGTTGAATTGGGTGAGACTGAAAAACTTACTGAGAATGTACTTAAGATTGATAAAATCCAGACCATGCCTGACTGGCCCTGAATGGGGTGTTGTTCTCAGAGGCTGGGGACTACAACATCCACAGGAGACCACCTTCAACCAATCATCTTGAAGGACCTCTCCTTTCAGGGCAGGAGACAGGAAGTAGGAAGGAAGGTTGTCTCACTAGTTCTGGCCCTTTTCATCAAGTACTTCAGTGTGGTGGCAGAACTTCACATGTTAGGTAAAGGTTAGGGGGTTTTCCATTCTATAAGACATCTGTTCTCACCCTCTCTCTTCACTAACTTCTAACACACTTTAATAAATATTAAAGCCTAAACTCTTGCTGAATTTATCAGTAAATTTTACCTATTTTCCCCCAAAAAACTGGGGGGGGGGGCAGGTAAGGACCCACATTAGATTTTAAACATCACAACATCAAACACAATTTTTAAAAATGCTATGCATTTAGGGACAGCTAGGTGGCGCAGTGGATAGAGCACCTGCCCTGGAGTCAGGAGTACCTGAGTTCAAATCGGACCTCAGACACTTAACACACACTAGCTGTGTGTGACCCTGGGCAAGTCACTTAACCCCAATTGCCTCACTAAAAAAAAAAAAAATACTATGCATTTAGAGAAGCCAAAAAAGTAAACCTAGAAAAAGAGAGTAACTGCAATACTAATAGAGCCTCATAGAGAAAAAAAAAGTTTCAAAAGAAAATTATGATTGAAATTAAGAGCTTTCCTAGTTAGTTGATGTGAGAAATGGGTAATTGTCTCCTCTCAATGTGGATATAACAGTCAGTCATACTCCCCTGACTTGTTTGTAGGACAAAGGTCTCAGATACCCTCATCCCCCTCAGGTTAGCAAGGTCACATGGTTCAAGGAGCCCTGGTCTCAATTAGGTCCTCTCCAGAGTTCTATCCATATAAGGAAGTATAAGGTCCACTCCTGAGATATGCCCATACAAGGAAGAGGGGTGGGAATACTGCATTATGATTAGCTAGTTTTTGTTTGTAGATTGTAACCCCGACCAGTGATGAAAAAGGGGAAGGTCCATTTGTGTTAGGGACTAGGGTATAAAACAGGGCCTGTGAGCCCCCTTTCTGGGCACCCACTAGCTGCACACTAGGGTGCCTCCTTCTCATGAGAAGAAAATAAAGCCTTTGTCATATCCCTGTTGAGTTCCTGAGAATTATTGAGAAGAGGATGGATTTTTCCCTGACAGTTGATTTTTTATATTAGACATTTTATTTTTATATTTTCTTCTTTATTTTTTTTCATAAGCAAATGCACCACTCAAGGTTTCAAGGAACTTTGATTCTTTCTTTCATCAAGTTGCTAAGGACAAGGATTATTATTTTTGTTTTTGACAGGTTTTTGCTTTTTTTGGGGGCAGGGCAACGAGGGTTAAGTGACTTGCCCAGGGTCACACAGCCAGTAAGTGTCAAGTGTCCACTGCACCACCTAGCTGCCCCCCAATTTTTTTATGTCATAGACCTTGCAAATAGCTATTTACATTAAGAATCACCAGGGGGTTGGGGGCAGCTAGGTGGCGCAGTGGATAAAGCACCGGCCCTGGATTCAGGAGTTCCTGAGTTCAAATTCGGCCTCAGACACTTGACACTTACTAGCTGTGTGACCCTGGGCAAGTCACTTAACCCCCATGGCCCTGCAAAAAAAAAAAAAGAATCACCAGACTATCTGTAAACCATAACCAAACAAAAAACCTGGTCATCATATTTCAAGAAAGCCTTTATAGGGGCAGCTAGGTGGTGCAGTGGATAGAGCACCGGCCCTGAAGTCAGGAATACTTGAGTTCAAAGCCCACCTCAGACACTTAACACTTACTAGCTGTGTGACCCTGGGCAAGTCACTTAACCCCAATTGCTTCACTAAAAAAAAAAAAAAAGCCTTTATAAATACCCAAATTTATCACAAAGATCCTATGAAGGAAGAAGCTGCTTGAATACAGAAAAAAGAACAGGCACCTGTGTGTATACATGTATGTATACATATACATGTACATGTGCAACTGTGTATATATGTGTGTATATACACACATAAATGATTAATGGTAGCCATCTCAGTTTGGTGGGGAGAGGAAGTGGGGAGAAACAAGAAAGTTGCATAATAACTGAGTGGTAAATCTGAAAGGAATAGCAAATTGTATATGGTGGATTTGCAATCTCAGGGCAATCCTCTGTTTTTCTATTCTACTTTGTTATAGAAATGCTTGTTTAATTTCTTAAGTTCAGAATAAAATTAATAATTTTTTAAAGAAAGAAATCCTAAAAGAACACTGTGCAAAATTATTAGAATCAGAGGGAGGCAAGGTAAAAATAGAAATAATACACTGATCACCTCACAAAATAAAGACACATTGAAAACAGTCAGGGGTATCATAATTAAAATCTATAGCTAAAAGCAATATGAAAAAAATCCTGCAAGCAACCTGAAAGAAAGAGTTCAACTACTAACTTCAAGTGTGGATCACAAAAGAAAAAAATCTTTTTTAATTTCTTTTTTTTTCCATTTTTTTGGGGGGTGAACAGGACAATGGGGGTTAAGTGACTTGTCCAGGGTCACACAGCTAGTAATTGTCAGAGGCTGGATTTGAACTCAGGTCCTCCTGATTCCAGGGTCAGTGCTCTGTCCACTGGGCTACCTAGCTGTCCCCTTTTTTCCAATCTTAATAGTATTTTTCCCAGTTACATGTAAAGACAATTTTTAACATTTGCTTTTATAAGATTTAGAGTTCCAAATTCTTCTTCCTCCCTTCCCTCCCCTCTCCCCAGGATGGAAAGCAATCTGTTCTAGGTTATATATGTACAAATACATTAAATATATTTCCACATCAGTAGTGAAATGTGAAAGAAGAATCAGAACAAAAAGGGAAAAACTTCAGGAAAAAAAAAAGTAGAAATAGTGTGGCTAAATCTGCACTCAGATTCCACAGTTCTTTTTTCTGAATGTGGAGAACATTTTTCATCATGAGTCCTTTGGAATTAAGTTGGATTGTTGCATTGCTGAGAAGAGCTAAGTCTACTACAGTTGACCATCACAAAATGTTTTTGTTACTGTGTACAATGTTCTCCTGGTTCTGCTCAGTTCACTTAAGTCTTTCAAGGTTTTTCTGAAATCTGCCTGCTCATCATATCTTATAGCACAATAATATTCTATTACATTCATATACCACAACTTGTTCATCCATTCCCCAACTGATGGGCATCAACTTGATTTCCAATTCCTTGCCACCACAAAGAAAGCTGCTATAAATATTTTTGTACATGTGGGTCCTTTTCCCTTGGTTATTATTTCTTTGGGATACAAAACTAGTAGTGGTATTACTAAGTCAAAGTGTATGCACAGGCCCATAGCCCTTTAGACATAGTTCCAAATTGCTCTCCAGAATGGTTGGATCAGTTAACAACTCCACCAACAATGCATTAGTGTTCCAGTTTTTCCACATCTTCTCCAACATTTATTATTACTTTTTTGTCATATTGATGTGGGCTGGTATTTAGTGTCCAATTGATTGTGAGTTGTCCCCAAAGAATTGCAAGACTCAGTGACTCAGTTTCCTAAGTTTTATTGCAATCCTGTGGGTGACCACAGGGAGAGAACCAGAATAGTAGAAAGGTATCTCTTGAATAGTGAAAGAAAAGACAGTTATATTTATAGTATGGATAAATTGACTATCAGTCTCATTATAATAATCTCCACCTTGGGGAGGTGCAGGGGAGGGCCTGTCCTACTCATTATAATATTCTCCACCTAGGGGTGTTACAAGGGAGGGCTTATCCTAATTTGGAGTTCCTGGGTACCTTTTTCAGTGGAGGTGTGTTTTGGGGGTTTACCAGTCATAAGGTGAATCTGAGAACAAATTTGGTTTTTTCTGCACGTCTCTTTCTTTCTTTCTTTGTTGCTTTTTTTTTTTTTTTTTAGTGAGGCAATTGGGGTTAAGTGACTTGCCCAGGGTCACACAGCTAGTAAGTGTTAAGTGTCTGAGGCCAGATTTGAACTCAGGTACTCCTGACTCCAGGGCCAGTGCTCTATCCACTGCGCCACCTAGCCGCCCCTGCGCATGTCTCTTTCTGATTCCCATGCCTAATTTCAAAATATAATCATTTTTCATTAGGTTGTCTTTTTCCTTTATTGTTATTTTGATCTGACCTGTTCTGGTCCATTATGGATGTTGATCACTATGGGTACAAGAACCTAACATAAGGTATCCATTAACTGAGGTCTGACTCCCTTTTAGAGCTAATATCTGAATTAAAGCTTGGGTCTTAGGTTTTTCTATTAACCCCTTTTTGCCTCCTACATCAATATTAGCCAATTTGATAAGTGTGAGGTGGTACTTCAGAGTTGTTTTAATTTGCATTTATCTAATCAGTAGTGATTTAGAGCATTTTTTTCATATGGCAATAGATAGCTTTAATTTCTTCATCTGAAAACTGCCTATTCATGTCCTTTGACCATTTCTCATTTGGGGAATGACTTGTATTCTTATAAATTTGATTTAGTTCTCTATATAGGTTAGAAATGAGGCCTTTATCAGAAACACTGGCTGTAAAAGTTGTTTCCCAGATTTTTGCTTTCCTTCTAATTTTGGCTACATGCTTCTGTTTGTACAAAAGGTTTTGGTGGGGTTTTTTGGTGAGGCAATTGGGTTAAATGACTTGCCTAGGGTCACACAGCTAGTGTTAAGTGTCTGAGGCTAGGTTTGAACTCAGGTCCTCCGGACTCCAGGGCTGGTGCTCTATCCACCTATCTGCCCCAGTACAAAAGCTTTTTAATTTAATGTAATTAAAATAATCCTTTTTTGTATTTCACACAAGAAATTTAAATTTCAAAAAAGAACAAGTCAATCTCCTGGTCCCCACCCCTGAAGGCAGGATTTATGCCTTCAGATACTTGGCTTTGTTCTGCATTTCTCCAGCTTTGGGTTTGGCTGGAATTTGTTCCATTTGAATTTTTCCTGAGGAGCTGAAATTCTTAGCCTGTGATTAGCCAGAGCTTCCCTGGTTTTGCTCTAGGTGTGTCTCTGTTCAGAAGCCTGCCTTCTGCAGAGCAGCAAAATGCTGGCCCCAGACTCAGCTTTTTTCTCCCCTTGTGGAATACTCAATCTGACTCATTCTGCAGCCATACCCCTTCCATTAGATGCTGCCATGTGCCAGTGCTTCAAAAGGCCTTTAACTGATGGGAGTGGGGACAGAAAAATCTGCTGTCCAACTATTGCTGCAAAATCCAAGAGGCACAAAGGAAAAGTTGACAAGCAACCTTTTTTCAAACCAGGCTGACTCTATCAGACTCATTTTTCCTCAACTAGAAACTTATAGTCTCCATCAAACCTCAACCAGTTTTTGAGCTTTACAGATCTTAGAAACTTTCAGTCCCTTTTTCAAGTGACTTAGGGAATGATTTCTTTCTTTCTTTTTTTTTTTTTTGCAGGGCCATGGGGGTTAAGTGACTTGCCCAGGGTCACACAGCCACTAAGTGTCAAGTGTCTGAGGCCGGATTTGAACCCAGGTACTCCTGAATCCAGGGCCGGTGCTTTATCCACTGTGCCACCTAGCTGCCCCTGGGAATGATTTCTTAAACTCTCTTGGCTCATAGATCCTTTTGAAAGTCTTGTTAAAACTTTGAGGTATCACCTCACACCTATCAGAGTAGCAAATATAACAAAAATGGAAAATATTGGATTTTGGAGGGGATGTGGGAAAGCTGGGATGCTAATTCACTCTTGGTTGAGTTGTAAAAAGATCCAACCATTCTGGAGAGCAATTTGAAACTATGCCCATAGAGCTATAGAGCTGTGCATACCCCCTGATCCAGCAATAACAATGCTAGGTTTATATCCCAAAGAAAAACATCCCCCGAAAGAAAAAAGACCTATTTGTACAAAAATATTTATAGCAGCTCTTTTTATGGTGGCCAAGAATTGGAAATCAAAGGAATGCCCATCAATTGGGGAATGGCTAAACAAGTTGTAGTATATGATGGTGATGGAATATTATTGTGCTATAAGAAATGACAAGCATGATGACTTCAGAAAGGCCTGGAAAGACTTGTATGAAATGATTTATAGTGAAGAGAGCAGAATCAAGAAAAACATTGTGTACAGAGACGGCAATATTGTTTGATGAAAAACTATGAAAGACTTAACTATTCTCAACAATACAATGATCAAAGACAATCCCAAAAGACTGATGAAACTGTCATGGGAGGATTATGGGCCCCGGTCACCCCAACAATTCTCTGGGGGGTTCAATGAACCTTTTCCTTGAAACCTCAGGGGTTTTCCCTTGAAATCAAGTAGACCTCTCCTTGAACACAATCAAGGACACACACACCCACCTAATGGAGATAAGCGGCACAGATTGAACTGAGCATGCTCCAGGACCATCACCCCACATTCCAGTCCTCCTAAGCATCTGGATGAGGTAATCCAGGAGAAGACCACCTGGAACCGCCCATCAGCAGACTGCTTAGACCCATCAGGACAAAGTTGACACCCACCACCAGATCTCTCACGAGGGATTCTTCCTACCACAGCGCAACGCGGGAAGACCACCAGCCCCTCACCCAATAAGAGACTCTTACCCACCCCCCATCTAAACCCTATAAAATGGCACCCCACAAGTCAGTTGGGGGGTAGCGTTTTGTTCTGGCAAAACCTTCCTCCCGGCCAGTTTCTCTTGTACCCCAATAAACCTGTTCTCTTATTCCTGATTAGGTCTTGTGGGAGAGTGTAATTCTTTACAGAGGAATCCTAAGGACCCACGTGCTTTCTCCCATCAGTTTCCCCATATCAAAACATACTATCCACCTCCAAAAAAAGAACTGATATTGATGGAACACAGACTGAAGCATGCTATTTTTCACTTTCTTTCATTTTTTCTTTTATTCAAGTTTTCTTGTACAAAATTACTATTATGGTAATGTTTTACATAATTGTACATGTATAATCTGTATCTGATTGATTATCATGTTAGGCAGAGGGTAGGGGAGGGAGGGAAGAAGGTATAAAAATTGGAACCCAGAACTATAAATAAAAATGCTTATTACTTAATTTTTCTGTGGGCATTTTTTCCAAAGATTTTTAGAGAAATATTATTGATTGGGGGTGGGGGTGGGGGAGGCAATGAGGGTTAAGTGACTTGCCCAGGGTCACACACCTAGTAAGTGTCAAGTGTCTGAGGTCAGATTTGAACTCAGATCCTCCTGAATCCAGGGCTGGTATTTTATACACTGTGCCACCTAGCTGTCCCCTAAATGTTCATTACTTTAAAAAAAAGTCTCTTGAATGCTTTGAAAGGCACAAAATAAAATACATAAGAAAGGAAAACAATTTTTTTTTGCAGGGCAACGAGGGTTAAGTGACTTACCCAGAGTCACACAGCTAGTCAAGTGTCTGAGGCTGGATTTGAACTTAGGTCCTCCTGAATCCAAAGCCAATACTTTATCCACTGTGCCACCTAGCTGCCCAAGGAAACCAATTTTTAACATTTTAAAAACTTTTTTTTTTTTAGTCAGGCAATTGGGATTAAGTGACTTGCCCAGGGTAACACAGCTAGTAAGTGTTAAGTGTCTGAGGTCTGATTTGAACTCAGGTACTCCTGACTCCAGGGCCAGTGCTCTATCCACTGTGCCATCTAGCTGCCCCTTTAAAACATTTTTAAAAGAAACCCATTCCTCTGAGTGCAATTGAAGTCTATTTTTTCACCTTATTTTTCTTGCCTTTTGTTTAACAACAGGGCTAATATAGAGATGTTTTGCATTACCTTACATGTATAATAGACAACATCATATTTCTTGCCTTCTCAATGTATATGGAAAGGGCTGGAGGGAGGGAGAAAATTTGGAAATTAAAAAAAATGTCAAATTGTTATGGGGGAAATGACGGAAGGGGTTTGGGTTAGGGGTAGGGGTTCTTAGGAATTCCTCTTTAAAGAATTACACCCTCTTGCACACAAAAGCAGTTAGAATAAGATGGTAGTTTATTTAGGGGCAAGGGAAGAGAAGGGGTGGGAGGGAAACCATGAAAGAAATCTTTGGACTTCTCATGGGGAGATAGGTATGGAACAAAGCACTTGGCTCTGAGGTACCAATGTCCTCAAGCAGGAGACCAGTAGTTACTTTTATAGGGGACTGATGGGGGTGTGACCATTTGCCTGTGGAAAGTTCCTTTAGTGAGGGAGGACCATCCCCCACTGGTGGTGGCTAGAGGAATTGGGTGAGGGGTGGCTGCTGATCTCTCAAGCCACCTCCTCAGAACAGAAAGGCCTCAGCCACACCCAGAGTTATCTCCCCAGGGGTAAGGGAGATCACAATGAAGGGTGGAGGTCCCCAAGGTAGCTCAGTCAGATTTGGTCCCTCTTATCTCTCTAGGCTTATCTGTCCTCTGGTTTAGTTTCTGCTAAAAAAATAAGAATAATGATATTCTCAGGTATATGTCCATGTAAAAATAAATCTAAATTTTTATCTTATCAGAAAAAAAATTTAGAAAAAAAAAAGTTCATTGACTTCCAATTAAAAATAAATGATTTAGGGGGCAGCTAGGCGGTGCAGTGGATAGAGCAGTGGCCCTGGAGTCAGGAGGACCTGAGTTCAAATCTGAGGTCAGACACTTGACACTTACTAGCTGTGTGACCCTGGGCAAGTCACTTAACCCTCATTGCCCTGCAAAAAAAACAACAAAACAAAACAAATAAATAAATAAATGGTTTAAGGGAGTCACTTGATCAGGAGTACCCTTGACACTATGAGACCAGGGACATACATACATACATACATATATATATATATATATATATATATATATATATATATATATATATATATATATACACACACACACATACATATATATACATATACATATACATATGACACTCCCTGCCCTCAAGGATCTTATAATCTCATTAGGGAAACTCTGTGTGTATGTGTGTGTGTGTGTTTCATAATGCAACCTATTTTATGGTACAAAAAGGAAAGAACTAGAGAGGGAACCTAATTTGATGTGTCAGTTCTTACAGAACCTAAGAAACAATAAAACTGGGAATTCACTTTAATTCAACTAATATATATTAAATACCTACTGTGTATAACACTAATAATACAAAAATGAAAAACAGTACACAATACAGTTCTTGCCTTCAAGAAACTGCCTCTGCTATGGAAGGTTATGTATAGAGAGGTATAAAGTTTTCTCCAAGAGAAGCAGATTTGGGGGGAAAAAAGTGTCCTGCTTTTCTGACTGTGGGCCTATTTAAATGACTTCTTTCAGTGACAGTCCCTTCTAAAATGATATATCTTCTTCTGCCAATGCCTGGGAAATGGCTCTTTTGAAACCATCAGTTTCTTTGGTTCTAAATATTTAGTGACTTTTCCAGCCCTGGGATGTATTTTGGTCCTCTCTGTTACTGCTGTTGTCATTTGCTAACTATATTAAGAAATGCCATTTACCTCAGACTCCAGCTCCAAGACCTCTTTGTAACTTCCCACCATCTAAAGTTCATAAATAAATAACCCACTATGGACTTTTCCTGGGTCTCAAGCCAGCCCATTTGCTGCAGGGGAAGAACCAAGTACATAGTAATTACAAATGATTTTCACTATAAGAAAAACTGTAATTACAAGAAAAAAATCAATGAATTTAGCTTGGTGGTTTTCATTAGAAAAACGAAATTTTTATCCACACCTCTTGACATATGAAACATTATTCCATTTGGGGAAATCTGATTTCTAGGTACCTATTTTGGAACCTAGAACATATCTATTAAGAGTAAGTACAGTGGAAAGATAACTAGATTTGACATCAGAAGAAGTAGGTTCAAGTGTCTAATTCTATTACTACCTCTTTGACTCTGCACAAGTTATTTTCCCTCTGTTGACTTCAATTTCCTCTCCTCTAAAATGCCTCAGCTCCCTTCCAACTCTAAAATTCTATGTTTTATGATTCCAAGTCCTAAATTTGAGTTCTGGCTTGGGCACTTATTAGCTGCATGATCTTAAGCAAGTCACTTTAACCTCAGAAGATACAACCTGAACACATCTTAGGATATAGAGAATATATAGAAAGTGAAACAGGATAGGAATTAACCTGTGATTTCATTAGGATAGGGAATCCTCTCTCCCAGGGCAGGTCAGCCCCTTTTCTGTAACTACTGGTCTCTGAGAGTTGCCTAGAGCACAGTTAAGTGACTTCCCTAGGGTCACATAGTAGTATGTGTTAGGAAAAGGTTCTGGCAGAAAGTGGTGCCTCAACTGGGTTCTGTGATAAACTAGTAATTCTAAAAGGTAGACTTTTTCAGAGGGGGAGTGCCTTCTAACATGGTGGAAAACAAAAGGATAGAAGTAGGTACCCTAGAAAAAGAAAAGGTTAGAGCAAGGTTATAAGGGCTTTAGATGTGAAACAGGCATTTGTTTTGGGGGTTTGGTTTTTTTTGGGGGGGGCAATGAGGGTTAAGTGACTTGCTGGGGGTCACACAGCTAGTAAGTGTCAAGTATCTGAACTCAGGTCCTCCTGAATCCAGGGCTGGTGCTTTATCCACTGCTTCACCTAGCTATCCCCAGATATTTGTTTTGTTTTTTTGTGGGGCAATGAGGGTTAAGTGACTTGCCCGGGGTCACACAGCTAGTAAGTATCAAGTGTCTGAGGCCGAATTTGAACTCAGGTCCTCCTGAATCCAGGGCTGGTGCTTTATCCACTGTATCATCTAGCTGCCCCCCCCCCAGGTATTTGTTTTTGATCCTAAAGGTAATAGGAGGGGGCAGCTAGGTGGTGCAGTGGATAAAGCACCGGCCCTGGATTCAGGAGGACCTGAGTTCAAATCTGACTTCAGACACTTGACACTTACAAGCTGTGTGACCCAGGGCAGGTCACTTGGCCCTCATTGCCCCGCAAAAAAAGAAAAGAAAGAAAAAGAAAAGGTAACAGGAAACCATTGAAACTTCTGGAGTAGGGGAGCAATATTATTAAAGCAGTACTTTAGGAGTACTGGGGCAGCTAGGTGTTGACATGGATAGAGTGCCAGGTCTGGAGTCAGGAAGGCCTGAGTTCAAATTCGACTTCGGACACTTACTAGCTGTGTGACCCTGGGCAAATCACTTTTTTGTTTCAGTTTCCTCATTTGTCAAATGAGCTGGAGAAGGAAATGGCAAACCACTCAAGCATCTTTGCCAAGAAAACCCCATATTGGGTCACAAATAGTTAGATACAGCTGAAACAAGTGAGTAATAACAACAATTAGGACTATACCTGTACTTCCTCACTCTCAGGGTTATATTGTGAGGATATGCTGTGTGTGTGTGTGTGTGTGTGTGTGTGTGTGTGTGTGTGTGTTTTAAGGAAAACAAAAGCAAAACACCAAAAGCAAAGAACACAAACATACACACACACACACACACACACACACTACAACTATTTCTTTTTTCTTTCTTTCTTTCTTTTTTTTTTTTTTGGTGAGGCAGTTGGGGTTAAGTGACTTACCCAGGGTCACACAGCTAGTGTTAAGTGTCTGAGCCGAATTTGAACTCAGGTACTCCTGAATCCAGGGCCGGTGCTCTATCCACTGCTCCACCTAGGTGCCCCTGGCTATTTCTATACTTAAGTACCTTGCCTTATCTAGGGAGTAGGTGGGAAGTCGGAGAGGAGACAAGGATTAGAAATAGGTTCTTTTTTGTGTGTGTGAGGCAGTTGGAGTTAAGTGACTTGCCCAGGGTCACACAGCTAGTAAGTGTGTAAAGTGTCTGAAGCTGGATTTGAACTCAGGTCCTCCTGAATCCAGGGCCGGTGCTCTATCCACTGTTCCACCTAGCTGCCCCAGAAATAGGTTCTAAAAACTAGAGTACCACAGAAGGTGGGGGCAGCAAGGATGATTTATCTATTACTTGCTCATGGCCTCTAGAACCAGGTCACAGGTAATGATATCATAAGCAACCTGGAAAATTCCTGAGTGCGGGGGGATTCCAATGCAGTTGTCATGAATGAATGTTCAACCTCCCAAAGAAGAAATTTTCTCAGCAATGGTCTGATATTTTGGAAAACTAGAAAGGTGAGAGATCACTTCTCTATAGTACTTAGCAATTCCATAGGAGCTATCCCTGGAAGTGGAACACAGACACCTTCTACAGTAGTCATGGGTTGTTACAAGTGAACTACTGGTTGGGATTGCTACAATGTTGCTTGTTCTTGTTTCTTGTGATGATGTAAACCTTAATGGCGGCTACTAAAGTCACTGTCAGGCTGCAGGAGGATGATCATGGGTGACTTGGAGGAAGGAAGACATGTGTGTGTGAAAAAAAAGCAAGTTGAATCATAGAGAGTACAGAGGGGAGTAAAATGGAAAAGACTGGAAAAGTAGAAAGGGGCCAGGTCATGAAGAGTTTTAAATATCAGAGAAGTTGATGATCTTGGAAGTAATCGGGAGTCACTGGACTTGTTGAGGTGGCTGGGTTTGTGTGTATGTGTGTGTGTATGTGTGAGATACAGTCAGTTCTATACTTTAGAAAAATCACCGTGACAACTGAATAGAGGATGGGTCAGAGTGGGGAGAGTCTTGAAGCAGGGAGCCTGGTCAGAAGTCTACTTCAGTAGTCCAGGCAAGAAGCGAATTACAGGGGCAGTTAGGTGCTGCAGTGGATAAAGCACCTGCCCTGAATTCAGGAGGATCTGAGTTCAAATCCGGCCTCAGACACTTAACACTTACTAGCTGTGTGACCCTAGGCAAGTCACTTAACACCAATTGCCTCACACACACACACACACACACACACACACACACACACACACAAAGTGAATTACAGTTAGAAGCTATCTAGGTAGAGAAAGGGGGGCATATAGCAGAAAAACAAGATTTGGTCACAGATCAGATATTTGGGATGATGAGACTGAGGAGTCTGGGATTCCACTGAGGTTGTAAGCCTGGTTGAGTGAGGGGATGGTAATACTCTCAACATTAAGAAGGATGTTGGAAAGAGGAGAGGATTTGGGAGGGAAAAATAAATTATGTTTTGGATACACTGAATTGGAGCTGTTTACAGGATATCCAGTTCAAGGTATGTCACATCAGTTAGTTATCTGGGTCTGTAACTCAGGAAATAGGCAAGAGATGGATATATGGTATAAACCTGGGAGTCATCTGAATAGAGATGATAACTGAACCTTTGGGAGCTGATGAGATCATCAGATGAGATAGTGGAGAGGAAAAGAAAAGAGAGCCTCGGACCAAGCCTTGGGGGACTTCCATAGTTAGTGGGTGTGATATGGATAGAGAACTAGTGAAGAAGACAGATGGAACTGGCAGAGATGGTAGGAGAAGGTCACCTCATCATCAGAAAACTTGCAGTAAAGAAGGAAACGGAGGATGCATGTGAAACGGGAGAAGTGTATGAAGTGAGGATGAGGGAAGAAGGTGGAGCTCTCATCTTAGGTGAAGTAATAGAAAGAGGACCAGGAGTATTGTGACAAACACAGTATCCAGGAGGAAAAGGGGATCAACAGTATGAAATGTTGCAAAGATGTAATCAAGGAGTAGGAATGAGTAACAGCTAGGTGGTACAGTAGATAAAGCACTGGCCCTAGATTCAGGAAGACCTGAGTTCAAATCTGGCCTCAGACACTTGACACTTACTAGCTGTGTGACCCTGGACAAGTCACTTAACCCTTACTGCCCTGCAAAAAAAAAGAAATGATGAGCAGGCAGATTTCAGAAAAACCTGGAAAGACTTAAGTGGACTGATGCTGAGTGAAGTGAGCAGAACCAAGAGAACACTGTACACACTATAGCAGAAATTTGCTATAAAGGGTTTTTTCTCTATTTAACTACTTCCCTTATTATTCTAGAAGCATTAATTTTGTTTGTGCAGAAAGTTTTCAATTTCATGTAATCAAAATGATTTGTTTTATCTTTTGCAATGATCTCTAGCCCTTGTTTGGTTAGGAATTCATCTACCAAAGCTATAATATGTCTACTTCTTTTCTAAATTTTTAGTATTCTTCAACATTAATTTTAATATTCAGGTCATACTAATTATGAAGCATACTATACACCTTCAAAGAAAGAACTTATATGGGGGCAGCTAGATGGTGCAGTGGATAAAGCACCAGCCCTGGATTCAGGAGGACCTGAGTTCAGATCTGTCTTCAGATACTTGCCACTTACTAGCTGTGTGACCCTGGGCAAGTCACTTAAGCCTCACTGCCCCACCAAAAAAAAGAAAGAAAGAAAAAACTGATATTGATTGAACACAGACTGAAGCATGCTATTTTTCACTTTATTTTTTTCTTTTATTCAAGTTTTCTTATACAAAATGACTAATATAATATTTTACATAATTGCCCATGTAAAACTTATATCTGATTGCTTACTACCTTGGGGAGCGGAGAGGGGAGGAAGGGAAGGAGGGATAAAATTTGGAACTTAAGACTTTAAATAAAAATGTTTATTTTTTTAAAGGAGTGGGAAGGGAAGGGAGAGAGGGAGAAAATTTGCAACTCAAAATCTTACAAAAATGTATGTTAAAAATTGTTTTTACATGTAACTGGAAAAAATAAAATATTATTTAAAAAATATTTAGGTCACAAATCCATTCTGAACTTATTGTGTACTAGGGGGTATGCCAAATTGCTTTGCAGCTTTCCCAGAAGTTCTTGTAAAATAGGACACTGAATACCATTTTATTCCTCACTTTGAGGGCACCAAGACATGATACAAAACTTAAGCTATAAGTAAATTTTCCTCAGGGATTTCAGGGTGAGGGTTAAAGGTGAGGTTATATACCAAAGGATATAAACATGCAGTTCTGAAGGGGAAAATCCCAAGCTATCTCTAGTCATGTGAAAAAATATTCCAAAGCCAAATAATTAGAGAAATGCAAATTAGGTCAGGGGCATCCAAGTGGCGAGGTAGGTATAGTGCCAGGCCTGGAGTTAGGAAGACTCATCTTCCTGAGTTCAAATCTGGCTTCAGACACTACTAGCTGTGTGACCCTGTTTGCTTCAGTTTGTTCATCTATAAAATGAGCTGGAGAAGGAAATGGCAAACTGCTCCAGTATCTTTGCCAAGAAAATCTTAAATGGGGTCACAAAGAGTCAACAACAACAGCAAAAATTCGGTCAACTCTTAAGTTTTACCTCACATCCATCATTAGATTGTGAGCTCCTTGAGGACAGGAATTGTCTTTTGCCTCTTTTTTTAATCTCCTGTGTTTATATTCCCTAAGTGCCTGGTACTTAGTAGGCATTTAATAAATGTTTATTGATTGATTAAAATTGGCAAAGTTGACAAAAAAGATGTTGGAAATGTTGGAAAACAGTTGCATTGATCCACCATTGGTGAAACTGTAAATTGGTCCAGTCATTCTTTTTTGGGGCATGGGGGGGAGGGCAGTGAGGGTTAAGTGACTTGCCCACGGTCACACAGCTAGTAAATCTTTTTTTTAATCATAAAAGTATTTTATTATTTTCCAGTTACATATAAAGATAGTTTTCAACATTTATTTCCATAAGATTTTTAGTTCCAAATTTTTTCCCCTCCCTCTCTTTCCTTCCCACTCCCCCAGACAGAAGGGTCCAGTCATTCTTTTTTTTGTGAGGCAATTGGGGTTAAGTGACTTGCCCAGGGTCACACAGATAATAAGTGTTAAGTGTCTGAGGCTGGATTTGAACTCAGGTACTCCTGACTCCAGGGCCGGTGCTCTATCCACTGCACCACCTAGCTGCCCTAGGTCCAGTCATTCTTAAAAGTGATTTAGAATTATTCCCCCAAAGTTAGGAAATTGTACATGCCTTTTGACCCAATGATTCCTCCACAAGATCTATATTCCAAAGAGATGAAAGAAAGAGGGAAAGGTTTCATATGTGCAAAAATATTTATAGCAAATTTTCATTAGTGGTAAAAATTAGAAACTAAGAGGGGGCCCATTACCTGGGAAATGCCTGAACAAATTATGGTTTATTAATCTAATGGAATACTATCTATTTTACTATAAGAAATAGAGAAAGAGATGATTTTAGAGAAACCTATGAAGATTTATGTGAATTGATTTAGAGAGAAGCAAGCAGAATCAGGAGAACAATTTATAATCTTTTTTTTTACTCAACATCAATATTGTAAGAATGAGCAATTTTGAAAGACTTAAGGACTCTGATTAACACAATGATTAACCATGATTCCAGAAGACCTATAATGAAGAATGTAGTCTGCCTCTTGACAGAGAGTGATGTACTAATAAGCAAAATGACACACAATTTGGGGTTTAGGATGTGTTTAATGTGGGAATTTGTTTTGCTTGGTTATGCTTATTTCTTAGAAGGGTTTTGCATTTCTTTTTCCCCCTCAAGGAGAGAAGGGGTGGGAGGGAGAAAAAAAATGCTTGGTAATTGGGAAAATAAAGAATAGAAAGAAGCCAAATTACTATTCAGTTCAACATCTGTTCAGTTAAATCCGTCATTGCCGATTTACATTAAATCTTTATCCTGTTGTAAGAAACTTGAAAAGAAACTGATTTTGCATTGATTTATTTTTTTTTTAAAGGAACAAAACCAAGAATAGGATCTGAACCACTTAGAAGAGGTACCTCTTCCAGGACATGGGTCTAGAAAAGAGGGACCGTTTAATGAGAAGGGTGTAAGCACATTGCCCCAACCACTTGGTCCCAGCAGCAGTTCCAGATGGGAACTGATTTTATAACAAGAATAAGAGGCAATAGCTTGAGAGTCACGGTGTTGCACTATTTCCCTGGAGTTGTTTTAAAAACTGGAGCAAGGCCTCCAGAACCAAGGGGAGGGTGAGGAGGGTAAGAAAGTATGAAAAGAGAATCCATACCAAGAAGATTTATATCCTGTTTTTAGTCAAAATGGGAGTCCCCTTATCCTCACCTCCCTATATGTAATCTAGGAGAATTGCTTTTGTGTAGAAGTCAGTTTCCAGACTTGAATGCCCAAATAGCGTCATCTCTTTCAAATTCATCCATCACCCTGGATCTGTCACCCTGTTTATGCAATTTGCCTATAACTTTAGAGGGATTCTTTCTGAACTTTGAAGTCCCAGGATCTCACTGGTTCATAATCTCCAAACTCAGGCCCAACCTCCTCTTTCCCTGGTTTGGGATGAATCTACTTTTATGGAAGAACAAGAAATATTAGTGCCAAGGACCGTAAATGGTACAGAGCCTGATCCAGATGCCTTATTAGGAAGTTTGGGCATGACCCTTAAAAGCTGGTCAGTTTGTTTATTGGGCAGAAAAGTATGTGTGCTTACATTAGTGAGTAAAGGTTTGTTTTCTCCTTGGAGAAATGTAAATATCTAATCCTACCCCAAAACTGGGTTCCTGAAGCAAATCTCATTATTTTCTTCCATGTTTCATCTCTCTGTTTTTTTTTTTTAGTGAGGCAATGAGGGTTAAGTGACTTGCCCAGGGTCACACAGCTAGTAAGTGTTGAGTGTCTGAGGCCGGATTTGAACTCAGGTACTATAGTATCTCAAAAGAAAAGGGACCTGTCTAAGATCACACTCAGAAAATGTCAGAGCTGAGACTTGAACACAGGTCTTATGATAATCTCCACCCCCACCCCAACCTGGGCAATGCTCCTGTTAGTACAAGCTGACAGGACTTGGAAAGCATGCAATTTGTTGTTTAAACAAAAAAAAACAAAGCAAGTATAGATCTCAAGGATCAGACTTCTTTCTATGAAGCCTAACTCTTTCAGCTAAAAGTAATCCCACCCTGACTACATCATTCTCATTCCTCAGTAAACTCCCTTGGTTTTCTATTACTTCCAGGGTCAAATATGAACTCCCCTGTTTGGTATCTAAAGTCCTTCAGAACCTGGCCTCAACCTACCCTTCCAGACTTATTTACTCCTTTCCACACCCACTAAGGTCCAGTCACATTGTCCTTCCTGTTCCTTATCCCTAGCCTTCCATCTCTTATTTTCTTTTTTGTTTGTTTGTTTTTTGTTGTTTTTGTGGGGTTGTTTTTTTTTGCAGGGCAATGAGGGTTAAGTGACTTGCCCAGGGTCACACAGCTAGTAAGTGTCAAGTGTCTGAGGCCGGATTTGAACTCAGGTACTCCTGAATCCAGGACTGGTGCTTTATCCACTATGCCACCTAGCTGCCCCCGCCCCCATCTCTTATTTTCATGCCTTTATCCTAGCAGTCATTCATGCCTGCAATTCACACTGCCTCCCTCCTTAACTCCACTTCTCAGAATACCTAATTTCCTTCCTGTCTCCATCTAAGGGCCGCCTTCTACATGAAGCCCTTACTGTTCTTCCAAGTTGTTATTGACTCTCTCAAAACCACTTGTATCTATTTTGGACACACCTACCTATATTATAAGGGCCAGATAGGTGGCACAGTGGATAGAGTGCTAGGCTTGGAACCAGGAAGACTCATCTTCCTAAATTCAAATCCATCCTCAGACACCTATTGTGTGACCCTAGGGAAGTCACTTAATCTTGTTTGCCTCAGTTTCTTTATCTTTAAAATGAGCCGGAGAAGGAAATGGTAAACCACTCCAGTGTTTTTGTCAAGAAAACTCCAAATGGGCAGCTAGGTGGTGCAGTGGATAGAGCACCAGCCCTGGAATCAGGAGTACCTGAGCTCAAATCTGGCCTCAGACATTTAACACTTACTAGCTGTGTGACCCTGGGCAAGTCACTTAACCCCAATTGCCTCACTTTAAAAAAACAAACAAACAAAAGACTCCAAATGAGGTCAGGAAGGTTGGACATGACTGAAATGACTGAACAACTATCTGTATTATATACATGTCATCTCTCTCTCCTCCTATCTGTAGACTGAAACTTCTCAAGGATAAGGGCTTTTTTAGGTTTTGTCTTTTATCCCCAGTACCTGGTACAGTGCCTAACACATAGTAGGTACTTTAAAAATGTTTGCTGTATGACTGATCAGGTCATTTTCACATATGTCATAATAGTAATAAGAACTCACACTTCTCTTGTACTTTAAAGCTCATAAAGCACTTTCCTCATGACAACCTGGTTTTGGTAGATAGTGCAAATATTACTGGGGAGCTGAATAAATGCTCACTATATTTAATAGAATCTGTATCCAATATCTGGCTCACGTGCAGTCCCCTGGGAGAAAGTGTGCAAATAATCAGGGATAAGGTAGAAAAAGAACCAAATCACTGCACACTTTTTGGAGAACAATATGACCATACAGATGTCACAAAATTGATCATACCCTTTGATCTAAAGATCACACTACTGCTAAATCTTAATTTTAAAAATATCATTAATTACAAAAAGTTGAAAATGAAATATGTGCACAGTGATTAGAGGATGTCTCAACAAATTATGATATGGAATGCCATCACTGTGCCAAAGAAATGACAGATATGAAGAAATATGTGTATGGAAGCTCTATTAACCCTGGATGGGTAAGCAGACAGAGATTTTGTTTGTAGGTATGCAACTCAACCCTTTCCTCTTATATGGATCAGAATTTTGCCCAGGTAAGATAATACAAGTCAGCTATTTCATTCCATTCTATTCCTTCTATTGTCCTACATCAGAGAGACTTCTGAGATGTAGCAGGGCCATCTGGTCCTTAACCAATAGTTAAGTTAGCCAAAGCTACTGAGCCACTAGGCTGTAGAGGTAATTTTGCACCTGGACAGATGATCTAGGACAAGTCCCAGAGAACTATGGTGGTCACTGGGGGATATCTAGAAAACAAAGTCCAAAGTATTAGGGATGTGGGACTGGCAGCCTGAGACAAGTCTGGAGGGAGACTGACCAGGATTGGCAGCTGCTGGGAAACACCATTCCCTGTAAGATCAGGCTGGGAGACCAATACCAACCTCAGCTTCTTGCTCTCTGTTTTCTCCTGTTATTGTAGAGCTAATCTTTCCAAACAAGCAAGTACGTCTCCTGATCCCTCTCCCTATGACCCAGACAGCAAGGATGGACAAGATGATTGGAGAATGCCAGCTAACAACACAGCTTTTTTTTTTTTAACTTTTTTTTAGCAACACAGCTTTTTTACAGTTTTGCTACATGCCTGCTCTTTTAAACCTACTTTAATAGTTTTATTTTATTTTATTTTTTATGAAGCAATTGGGGTTAAGTGACTTGCCCAGGGTCACACAGCTAGTAAGTGTTAAGTGTCTGAGGCCGGATTTGAACTCAGGTACTCCTGAATCCAGGGCCAGTGCTCTATCCACTGCACCACCTAGCTGCCCCAAAGCTTCAAATAACCCTTCTGGGGTTGTTTTGTTGTTGTGTTGTTGTTGTTGTTGTTGTTGTTGTTTGTGAGGCAATGAGGGTTAAGTGACTTGCCTAGGGTCACACAGCTAGTAAGTGTCAAGTGTCTGAGGCTGGATTTGAACTCAGGTCCTCCTGAATCCAGGGCTGGTGCTTTATCCACTGCACCGCCTAGCTGCCCCTCTTTACTAGTTTTAATAAATCACATGGTCATTAAAAAAAAAAAGTCAATCTTTTGACTCTATGTATGAAGTTGGCCAATTGTGGTCAGGAGGTTTACCAAATGTAGAGGCCAGTCTTGAGAACAAAGAGAGACTTCCTATTACAGTAATTTTGGAATATGTTTGATTTTGTATTCCTACCTAGAGCTATATTAAATCCTGTGCAACACCCAGGCAGACACCATCACCTCATGGTAGGTTAAGCATACTCTGATGAGCAGTGAGAGAATACTGGGGTCTTGGAGAAAGCCCACACATGTGTACTCAGTATCGTTTCACAAAGTCACTTAGCTAATAGTTTGAGGGTAGTGCCATTTGATGGCCAAATTACATACTAAGCCAGCTTGCTTTTCTGTAGGTTGCAGAAAACAGGGAAATGAGCCAGGTGTGGGCTGTTATTGCTTCTGTGGCACCACCAAGTGTTCCCCCTAGCCCACACTGACTATTACATGGCACAATTGGATGAAGTCAGAGTGGAAAGAGCCGCCCTGAAGAACAATGTTCATAATGACAACAATGTAATTAAAGTCAATGTAGAGAGGCAACAAAATTGGTCATAAAGAACACTAAATGTTAGTACCACGCTGTCAAAGACACATTCTTCCTTTCTGTTAACAATTGGCAGGCCAACTGCTTTTCAGAGAATATTTTTTTTTAAGAGAGTTTTGTTTGGGTATTTTATTGGGAAGAGTCTGTTGTGCCAAAAATAAAATGTATCACTACATTAAAACTTTAATTTAAAAATAGATATGATGAATAGGGAAAGGATCTATCTTTACAAAAATATGCATACTGCTCTATTTCAAAAACAACAGATTGGTAACAATCTATATGCCCACTGACTGAACGAATAAATAATGGTATGTTCCTAGGAACATAGATTTAGATCTGGACGGGGCCTTAGATGCCATCAAGTCCCATACTTTCATTTTATAGATGAGAAAAAGTATGTGAATCTGGGTTTGAATTCAAATCTTCGGACATAAAGCATCACACTCTATCAATTCTACTACCTAGTTGCCAGAGTACCTAGGTAAAGTACCATGGCATCCACCAAATTAAAAAACACTAAAAAAAATTTTAAGAACAAAAATATCTTTAAAATGTGAGGAATGCAAGAAAATGAGGAAAAACTTATTTGAAACAATGAAAAGTGGGGAGAGCAGTTAGGTGGCACAGTGGATAGAGCACCAGCCCTGGAGTCAGGAGGACCTAGTTCAAATCTTCCCTGAGACATTTGACACTCACTAGCTGTGTGACCCTGGGCAAGTCACTTAACCCTCATTGCCCTACTCCCCCCCCCCAAAAAAAAGAACTATGGAATCTGAATAATTAAAAAGGGAAAGCAGTATCACACACATTGACTAGGATGAATATGTGGGCATACAACCCCTGCAATGGAGGCTTATTTGTAATAAAAAGGACCTGGGCAAACTTTGAGGGATATCTTACTTCTCTGCTTCTATGCTCCCACCCAGATCAACTGAGAACTTCAATATCTGACACTCCCCTACCCCTTGCTCTCTTTCACAAGCACACAGGTTTACATAGTTCAACAAACATTTATTTATTTTTAAATTTTTAAATTTTATTTTATTAGGTTTTAATTTTTTTCCATTTATTTAGAATTTTATTTTTTCCCAATTTACATGTAAAAACAAATTCTAACATCGATTTCTTTTTTTTTTTTTTTTGGTGAGGCAATTGGGGTTAAGTGACTTGCCCAGGGTCACACAGCTAGTAAGTGTTAAGTGTCTGAAGCCGGATTTGAATGCACCGGTCCTCCTGAATGCAGGGCTGGTGCTCTATCCACTGCACCACCTAGCTGCCCCTAACATCGATTTCTAAAGCTTTAACAAACTTATTTAAAGCTTAAGGAAAGCTAATAGGATTTGTATCCTAGGATATCAACAATAACAATATCCATTAGTGAGCAATCCTCCCGCCAGAGGCTTGTAAAATCACTGTGGTTTATGCCAAATTTTGTAAAACTGGAGGTTACAACCCCATCTGGGGTTACATAACTGAATGTGAGACTTGGGAAAAACTTGGCGACAGTAACAGGTTATGTATACCTATTTTATATACCTATAAATCCAGGGTTATGTAGAAATTTCTCAGGGGAAAAGGGGTCATGAGTGGAAAAAGTTTAAGAAGCCCTGGCTTATACTACTGCTCTTAATGGGGCCCTAATGTGTTAATGGGAGATTGTATGAGGATATAGCGGGGGAAGAGGGGTGTTTTTCATAATTGATTCTATGCCCCCCAGCCTCTTTGGCTATGTAGACAGCGCTGCTTTTTCCGTAGTTGTTTCCATCTGCTTTCAGCAGATGCCTTTTTCCCAGGCCCCCTGACCATCTGAGTGGGCAGCTCTTACTCGTCCAGCTCTCTTCAACATGTATTCGCCCTTGCTGCCTTTTCCCTTGTACTCCTTTATTCCCCTACATGAATTTCATAACCTAGGTCTCCCAAACCCTAGTTCAGGACTCTTTGAGATAACTTGTGGAAACATTTCCCCCAAAATGCTAGATTCTATCCCCATAGAAATACAGAAGCAGAGAGTGGCAATGGACTTTGCAAATCATCCATTCCAACCTCTCTACCAGTGCTCTCTGTGGAAAAGCTCCCCTCCACAGGATCCCTGGCAGTCAGCCTCTATTTGAACACTTCCTATAATAGCAAACTCACCCCCTCCAAAAGTATCCCATTCCATTTGTAGATAGCTCTTTTTTTTTTTTTAAGTGAGGCAATTGGGGTTAAGTGACTTGCCCAGGGTCACACAGATAGTAAGTGTTAAGTGTCTGAGGCTGGATTTGAACTCAGGTACTCCTGACTCTGGGGCCAGTGCTCTATCTACTGCGCCATCTAGCTGCCCCTGTAGATAGCTCTTAGGAGTTATGAAGATTTAATCTGCCTGTAGAGACACAACCTAATTCTATATTCTATTATTTGTGTTTACCTCCACTTACCCATAAAAATGTAAAGAATGAGGATGAGAGAAAATGAAATTCTCTTTTTAAGTCTTGTGAAATGTCTGGAGCTCTTTTGAAACCTCCAAAATCTCTGGTTCAATTTCCCTCACAAGTCAATGGCTTGGGGGCAGGTAGGTGGCACAGTGGATAAAACACTGGCCCTGGATTCAGGAGGACCTGAGTTCAAAATCCAACCTCAAACACTTGACACTTACTAGCTGTGTGACCCTGGGCAAATCACTTAACCCTTATTGCCCCCAAAAAAGAAAAAACAAAACAAAACAAGTCAATGGTTTTTTTTAAGGGCCCTCAAGCTTCAATGTATCTACAAATATTCATTCCTGGAATGAATTCCTGGGATCTGGTGTGATAGAAAGATCAATAGAACTGGAGGGGAAAGATTTCCATTTAAGTCTAGGCCCTTCTAACTAGTAGCTGCATGACCTTGGCTAAGTCACTTAAAGTCTCTCTGAGACATAATTCCTCATCTGTAAAATGAGACAATGGCTCCTTATTGCCTCCAGGATGGAATATAAAACCATCTGTTTGGTTTTTAAAGCCCTTCTTAACTTGACCCATTCCTACCTTTCTAATTTTCTTACACCTTGCACCTTCTTCTACATGATCAGGTGACATAGGCCTCCTTTGCTGTTCTTCCCCCAAGATACTTCATATCCTTACTCTGGGCATTTTCATTGGCTGTCCCTCATGCATGGTTGTCATTCCTACTTTTTTTTTTTTTTAGTGAGGCAATTGGGGTTAAGTGACTTGCCCAGGGTCACACAGCTAGTAAGTGTTAAGTGTCTAAGGCTGGATTTGAACTCAGGTACTCCTGACTCCAGGGCTGGTGCTCTATCCACTGTGCCACCTAGCTGCCCCTTCATTCCTACTTACTTCTACCTCCTGGTTTCTCCACTAAAATCTCACCTTTTGCCTGAAGCCTTTTGTTATTTTTCCTAATCTCAATGCCTTCCCTCTGGGCTCATTTCCAGTTTATTTTGCACATGTCATGTTTGTATGTAGATGTTTGAATATTGTCTCCCTCATTAGACTGTGAGTTCCTTGAGAGCAGGGATTTTTTTTTCTTTCTTTGTATCCCTGGCAATTAACGCTATGCCTGGCACATAGTAGGTGCTTAATAAATGCTAGTTGACTTATTGATAGAGTAGTGTGAGAATTGGAGTGATACTCCCCTGCTGAAGAGATACTGTAGGAAAGCTCTGCCATGAGGAGAAGACATCTGAGGACAGGCCATGTGGCTTGGAAGGTCATGTCCTTGGTTTGGGTACTGTTGGTGTGCTTGTGGGTACTGTTGATCAAAGCTACCAGCCAATTAGCTTGGAGCTGTGTGTGTGTGTATGGGCTGTTTCCAGTTTCATAGGAGGCTTGTGGGATGAGGAAGGGGTGAGGCTGGCTCTCTTTTGCTGCCTTATGTGGAGTGGAATAGAAATGCTGCCTCCCTTAAATAGATGAAGGCATCTTGGCCTCTTTCTCTTTCCTAACCAAATTCTTATGCTCCTTAATAAATAATTAAAAATCTAAATTCTTGCTAAAGCTTCTAATTTATTGGCGACCACTCATTAGATTTTTAGGCAGTCTAGCTAGAATTTTAGCCACCTCACAGACAGCAACTATTCAGTAGGAAGAAGCAGGACAGTCTAACTCTTTCCCATAACTACTCTAATAAATACTAAGGAAGAGAACCAGACCAAGTCGCAATTGGGAAATCTCAGGAGAAGCCATAATGAGTTATTCTCTAACCCTGGTCAGCATATGGAGATATCCAGAGGCCTGTAGCTACTGGGCAGGAAATCTAGTCAGGAAGACCCATGACCTTCAGCACAAGGACCAGATGGCTCCCTATGTAATTGTGTACTTTGACAATGAGAAAGGTTATGGATCTACTGTGGATGAAACTTAAGGCTATATTCTGGGCAGGGAGCAGCTAACGGAGGAGTAAGGCGCAGGGGCGGCTAGGTGGCGCAGTGGATAGAGCACCAGCCCTGGAGTCAGGAGTACCTGAGTTCAAATCCGGCCTCAGACACTTGACACTTACTAGCTGTGTGACCCTGGGCAAGTCACTTAACCTCAATTGCCTCACTTTAAAAAAAAAAAAAGATAAGTTCCAAATAGATACATAACTTAGATTAAAAAGATCATATCATAAACAAATTTGAAGAGCAAGGAAGAAATTATGTTTGAAACCTATGGATAAGAGAAGAATTCATGACCAAACAAGGAATACAGAGGATAAGAAAAGATAAAATGGACAATTTTGATTATATAAGAAGTTTTTACACATAAAAAAAATCAAAGCAGATGCAATTGGAAAGAGAAAAATGTAACTGGGGAAAAAAATCTTTGCATTATGTTTCTCTCATAAAGCCTCACTTCCAATATATACAGGGAACTTATTTAAATTTGTAAGAATAAGAGCCATTCCCCAATTCATCAATCATCAAAGGATACAAATAGCCAATTTTCAGGGGAAGAAAGCCGCTTAAGCTATCAATAGCCATATAGAAAAAAAAATATTCCAAATCACTAGTTATTTGAGAGATGCACATTAAAGTAACCCTGAAAAAAGTACCTCATATCTGACAGGTTGGCAAAATTGAAAGAAAAATAAAAAGGAAAATTACAAAATACTATAAAAGGGCTGTGGAAAAACAGGTATACCAATACACTGTTGGTAGAGCTGTAAATTAATACATTAATTCTTGAAAGCAGTTTGGAACTGCCCAAAAGTCACTAAATTGAGCAACATCACTACTAGGCCTATACCATAATGAGATTTTAAAAATGAAGACAAGGATCAATATGTACAAAAATACATGTAGCAGCTCTTTTGTAGTAGCAAAGAATGGGAAACTAAGGTGGTACTCATCAATTGGGGAATGGCTAAACAAATTATGGTATATTAATGTAATGAAATACTATTGTGGCATGTAACGATTGGAATGATGCCACCTGCTGGAAACTTACTGTAGAAAAGCTCTACCATGAGGAGAAGGCCTCTGAGGGCAAGCCATGCAGTCAAGGTCCTTGGCATCAGGAAGTGACATTTGCTCATGGGTACTGTCTATCAAGGCTACCAGCCAATCAACTTGAGGAGCCTCCCATTTCTGGGAGGAGGACATGAAGTAGGAAGCAGATGCTGGCAGAGGGGTTCTGTCTCTTTTTGGTTCCTGACCTCACTATGGTGGGTCAGATGATAGGGTCTCTTAGAAATAGTAAGATTTTTACCTTTCTCTCTGATCCTAATGCTCTTTAATAAATACTTAAACACTTAAATACTCTTGCTAAAGCTTATATTTTATTGGAGGCCACTCATTAGATTTTAGACAGTATAGCTAGAATTTTAGCCCCTTACAGGTATAATAAATTATGAAAGGGATAATTCTAGAAAAACCCAGAAGACTTGTATGAACAGATGTAGAGAAGTAAACAGAACCCTGAGAACAATTTATACAATAACAACACTGTGGGGCAGCTAGATGGCGCAGTGGATAGAGCACCAGCCCTAAAGTCAAGAGTACCTGAGTTCAAATCCCGCCTCAGACACTTAACACTTACTAGCTATGTGACCCTGGGCAAGTCACTTAACCCCAATTGCCTCACTAAAAAAAAAAACAATTAAAAACAAAACAAAACAAAACAATAACAACGCTGTAAAAGACAAGCAACTTTGAAAGATCAATGCAATGACCAACTATGATTCCAAAGGACTCCTGACAAAGATGATAGACTCAAAGTGCAGGAGACATTATATACATTTTTGAACATGGCTAATGTGGGTATTTGTTTTAATTATACATGTTTGACATAAGGGTTTGGAATTTTTTCTATTTTTAATATGGTAGGGAAGGTGTAGGAGGGAAACAAGTTCTTGCCAATTGGGGAAAATATATATATAATATATATATATATATATATATATATTTTTTGTTCGTTTGTTTTTGGGTTTTTTTTTGTGGGGCAATGGGGGTTACGTGACTTGCCCAGGGTCACACAGCTAGTAAGTGTAAAGTGTCTGAGGCCAGATTTGAACTCAGGTACTCCTGAATCCAGGGCCGGTGCTTTATCCACTGCGCCACCTAGCTGCCCCGAAAATATATATTTTTAATAGAGTATGAGAAAAAAATA
The DNA here is from genome assembly GCF_019393635.1 of Dromiciops gliroides. Lineage (NCBI taxonomy): Eukaryota > Metazoa > Chordata > Mammalia > Microbiotheria > Microbiotheriidae > Dromiciops > Dromiciops gliroides. Next base: position 212,337,345 of record NC_057862.1, read on the forward strand.
CCAATGAAGCTTTCCTTTTTAAAAAATCTTAATAGTGGGGGTGGGAGGGGAGGGAGGAAGATAAGTTGGAACACAAAGGTTTTTTTATTTTATTTTATATTTATTTTTAGTGAGGCAATTGGGATTAAGTGACTTGCCTAGGGTCACACAGCTAGTAAGTGTTAAGTGTCTGAGGCCGGATTTGAACTCAGGTACTCCTGACTCCAGGGCTGGTGCTATATCCACTGTGCCACCTAGCTGTCCCTGGAACGCAAAGTTTTAAAAGAAAAAATATATGTCAAAATTTGCTTTTGCATGTAATTTGGAAAATAAAAGTCTAAAAAAAAAAATCTTAATGGTATTTTTTTTTTCCAGTTACATGTAAAGATAGTTTCCAACATTCATTTTTGTAAGATTTTGAGTTCCCAATATTTCTCCCTCCCCAAGACGGCAAGCAATCTCATATAGGTTATATATGTACAATCACATGAAACATATCAATGAAGCTTTCTTTCTCCATAAGCATAGTGGTGAGGAAAGCAGCCCAGGTATTTGTAGGCTCTGCTGTTTTTGTTGTTCAATTTGTACCCAATTCTTTGTGACCCCATTGGGGGTTTTCTTGGCAGAGATACTGGAGTGGTTTGCCATTTCCATCCCAGCTCTTTTTTTTTTTTTTTTTTTTTTGGTGAGGCAATTGGGGTTAAGTGACTTGCCCAGGGTCACACAGATAGTAAGTGTTAAGTGTCTGAGGCCGGATTTGAACTCAGGTACTCCTGAATCCAGGGACTGTGCTCTATCCACTGCACCACCTAGTTGCCCCTCCCAGCTCATTTTTTAAAGATGAGGAACTAAGGCAAACAGGGTTAACTGACTTGCCAAGGGATAGATACATAGCTAATAAATGTCCGAGGCCAGATTGGAACTCAGGAAGATGAGTCTTTCTAATTCCAGGCCTAGTACTCTAACCAGTATGCCATTTAGCTGCCCTTTTACAGACTTGAGCTCCCACTAATGGCCATGTAATGATTGGAATGACGCCACCTGCTGGAGACTTACTGTAGAAAAGTTCCGCCATGAAAGGAAGGTCTTTGAGGACAAGAACATGTATCTTTTCTTTGGCGTCAGGAAGTGACGTTGGCTAGTGGGAGGAAGAAGGAAGAGACTGGTGTTCTTTCTCACTCTCTTTCCTTTGGACTCTGCTGGAGAGCGGAGCTAGACATGTGCTCTCCCTTTAATAGATAGGAATCTAGGTCTTTTCTTCTCTCTTTACCAAACTCTTATTCTCCTTAATAAATGCTTAAAAGTCTAACTCTTGCTAAAGCTTATAATTTATTGGTGACCACTCATTAGCTATTTTAGACAGACTAGTTAGAATTTTAGCCTTAACAGCCAAGAGGAATATTGTGCCCTATGACACCAAGAGCTGGATCTTTCCTTCATCCAAAAAAGAGTTGGAATCTGTGGAAATAGAGAACATTGCTGTAGCTTCAATGAAAGCTTTAATCCTAGAAGCAACTAAAGAAGTGACAGTATTACAAATACAAGGTCCATACAGAAAGATGCATGCAATGATCACAACTATAGGTATTGTGAAAACATTATTATGAGAGGCCCCTGCTGATAGTGCTGGGCTGACCTTTGATTTAAGGTCAACCTGATGTTAGGAAGTTACCTCACAATTCACCGACTGCCTTCAAGTCATGTCAATCAATGGACTTGAATGTTACCAGCCAATTAGCTTGGAGCTTCGTGCAGGGACCGCCTGTCTTCTGGTCCTGCAGGGAGCTTCCACTCAAACAGACACAGGAACTTCCTCTTTGTGGCCTAGGACTTGTGGGTGAAGGCAGTTTTTTCTTTTGTCTCTCCAGTAGATCCTAGCTAGGCTTTTCTATCTTTCAGAGACACATGTTCTCTCTTTGCTAACCTCTAATATACTTTAATAAATGCTTAATGCCTAAACTGGTGCTAAAGCTCCTAGCCAGTTTTCCCTACACTTGGAACAGAGATAGTCACCACACATTTAGTTTTACTCATCACAGTTTGGCAACCACAAAAGGACATACTGAACCTCCCAATTTTCTGATCTTTACTCCAAAAGAAGTTGGGTAAAAATTCTCTCCTACTTATGTGCCTGTTCCTTTAAATCTCCTAAGTACCTGCTCCTGTCTCTAACTTTAGTCTGGTTAATCAAACAGGGCATAAGATCATGTTAATGTTTCATTTTTTGTGGATTTTCTATTTTGTTTTTTGTGTGTGTGTGTGTGTTTTTTTTTTTTTAGTGAGGCAATTGGGGTTAAGTGAGTTGCCTAGGGTCACACAGCTAGTAAGTGTTAAGTGTCTGAGGCCGGATTTGAACTCAGGTACTCCTGACTCCAGGGCTGGTGCTCTATCCACTGTGCCACCTAGCTGACCCTTGATTTTTTTTTTCCATTTTTTTTTTTTTTTGCAGGGCAATGGGGGTTAAGTGACTTGCCCAGGGTCACACAGCCAGTAAGTGTCAAATGTCTGAGGCCGGATTTGAACTCAGGTACTCCTGACTCCAGGGCCGGTGCTTTATCCACTGCGCCACCTAGCCGCCCCCTGCCCCTTGATTTTTAATTCTATTTATCTTTATGCTTTAGCTCTGGGTTGTTTTATATGGATTTTCTATTTCTATTTTAAATTTTATTTATCTTTTTGTTTTAGTAAGGCATATTTTAAATTACAATAAGGGGACTAAAAATACCTGGGGGACTAAAAATACAGAACCCTATTATATAATACAAGGGTCTCCCATAGAAAGGATACTCACAGCAGGGAATTCATATAAGCTACCAATTCAGCCAGGCATGAAAAAAACAAAGCTTATCAAACTGTGTTTTAAGTGACATAAAAAATATTTTAGCTTATTAGAGAAACAGTAGCTGGAAAAATGGATCTTTTGATCCCCTAATATTGAGAGATTTGCAATTAATCTTGCACTTTAATTCCTCCAAAGATTTAACTTATTGGGATCTCTGGGATATAGTGAGTGAAGAGCTGACCCAAGGGGATAGAAGAGAAGGGGAATCCAAGCCCGAGTTTGAATGCAAGCCTGTTTCTCAGGCTAAAATGCCTAATGACCTAACTCCTATTCCCTCTTCCTCTATTTCCCCTATGCCAACCACAGAAGAAAATCCTATGCCAACAGTAAATGAAAACTGACCTTTAGAGGAGACAGAAAAGCCTAAAATTCTTCCCCTTCAAGAGATCCTCACCCATGATCGAAAGGGTGCTATAGTAAGGCTCAGACAATACACATCCCTTGGGCCCAAAGATTTGAGTTCATGGAAATGAGATATTCCTAAATTTGATGAGGATCCCACAATAGTTATTAGCCAGTTTAGAGCAATTTTCAGAACATATCAGCCTACTTGGGGTAATGTTACTGATCTCACGGAAATGATTTTTCCCCAGGAGAAAGAAATTATATAATTGCTGCTGCAAACTCCTTGGAAACATCAGGAAAAGCTACTATTTGATGGCCTTTAGAAGACTCTAACTGGGATCCCAATATCCCTGAGGATTTTGAAAAGTTGCAGGAAGCAAGGGAAACATTGTAGAAGGGCATGGAATCCTGTGCTAGCAAGACTGATAACTGGCAAAATTTTATAGATATCGTTCAGGAACCTAATGAAGGACCTATGATAGATTGTGTAAGAGTGCCAAATAATATACTAGATTAGACCCATTGGATTCTAGAAATGAACATTTTATTTCTAACCATTTTATTCACCAGTCCTTGCCAGAAATACGGAAATATTTTGAAAGGCAGTGCCCAGGTTGAAATGCCCTGAGTACTGATAGAATTAAAGAAATATTACAACATATATTTATGAAGGAAATGAGAGGGAAGAAAGGAACAGACAGAGCATTTTAGCTCCTTTACAAGAAACCATGAGGCATCGAGGTCAGGCAGTTGAAAATTGCTATTAACCCCCTAGATTTTGCTATTACTGCAATAGACCGGGACATACGATGTGGTACTGTAGGATTATGCAAAGGGAACTTGGACAGATGAGAAACCCCTTCAGGGGGCAGAATCAAAACAATTATAGACCTTCTCAGAGAGGTACAGAGGGGCAGAACCAAAACAACTATAGATCTTTTCAGAGAGATACAGAGGACTGATGGTGATGGGGAGGGGAAAGGATGGTGGAATCTGAAGACTCTACCTTTCCAGACCTGGAGATCTTTAGCCCTCTTGTGCCAATCTATTCACCTCCCCAGAATAATGAACCCCATGTAACCCTTAGGGTTGGGGACACTTATTATGATTGTTTATTAGATACAGGAGCTTCAAGATCAGTCCTACTGAGTAAACCTGACCCTGAATGTACATCTATTGGATCTCTAAATGTAGTTGGGGTCTCAGAGAAAACTCAAACAGTTGTAAAATTAACCCCTCTCATGGTATCTATGGGCCCATTAACAGTAGAACATTCATTTCTACTTATGCCTGACTCTCCTGCAAACCTATTAGTTTTTGACCTCTTTTGTAAACTTAGAGCAACCATATCTTATTCTCCAGATGGTAGCATTTCCCTGGAATTGCTAGAGGACACTGTCCACTTGCTGCCAATTTTGATCTCAGACACTCAGGAAACAGTGAGGGATACATTTGAAATCCTGAGTCCCTGTGGGCTTCTTCCTCTTCTGATGTAGGTCTCCTTAAATCTGCTATACCTGTTACCATTAAGACCAAAGGTGGCCCACCACCATCCATTCAACAATATCCCTTATCTAGGGAAGCCATTGAGGGAATTGTACCTAAAATTGAGGCTTTAAAAAATCAAGGTATTATTGTCCCATGCAATCATTCCCTGCGTAATGCTCCCATTTTGCCAATTAAGAAGCCCGAACCTGGGCCAGATGGCAAACCTGTTTATGGTTTTGCACAAGATCTGTGAGCAATTAATTCTTATGTTGTACCTAGACATCTGATAGTGCCCAACCTTGCTACTTTCATTTCCACAATCCCATGTGAGGCAACATGCTTCACAATGGTAGATCTCTGTTCTGCTTTCTTTTCAATACCAGTACATTGTAATGATTGGAATGACGCCACCTGCTGGATACTTACTGTAGAAGAGTTCTGCCCATGAAGCGAAGGTCTTTGAGGGCAAGACCAGGAGTCTTTTCTTTGGCGGGGAGGAAGTGACGCAGACTAGTGGGAGGAGGAAGGAAGAGACTGGCGCTCGGTCTGGCTCTCTTTCCTCTGGACTCTGGTGGAGAAGGGAGCTAGAAATGCGCTCTCCCTTTAATAGATAGGAATCTAGACCTTTCTCTCTCTCTTTACCAAATTCTTATTCTCCTTAATAAATGCTTAAAAGTCTAACTCTTGCTAAAGCTTATAATTTATTGGCGACCACTCATTAAATATTTTAGACAGACTAGCTAGAATTTTAGCCCTTAACAGATGGCTGACCACGAAGAGGAAAGCTAACCCTCAGTCTTCTTCTGATCTGCTGGTTGGGTAAGAAATTTCCCCTCCCTCTCCCTTTAACTGCTAAGTACTGGTGTACTGGCTGTGTTTTTCCTTTGAATTTTTTCAAATGGACCTTTTAAACTCCCTAATTATCCTATTTTTGATTTTGGTCTGTTTAACCAGACAAATGGGAGATAAGATCATGTTAATGCTTTGTTTTTGTGGATTTTCTATTTTTCTTTTTATTTTTGTTAAAAGAGCCAGCAACTTACTCACACAAGGAAATATCTCTCCCTCTCCCAACCATGCTTTTTCAGAGAAACCTGAAGAGATTCCCGCAGCTTTTCCCAGTTCTAACACTAATTGTTGCTCTAATTTTGCATGCCTGGAAGCAATGACCCACCCTCTAGAAGCTTTTAATCCCCTAGCACCTGGAGGCAAAGTGGGGGAAGAGGAATCCAGGCCTGAGTTCAAAATCAAGTCTGATTCAAATTGCTCTGGTCCCTCCCCTCCTCTCCAGACCCCACCCTCTACTCCTCCTATGGCCAAGCCCATTGCTTCCCCTGCCTGGGAAGTCCAGAGATCTGATGCGCATGCTCAACTTTTTCTACCTGCATTTGCAGCTTCAGGCTCAGCCCTTCCCCGGCCTGGCTGTGCTTTTGAGACAATCTTAGAAAACTCTTTAAATTCCAGATATGCTCGTTTTGTTCATAATTTTGCTAACCTGCTTTTGTCTTTAATTAGTAATCTTATAAAGCATTTGTATGGTGAAAAGACTGACAGACAATATAGAGGGGTTAAAGAAGAAAAACTTAAGCTGAATAAGAATGACAATCAACATA